>NC_139008.1:50118135-51474892 GCF_964374135.1 Grampus griseus
ATAAGTATATAAAATTTCCATCTTTCACAGTGGAAAACTGTAAAAGAATGTAGGAACAAATACAGCAATCCTAAAAATACATATTCATAAATTTAATGCAGCAGGATATAATAAAAGATTGCAGAAACAAATAGGAATGCAAAGAGGTTTTAATGTTAGGAATCTACTGATGTAATTTAACATGTTATTAATGAGTGCAGAAAAGAAGTCTTCTCAGTAACTGCTAAAAAAGAGATTTAGTAAGTTTTAGTATCCGTTTTTTAATAAAAACAGTAAACTAGGAACTAGAATGGTTCTACAGCTTAATTTAAAAATGTAAATCTAAATTAGAGCCCGCTCAATGTATAATGGTGAAATACCAGAGGCCTTCTCATTAAAATTGGGAACATCAGCAGGGGTGTCAGGTTGTAAGGGGTGGCTGCTCTTGGCATGATTGTTATTTTTAACAATCTTTTTTCTAGCTATTACTGTTCTTGGTCAAAGTCTCCTCCATAGGCCCTGAAACTCCTTGAAGCTCAACATATATTTATTTCCCCTTTCACCCTCTATTTTGGATACTTACGGGAGTAGAACATTTCTTCTGTTAAATGTTATTTGCAAGTAAGTTACACCAAGAAGCTTGTGCACCTTTGTCAGAAAGATACAATTCGCATTAGGAATGAAATGTAGAATGTTTAGAAGCTCTTATGAGAAATGTTGGTCCAAGAATTGCGCTATCCTGCAGTTACTGTTTTTGCAAAGAGAGAGGAAGGGAGGTAAAGGGGGCGAGAGACAGAGGGAGACAGAGGGAACTTGTCCAGCAAGCCTAAGATAAAAATCAGATTTTGCCCTGTGTGTAGGCAAATCCATTAGCCTGCCACAGTTTCACAGATCTGACAGAGGATTGTAGGTAACTGGGTCAGAGAGATGAAGGATGATTTTTCTGCTCATAGCAATAGCAGTAGCCATAGTATTACTGTTTTTGCACTGTTTTCCTGAACACCGAGTCCCACAGAGAGAGGCAAAGAGAGTCAGATGATGTCTGCACCCACAATGCATTGCATTATGGAAGAGGAATCCTGTGTTTAGAGAACTTGAATCTTTTATAATGGACAACGACCTGCTTGCCTTTATATTCAGTTACTGTACTGAACAGTAGGTATGACTGCACTATGCTCTGGAGGGAGACACTATCTCTATCCTCCAAAGCTGTTGTCTATACAAATGACCTTGGAGAAATAGTTCAGAAAAAAGGGCATCAGTGCCTTTGCTCACAAGACACGTAGAAACATCAGAAACTCATGGAGAAGTGCCTCCCCACAATAATTATCTCCCATTGTAATTATATAGTTATAAGCATGGCATTTTATTTGTTGTCAAGCTCCTACATTAGAATCTTATTTCCACAAGAGTATGGACCCTGTCTATTTTCCCATTACTGCATGCATGATACATGACTCAGCAACGAGCAGATAAAATGTAACTGCGAGTCAAAGTTTTCACAAAATGAAAGTATCAGTCATTTAAATTATGTCTGTACTTCCCATATATGCCTTTATGTGTGTGTGTAAGCATGTGGGTGTGGGTATTTTGTATAAGCCCAACTAAAATACTCTGTACATTTGATTCAAACCCAGGAAGTGAGAAGTGCAACATGAATTTTGGTTGTTGGTTGTGAATTGGTCGTTTGTTTGGTTATGCATATACATAAACTCGATCCAGTTTCATCTAAATGCATGAGTCTAGTAAATGCAAAGACAGTCTTCACAGTCTAATATCAAACATAGTTGTGGAACCAATCTTCTGTGTCTAATTCTGTTCAACCTTTATAATATAAAGCTAGAGCGACTCTTCCTTACACAGTCCATGTGTCCAGAAATGCTGCCAAGTTGTCCTTGACTCTTGACCATGGCAATGGTAATTATATAACATTCATTCTGCTCCCTATTTGCCAGGGACACAATGAATCAATAGCATTAATCTTTCCTGCCATTTCCATATCTAGCTTCAGAATCCTTCTGAACATTGTGTTCCAGATAGCCACTGCCAATTGATTGGAAGTAAAGTGAAAATTGAACATACTTGCTATCTTGGTCAAAGTGTCACTTGGAACTCACACTAATTGAGTTTCTAAAGATGTCTTCGGTTCTAATGTCACTCCCAAAGTAGATGAGTCTGCAATATTAGTTCACTGGTTACTAGCAATACTAGGTAAAATGTTTTGACCTTTTATTGTTTACCAAGGTGTTCAAAATGTCAATACCCCCATAACATTGTGAATAGGTACTTTACCATTCCCGTTTCACCGATGAAGAAACCAAGACGCCATGATGTTAATTTGTCTGCCAAAGACCTCACTGCTACAAAATGAATGAAGAAAAATTCTGACACTGAAGCCTGGATCCAAAGTTATACTCTTAACTATTATGAAATGTAGAAATTACTGAAATGCTCCTAAAGTTGTTTGCGGATGAATTAACGTAGCTTCCACATTTTCCATAGAAATATTTCATCTGGCAGCCAAGCTCTATAATGACATTTTACAAAGGTAATATAGTATCAGAGAAGGAGCAGGAGACTCCAGGAGCCCTGGTCCCATTAATTCATTCATTGGGTTGCTGGCCAGATGGTGGTTAGGGTGACCCACTGTCTTACTTTGCCTGGAAATGAGGGGTTTCCAGGACAAAGGTTTTTCAGTGCTAAAATGTCGACAGTGTGGATGAAAATAGAACAGTTGGTCACCCTAGAGGAACTCTACTCTTCAACATACGATGCATGAAGCGAGAGGTTCCAGAGGGATTACTGTGGTCACCAGTTCATCGGGATTCATCTAATTTGCCAAGAATCATCTTGTTTGCCTTTCCTAAATTGCCACAAATCACTTTCAGAAGGCAGATCCCTGGTTTTTCTGTGTTTTTCAAAGTGTGCTCCTCAAACTTTAGTGTGTATCAGAATCATCTGGAAGACTTGTTAAAACAGACTCTGGGGACCCCCCTCCCAGAGATTCTGAATCAGTAGATTGGAGGTGGGGCCCAAGACTTTGCGTATCTGACAAGCTCTGGTCATGCTGATGCTGGTGACTCAAGAAGCTATTATTTTTGGAATATTTATTGATGATCATACAAGCCAATAAACTAACAGGAAGGGAAAAAAGATAGGGTCACTTATCAGTGTGGTTCTGTTTCAGACACTGACTTGTACCCTCTGATTCAGTCCTAATAAAATTATTTATATAACATTCATTCTGCTTATTTGGAAACTGGTAATTTCTGCCAGATGATTCATTACAATGATCATATTCACTAGGGCTTCTAAAATCTTGGTTTCTCAGCTCTGAAAGAAAACAACTCCATCAATAACAAATTCTGCCATTACATTCTAACACAGTGAGTAGGACTATTTCATTGGTGATAAACATTCATTCAGTCGGCTCCATCGTAGTGCTAATCCCATAGCTAATCTTTTCTGAAGAATGTAAGAAACACACTTGCCTTTTCTTATCTAAGTGAAATGAGATTGAAACTCCTGGCTCAGGGTTAATTCAATGCAGTCTTGCTATTTTACAGAATTCCAATTATGCTGAGCAGAATCGCTCACAGGCAGCAGCTACTGTCATGGCTCTGAGAGTATACAGAGTGTTATCTGCACTCCCTCATCGTTTTGGGCTAACTTTAACAGTGCAGCTGATCTTCAGCCATCCTCTGTAAACATCATGCACTTACTAAAAAGTGCTGTTAAGGGCTAGCTTGCACCTATAAGATGGTCCTTCCTTTCCAGGCGCCTTGAGTCTACTCTCAAGAGTGTGCTACCTCATTCTCTTGAAAACCAAGTGACTTATATGTGGAAATGACACACTGTCCTAGGAGTGAATCTTAACAACTGCTGTGGCAATAGTGTAAATACGAACATTTCATAATATTGGCCATTATATTCTGATTTTTCCATTTAGCTTCGAGGAAGATCTTCTATATATTCACTATTGGCAAATTCTCTTTTCCCTGTGATGCCCTTGCTCTCTATAAGACCATTGCATATGTCCACCAACCAGTGGGGTCCACCTGCATTCCTTTGACTATAGTAAGTCAGCCCCAGTCAGTTGCATAATGTTTCCCTCCTCTCAACTTCCATAGCACTTTCCACTTTCTGCTTTATAATAATAAATTAATAAACAACAAATAAATAATAATGGCTAAACAATTATCAAATGCTTAATGTATGCTGAGCACTATTTGAAGGCACCATGCATCTTTACTTTTTACATAGAACTTGGATAGAATAGAGATGTATGACTCTATTTTGAATGAAGGCATTAATGAAACCCAAGAGAAACAATGGACAAATATCAGGATATAAATTAACATACAAAATTCAATACCTTTCATATGCACAAATAAGAACTAGTTACAGGATAACAGCATAGAAGACCTCATTTTCAATAGCAACAAAAATCTTGACATAATCATAAGTGAATAAAAAATATGGAAAATGTATGTGAGCAAAGTGAAAAGACTATCTTTTTCTTTGATAGGAACATTCAACATCATATAGAAGTCACTTAAGTAAATTTATAAAATTAACATAAAAAACATAGCAATGACTTTTTTCAGGGGTAGACAAAATGAAGATAAAGTTTATATTGAAATATAAACAAACAAAAATGAACAGAAAAATGCTAAACAAAGGTACAATGTAGTGGGCTTAGACGTGGACAGTGTCTAATTAACAGTGTGGTAAAAAGACTAAAGGAACATTCAGAAATAGACCCAAGTACAAATGAGATAAAAATATGAAAAAGATTGTGATGCAAATCTTCAGGGAAAAGGTTAACATTAAAAAAAATAGTATTGAGAAAACTGTCAAGCCACTAAAAAAAGACAAAATTCAATTCATGTGTCAAACCACAACCCACAGTAAATTCCATGTGATTCAGAGATCTAGGCATAAAAATGAAATCCATTATAATCTGACAGTGGGAAAATCTTTCTAGATATAATAAAATCCAGAAACAATATAAAGAAGATGATACATTTAACTATAGTTCAAAAAACATATTTAAAATATTGACTATGATGCAAGAAAAAAACACCTTATGAAAAGTAAAATGAAAATGATGCTTTGGGGAAAAATGCAGTTTATGTCATGACAAAGAACTAATGTATCTTCAGCCTACAAAAGCACTGTCTATTGGAAACGTCTATTAGAGAAGACACACAAATAGCAATGTGCATACGTTGTGACCAGATCATTCAATACTGATAAAATGGGGCTCCTTAGAGAAATGGCTGATTCCAGGATTAAGGCAAGAAATACACAAAATAATGCTAGGTTGTGTTGTGTCAGAAAACAAAGAAGAGATTAGAAACTAATTGGGGCATGTCAAAAACATAGATGCCAATAAGAAGACACCCAACAATGGGACAATTAGAACAACAAAATGAATAATAATTTCAACTTATTAAAACACATTAGATATATATGTATATATTTATTTTTTTAATAATAACCTTAAAAAATTTTATTTTTATTTATTTATTTATTTGGCTGCACCAGGTCTTGGTTGAAGCACGCAGGATCTTCCTTGCCACATGTGGGATCTTTAGTTGTGGCATGTGAACTCTTATGTGGGATCTAGTTCCCTGACCAGGGATTGAACCTTGGCCCCCTGCATTGGGAGCACAGAGTCTTAGCCACTGGATCACCAGGGAAGTCCCTATATATTTATTTTTTAAGTACTCAAAAAAGAGAAAAAGAAAGCCATCTTTTTCATGTCCACACTCCTCCTCTCTCCCCTCTCTCCCTGCAAAAGCAGGCAACTTATTATACACTATGTAACATGCAATATATATACATATATATAAAATATGTAAAGCAGGTCATTCAGTCACTAAATCTTTACTCAGAAAATAGCAATTAGAAAAGCATTTACCCAGATTTTTCTGTTTAAGCTCTATTCATGGTATCCAACTATTCCTAGTTGATAAAGAAATATTAGAATTCCAGGTATTAAAATATGGAAAGAAAGATAAAATTAGAAAAATCACCATTTTCCATTCCTATTGAAATAATTGACCAGGAATGACCATCTGTGTTAGAGGAAAGGTTAATAGAAATGTTTTGAAGGAGGAATCAGGTCATGAATCCCCTGAACCTAATATTAATGTTCCCATGTAGCATCACTAAATGTGGGACAACTAATACGTGTGCCTTCTGAAGTGCTTCATATTGATAAAGTACACTGCACAGCAAAGAAAGATATTTTGAAAACAAACAAACTAAATCTAATCAAACCTCTAGAGCTATATATTCATAGGAAATAAAAGTTAGAGAACCCATAAGTAAGCAGACAATTCCAGAATGTGGTAAAATCTACAGGGCAGTGGCCTAATGTCTGTAGCCAATGGTATAAAAATACTGAAAACAAAATAGAAGGTACTGCTCTACATTAAGAGAGAATAACAACCAAACATAATGTATGGACACTGTTTACATCCTGATTTAATCACACAGACTGAAAAATGACATTTTTAAGACTATGAGGGAGAAGTGACTATGGCTTTGGTATTAGATAATACCCCCCAAAAAACACTGTTAATTTTGTTAGATTTGGTTGTTGCAAGTGGTGATATTTAAAGAAAAAATTATGATTTTTAGAGAAATATGATGAAATTTGTGGGAGAGGAATGCAAAATGGATAAAAATTGATTTAAAATATGTTTGATCATAAATGGAAGAAATGAACCAAATTCTTAATGATTTTTGAATACAGATAACAGATATGTAAGACTTCATTGTACTATCGTCTCTAATTTTGTAGATGTTTGCAATATTTTTAAAACTTCAAAGGGAATCAAGACCATTGATAAAATTAAAGGCTGTGCTGATGGCTGATGGGACACCACCTTCAGAACTGCTTGTGACATACCTTCCAGAAGGAATATTTTGAAAGCTGTTCCCAGCCAGCTGTCCCGCTCCTCACTGTTTCCACACTTGGGGGAAAGCGTGTGATCTCTCACCTCAGCAGAGCCCCCTCATTTGACTCTTTGAGTTTGGAGTTGGGAACAAACACTTATCGCCTACGGAGTATGTGACGGTTGAGAGAAGGTGACATTCTGTCACACTAGAGGAGTGTTTATCTGAGTCAAAGCCTGGTGTGTTTGAGGGGCGTCCCAGAAAGAAAGCACAGCATGAGACTGATCCAGGTCCTGAATAAGAGGTAGAACCTGGGTAATCAAAAAACAAAAGCAAAATTTTTTTTTTAAATGAAGCTTGTCATTGTGGGATAGAGCAAAGCCACAAGTGGAAAGCAATCAATTACAATCTGATAGAAATGTATCCTCAGAATTGCACCAATATCTACATGCATAACAGAACATGTGCTATTTAGGATCAGGATAGGGAGAGTCAGAAGATGCTCAGTAACAGTCCCTCGCCCAGAAATAGAAGTTGTACTGACATGGTGGTAAATGCAATCGATATATCAAAGTGGAAAGAGCCCATGGGATGTAACTGTAAAGTGATATGACTGTGGTTTTTATAATCAAACATAGCAGAGTTGATACAGGCACATGTATGTAGGCTGTCCTTCAAAACAGGTTTTCCTGGAGCCTCTGCTCCCATTACAAAAAAGTAATTGCTGTGTAAGACATTTTTGAATTCATGACTCCTCTGTACTGCTATGAAGGAAATCTGGGAATACTTTAAGGTTACTTTTATTATTATTATCATTGTAATTTTTGTTTGAAATAAAGTTTATTGAGGGTAATCAACATACAATAAAATGTACAGATGTGAAGTTTGATGATAAAGGTAGACATCTCCTCAATAAAGATACAAAACACTTTCATGACTCCAAAAGGTTTCCTCCTGCCCTTTTCCAGTCAGTTCTCCTTACCCCAGTAACCACTGACCTGATTTTGGTCATCACAGATTGTAGGTGAATAACCACTTGCCTATTCTAGAACTTCATTTAAATGGACTTATTTGGCACATATTCTTATGTGTGGCTTCTTTCACTCACCATATTTTGTATCAATTTTTTTATTGAAGTATAGTTGATTTACAGTGTTTTGTTAATTTACAATGTACAGCAAAGTGATTCAGTTATACGTATATATATTGATACATTCTTTTTAAATTTCTTTTCCTTTATGGTTTATCATAGGATATTAAATATAGTTCCCTGTGCTATACAGTAGGGCCTTGTTGTTTATCTGTTATATATATAAATGCTTACATCTGCTAAGCCCAACCTCTCACTCCATCCCTCCCCCAATCCTGTCCCCTTTGGCAACCACAGTTTGTTCTCTATGTCTGTGAGTTTGTTTCTGTTTCATAGATATGTTCACTTGTGTCATATTTCAGATCCTACATGTAAATGATATCATATGGTACTTGTCTTTCTCTTTCTGACGTACTTCACTTAATATGATAATCTCTAGGTTCATCCATGTTGCTGAAAATGGCATTATTTCAGTCTTTTTTTATGGCTGAGTAATATTCAATTGTATATGTATATATCTACCACATCTTCTTCATCCATTCCTCTATTGATTGTCATTTAGGTTGTTTCTACGTCTTGGCTATTGTAAATAGTGCTGCTACGAACATAGGGGTACATGTATCTTTTCAAATTATATTTTTGTCTGGGTATATGCCCAGGAGTGGCATTGCTGGATCATTCTCATTCCCTTATTTTATACCAGAAATGTAGATACAAATATTCCATCTCTCTTCAACCTGTGTAATACTTCCACCCCGTCTTCATATATGGCAACATTAACGTAGTGAAAGGTCTTTACTCACCATTCCCTAGTGTTCAATTTAATTCTACATCAGTAAGATATACAAATATAAACAACCCTGCAGGTGTAGTAATAAGGGATATGGCAGCATGGGTGTTTCTCTGTGTACATATATGCATTCTGCTAAGCATAGACATTCTCCAAGGTTTTGTCCAGTTACTTCTCAAGTGCATGACTAAATTCACAAAGGCAGTCAGAGAAACCCCATTGAGGGACTGTTAAGAGCTGACATTTCTGAACGAGTTTGAGCACCAGCCAGGTATCTGCTGAGACTGTAGAGGTACCTGCTGCTCCACCCCCACTCCCCATGCCACACCCTTTCACAGATGCTTACATCTTCCTCTACCCTTCAAGACTGCTCTTCCTGTTCACATTACCTGCTTTTACTTGAATAATGGGACAAGGGGAAACAATCAGTGTTATCTGTCTTCTGCCTTAATTTATTTCCAAGAAAACCCAGAAGTAAGAATTTAGCCTGGATTCCTGTTCGGTTGAGCAACATACAGGATTCTTTAAAAAAACAATCATTTCATTTTGGGCTTTAAAATCTTAAAAGGCAGTCACCTAAGCATCCTTAGCCATTTGATTGTGGCTTCTAGGTAATATTTACTCTCCAAAGCTCAGGTCAGTAGGCATCTACCATACAAACGTGAAAATGCTTTTCTCAGTAATTCATTATTGGTATCATGTTTTGAAATTACCTTTCATAGTCCCTATTTAGCTTTCTCTCTTTACACATGCACTTATTTTTTTATTATGAGAGGAGTAATTTTATTACCCTCATTTCATCTGATGGTTGATAGAGAACCACACCAGTTTTATTCAGGCTAAACACAGTCAAATAAAAGCAAAATCACATTTGTTATTCTGCAGAAAGTGAAAAATATCTTTCTTTTTCTCTTTTTTTTCAGTTTTATTGAGATATAAGTGAGAAATAAAATTGTAAGATATTGAAAATGTACTTCATGGTGATTTTACATACATATACATTGTGAAAAGATTTCTACCATCTAGTTAATTAACTCATCCATCACCTCATATATTAATCTTTTTTTGGTGAGAACTTTTTAAAATTGAAGTATAGTTGATTTACAATGTTATAATAGTTTCAGGGGTACAATATAGTGATTCACTATTTTTATAGATTATACTCCATTTAAAGATATTATAAAATATTGGTTATACTCCCTGTGCTGTACATTACATACTTGTATCTTATTTATTTTGTACCAAGTAGTTTGTACCTCTTAATTCCCTTCCCGTATCTTGCCCTTCCCCCAATCCCTCTCCTCACTGATTTGTTCTCTGTATCTGTGAGTCTGTTTCTGTTTTGTTATATTCATTTGTCCGTTTTGTGTTTTAGATTCCATGTATAAAATGAAAGCATAGAGTATTTGTCTTTCTCTTTCTGACTTACTTCACTAAGCATAATACCCTCCAGGTCCATCCATGTCGTTGAAAATGGAAAAATTTCATTCTTTTTTATGGCTGAGTAAAATTCCATTGTCTATATATTCGATGTCTTCTTTATCCATTCATCTGTTGATGGACACTTAGGTTGCTTCCGTATCTTGGCTATGGTAAATAATACTGCTGTGGACACTAAGGTGCATATAACTTTTCAAATTAGTGTTTTCATTTTCTTCAGATATATACCCAGGAGTGGAATTGCTGGATCATGAAAAATATTTTTTTTCTAAGGCATTAAGTTGAAAAATGTTCAGTGGAAGCAAATATTCTAGCAATTCTATTAAATAAGCTGATTCTGAGCTCGAGAATGCTTCCTATTCAATAGGATGGTTTAGAAAGATGTAATAGTTGTGTGAGCGGCGCATAGGAAATGTATTAGTAATCCACGTTCCCTCAGAGCAAGAATGTATTTTTTTAAAAAAAGATAAAGTCATTCAGAGTAACACCAATAAACATCATATGCCATGTGTGTGGTATAAAAGTAAAGACTCTAAACCCTCAGAATAATTTGAGGTTTGAGATGATCATTCAGTCTGTGACTAACTCACTTATGTATTGTGGTATCTTAGCAATTTTCTAATTTCAGAGTTAATCCACAGATTTCTTCGCCCTTCAAAAGAATGGTCATATCAGGTGATAAGAAACCAAAGAGAAATTATTAACAAAACATTCATTGTATGACTAAATAATTTTAAATCTATTTTACTTTAATTATTAAAACCTATTCAGAATTTTTTCCAAATACATATCTTTGTTGATAGAGGCAGGTACATTTTTATTCCTATGTAACTCTGTTTAGGAACATTTTTAGCAATGTACAGACAAATTTTATATATATGTATGTACTTTATATATATGTACTTTATATTATTTATATTTATATATTATATACAAACATTATACATACATATACAAAATATATATTAAAACATGTAAATATGTTTATATATATAAACAAAGATATGTATTTGGAAAAAATTCTAAAATGTTTTTATAATTAAAATAATAAAATATATGTAAAAATTAACTATATGATGAAAGGTTTAGTAGTGATTTCTCTGGGTTTTTTATTATATATCAAAACATTAGATTTAAATAATTTTAGTTCCCCCAAATCCCAATGAACTAGAAATTATACCATAACCTAGGTTTAGTTTTTCCCTTTGTAAGGAGTTCTTAGTATTGCAGACTCCTCCCCCCCACAAATACAACTCCAATGGAAAGAAAGCCCTGGTGAGCAGGAAAGGACCTCTCCCTGTTTCCTTGTGTTCTTGTAACAGAGATCTAGCTTCTGAAATTCTACCTAATTTATTCACCTATTTCATGCATTAGCGGACTTATATATCATCTCATACTTTTTTATTTCACACCATTTTCTTTCTTGGTTCTGCCCAGTACAGTTGGGCCCCAAGATTCAGATGGGTTCAAGGGAAACACCTAAAGGCTAAAACACCTTGGCTCTTCTAAAAGCCACTGAAAGATAAAACAATCAACAGAAAACAAAATATCAGATTGCTCTGTTCTTTTCAAATGGAATATCATGACATGCACAACCTGGTCTATATATACCTCAGACGCAAATGGAAGCGTGCATTTCAAGGAGGGATGTACTTGTGTCACAATAAAGGCCTGATTGCAATCTTATCTTCCCCTGGCCTCCTAACAAGGAAGGGTATCATCAAGTATTTAAATAAAGGCTTCAAATTCTCTCCCCACAGATCATGGCATCCATCCATGGCTTAAGTGAGACCCTAAGTCCCATTCTGAAGAGTAGATGCTTGCCATTTTAGGAGTGGAAACTTAGGAAGTTTAGGAGTGACACAATCTGGTCAGCAGCTTTTTAAAACCGGAAAGAGTATTAAAAGTGCATGGGTAATTTGAGGTTTATCATTTTTATTGAATTAAAGACACAAGAAATATTATAATGCTCTTAAAAAATTTTTGTGTGAAAGAGCTTCTGTTGTCATATCCAAGATACAAATGATACTAAAGAAAAATATTCACATTTTGAAAAAAAATCAATCAGAATGTCAAAGAAGCCAATTCAAGATGGCACCCCTGTCTGCCCTTGGGTTTGTCACTTGTCATTGGCTTGGTGTGGCTCTCCACCAAGTTCAGGATCAATCTTGCTTGTGGGCAATTTAACAGAGGCTGGTACCTCAACTTGCATGATTTGGGTAGAGCTCTTTTAAGCTTCTAAATATACCCTCTGTGGTCCTAGTTACATTAATTTAAACTACGGTTGTTGTCATAGAGGTATCCCTACTTCATAGCCAAGCAGCAGAAAATTCTCATGCCTAGATTCAATGATGGCCTGGGACCCAAGTCAGCAAGCCTTTCTCCCATCTTCCTGCTAGAAAGTTTATCACTCTGTAGTATTTTTAGTTATTTAATGATCTATCTCTTGAATAGACAATATGCTTTTGAGAGCAATAATTCAATCTTATTCCATCTGTTGTATTGAAAGTGTTCAATTAATATGCTTGTACAAACAAATGGAAGAAATAGAGTGATGTGTTAAACCAAGAGTTATATATTGTTTTGAAGTTTGCAAATATATATCCTCATTTAAAACTTGAAACAACCCTTAGAAAAATATATCTTTATCCTGCTTTGCTGATGAAGAAACTAAGACTTAAGGAATTCAAGGTATACATTAAAAGTAAAAAGCCACGATAGCAAAATGGTTAAGAGCATGGACCATGAAATCACACTGTCTAGGTTTGAATCCTAACACTTCTAACTACTAGTTATACACTATAGGTAAGTTACTTAACTTCTCTGTACTTTAGTTTCCTCATCTATAAAATGGGTATGGTAACAGTAACTTCCTCATTGCATTGCACTTAATGGATTAAATTATAATCTATTGTATCATTAAATTAATCGATTTAATGTAGATGAAATAATATCTGAAAACCTTAAAACAGCATCTGGCAAAATTAGTGCACATTCAGAACTTCAAAGGAAAAGACAGTTGTAAACCAAAACAAGCGAGGAAAAAAAATCTTCCAAAAAAATCTAAATCTGAACAATAGCAGTAAGCACTAGAATCTACATTGCAAGCATGTAAATGAAAGTTTATAGCCAACAGAAGCATTTGCTTCTATCATAAATGTCCACACGATATGCCAACTTTAAATAACCTAATATAAATATTAATATCCCACTTCATCACAAAATAATTAGTTTATTATTATCTCTGTAAAAGTTGACTACAGGATTTACTATGGGGAGCCATTAAATAGCAGGGTCTTTTGCTATATCAATGATTATTCACTTTACAAGCATTTAATTCATAATCAGCAATTCAGAGGAACTGAGAATATGTTTTACAGGCCCCAGCCATGCTGTATCACTAGTATTTTAAAAAATATAACTGTGAGCCTGATTCACTTAAAAAGTTAATTTGCTTAATAGAGCTTATTTTCCCACAGGGGCAAGAAAAGAGAGTCCCACACAGAGAAATGAGAATAACAAGAAAGAGAGAAAGAGAGAAAGAGAGAGTGAGAGAGAGAGAGAGGGAGAGAGGGAGGGAGGGAAGGAGGAAGGGAAGAAGAGAGGAAGGAAGGAAGGAAGGGAGGAAGGAAGGAAGGAAGGAAGGAAAGAAGGAAAGAAGGGAGGGAGGGAGGAAGGGAGGAAGGAGAAAGAAGAAAGAAAGGAAGGAAGAAAGAAAGAGGAAAGGGAGAGAGAAAGAAAGAAAAAGAAGGAAAGGGAGAGAGAAAGAAGAAGAAAGAGGAAGGAAAAAAGGGAGGGAGGGAAGGAGGAAGGAAGGAAGGAAAGAAAAGAAACTAGTTATTTCCTTCAGCCATTTGGTAATTCACTTGAGAATAATTCTGGCAAGTACACAATTATTTTTTTTAAATGTTGTAGTAAAAAGTGGACAGTCTGGTTCATGATATTGACTTTTATGGACCCAGTCCCAGGCAACTTTTATGACTTTAAATTATCTTTACAAAGTTTGAACCCATTCCATGTCTCCAGTGGAATTTTATCTTTTTCACTGGCATGTGTAGACTGGAGTATAATTGCATAAAAATCATCTGGGTGTTTGTTGAAAATTCAGACCCCAGGGCCCCAATGGAGGTCCTGGGTAGCTGTAAAGTGACAAGGCCTCCAGGGGAGTGGGATGGTGGGATGCACCATCATTGCCTCCTGTAAGGTCAGGTGCCTGGGGCTTGTAGACCCTGGTCCTGATCGAGACAGAATTTACCAACAATGGTATGGCTGAGGGAAGGCAGTAGACAGCTCTGGTTTCACTTTCTTATAGTTCTACCAGGACAAGACCTCAAGTCCTTGTTTCCTTCTTATACAGAGAACGTTGTGTATACATATAATATTGTATATACATATATTATATATATATATAATTTTGCTTAAACTCCTAAAATCAGGCAAAATAAAATAGGAAATATTTTATTATGGATTACCCCGGTTAATCTACAATGAGTTTCACCTAGATTAAGATTAATTTGAAATTTAGTTAAATCTTCATCTTGCCTGTGTCACTTGTTTATATATACTAAACGTTTGAGTATGAATATCAGATATTCATAGAATATCATTCTATTCACCATAATGTATTCTTTCCTTGGAAGATGCCAATAGTCCTTCAGAACATTCCACACTAACTCTGCATCTGCAGCATGAACACCAGCTTTCACTGAGTGGTCCGACAGGAAGAAGTGTGTTTTAAATGCCTGTTTGGATTCTGATGTCTTCTTTTTATTACCTCTCTGAATGTATCTGGTGAAGAAACTGGTGTATCTGTTTTGTAACACACACCACTGTGCACAAATCTGTGGTGACCAGGGCAGGCTCATTTCTGTGGAGACACTCAGGTGAGGCAAGTGTCCCTGGGGCTGGTTTTACTTTCTTTGTCACTAGATGTCACTGCATACACAAGTGTGCTGCTGTGACCGAGGGTAACGGGGCAGCCTGAGAGCCCGGAAAGACGCATAATAGATTCTGGAAGCCTTTCCTGTGATCCTACTTGGAAGATATCTGCACTTTGCCTCTCTCAGAGGCATTCTCACAATCTCGTTTAATTAGGCTAATCCCCCTTAATACTCTGTCATTTGACAGATTGTGTGAAATCTAATTTAAATGTGTGCAAATCTTCTGCCATTCATGGGAACATTTTGGAGGGTCATATGTGGTAAATGTATCTTATTCAAAGTTTCTTTTTGACTTGGAATTTTGGACAGGATGCAGATTGGCTACGTATATGATACTTTTTTTTTTTAACTGAGGTATAGTTGATTTACAGTGTTGTGTTAGTTTCCGGTGTACGGCAAAGTGATTCAGTATACATATATATTCTTTTTTATATTCTTTTCCATTATGGTTTATTGATATTGGATATAGTTCCCTGTGCTATACAGTAGGACCTTGTTGTTTATCTATTTTATTATATGCTGCTTCTAATTCAGGCTTATATCCTGCTAAAACACCAATTTGTTCTCAATCAGAATGAAACATTGAATAGGTATTCAAGATTGGCTACAAATGTAGCCTGTATGCTAGCTATAACATTATATATTTGCTTCAAGCTAAGAAATTTCAATTAAAATTTACAATCCCTCTATCCATCCTTCCAAATTCCAGGCTTATATTTGTATCCTTTGGTGCCAAATGTATGACCAGTGAGGCCTATGTTCATATCTCCTCACCAGGTTTACTGTATTTGCAATATGCGCTTGAGAGATTAATTCACGTTGATACTACAGCCTTCTAGGGGGACAGTAATTTACATTTTCCCCTTCTTATTCCTAGCCACCAAAGGGATTTGTGACAATCCTATTGGAAAGATCCTGTCGGGTCACAAGTGTAATTACATCTTCATATTTTTATTCACCAAGATCTCATGGCAAGCAGGAATTTTACCCAAAGCTGCTAGCCTTTAGACTTCTTTCTGTCTTCTCCTTAGCTGCTGAACCAGATGTGAACAAATATCTTACTGAAATTTGAATAAGCAAGTCCCTAAGTTAAGGTCCTCTTCCCCTGCCTGTGATCTGTTCTAATGAAATAAGCACAAATAAGATACAAAAGACCAAGGTTAGGATCCTGAATCTTTTGTGTGGCAATGGAAAATCTGGGCCTCGGTTTCCTCAACTGTTAGGAAGGAACTAATAAAATATACCTTTATCTACCTCACAATGTTGTTAGGGGAATCAAAAAGATAATAGAGGTGGGAAAAAAGTCAAAAGTGTTACAAAGATTCACGACCTTATCTTCATCTCCCTCATAATTTAATTGCAACATGTGTACTTTTAAATAAGTTTAAAACAGAGATGGATTCATATCACTTTCAAAAGTTATTTATGACCTCTTTCTTAAAGTTTATGTGATAGTGTAGCCAATAACCAAAGTTGATTAGCACCTTTGTGATGAGCTATGCATTTTCCTGCACTCAGCCAGCAGGCAGTGTGTGACAAATTAAAATAGAAGGTGACATCACAAAACATGGTGGTGGTGGCTCTTCCTGGGCACCCTCACAGGTTAAATTCTGGAGACAGGACACAGATCATCTTTATTGCAGTGCAGACCTGGAGATGCCTGGGATGGGGTCGGGGAGAGTGGAAAGCAGAGAAAAGCACAACTGCACAGCTGAAGCCCTGTCAGGTCTCAGAAGAGGCAAACCTGTTAATTTAGGACCCAAACATCAGTTTTTATTTCTTAGAAATATAGCCCAAGAGAAAGTTATGTAAATCTTGTTGGATATGAAATCGTTCTTACAAAACAGCGTTTTGATGAATCTAAGGTAAACAAATCAGACCCACACAGATTAAATTTCCATTAAAGTGCACAGGATTTTAAGAATGGGTTGGGGGGAAAAGCTGAGAAAATAAGGCGAGTTTAATTAAACCTTAAATGCGGTCTGGTTTTGCCGCAAAGCTACTCTTCAGATAGCCTTCTGACTTCCTTTTTAAAACATCGAGTCCCCACGAAATGAGCGAATTATGCTGATGACGGCACATTTGGTCAGTGGGCTACAGACCTCAGAGGGCTCCTCTCTGCCTTAGTTCAGATTTCGACGGGCACCACAGGGCTGAAAGGGATCCTCTAATTATGGGCGGGATTAGCACTCAGCAGCCGATGTGTTGCTCTTCGTGGCTTTCAGCCCTCGTGGTTTCTCGGTTCCTTATGGTCACTGTGGCCACCTAGAAATTCTTTTCAGGAGCATAATAACCAGATCAGCTGCTGCAGGCTGGAGCCGGTCGGAACAAAGGCGGGCAGAGGGCCCTCCCGCAGCCCCGGGCTGTTCACAGATCCCAGTGGGCACCCTGGGGTCATATCAGACAGAACCGTGCTCCAGCCCCACTTGCTAAGGCTCCGTCCCGCACGACCCACTGCACCCACTTAAGGCCTGGGGGGTACGCTCCAACAGTGTGTACTCTTTGCCAACAGAAATACTAGCAGTGGAAAAAGCTCCCCACCCAGGCCCTGCAACAGCAGGGAGACTCCTCTGGTTAACTTCCCTTTCAGATATTTCTCCTTGGAAAGCCTGAACGTCGATATGGGGACTTGATTTCTCAGAGTCTGTTTTTAATACTTATCTTTTGATGGGGTCATTTTAACCTATGAATAACCACAAATGGGGAGAAGGAGGCAGTAGGCATTTATTTTATTCTAAGACAAGTCAGGGCAGCTCCTCCTTCCTTGCTTTGTTCGTCCGTCGCCTGATGCTGCAGCGCGAACAGGTTTCCTAAGGAGCATCTGGTCCCTCTCGGAGGAGCATTCCACAGGCGTTTTGTCTCTTTCAGGTTTTCAATAGTGGCCTCTGGGGCGGGAGACCATCTGGCGGGGCGTCACCTGGCCAGTTGGGCCTGCCTGACCACACGCTGCTCTACATTCCCCTGCATTGCATCCCTCACTCCCACCACCCCCACCCCCCAGTTCCGGGGGACCTGGCGAAGGGCTGGACAATGGGCTTAGCATTGAGCCAGAAACCCAGCATCAATAGTGCTTGTTATTAACAACAAGGTTGGATTACATAGTTTTTAGAACGTGGGCTTGTCATCAGCAAAACTGACCTTCCATCTTTCTTCATTTACATCCTAGCCCTCAGAGCACTGGACAACTTACCTGTCAGGTTCTTACACCTGCAAAAGAAGAAACGTGATAACGATTGAGTTTCTGTGAAGTATTAATGAGAGAGGACTCCAGATATAAAGGTATATTTTATATCAGGTAACAAAAGGTACATTTTACTGGGTTAGTAGAGAACAGTTTAATAAGGGGGCTTTTATACAGTTGCAAGCATGATTTTGGAAAAGCAAGAAGGGGTCTGTGACATCCCGAAGCGGTTACCTTGGTAGGATTGTAGGGCAAAGTGAGGGAGCAGGTTCTGGAAACCAGAGGAAGTGTAGGGAGAGGAACATTCTGACACAAGCTGCGGACTTTGTCAGGGGGCGCAGCGGAAGCAGGGGGAGGAAGGGGTGTGGTGGTGGGAAAGGGTGAACACTCAGAACACAATCCTTGGACCTCACTCCCCTCCCACTGTCTGAATCTCCTGCTGGTGCCACCCGTTACCCAAGCTAAGTAGCAGCCCTGACCATATCCCTTTGGCACCCAAGTATATGTGGAAGGCTTTCTGCTCCTAAGACATTTGGCCTGAGGGCATTTTGGCAGGGGAGCACGCATGGCCCACGTGCATGGCAAACGTACTGGAAAGTGGATGTTCCCCAAAGCAGCCCTAAACTACAGGAGGGCTGGCAGGAGTCAGTGAATAAATACCCCGTTTCTTCACCTTGCACCGTCTCCCAGAGCTCCCCAGGACACAGTGCCAGTTGCCTGCAATGAAAACTTGCTTGATAACATGCCCATCATTAGGTTCATTCCCTTCCCTGTCTCTCTTCCCTACATCCTGGGATCGCCACCCAAATCAATTATTTGCACTAAGATCCCTATCTCAGTGTCTGCTTCTGGGGAAGCCCAAATGAAGACAAAACCCACGAGCATAGTCCATGTGGGTCAGCATCCCGTGGTACAGAGCATGTGAAGAAAGGTAGAGAGTGGATTTGGGGAGGGAAGGGGAGCCACCTGCAGGGTGGCTGGTTTACCTTACAGCACTTTCACTGTCTGTATTAGCTTGCCAGCTGCAGCAACAATGGTACAATGTTTCCTCATCCTGTTCCTCTATCACAGCACCCCTCAGTCAGTTACCCTATTCCCTAGGTTCCCCGCTGTACTTGACATTTGACTCAGTAGGAGTGTTTACTGGGTCCTAGCTCAGCATTTTATATATTATATTGTGTAAGGGATGGACATGAGCCATTCGGGGTGGGACCAGGGGTAGGTGGGGGGTGGGAGATAGTGGTAGGGTTATAAAAAGATTAAGTATAAATAAAAACTAGGTGATATGCCTAATAAAGATCAAAGCCTTAAAACTTGAATGAACATATTTGTATTTCATGCCATCAATTAACAACTAAAAGAGGGGTGGGTGCATGGGAAGAGCAGAAATAGGAAGCCTACCAAGTATTCTTTAAATTGAAGTATGAAGACACTAAATCCTACTTTTGGCACTAGAGTCCAGGTCCATTATGAAGTGCAATAAAACCAGTTTATTATAGCACATCTGAATATTTCAGTTTCCAATCAAATCTCAACATATTGCATTAGAGTTAAAATGATTAGGTAAAAAATGAGAAGGACTTCAACAAAATCATTTACTGGAGCATAATTAACCCTAGGGCCTATAACGGAGACTGGCATGTAGTTGGTACTTAGTAAATAATTGAGGGGTGAATGGAAAGATGGATGATTGCATGGGTTAGCCTAGTAGTATCAAACGAAAGGAATCCAACAGGAATCAAAGTACTAATATTCATCCACAGTCTTCCTTGTCCAAAATGATTTTAATACTTTTCTCATGAATTGTGTGCTTGTGTGTATATATGGTGTGCCTCCTCGCTCTGTGCTCTGAATCCTTCTGGGTTCCAACCTACCCCCTCAGGGGTCTTCATTTCTTGAGAGGCAGGATGGATTTCATCTTGATGGAGATTTGAGTCCCTGCCAGAATCCCTTGGAGTGTTTGAATGATGTGAGTTTCTAGGAACGACTCCAGATCCCTTAAAGCATAATTTCTGTGGGAAGAGCCTCAACATCTATATTTTAATTAAGCATATGCAAGTGAGGGACTAGTTATGTGTGTTTCATGGGTTTCCATTTCAACACGACAATAAGGCCCAAGGCTGAGGTAGACACCAAATGCTCTCATCTATCTGATCACTTAGTTTTGTTAACTGATGTAAGTGGCAATTAATGGAGAGTGTATTTGCCAAACCACTGTAATCCCCATAGCTCTTCCCTATGGAGGAAACCATGGTTTTATACATTTTGAGGGGGTGGTTGGGGGAAGTTGCTGTTTTGTATAAACAAATTCACATTTAAATCGTATTTATGATATCTGTGGCATATTGCATAAGACTTGGGGCAAAATATTTGTTGTTTTTAATTAAATTGATTTTTTTTACTGAATTAAAAATATTTGAGTCCCTCAAATCACATGGAGTGCAGGACACCTCATTTAAACTTCCAATATGTTATTTAGTTAAAGACTCTGAGCAAGGGAATCCGAAGAAATGGACTGTTGTCACTCTCCAGTATGACCCCGGAGTCCCCAGAATTTCCCTTGGCAATTTCAAGGGCTGCCCCAGCTGTGAATAGAAGTGAGTTGGAAGTTTTGTTCCACATTTGACCTGGAATGAATTGCTCCAGACGTACTAATTGGATAGGGTGTTAAGGTATACAAACATAAGCAAAAACAATAACAAAGAAAACATTACAGCCTCTACTGAGGATGACTTTATTTACAGTGGTTCTTTTGTTTTTTTTTCCAGGTGTGTTGGGTGTGTTTTATTTATTTATTTATTATTTTTAACATCTTTGTTGGAGTATAATTGCTTTACAATGGTGTTAGTGTCTGCTTTATAACAAAGTGAATCAGCTATACATATACATATATCCCTATATCTCCTCCCTCTTGTGTCTCCCTCCCACCTTCCCTATCCCACCCCTCTAGGTGCTCACAAAGCACTGAGCTGATCTCTCTGTACAGTGGTTCTTGGAAGTTAAAAACTATAAAGAAACTCTCTTCTGATATGAAGCTTTAATTTCTTCCTTATGAGATATAATTAACCATTATACATAAATTAAGGATAGCATATTTTGTGAGAAAGAACCTACATGTACATAACCTCCAAGTCAGAAAAGCAAATATTACGTATTTATTTTTAATGCAGTTGTATGAGTTTCAATTAGAAAATTATTTTAAACTACTAATCAGATGGATTCTACTTTATTATTAAAACATATAGGATAAAATGTATTAAAGGTTCAGCATCAAACATAAAGTGAACCATATTACATAAATGCCACTGAGTGAAAAATCACAGTAGTTAAGAATCATATTTATTTTTAAATACTCTTTACCCAATGTTGCTTAAATATGGGAGCTTTATTCTAGGAGCACTTTGTGGTGATAGAGCCCAAGACCCAAACAAGTCATGTATACATAGGGGATAGGGGACCACATAATTTATCATCCAAACTCGGACCACTTTTGACAGTGATGGGATGCTATTTATAATTAAGGTAGAATGGTAGGTATGATCTGGGACCGTCTTTGGAAAATTGGATGTATCGTCACCCTACCTGCATACTTTATTCCTAAAAGTATGAATTCCTTATATATTTTGTGTAGCTTTTTACTGTGCAAGCTGTTTTGTAACTTAAGAGAAATTAGGCCTCTTTCAAAAGAAAAAAATCAACTTTCAGGAGATAAAATAAGTAAAAATAAATTTCAAGAGGAAAGTAACTGCACTGCCAAACAAATGTTTGTTGGATGAATGAATAATGATAAACATTTATTTGAGTGCTTCCTATATGACAAGTACTGCATTGAGTGTTTTCCTCATTTCATCCTTTTTTATGCAGGTGAAAAACTGTGTTCTAGAGAAAGAAAGATATCCATGTAACATAATAAATAAGTGCTGAAGTCAAGAATTGAACTCAGGTAATTGGACTTAATAGTGGAGTCCTTAACTCCTCAATTGCCACAGTGGAGAAGGAGAGTAATTGATTCATATCTGACTTCTAGCATTTCGAGCTTTAATGATATAATACTGACAGATATAAGGAAATTGAGAGTAAAAGTCATTGAAGAGTGGGAAGTGGAGATGATGAATTAAGTTTTGATGTAAAACCAAAGTAATAGAGGTGGAAGGAGTATTAGTTAGAAACCAGCTGCCCCCAAAGCCCTCTCTTAAAGGAGCATCTAAGTCCCCCCAAAATTAGTTATTAAATGCATCACTGGTGGGTTGGAGACTAGGCCTCTCCTTTCCCCACCTGACACTTCTTCCATGGATAGCACTGGGTGACCAACAAGGAGGGCCAGGAGGCAGTTGGAGAAACGGGATGGAAATTCGAGAGGGCCATGACAGATGTGGATGCACGTGGGAGTGTCCTGCTTGAAGAAAGTTTAGCATGGAAACCATGAAGGTGAGGGTGCTCTCTCAAAATGGAGTGGAAAACAGAGATGTTGTGAAGTAAATCATGGGAGGTCTCTACAGAGTAAGGGCTGAAGGGAGGACACAGAAGCAGAAAGACAGACAGGCTACAAGTGGCCTGAAGGTAGGAAAAAAAACATGACCAGGCAGAGTTTTAGAGACTGAGGAGGAGAGGACTCAAGAAGGATACATGTCTAGGTGATATGGGAGAGACTCAGGATTTGGTTTCCATCAGGTGCTAGTTCCATAGTTATGAATTCTGCATATATTAGCTTATTTGCTTTCATAATAGTTCTAGGAGGCAGGCATTATGGTTCCTGTTTTACAGATGCCACACAAGGGGCAGAAAGGCCACCAAACAGAGGAACATCAGGAAACTATCACCTGAGAGCTGGGATATTTCCCAGAGTCCAGGACCTAGAATATCCAACAGAAACAAGATCCATGCTAGACTCGTGCCCAGTGGACCCGGGGCCATGGAGGAGACGTGGCTGATAGAGACACCATAGGAAGCAAAGAGAGAGAGACGTATCCCGGCTTCCCTTTCCCTCCCTCCCAAACTTCAATTTTCAGCTGGTTTCTTCCATTGGCTGAACCTATCAAGAGTCCAAAAGGCAAGGCAGCTTGGGAAAATGAGTCCTGTAATATACAGTGGAAGATGAGAAGGGCAGGAGATACCTCTGAGAGTAAACAGGAAGTTCACTGGCATATCCACACATAGAAGACTTGTTGTACATTACTTCTGCATACATCCAACCAGCAAAAATTCAGTCACATGTCCCCACTTTAGCGGCAAGGGAGGCTGTGTGCCCAAGAAGGAGAGGGTAACATGGAAAATGGTGACCATGGTAGTTTCTATCCCAAGCACCTACAATATGAAATGCACCATAGTGGCCACTGTAAGAAATGCAAGAGTGACTAAGCTATAACTGCAGCTCACATCACAATCAACATAGTCATAACCTAGAAAGATTGTAAAAGGTACAATAGTAGAGGTGTCATGCAATGCCAGATTTCTTGGAAGAGATCCAATCTGATTGGAGTACGAAACTGGAAGAATTTTTGGAAGTTATAGGATTTGAATGGATTTTGACAAGCAAGGCTGTGGATAAAGCCATCCCAGACATAGGGGAGAGCTGAATAAGATTTACAGAGATAGAACTCTGTGTGTGTGTGTGTGTGTGTGTGTTTAGGGAACTGAAAGTAGACTAAGGGGGCAAATATGTGTCAGTCATGGTGGTTTGAATAATTAGAAATAAAGATAGCAAATAATCATGTATGGATATTGGATTAAGATAATGGAAGAATTGGGAATTCCCTGGCGGTCCAGTGGTTAGGACTCAGCACTCTCACTGCCGAGGGCCTGGGTTTGATCCCTGGCCGAGGAACTAAGATCCTACAGGCCATGTGGAGCAGCCAAAAAAAAAAAAAAAAAAAAAAAAAAGAAAGATAATGGAGGAATTGGAAAGGTCAGTGTGGGGAACAATGACTCTTTATTCCATCCTTATATACAATTCAGAACCATAGAAAGATTTTGAGCAAGGTAGTCATATAATCAGAGCTGTGTTTTAGGAATTGAACATCAGGCAGCATGTAAATGAGTCTTCTGACTGAATTGTGTCCCTCCAACTTCATCTGTATAAGTCCTTATCCCCAGGACCTCAGAATGGGACTGCATTTGGAGATATGGTCTTTAAAGAGGTAATGAAGTGAAAATGAGGTCACTCAGGTGGGCCCTGATCCATTATGACTGGTCTTTATAAGAAGAGGAAATCAGGACATGGATACACACACAGGGAAGACCACATGAGGACTAAGGGGAGGGGTCTCGGAAGAAATCAACCCTGCTAACACCTTGGTCTTGAATTTTCAGCCTCCAGAATTGTGAGAATACGACTTTCTGCTGTTCAAGCCACCCAGGTTGTGACATTTCGTATTTTACACCTCTAGCAAAGTAATACAATGGGTCTGGCACTTACTGCATCTTGGTTTGATAACCTATGCACAGCAGATAGAGGTAAATTTTCTTCTTAATAAATTCATATGACATGCTTTAAGAGCTTAACTTTCTCCAACTTTGGAGGGCCTTTAGCAACAATATTTTGATCACTGAGAGGACTCAAGATTCAGAAGTATGGTCTCCTGAAATACATAGGGCATGAGTTCTTTTAATCTAAAAATGTCAGTTCATAGAGTTAAAACACACAAGGGTAGCATTTCGGTTATCTACTAACAAAGTAACAAACTACCACAAATCTTAGTGGCTTAATAGAGCAATTTTGGTTTTTGTTTTTGTTTTTCTCATGAAGCTACAGGTAAGCTGAGCAGTTCTGTTAACCTGGACCGTAGTTGGCTCATTTCAGCTGGGCTTACTCGTTTGTCTGTAGCCAACTGGCAGGTGGGCTAGGATCTGGCTGGTCTAGGATAGCATTGGTCTAAATGACTTGGCTCTGCTGCATATGATCATCATCTTCCAGCAGGTTACCCTGGGCTTGTTATCACAGAAAAGCAGTGGAGTAAAAGAGATGACCAGAGAATTTATGGGCTCTTGAGGCCTAGATCCTAAACTGGCACATTATCTCTTCTGCAGCTTTCTATTGGACCAAGTAAGTCACATGTCCAAACCCAAATTCAAGAAGTGCATAAAAGAGACTCCACCCTTTAATGGAAGTAGCTTTAAATTCCCATTACCAAGGGCAAGGATGCTGGGGGCACTAAAAAAAAAAAAGTAGGGCCATTTGCACAATCAGTCAAAGGTAGATGATTGCCGATGGTCAAAGCTCGAACCACAGTATCACTGAGTTACCTTAAAAGGGAACACCCAGCCAGATTCCCCATCCAATGAAGGAATTTCCCTAAATTAAACACACAAAGACAAAACAAAAACCCTCAAAGAAGATTCCCACCACCTGACCATTTGACCTAACTTTTCTCATTAGGCAAAAAAAGGAAAAACACGGCAGCTCTCCCACACTGCTGTTCCACGCTCAGTTTATCTGGCTTCTGCTATGAGTCACAGCTGACTGAGGGGTGGGGATGGGTCATGAGTCATGGCCTAAAACAAAGATAGAATTTGATGGGGGTGGACCAGAAGGCGGGACAGAAGACACTGCAAGTTCAGGCATTAACTCAGTATTTAGGGTGATTTCTTCTTTCCTGCAGCTGGGAAAATTGGGCAGCGTGCCCTCTTCTGAAATCCAAAGGAGGATATCCCACATGGGCCCTGTGCAGCTGGGTTGAGGGGACTCAGACCTTTGTGTCTCCTAGGGAGTCCACTTGTTGATTTCAGAAGTGTTTATATCACTGCCTTCAAGGTGCTACAACTACCCTTCATCCCCATGTGCCTGGTCAACAGACCGTTTCACCCTACCATCCCCAGGAGCAAGTTACCTGGTTGGTTTGAGAAGTTAATATTTAGAAAGACTAATGGTTGCCTATGGTTTTCTGCAAGAAAGAAAGAAATAAGCCAACATTATCTTTTGACCCACTCCCACATGTATTTGCAGATGACAACTTAAAAAAAAATCCTTGGCTCAATGACATTGTAGCTTCACTATGGTAGGAATTTTTTTTGAGCTAGTACTCTCTATTTTCATGTGGCTGCACAGTAGCCTGCCTAGAGTACATAAATATTTGTGCATCTGGCCTCAAGCAATTAACATGTCTCCTACCCTGGGGTAAAAATTAAATGAAAATTCTGTCACCCCCAAATAAATCTGGAAACAGAATTCCTGAGTGTTTGCCAAATAAGGTGACTCCCAGCCTTAAGATGCTGAACTTTGGAACAACGGTCATAGAAACAAAGGCAAGGCACGGTTGGCTCCCATTCAACCTGGTCAACAACATCCTTCATTACAGGACGTGGCATCATTTTGATTCACAGCAGAATAAAAGGAATCTATTTGTATATTTGGAAGTTTGAGTGAGGATTTCCTGAGTTCCTGATGAAGTCATTCCTGCCTTACAACAGCCTTGCTTGTCCCACTAGAGTTAGAACCGGGTCACCATTTCCATACAAGTGTGTGAACCCACTTTGGGCTCCTGTGCATGCGTGCACACACACGCACACATACACACACACACACTCATTTCATTTCAGCATCTAATTAAAACTCAGTCATACATAATCTTGTCCCAGATAATGCTGGCCTCAAATCAAAATTTCAGCTCAAAAGGAAAATGCTTTAAGCTAATGTTATATTTGCATTGCCTGCCAATGAGAGAGTGCCTTTTGTTAAATCACTTAGAACACATGTGCCCTAGACATAGTATTTAATGGGGACAAAAATAGAGAAAAATGTTGGCTCCTGGTATCCAGGAAAGATGCCACTGGCCTCATAAGCTTCTTCCCACAGATATAGTCACAAACAAAAGATAACCTAACTTTGAACTATAAAAGTCTTGCTTTTCTATGATCCAGTTCTTCAAAGAAAGTCTTAGGGTGTTATCACTGATCTGTGATGGGCTTGCCTTAAGTTCTCATGGCCATTAATACTATGTGCTCTGCAGAGACTGTGAATTCCACCAAAAGAATTGTCTGCAGGATTAGGCTCTGAGGAGCACATACTCCTCCTGTGCTGTCCGTGTCACAGAATCTGGGATCGGAGAGGCCAGAAGGGATGAGAGGCTGATTGCAAAACCCCAGGGAGCACATATGCAGCCTACATGAATAACAATAGCCCTGAGGGGGTGGTTGCAGCAGATTCTGAGGGAACCCTATCCATACCCCTTACCCCTACTCCTTCAGGGCACAGCAGCCCAACTTTCTCTTTGCCTAAGGGCTTTCTATGGTCCCCATATCCAGCAGCTTAGCCACTCACATGATGGGCAAGAAGTGAAAGGGAATTAACATCCACTGGAAGTAACTTTCAATGAATGTCAGATAGTAATCGTTGTATACATACCCCAGTTCCCTTGCTTCACACCATTTCCCAGCAGTCCCCAGCAGAACTAAGTTCCAGTTGCTCACAGCAGTATCTGATTCAGCAAAAAACACTTTATGAGCTACCTTCCTTTCCCTGTCTCACTTTTCCTCTCCCACATCCGTATTTCTTTTACTTTCCTCCCAAACTATTTACCATTGAATTGATGTCACAGGGACTGCTTTGGGGAAACCCAATCTAGGAGAGGAGCAAACTTAGTTAAGACCTCCTCTTTTATGTAACTCTGGGGAACGAGTAAAGCATCCTTACTTTCCATCCTGAACAGGAATCTATCCCATGACATTTTTGGATCCTGCCTTTGAGGAGATGGAACTCACCACAACACAGTTCCTGACTGTCCTGTTCGCTCCTCTGGACACAGACCAGCTTACCCATCATACAGGAAGCTCCCAGGATGAGGGCAAAGTTCTATGAGTTCTGATCTTTACAAGGCAGAGGAGATTCAACTTAGCTCTTTTTCCTTGTGGCCCACTGCTGATTTCCAAATTGAGTCTAGTCCCAGATTTCCCTCTGGTTTTCATATAGCCTGCATCATTTTGCTTTTACTTATATTCTCAGATCAGATCATGTCACTCAATGGAGAAGTGGTCATGTCAGTTCAACCTGGCAGAGGCTCTCTTGCCCTAAAAGGACAGCTGTTGAGTCCTCACCATGGTCTGCAAGGCTCTCTGATGACTTGATTCCTGGAGACCAGTCTAACATCATTTCCTAGACCTTTCTTCTTCACTCCTTGCTTTTCTTCAAACATGCCCACATTTTCCAGCTGTGGGATTTTGCATCAGCTGGTCCCTCTGTCTGGGGCACTCTGATGTGCATGAGTCTCCTCCTCACTTTACTCAAGTCTTTGTGCAAATGTCAGCACCTCAAACAGGTCTTTTTTGACCAACCCAGCACCCCTTTAATTCTTTATCCCTTACCCTACTGGTTTCTCTTTAGAGTTGTCAGTACCCATTGGCGTTATATGTACTTGTTTGGATGCTTTGTGCTGGTCTTCCACTGCAATGTGAGAGCCACCATTATATTACTGCCACCATGTGCCCAGCACACAGAAGATGGTCAATTAATGTTTGTTTGGCTGACTGAATTAATATATGGTATTAACTTAGTAAAGTGATCTATCAAATATTTTTTACCAGAATAATAATTAACACATAGTCCAGATTTTTCTTATACTGTATATTTCTCCTTATAGATTAATTTCATTTTAAATGACTGATTCTTTACTTTCCAAAGATACATTTTGACAGTTTTCCAATTTGTTTGATTTGGTTTGGCATGGTTATTTAATCCCAAGTTAGAAGGATGTATAAAGATAGAGATGTACTGATTGACAAATTAAGTAACAAAGCACAGACAACATACCTCAAACTGGACTACTAGCATCTATGCCCATCCCTCCATTCAACAGGTATTAATTGAACATCTACTATATTCTAGGCACTGTGATAAATGCCAGTGGTGTATCAGAGAATACAACAGTCAAATATCCCTGACCTCATAGAACTTATATTCTGAAAGAGGAGATCCACAAGGCAATGTAAACGTAATGAATAATTAAGCTATTTAGTATGTTTGACGAATACACCAGGATGGTCAGGGGAGGCCTCAGTGGGAAGTTGACTTCTGGGTGAAACTTGAATTAGTGAGAGTGAAGCCACGCTCATGTACATGGAAGGAGAGTTCCAGGCAGAGAGAACAGCCAGAGCAGAGGCTGAGGTGGGAGCAGAGTGCCAGGCGTGTACAGAGAGAGCAAGCCAGAGGCCACTGACTGAGGAGGAAGAGTTGGGAGAGATGATGCATAGAAGAAACAGAAAGCAGGTCACACAGGTCCCTGGAGGCATTAAAAGTACTTTGATTTTCACATATGCCGATAATTTTTAAAAGGCAATCAATAGTAGCTGTTGCCAACCTATTCAACTAAATAATGCTTCCTCGTTGATCCATATAAAAAGCTATTCCATTTAAACAAAGCATGTTGTCATTGTTGTTAATGATGTTATTATATTATTGTTTCTTATTAAGATGATTGCTACTATATTTTTTCTTAATTACTCAGGAGCAAGATATTTTATTGATGATAAATACATAATGGAAAAGATAATTTGTGAAATAAAAATAAGAGGTTTGGTGGACTGGCTCTTCTTTACTTTTTATTGTAATAGATTTGTTGAGATATAGTTCATATACCATTCATTTTGTCCCATTCGGGCAACCATCATCATGGTCAATTTTAGAACCTTTCCATCACCCCCAAAAGAAACCCCATACGCCTTAATAGTAAGTCTTCATTCTCTTCAACCCCTCTCTCCAACCCCTAGGCAACCACTAATCTACTACTTTCTGTCTCTATGACTTTGTTTAATCTGGGCTTCATATAAATGGAATAGGTGTCCTTTGAGTCTGGCTTCTTTGCCTGTATAGTATTTCCAAAGTTCACCCATGCTGTAGCATGGATCAGTAACTCATTCCTTTTTAAGGTTGAATAATGTTCCATTGTATGGATAGACCCCAGTTTAGTTATCTGTGTGTCAGTTGATAGACACCTGGGGGTTTTCCACCCTTTGGCTATCATCAATAATGCTGTCATGAACATTTATATGCAAGTTTTTGTGTTTTCATTTCTCTTCATTCTACTTCTACGAATGCAACGCATTGGCTCTTAAAATTCATGGTAAGGGACTGTTAATACTGCTAAGATTAACTGATAACAATTTTTAAATCTGCATTGATGAATCAGTTTAAAAAGAACTATTAAAACAAATTCAAGAATGATTTAGGGGAAGACCCTCAAAATTGATCCACATGTCAAAGCCGATAGGTTAGCTAGTGAAGCCTTTGAGAACTAGATGGGATTTGTGCAAAACTGTGCAAAAGGTTGAAAAAAAATCATATGTTAAAAGAAAAGAAAGAAATATAGAATGAAAGTAAATATAGAGAAAGAGTTATCTTGGCCACTGAAGCATTTCATTGTGTCAAGTGAGTTCACAGAAGAGCAGATCTCATCTGTGGTGGGGGACTGAGCCGTCATATTGCCAGGCAGGTGATGTCCATCCCTGTGGCGTCACAAGTTGGAATAGCAGAGCCCCATAGGGAAACATTTATCAAATCATAAATACCCACCAGCGCTCCTTTGTGACTGGTACTGGAAGAAGTATGCACGAAAGAGGCCTCAGGGACTTACAGTCTAGTTGGAGACAAAATTACAAGCAGTCAAAGCCCAGAGATGTCAGGAATTGTTCTCAAAGTATGAAACAATTTTCATCTGAGGGTGTGGTGCCAGCTTGTTCTTAAAAATCATAATTCATTTGCCCTAAAGTGCTTCTTTCTCCAGAAATCCTCCCAGGGCGCTGGGGTTTCCCACCACCAGCAGTGCTCATAAGATGGGTGGATGGACACCCAGAGGGTTTGGGAGCCAAGGAGGTGAGAGGATCTTGGCCACAAAATCTGATGGTCCTGCTTTTGCGGGCTTGAGTCAGACTCCAGTGAGAATGTGGTAAGGATTCTGTGGTCTAATAGGTCATCCCCTCCTGCTTGTCTGACTCAGGGTGATGAGTGTCCCCTACTATGCTCAGCGGTGGTGGGAGCCCAGCCCAGCCAAGTAGAGGCAGAGGTGGCTGCTGGACTCAGAGTAGGGATGTCGGGCAGTGGAAGAGGCCAGTGACTAGCTGGGGAGAGCCGCACTGACCAGTTCCAAAGGAGCTGCTTACGCAGCAGGATCCAGGGCCCCAACTCTGTATCTCCGCCCCTCCTTCCTCCTGCTGGCATGTATTTCCAGAGACCCACAACCTCTAAAAGTGGACAAAGCTGTTTTTCTGGTCATCTCCCTCTGCGCAGCTTTTGCACTCTTTTAAAATCATCCTGGGACGTGAAGGGCTGAAGTTTGCTCTTCACATAACCTGTGACAAAATCAGAAGCAGTGAGGCACGGGTCACAATCTTCCTATGAGAAATCTTTCTCATTACATTAAATTCCCTCCTTTGAAAGATGTGACTCAGCTGGTCACATGGCTCTAAAATGGACCTTGTCACCAAAGATTCATAAGGAGATTGGAGGAGAGGAAATGGAGAGTCTTTCAGAGATGTTCCTTTTTATTTCCCCCATATGACCTGAATATCAGGAAATCTGAGAGCTAAATAAGATCTCATACATTATCCACCACAATGCCCTCATTTTCTGGAGGAGTACACCTGAGGCCCCAAAAGAGTGAAAGTGACAGGAATAAGGCCACAGAGGGAGCAGCAGCTGAGCAGGGCTTGGAACACTCATCTCCTGCCTTTCAAGCCCCTACTCCTTCCACACACCACAGTCAGCCAAGAAATCAGATTAATGAAAGAATCCTTAGAAAATATTTGCCCCGGGTTTCCAAGGTTGCCTCATGTTTGTTATACTTTTCTCACTCTACCCCTTGCCAGACCATGAGGTAGCTAAGAATGGCAATGACCACATTCTGAAGTTAATTCTGATGACTTTTTCTAAAGTTTGTTTGACTTATCAGTATATTAGTGAAGAAGAAAACTTTTCCTTGCAGGAATAATGACAGCTATAGGCAACTTCCTAATATCATATCATGGCAAAAGTAGACAGAGGAAAATGTCCTTTTAAACAAGTGCAAAACCAACAATGTCTGCTTAGGTCAGCTGACCACCCAGTGTTGTGCTGGTATACGGTGGTCAACTGACTTGCCAAGACAAAACCCTGGTCTGTAGAATTTGCTGATTCTCAGCTGTATATACTGCCACCATGGGCAGTTTCAATGGATCAATGTGGTGTCACTAACTCAGAGTTGGGAAAAGATGTATCATACCATACCATTGTATAATATTTCTACCACCCAGATGGAATTGATAAATAACCTCAAGAGCATAGACAGTAGTAAAATGTGGTAAAATAACTGAGAATTGATGAGTTTTGAGTATTCACTACCTTTGTTTTTAATGTAACTTATTTCACTGTGAATTTATTAATTTAATTTTTAATAGCAAGTATATAGAACATCCAGCTAAAGAAAAATCGTGAAAATTCAACAATTGACTCACCAACAGGTACAGGCTGGCTTCAGCAGAACACTAGAATCAGCTGCTCCAAACTTTGTTGACTTAGTAAAGTAACCTGCAATGCTGCCCTCCTGGGAATGTGTAAACATTAGCCATAAACAAACTAAGGAGTCTTGGCCCCTTTGCTTTTATTCATAAAGTTACTAGTCCTCATAAAACTATTCTTGCCTGGGAAAGATGCAACAAACAATAGGCAGAAATAAAAATTGTGGTTGTAAACGTGGTTCATCTCATCCCTTCCATCCAGTTTGGTGACTTACGTGCTGTACTTCATCTCCAAGTGTGATAACAAGAAGAACTAAATATAATCTTTTCTCTTGTGGCTAAGACTTATCAATGAGAGAAAGCAAAGGCATTATGCTAAAAACTTCACACATCTCATTTAGTTCTCACAACAGTTTATTCCCATTTTACAAAAGAGGAGTTTGAAGCTTGGTGAGTATAATTAATCTTCCTAAGATTATAGTTGTTAAAAAGCAAAACCAGAACTTCAACCTAATACTGTTTGATTCTAGAGTCCGGCTTTAATTAAAGCTAAAGCATGATTAAAGGAACTGAGTGTGAATGAGGGCCTAAAACAATTATTATATGGACTAAAGAAAAAGGCATTGTGAAAATGACTATTCATGAGAGTTAGACCTAAAGCCATTATGCAGTCAAAGCTGTCAATAAAGTAGAATAATAGCCTTATGAAGTGATCATTTAATGTACCTGGAGAAGAATGAGCGACTGTATCAGTTACCTATTGTCACAGTAGCACTGTAATAAACAACCACAAAACCTCAGTAGTGTACAAAAATAACTATTCATGTTCACCCATCTTGAATCAACTGCAGGCAGGTTAATCTGTAGTGATCTTGTCAGGGATTGCTCTCATGTGTGGGGTTCAGCCAGTATTGCCTAACGTATGATGACTTTGGCTGGAATGACTTGGCTCTGCTTTAGATATTTCTTATCTTCCAGTAGGTTAACCAGGACATGTTCTCATGGCGATAGAGGCACAAGAGCATAAGCAGACACATAAGGCCTCTTGAGCCTCAGCTTGGAACAGGTATGGTATCACTTGTGCCTCTTTCTATTGGTTAAATCAAATCACAAGAATAGCCTACCTTTAAGCAGTGGTAAAACAGACTCCATCTCTTTAGTGAAAGGAACTCCAAAGTCACATAGTGAAGGGCATGGGTATAGAGAGGAGTAAAGAATTGACACCATTAATGCGATGAATCTACCAAGAGGTGAGCAGGGTGGTCAGTGGAGAATGTGGAGTGATCACCTGGTGCTCATACACTGTCATACTTCATGAACTCTACTCCCTGCTACTTACTTTAAACCAGGCTATGACTAGTCCTGGGCCAGCAGTCTGATACCTTGGAAGGAGTCATGAACTTGAGTCCTGGCCCACATCAACCCCTTACTGAGTGCATAGATCACTGATCCAGTGTTGAAGCTTGGAATTCTTCCCATCTATGACATGCATCAACATGTGTTTATTCCTCACTGAAAACTTTGTTGTGAATGTGTGGAAGGGGGTGTGAGTAGGATTACATGCCTAAATTCTCCATTCTGGTCAGTTAATAACCCTCTTTTTCCTTCTTTCCCATTCCTTATGTCATGTGTCAGCCCTTCCATATCTGCTCTTCCCCTTCATAACTCAGCTCTCTGCTCACAGAAGCTAATATATATGGACCACATCAGAAGGCTTCAATGCCCAGTGCCTTCCAACTGAGATTACTAAAGAGGAGAGCTAGGAGGAGGAGGAGAATGACGTCAGGGTATTTATGCCCCGGATTCTCTTCCTGTGAGGTCACCTTGGCTTTCTGACCTAAATGACTCACTCTTGCTCTTTTTCCAGGTCCTGGAAGCCATTCACTCTCATTTTTCTGGGCCCATGGATGACAACGGCCCCAGATTTCTATACCATCCCTCAATGTCCCCTCAACACTCTACCTACATCTTTATAACTGAACTCTACATCAATAAACCTCCCTCAACTTATTCTAATTTGAGAGTGCCTTCTGTTTCCTATAGGAATTCCACCAGGTACACTCTCATATATAGAGAACACTCAATGGTTCCCCAAGAGAAATGATCTAAGATTTCATCTTATCATTTAATTCTGCTCAAAATGCAGAATATCCACATGATACTCAACAATTATACAACTGTGTCTAAGTATGGCTCTTCTCAGTCAAGAAATGTATGAACTAAACATGTTTTCTTCTCACTCCTCATTATATAATGGTGGAAGGGAAATAAGATTAACAGCAATAAACGGGAACAATGGAAGACACAGAGCATTCATTTGTCTACTTTGCCTGGGAAGACTTCTAAGAACCTGGGGATGAAAAATGTTACTTGATTAGACATGGATTCTGTCCTCTGGGGGGAGACTCCTTGCCCATTGTTCTCCAAGATCCTTGGATCCCTTTCCAGGATATTCTTATTTGTCCATTATATCCCTTGACGACATTTAATGGGCCTTGGGGAATATGCTGCCCTTTAAGACTGTACTTCTTTTCAGCCTGCTTCTTGGTTGAGGAGTCATTTTAAACCTCAATAGTTACAGATGTTTTTAGACAGGATTTATAGCTTCTTCGGCAGTATAAAGTTCTCGAAAGCTCAGTAAGCCTCTAGTTCACTTGATTCTAGTAAGTTCTATGTATCAGTAATCACACACTTCTTTTCAGTATACTCTAAAATGCTTATTTTCTCACCTTCTCAGCATTTGCATCTAGCTTTTAATTTATTGAGACTGTAGGCTCTAGTGAGATCATATTTAAAAAAAAGAAAGAAAGAAACTCTTTGCTCTGAAAGCTCTTACTGGTAAAATTGGCCTTAAAAGCCCTTTTAAGTCCCAGTACCTATTGTTTGGGGGTCTCAAAGCCAGCTTTCCCCATATTTATGTACTATTTTTACTCCCTTTTAGTTCTGCATATGCACCAGCCAATTCTCTCTGAAATCACCCTTCTCAAATCTTTGACCCCTTGTGAAATCTAGCTACAAAAAAAGCAACAGCCAAACTAAGGTTCTGTTTTTCAGTGTCTTTCCCGAGAGTTTCTGGCTTACAACTCATGTCATCTGGTATCAAGTAAACTTCCCCAGGTGACAGTTTTAGCAAACATTTTGTTCCTGCAAAACACGATCATCATGCTTTTAGCCTCCAACATGTTTCATCACTGCATACCACCAGTCACTAATCCAAAGCTACATATTTTAGGATTTTGATGTGTGTCTTAGTCCAAGCTGCTGTTACAAAATTTTATAGACTGGGTGGCTTGAAAACAACAGAATTTTTTTCCTCACAGTGTTGGAGGATGGAAGTCCAAGATTAGAGTGGCAGCACAGTCACTTCTGCCTGGTGAGTCCCCTTGAAGCTGCAGACTTCTGACTCACTGTGTCCTCAGATGGCAGAGAAGGAAACAAACACTCTCATAACGTTTATAAGGGCACTAATCCCATTCATGAGGGCTCCAGCCTCATGGCCTCATCTAATCCTAATTACATCCCAAAGGTCTCACCTCCTAAAACTGTCGCATTGGAAGGTAGAGTTTTAAAATGTGAATTTTGGAGGGGAACACAAACATTTAGTCCATAACAATGTATGACACTCTACTTCTGGTAACAGTTCTGACACTAGTCAGTGTAATGCTAGCCTATGCTGTGGTTACAGATTAACCCTGCAAACACAGTTTATTAGCATAACAAAGCTTTCTACATTCTATCATTTTTCTCTATCATTCATTTGACATATCCAACAAAGGTGTCTGACACACACCTCTTTATGGCGGCATAGCCAAGGGAGAAAATCCATGGAAAACACATACAAGCTCTTATTGTAATATGTGACCAGAAGTGAGCTTATCACTTCCACTCACATCATCAGTCAGAACAAATCATCATGGGCTGCGAAAGGCAGGGACTATATGGAGATTCCATTAGTATCTCCCCTTGCATCAAATGTGTATAAGACACATCTTTCAAATGACATGTGGCGTAGCTTAGACACTTCTACAGCCATCAGCTGTATTTTTTTGTCAGTAAAAATTGCTTATCCACTATCAATTAAATGATATCGAAAATTTTACACAAGAAGATCACTGATAATAAGAAGAACAAAAAACTGTAGAATTTTTCCACATGCCACACTTTAGTCTCCCCACCTTGCCCTTATACAAGCTGTGCCTCTGCCTGGAATTTTGTTCTTTATGTGGAGAAACAACCACTTTGGTCACCTTTCAAGTCCAAGTTCTAGTATGATTTCTTTGGGGAGGATTCACAAATGCCTCCTCCCAGCTCTTAGTTTTCTCCTCCTGTGTTTTCCAGAGTGCTACATCCACATTCTATTATATAATTATTATAATCTATCTATCTATCTATCTATCTATCTATCTATCTATCTAATCAATATTATATATTGATATATTGATATATATAATCAATATAATCTATTATATAATCATTATACCATGTTATCATTTGTAATAATTACATATTGTCACCCTCACTGGGCTTTGAGCTCCTCAAAAAATAACAATAATGATAGCCCATATTTATCGAGTATGTGTTATGTACCAAGTACTCTTCTAAATGCTTTATATGCATTAATAAATTTAGTCCTGAATAGAATTCTATTGCTATCTCCATCTTGCAGATGAGAAAACTAAACTACAGGGCAGTAAATTTACTTGTTCAAGGTTTATTTTGTCATCCCAAGCACCCAGCACAGCCTTGCACACATGAGGCTGTTGAATAAATGGACAGATTCCTCCTGCCTTCCCACTTGTGCTGTCTTTTTCCCCATTTATTCTGTGAACCCTCTACATTCCATTATCATGTCTCCTTCTCTAAGACCACTCCTAACAACTGTGACCCACCCAGATCTTCCCACCTAAGGAAACTCTTGTTACAAGTTACATCCCTATTATTCAATTTAAGTTTCGATTATTCTTGGTTTCACCCTTGTTATCTGGCTTTCCCAGTGAAACTCTTTATACCATGTTTTCTGTATATTTGGAAGATTGCTTAGCACAGACCTCACTAGAAACCAGGGGTCCCACACAATCCTTGTTAATTGAGCAGCTAGTAAGGAGACATTGGAACTTTTGCCATCTTTGTTTTGGGTAGCACCAGTATTGAATACAGTATCTGATTCTTGCTCAGAACTCATGGTCACAGTGGAATTTTGTATAAACTGGAAAACATAAGGTAATGGGCTTTGTGCCTCCTTGTACCCCCCACCCATCTCAGTGAAAGTAATATTGGGGGTGGGTCCCTGAACCTCCCACAGAGGGGCAGCAGATATACTCCCATAATAACTGTTTGATACACCTTCAGGAAAACCTATAATAACTTGAATTTCAAAATGGAATGCTGAGGGAATTCCCTGGCCGTCCAGTGGTTAGGACCCCATGCTTTCACTGCTGAGGGCCCGGATTCAATCCCTGGTCAGGGAACTAAGATCCCACAAGACTCACAGGGTGGCAAAAAAACCCCAAAACAAAACAAAACAAAAAAACGAACCAAACAAACAAAAAATGGAATGCTGAGTGTGGATATATAAATTAAGACTGGGTGTAATCTGAAAGAAAAGCCTAATAACAGTGGCTTTAAAAATAGAAATATAGGGACTTCCCTTGTGGTCCAGTGGTAAAGAATCCACCTTACAATGCAGGGGACATGGGTTTGATCCCTGACCAGGGAACTAAGATCCCACATGCCATGGGGCAACTGAGCTCGCGTGACACACTACTGAGCTGGTGCGCCTCAGCTAGAGAGCCCGCGTGCTGCAAACTACAGAACCCACGCGCCCTGGAGCCCACATGCCACAACTAGAGAAGAGAAAACCAGCACGCCACGATGAAAATATCCCGCATGCCTCAACGAAGATCCCGCTTGCCACAACTAAGACCCGGTGCAGCCAAAAATAATAAATAAAAAATAAATCTTTAAAAAAATAGAAGTACATATTTATTTTCCTTGACATTTACACATTTTGAACATAAATCAGTCCTAAATTTATAGTATGATGCTCCATGGTGTCATGGACACAAGATTCTTCTGTTTCATTTTGTTGTGTGTGGATGCCATTCACTAGGTCAAAGATGGCTATGGGAACTATGGGAGCTCTCATTTTTTCCTATCACATTCCAGCTAACAGGAAAGAAGACAAGTCAGAAGACACTCTGGGCATGGACACACTTCTTCCAATTACAAGGGCAGAATTTAGTTACATGATCACCTAGTCACCAGGGATGCTGGGAACTGTAGTCTTTATCCAGGAAGTCATTTCTAGCTAAATCAGAGATTCTATTACTGAAGAAGAAGGTGAAAACGGATAGTAGGGGGAAACCGGTAGGTTTTTGATACAGCGGGAAAAGCATCTCTTTTTGCTCAAGGCTAATTATTTCATTTGCCATCTGAAGAAGTTGATGTCTCATCCAAATGTGATTAAAATGGAACAGAGCTGTAGCTCAGGCTTCCGTCTTGTAAGCTTTGCCACTCAAGCTATTTTAAATATTTCATTGATCTTTGTTTCTCTTCATAACGAGACACATCGGAAAATACGCTATTTAAGTGAACAGCTAAAAAAAAAAATCAAATTTCTAAGTAGATTAGTGATTTATTGCATAATTGATAAAGAAATAAACTTGAAGTAACACCCTAGTTTTTTAACCATTAGAATGTATTCTGCTATGCCATACTCTCCAATGACTTGAGTCATCATTTATTTTATTTATTTTAGTAGAACCAGTAAATGTATATGCTCTCTTGGGTTCCACAGTAAGACTGGTTTTATCATGCTGAACTGTGAGGATTATTATTTATTTACCATATGTTACAGCCTCAATCTGTGTTTTTAATGTCTCCGATGCAAATCTTCCTTTCTTCCAAAGAAAAAATTAGCACTTAAATGCCACTACATATGTCCTCTGAAATACCTATAGGGACAGCGCATTCAGACTGAGGCAGACCCCAATCAATGACTTGTAAGGAACACGTGCATAAAATTTTATCAATCACTTCTCCATCCCAGCCGGACAGATGGCTTTTACCACCATTCTCCCTATGGCCCTTGAAGCAGTGCTGGGGGGCGGGTCCCTGGGTTTCATACAGAGGAGAGGCAAATATGTTCTCACAATGGAAACTAATCAGAAGGTCTCCTCCTAAGCTACCAGGAAGATTTAGATTACAATCACACACTATCAGAGGCATGAGAATCCATCACAAAGACAAATTCCAGAAGATTTCACAAGCATCTTTATTAAGCTCATACTCTTGCAGAAACCCTCCCTTGTTTGTCAGGCACCATGCTAAATGGCTAAAATACATTATCCTAAGTAATTACAAAACCTTAAAAGAGAGGCATTGTTACCTATCTTTTATAGAGGAAGAAAGGGTGACTCAGAAAGGCTAAGCACATTTCCTAACTTACAGAGATAAGAACGGAGTCAAGATTTGGAAGACTTGCTTTTCATTCTGTTTGTTATCCTTCACATATCCTATGTTTTTTTTGCATCCAGAAAATATAAACAAGAAAAGCATTCGACTTTTCCAACTTAACCGATTATATCACTGAGTATTTTTCTGTTGTAATAATTCTCAACTTCTTTTGCACACAAACCTGTCACTACATGTGAAATTATTATTGCTCTTCTTTCATGGGACTTGTTAGCTATTTATTACTAGTTATGTAAATAGTACTTATAGTCATTATACGTACTATTTAGTATTTGTTCTTTAAAAACTAGATATGTCAGTGGAAAGAAATATGTGGCCCTGAAACTTATAGTAAAAACATAGCATTAATGTATTTGAAATAGAAAAGAGACATACCTAAAAATACATTGATAATGATCAAGTGATGAACTAGAAATGGTGAGAAGTAAAATACAGTTTTCTAATTTCCATATGTTCTATGATGAGCACGTATGAATTAATAGTTGGAGAAAATAAAATGTATCATTTAAAAAAGACAAAGACCTAGAATTAAATTTATTACAGACATCTAAGCATTTACAAAAGCTTTTGGCATTTCATGGTGTCACAAAATAAGAAAGTTGGAGGGACTCTCAGCCGTTATCTAGCAGGCTCTGTGCCCATCAGCTTCATAGTTTTTCTGACCATTTTGTTGACTTCTAGTAGATCCGAGGTCTTTCCCATCCCACTGGACAGAGCATAGAGAGAGAGAATAGGGAAGTCGAAGAAGCTAGGATTTGGGGCTATGTCTAAATAACCACCTAACCAGGAAACCTGGCAGAAAGCAGATGAAATAAGAATCACCAGCTTTGTTATGATAGAATTAGGGACAACGAATCCTGTATTCAAGAATCAGGGTGGAAGGAGTCAGGGGCCTAGGAATTAAAGATGATCCTTGTAAGGGGTCCCAGCAAAAAAAAAAAAAAAAAAAAAAAAACGAAAAAAGTGAGCTAGGCCATCTCAAAATGAAACGGATTGGGAGCCTTTGCTTAGAGAAACAGAAATAGAGTAGAATGCACCAGAAGTATGTTTTACTGAGAACTCATGTAGCCAGTCTGTGCTCCTTTCTAGACATCTGTGTGAGATTAGTGGGGTTAGTTCACAGACTTGTGTGACTTTGGATGAATCACTTTACCTTCTGGGCCTCTTCCCTTTATTTTGAAAATTATCACCCAGATCCATCTGTAAGATCCTTTCCAAACATATTAATTCGACCACTGTTTCATCTCCAAAAGCTTCTCTCCCACCTACCTCATTGAGGAATGTTTTCTACAACGGCAAAGCACTCTTCCCTGGAGAAACCTTCTGTGTAACATCCCTCATTCTGACCAAGCTAAAGCCCCTCTGGGTTCAGTTTAAAAATGTAAGCCCCATCAACTGAAATCATAGATGTTTGAGTCCACACCTTCAAAATACCGAATTTCTGAAGAATGTTGAGTTCCTGAATTTCTGTAACTTCCCTAAGCATCATCCGTACCTCGATGGTGGACTCAGTGGAACCTCTCTGTCTGGTGACAGGGGCGGAGTGTTTCTGACAGAAGGTGGCTGGGTTCTACAATGCCAAAGAGAGCATCTGAGCAGCCACTGGGTGGGGGGGGGGGGTTGGAGGGGCCCACTGCTCCTGGGACAATGCTTCAGGGCTTTCCTCAGTGGCTTGAACAGTGAAAGGAAACCTCTAGCATTTCATAGGATAAGACTGGGAAGATAATTGCGGTGACTGAAATAGCACAAGGCTGAGCTGACGATTTGGAAGATGGTGCCCATTCAAAGTGAAAGGGAAGTAAAAGACACTGGCGAGAAAGAGAAAAGGGAGGGAGGCAGTTTCCTTGAAAGACCTGAAAATGAGCAGGAGGGAAGATAAAAGGCTAGGGGCGTGCACAATAGCATCCGAGCCACCTAATTCTCTGCTCTGTATTCATCGCAGTCAACTCTGCAGAGCCCTCAATGAGGCTTTATGTTGAACCTCATTATCTGCTCAGAGATGGAGGGCAGGCCATGCAAATGAAGCTGGGCCCACAGATAGGCTGTGAAAAAACCGCAATTTGTCAGCATTGAGATAAACAAATGAAGGGCAGACTGCGTGTGGGAGGCGGACCCCCGGGAGCTTTCAGGGTATTTTGACACTTGTTGTGAGAAATATCTTCAGGGTCTGCACACTGGCTCCCTCCTTATCATTTGACGGGAGGAAAAAAGGTCGCTAATTTACTTATGACTGAGACAGCTGGGGGGCTGTGGAGGATCTCTGCTTTCATCCATTGGTACTTAGGTCCTGGATTAATGTCCTTCTCATTAGGCTCAGCTTTCTTTTCTGTCTGCTGCTTGCACAACCTCTAGGAGGAGGGAATCTTTAAGCCTCTAAGAGCGGTTTGGGGGAGAAAATACACACAAACACACACACAGCAAACAACCTTTCAGTAAAGTGATGCTTCTGGCCAACCATAGGAATGTGGAATCATTCTCACACCAAGAAGATGGTGAAGGAAAGAACTCCTGTTTTCCAGAGAGCATTGCTTTGATTCTCCTAGTAACATTGTCTTGTCGATTAAAGAAAAATAAAATGGTCCCGTGTTAATTGTTGGGAGCTTACAGGCTGTGCCTCTTCCATCAGCTGGAAGGGACAGCCCGTCAAAGCCCAGCAGAGAGTGGGAACAAAGCTGCCTTTGGTGATCTAGTCTATTCTCCAGTTTCTTAAAGGATTTTTAATGATGCTCTGGTGACAGCACCTTAGAAATCAGATCGAATCAATTGTAGCACATTTTCAAAAGCAAGATTACGCAACAATGGGGTTGCCAGCCCTTCTCTGAGCACGCCCGGCCACGAGGCCGCCTGCCGAAGCTTATCCACAGCTGTCGCCCAGCCTAAAGCTGTCAGGGTGCATCCCCACCGGCCCCACCGGGAGCCGAACCTTGGTGGCATGAGTGCCCCATCCATCTCAATTCCTCCCACAAAACAAGAGTCACTAAAACCTCATTTGTGCCTCTTTGCCACTGGGGCCTCTACACAGATCTTTGTGTTCTTTGGAGGAGAATGATGTGGACTTAATTAAGTGTCGTAACTTATGTGTAGGGCTGTATTGATGGCGGAAATGCGGTACAGATGTGGTGTGAAATGATGGTTAATTACCCTGGTGAAGAATACAAATCAGGGTGAGCGCCCATTATCTGAGGCCACAAGGAGTTCCTAGGCACTCAATTACCACCTTCTTTGTGACCGCAGAACACCAGATGGTTCCAACACCGAAGAGTTTTCTATTATCATAACATTTTTCTAGAGTGCCTTTTCTTCTTGTCCAATTCACCATAAGATGATTACCTTCTTACGGGGAGTTGATTGTTGGGAAGGGTGCCGGGGGGTCAGGCCCCGATTCCGTGGGGAGGAGCAGAAAAGGGGGCGGCGGGCAGTGTCTGCAGCACAAGAGCCTATAGCTGGACGGCTGTGATTCGGGCCACCCCGTAATAGCTCATGTGAAATGACTGCTTGGTCCCCTCCTCCCACTGAACCCACCACTTCCCTTCTGCCCCTAAATCCAGAAGACACAGTGTTCTGTGTGACCGGCTGCTCTGCCTTCTGTCAAAGCATTTCCAGCCAAGTGAGCAGTTTTTCTTTTAAGGGACTGAGTGGCCCTCAATACAATTCATTCCCACTCATTGGCACCACGGAGGCGTCAGGTGAGGACAAAAGTAAATGAGCTTGTGAATATAGGGCTAGTCATTAACTCAGGGCACCCAACTCTATCATCTGCCCATCCCTCCCCAGCTCCTGAGAAGGGGGTGAAAACAACAACTCCGTGGTAAATAAATAAATAAAACTCCACACCGTGAAAATCTCTGAAGCAGCAAGCCTGGACTTGAGACTCACAGAACCTGAGATGATTGGAATGATCCCAGGCCCTGAAGAATTTTCCTCATGAAAGAAAGACAAAATGGGGAAGGTTGAAACCACAGGCTGCTGTTTTGTTCATGGTGGAGTCACCCCTGGGAAACAAGGAATTTCCAGGGAATTCCAGGTGATGTTTCTAGACACAGATTCCAGATGTGATGACTCCAGAACTCACAGGGGGACAGGAGACCAGCTGAGCACTTCTTCCCCCACCAGCCTACGTCCTGGGTTCCCGCTGTCTCTCTTCCACTCCTTGAAAAATGCCCCTTCCCTCTGCAGAGTTACAATCTGGAGAGGTCTCATATTTTATGCTGAAAGGGGCAAAGCCCTCCAGACCTCTCTCTGAAGTGAACTGTTGTTATGGTTGCATCTGTTTGCTAAACATAATGATGGTGTTATGAGGAGTAATGCCTTTATGACTTTCCTTCCTTAAGACAAAAGCACAGCCCAAGTGGTGTCTGCTTGAAACCCGATCATGTGGTTTTCAAGGCTGGCACCCACATCCTACTCTGGGGTTGGCCAAAGAAAACTGTATTTTGGTTTGGTGTCGCTAGCACTGAGGAAATGATCTCTGGTTCAGAGTTTATGTTTATTTAAACTGCGGCCACCATGAGACACACGTCCATTTTCCATGACTGAACAAAAGCCTCCCCTTCCTCCCCACTCCCTGACTACTTCCAAAGGGAACATTTGCCCCTCTCGTCCTCATAAGTGTCCTCCTATATAAAGCTAATGATGGCTCCATGATGGTGTTGGCTCATCAAAAGAGAAATCAAAATGATGTCGAGTTATAGCCTAGAAAGTCAACACTGAACACCGAAGGCTAGTTATTACTCACAAACACATAAAGCCACTGACATGCATTGTATAGATCCAGTTTCAACCTTGTCTTTCCTTTAATAAATGAAACAAGCTGTACAGCAAACGAATAATCAAGTGGTGATAACGTCTGGTTTTCTAAACAAGCAGCAGAAAGATTCATTTTTCTGTAACAGCCACCACCATCAAAAAGAACTCATCAGAAATCCCTAAACCTGATTTTGGCTGCAACTAGAAAACAATGCATATGTATGATCCTAGGCCCAATTACCACACTTTCATAATCAAGTGCTTCTTTCACTTAATTTCAAAGAGGCGTCTAAACAGCTTTGACTACCTTTTGTGCAACACATAGCCAATCACTGAGCGTAGTCTACAAAAGAATGGGAGAAGTTAGCCCAAAAGAGATAAAAATGAAAGAGAGTTCGAGATTGCACTGACCACTATTGTGAGATGAATTCTTGAGATTGTGGTCTGAGATACATGCACTTCCATTCTCTATTGTCGCCATAATCTTTACTGTATATAAAAGTAAGAGATTTTCAAAACTCACAGTGAGAAAAAATGCTCTGAACCCCAGGACAAGCCTATGATTTCTACTTTTCAATAGGGGGTTCTTATCTCAGATATCATCCCTCTTCATTTTCTAAATTCAGTAACAGGTGGAACAAGAGAACTGTTTGCTGCTAATACATGCTTAGAGCAGAGATCCTGGAACCTAGAGATGTGACAAAGACATGATGCAGCAATAGGTCAGTGAAAACTTCAGCAGGGGCTGTATGCTGAAAAGAATACAAAAACTACTGTGAAGTTAACTGAGAATTCTCAAACATACTGCCTACATCTTAAATTTTTGAACTATTTATCATTCAAGGAAAAAGATATCTCCATACCTTCTGTGTCAGATTAGATTATTTTTCTGGAATATTCACTCCCTTTCGCTCACTTCCATGGGAATAATATAGTTCCTTGCTCCATTGATGTTGGTTTTGTCATGTGCCAAATTTACTTTGTGATTTACTTTTGGCCATGATGTTAACACACATGACGCAGCAAAGGCTTGAAATGTACATACCTGTTTCCCTTAGTTTACTGATGCCTCTGCCAACATCAGGAGAAGCACATGCCCAGGCTTCCTTGCTAGACCCTAGAAGAGAAGAGATGCATGAAACAGAGCTGAGTTGCACCAGCCAATTCCAGCCTCCATCAGCCAGCTCCCAACCCACCCCAGTATGTGAAAAAGCCAAACCAATATCTGTAGAGCTGCCCTGCTGAGCTCAGCCAACCTGCAGACATATGAGCAATAAATGCTGATTTTTGTAGGTCACTAAGATTTTGTGGTTATTTGTTACACAGATTATGCTAGCAGTAGGTAACAGATACATCTTCTTGGAAGTGATCTTATTATTAGACTGAATAATTTAGTGCTGTAGTTCTCAATCTTAGCTTAACAGAGATTCTGATTTCATTAAGTTAATCGATCTAAACCAGGAGCAAACATCAGTATTTTAAAACGTCCTCAAGTGATTCTAATGCAGAGCCAGAGATTAGAGTCATTGATACATATAAAGAAGTGATTATATATATATATATATATATATATATATATATATATATATATATATATATATATATACACAAGGGGCCATCACTGGCAGTGGTATGGTCTTGAGAACAAAGGCAGAACCTGGGACTCTGACAGATTTATGGGAAGGAGAAGGTAATCCACATTACTTGTCCAGTGGATTTCAACCTTGGCTGTACCTTGTAATTCTGTGGAGAACTTACAAAACACAGAATTCTGGGGCCTTCCTGCAGAGATTCTTATTTAACTAGTCTACATTGAAACTTCACTGTGACATCACATTTTTAAAAAATTCCTCAAGTGATTGTAATGTGTACCCAGGGGTGAGAACTATTGGTGGAACAAATTGTTTTCAGGGTCATTAAGTAGTGGAGAGCCACTCAAAAGTGCTGGGATTTCAAGGCAAGGCTCTAGTCCTAGAGCAGGAAAAACCCAAAGAAGTGTCCACAGTCCAAAAGACGTGGCGTTCCTGGTGGTGAATAGGGCTAGACAACTCATTTTTTGGACCTGAGGCATGAATTGAGATGCAATAGCAAGAAAACATAGCGCTTAACATGAATGGAAGCAAAAAGTCAGGATCAGAAAAGAAACAAAATGTACTTGAGGCCCTGAGTTACTGACCTGGGGCATTTTAAGATAACTTCGCTGAAAATAGTACTGCTCTAAGAGTTTGAGTCTGGGTTGAAATGATTTAGGCAAGGGTTTAGGCAAGAATGGGTAACTCACCTGCCTACAGTGGCCAATTTGGTGGTACACATGAGTCAGTGGAGGGGAGGTTACTTGGCGGGGACTGCAGCTCCCTGGGGACACACACCTAGTAAAATCTACAACCCAAGCCTAGACAATTCTGTCATTAGGACAGTCTTTTTTTAAAGGCTGAGACTAGAATTTTGTGTACAATCTTTTGGTTTTTAAATACTGGCAACAAGAAAAGAGATCTTTATAAATATTACACAAGTTAAATAAAGATGATCTTGAAATAAATTTGGACTACCAACTCCCTGTTTATGATCTCAAGGTTACATGTTTCCAACTGTTCAGTGTAATTTTTATTTCAACCATGCCCTCTCATCCCAGTGGCCCAAGCAGGTCAGAAGCAAAAACACTAAGTGAAGGGGCATTGACAGAAGCCAGTGTTAAGGCTTGAATAAGTCTTGTGTCCTGCCAGAATCCATGCAATATCAGGGAGGACTTCTGGGAAAAGCTTTCAAGATGTGTGGCTCTAAAGGAGAGAAAGGTTGTATTCTGAGTTAATCCTGGCACAGAGCTTCACTGCCTCCCTACATTTGAAAAATGTCTTCGTTGTACTGACACACTCCTACTTAACACATTGGGCTGCTTTTTTTTTTCCCCAAAATGAACAGCTTTTCATTGAAGTATATTGATTTACAATGTTGTGTTAGTTTCAGGTGTAAAGGAAGGTGATTCAGTTTATATATATATATATATATATATATATATATATATATGTTCTTTTTCAGATTCTTCTTTCCCCTTTGGTAACCATAAGTTTGTTTTTTATGTCTATGAGTCTATTTCTGTTTTGCAAATTAGTTCATTTGTATTATTTTTTTAGATTCCACATATAAGTGATATCATATGATATTTGTCTTTCTCTGTCTGACTTACTTCACTTAGTATGATAATCTCTATGTTCATCCATGTTGCTGCAAATGGCATTATCTCATTCTTTTTTATGGCTAAGTAATATTCCATTGTATATATATATGTACCACATCTTCTTTATCCATTCATCTGTCAATGGACACTTAGGTTGCTTCCATGCAATTAACATTGGGGTACATGTATCTTTTTGAGTTAGAGTTTTTGTCTTTTCCAGATATATGCACAGGAGTGGGATAGCTGGATCATATGGTAGTTCTATTTTTAGTTTTCTGAGGAACCGCCATACTGTTTTCCACAGTGGCTGCAGCAACTTACATTCCTACTAACAGTGTAGGAGGGTTCCTTTTTCTCCACACCCTCTCCAGCATTCATTATTTGTAGACTTTTTAGATGGTCATTCTGACTGGAGTGAGGTGATACCTCATTGTAGTTTTGATTTGCATTTCTCTAACAGTTAGTGATATTGAGCATCCTTTCATGTACACATTGGGCTGCTTTTAATTTGTTATGATTAAAAATACCAGGGCTTGGCACTTCCCTGGTGGTCCAGTAGTTAAGACTCCATGCCTTCCCATGCAGGGGATGTGGGTTCGGTCCTTGGATGAGGAACTAAGATCGCACATGGTGCATGGCGCGGCCAAAGGAAAAAAAAAAAAGAATACCAGGGCTGTTTTCATCGAAAACTTGAAAGTATAGTGTGCATACAGCGACTTTATATTTCTTGCCCCAAATCAGAACATATGGTCCACCAGTTTCTTATAGCATTTCTGAATGTGAGAAATACTCCTGGAGAGCTCATCTGAAGGCAAAAAATTTGGGAATTCCATGCTGGCTTTATAGGAATGGCAGAGATTATTTAAAACCCAGGATTATCGCAGCCATTTGTACGTATATGTACTCATAGGGAATTTATATATTAGGTACTAAGATTTCATAGAAATTATTTTCTACATTTTCCTTTGTGAAATGCTTTTTCTCTTCCAGTTTTCAGGTACAGGGATCGATTTTCCTTACAAAGTTCAGGTTCCTTCCTCTTTCTGTATCCTTTCTTTTTTCCATTCCTACCACCAACCTGTATGTTTCCTGCTTTACGACTATAATTATTGCTCTTAGAGGACATGTCTTACCAAGCAGATAAAGGGTTACTTGTTCCTGATAAAGTAAAGGGTGGAAAGAGTTGGGTAAATCTTTCTTCAGTTCCCATAGCTGCTGATACTTTATTCCTTTTATATTCAGACTCTACTGACTTGAGCTCCAGAGCATCTTCAAATTTGGAGATTAGAGTCACTAACTCCAGGCTGCACCCATTGCCTAGGATTTTATTTTCTTTTAAGGACTCGAAGGTAGGCACACATCCCAAATCTGACCTTTGGTGAGAAGTTCAAAGGTAAATACCACTTTGCAATTCCTTTTATTCCTTCACTCAACAAATATTAGCAATATGCCTGTTACATGGCAGGCACTGTGCCACGTAGTAAACATATAATGGTGGGCAAACTAGATATAGTTCCTGTCTTCATGGAACATGCAGCCTATGAAGACAGCAGACATTAAGAAATAATAAATGAGAAACAATACTGAAAAATTAATAAATAACTTGAATAAATAAAAAATTCCATTTGAATTAAGTGCTAAAAGGAGAGGTGCTAAGAGATTTGATCTTGTTGGGCAAGTGAAGGAAAGTTTTATTGAGGATGTAGCCATTGAACTGAGATCTGAGGGGTAAGTAAGAGTTAACCAGGTGAGGAGGAGAAAGCACTTCCAGGAGGATAGAATACCATGTGGAGGACCCTGCAATGAGAAGGAACACTAGGGAACAGGCCCAAAGACCTGTTGGGGTGGCTGGCCCATATGAAGACAGAATTTGTGATGATTACGAGGCTTAAGTGATGGGTGGAGACCAGGCAGAGAAGGTCTCTGTGGACTGTTTATGTGTGCTATTTGCCCCAAAACAGAGTAAGAAGGCAGTGGTGATGGGTCTATTCTGTACTACCCTGAGGCGGGTAGAGAGTGGTAGGTTAGAATTGATGTGGGTAGACTCATTTGGAGGAGTTCTCAGTTTTCCAGAGAAAATAAAATGATAGCTTAGAGTAATGGTCATAGTTTTGAAAAGAAATGAACAAGTTGAAATTTGTTAGCAAATAAAATTGAGGTTGGTTTGGAGAGGGGATAAAGGAGAGAGAGGGCTTAAGGGTGATTTGCATAATGGGATGAATGTTGGTGTCTTGATCTGAGATGTAAAGCCCAGAGGAAGATTAGATTATGGGATCATGAGCTTAGCTTTGGACTGGGGATTTAGAATGTTTTTGAGACATTTAATAGAAGTTAACAAGTGGGTGGTTGTCTTAAAGTTTAAAGGTGCCAACTGGAGATTAGACTCTAGCTCAAATAATGGGGAACTGAAGGGAAGCATGTAGCTGAGACCCTCTAAAACTGTTACGGAATAAGAGGACTGCGTTTTGGAACAACCAACATTTAGTGAATGGGTAAAATAAGAGATTCCCACACCGAAGGTACAGAAAGGATTCCATGAAGGTGGAAGGAAAACTACAATATTGCATCATGGGACACTGAGGGAGGTCGTGTGCCAAGAAGGAAGGGAGTCACTAGTGTCAAATGTTGCTGAAAAGACATGAAAGATGATTTGGGAATAGCATTGAGTTCAGTGAGAAGGTCTTTGGGTCACACTAATAAGAGCTATTTCAGAGGCATACTGGGGCCAAACACATACTGGAATGAATTGGCAGTTATCTCTGTATGTTCCCCAGCCCCTCTTCTTCTCACGCAAACACAGGAAACTAGATATATTAAAGCAAATATATCTAGTTTGGTTTTTTAGTAAATGGAGTTGGAACCAAAGATCAATATTATTTGACATAGAGTGGCTATGAGCCAGCCTTTAAATGTTTGCTGAAATTCCAACTAGGCTCTGATTCCCCTCTCCTATCACTACCTCTCTGCACTGTGTTAGAATGCAATATCACTTAAAAATTATTTCTGTGTGGGAAATAAAGTGAAGGTTAATATACTCGATTTTCTTTTCTCATAGCCTAATTGTCTTAAAGTAACATTGAAACTTGGAATGCCAGCTTTAGCAAGTGCCTACAGACAAGTATTTCTTCCTGGTTTGTTCATGTGCTTTTAAAAATATCTCAGTTATCAACTAGCATGAGAAATAACTTGAATTTGTGTTGAAGGCAGTCCAGGGAGTGGGTAGAATAAATGATACAAAAATGTGAAATGTCAGTTATTAGAAACTGGTGAGTTGTACAGATAGGAAGCTGATCCAATGCCCACAGCTATTATTTTCCAAATAAAAACCAAAGCCTACAAATTTCTCCCTTTTCTTTTAGATCTATTTATCTATGAAAGGAAATGTTATTCAATCCATGCACACTTAAACCATCAAAGTAATTTAAGGAAGGTCTTTTGATGGCCCAAGTATATTTTGAGCAATTTAAGAGAAAAATATTTTGTCTTTCTTTTTATATATGGGAAGCATCATTTTGCAAAAAGCAGTTGAATCAGAATGCCAAAATTAGATTTCTTTATAAAGATATATTTACAAGATTTTCAGTGGAATACAGATCTGGGGAAGAGCATGTGCTCATCGTTGACATCTAATGTGATGCCAGAACAAAGGATGCTTGGAGAGACCCAGCCAGGTTCTATTCAGCTCAAAGAACATCTCGCCTTCGTGTATAAGTCATAAGTCATTTATTAAATTCAATCAGTACATATTTTGAGCATCCACATAGTTCCACACACTGTTCTAGGCATTAGACAACAGTATTCAAACTATGGGAAACCCCTGTCCTCAATGAGTTTATATTCTAGTGGAGAAGACTAATAGTAAATAAATGTATAGCGTTAATGAAAGATAAAGAGAAGTTTTACAAAGGAAACTAGAGTCAATGGGAGAAAGAAGAGAATGGTGATTGCTCTCGCAGATAAGTTGGTAAAGGGAGCTCTCTGTGTGGAAGTTATGCAGAGATCTGAAAAACTCGAAGGAACAAAGTTTTATAATTACGAGAGAAAAGAGCATTTTATTTATAAAGTGCAAAGGCCCTGGAGCAACCGTGGTGTGCGCCCCACAAAGCAGAGCCCTGCCAGCTCCACATTCTCCCAGACCTTGAGGACACAGAGAATGGGTTTATTCCAGTGCCTTCCTGAAGATGCTCTCATTAGCCATAACATCCAAAGAAGAAAAATCTGCTTTCTGTTAATGTCTCCCCTTGGTGAGGTTAGTTTGCAAATTTTCTGTGGTTTCATTAAACTGAACCAGAAGGAGTCTCTGAATAGATCTATGGCTTTGGGAAACTCCATTAAAAGCCAGCTCGCAAGTCTGGCTTCTTGGGGTACAGCCAACCTCCCCAGCTCACCTCTGGTGAGACTGACTCTATGTGCTTCCCTTACTGAAGGTGAACCTATGAACCTACCATTTCCCGAGGCACACTGGGGTGGCTCAACCCCGGGAGCACCCAGTAGTCCAGTCGGGCAGACTAAGGTGCATGTATTATCTCATCAAACCCAAAGGCTTTGATTAAAGTCATTATGTGCAGGGCAAGGGCAAGACAAGATTTCTGGCTTTTGGACATCTGCACCTCGGGGATGGTTTGCCTGTTCCTCCACAGATTCATTGAGACTGGTGATAAAGCTATGGGAGGAGGGGGTAGTTTTCTTTGGATTTTAATCTTTGGAGGAGGTACCTTATGGGTCACATTTGAGTAAACTGCCTGCATCCTCATTGAAGTGGAAGATGAAGAGGCATCTTCTCAATACAACTTTATATCCCTTGTTCTAGACACCCAGCTGACTGCCCCAAAGCCACACCCTGCCCAATGTCATGTTGTGTGTGGTCCACACATTACTTAAAAGGGAAAAAAATTAAATTACTCCTCATGATTGCAAAATTGAGGGAATTCACATCAACTCTGGATTTCTGCACGCTCTTGAAAAAGCTCTGAGAGTAATAGAACCACAGTCCCTTGTGGCAACAATTGGCTGGAACTTAAGGGCTGATTTCCTTACGTGGGGCATGTGCCCTCTACTGCCCCTAATTCTCACCCAGCCCCTATTAATCTCACCTGCTCACATCATTTAGTTTCATTTCCTGCTTGGCCTCTGTAGGCATTGATTCTTATAAATCCTGCTTTAATCCATTATCTTATTCTTGTCATCCAGCTCCTTTTCCCCCAACATTGAGAACAGCAAAGGGGATGACATCATGGTGGATACATCCAGTGGCCACTACAGTCTGCTACCTTAAATTGAAAACGAGGCAAAGACTTCCCTCTTTCTTCATCCTAGCTTTACAGCAATTTGATGGAATGATGATATCATAAAAATAAAATGATGATTGCATAAAAGCAATTAGTCTGTCATGAGAGAAAATGTAAGATTGTGTGGGTCTTAGATGAGGAAACAAACTGTTCTAGAGAAGAGCACAAGTGGGGCTTTCTCAATATTTGAGAGTCTAAAAAACGGAGCTGGGTTTCCTTTCTGCTCTGGATAGTGGATTTTCAAGCTATTTTGCTAAAGAAAGTTTCAGACAAAGGGTTCAGCCACCTGTGACCTACATAGACTGTAAGCTCTTGAGGGCAACAGCCAGATGTCTTTTGCTTGCCAGTGTTTACCCAGTGGTATGTCCATGGTCCATGGGAGACCCTTAGTAGACATGTTTGTGGAGGAATGAAAGTTCCAGTGGCATCATGTGTAAGCTCTCCCAGCAGTGTCTGTCCCCACTCAGGGCAGCTTTGAGAACACCCAAACAACTGAGTCACAGCCACCCCTTCCAACTTCCTGAGTGGTTATAGAAATTCCGTTGGGTTGAAGTTGTTCAAAATGGTTACAGCACACAGAGGAAGAAAGATTTTACAAAGGAGGCCAACAATTCATGCATCAAAACACCATTCCCGCCTTGTTTGGCCTTGAAACATCTTCCTTTAATTAGTTATTCCTGCATTTGTTTCCTAAGACTGATGAACAGCTGGCTTGTACTTGAAGTTACACAAAGAGCTGGGCTTAGGAGTACATTTTAGTATCCGCTACTTCATCTAATAGCTCTGGGGCATATTTCAAACATCTTGTTAAGGGCCTGCCTATATTATTACCGGCTGTGACCTTCCCTTTGGGAGCTGCCAGCACTGATTGGAACTCTTCTGCTTCTTTCTGAGCAGGATTACAGCAGGGAGGAAGCTGGGGAGATATGAAAAAGATCTAGATCCGGGCACACTTTGAAGAATACCCAAAGCTTCTTTGAAAATGGAAGCCATGGCAGGGAAATTTGGAATAGAAGTGTTTCTTTCTATATTCCTTCCTTCCCACAGTTTAAGCAGGTAAGTACACTATATAGTTAGTTGCCTTGAAAGTTTTTGGCAGGCTGAAAGCAGAAGCTACAGGAAGGTCATGGTTCTTCCTGTCCTTGAGCTTGGTGTCCTGGGTGGAGTGGGCAGCAGGGGATTCAGGCCTGTGAAGATGACAAGGTTCAGAACTGGCAGGACATCACTTCCACTGCATTCTCTTTGCTAAAATGAATCACAAAGCCAGTCCAGATTCAACAGGTATTGAGATAGACCCTGCCTCTTGATGGGGGCAGCTCCAAAGCCACATTGTAAATGGCATGCTTACCAGTGGTGGTTTGGAAGACTGAGCCATTTTTGTAATCAGTCTATTACATTGAGTCTCTGCAATTTTGTTGAGGCCACAACTCCTCTATCAGATTGACCACAGGTGCTCCTTGCTTTGAACTACTTCCTAAACTACTTCTTACTTCTTATTTACTAATAAGAGTACTGTACCTCCAAATTAAATGCCAACACCTGGAGGACAAGATCTTTTTTTTTAAATTCCTGCACCATTTGCAGAACTTAACATCATACTAATCATTTTCTTATAATTCTTTTTGTTTGGTTAGAGGTGGAAAAGTGACACCCACAAACCTAGAACATTAGGTATCCAGAGACACTATTTATCTAGAATTACCTTCATTATTTTTAAATTTTTAAATTTTTTTACTGCCTGGTAGTTGGGCTTAGGAAGTATTCTGCCTGGGTCCTTGGACTTAAGAAACCATGAAATTAGGGAGACATTTTGGAGGGTAAAACTCAGCAATAGGCTTCTTTATGATTTTTAAAACAATCTCAATTCCTGTATCCCTACCCTGCTGAGTTGTTGAAATTCATTCACAGTCGTTATTGGGGTTCTGATACCCTCCTGTGGGAATTCAAATATCAGTGGAAATTAGAGGAAAGGTCTCTGGGCTCTATCTTGTCACCATTCAAGTCCATGTGGCCCCTTGGAGTTGGACAGAGCTCAGCTTCTGATATGGGGAGTGGATATCTTCAGGAGGTCCTGTCCACCTGTGCTCCTGCTCTTGGAACTGTACCACCATCATGAGAACAAGCCCGGGCTAGCCTGGTGGAGGATGAGGGCACACGGAGCAGAGCTGAGCCTTCTCTACTGGGTCATCCCAGACCAGCCGGCACCCAGCCCACTGCCTGCTGCCCGGATTCTCTTGTGGGAGCCCCACTGTATCATCAAAGCTGTGGCCCAAATCAACAGAACTTCCCAGGCCACCATAGGCTTGGGGAAAATAGAAATGGTGTTTTTTTTTAAAGCACTACATTCTGTGGCAATTTGTTACACACGATCACTGTATCAATACATAACTGATACGCTGGAATAGATGACACATCAGGTTCCTGAGGTAGGCGGGGCTTCAAAGATTTAGTCAAGAAGGGAAGAAGGGGTGGTCATGCCAGTCAGGGGAAAGAGCTTTTCCTGACTTGGTTTCAGCCTTTCCAATGTATCAAAACTAATCGGAATCTCAGTTCTCTTAGACATGTCTCTCCTTCCTCTTAGGCTCCCTTTCTCGCTTTGCCCAGCCGCCTGTGAACCAAGGAGGTCAGAGCAGCTGTAAGGACGCGTGGGGTCCCAGCCTCCACAAAAACCTAGTCCTCCCATTTGATCTCTGCTCCAGCCCCGCTGGGCCAACCTGGGGAGCTTTCTTTCCCTTCATCTAAACTCTGGAGATCAGAACACTTGGACCCTTTTGGCAGATTTATACAGAGCACATCAGGCCCAGGAATCTCCTTGAGTGCCCAATAAAACAAGGTATTTTTGCTGTTATTTTATTCCCAGGCCCCAGACTTTCATTACAGAATAAAATTTAGAAATAAAAATAAAGCTCTCCCTCACTCCTGGGGCTTCCATTCTCTTTGTCGACGAGCTGCCCTGCCCTCCTGGTTCTCAGGCTCTTGGGCTGTAACTCAGGATTTCTAACTTCCTGCCTCTTTCCAAAACCCGTGCCACTTTCCCAGGCACTGGGAGTCAAGTTTGAAAGGGTCAGTCCCTGGAATGCCTTGTGGTAACAGTGGGGAGACACCGCTCCTGTCTGTTAATTGGCACAGGAAATGAGCAAAGTTGAATGTGGTTCTCCTGTGATTAGAAACCTTTTAAAACAACAAGCATGGCTGAATCTTTCCTTAAAAGAGGGATGGGAGTGGGTCCAGAAACCAGAGAGCTCTCTAGGTGATTTAATGAAAAAAAAAATTAGATTGGAGTCTATTCATTTTGTAGAATAAAAATTTAAACAAAACAGGGGTAAAATGTTCCTAAATGTTGGAACCTCGTGGGTCTCCCTCAATTTTTTCTCTGGTGTTGCTAAAATAAATGCTACGGAATAGCTCCCATTCCGTTTCCTTTCCCATTCTTCTCCCCCCCCCCCCATGTCTTCAGAGCAGTCCTTTTAAGGATCTGCGAGTCTTTTAAAGTCCCGCCTCCACTCGTTTTCACTCTGACAAATGTTGATTTTTAATAATTCCTCCTTCTTAGGTTTCAAAACCATCAGGGTGTTTGTTTCTAAAACTAAAATTGAAACAATGAATCTGGAATAAAACCTTTTTTGTTTTTTTTTTTTGTTTTTTCGTTTTGTTTTCTTTAAGAGGGAGCTAGACAGGAGTCAAGAAGACCTGCCTGCAGGGTTTTTAAGATCTGAAGAAATAATATATGCAGAGAGGCAGGCACCCCACTTTTGCCCTCCTTCCATAGAATCCACTTGCACTTTCGCTTAGACATGAACTTATATTTTCTTTTTGTTCCCCCAAGTGCTTAACTCAGTCCTGAGCACAGAGTAAGCACTTAATACATATTTGCTGATGTGAATTGAAGGCTGGGGTATTTCCTACAGATTAAGCAATTTTGACACCATAATCCCTAAATAATTCCCAGGAAGTGCCTTGCACAATGGTTTCTAGTGCAGACACATTAGAGCCCTTGATTCCTGTCTTTTGCTGTTTGTTTCTGGTTCATGTGTCAAGCCATTCACTCACTGCTCTTGGTTGGTTCTTTAGACAGCCAGGGGAGACGAGTGATAACGCCAGGGCCGGGCGTTTGTATTCTCCATGTCTTAGAGACTAGACTCCAAAGCAGAGAAATGATTTTTCTACGTTGCTGAGTAATATAATGATTATGACCTGCAAATATTTGGAGAGGGGTGGTCAAAGGTAGCCAAGAGAGGTGAAGATGCTCTCAAAAGAAATGAAACAGCTCCAGTTCTGAGGCCTGCTCTGAGCATGGGGAAATGCGGGTGAAATATTATAGCAGCAACAGGAATGGTTATTGAACTGTGAAAAGCATTTGCTACATAAAGAGGGCCTTAATTCCTCTGATGTTATCAGGGAGGGATGTATTAGGTTCTGCAAAGCAAGTGGCAGTGATCAGCAAATGCATTTTTAAAATGTTCTTCCCCTTTAATATCAGATGACTATAACTTAATCTCCAGTTTGTGGGGTATTCTTCTTATCCCTCCCCCCCAAAAAAGAGGGTGTGGTCAGGGCAGTTAAGGAGACAGATTAATAGGGCCATTTTAATTTCTGGAATGAGTCACCCCCTCACTCCCATTTTTCTGTTGCTTTTGTATTTATCAAAAACATAAATTAAGACCTTGGGATCCCTGAGCTAACAAAAATTAGGTATAAATTACTACTCTATTAATTGAAATAGAAGACTATGATAAGCCCTGAAATATTTGATAATCATATACAAAAATGTCCATGTTAATTTGTATTAACTTTCTAAACAGCTCTATAGAACCAAGTTAGAAATCTTTTAAGAAATTGTTTTATTTAATAAAGACATGGACAACCACCCCCATTTGATTTTTGAAACAGCAAAAACATTTTTTAGTAAAACTTATTCCACTTTTTGCACTTTAATTTGGGATAAGGAGTCAATGAAAAAAATCAAACATCTTATTTCTTCAGTTGGTTTCAGTTGATAGAATTCAAAATGGTGCTTAGTGTGGAAGCTAAAATGGAAATAGATTGAATAGGTTGAGATTTTAAATTGGACTGAGAACTTGCAACCATGAGCAATCTAGAAGGATCATGGCACTAACAAGGTAGCTAGTTTCAGACCATAGGTTTGTTCTCAAAAAGAGCATCTGACTCCTACTTACACCTTGGTAGGTGGGCACTGGAGAGATGCCAGGAACGTGCTATGCTGGAATGCTAAGATACACACCTGAGGAGGGGATTTAGAGAAGAAAGTGATTTCTATTTCTGTTCCTTTCTTTTGCAACTGTTTAGAAATAGCATGGAACTGTGACGTTTGTGTGTTCTACTAATGTGGCTAATAGCACAGTCTATTCATAAATCCCCACTCCCGGAAGCCTTGTCGTTTAGGTCAGAGCCTTATTCTTGACCAGTCTATCACCACTGCTCATTGGAAATTGACCCGGAAAATATTCCAGACATAGGCATTTTTCTGGAATCTCCTTGACACATAAACTGTATCTGCTTACACTCTCTCTTAGCATCATACCCTGTCAGTTTCCGCTGGAAGTTTCAACACTCCCTTGATTCTGATCCACCCACACTAATGCATGATCCCCCTTCCCCAAAGCCTGGGAGAATGAGGAAAGACGTGCATTTGATTAAAAGCCCATTACCATTTGGGAGAGGGGGAAAGAGGGAGAGAACAGAGCTGGAGCCACCCCATACCACGACCAGCAGTTGTTGGGTTTAAAATTTCACGTTGGCCTCTTTTTTAGTAGACAGCCTAAGCTGGCATCAAGAGGCTATCGACTGTCAAAACAGCAGCCAGAGAAACAATCGACAAAGCCATCCCTTGAGAACGTTGAGTAAACTGGCGAAAATACCGTCAAAGGAGTTAATGTGCGAGCTGGCACCCAATGCCAGACCCAGCGTGAGAACCACTTACGTGGTAATTGTCCCTCCCAGGGTCCGGACTCTGTCAAACACTGCCCCAGGCTTGCCTTTCAGCACAGGAACTGATCTCTTTTTGACAAACTGAAATACACACCCACCCCAAAGCCCTACCAGCTGAGGGTGGGGAATTCAGGTGGGAAAGCAGGCAGTTCTCTAGTAGCCGCAGGCCGGTTCAGTTTCACCAGACTCCCCCAGGGTCGGGCTGGCTGGGCAGACTGATGCTTGGGAACCTGGGTGATATTTATGCGCGGCCCTGACCTCCAGGGGAGATAAAGCCAGACACCAGGTTGCGTCTCACAGACCCCTTCCAACCAATCCAACCGCAGAGGGGCTCCTCAGTCCCAAAGTCCCACACTCTCCGTTGTGGCCTTGAGATTAAGCATCCATAAAAGGAGAGATGGTGGTTAGACCAAGCACAAGCGCAAGGTCAGTGCGGTAACACGAGGTGCACGCGCATCGCGGCATCGCAGGGCTTTCTGACACAGTGTGAAAAACTTTCCCAAAGTAATAGCTAAAAAAGACACTGTCTCTATAATTGCACAGGTCAGAAACATGCAATTTGAAATAATAGGATTGAATAGGAAAATAGTAACTCCAAAGGAGGTTTTTGTTTTGACATCAAGAAACACCTGTTGCACATTGGCGCTGAAGGCTAGCCTGCAGGATCTCTTAATTTTCTGGAAGTCATGCCAGTTTGCTATTCTGCCAAATTCTCCAGTCACTCAAAAGAATGAGCATTCAGGGTGTATACCTATAAATAAATAAAACGATTGTGAACAAAAGCCTGGCAATAATTTTTAATAGATAGCATATGAATAAAAATAAGAAGCGTAGGGCTTCCCTGGTGGCGCAGTGGTTAAGAATCCGCCTGCCAATGCAGGGGACACAGGTTCGAGCCCTGGTCCGGGAAGATCCCACATGCTGCGGAGCAACTAAGCCCCGTGCACCACAACTACTGAGCCTGCTCTCTAGAGCCCACGAGCCACAACTACTGAGCCCGCATGCCACAACTACTGAAGCCCACATGGCTAGAGCCCGTGCTCCACAACAAGAGAAGCCATCACAATGGGAAGCCCGCGCACCGCCATGAAGAGTAGCCCCCGCCCACCGCAACTAGAGAACGCCTGCACGCAGCAACGAAGACCCAATGCAGACAAAAATAAATAAATTAATTAAATAATTAAAAAAATAAAAATAAAAAAATAAGTAAATAAATAAAATAAAGAGCATAACTAAGACACCTAAAACAAAAATAAGTACAGGTTATAAATAGGTCAATCAAAAAGGCAAAAAATTATATAAATGTCTAATAAATGTGGAGAATTAATTAACTTCATTACTAATTTAAAAAAAAAGTAAATAAAATGAACAATGTCATATTTGTTTACCCTAATCAGCAAATTTAAAGAAAGATAATACTAACAGCAATTCATAAAATATGACAAATGGAAATAATATTGCTGCAGACCACCTGGGAAACAATTTGACAGTAGGAATCAAAAGCGTTAAAAAAAATTTGTATACTTTCACCCAGTAATTCTGCTGTGAAGAAGGCTTTCATCTTCAGCCACTGCTCCCACTGCTGTTGGACAAGGTGGAGCCAAGTGTCCAGGGAGGCCCTCTGCAGATGGACCACAGAGAACCTTGGCCTTCCATCTTCTAGTCCAGAGGCACCCATATGTAATTCAGGAGCCTCTCACTTGCTTCTATAGAAATCTAGACTTGTGGGGCTGTACAGGAGGGGCACCTACTGGTGTCTTTTATCCTCCCTAGATTTTGCCCAAGTATCATTCTACTGGCTGATTTTTTTTTAAATTTAAGTATAGTTAACTTACAATATTATACTAGTTTTAGGTGTACAGCTTAGTGATTCTGTATTTTTATAATTATGAACCATACAAAGTTATTATAACACCATTGACTATATTTCCTGTGCTGTACATTACATCCCTTTGACTTACTTATTTTACAACTGCTAGTTTGTACCTCTTAGTTCCTTTTACCTATTTCAACCTCCACCCACCCCTTGCCCTTTGGGCAACCACTAGATTGTTCTCTTGCATCTGTGACTCTGTTTCTGTTTTGTTATATTTGTTTGTTTGTTTCACTTTTTAGGTTCCACATATAAGTGAAAACAAAGTTTTGTTTTTTTGTGTGTTTTCATTTTTCTTCATTTCAGGCTCTTAAGAACTCCTGATATCATTGGCAATGCAGATATCTTTTTTCATATGTTCCTTTTCTTTTTTGTTTTTTTGGTTATAACCAATAAGCTATTAGAGAAGAAATGCCTTTATTCTATCAAAAATGCTTTCACATTGTTGTTCATGTCTATATTTTCTAAATTTTCAACACAGATTATTATTTTTGCCATTAGGAAAAAAATGCAATTTTATTTTGTGATATGTTTACAATTTATATTTAGGGGAAAAAATTAAGGTAGTAGTTATATACATTTTTAAAGTCTTTCCCAAATAACAATCACAAAAGATACTAATTTTAACAAGACATGGGCTATATCTATCAACTGCTCTGATAATTAAAATTATTTTAAAAGTTCAGTAAACAAACGCTTTTTGTTGGAGCTTAAGATTGGTGGGCTCACATTGCTGTTTTCCTATTCATGTATGAGGGTTCTAAAGAAAGCCTATCTTAAAAAAAAATGATGCCTCATAGATAAGAAAAATCAACTTGAACTGATTTTCAGTAGATTGTCTCCTATAAAACACAGCCTCATGCAGTGTTTCCATCCAGAAATGTTTTTCTCCTCCTGTGAGGGTATGAAATTCCTTGGTGTCCTTAGGGTAGTTTTGCTAGAAATGAAATCACCACAACATTGTTAGTTTTTGCTTTAATACAACATAACAATGATAATCTCCAGTATGTATTAAGAGAGACATTCCTGGTTTAAAGACTGAAAGTCTCGCACCCAAGGGATCCCCTCAGTCCTGTCACCCTGTGTCCTGAGTGCCTGCCATGTGCAAATTGTTCTTAACTACTTCAAAGCTGAGTGGTTCAAAACAATAACCATCTTATTAGATCTGATGACTCCGTAGTCAAGCATTCAAGCAGGGTTCCTTGGGCTAATTTTCCTGCTCCATGTGATGTTGCCTGGGGTCACTTTTGGTATTTAGCAGGTGGCTGGGCTGCTCTGGAGGGTCCAGGGTGGCTTCACCCCCACGCATGGCAGGGAATGTCTCCAAGGCTGATCTGGACTGGCCCCTCTGCCTTTCTGTGTTGTCTCTCGGCCTCTACAGGTGTTATCTGCAGCAGGGCAGTCAGACCCCTTACTTAGTAGCTCAGGGCTCTGAAAGTGAGAGTTCCAACAGACAGGAAGCGAAAGCCAATGGACAGGAAGTGGAAATTGCTAGTCTCTTGACATCTGGGCCTGAAAACTGATACAGCTTCACTCCCAATGTATTCTGTTGGTCAAAGCAGTCACAGACCTTGGCCAGAATCAAGGGAAAGGGATATAGACTACACTTCTCAAAGGGAGGAGTGTAAAAAAACTCGAGATTAACTTTATACCACCACACAAATACTACTGTTTCACGTAGTAACCCCAAGTTGCAGTTGAATTTGAAATATATATATATGTATATATAATTCCTATTTTGCAGTTGAAAAAAGTGAGGTTTGGAGCAGTTGAATAGTTTTCTCAGATCACACAACTAATAATATCAGAGCCCAGGTAAAGCCTAAAGTGGTCTGATTCTGAAAATTATGCCATTTTCTTTCTGCCACATTGGCCACAGAGACACGTTTCATGGTACGTTCACAGATGGGAAGCATCTATGTATTGAACACATGGATATGTTATATGTGGGAAAGGAGGACAATGGGTAGAAACTCCCTCTCTCATGCTTGTGACAGAAAAATGGCAGACTTTTCTACCAAAGATTTTAATTCCCATCTATCAAGCCACATGGGAGGCAACAAACAGAGTTAGACTGTTTGGGTTAGACTATCTGGACCTCATGAGGTGTCAGGTTACATTTGAAGCCTGCCTAAGAGGATGCAGAGGGTTACAGCCATCAGTTCTATGTCATTTAGGTTCTGTTGTATAAGAAATCACGTCAAAACTTAGTTGTCTGGGCAATTCTTCCAGTCTCAGCAGTCTAGGCTGATGTTGGCTGTGTTCCCTCATGTGTATGTATTGAACTGTTGGTTTGACTGGTCTGGGATGGCCTCATTCATGTGTCTTGTGGCCGGCAGGCCACTTGCCAGGGCCTGGCTGACTACTGGCTGGTAAGCCTTGTTTCTCCTCCACATGACTCTTATCCTCCAGCAAGTGAAACAGGGTTTGTTCACATGGAAGCTGCAGCATTCCAAGAACGATAGTGGGCAACGTTTCTTGGGGTCTGGGCTCAGAACTCACATATCATGTGTTCCATTGCCTTCTATTGGCCAAAGCAAGTCACAAGGCCAGCTCAGACTCAAGGAGTGGGGAAATGGACTCTGCCTCTCTTGATAAGCTGAATTGTAAAATTACATTGAAAGAGTGAATACAGAGAGAAGAATAATTACAGACAAGTTTGCATTCTAAAACAAGACCAATTGGTTGATATCTTCTACACCATTCAGAACACAACCAGATGTGGCCACCTACAACTCTGATAAATTGACTTAAATGAAAATCTGAGCTTTGTGAGTTCAACCAGAAACCCTATTCAGATAATTAATCTATATCAAAATTAATAAATCCAAAGGACATTCTGAAGTACTTTTCATCACTATAATCCAGAGACAGGGTTTTTTTTTTTCTTTTTTAACTTACTGTGGTCCATTTTAATGTCTACATATGTAAAGACTTCTTTCTGCTCCCAGGCTCTTTAAAGCTGCCCCCCCCACCCCCTGGAAATCAAGTATCATCAATATTCTTCAATAAACCCAGTAGATTAAAGAAAAAAGCCACATGAACTAAAACTGTACAGCAAGAATTCAATGACAACTTAGATTCCCTGAAAGGTCAAAGAATGTTCTCTACATTTCAATAGCTACTACATAATTCATATTTGAACTTAAACAGTGAAGAATATCTATTGAGTGTGCTCTAGGTGCAAATACTGTACTGAGCACTTGATATATCTCATATTGTTTAATCCTTCCTATAAATTTATGATTCAGAAATGAACACTAGCATCTCCATTATTCATATAAGGAGACTGAAACTTAAAATGTATGGTACGTTGCTCAAGATTCCTCCCTGTCCATTAAGAGTTAGAGTCTATTTCATCATCCCTTAAATCTTGGCTCCACCGTGTGACTTGTTTTGGTCCAGGGACATTAGTAAATGTGATGCAGGCAGAGAATTGAAACACACTTCACATTAGGGCTTGCTTTCCAGCTACACTTGCGATCCTAGGACTGCCATATGAATGAGTCCAAGCTGCCTTGCTGGAAGATGGGAGGCTACATGGCAGAGATCCAAGGAGGACCAGCTGAGAGCCAGCCAGTCCTTGGCCAATCACCTGTCAACTTCCAGACATCTAAGTGAGATCATCCTAGATCATGCATCCTCCAGCCAACCCTCCAGCTGTCCCAAGCTAGTGGAAGCAGAGCTGGGAGCCAAGCCCATGTTATCACATTCCAAAGCTTATGTCCTTAATAGTAACACTGTACTGACTTCTCGAATATGTGTACTGTTCCTCAGAATGTTGATGAGACTAACAGCTGTTAAAGAATCTATGAAGACTGTTTGGCATACAGAGAGGTAGAGGCAGAAATTTGCCTTGTTTATGAACTCCAAGTGCCTTTACACATACCAAGGACAATGGAGTAACCCTCAGGACAATAGAAACCCATGAAGATTATGATCAAATGCTTGGAGTTTTAAACAAAGCCTTGGAAAGATAGAATTGCAAGTAGCAAGGACATAGATTGAGGAAAGGGGAAGTATAGAGGCAGAGAAACCAGAGGCAGCAATCTAGGGGTGAATTAATCTAGGGGTGAAGTTTTGAGTCAAGATAGCAACAGGGAGATTGAGAGGAGATGAGGAGATGCATGGGAGGCATTAAGAAGGGCATCTATAGCACACAGTTCTTTAATCCTATGTCCATCTCTGTGGGCTGTCACTTCACTCAAGTACTCTTCACTTGAACTCCTTTGGCGATCCTGACTTACATAGATGCTAAGATACAAGTTGGGGAGAGAGAAAAACAGAGACCAAAAAAGATTGAAATATGGGGTCCACGTGGTCTCATTGGAAAATCCTTGGTCTGAACTCAGGAAATAGGAGTTTTGATCCTTCTCTGACATCATTTACTCTGGAGCTTGAATAAGTAACGTTACTGCACTCAGTCACTCAGTCTTCATCTCTGTCCAAAGGGAACCCTTCAAAGGATGGTTCTTGTAAAGGTTAAAAGCATTAATAAATATGCTGTATTACTGATTTGTAAAGTAGTTTTCTCTATGAACACTTCCCATGTCAAGATACTTACAATTTCAGAAAAAGTTAAATGGAAATTACCAGAATCATTTTCATTAATTTCCCACTAAAGCCAACTCTTAGATTAATTAGAAAGCCAGATTGTCTCCAATGTCTTTGGGGAACTTAGTCTGAAGGCTCAATAGGCTGACCTTAAGGGAACTGACATCCAGGAGAAATTTCTCTGGCCTCATTCTATATTCACCGTGAGATTTAGAAGTGAATGATTCCCTTGTTGTCTCATGCCCATTGAATCAAGACATGAGTTCTTGGTTTCAAATCCTAGGCTCTTCTCTTAATAGCTGCATAATCGTGGGCAAGCTACTTAAATAGTCTGTGTCCCAGTTTCCTTATCTATAAAATCTGTAATTATAATACCTATTTTATAGGGTTGCTGTGAAAGTTAAATGAGTTCCTTCTAGGTCTGATGCTTAGAAAGGTGTCTGACACATTGAAGTGCTATAGAAAAAGGCTACCAGTTAGGATTATTGCTTGTTAGCATGACCTGAAGCCTCTTCCTTCCCCTACAAGCTTATAAAATCAAGAAAATTCCTTTCTCACCGTTGACCTCAGTTTCTGGTCCTCGATCATCCCCGGGCTTGCTCCTCCTGCTGCGATCTTACCAACAATATTCCAAAGGATATGGCTCAGCCTGATTATTACAGTAAAGGGATCACCAATGACCCAGAAGTCATGTGACCAAGGTTAATTTCAGTCAAAACTGTGGAACAACTTGGACCACGTAAGGGTTTGTCATGGATACTCAAGATCTGTGGTTTTCAGGTATTTTTCTTTTCCAAACAGCAGAATCTGTTTGTCAAACATAACATATATCCTAGATTGAAGGAATCCTGGGTTTCTTCATTACATTAGTCCAATACCCTCATCTATAGATGAGGTCCAAATAGATCAAATGACTCAGGTGGTCATACAGCTGTTCAGTGGCAAAACCATGAAGGTGTTCAGATACCGGGCAGTTAGAAGCCAAACCAGCATGTGTAGAATTTCAAAGGAAATGGCTCTGAGACCCCGTTCCCCACCTCAGGGACCACTCAGCTAGATGAGGGACTTGAGGAGCCTCCAACAGTGGAAAGGAGGTGATGGGAGAAGAGAATTGTGTGTGGAGAGCTGTTGGCCTCTGAGTCCCCAGCCCCACCTCTGATGGCTGCATGTGACATTCCTTCCTCTGCATGTGAACTTCTCCTTCTCAGACCCTGTACTCAGTGAAAGTGCATCGTTCACTCTGGTCTCGGACAGTTCACTGTGTTTGCTCAGATTCATACTACGTTCTGTGTTCCCTTTTGAATTGTGGGTAAACAAATGCAATGTCTTCCACTATCCTGTTTCTCTTCCCTTCTGTAGTGAGTGCACTTTCTCTCCACAAAGTCTGACTGACAGTTTCTTCTGAATTTACTAACTTCAGGTTTTTTTTAACCCCTACCAAAGAAATATGATACCTTTTCTTTGATCCAACACAGTGAGTGCCTACTCTAAATTTCCTTTCTGATCAATACTTACCAGTCAGTCCTTTCCATATCCAAAATCTCTTCCATAACAGCCTCTTCTGTAGGTCTTGAAAGTCACATACTTTTGAGTATTGTTTCTTTTAAAATGCAAATCCCTGTCAGACTGTGGCTGCAGACACTCTTCACAGAATGAGAGACTCAGATCCTTTCTAAGTAACTGCTGAATGGTGGGTCTTATTGGGGACATTGTGGGAATGTCTGGGTGTGTGTCAGAATGGTAAGGATGATGGATGAGAAAAAAAAATGGGCCCACTATTTGGTGAGTGACCTGGGAATTCTACCCGAGGTAGAAAACTCAGGATCCAGGAGGAAGGTGAGTATCTTAGATTTCCAGAGCAGGGCAAAGAGAGAGGAGCGACCTTAAACAAGGATCCCTGAGAGGTGAAATAAATTCTTGAATAAAGACCAACACTTACATCCTGACCATGCCCGGGATTTCAAAGTCTCTCCATGCACTGCCCGCTGAGCTACCACTGACTCTTCCTCCCATTGCTGACTATGGGTGCAGCCAAGGACACCTTTCTTCCAATATGGGGAGTAAAAAGTAAGCCATTACTCCTAACCAGTATTGTGGAAGAGAATAGAAAACATAAATAAATAAACAGGGAAGAAAGCCAATGTGGGTTTCCTTGAAAGTTAAATCAAATCTCTCTCCCAGGAGTAAAGAGGCTAGGATTGATGGAGGGCTGGGATTTGACTGTAGTTTAGATTAACTGGATCCCAATAAAGATGGAAGCCTTGGAGCCAGCTATCTCCAAATGCAGGTGCACCTAGAATGTTCGTTCTCTTTGGATGTTACCATGGGGCTGCACGTTCTGCCTGGAAATCACCATCTCCATCAATATTTAATCTGACTGGCTGAGACAGATAGCAATCTAGGGAATGAAATAAATTAGGCACTGGGTTTTAAAGGAGATCGTCTTTCTCAAATCTGAGGTTTAATGTGATGCATGTGAGAAGTTACGTGAGGCAGCTAGCTAAGGAGGTGAGTTTTAAAAGAGCAGATTTCTAGGAAACATGGCCTCCCTAAGCCCCTCTCTTCTCTCTATCTTTAAGGAAGTCCCCCATGTGCCCAGTATCCTGGAACATCATCTTCTTCTCTTTTCATTTTGAAATTAACCTTTTAACATCTTTCCATCGAAGGAAGGAAACAAAGTCCCAACTGTAATATGGAGAGCATGGCTTAGAAACAGCCTTTATGGCTACCATGGCATATTCATAGCTACTGTTTAAAGGCTAATTCTCCTTTTTTCCCCTGTTTACACACATCTCGAGCTCTGTTGCTGCCTTGCTAGCTGTCGTGCCTCTCTCTTGCTAAGAGTGCTCTGGTTGGGTTCAGGGTCATGCAATTCTTATTACATACAACATTGCCTGTGAAATTATCAAGCAGGAACATCAAAAAAGTCTGTGTTCCCATAGCACCAAAGATGTGTCAGCCAGCTATCCACTCACAATTCTCAGAGTGATAGTGGACCTAATAACTGCAGCACAAACTCGGGCTCAGAAACCATCCATCCTAACAGTGGACTCTTTCATGTGTTCTGTTACCCAGAGGCTACCATCTTTTTCAATCATGCTTAGGGATGTCGAGGGTTGAATGATAATACGGTGCACGCAGAGCAATAAGCACAGAGCCACTCAACAATAACAGTAGTGATCGCTTTCTCTGTGCCAGATTCTTTACTTATCACTTGTCATGGATCATAGTAATATTCACAACTACACAGAGGTAAGGTGCCAACGTTATTCCTATTATATAGATGAAGAATTGAGGCTTAGTGTGGTCAAATGATTTGCCCTTGTCTACAAAGCTGGAAAGCGGTAGATTTCAATGTCAGCATCAAAATGCCAGGGCCCCGCTTGCATAATATTTTGCCCTTCAAGATCCACTCACCTAGGCCCACACACTGGTTTCTGCTTTGCCCTCTCACCTTGGACTTCAGTGATTTCAGACCACATGGTCTTTGCCTTTTATGATGTTCCTTTCTTCCTCAAGCTTTCCCTCCTCCTCCTCCACACTCCCAGATCCTCCTGGGAAGGGTGATTGTCAAATAGTCAATAAGAGATCATGCTCAGGAAAAGATCAGCTTGGTCCTGAAGGAGCCCTGCAGCTCCAGGGAGGAAGCCTTTACCAGCTGGATTCTGGGGCAGCTCCACAGAAGGGACTGGGTGGGTAGGTACGGAATGCTGGGGTGAGTGGAACAATGCTTGTTACTAACTGGTATGGACAGGTAGATATGGTAGAAATTGGCTCTGAATTTCAGCTCTGACTCCTGTAAATCTCCGATCTGAGTTTCTATTCAAGTATCACTTGACAGATTCAAACATCTCTGCGGTTAGTCTTCGCTCTACTTTGCTCTCTTCTTGTTCTCATCTCACTGCCTTGTAGTTATGTGTCCGTGTCCATCTTTTATACCAGACCCTTCACTATGTTAAGTAAAGGTCTTAGGTTCCAAGTAGAATCCACCTTTGCATCCTCCTCCTTACCTAACACACTGTTGAGTGAATAAATGAATCCGTGCATCTGGTAGTATTACCTTTTTCTGCATGTTTTCTTCTGGATGTATAGAGCTTCGAATCTCAGAGCTAGAGTTCACTTCTCCACTTCCGGGCACCCACAGTTCTCTAACACAGACTACACACTCAGTATTGAGAAGCCATAATAATAAACCAATGCTAACTTTTCATGTTATTGGGCACCTTCTATGTGCCACACCACACAGGAGTTGAAATTCAGATATCATATATGTGAACATATACCACACACATTTATACATATTATCATATCCTATGCATGCTGATTGTATGTACACACACACACTTAATCTTTAAAAAATAAAACTCTGAGGGCAGGCATTTTTATCTCCACTATGTAGAAAAACTTGGAACCAAAGAGCAGGAATTTACATTTTTAAATTCATTTCAACAACTATATGCAAACCACTCATTGTCACCGACACTGGGTGGTGGGTTATCCGGGGCGACCAATTCAGAGTGTTTCATGTCCTTTTGGAGCTTTCAGTATGTGGCAGAGAGATGATTGCAAGTTGTGATAATGCTGTGAAGGGGAAAGGGTTGCTATGAGGGAATCTACCAAGGGGGCTGTAATTTAAATTTAGAGGGGTTGAGGAAACACTTGTATGAAGGGACACCCTATCTAGTAAGGAGCTGGGCTAGAATTGGGATCTAAATCTGTTAGGCTGATGGTGGATAAAATGACATCTCTGTGCTTCATTTTGTAAAAGAGATGTGCTCTTAACATTTTCAAAAAATAAAAAAAATATCTATTTTAATTCTGTTTTAATTTTTCTACTATTCACAAAATATATTAGAGTAGGGAAAAAAATCAAGGGTTCCCCGTGTAGGGATCACTTGGTTAGCAGTCATTATATCTATTATCCAAAAATTACTCGAATGCCTTCAGTGGTCAGGAGCTCACTACCTCCAAATATAGCCTATTCTGCTCTCAGTAACACACATGACTTATTACACTCTCATCGTGTGCTTGAAGCTGCTTCCTCATTATTTCCATCTGGTCAACCTAGAAAAATACTAGAGAAAGAACTGACTTCTTCCTCATGATGTTTCCCATGGTACTCTGCTGATTTGCCCACCTGATGATTTCAGGGATCCCTTCATCATCTTTTCCCTGGCAAAGTATCACCAGGGACCATCATCTTATATTCCCTGAGTGTCCCTCTTAAAACAGCACAACCAGAACTGAACAAAGTGGCATCTGACCAGCCCACAAAGTGTCAGCATTTTTCTTACTGTGATCTGGCCACTTCCCTTTCTCCACAGCCATAGCCTGGTAACAAATGGACCACAGCACCATTTCTTGGCTCTGTCACAGTGCTTCCGATTTCTATTATTTGTTCATGTGTTCTGCTTTTCACTCATTCCATCAGAAACTCCTTGAGGGAAGCTTCTACCATAGGACTTTGCACATAACAATCAGACTCTAAATGTTCTTCAAAAGAAATTTTGGAAATGGAGAAAGCCCCTCTGTTTCTATCAGAAGATCTGTCTGAATTCACTACTTAAAAATCAGACATGAAAATCAGAAGATTCCATCATGACTGTCCAAATTATCTAATGCTGCTATGAGGATTGGGACCATTCAGAACATTTGCCCAACTGGTGTTTCCTACTAAGGGTGTCTTGGTGTTTTCCTAGTAAGGGTGTCTCACAGTCATGCATTAGTGATCCCCAAAGTTTTTTTTTTTTTTTTTTAATTCAAGGACAGCTTTTAAGTTCCCTTTATTTTTTGATTCAGTTAAAATCTCTCTGTCCATCTTTACATCTCTTTCACTATCCTGCCCTGCTTTCAGCCAGTTTCTCCATGTTTGCTATGCTCCCAAATTCTCGCTCATTTGCCATCATTTCGTCCTGCAGGAACAAACACTGGTTGGGGTTCTCCACTTCACTACTGATCTTTCCCGTTATAAAAACACAGTCCGTTTGGATTTTGTTCTGCAAGCAAGCTGGAGATTTTCGGTCTGCCAGGCTCCTCAGCCAGCATGTGGAGAAGAATACGATCTTGTGTACTGTAGAAATGCTATTTTCTAAAACCGAGAGGAATAGCTGTGGGGTGAGGATGGAAGGAGAAATGGAATCCTGTGAGAGGTGGGCAGGCCAGTTTCAACAGCACCTTGCATTTATGCAGCACTGACCATGGGCCAGGTACTCTGCTGAATGCCTTCCGTTTACTCATTTAACCTACACAGCAACTCAATGAGAGAAGCCTGAATACTCTCCCCATTTTACAGATAAAGAGACTGAAGTTCAAAGAGGTTAAAAAATGTACCCAAGATTACGCAGATAGTAAGGGGTAGAGGTGGAGAGCAAAATCCTGGCAGCTCTGGCACCAGAGCACATGTTTCCTCTTACCATGGCTATTTCAATGCTGCCTACAGGGATTCCTCCCCGAATTCTCAGAAGTCATCCAGTCCTATTACCATATACAGTCTCGCTCTGACTAGACCCATCAACTTAGAAATAGAACTCAATGTGTGCCACAGCCAGATTGGCAGGAGCATGGGACTGTAGTTAGGAGTCACGAATCCTGTGTTGTGTATCTGAACCTTTTCTCCGAAATCTTGGATTAGAAGCTCACTAAAGTCTTTCATTTCTTGATGCTATTCCTAAATAAGAAAAGCAAGAATGTTAGAGCATGAGAGGTTGTTAGCCATCATCTCTAGCCCTGTATTTCCCAATATGTGGAGGAGATGTGCTGTTAAAAAAAATTAGAGTCATTTACTGAGATGGTTACCCACATTTCATTCCTGGTAGGTCACCCTACCAATGTCACGACAAAAGTCTCAGTGTGGTGCTAGGGTGTCTTCAACACCTCTCTAATGCTTGCTAATCTCCCTTTTTAACCAAGAGAGAGCAGGCTCCAGATTGAGAGCCTTTGGCAGACAACAGTATTCATTGTAATGGTTTTATGTGGTCTGTCAGAAGAGACCTCTTCAAGCAAACCTAAAACCTAGGCTTAATAAGAGTGTAGTGGTCCAACTGGGAAAAGGACCTTGGCTTAGCCAGTGTCCCAGAAAGCAAACATTTTCAAAGGCATGAACCTGAAGGAAGTGTGCCCCTCCAGTAGGGAGGCTTTCTGTGCCTTCTCTGCAAAGCTGGACCTAGTGAAATGAAGGTTTTACCAACATTGAAGAAAACACTGTCCTATTGTGCCAACTTTGGGGTGTTACCTTGGATTTATGGAAAGTAATCCTGGTTCCCATGTATAGATAAGGCGAAAAGTTTCTTTGTAAAATTAATTAATTTGAGTAAAATAAAAGACGTGATCTTTCCTCTCATTTGAGTCACCATCTAGTGGAGAAGATGTTGATTTTCATCCGGTAGAAGATGTAAGAGTGTTCTGTTTGGTAGAAAAACATAACTCTTAAGGTGACCGTTTGAAGAGAAACATAAGCAGTCTTGTAGTTCCATTGGGAATGGAACCCAGGACCTTCTGCGTGTAAAGCAGATGTGATATAACCACTACACTACTTGGAGTCACTACACTACATGGAACCTTAAGGTGACTGTCTGGTTGCCCCCCGTGAGATGTTGACCAGCTTTTTTTTTTTTTTTTTTTTTTGCGGAGCACAGGCTCCAGACGCACAGGCTCAACAGCCATGGCTCACGGGCCCAGCCGCTCCACGGCATGTGGGATCTTCCCGGACCAGGGCACGAACCCTTGTCCCCTGCATCGGCAAGTGGCCTCTCAACCACTGCGCCACCACGGAAGCCCAACCAGTTTTTTATCTAACCTGGACATTTTAGTCCATCTTTTTCAAATGCCTGGAATAACCTCTGATTTTCTATTCCTCTTTGGAACTGGTTTTCCATAGTCCTGGTCCCCTCATAATGGAGTTGAAATCTTTGATTCATGTTCATTCTATACTTGCAGATAAACCATGTTTTAAATTTTTGAAAAACAAAACAGAATAATTAGTCTTTGATAACACTGAACAAGTAAAATTCAGCAATTATTCCTTGATCATGTCCAGTAGGCCAGGCACACAAATTAACAGAATTAAAAACTGTGGTAAATGCTTTGAAGGAAGAAGTGAGTGTGGGGTGAGTTTAGTTTTTATTTGAGTCAAAGAACTGAAAGAAAGGAAGTTCAAAATATGTAAGTGATTAGACACGTGGTTCAGAGACAGTACAATTGTGACGGTAACGTGTGATTGGCTGAAATTCGGAGGTGTCTGGATATCTCCCCCTACAGATAGATTCCTAGACACTCAAGGCAGACAACCCCATTCCCTACTCTACACAACTGCAGCATTGCCCTTCTCTGCCTTCTTGACCATATGGTAGCGCATATGTGGTGGGAGAAGGGGACAGATGGACCAGAAAGAGGGGGGAGTTGCCCATGGGAGACCAGCTGGGACCTGGGACCCAGGCCCCTTGGCTGCAGTGCTTGTACCTGGACAAACATCTCCTTGAGCAACAGAACACAAAGAAACTATGTGACTAAAAATAACTGCGTGCATGTGCAGTTGGGGCAAATTATGGGCAACAAGATGCAAAAAGACCAAAAAGCGCAACTGCCACTTCTGAGGTGTCAGGAGCAAAAGCAGGGTACTGCGCATGTCCCCTGCACACAGCACCACATAAGGAGTGTGCAAATCACCTAAGTCACCCCTCTGGTCCACCCCTGGACCCGCCCCTACTCTCACTCCATATAAGGAACAAGCTCACCTCCCTTTGGAGAGCGAGCAAGGGAATGTGTTTTTATTCTCACTCTCCCTCTGCTGCATCAGGGGCCTCAATAAAGCCTTGCCTGAATTTCTTGTCTGGCCTCTTATCAATTTCTATTGCTTAAGGAGGCCAAGAACCCTAGTCAGCAACACATGGAAGAGAGAGAGGCCAGCCCTAAAAATGACTCCTATGTACCCCTTTCTTTCCTCTTAGATGTGCAGAGCTGGGGAGTACTTTGCCAACTCCCGGGGAGCAATGTTCTATTGGGGCTCAAATTATTTTAATGACAGACAAATGAATAAGCTGGTACAGTGATTCTCAAACTTTCTTCTGCCTCTGTCTTGCTCATATGCCCAGAACAATTCCAACGGAAATTCTGGGGTGAAGAGGAAGCTCAGGTAGTTGGGAAAAGCTGCCATGTCCTACGATGTTTTATGTCCAACTTCTATTCTGAGACTCTCAGGCAGATGTTTAACCGCACAGACCCGTGGACTAAAACAGACACCCCTCAGCATGGTAAGAGGATGTTGACTCTTGTCTTTAACACCTTCCTACCCTCACTGTCAGAACTTCCCACCACTATCTTGACACCCTTCCCTCTTGGAAATCAGTGCCTTCAGGAGAAAAACACATCCCGGTTAGTTATCACATTTGATTAAACACCTCACCCCGAAGTGTAAATATTTCAGGGGCCCCTCCTTTCTCAAAGATATTTGTACCCCGTGCCTTTATTGCAGCCTCTCAAACAGTGGAATTTCTGCTATCAGGAAAAGCCAGATAAAGGGGATATTTTGGGAAGGAGGATTTCCCAAAGTCTAGTCCTCAAAACAAATTGCTTTAGGACAATTATGACAGTGATTTGTTGAAGTAAAAAGGCTATTACTTTGTTCTTGCCACATAAAATGTCTATGTTTGCTTAGCTTAGCTGATTTCCTGGTATATCTGAAATACACTGACAGAACCCCATAGAAGAATGTTTGTCTTTTTTTTTCTTCTTCTTTTCCTGTATTGCTTATACTCAGTTTCTTCCCCTTGGGAAGAAATTTTAAAAATATTTCACAGCTGCTTTGAAAACAGCTGTATAAATGCAAGACATTAATAGGGAAAACCAAAACATGCACCAGGGCAAAATAAGACCAAAGTTATTAAACCATAACCTAAAGACACTCAAAGTAAAATACACATACACGTTGAGTTCAAAACATATGTGATTTAATTAAGATCGAACTTGGGTTTAAAAAGATTGGCTAAGCAAAACAGTACGTCTGACACTTGAAAAATCTTAAATCATTCACACACACGTACACACATAATGTGGGAACACAAAATCATTTCCTGAACCCTAAAGCCGAGGAGGCCTGAGTGTTAAAACAAAATGAGGTCTTCAGCGCACAAATCTAGTGAATTGCCTAGAACATTTTACGACAGTCCCTGCCCGCCCGCCTTGCAAGTATCACACACTGTTTATTCATAGCCATATCAATTAGTCATCCTGTTCCAATCCCTGCAAGGAGATTATCTACTTTATCACCCTGAGCAGTGTGCAGATAACACAGCAGCGGTTCCCGATGGCCAACTGTATCCATTTGTTTTCTTTTCATTCCCGGGACAGGGGAGTTATAAAGCTGTGTGTAGGAAATGCAGCATTTGTCCTGCACAAACGTCTTTATCTTTATTTGCCCCATTGTTGGCTATATTTTTTAGTCTGCTGGCAGCCAAAGGTCACATTTCCATGAAGATAAATTTCATATTGGACCCGCTGGGAGCTGATGTCAGTGCAAATCTGTGCCAGGACAGATTCAAAATGATGGCAAAGAGGAAGTTTCTGTATTTTATTTCTGTATTATATTGTCCTGTTTTCCTGATAACGGAGCCAGGGAAGACTTGGAACCAGCATCTATTTTTCTTCTCTGCTCATCTCCCAACAATGGATAAATACACGGGGCCCTCCCTGTTGGCCGAACTTCAGTCTGATTATCTGTAGGGTGTCCTGAGATCCTCGAGCACCACGGTCCTGCATCCTTGCCTGCAGGCCCGGCTTTGCTCACTCCCTGGGTGACTGTTTTAGAGCAGATGCATTGCATCCAGAGTTTTGCTGCCAGCGAAGGTCAAGCTCACTGTGTTGACAGAGGTACTTCCTGTCCGTTATCAGCCTGCCTGACATTTGATGTGTGTCCATTTTGTGTGTCTACTGGAAGTCAAATGTCATAGCTCCAAGATAACATTTTGCCCTGCTTTCCTCCCATTTCAGAATGAATTCAGGTTTTCTGTATGGGTAAGCTCAGTTCAGAGTCTGGGGGGAATTCCAAAGTCAAGAATGTTCTGTTTATGAAGTAATCCTAGTAACGTGTGGAATTTTCATCGTGTGTGTTTTTTTTTTTTCTTGCAAAGGCTAAATGTTTAAGAAAAATGCAGGAAACTGGCAATTAGAATCAATTCCCTTCATAACAACAGCAGGATATCAGCTGAAAAATATGTCCTTTAGCTGGTGTAATGATTGCAGTAAGAGAAATCTGGGGAGTGTCCGTGGAATACACAGCTCAACCTGGGAGTGACTTGAGGTACTATTAAGGCACGTTGTCATATTTCAAAGGCTGGTTCGCATGGTGGTGTTTGGAATTCAGAACATGAGTTCTAATGAAATCCATGGTACAAACAAAGATTCCGGGTCAGGCTCCATAATCCATAACATTCAAAATGTATTCTACCTGTAACTTTACAAAATAAGCTGTAAAAAGTATTATGGAATAAGGTAAAATAGATTCTTTAACCACAAGGCATTTGTAAACAATGAATTCATTATGCCAAAGACTGCCTTTGTAACATCAATTTCTACTCCCACATCTCTCCTTTCAGTGATTCAATTATTTCAGCAAATAGTTAATGAGCACCTATCATGTGCCAGGCACTATTTTAGGTGCAGTGAACAAAACCGCCACAAATCCTTGTGCTTGTATGGCTGACATTCCAATGGGGAAGAGAGAGAGAGAGATTCAAATACCATTTAATTTTTAAGTGCTAAGAAGACGATCAAATCAGAGAAAAGAGTTAGGAAACGTCAAGAGAGGTATGGTAGCAGTTTTAGATTTTAGTGCTGAGAAAGTGTGATTTGAGTCACATTTTGAAGCCAGTGAGGAAGTAAGCTCTCCAACTTGCAGTGGGAGCCAAGCCTCAAGCCAAGTCCACAGCAGATGCAAAGGCCCTGAGGCATGTTGGCCTTGCTTAAACTCATGTGAGAAAATGCTTGTTGGCTCCTGTTTCCAAGGAAGGAGATGCAAACTGTGGGCCCAGACTATGAAACATCCCAAGATGCTCTCCCCTCCCTCTGGGTGACATCTTTTTTTTCTCTTAGCAACGATCAACAGCACTGAAGGCTGGGGGGTGGGGTGGGGGGTGATTTATGTTCATCTCTTTCTTGTGTGCTCTAATTTATGTGCAAAATGGCACCTAGGAAAGCTTGTGACATATAATCCTTTAGGTAATTTATATGCATGTGTTATTATATGTGTATTTTATTGTGTCTTTCATGGTACAGAAGTTTAAAAACCTTTATTGCGAAACATAACATACACAGAGAAAACGATACACAGCTCAGTGAGTTTTCACAGAGCAAACACCCATGGAACCACCCTTTAGGTCAAGAAACAGATGCTGCCAGCTCCCCTGTCCCACCTCTGAGCCTGTCCCGTCCTGACCCTGTAAAGGTAAACCAGTATTCTGACTAAGCTAACCACTTCCTTGACTTTTTGTTTTAAAGAAATACTGGTAAAGGGACCCCCATGGACTCACCATCACTCAGTTATAACAATTATCAATGGCAGGCGAAGCGTGTCTCCTAAAACCCCCATTTCCCCCTCTCCCTTACCCAACTAAGCTACTTAATTAATGTATTTATTTGTATTGAGATAGAATCTATATGAGGTGAAATGCACAGGTCTAAGGTATACAGCTCCAGGAGCTTTGACAATTGCTTCTATGTGTACAAACTGATATAAAGGCTGAGCATTACAAGTTTGTTTTGCATCTGTGTGAGCTTTCTTTAATAACTAGGAGCTCAGAAACATGACATGTGATTTCGGTCCCCCTCTGTGCACGCATGAAAGTCCCCACACAGCAGGCTGGCAGCCAGAGGAAGCCCCCAAAGGATGCTTATATTGATCTCTGTAAACCTTTCCTGGGCTTCCCTGGTGGCGCAGTGGTTGAGAGTCCGCCTGCCGATGCAGGGGACACGGGTTCGTGCCCCGGTCCGGGAAGATCCCACATGCCGCAGAGCGGCTGGTCCCGTGAGCCATGGCCGCTGAGCCTGCGCGTCTGGAGCCTGTGCTCCGCAACAGGAGAGGCCACAGCAGTGAGAGGCCTGCGTACCGCAAAAAAAAAAAAAAACCTTTCCTAAATGCAGACTGTTATCAGCTACCCACTCCTCTACCCGGCTCCCCACCTTTTCCTTCTGTCGGCAGAATAGTTTGTTATGGATTAGTGATAAAAATCAGTGTCCACTGAAAGACACGTCAAGACGACCGCCATGCGAGGCCTTCAAAGCATACCAGGCCACATTATGCCACAGTGTGAAGGATGCGCCTGTCAGGGGGCTCGCAGCCCAGATCCTGCAGCTCACTTCTCCTGTTTCCCGTGAGTGCAAGGGTGTTGCCCCTAATCCACCAGAAGGCTCTGCTCTTCACCCTTTCCTGGGTGATGGATCGTGGAGGGTTTGTAGTGAGTAGGCTCAGGAAGATAGGCAATTGGAGGACAGTAGGCAGAGTTTTTGGTTAACAACTCCCTTCGGTGATACCTTCAAGGATGAGGTTTTATCGGCTGATCCTACCCACCTCTTCTGCTTCTGCATCCCTCCCTTTTCCCTGCATCACTTGTAGGGCTGTCTCTCTCGGGTTCTGGGTAGTGATGAGCTATAAACACCTTCATCCTCACTAGTCACAGGACACTTTTGACGGCAAAATGTCTTCATCTCATATTCCTCCAGAGCCCTTGTAACATAATTTACGTATGGCTAATATTCAACATCTATTTGCTAATAAATTATGTTTACAAATGAGTCAGAATACCATGACTTCATGATATAGTTACACGTCATGATGTGATTATACTTAGACATTAACTGTATATTTTGCATGCTCGACACTATTTTATTAATTCTCATCCTTGTCTTAGTTTAAAAAAAACAGCAACAGGGGCTTCCCTGGTGGTGCAGTGGTTGAGAGTCCACCTGCCGATGCAGGGGACACGGGTTCGTGCCCCGGTCCGGGAAGATCCCACATGCCGCGGAGCGGCTGGGCCTATGAGCCATGGCCGCTGAGCCTGCGTGTCCGGAGCCTGTGCTCCGCAATGGGAGAGGCCACAGCAGTGAGAGGCCTGCGTACCGCAAAAAAAAAAAAAAACCCACAAAAAAACAGCAACAACAAAAAAATGAAAAAACAAACAAAAAAACCCCCAAAACTTTGGTATTTTCCAAAGTATCTCTAACACCTGTGTTTAAATTTTATTTGGATTTTTTTTCACCCTCTGGTTTTCTTGGTATAGTTTAGGTCAGCCCAACAGTATCTGCTTTACCCAGAGGCCTATATAAAATCACTGCTGCAAGAAAACAAAAGTAAAGTATGGTTTTCAAAACTGTCCTGTGTTACTCACAAGTAAGAATGATATGATCCTCACTAGACGATGACATTAATTAATAGCCAAAAATACTGTTACACGTACAGGCAGGTTTCCAGTGGGCCTGAATATAACAGAAGACCTACGATAAATAATGCACAGTCCTAATACTCTCTGAGTCTAAATTTTCCACATGGAGGTTTTGGTGTTATTGCCTTCCTTTGTGCTAAAGATTTTTTACAACAGGAAAATAGAGATAAAAGACATACAACAAATAGGGCTTTGATCAGCATTTCCACAATTCAGAAACATAGCTTTATGTGGCCTGACCACATGGATGCCAGCTAAAGGCCTGTTTCCCAAACTCCAGGGAGCAGGGGAATCCTTGAGGATCTTATGAAAATGCAGACTCTGATTCAGTATGTCTGGGGTAGGGGGCAAGACGCTGCACTTTTAACCAGCTCCCACGTGAGGCCAAAGCTATGGTCCATGGTCTACACTTTGAGTAATAAAGAGTTAAAATTCCCTCCCAGTGCTAGAATTTTTCAGGTAGTGAACTGGAGTGGGAAAGAGGAGATTGGAGAAAGGGTGGGGGGGGGGGATTGTTTAGGGTAAAGGTAAATTGCTTTTTTGTTTCCTGCAGTAACTTCTGCAGCCTTTCATGGGAAAGTGAATTCAAGGTATGGGATTCCTGCCTTTTAAGCACTGTCTCTGGGACATAAAATGTCCCATGTGAATATTCAAAGACTGACCCAGAGTTTTGCTCTCTTGACTCTCATGGAAATTAACTATGGTCTTGCCAGCTTATGCTTTGAAAAAAAAGCATCTCTCTTTATTTTTGTGGGAACCTGCATCCCATAATAACAGTGATTCTCAGTGGGAGCAACATGAAAGCAAATTAACCCTTCAAATTACAGGGAGCAGAAAGCAGTAAATCCATCCTGGTCCGAAGCAGCATCCCTTTCTCCTTTTCACATAGCACAGAGCTCCTTTTAAGGCAAGGAGATAAATGTCTGTTGGCAGGTGAAGACCAGTGGGTCCCACTTCTAGGAGACTTGAATCTCTCCACATGGCTGTTATTGACCAAAATAAGGTCAGATGGAGGGATATTGACTGGGGGATAAAAGACTCACCATGTAAAGAAAAAAGGAATTAACTTTTGTTGAGCACATAGTTTGTTCCAGACCCTCTATGTATAGTATGTCATTTAAGTTTCACTCACTCCTTGTGAGGTAGGAACTATTTTCCTTAGTTTCTCAGTGAGGAAGTTGAGATCTATTGAAGTTCAGTCCATTGCTCATGGTTCCACATTAATTATGTGGCAGAGCCTGGGAATATGAACTCAGTGCTCTGTGATTCCAGAAATACTGGAATTGTTTCCCAGATTCCTAGACTGACCTGCTAATTTGTAGGCAGAGCCACTCTTTGTATGCTATGCCTGGCACCTAGGCCCTCAAGCATTAATCGTTGCAAAAATGAACAAGCACATTCATATCACTTAAATTCATAGACCCCAGCAAGAAGCCAAATTATTTTTAATGTCTGTTTCCCATGTCAAACAGGGACATATAGTACAAATAAATGTGCGTGGGGATTTATGATCAAAGCAGATAGTGATGCATGTGGATTAGACCTTCCTGTCCTCTTTAAAGGCTCACTCAGTGGTTTTCCTTTAACTCCTTGAAAGTTCAGAGGGGCTGACTTCCCCCCACCCCCAAAATCAGGGCCAGAGTACAAGGAGCTGGACAGGACTTCCCTGGCCGTCCAGTGGTTAAGACTCTGTGCTCCCACTGCAGGGGGCACGGGTTCCATCCATCCCTGGATCCGTGGTCGGGGAACTAAGATCCCACATGCCATGCTGCGCAGCCAGAAAAAAAAAAAAAGGAGCTGGACAAAAGTTACCAGTTCTCAGGTACTATAATCTTTTATAAGAGCAGCTTCCATAGGTTTCCTTGCAGCAAAAGAGAAAAAGAAAAGCTGCACATGAGTCCAGGGCAGGGATAAGGGCTTCAGTTATCATTATGCAGACACCAGGAGGGTCCCTGCCTGACCTGGACCTGACAGGAAGAACAATAAATAAAAAAAACAAGTCACCTTTCTATGACCCAGAAGTATTAGAAAACAGCAAGGAATTTGCCTTCTGCAATAAGACATGAGGTCAATGTCCCCAGTTTGTTGATCCTGGTATGGATTTGTCTCATTGGAATCTCTAATGATGTCCTTGCCCTGGACGATGAAAGGAAATAAAACTTCTAGATGAACAAGCTAGGAAAACACACACACACACACACACACACATGCATGGGCACACAAACACACAGAAACAACAGAAAACCAGTGCCACCAGTCCCATAAGGAGTGACGAATCAGAATTTTCAAGCAGTATTTTGGCAATAATGCTAAAACAGATAGTCCAATGTCCTCATGTATTCAGTTGCATTTTTCACAACCACCAAAGAAAATGACTTAAAATGTTTGAAGAAAGCAACTATCTTAAAAACCTTGAACTTATTTTCTAAAACAAGGAGTGTGGATGTCCTTAGAAACAAAGATCTGAGGTGTTTGAAAGATAAGTCTCATGAAAAGAAAGGTATGTCTCATGAGTTTATCTTCACGCAGTAGCACTTAGTAGCCCCCTGATTTCTGGTTGTGGGATTTACGAAAGAAGAATCAAAAAATGCTTGCTCTGAAAACAACAAGATTGGGTCAATAGGGAAAGAGCTAGTGCCATCAAAAAAAGAAAATTCCCAAACATTGAAGATATATTCTATTGTCCTAGTGACCAATCAAAATAAACAGACCATCATGTGTTGGTAGAAAGACCACTTTTGTTTATCTCTGTCTTCTTAGCATGGGGTATCTCAGTCTCTCTTCTTCCTTTCCGTCCTTTTCCACTCTCACCCACAAGAATATATTCATGTTTTAATACTATATTTATTTTTGTTACCATGGTGCTCCAGAAGTAGAAGCATTTGAGAATATATGGTTTCTAAGATTAACATCTATCTGCCATAGGATGAAGATACCCAGTGGACACATGGATGCCCTGGGATGTCAGGCTGCCCACATGTAAAAACTGAAGATAGATAGGCCTGTATTTTGTTTAGTGAGGAAGTTTTATCAATATAAATGCTGGCTCAAGTCTCAGAAAAGCAAATACCACCAACACTGTTTATTTTGATAGGTTGTCACTACCACAATAGAAGAGATCTTCCATGCTTTGCAGTTTTCTTTTTACAAACGCTCCAACTCTTTCCTATTGACTCTGTCCTTTGGTTTTCCTAGCAAGCATTTCTTGGCTCTTCTCTCCTAAATCCCACAAAATGATTTCCTATATAGAAAGCGAGATTTTTGAATATCAGCATAAGAATGAAGCATTATAATATTTTATTTTGCTTTACATTCTAAACTTTGATAGGAGAGAATACACGGAGGGGCAGCCGAGAGTGGGGAGTCACTTAGCTCCTCCCATAATCTCTTAAAGTCACCCCAGTTAAACACAATCTAGGTAAGAAGAGTGTGCTCACCAGGCAATGGCAACTTCAAGCCACTGGGAGCAAGAATGCATTTGAGCATGTTGAGACAGTGCATTGGTTTTGGATGGGTAACTCGGGGGTCAGGGGTTCCTGCTGTGCTGCTTCCCCACGCACGGGAGGACAGAGGATCTCAGAGCAGGAGAGGATGAGCCTCCAGTAAATGAGATAGAGACAAAAGGATGGTGGCAAATTGTGGAAACAGAAATGAGCCAGGGGAGTGAGGACCAAAGAGCTCATCTGGACCTGAAGAAACTGAGCAAGTTCTGAAAGGCACCAAAACTGCAATCCAGAAACAACCACCTTAAAAATGCATCTGGAATTTTTTTCCAATGGAAACATTTAATGGTATATCATAATCTTCCACTTTAGTTTATTATACCAAAGTCACCTACTGCCCGACTGAGGCTGGTAGGGGAAGATTTGATAAAGAAAACCCAAGAGAATATTATATTTGGTATTTCAGTGGAATAGGGTAATAAACTTTTTATGCAAAAGCATCAAGTTAAGAGGGAGCTTAATTATGACATATCCTGCATCTTCTTTGATTCATTACATTTGCAAAATAACTTTACATTTTAAAATATAGTATAAACACAATTTCTTCTAAAAACGGTTTTTAGGTTTCAGTTTTCAAGCAAGCACAAGTAAGTTACTTCATATAAAGTGTGAATGAACCCGAACTATGGCTGCCGTCTTTGAAGAGCATCTACAGTAAAGTTTTCTGAAAGGCAGAGCAGGTGGGCTGCTAAGTTAGGACCCTAAGCAGATAGACTCCAATCAAAATGTCATCTTAGAGCTGCAATATTAGAAATGTCAGAAGAAGAAGCAAGCAATTTTAGGACTACTTTCAAAACAAGTGCTTTAGAAAATTTACTGATTCTCAAATTTCTGAATAATTCTTCCAAATAAATAGTTGGATAAAACAACATTCACAGCTAATTGAAATTTGAGGATTGGTTAATATAAAAGTGTGCTATATACTATAACTCCTTTGGTTTCCTAGAGCACTTTTGCCTATATTGATTCATTTATTCTTCAGAACTACTCTATGGGGGTGTGTGTGTATGTGTGTATGAGGCAGGACCTCCTTTTGAGAAATGTTATTTCATTTCTTCTCATGCCCCCAGATCTTTGTTTTTCCACAATGAATAATAAGTCTTCCCACATGAGGTATAACATAAGACATCACCTGGCCCAGTGGTTCCCAAAACTTTCTGCCCATTAAAATCACCTGGGAAAACTTGAAAAAATATAGTGTCTCTGCCTTGCCCCAGAAATTGTGATTTATTGGTCTGGATGTGGCATAGGCTTTGGGATTTTTAAAAGATTCCTAGGTCATTCTACTATTCAGACAAACCCAGGAGTGAACAGCCTAGACTCTTTGGATCTCATTTTCTTCACCTGTAAAGTGGATATGTGGGTGTTGAAAGGGCTTGAGGGTGTGGAGTAATAATCACAGCACTTCCTGAAGTAGGTTCTTAGGAATGCCCATCTTCTCTGATCCTTGTGAAAAACCAAAAAAGGATTCTCTGATAAAATCACTTCGAGAATTCATGTGTAAAGTACATTGGTTGAATGAATAGTAATTGTATTAATGAGTTAACCAATCAATCTATCAACCCAGAATAGAGAATGCCAGTTCAAGTTCTCCCTTCACCACCCACTAGCTATGAATCACTGGACACCACTTACCTCACCAGGACTGTTTCCTCATCTGTCAATAAAAGGGTTGACCAGCTCTCCAGTGAGATGTCCTATTCTTCAAACATTCCATGACCCTATGACCAGAAGATCTCTGGGATCCCTTTTGTTTTAGGATTCCATGAGTCAAAGGGAACCAATGATCTTATCTAACTCTCTCAAGACTACAGAACTGGGGGAGGATGCTTAATTGGTCTAATTTTACAATGAATCATCATTAGACCCCGAGGCAATATAGCTGCAGACTGTGATTCTTCTCTCTAGTGGTTAAGGCTCATTTTATTCCTAAAAGCTTTTAAAAATATTATCTTCCTTACTGTTGCAAATAAAGACAGCAGAGCCTCAGACAGGCTGATTCATAGCTACTATTTCTCAGACTCATAACTACAGATGACAATCAACACAGGCTTTCCTTTGCTTTCAGCTTTCTTTCTGCCAGCAGACTGTCTGGACCTTGCCCGGGCTGTCTCTGGGCATTCATGAATGCAGCATTCACCCCGCTGGAAATCCAAAGTGACTAACGGGTGGACAATTTGGGCTGCCTGCAGTCACATGTAATGTCCTCTTATGCCATCTATCCCCTTTCCCTCATTTAGCCCGGAAATGGGAAAAGCACATAAAATGCAGCAAGGTCAGTAGGAATTTAGTGACAGTGAGAAGATGAAGTACAAAAGTCTGGCTGGTCCTATACACCATCTGTGTACTGATGGCTCATCAGTTTGAGTGAGAAGTATTTCCTCTGAGCGGACATTTTCATGCAGTCTTGCAAATCATTAAAATACCTATAAGTTACTCAGTTATTTTGAGAATAAAGGATTGCCCTGGATGCTTTAGATCAGCAATTGGCAAACTATAGCTCACTGGCTGAATTAAGACCACAGACTGTTTTTGTAAATAAAGTTTTATTAGAACACAGCCCCACTCATTTGTTTACACATTGTCTATAGCTGTTTTTGCTCTAAAATGGCAGGTGAGTAGTTGCGACAGAGACTATGGACTGCAGAGCCTAAAATATTTACTATCTAACGACTTCCTATTGTAGATTTCATACACGTTATTTGATATGAACATATTTTTTCATTCACTCATTTGTTTCTTTCTTCCTTTATTTAATCAGTCATTTCCTAGATATTTAATAGTCAAAGCAATGAAATAAATACTATAAGGAATATAAAAAAGCATAAAATAATTTCCTGTCCTTTCAAAACGTACCTGGACATCAATGTTCATCTTGTTGCAATCACTTATGTACAAAATCTTTAGAAGCTTACTCTTGCATACAGTCTTACACACCTGGCCTTCAGGAGGAAAAGAAAAGTATGCACATGACCTGCCCATATTCTCTACCTTATTAAGTCGGTCATAATATATACAAATTATAGAAAAATATAAATATACACAAATTATAAAATCATGCAATCTAAAGTTAAAGGGGACCATTATTTCTAGTCCATCCTCTCTAGTCAATGTCATGAAACTAGAGTTGATAATAAATCTAAGTTGTATAATATGTAGGAATCTTGGCTCTTATGCTATCATTATAAGATAAACATATATATGTATATGCACATAAAAACACCCCATAACACACAAATATTTGTGATATATTTCTTTTTTAAAATTAATTAATTAATTAATTTTTGTCTGCATTGGGTCTTTGTTGATGTGCGTGGGCTTTCTCTAGTTGCGGCGAGCGGGGCTACTCTTCATTGTGGTGCGCTTCTCTTTGTTGCAGAGCAAGGGCTCTAGGCACACAGGCTTCAGTAGTTGTGGCACGCAGCCTCAGTAGTTGTGGTTTGCAGGCTCAGTAGTTGTGACGCACGGGCGTAGTTGCTCCACGGCATGTGGGATCTTCTGGGACCAGGGCTCGAACCCGTGTCCCCTGCATTGGCAGGCGGATTCTTAACCACTGTGCCACAGGGAAGTCCCTCGTGGTATATTTCTAAATGTTTCAACATGTTAGCTTATTTCTCCCTCTCAGGACAACCGCTGCCAGAATATGATTTCTCCTTTTGTAGTTCTGGCATGGACAAAGCAAGTAAATACAAGGGAAGTTTTGTCTGGGATTTCCTCACTTGGGATGGGGAGAAGATTCCAACAGGAACTTAGTTTTAAAGAAGTAATAAAACAAACCCTTGTACAGCTGACACAATCCTGTGTACTTCTATCCTAAAGCTGTAAGGTACATTGGAATCAATAATGGGGTGGGTTTTAGTTTCGAAGAAAACATTTTTTTTTCCCCAGACTATAGCAGATGTGACACCTGAATGTGTGAAAATTAGAAGCCAAAACAAATTCAGAATTAAATGAGTTGCTGACAGTTACAGACCTATTTAAGCAATACTGTTTCTGTAGAAAACAATATTCCAAATCATTCCCAAGGAATATTTAAATGTGCTCAAGGAGCGTGTAATTCCACTAACAACTAACACAATGGATGGATTCTTAGCCACAATGCAACAAATCCAGTAGTAATAATAATGATAATAATAATAATAATAATTCTATCCCTTGGATACTGCTTCTCTACTGTTGGGCTCTAATGCTCCCAAGTTGATGTCTTGTTACTCATTTGCTGAGGACCAATTTCTTTCATTTTTCTAAGTCATTCCATATTAGGATTTTATGAACTAGTAGATCAGATTACTGCTGATTATAGGAGGCTGTGGAAAGTGCAAAGTAAAGTGCTGGAATTTTAATGCCATATTTTAGTGGAGTGAGTACATGGCAGAGGAAGATGAATTAGATTTAAGATAGAAGGAGAGTCCAATTTAATTTTGCCCCATTACTTGGCATGTGTAGAAATTATCCTCAGTGTGTGGGATTCTTCCCCCTGGGAGGATAGCACCAGAAACACCTCCCCACCCTTCAAGAATCAGGGGATGTATACAGTTCTCCCTCTGTTATCCCACTCTGTGCCCTCAGGGGTCTGTCTGCGCCAGAACTGCTCTGCAAGTGGGTGGGAGTTCTTTTCTGGCACAAGTTTTGCAAGATGAGAAATGGGTCTCTATGGCTAAGAAACGTTGGCATGAAGCTCCAGTTGTGATCGAAAACTCTCAGAGAGGCTTAAGCTCCAATTCTGCATCAGAAGGGAATAGCAGAGAGAAAGCATATGGTCACATTTCAACTGTTTGCAAGTAGATTCTTGCCTTTGCAAATGAAACCTGGATTAACCAAGTAAAGACTTCCAGGTCTGATTCAGGAGATGTTCCAGACAAGGCATGGTGCCAGGAATACACCTTACTCTTTTCCCCTCAAGAGTTTCACATTCATTAGCCCTTGAAAAGCCCTCTCTTTACCTATTGAAATTCTTTAAGCCCCAACTGCAACTCACTAATCCTTCCCTAGTCCTTTTCAATCTTGATCCTTTAGATTTTTAAACCATATAGTGTTTTCCACAGAACTTGGCAGTAAAACCCCACAACTTTTCACCTTCCAACTTACAGACTTTGAAAGATAAAAGCAAACTGCTAAGACACTTATCCACTCTGCCTACCACCAGCAGAGGGCGTGAGCAGTTGGAAAAGTGGTCTCATGAACAAACCACTTTGTATTTGCTGGACAATATTCTCAGGGTACATCACTATTCTTGGCCTATTTCGCATACTAGAGCACAAGATTTTAAGAACTAGAAGCAGTCCTTGTTGAATATCTTGACTGTGTTACGCTCTGTCATTTCAATTCTGATCTCTTTCTCCTCTCAGTGACCCTAAATCCTCACAGCTAACTCTAATGCCAGGTCTTACCCACAGCCCAGTTCTGGAGAACTCGAAACACCAAACACCATGTTTCCCTGAATCTAAGATGTCATAAATTTTAAGACAGACCATCATTTTAGTAATAATGGAAAAGAATACTACATTAAAATGTTCTCATTGATGACAAAATGCCTTGAAATTTCAAAAAAATAACAGTTTAAAAATTAATGTTCACTGTATAACTGATAAATAAGGTTTACTGGCAGTATTAACCCCAAATCCAGTGGAACTTGTAACTGAGTTGCATTGATCACAAATGGACTTGGGGTCCTGAGTCCCCAGACTAGTGATAATTCTATTCCCTGAAATAAGAAGCTCTGTCTTAAGCATTACAACAAATAATTCTTGGTTTTGTTGTTACTAAGTCTGCTTCCCTATAAAGCTTGGTTTCTCTCTGAAGCCTGACCTAACTTTCTAGGACACTGTGCCTTGTCAGCCTATCCTGATCTGGTCCATTTTTCCTCTCATACAATCAAAAGAACTTATGCCCAAGGGGTAAAGCTCCCCAAAATAATTGTCTGCTTCCTAAGGGTATTCAAGCCTCATCAATGAGAGGTCGGTCTCCTCTCTAGGACGTTCGGGTTTTCAAAATTGCCTAAATCAGTAATTCTCAACCCTGGGTTGCATATGAGAGTCACTGAAAGAGCTTTCAGAAAATATCACTGTCTGAGCCCCACTCCCCCAGCTCGGATTTTTGTTCTAACGTAGAGCCCAAAACTCATGATAATTTCTTTAAGTACTGCAGACAATACTATATATAACCATGATTCTTTTTTTGGATATTTGTGTATAAGGCACCGTGCATATAAACTTCTGTCCTTGTAGTTGACCGCAGCAAACTGATGCGAGGACATAAGAAACACTGCAATTGATAAATATATTTAATAAAAGAATATTTCTCTCTTCTGCAAAATATTTAAATGCTATAAGACAACAAATCTCATATCTGTAATTTCAAAATTTTATGTCCAGTTCTTTTACTGCCGATTCAGGGATTCAAATCTTTTCTTCTTTCTTCTATATCTTTAAAAAGAAATTTTTAATAAATTTTAGAACTTTGTTTAAAGTTATTTATCAGTATTAGCTTGTATTCATTAACTGCCACATGTCAAGAACTTTTCATACATCTGGATTTAAGTTTGCATTATTGACAGCTCATTTTATTTAGAATTTCCTTTTAAAAATCAGTAATAAAGGACTATGTATCAAGAGGTTGTAAAATGCTACATAATGGTATGATATCAATTATATTTATATGAAGGAGTGGAATTTAAAGTGTGATCATGGTAGAGCACCAAAGAGTTGACAGACCCTGAGTAGTGAAGGATTGAAATGACGACTAACTTTCTATTTAAAATTATCTTGTTGAGGGACTCACACAATTTTAATAATTTAAAAAAATTAGTTTTCAATATGTTGATCATCTTCAAATTTCATTAGAAGCCAGATCTCAGGGTTTAAGGCATTGCACCTCTCAATGATAAGACAGCTCCATGGTGGGAGCCATTTGCTGTATCAGTGTTTCAATTCCCTTGACTAGTTTTCAAGAGCAACTCCACACTTTGCTAAAGTGTGTTCTCGAGCGTAGAAAAGAGGCCTCAATCCTCCACTGCCTTCTCGATCCACACTCTTTCCTTCCATCAAAAGATGAAATCAGGTTCCCTACCCCCCTTTAACCTAGGTTGGGCTTGTAATTTGCTTTGGCCCAAAAGAGAGAAAGAAGTAAAAGTTAACCTACCTATAATCTTACCACCCAGAAATATCCTTTTTTTTTTTTTTGTCTATCTGCTTAGATTTCATTCTATATTTATAGAAATGTGTCTCTCTCCATATAGACATAGATCATATATATTTTTTCCAAATGGCAGTACACCATATATACTGTTTTATAAGTTCTTTTTTTTTAACATATAACAAGGTATTTAAAAACACTTTCCATATCAGTACATTTACCACAAAATGATCATTTCTAAAAACTTCATTGTATTTCATACTATCGTACCATGATTTACTGAATGAATGCCTCTATTGCTGGACATTTATAGTATACACCCAAATAAAATACAAATGAAACAGAAAGAGATCTCCCATATTTCCAATGAGAAGACTGGTGAAAACAAATGTTTTTGGCTCATTTGACTCTCCTTAGACGTTCAGCAATAGTTTTACATAAGATTTGGTTCAATTTTCTTTTTTGTATAAATAACCCTGTGAAATATGTTTGTGCCACGAGATTGTGCAGTTAGGCGCAATTTCTTATGAAAGTTTCTAAGAATTGAGACTGTTGGGTAAAAGTGCATGAAGATTTTGAAGACCTTGCACAATTGCTTCTAAAATTTAAGCCATTCTAGTTTTCCATTAAGGGGATATAAAAGTTTTGAGATGAATCAGGTTTTATGCTTCTTCTTGAGAGATTTATAACTTATATTTTTCTAAGGTTTTGTGAATTTTATATAAAATTTCCATTTCCTTTCATTGATGGAAGTGCTCATAACATCTTCTTAACAATGTACCAATGTTATGGGTATGATGACTCATTCTTTCATGATGTTGATTATTTGGGCCTTCTTTCCTTTTTTCTCTCTTAATTTTTTCATTAATTTGCCAGATGTTTTTAAATTTTGTCTTTTCAAGGAACCAAATTTCAGCTATGTTGATCTCCTCTATCCTGCTCTTACCGTTTTTACTGCTTTCTTCTACTTTATGAAAGTTTATTAACTCCTTGTAATGGATGTCTAGTTTATTAATTTTCAACCTCTGTTCTTTTCTTTATTGATTTTTTTCCCTGTAGTTCTATCAGTTATTGAGAGAGAGATGATAAAACACTTAGTGGTTATTTTTGGGTGGCTTGGTCTTCCAATTCCTGAGAGAGGTATGTTAAAGTCTGTTATATCATGCTTGTATCTTTTTTGGTTCTCTTATTGACTATGTCTTCTTATGGCTCCATCAATTTCTCATTTACATATTTTGAATTTCTATCATTAGGTATATGTGTTTTTTGTTTTTTGGGTTTTTTTTGCGGTATGCGGGCCTCTCACTGTTGAGGCCTCTCCCGTTGCGGAGCACAGGCTCTGGACGCACAGGCTCAGCGGCCATGGCTCACGTGCCCAGCCGCTCTGCGGCACGAACCGTGTCCCCTGCATCGGCAGGCGGACTCTCAACCACTGCGCCACCAGGGAAGCCCGAGGTGTATGGATATTTAAAATCGTTACATCTTCCTATGAATTGAACTTGTTATCATTCTAAAGTGATTCCCTATGTCTTTTGACTTAAATCTATTGTGTTTAATATTAGTATAGCTACACCAGCTATCCTTTGTTTCATGCTCACTTAATAGCTATTTTTCTATCTTTTTATTTTCATCTTTTCTACAGTTGGATCCAGGACTACATAGGGTGTGCACTGCACAACTTCAGAGGATAACTTCTTCATAAACTATGGTGTGAATGCCCCTCCTCCAGGAATTATGCTATACACCAGATTTCATTGGAATGTTCTTTAATCCAAGCTAATATTCTTTTCTTTTAACTGTTCAATCTATCCACTTAGATTTAAACAATTACTAATGTACTTGTGTTTAAAATATACCATCTTATTTTTTATTTTCTTTCTCTCCTACCTGTTCTGCTTCATTTCCCTCTCTGTTGCAATCTTTTGATTTATTTATTTATTTATTTATTTTTTGTGGTACGCGGGCCTCTCACTGTTGTGGCCTCTCCCATTGCAGAGCACAGGCTCCGGACACGCAGGCTCAGCAGCCATGGCTCACGGGCCCAGCTGCTCCGCGGCATGTGGGATCTTCCCGGACTGGGGAACGTACCCGTGTCCCCTGCATCAGCAGGCGGACTCTCAACCACTGCGCCACCAGGGAAGCCCCTGATTTATTTTTTATTCTAATTTTTCCTTTTACTAATTTGGAAATTATGCTCTAGAAATTAAAACATGAATACTCATCAAAGTATAAAATTGATTAATACTTCTATTACATCCTAGAAAATATAAGGTCATGAAAACACTTAAACTTCTTTTTATCCCATTCCAAGTTAATCTGTTAATGTTATTTTGTATTTTAATTCTATTTTGATCTTTGATACCTTATTATTAACTTTAATTATTGTTATTTTGTTTATTTTGTTAGATTTATCCCCATATCCACTATGTTCTCTGCTCTTCATTCCCTTGAGCACTTTGACTCTTCTTTCTGGGTTCTTGCTTCTGCCTTAAGATTATTCTTTTGCATTTCCTTTAGTGTAGGTTTGCTGGTGGCAAACGTTCTCAGTTTCTGTTTGCCTGAAAATAATTTAATTTTGTCTTCACTTGGAAGGTTTTTTTTTAACTGGGTGTAGATTTCAGGTTAACAGTTCCCTTTTCTAGCACATTAAAGACATCTTTCCGTTTGCTATTGACTTTCAATGTTATGATGAAATCAGCTGTTAGCCCTTTCCTTAAATGTAATCTCTATTTTCTACTTTCAAGATTTTTCTTTTTCTTTGGAGTTCTGCAATTTCACCATGGCATGATTAAGTGTAAATGTCTTTTTATTTATCTTGCTAGAGATATTTTAGGCTTTTCAAATCCCTACATTTTAACTTCCATCAGTTCTGAAAAATTCTGTTATTATCTGTTCAAATATTATTTCTCTGCCATAGTCTCTTTCAACCGTAAGACTCCAGTTAAAGCTATATTAGACCTTTTCAATATCCTTTTTATGTTCTGATTTCCCTTCTGTATTTCATCTACTGTCTTTCCATGCTACAGCCTGGATCATTTCTTCTAAGGGTTCTTCTAGTTCTAATTCTCTTTTAGACTACATCTAATCTACATTTAAACTCATATGTTAAACTTTTAATTATTATATTTTTAATTCTAGAAGTGTTGGTTTTTAAAATACTCTAGCTCACTTCTTAAACTACTATTCTATTCCTTGAAGATATTATCAAACTTGGTTTTAATTTTTTTAAATCTAGCAAACACAATTTTTATAACCTGTGTCTAATAGTTTGAATGTCTGACATTTTTAACATTTGCTTCTTTTCTTCCTCTCTCTCTCTCTTTCTTTCTTTTTTAATTTTTGTTGTTTCTTGCTCATGGTTCCTTGTTTCCTTGGGTGATTGGAAATCCTTGAATTTGTGTTTCTCATTTTACTTGAAAGTTATTCTCACAGAAGTATTTTAGGGTCTGTGAGAACAGCATCTTTCTCTAGTGAGAATTTACATTACTTCTTCCATCTACTTATTATTATTACCAAGGCTAGTACTACTTTAATTAACTTGACTCTGTGTGTGTGTGTGTGTGTGTTTTCTTAAGGGGCACAAGGAATTGTAAATTTGTTGCCAAATCCATGCAAGTGCCATCTCATTTTTGCTTACCCTTTTCTAAGTCTGCACTCCTTGGATTTCTAATTGGATTATTAGAAATTTCTAATTAAGTTGATGATTCCACAGCCTAAGAAGGCTCTGGGTTTGGTTCTTTCTTCGATTTTCTTGCAAGGCTAAAGATCTCAAAACCAAAGCTCACATGTGTTGGTTTTGGCAAAATCAAACTTTTTTTTGCTTATCTCTTGGGTTGCATTTTTCTCTACAATTCTGACCCGGTAAATCTTTACTATTTTATCACTTCTTTGACAGTTTATAAGAAGAATTCTTTTAAACTATTTTATTCAGAATTTTCTCATTGCTTTCAACAGAAAAAAATTTTGATACAAATAACTCAATCTGCTATTACTAGAAATAGAAGTACTACAATTATGCTATTCATAAGTTAACAGTATTAATCGTTTGTCTTTTTTGTCACAAATAATTCTCCAGGTAGCTTTTGCTCATCTTTCCTATTAGAGCTGTTCAGAAATGGAACAGATTGCTTCATGAGTGAGTGAATGTTGAGCCACATGAAAGAATCACTCACTGACTGAAAAGCTGTCAGAGAGGTTAGAAAAATGATTCCTGTAATAAGCAAAAGCTTGAACTAAATGACATATGAAGTGCTGTCTAAATCAAAGAATAAGGGGATACTCTTTTCTCCCTTAAAATTTATTTTCAGTAAACTGTATTTCCTTTTTATACATTCTGAAAAAGGATCTACCTACTATCCCTCTATTTAGTGAAAATCTCTATTTGGTTGTGTTTATTCTCTGTTTTGACTTGAATATGTGTCTTATTCAATTTTTTTACATCTGGATGGCTCCCTCCTTATTTTGTAAATAAAGGATGGCTTTGTGTATACCTTTTAAACTTCTCACAATCTCCATCCATTTTTCTTGGATGTTATTGGATGTCCAGAAATGGCTGCATTTTTATTTGAGTTGAAAATTTTATAATAAATAAGACTGAATTTCTATGTGCTTCACATGCATTATCTTATATAATCCTCATAATAACTTTACGAGGTGTAAGCTGTTATTATTTCTATTTTATAGATGACAAAACTAAGAAATATGGAGGTACAGTATCCAGACCACAGTTTGGAAGTGATGGGGACTGGGGTTTTGTCTCAAGACGTCCAGACGTCCAGAACTTCCATTTGTAACTAATGCCTATCAAAAGTAGTTAACAACTTTCAAAAGTTTTCAGGGTAATCAAAAAAGAAATAGTGAAAAGATAGCAGTCAACAGTTGGAGAGAGCCAGCCCTTTTTGGTAACAGGATGAAAACAGAATTATTTATTCTTTGCAGTCAATATTCCGTTCTGTGTGCGTTTGTGTGCGTGCGTCTGTGTTTGTGTGCGTACGTGATGGTGATGCTTTGTCTCCTTTCTTTTAACAATTTTTCTTTGCAAAATTATATTTCCTCATTCCCTTGTCCTTACCATGTTGTGAAAATAGCCCTGCAGGAAGACCTGCCCATCCCTGGCTGCGCCAGCTCCACTTCCTCCCCCTCCCTGTCTCACACATGACGTTTTCCGTGCAGTTCCAGCCCTTCTGCACGCTCTAACCTTGACAGCACTGACGTCAAGAATTGAGGGAGTATGCTGAGCCAGACCCAAGCAGGCGGGCTTTGGCTACCAGCACTTCCTCTAGAAGCAGGCCTCTTTCTGACTTAAGCATTTTTCCCCATCCTGGCCTCGTTCCTCCTGGCCAGCCAGCCCTCCCCTCAGCTCATGAATCATGTGAATCTTTATTAAGCTTGGAATGTTCTTGTCACCCACGTGGTCATCATCCACATCAAGGGTTCTGCCACTCTGAGAAAGTTAAGAGGTGGCAGTTTCGCCCCTCTCTACAGACATCAGAGGACCATTTTATTGCACATGTACGAGCCAAGGTTTGCCGTATTTTTTCTTGACCATAAGCACGTTCCAGTGAGGCCCTGGTTGGGCAGAGAATGAATAGAAGGTCACTGTGGGGGCCCTGTCATCCAAAATTACCACCAGCATGACCCTATCACCCAGGGACGCTCCTGAGCCCAAACTGGAGATAGTGTAGAAACTTTGACGTCCAAGTCTACACCATCCTTTGAAGTTGGAATCTGGTATACCAAGGATCAAAGCTCTATAGATTTAGGATAACTCATGAAAAAGCAGACTAGCTACTTCTGGATTTGAGGCAGAGGGTAGGAGGACTTGAAATGATTTTGTTCAGATTCCTACAGCATGCATGGTTTTCTACCACCTTGCATTATTATTTCTCTCTCTTTCATCTTTATGAAGAATTCAAGATGATTACTGTATAAGTGACTGTGGGGAGGGCAATATTATTATCATATTTCTTCTCTTTTGTTCTCCTGCAAAGCCCAATGCAGCACCAGCTGCACAATCTCATGAAAGCGCAGAATGTCAGATCTGAGAATTTCCTTACAGTGCATCTAATTCAATCCTCTACTTGACAAATGAGAAAAATCCAGCCCAGAGAAAATAAATGACTTTGCCAAGGTCACATGATTTCCTCACGGCAGTACAGATGTGAGAAGCTGTCTCTCTAGACTCCTGGCCCAACAGGTGCTTGTTACAGGCCTGATACTAGAAGGATTAAGCATCTGAAGGGATGCAGGCCCTGCAGTGCTGTTACCTTCCCACGGTGACCACGGTTGAATAGCACTTTCCTGGGTGAGCGATGGTGACCCTTACATCTCCATTTCAGTCCTCGAAGTGGGTGACTGGGAAGGTGATGCCTATGTGTCTCTCTGCCCACTTCAGTGTGGTCTAGAACAACTAAATTCACCCAGTATGAGTCTCCTTCTCAGAGAAGGCTTGTCTGATGCTCCTTTATGAAGCAGTATGTTCCTCTCTTGCCACCCTCTTCCCCTTGACACTCAATAATTGTCTTCTTCTGCTGACTTTTTCTCCACAGTACTAAGTATCATCTGATGTGTCACAGATTTGCTTATTTTTTGTTTCTTTCTCTCAAATGTCAGAAAGAATCCAAAATAAAGACGATGCTTGTAAAGAACTGAGAAAACTTCCCTACTAATACTAAGGTTGTCTGGTGTTGATTTAAAACACTGTAGAAAAAGAGTACTGGTGAGAAGAGGTAGATGTGGGGAAAGGAAGAAAGAATTAAGGTAAAGTGAAAGAGAGGAATAAAATATCATGTAAAAGAAGCCACAGACTGGCTCATTAGCAACAATGTGACTGGGTGAGAACTGAGACCTGGAGACACAACGTCAGACAGAAAGCAACTGTATCAGCTATTTATTGCTGTAATAATGCTGCATAACAATCCACTCCCAAACTCGGTTTCAAAAACAATGTTTCATTGAGGCTGGGCTCAGATGGGCCCATTCATATTTCTGGAGATTTGTTAGCTATTGATCAATTTAAGGTGGTCTCAGTTAGGACAACTGGAATGGCGTGACTTTGTCCCTTTTGTCTCATCCTCCAGTAGGGTATTCGGGCAGGTTGTCATGGTGGTGACAGAGGAGAACTGAATGAGTAGGAGGAAGCACACAGGGCATCTCAGGGCTTAGAACAAACACCACATGACCTCCGCTGTTGGCCCAGGCAAGTCACAGAGACAGATTCAAAGGGTAGGGAAATAGACCCCACCTCCTGATGCGAGGGACTTCAAAGAGGTCAGACTAGAGCGCAGCGTAAAGAATTGAGATCATAACTGCAATTTGCTGCAGCAGCTCTGGAGGTCTTGTGGCACAAGTGGGAGAAGCTCTATCTCTCGACAGTGCCTCTTCTTGAAGGTGGGAATGCTCCCAAGGGGACCTGGATTTTTGGAAACTTTTCACATACACAGATGCAATGATGTATGGCATTATATATATATATATATATATATATATATATATATATATATATATATATATATAATCAGTTTCTTCTTTTACCGTTGTCTTGTCCACAGCTCATTTGAGTGTACTCTTCAAAGATGATGAGTGAGGTGGATTTCAAGCCCAGTGAAAAGACATCATAAGGAAAATGTAATGGGTCTGCTTTGGCACCATCACAGGATGACACGAGGAAGCAATGTACACATGGGTGAAGAGCACTTCAACAACTTGCTACGTACAAGCATTTGCTTTCCTCTCTTTCCCCCTCCTTAACTTTCAACAATGAAAACAAGCCTATTTATTCATGAAAGGGACGATGACTACACTGACCCAGAATCCCAGACATCCTCTCAAAACTTTGGGAAGCAGCCCCCATTGTTCTCCCCCACTCATTCCAATCAAGTGGCCGGCATCAGGGCACACCCTGGGGCACCTGGATGTCCCTTGACCTCCTTGTAATCAGGCCCAAACCCAATTAGTCCCCATCATCCAGCCACCAGCATCCCTTAGAAGCCCTCAGCCTATTGTAGACCTCTTCATTATTTAAAGGTGAAAAAAGTCCTCCTGTGGGCACCTCTGTTTCCTCTCTGCAAGTGTATTATTTTAGGTGAAAAATAAAATATAAAAATAAAAGCCAAAGGCTTGCTCATCCCCTCCGACTCTGGAGGGGAATTCCAGTCGCACAGAGAACGGCCTGTCCCTTCCTCTCACCTTCTCCACCCAACAGCGGAGGTGGAACCAGCCTTGGGGAGGAAATCATTTTCCTGTTCCACTGTCTGTAAGCACATTTTCCAGATCAGTCCTGACTTTTCAATTTCAGAGAGCCTCCACATCCAAATGAGGCCCCGTGTTGGACCAGCCTCACGACGTACTTCCTACTGCTCATTGGTGAAATGTTTATCAGCCTGAAGGGAAATGGCAAAGGTACAGGGCCGCGCGGAGAGCAGGCACATGGTTGACTGATGCATAGCACTTGGCTCGGAGCAGCCTGGGGGGCAAGCAGTTATTTTCCACGGGCTGTTATCAACAGGAAATCTAAGTGCATTTCATGCAGCGGGAGATTTTGGCTAGTCCCTTGAAACAAACTTTTGAGAGCCCTTAGGATAACTGTCACTCACTTTCCAGACTTAATCATTGACAAGCTGATGCTATCCAGTTAGAAGGAAGTGAAGAGGCCCATCGAAGAAGACATGTCGAGTAAATCACACTCTGGAGCCGGCACCAAACTCCAGTGACAGACAAAATGTAAGCTAGTGTGTCAAATTAAATCCCAGCACTGTGCCTGCGTGTGTCTGCATATGAGAGAGGGGGAAAGAGAGAGAGGTGTAAGGAAATAACACGGCTCTGAGATCAAAAACTTGAAACAGTAACTCTCAAATCTCTCCCCTCTACTCCCATCTCCAGTAAGAATATATTACCCCTGTCTGGGGGAAATAGAGTGAGAAGGTGGGAGAGACACACAAAGAGATAAAGCTATAGAGTCCTGTGTCCCAGACTTCCTCAGAGACCAAGGTGGACCTTGAAACACTTGATTTTTCCCCATTAACTTTTATGAAGCCTGACTTGGCTGTAATGTTTCTCAAATGCCAGCCGGTTTCCAGCCAAGATTTTCCAAGTGCATCTAATTGCCCACTTTATCACAGGCACTATCAGGTAAATGGCGTCCCACCTCCGCTGGGTCTGCCTGAGGTTGACACCAGGACTTGTCAAGCAATGGATCACAGAGCCAGAGTGGGGGCCCCTTGCACCGCATTCCTGCGTGAGGGTGACAGTAAATCCTGACATCCGCCAGGAAGATCGGAACACGGCCATGCTCCCTGATGCACCTAAACGACACAACCAGGAAGGCTTTTAGGATGTGATCAGAGATGTGTCTGAAAGCTCTTAAAGAGACAAGGAGCCTCTTTCTCCAGCAACAGTGGAACCGAGATGAACCCTGAATATTTGCTTTTCTCTTTGATGATGGGTAATGACCTATTTTTATGTTTGGGTGAATAATGCAATTAGAAAGTGCTCCAGAGTTTAAACTGTGCTTATATCCACCCTCTCAAGAGCCTCAGAGCTACTCAAAGGAATGGCCATCACCAGGCCCATAGTTTAGAAAGAAACCAAGATGGAGCCTGGCTAGGTGATTTGGCTTGGGTCTCAAACCCAAGGCTTCAAAGACCTCAGAACATGTGTTCTTCACTTTACCAAGATGTTCTCCACCTTCTTCTTCTCCGAAAGTGTTTTTGTTAATTGTAGCTTACAGAACCATCCCTGAAACTTGATACTCAAAACAAGACAAAACACCAAAACCAAAAGGGAAAAATAATCCTCTTACTAATCCAACTTGATTGGTTTTTAAAGGAATTAATGGGGAAAATAAATAAATAAAAGAAGGGTAAGTGCCTGGCAGCATGAATTTATCACCTTAAATGATCATTTAGTAAAGCTTTCAATGGAATAATTTGGACTTTTAGACAAACTCCACACAAAATGGGAAGGGTAAAAGTGTGATTTGAAATACTTGGGGGCTTGGGAAGTTCTTTGAGTTTGATGGCCTAATATTTAAGCAGGTAGCAAAGCCAAGGATCTAAACTTAAGATCATATGTACACAATATATGGGATGTTTATCAGTTAGTGAATTTTCACAAGGAAAATAGCCTTTAAGCTTATAGAGAGAAAAGGAGGCTGTTTCGTAGCTATAGATGCCATCATTCCTGATATAAACTGGTGACAGTACAAATTGTCCATTAAGTGCCTGAAATTCAACTTTCAAGAGTGTCTCCCCGGCACCCCTCACTTATAAATGAGACACAGGCTTTTGACTCATCCGTGCTGCACAGAAAATTGATGATGCAAAGAGATCAAGATTTGATCTGATGCCCAGTGGGTTGACTTATTTCTTGATGACCCTCAGCAAGTCATTTAACTGTGCTTAATTTTCTCATCTTAATATGTGAATAAGAATATTTAGTTTGTGGGGCTGTATTAAGGGTTAAATGAGAAACTGGATGTGAGAGCACTTTGTAAACTATAAAGTGTTATTATTTTCATCTGAAAACAACCTAGTATTTATTGGAAGTTGTGCCAGGCCCTTAGGGATTGAAAAAGAAAACGACAGTATTGATTTTATTCTTCATTCAGCCTCTATTTATTGGGTACTTAGTATACGCAAGGGGCTCTGCTAACAACACTGATGTCCTCTAAATGGAATGACATGGTCATGATCACTGGAAGGTTACGTTGGTCAAGGTCAAATCTACCAAATATGTATGAATGTGTCTGTATTCCTTTCTTCCGACATTTATTGAGGAGCCACTGCCTTAAGAAATTTACAGAATTAAATATAATTTACTAGAATATATTACATTGTGATACATATTATAACAAAATAATTTTGCAAGCCTGTTTAATGATAAATTCTGGAAGGGAGATTCCAGAAATTTTAATATACACACTTAGTTCTACACCTGGAACTATTTATACATAAATGCCAAATATTTTATAATAATAGTTCAACAGATAATGGCGTGGATAATGTTTTTCCTCACTGCAGTATTTGGCAATATTGGAGGTAAGTAAATAGATGGATACACTTAAGTGACCAGGAAATGGAAAAGCTGACAAATCATCACAAGCAACCATGACTGGTGGAATGAGGTTGGTTCACCACAATTAGAAGCAGTGAGGATTCTAGAAAAATATATGAATGGATGTGACATCTTCTAGCCTTCCTTGCGTCAGAGTCAATATTTCAAAACACTAATAAAATACCACCTATGCTCAAATGCCTGGGGGATAGATTTAAATAAAGAGGTTTTAATTGTTTTTTAAGATTCAGTGCTTTCGTCGCCATTCCCTCTTAAGTTGCAATCTTGAGGTAAATAATTGAAACCTCTTTTCTCTCTTCTATTAGCTAAACCTTTCCCCAAAGAGTTATTATCACTGCTTCTGAGATACACAGAAACTACATGATCAGTACTGACACTTTTGTAGATCCAGTAAAAGATAAGTGTATTTAAGAAGGAGTATGTTTTATTTTCTATTACAGACATTCATTTGTTTGAAATTCGACTAATGAATTTCTTGCCTGGGGCAGGGGGTAGGTGGAGGGATAAATTAGGAGTTTCGGATTAACAGATACACACTACTATATATAAAATAGATAAAGAACAAGGACCTACTGTATAGTACAGGGAACTATATTTAATATCTTGTAATAACCTATAGTAGAAAAGAATCTGAAAAAGTATATATACATATATATACTGAATCACTTTGCTGTACAATTGAAACTAACACAACATTGTAAATTAACTATATTTCGATTAAGAAAAAAAGAATTACTTGCCTGGGTTCTTAGTTCAGATACATCATGGGCATTATTTTCATGCTAAAGCACAGACTTCCCTGAAAGATCCCATGAATCCTATCCTTTTGGAGCCTGGAATTTCACAGAAACATTCCACCCCAGTCCACAACTGCTGGGTCCTTCATTACAGTTGTTAACACATCACGAAAAACACAATAACGTGACCAGAATGGACTTCTCAGTTTTTCAAGTGGTTTGAAACACATTGTCCTTTGATTCTTTTATGAGGGTTCCATAATTTCTTGGGGTTTTGCAGCTGCTTTTTGATCCCCGGCCCTGCCAGTATCTCTTCCCAGACAGAAAGTGGGACCCTTGATGGTGGTTGTGGTAAATTAATAAGGAGAAAAAATAAACAGAAGGCCCTTTTCCCATGTGGTTTTCTTTAAACTTTGCAAATCTGTTCACTGTACACTTAATGTGGAGCTTGCCATGCAAGAACGCTGTCTGGCTTTTCCAATTCATCATCTCTTGTGATGTTCTTCCTTCCTTAGCGAGTCCACAAGTGGAGCTCATAGCAGGCGAGTGAATGGTTGGTCCTCTCTCCAGGTTCCCACATCCTTCCAGGACATCTGAGCAGCTGTGCAACAGCAAAGCAAAATTTTCTAGAGTTTCTACCATCCAATCCCATAGCTTTAATATCATCTAAAGTAGTGGTAGGCAAACGTTTTCTGTAAATAGCCAGATAGTAAATGTTTTTGCAGGCCATATGGTCTCTGTCACAATTACTCAACTCTGCCTTTATAGCATGAAAGTAGCCATAGATAATACGGAAGCGAATGAATGTGGCTGGGTTCCAATAAAGCTTTATTTATGGATAAATTTGAGTTTCCTGTAATTTTCATGTGTCATAAAATATTCTTCTTGTTTTGAATTTTTTCCAACAATTTAGACATGAAAAAGCATTCGTAGCTTGTGGGGCCATATTCAAACAGACAGTGACTGGATTTGGCCCACATGCAGTAGTGTGCTAACCCCTGATCTCAATGATCAGGGCTTCAAAGGTACGTCTCCAGCCAATATTTCCCTTTTGGATCCCACAAGTGATGCCTAATATCTCCAGTTGTTTGTCCCTCAAACACCTTCAGTGTTTAAAATGGAAGTTGTGATTCTCTACTCCTATTGCTTTTTTGTCAGTGTTTCTCCATCTGAGGAAAATACTTTTACATTTTCTACATGTGTAGTTACTACAGCTAGAGAATTGTTGACCACTATTGGGTGCTCTTTTATTATACTCCATATCCAATCCATCACTGTATTCTAGAGATTGTACTTCCAAAACATATCTCAAATCTGCTTAATTCTCTCCATCTGGTCCAAGCTAGCCTTATCCATTAACTAACTGGATTCCTATAATAACTTCCTCATTGATCTCCCCTTTTCTGTCTTTTTTACTTGCTAAATCTTTGCAAACCAATATATCGTCATTGCTTCTGAGATGTGTAGGAATTGTGGGATTATATTCACAATATGCACAGATAAAGCAGAAGTTTCCCTTCCTACCCTCTCAGTGCATTTTGCATGTAGCATCAGAAGTGAACTTGCTAAAGCATTAGTCATAAAATCACTCTGATGGCTTTCTTTTGCCCTGAAAAGTAATCTAAGATTCTTATTAAATACTTCAATGTTCTACCCGAGACAAATTTCATGTTCACCTCCATCTCTTCACCACCTCTGCCCACTCTCATCCTTGTTCATTACACTTCAACACAACTGGCTTCCTTTCTGTTCCTGCTCTATACTTCCTCCTTTCTCAGCTCCATGCCTTTTCCTCATTTTCCTCTCTGACTTTTGTGGTATTTTCCCAATTCCTTGCATGGCTGACTCATTCTTATCTTTCAAGCTTCAACTTAATTATTACTTCTCCAAGTGACCCCTTTATCAAAAGTCAGCACCTCCATCTCCTTTGCCTTGATGATTTCCTTTATAGGCAATATCCCGATATTTAACAGTTTTGATTGCCCTTTTTTAACCAGTTCATTATCTGTCCTTCATAGAAAATATAAATGATGTAAGTAAGCATAGACCCTTATCTGTAAGAGTCACCATATCCTAAGGCTCAGTCTAACATACAACAGCTACATAAGTATTGAATAAATGACCTAATAAATAAATCTATCAGTTTAAAATGTAGACCAATCCTTCAGTATATTTTTTAAAGTGTATGAAAAATTTTAATGGAAATATAAATTACACTTGGAAAAATGTGTCATGGTACAGTTCTCATTTTATTCTTAAAGCCTTTGTGCATTTTTCAAATAATCTACAACATACGCACACAAAAAAGAAACGACCCACAAATCACTTTTGTTATTAGCAGTAAGACAAATGCAAATGGAAGGGGCATTACATGGGTAGGGGAGTAAGAAGTACAAACTATTAGGTATAAAAAAAAGTACAAGGGTATATTGTACAGCATGGAAATATAGCCAATATTTTTTAATAACTATAGAGTATAGCCTTTAAAAATTGTGAATCACTATAATGAACACCTGTAACTTATATAATACTGTACAGCGACTATACTTCAATAAAAACACAAATTAAATAAATAAATAAAATTTCTTTCATGTAAAAGAAACAGAAAAGAAAAGGAAACCCCATCCTGCTAAAAACGTTTGTCTACACTTTTCTAAATGGTATCCTTGAAATCTTCATGGTTACGTTGGAACATGGAAATGCCTTAATGTCTAAGGTAAAGAGAGGAAAGGTAGTATACCACCTGGATGCTGGGGTTGAGAAAACCTGTTAAAGGTCAATTTATCCCTCAAGAGAAGCTCTGGGGAAGGCATGTAGGAGTTTTGGTTGAATAACTGTGTCTTCTCTGTTGAGCTGCATATCTTTCTATCCTATTCTTTCTGCTTTTTCAAAACGACTATTTAATTTGAAGGATGATGAAGCAACAGAGGTGATTAAAAAAATGGCATGAATGAGGGCTGCAGCATGAGTTAAAATCCTGATTGTGTTGTTGTGACTTATGTAATGTTGACCTCTGACCTCTGATTTCCTTCTCTGTAACATAGCGCCCCAAAGTAATTTCTCATTAGACCATTCTGAAGACTTGGAGGATATTTATGAAGACTTGGTATAGTATATGACACAGACTGGGTATCTATAAAAATAAAACATCAGTTTATGTGTCGTAAATATTAGTTTTTAAAGGAGTAAGTTCCACAAGGTGGAAATATCTTGTATGTTTCTAATAAAAAAGAAAAAGAAATCTGGCTAGAGGAAGATTTTGGCTAGCATAAGTTCCTAAGATAATTTTTCTCACTGTGTTCAGAATCCTTGCTAAATGTGTAAGCCAGTACTTACTACATTTTACTGCAATGACCAACAGCTTCTGAAACCCAGCGACTTATGGCTACAAAGGTTTATAAAGGTTTGTTTCTCATTTGCTTTATAGTTGGTCTGTGGCAGCTGCAAATAGACTATGAATCTGCTTACATACATTCTTCTTACCAGCATCCAAAGAGAAGCAGCAGCTTTTCTTTGGGACACACCCTTCTCATAGCAGAAGAAAAACGGAGATGGCTGAATCAAATAAGTCTCTTTAAACTTCAGACAAGGCATGTGTTACTTTGTTCACATTCGATTGGTGAAGGCAAGTCACTCAAGCAGGGTGGTGTCATTGATCTAGAGAAGTCAGATTCCAAGGAAAGTCACTGCAATTCACATGGCAGCAGGTAGAGATTTATAATTCTTACATAAGAAAGGCCAGAATATTGGGTATAATAGACAATAGACAACATAAACCTCAATCTATTTTTCTAAATTTAGATGAAAAAGATGAGTGTCCTCCAAACTTATGTGAACTAATTCCTCCACCTGAAATAAACCAATGTTTAACAACAAAACATTGCTTTGTGGAACCAATGGGTTGAGACATTTAGCATAATGGAAAATTCTGACTTTTAAAGTAGCAAATTAAATAGCACACTCTGGGCATACAGTTTCCAGTGATTTATATGGTTTTCGTAGGGCTGGTCGAATAGGTGGATTTAGTGCTAGACTGATGTGTCTGGGAAACACTGATCATCATTCTCCTCAGACAGCAGGCCTGCTCTCAGAACTGTGGTGAGCATGATTCCATTGAGCCCCAGGCTAAAGGATTTACAGTCTCCTTTAGTCAAACCACAATATATTGATTAAAAATTTGCCCAGAGTTTATCCGATTCAGGCTACCTGGAGTTGTCTGTGTTAATAGCCATCAGATTGAATATGCTGCCTGTGCACTCAATCATCAGTAAGCCAAGGAAACGTCCTTTTCTCCTCATATTACTTGTTTTGCCACAATAAAAATTAAACAATATATCTCAACTCTCCGAGTGATACCTGTTTCATTCATTGATTAATATCCGAGTCCAATTTTATCTCATTTAGAAAGAAGTGAAACAGGTCCTCTGGTTTTCATTTTTAAATTGAGAAACCGACATTCAGGGAGTGAGTGTTGTCCTCTGAGCCTGAGCTGGTAAGGGAAAGACAAGAAAGGCACCTTGGATTCTTCAAGAAAACCAGTGCACCAGCGTAGCTTGGGGTTTACGTTTCCATGGAATTCCGTGGTGGTGGAAACTTAAACAATTTCATTATGAAAAATTAACAGATTTTAATTTTCCCTTAGAGAGTCTATCTCAAAATAATTTTTCCTTGGAGAGTCTATCTTCACAAACTATTTTGTTATTGATAATTTATTGCTTGTTTGTTTGTTTAAAATACCTCTACTTGTGTGGACAATGCAGTTAAATTAGACCAAGCTGGTTCAAACTCTTATTTTACAATGGGCAATTATTAAAATAGATGATTGAAAATGACTGATTTCTTAATCAAGTTTAATAGTGGCTTCTGGGGCAAATGAATGATTCACTTCAATAAAAGCATTCAAGTCAGCTGTGCATGTTGGTACAATGGTGAAATGAACTTAGCACAGAAGTGTGTATTTCCAGGCTTGAACAATGAGAAGCATGAAAAACATGTAGGATATTTGTTTTTTAAGCATGCAGGAAAAAAAACCCAAACGATACCAAAGGTATACCTGAAGACTAAAGATCTGTTTCTAGTCATACAGTTCCCTTCCCCAGAGTCTCTAATTTCTCATGTAGACTTCCAGAAATAAATCTATACACTAATATAAGTTATTACTGTTATATCAGCTAAGGGGAGATAAGAGGGGTTAGGGATTAAGTAAACATTTTATTGTACTTTTCAATTTTTCCAAATTTTGCCATCAAGGACTGGGAAAGGTGGGAGCAGGAATAAGAGGGGAAAAACCTTAAGAAACAGAGCAGTGTTCCCAAGTATTTCTATGCCATCTTGGGTCTCTTGGCACATTAATTGGTATTTTGATTTTTAAATATATTTTTTGCAACATATGAGAACAGGAAAAGTTTAGATTAGGAAGATTCTTAAGCCACAAGTTCCAATTAGATTTGGGTACACCCCCTACCTATCTTAGTATATGTCAAAATAAAGACATATAAATGTAAGGACATATTTGAGTGTTCTGAAACTTCTAAGAATGATGTCTTTAATATTGTTCTTGGAAACTGCAAATATTAAATTCTTCCAACAAAGCATTTTGGGGTCATCTGTGCTTTGCTGGTACAATAAACATGGCACTCGTCCACCTATGTAATCATCTAGCAGTGAGACAGACTCAGTAATCTTGGCCACTTGTAACATTTGCTGTATCACTGAGTTTATACTTCCTAAACTTTAGAATGAAGTTAATCTTCCGAACGATTTCAGAAGTTTTAAGAGAGAGACTGTGAGGAGGAACCCATGTTCAAGTTCATTTCTGTAACATCCTGAATGAATTTCTAAACCAGAGAAGAATAGCAAGGTGATGGGCTACCTGAGAGAAAAAGCAGTCAAGACTGAATCACAATGGCTTAGAGATGGGAATAAGCTCAGGCCAATCACATAATACTCGCTATTGTGCTCTCAGGCTTAGTCAGAGCCAAATTCAGGAAGCACATTCCATTAGACTAAATAAAGCTTCGATCATGTGTAAAATTTCCAGCTTGAATAGGCAGCCATCCTATCACTCATCAGCCTGGATGCATTTAATGGGTGTAATTTCTTCCTCATATTTCTATGCGTTTATTGTTTCATTTTTGTTATAGGAATTTGGGCATCTTATACAGCTTATTATTTTCTGTTAAGCCCAGGCTCAAGTAAATACTGTTCTACAGGGTGTACATGAAAATATGTTTCCTTTAGATTGTCAAAAGAATGGGCAATCTGATTCAACTTAACTATGAGATTAGAAGAAAGGAAAAGTGGGAAAAATACCTATCCAGCACTGAGCCAATGTAACTTGAGAGTGTATAGAAATTATATGGGGGGGGGGAGAGGGATTGTGAAGTATGAATTCCTCAATTCCAGAAGTTCTGATTCTGTAGACTCAAGATGGAATTCAGAAAAAAAAAAAGTAATTTAAGAAAGCTTCACAAGTCATTTTGAAATAGGTGAATATTGCCTTGGGCCCCTGTAAACTGCATTAAACTTGCTCTTAAATCGCTTAGAGGAAAAGGAAAGAAGATGGAAGCTGAGTGTTCTTTTTATTCTATTCAGGCCAATTATTTGAAAAGCTGAATGTCAGAAAAGCTGAATGTCAGAAATTGTCTCTGCAACATTTCTATTTCAAGATTGAATTTCATTGACCAGAGCTGCTGAGCCTCTCAGCTCTTGAGGACTGACTGCTGACCAGAGCTCCTGTCTGGAACAAGTGCTTATTAAGCGGAATGGAAGTGACCGGTGTGTAAATTTTATATATATATATTCAGCAGATTTTTTCAAAGTAATGATATGCCCCAAACAAAAAACCTAGAAAAAGTGAAGACTTAGCCTCTGAATATTTGGGGGACAGACGTGGTTTATTTTATTTAGTTATTTGATTGGGTGGGAGAACAGTCAGGCTGCAGGTATTTCTATTAAGAGTTCTCCGTAACTCCCCCAGATGTAGAACCAGAAGTAGACCCTGAGACAAAGATTTAAAAGTAAGTTGTTGGGGAGGTGATTTAAGTAACGCTGGTGGAGGAGTGGGGGAGCAGTGAGACTGGTGGTGGAAGGCAGCCAATAAGGATATTTATCAAGTAAGTTATCATTGTAGACAGCGGGGCCTTGTTCCCAGTCTGGGAACTCTGGGAGAGGGTGTAGAACAGGGGTCCCCAGCCCCCGTTAGGAACCGGGTTGCACAGCAGGAGGTGAGCAAGTGAAGCTTCACCTGTAGTTACAGCTGCTCCCCACTGCTCGCATTACCACCTGAGCTCCGCCTCCTGTCAGGTGAGCAGCGGCATTAGCTTCTCATAGGAGCACGAACCCTACTGTGAACTGCGCATGCAAGGGAACTAGGTTGTGTGCTCCATATGAGAATCTAATGCCTGATGATCTGAGGTGGAGCTGAGGCAGTGATGCTAGCACCGGGGAGCGGCTGCAAATATAGATTATCATTAGCAGAGAGGTTTGACTGCACAGAGACCATAATAAATCAATGACTTGCCGACTCATATCAAAACCCTATCAGTGAGTGGCAAGTGAAAACAAGCTCAGGGTTCCCACTGATTCTGCATTACGGTGAGTTGTATAATTATTTCATTATATATTACAATGTAATAATAATAGAAATAAAGTGCACAATAAATGTAATTCACTTGAATCGTCCATCGTCCATGGAAAAATTGTCTTCCATGAAACTGGTACCTGGTGCCAAAAAGGTTGTGGACCGCTGGTGCAGAACACATGCTCAGGGCAGCGAGAGCTCGAGTAGTTGAACATTGACTCCCATCAGTCATTGGCTGAAGGCTGCTCAGGTGAACATTCGTTCCCTGGTACTTCCGGCCTACCTCCTGCATGGACCAATCAGGCTTCAGGGACCAGAGCAAGTTGTCAGGCAGAAGTACAGGCTCTGGCAGTTAGGATTCAGGCAAATGTGTACTGAAAGCATCAGAGAGAGGGATTTGGAAAAATTATGTGTTTGAAGCCAGCTCCTCATTCTAGTAAAAGGATGATGGAAAAAAGGACTTGCCAGGCAAGCACCAAGCCTCGTTATATTTAATATGCCTCTTCTGTGAAAACACCAAGCCAGGTTAAAGGGCAGGGCATGGGTCAGTTGCCCTGATTACCAACCCATGAATGATCTTAACTTGTCACAGTGATGAATTGGATCTCTGGTACCAGTTTACTTGGATTTCAACTTGAGAGTCCTTCTGTAACTGGTAAAATGTAAAAATTTTCTTATCCTGCAAAAGTAGAGAATGTCTTCAGTGGACATTTTAAAAGCACCACTTGCTTACATGTCCTAACTTGCATGTTGCAGGTTTTTGCCTCATCTAAGTGCAGGTTTCATGGTACAGTCTCAGGAAGCTGAGTGTCATCAGGGACAGATTAAAAGTAAGCAGAGATTCTAAAACTGAATGACACATGGAAAAATGCTGTTCATCTAGAATTAGTCATTTGTCTGTATATGTAAATGGATTTTTATGCTTCCTATTAAGTTGTTAAGTTCAAAAAATGAATGTAAAATTATGAATTTCTCATTTTCAATGTAAAGAAGGAAAATTATTTTCTATTAATTGAAAACATTTCCCTCTGACTCCACAAAGTACATAATAATTGAATATGTAAAGAATGTCATACTGAAAGAACACCAAGTTTTTAGCTCATCAGGAGAAATCTCACATGGCTTCCTTATAGTCCTTTAGGAAACCATCAAATCTGGTTGACAGAGAAAGTGAATATGAATTTGGTATTATTTTAAATATGCTCAGTACCTTTTCCCCAAGATACTCTAGTACTCTAGTGTCCACAGCTGCACAAACTACCGCTTTGCAAAGAATTAAAAATACCCCCTTGTTCACGAATGTCGAAAAATTATAGTGCTTATGGACATGAAGCCATAAAGCTATATGAATGAATCATGGAGTGATTTTTTTCCCCCACTGGAGATTTGCAAACTCATCAGATGGAGACGCAGTAGAAAGAAGCATGCCAGATTCAGATTTCATTCTGCCTCTGGTCAGTTCTGAAATTCAGAAGGCTTCCTCTTGTGTGCTCTATGGATTCAAGCAAGCTACTTTTAAGTTTGACACACACCGACATACACACAGGTATGATTGTTTAATTGTTTTTAAATTCAATTTATTCCCACTTCCATTTTTTGCCCTCCAGCAACATTTACAAATTATAGGAGGATTTCCTGGCTACAACTGTGCCTGGGACTGCTTTCCAAAGTAACTTAGCTTAAAGCTACCAGCTTGGCACTGGGACAATTAATGTCAAAAGATATCCTAAATGGAGTGTCCATTTCTCAGTTTTCTTATGTTGTGGTCTCTGTTACACACAAGGACTCTTTGCTGCCATTGTAAACTATTGTCAAAAACATCTTTTCTAAGAGAGAAAGGATCCAACTACCAATATTGTAACTTGAATATGGGTATAATTTTGCAACTTGGACTTATTCTGCTGATTTGGGTGTTTTCAGTATTGTTTTACTGTTGAGACAGAAAAGCCAAAAAATTCAGCTGTGAAATCCCCCAAATCACCACTGCCTATTGAAATCTATATGCCTCTTAAACGATAAAGCCACATTAAACGTGTCCAAATTAACGGAATGAGATGAAAAGCTGAGTGTGGATAGAATGAGTTGAGAGAGGTGTTGATTAAGAGACACGATAGAAGAAAATATACAATTACAGTACACCCTCTGCGCTGAAGTTACCTCTCTCAAACGTGTGTCCCTTTGGCTACAGAAGTGGAGAATGATAAGGGAAATACAGAGAGGAGCAAGAAAGGGGTGAAGAAGGATAGGAGGATAAAACAAGAAAGACAGGCATCACTGGAGGGTTCATAGTCACAGAGATGCAACCTCCCTGGTCTTAGTTCCCTCATCTATGAAATGCTGGTGTTGATGAGGATTGTCTCTAAGGATTCAAATAATTCTAAAGTGCTTCATTTCTTTGTTTTAAAGTGAGAATCTGATTTTAGCCACCAGCCAACAAAACATCTCAGAATGACTATCTCTCATATTGTTGGAGAAGGTAGTTCCTTACAAAATAGGTTGTGAGATCAAATTGTCTTCCGGCTTTTTTGGATTCTTTACACACAAAGATCAAATTATCAGTCCATTCAAGGTTCTGAAAGGACTTGAACAAAATTGCCAAGTGGCAGAAATAGGCTCCAGGTCAACCTGGTTACTTGAGAGCTCTTTGTATGAGGAGCTGCATGGGCCTTGATGCCAGCCAATCCCGTCACTGAGCTCAGAAGAGCAGGCATCCCCTACATGTGGGCAATCAATCTCCAGGTCGAGTTTGCTGGAGCACCACACACAGTTTAACGAATGAGTGGGATCTTGTGGAGCAGAGGTTCCCCCATGGATATAACAAATGCTAGCCACCAGTCAGGTACTTCATGTCCAGAACTGATGTCACTGCAGTTGCAGGATCATCTCTGCCTTTTGCTTCCCACCCCCGAGGCAGATTGGGGCACTGGTGCATATCACTCTGCTTTGGACCTGAAGCAGCATGATGCTTCCATCCATTTTCCTTTGGAGGTGGCAGAATCTGTTTTGGAGCAATATGGATGTGTCAGAGAATTTTCATCATGCATGTTCCTGGAAGATTTGGCCCAGAGGCTGCCTACCTCTCGGCTCCTCATCCCCACATAAGTACCTGAGCAAGAATCTTCACCCCGGCTTCTTTATCCAGAGCACTTCCTGTCACGGGAACACGAGAGGCCCTGCATAGCCAGAGAACTGGTCTTGAATCAGCTCACGGAGTTATGTCAGCTACTTGGCCTAACCGGGGCTACCTCTGAAGTTTGGATGTAGAATCACCACTTGACTAGAGGCTTCTAACTCCAGTTGGTCCTGAAGACAAATAGGCTAAGACTAGAGTAGTCCTTTTGGCGGTGAGTCACTTGAACTCCAGCCCAATGTTGAAAGGAAAGGAAAACTTCTTTATGTTCAAAACAGTCCATCAAACTGGTTAACTAGTCAGAGCCATTCTTTGAGTATGGAGATCGGGGTCCAGGGAAAGCCATGTATTGTAAGTGTACAGCTTGGCAAACTTTCACACACTGAGTTCACCCTCATAATTGACACCTAAATCAAGACATGGAGCATCGCCAGCCAACATCTTAAAACCTGTGTTTGTGATGGTTCCTGGTAATTACCACAGCCCATGTCCCCTAGAGGAAACACTGTCCTAACTTCTAACATCATGGATTTGTTTTGCTTGCTTTTGAACTTTATGCAAATGAGATTGATCATATGTTATATATGTTTGTGAGTGGGTGTTTCTGGTCAACATAATGTTTGTGTAATTCATTGATGTTGTTGTGTATAGAGTTCACTGTCTCACCACTATGTGGTTTTCCATTGTGTGAAGACACCACAATTTATTTATCCATGAAACTATTGAAGGGCATCAGGGTAATATCAGGTTTTTGGATATTGTGAATAAAGCTTTTATGAACATTCTTTTATGGTGTACATATACATGCTTTTCAGAGGGGATATTTATTCCTAGTGATAGAATGTCTAGTTCTTAGGGAATGCATATGTTTACCTATAGTAGACATTCTCCAAACAATCTTCAAAATACTTGTATCAATTTACATTCCATGAACTGTGTCTAAGAGTTCTGATTGTTCGACATCTTCATCAATACTTGATATTGTTTGTCTTTTTAATTTTATCTCTTGGGTATGTCATCTAGCTATGTATTTTATATAGATAAGATGTATATAAGTTCAGTGAACATAGGCAAAACAATGATCAAAATAATAGAGTAAAAACACTTAAGCAGGATGTAGAATTCACTTATTCACTTATTCATTCATTTAATAAGTACAAATATTCAAGGAAGGTATTACAAAAGACGAACAACTAGGAAGTGAAAATTTCGAGAAAAAGATTTAAAGAGAAATTTTCATGCAGATGTATTATGTTTTTCCTGAACACTCTGTTTCTATGTCATTCTCGGGTAGATACTAAGTGTCTCCCAAACCTCCAGGGCCAGGATGATTTCACTATTTTATTTCTCAGCAATGATAATATGACAACAACAGTGGCAACAGTGGTTTAAGTCACTGAGCTCACTGACCTTCACAACATGCCTTTCATTCATGTTTTTTGACCTGATTCTAACAACTGCGAGGTAAAAGTAGAGTTTAGTCTCTTCAGTGCATAATCGAGGTGATGGAAGTGCTGAGAAAATAAGGGACTTGCCCAGGTGATCAGAACGAATTATAAGCAATTCAATGGATCTGCGATTTGAACCAAGGATGTTAGATTTCTCAGCCTCATGAAGCATCTCTTTACCCTCAATACAGCTCTGTAAATGAAGACACTTTACACCGTAGAGATTCTTTGTACAATAACCCTTTCAGTTTTCATTTTGTTGGATCATTGTTTTAGAGACCAGATTAAGTTATATTGTTCCTGTTTCACAGATGAAGATAAGCCAGGGAGGAATTTAAGAGTATTCCATTTTTTTTTATGATGAGTTGGACAGTGGGAGAAACACAGGGGAACACTAACAAATTGATTAATTTCTTAAATTCTGTCTACTAAAATAGAAGTGCTCAGGAAACAGGGAGCAGAGGCAGCCATGTATATCAGGATGGAATAATAATCATTGCCATAATCTTATAAATTCACATTTCTCTACCTTTGTTTGGGCTCATAATTTCTTCAACACAGCTAAAGAAAAGAAGCTCCTATAATACTAGCATTATAAACCTTAGAGATTCAGATAAGGAATAATTCCCTATGCAGAATTCTAGGAGCTTCTCTGATTTAAATTAAGTAAATAAATCTTTATTATTGTCCCAGGTCCTTTTCTAGTCCACATCCCTTAGTAGACAAAAATGTAACTGAATAACATCAATTAATGACCACATGATGAGTCTTGGCTTCTAGAACCCAGAGACAAGAAAACAGATCACCAACTTTGATATAACAAAAATGTCAATGATCTAAAATGGGATTGAGGCCTTTCTTGTTCCTTCAGAATTCTGTTGCTTTGGGGAAAGGTGAGTAACAGAGAGTTTATGGAATGTACCTGGTAAGTCTTTCTATAAAAAGAAAAAGGAGACAAAACCTCCCAATGTGTTCTGCTTTCAAGGCCAAATATCAACAACAAAAAAGCTTTATTGGTTTTTTTGTTGTTGTTGTTAATCCTTCCAGCTGTGCTGGAATTCCCAAGGTGAGAGGCAGCCCAAGCAAATTAAGCTGGTTTATCTAATATTTCACAGAGTTCAAGATGGAGTCAATATCCTGCCAGTTTGCATTAATGTACATTCTTCATGTGGTTTGGGTCACCTCAGTGGCACCCACCTCATCTCACTGACACCACCAGACCAGGTCATAATATTCACTGGACAATTAAAGGATAAAGACCATATGAAGAAACTATGTCAGCGCTATACATTTTGGTTAATTTTTTGTGTAATTTAAATTCATTAATTCACTGTGTATTTCTCGTAACTATGTCAAAAATGAAAATATTTTTATTGGTGGTCTCATCTGAGTCCCAGGCTACCTGATTGGAAGTCAGGCTAAATGAAGAAAACAGTTTTTAAAACTTTCCCAAATCAAAATTGAATATTAATTTGTAAAAGAATTATTTATAGACAGGATAAATCTTCTATACGTTGAACCACTCTTGTACATTTCATATAGGCCCCACCTAATGATGGATAAGAGTGGGTGGATAAATGCCCCATTTCCTCACCCTTTGGGTGGAACAATTCCGAGATGTGCTCTGCAGATTTTCCCAGAGGTCCTCAGTGGAATTACGCTTCATCTGCCGATGGTGGTCACCTTGGTAATGTGCCTTCAATGCCCGCCTCCCATTACCTGTCTCACCTCCCAGTTCCTCTGGCAGTGCTCCCTGGAATCCCATCCTTACACTCAAATCCTCATCTCAGGGTCTGCCTCTGGGGAATTCCAACCTAAGACAAACTTATCATTACTTTGTGAAGATAAGACAATATGTCTCCAAAGCAAACACCACCAGTCATTATATGTTAGACTATGTGACAGGAGTTTAAGTATAAAGGAGAAGGGGATGCATTAGGCTGAAGATGACAGATATGCTTTGTATTTTGGAAAGGAAGTTGGATATTTTGCTGGACTCTGAGGGATACAGTGGCTTTTCAGTTGGATGTGAGAGGTGAGAGATGTTAGTGTTACTGACCCAGGTTCTTGGACTCTTCATTCAATAGAAATTGACAAGAGACCAGATGAGAAATTCAGGCAACACTTTGTTGGGACTTGTGCTGCAGCATGAGGGAGCAAGAACAAATAACCATGCCCTTGCTCGCTCCAAGCTGGTCCCTTATATGTGGTGAGGATGGGGGCAGACCTGTGGGTGGGGCTGGAGGGGTGGCTTAGGTGGTCTCCCCACCCCCTTGGTGGTGCTGTGCGCAGGGATCATGCATGGTACCTTGATTTTGCCCCTGGCACCTCAGAAGTGGCAGTTGGGTTTTGGTCTTTTTGTATCTTATTGTTCATACTTTTCCCCCAACTGGGCATGCACACAGTTATTTTTAGTCCCTTATGGTTTCTCTGTAACTGTTGCTTGAGGAGATGTATGTTCAGGTGCAAGTACTCCAGTAAAGATCCCAGATCCCAGGTTCCAGGTCCCAGCCTGTCTCATTAGGAGTCAGGAAAAGAGCCTGGAGTGTTTGTGGAATTGAAGGGGGAGCAGTTGTTTCAAGAACAAGTCTGTCGAAAGTTGGCTAGATACCTACTGGCAAGCAGAAGATACCACCATAAAGCGTCTTCTGTTATTTTCTGTGTGGTCAACAAAAGGTTTAGAGTGTAGAAAGGAATGATCCCTCTGTTACCATCCCTTCTGGTAAATCTCCAGAAATCACTGTGTGTAGTGGATGCTATTGGTGTCCTCTCCTGGATCCCTGTTACTGGGTGGTGGATCCATTCCCCAGCTCCTGTTGGCCACTGATGGCTCCCAGCTTCCACCTTCCCTGAAGACAAACCCTTGGTTGAATGGGAGCCTCCTGTCAGTGAGATTGCTCACTGCTCGTCTCAGTCAGCCTGCAACAGGTGACTGACTGACATGAACGGCAAGGATGTACGAAATGCTGGGCCACAGAGCTTCTAGGTGATGCTCCTGTAGGATCAGGCAAGATGATACACCTGCTTTACATGGTCCACTGCCTGACCCTGTTTCTTTCACCACCCCCCCATCTCATGAAAGCACACCCTCCATAAATCACATTCACCCAAATCCCTGTCCCAGGCTCTACTTCCAGAGAACTTGACCCAAGATCCCACATGTATGACATGAGTAGATCTTCTTCATTAGCTCACAGGTAAAGGCATTATGGCTCACTTGGTCCTTCTCAGACCTCTACTGATTCTATGGGGAAAATGAATAAGGACTCTCCACCTTCCTGAAAGCCACACACTTAGTCATCCACAGACTTTCTCACAATGTGCTACTGACCTAAGTATAACATGCTGCCTAAACTGGCCCCATCCATTTGAGGGCCAGTAGGCCACTGACTGCTAAGGTGGACACGACCTCTGGCAGAAACACATCTCCAATAATAGTAGCATAAAGACATCAGAACCATCCTTTGAGTCAAAATGTCCCACCCATACACAGTGGAAATAATGAGCAGGTGAAGTTCTGAGGGGCCTAAAAATGGATCTGCAGGAAGGCTTGGGAAGAAAAGTACCATAAAACTTTTTATATACCAAATCTCAGGATCAATGGAAGGGACTGATGTGTGGGAGGCCCTTGTTCCAGGTCCGGAGTGCCTTGCCTGAACCCTCTGTTAAACTAAAAACAAAGTAAAACAAAGCATGGTCTTTCCACGCCTAATACTCCCCAGATGACTTTAAATGAATACACAGAGACTCATTTTCTTTCTTTCATGTTTTTATGTTTTCTTTTAAAGGGGCATTCTTCAAACTCATTGTGACACTGTAGTGCCTGTTGCTACTATGTGGGGTCTCTCTTTCCCTGCTACTATGTGGTTTTTGCTCAATGAACAAAAACGTGCTTCAACATTAGTCTAAGTAGGCTTAAATAGAAAGTTTATCTGTAACTCAGGTATACATGCAGGGCTCCTGACTGCATTTCTAATTCAAGAGCAATGGTTTGGCCCCATGAGGGCCAGGATATATTTGGGACCCCAGCACGAAGCAATTGGCCGGTTATGTATGAAGCACCCAGAGAGCAGTGTGCTATACAATATGACCCAACAATTCTGCTCTTAGGAATACACCCAACAGAAAGGTAAATATATGTTATTAAAAGACATATGTCAGAGTGTTCCTAGCAGCATTTTTGTTAAAGGACCCAAACTGGAAACTATCCAGATGCTAGTCAACATTAAATTATGATATTTACATATAATGGTTTACTAGACAGAGTCAAGAATGAACAATCTTGATATATTACCATATATATTACCATTTGAATGAATTTTAAAAACACATCGATTGAAAGAAGACATACAAATAAGCATACAAATAGGCAAAAACTAATGTGTAGTCTTACATGCCAGGATAGTGGTCTACCCTTGAGAGGATGGGACCTAGTGACAAGCAGGGTGGGGCGGCACCTGGACACCAGTGATGTTCTGTTGATCAATTGAGTGCTGGTTACACAGTTGTGTTCACTTTGGAAAAACTCATCAAACTGTATAGGCACAATTTTTGCACCTCTTTGCATGTTATTTGTCCAAAAACATTTTTTTAAGGAATAAATTTCCCCAACTGAATTAAATGCTCCATTATTTGGGGTCATTCAGATTTATCTTTCTTCTATAAATGCCAATTGGTTAACCAAAATGTGGGATGGTTACACGACTCTTGTAGTCTTTAGTCTACATTAGGAAGCACTGGTGAAACAATACAAATTATCTTGTTTCAAAAGATTTAGGGGAAATATAAGAGCTTTTCTGTTCCTGTTTCAGAGAGAACATTAACTTGTTAGGTATTTTAGAATTATAAAGAAATTTTAAAAATAAGTGACAGAATTTTAAGCTGGGAGGGACTTGGAGAATAACGAATACAGCCTACACATTTTACAGATAAGAAAACTGACCAAGAGGTTAAATAAGGAGCCCAAGGTCACATGTGCGGTTAGCAGCAGCCCTGGGAGGAGGTCCAAGGTCTGAGGTCCTTTTTCTCTAGACCACACAGCCTCCTTGTTTTCCAGACCTTCTGAAAAGTTCATGAATACATTTAAAATGTCTGTTCACAATTTTTAAAACTCAACTCATTTACCCCCTAATGGTACAACATGTAGGATGTGAACTGGCTCAACTTCCTCCACTCCAATCTGTCAACAATCAACAAGTCAGTAGACTGCTGGCATTTCTGCTTCAACCTAATGGTTGATTTTAATTAACTCATGGTTCCTGTGCTCACTAAAACCTTTTAATTTAGCTCACATGAACAGGCTTAAAATCAAGAAATATTCTCAACAACTAAGACAAGGCCCTTAGGGTCACTTTTCCAAAAGCAATAACATTTGCACATCTCTTAAGGGAATCACAAAGTCCTCGGGATAAATATCTCCTAATTCTCTGAAGTTTACTGTAGAGATTCCCAGCCCTGACTTCTTTCCAGTGCAATCTTTAGAGAGTTTTAAGCACTGTGGCTCCACCCCAGACCTCCCAAGTCGGATTCTCTAGGAACAGGGTCTGGGCATCTGGAGGTTTTAAAATCGCTGGTGATTCTGGTGCAGTCGTGGTTGGAAGAGTCTGGTCCGTTGCTCCTCTATGGCACAGCTCTCACCATCCTCTCCATCAGCGGTCCCCAAACTTTTTGGCAACAGGGACCAGTTTCGTGGAAGACAATTTTTCTGCGGACTGGGGTTGGGGGGGAAGGTTTGGGGATGATTAAAGCACATTACATTTATTGTGTACTTTACTTCTATTATTATTACATTGTAACATATAATAAAATAATTATACAACTCACCGTAACACAGAATCAGTGGGAGCCCTGAGCTTGTTTTCCTGCAACTAGGTGGTCCCATCTGTGGGTGATGGGAGACAGTGACACCCGAAGTGTGTTGCTTATGTCTACTTATGTCTACTCCGTAAGATGCAGCTTAATTGCCACTCACTGATAGGGTTTTGATATGAGTCTGCAAGCCATTGATTTATTATGGTCTCTGTGCAGTCAAACCTCTCTGCTAATGATAATCTGTATTTGCAGCCGCCCCCCAGTGCTAGCATCACTGCCTCAGCTCCACCTCAGATCATCAGGCATTAGATTCTCATAAGGAGCGAGCAACCTAGATCCCTCGCATGCGCAGTTCACCGTAAGGTTCGCGCTCCTATGAGAATCTAATGCCACCACCGATGTGACAGGAGGCGGAGCTCAGGCAGTAACGCCAGCGATGGGGAGTGTCTGTAAATACAGATGGAGCTTCGCTCACTTGCCCACTGCTCACCCCCTGCTGTGCGGCCCGGTTCCTATCAGGCCACAGACCGCTACCGGTCTGTGACCCAGAGCTTGGGGACCCCTGCTCTCCATGATCATTCAGATATGTAAATATTTAACAAATAATGCAGTAACTGGCCAGTGGTTATCTCAGCTACACCAAGCTTGAGTGTCTACTCTTTCCCAAAGGTTCATTGTTTATACACCACAGGTTGGTATATTGCCTCCCTGATTTGCTACATCCAGCCAATAGACCAATTAGTTTTTCATGATGGGTGCTGCAAATTTCTTAAAGATCCGTTAAACTATATTCCTTGGGGTGGTGGCAGGGGGAGGTCACAATAGCATTGGTAAAGATCATACACAAATTAAAAGGAAAGAAAAATCAAAGTAGGGTGTGGAAGGGTCAAATAAGAGATTCACCCAGGACTCTGAGTCCAAAGTCAGAGGAGCAGGTGGGGTATTAGGGAAAGCTGCATGGATGAAATAAAATTGGATTGTCAAACTGAAATGCAACATATTTGAGTTTTTGTTACAAAGTAGAGATACTTCTATTGCAAAAATTTACCTTATATAACTAAATGAGTGTTACTGACCGCATTGCTATAGGATAATTTGAACTCTGTTAACAAGGCCCTAAGAGATATACAGTACTAACATTACCTATAATTAACTAATTATTGGCCCTCATTAGTTAGTTCATTAACTAATTAATTTGTATGTATTGTATGCGCTATGCAGTAGTTTTAAGTATAGCAGATTTTAAAAATGACCGTATCCTAACAGTTTATATCCACTGGAGTGGCAGATACCTAAATGGACACCATAACATGAGACTAAGATAAAATTCAAGGACAAAGGCCATGAACTTGCAGGGGACAGCTTCTGCCCCAGACAGATCTGGTTATGGGAAATAATTCTTGAGGTAAGTAACAAAAGATAAACAGGAAAAGGAGAAACAAGGAGAAGAGTCCCACTTGTGCATAGGCTGAGACCCTAAAGCAGAGGATGAGAAAAATGGTGCTGCGTTTGCACAATGTCAGAAAGTTCAATGTGATAAGGAACGCAGAGCCCATGAATCTAGGCAACTCCCATCTCCTTAGCTTACAAGTTCCCATCTCATGCTGTCTCTCGTCTACCTTGGACACATGTGTCTTATGAGTTCCTTGAGACAGGGGCCATGTCCACCTGGTTTGCAAATATATCCCATGGCCTACCACCATGTGGTAGGTTCTCAATGCATACTTCTGAATGAAAGAATTTTTTCCCAGCTCTATCCTATTGTAATTGAGGAAACTGAGGTCCAGGGAGATACAGTGGCCAGTCTAAAATCACAGACTGTTTAGTGGCTGAACCAGATATTAAAACAAAATCTTGGGATTTTGTGTCTAACTCTGCCACAAGAGCCGCCATTCAAGTGCTGAATTACAGGACTCTCTCCAATTTTCTGTGAATACATCCAAAGAACGTTGGGAATGGAAAACTAATTTGCATCTTGAGCTCTTAAAGGAGGTGTTAGCTGCTGGTATTATGAATTTATGACAGAGAATGGGTCTGAACCAGTGATTCGAGAATATTATTAGTAACTAAACCCATCTTTAAAAGTTGGCCACTGACATTATTATGCAAATAAGTGATGCTTTAATAAAATTTTAACGTTAAGCTTTTATAAGCATAATTAAATAAGCAATTTAATCAGATTGTAATGGGGAAAAAATGGACCGAGTTACACCTGTAAAGTGGTGAATCATTGTGCATTGAGGTCTAAGGACGGTATCAAAGAGAGAAAATGAAAGGAATTCAAAATCATGTGTAAGCATCCTCACAGAACCATGAAGAAAAAATCAGTAAGATGCTATCAACATTTAAACATGAACACCCAGACATTCATGGTCTATTTCTCTCAGACTCATGGAGTCATACAAACAAGACTTTTTAAAAGCAGTAGCTGTCTGCAAAAGAGGAAAGCCAATAGCAATCTTCAACTGGTGTTTTAAAATTCTCAGTGTTGAAGATTAGTTCTTTTTTCCTCTCAGTTTGGAATTTACAACTACCCCCCACACAATTTTTTTTTTATTTGAAGTCATTTACAACAAAAGCATCCCTCACAGTCATTCAGCTGCCTCCACCACTGTGACCACGCCCTGGTAACTCAGAGTCTAACACAATTCACGTGACTGGGCACGTAGCACTAGCCATCTCTCCAGCTCTGAGCTTGGATTGGGACTGCAAAGCTGGACTCTCAAAGAGCTCTTTTGGAGGCAAGAACAAGTTCCTACTATCCATGAATGAAAAGTAATGAAAGGGTTTATCAGAGGTGCAAACAGGTGATTAAGGCTGATCATAGGTGAAGATTTGGGGAGGAGGAGTTATTACTTAACTAACTGGTCTTTGACTAGTTAATAGCATTTCAAGTCGAGTAACTTGAATGCTCTGCAAACGTGTTTGGATTTTTTTTTCTATAAACTGAGGGGAGCCATTAAAGATAAATAAGCAGGACTGTTTGAGGGAACAGCTCTGGCAGTAGGGACAATTGGAGAAGCCAGGATGAAAAGCAGAGGGAAAAGTTAAGAGGTTCTTTAGGAAATCTACAGCCTTGCTACTCACAGCAGTGTCTCTCTCATCAGGGAGTTTGTCAGAAATACAGAGGTTCAGGCTCCATCCCAGACCCACTAACTTAGAATCTCTTGTTTTAGTGAGATCTCCAGTGTGAAAAGCACTGAAAATATTGCATATCCCCAGTTTGGCAAGGCTGGATACCAAAGAGTTGGGACTGGCCCTGAGCTTTGAGTGAGGAGCAGAGGAAATCTGAAGTTAGTATCCTGGTCAGGGGTAAGAGGAGGATAATTTAAAGATTCAAGTCTCCCAAGCGCAGGTAGAATATAAATACTTGCTCAGAAATGAAAGGGCCGCGAAAGTAGGCAGAGAAGACCAGGTTATGACAGGAGTTAGGATATCTGGAGCGACTCCAAAAGGCAACGGGTGGTGGGGAAAGGATCCTGCTATGGAAGAGCTCCCCAGGGGGCTGTGAGTGAGGGGTGGGCCCCGGGGAAGTGGGGGGAACTTGTACGCACAGGGTGCCAAGTAGTTCTAATTTGAGGAACAGGGAGTGGGCAATTTCAGTGTCATAATGAAGGGATGATCTATAAGTTTGAGTGACAAATTTTACGTATGGAGTGAGAGAGAGTTGCTGAAGATGACACGTTTCCAACCTGCTGGATTTCAGGAAGGTGATATAAAATACCTGACATTTAGACAATCTTATATCACTGATGAAAAAAACCTCTAGAATGTTTTGTTTGGAATGTGCACACAATTTGCACCAGGTAACTTTGTGTGGGAGTCTTTAAGAATGAGTAAAAATATTTAATGTTTATTAAGCACTTTCTCATACAAAATGTGGTTTTCAATGCTTAAAATGCCCATTATGAACATCGTAACAACCCCATGAAGTAGGCTCTGTTATTATTCCCATTTTACAGATGAGGAAACAGAGGCATGTAAAAGTTATTTAACTTGCCCGGGCAAAAATCAGTGTCAAGGCCAAGATTTGGACCTGGTTCATGATGTCACAGCTTAAAATCATCATCATGGTGCTAGGCTACAATTCCTCCCTCCCACATACCCTTATCTTGTGGTCTAACCTGCAAGGTACTTCCAGGTTCAAACAGGTATCCAATTTTTACTTACTATGGCCCCAAAAAAGTGTTAGACAAGATTTTTCAGTTCTAAATTCAGGGAATTATTTTTATGAATTGAAAAACATTAAAGGGAAATATTTCTTAGAAATAATAAGACAGCTGTACAAGTTGAGAGAAAACCAATTCCTGATGACGTGGGTTAATTATGACAATGTTTGCAGGGGCAATGAAATCCTTCAGTATCCCACAAACTTTACTCTCATCAGTCAGGTCCATGATTGATCTTTTATGACCCTCTAACCCAGATCCTGGATATTTTCAAAGGTAGTCTGTATGAAAAAGGGAAAACAAAGAAGGATAAAGAAACAAAGGCCAGGGTAATAAAAACACTGGGTAACTACAAGGCATGGGACCAGCCTTCCTGAGTTCAGTTTCATCTTTCTTCTCCCTACTTTCTAGCCATATATCCACAAGCAAATCACTGTCTGTGCATCAGTTTCCCTATTTGTAAATTGGGGGGCAGTGATCATACTTACTTTGAAGTATTGTTGGAGGGAACAAAATGACGATTCATGAGGAGCACATAGTAAACGCAACAGCAGATACTATGACAATCATCAGATCAGTAGTCAAAGCAATACACAGAAATTAATGGCAACTCCTTTTTTACGAACTGTCCGCCAGACTCCAGTGTATGTCTCTGTCTCCAGCTCTCTCAGTTGTGGGTTGAAAGATGAAGCCCAGGTTGGCAGGAAAAATCTCCTTTTAGTTTTCTTTAAATGAGCTCCAGAGGGCTTTATTTCCCTGGCCACTATTATTTGCTCTGGCACTCAAAGTTAGCAGCAAGAACTATTAGCAAAAACCCCCACATCACATGGATATCAATAGAGGAAAAATCTTCCAAGATTCCGTATCCTGCCTATGCCTCAAATCCAGAAACATCCACTGACCTCCTTTTAGCACCGAATGATGACAATGCAGATATTTCAGGCTGCAGTTCCCTGTTCACTACAGTCTGTCTGAGGTTGTTTTGCCCCTGGACTATTTTTGCTCACATGGTTGCTCTCAGCCACAGACATTCAAATGGAAACCAGAGAGATCCAAATACTTGGGAGGAACCCATAAACAAATGTAGGAAGAAGCATCCAGTCTGACCATGGCGCCCACAGAAGTTTCTGTAGACAGAATATAAGGGGCCAGATTCCCAACACCTACTACTTGAAAATTTGCCTAAATCTTTCTTAGAGACTTAGCTACTTCACAGGGATGGAAGGATGGAAATTCAGAAGAGCAGGTTGGGGAGAGCTTATTCAGTATGTGTGTGTGTGTATATGTATATTCAAAGATTTCCCTTGGGGGGGTCTGCATGCCTGCCATTTGGTGCTTACAGAGAAAATACAAATTGGGCTATATTTATTTGTTTATTTTAATAAAAGTCGATCTAACAAAAACAGGTCCCTAGGTACAGAAACTTACAGAAAAACATCAGGCCAAGTTAAGGGTGTGTTTTCATTAGGAAATGAAAATGATTAAAATAGTTTCTAAATATTGTATGAATAATACTTTTTTGAGGATCAATAGGTAACCTCAACCCAGCTTGTAAGTATCTAACCCCAAACCCCGCCTATAAATATCTAAATACGATTCACGACAACAAAACTCTCTTGATTCCATAGAATTCAGAAATGCGGTACTAGATGTGGTACAGGGCCTTCCAAATTTCTATTCTTTTCCCCCAAGTCATCAGGCTTTTTTCCCTTTCCTTCCCAACCCATCCTAATTGGACCACCATTAGCTAAGAAATTAATGCAAAATAAGGAAAAGAGGGAACCCAAACCATGAGGCTGCCCTGGCAAAGTCCTCTAATTGGAGCATAAACTGAACTCACCAGCAGCTTCGTTCATCCCAGTCCGGGGTCTTATTAATTCACTAATGTGTTGTTACTTTTGAAGGATTTCCAGGCACAAACCTCCAATGCTTGTATGCTAGAGAGAAACAGAACAGACAGTGTTATCTTGGACCCTACTGCCCTTACTTAAGGAGCGTGTTGGGAGATTGGATCTAAATACATCAAAACAAAAAGAAACCCCCCACCCCCCAAATCAGTAAGAAAATTAAAAGAAATCCTCGCTTTCAGGAGTGGGCAGGCAAATCTTCAAACATTTGTCAGTTACATGCATCTTTTAAGACTACCTGGAAAATGACGTGCAGCCTTCCCAAACAGAACCAGCTTATAGAACATTTTCACCTTTTCGCCTTCCAACGAATTGCTTGTTTTCCCATCCAAACAATAACCTTATTGTTTGCCCTGAAGTACAGTACATGACTAGTCTAGTTAGGGAAGTGAATGAATTGTTGTTCTGTCAACAAGATTTTCCCCCCACATACCTATTATATCTAGGAATTCCTTCCCAAGTTAGAAACTGAAGAAAATGCCCACTGCTTTCATCTACTTTCATTATTCTGAGTCCTACTGGTGTTAGATTAGGGTTGCTTAGCAATGTGAAATTACTAGGAAGAGGAGGACTAATTGTGGTATTTGTACGAGTTTCTAAGTAGACCCTGTGATACCCCTGTCACAGTCTGGTGAGAATTTTGATCCGTGGTACTTTCCGTGTTTTATTTAAGCCCAGGTTAAACACAGGTAACCCTCCTTAAGGATTCAGTTTACTTACTAGGAAAGGAGTATATGGAGACATGATAAAGGCTTAGTTCTGGAATAAGTCACCCTAAATCCTTCCTCTCCTTCCCCTCCCTCACAGCCCTTTGAAACAGAAACCTACTGGCTGATAAACGAAATTTGTATGTATTGGGACCTTCAAAAGAGAGGTTGCCCCAGTGGCCTGGCCCACATCACAAATCTCAACCTAAGTCAGCCCAAACTTATGGGAAATGCCTCACTGTCTAGGAAAGCTAACATCTACCCTCCAGCTCACCTTTAGCTGGCTCACCTTACCCTAGAAAACAGGACCTGCTCTCCTTACCAGGAAGTCCCCGGCTTCCTAGACAACCATGCCTTGTTTTTGAGTTGCTGCTTCTAATGCTCTTGCCCAAAATCCCTTGGGAAGTGTTCCTCACTGTTTGTGAAGCTCTGTACTCCCCTAATCCATGTATTGTTTTCTCTTAAGTAAAGGACATCAAACTCATTACTAAATTGTAACATTTTTGTTATTTGACACAGCGGAAAAAAAAGGAGGCATCAGACCTCTGGCCCTGTCTGATCCTTCCTTCTTAATCCATTAAAAATGGAAAACAAATGTAAAAAGTTTGAAAAAAAGTTTAGTTCAATAACGCACGGAGATGAGACAATTCAACATTCTGCTGAGTAGGGCACTAACAGAAAAGTGCTCATATCTCCCTACTCTCTTCAACAACAGCCATAAAGAACAAGTCAGATGGTCAGAGAAACTCATGCGAGCAGCTGGATGAAGTCAGTTCCATGCAGTATCAATTTCCAGCCTTTGCCACGGCTATGCCCACACAAATGAGCACCCAAACTTTACCTTCACACGTTCAACTTAAGTTGCCCACCAAACTTACTACATGGACCAACCAGCCTTTGGTACTCACACTTCATTTTTATTTGCTTTTTATCCTATAATCCTTTCTTGCTTTATTTTCTTTAAACTTAGAAAGGGTGATGCAGTATAAAAAATAAAGTTTGTCCGTAGGTCCTTTTTAAGCTCAGGACCAGATCAGATTTTTCTTAAGACTCCAATATGCATGTACGAATATGTTTTCCTGAAACCTTGCTGATATCTACATAAATGATGAGTAATGATTCTTGAAGAAAAGTACAATCTTTCAATCTGATTATTTCCTGTCCTGGGTGAGAGTCAGGAATGCATAGAGGCTAAATGTTCTTCTCTACCTCACTCTCCCATCCCTCGAAGAGGCTAGCCAGGGCTTGTCCTCATGGCAAAGGCAGCTGTGCACTAACGGAAGCAGAAACACACATATACAGTTGGTTTTCAAGCTTCTGCATGTATCCCATCTGCTGACATTTAATTGGCCCAAATTAGTCATGTGGCCACAGTCAGAATCAAGAGGCACAGAAATAGACTCTACCACCTCCTATGTCAAAAGGTGTGGTTACGAGGAGGAGAAAGGAATTGAGTCATGAACGCAGTGAATCTATGACACCATAGATGTGCTCACAGTCACAGATGATAATATAGAGACCCAGAAAATGTGTCGGAGATGAAACTAGAACCCAGGTCTCTAGACTTATGGTTTGCTCCTCTTTTTATGGCACCTGCTGCCTTTATTTTACTAAAGAGCAATGACATGACTGATAAAGATAAGTCATAATCAATTTTAGTATTATCAATTATAACCCGTACTCCCTAAAATAGTGCCTAAGAAATACCCTAGCTATAAAATATGTGTGAATAGCTTTGACCCAAACATGGAAAACTATTTCCTGTCTGATATTTTAGCAGTTAAGATTTTATGCTATTAGAGAGCACAATGCAGGCCAGGCAAGTATTAGAAAAAGGGAAGCATAAACTATGATGACGGGAGACACTTAGGATCTACTTAGAGTTGGCAGATTTAGCAACTAAAAATACAAGATGCCAGGTTAAATTAGAATTTCATAAAAAAATGACTAATATTTTAGTGTCTTGTGCATGTTTTGGAATACACTTACACTAAAAAATATTCATGATTTACCAGAAATTCACATTTAACTGAGTATACTCTATTATATCTGGCAACCTTATATTTACTAGGAGATTTAAGATACATACAAATCATAACTAACAGTGTGTGATATACATGCCTATAGATAATACTAGTAATAATTCATTCTTAAAAATTATTTTCAGAGGAGAATTACTGTCAGTATTCAAAATAAAATTTTATAATGAAAAGTATTGTCATATTGGCAAATTAATAAGCATCTTCAAAAAACAAACTTTTCCATAAAATGAAATAAGAAAATACAATAGGATTTCATATGCATATGTGGCAGTTAATTCCATGATAGGGTTTGAGTGCATAGGAATTGAACTTCATAAATGCATAATGAATTCGCTAAGGTTCTAGGGCCTTTAATGCACCTTTAATGGACTAGAAAAGTGAAAACAAAGAGAAAGAACTCTCTGGATTCCACAAACAAGAGAGGAAAATGCTGCCCCACACAGTGGATGTGATAAAAGGATATGGAATAATTTCTTCTCAGTACTTTTTGGTGCTCCCCTGGCAAGGGGACCATCCCCAGTGGACTCTACTCCAGGCACCCTCTCTCAAGGGACTCCAGCCACAATGCCTGTGACCTCATATCAGAGCCCAGTGTTTGAAGGGAAGAAGTAACTAAGTAGCTGGGAGAATCCAAAATTGTTTTATAAAAAAGTAAAGTAAAAAATTAAAATTAAAACGTAAAATAAATGTAAAAAAGTTGTGTCAATATAAATCGGTAGACAAGATGAAGAGTTAGTAACAGTCTGGTTCTATCAACAGCTGTCAGTGGGAAGTAACTGAAAAAAACAAAATCAAAAACACTTTCTCCGAAATCTGGCCAAGCTATCTGTTAACGCTGGTTTCCATTAAATGTTTGTTAATTTAATTTATAAAAGGCAAAGCCCAATGGTGGCTGTCTGCTGCACACAATAGGAGCAGTATGTGTACAGGCTGGCTCTCTGCCAGTATATAGTATCATACAGACTGGTGTCTTGTATGTAAACATTGTTTGAATCTCTAATAATCAAAACAAATTTTAAAAAAAACCCTCCATGGCTCCAATATCCTTATAATGCAAAACAAATACTGAACTTCCTGTGTCCAGTTTCTGTGTTTAGACTGTGGGTCTTCTTGTTGGCAAATCAGTGTGAGCAGAGTTTGTTTCACCACTTTCATTAGGTCAAAGTTTTCACTTCCTCTAGGGAGAGAGAGGAAGTTGCCACTGAAGGAGAATCAACTCTGTGTTATATGCTTTATGGTCGTTGCACTGGATGTCACATTTAATAAAATTTCTCATATTACAAGTTAAATATTGAATATGTACAGCTTATGGACACATAGTGCCTTATGGATATATTGGATATTGCTTGCAATGTGTGCTATGATTATATACAAAATAAATATAAAAATAGTGGTAAATCAAAACAGTAGTATAAATTATGTAATATTCTATTACAAATATTGATTGTCATAATTAATAATATATGCTAAATAAAAAAGTTGAAGGGAAAGGTAAGAGGGAGAATATTCATTCTCTTCTCCTGGCTTCTATTCAGTCCATAAATATTTCCCACACAACTTCTCTCCCAATGAGAGAAGCAGATGTTTGTTTTTTCACTCCACCAACCAGGAAATCTTTATTAGGTATCTTCTAGGTGCTCTGCACTGTGCTAGATAGAGTGGAGGGTAAAGAAAAAATGTAAGAAATGTTCCTGGTCTCCAGAAGCTTGTGGTCCATCTATAATGTCCCCATGATAGCTCTGCCCTGGGTTTTTTGTTATTTGTATAACAACCTTCTCCTACTGGCCATCCAGTGACCAACGGTCAATGTGGAGCCCATTGGGTGGCTATGGTGAGAACCACTGAGATACAGGGCAACTCCATCCATCTATTTTCAATAATTATTTATTAAGTACTCATCATGTCCCTTCAGTATTTGTTTGAACTTCAGTGTGTGTGTGTAAGAAAGAGAGAGGGAGAAACTTCACTTAAATAGCTTCAACATGAAACTTAATAACCATAACCTGAAAGGGTCAATTCAGCACCCATATGATCCACCGCTGGGTGTCTACTAAAGGAAGGGACAATTAAGGGATTAAGAATCAGAGTGGAGGTTTGATATAACATGGAAGAATCAACAGGTTAATTGACTGTTTGTTGTTGTTGTTTTGCTCCATTTTGTTTTACAATGTTAACTGGTTGCCATGATATTCTGTTGGTGTCATTTAATTCCCAGGCGAGGACGTCACTTAGGCACGGGGAGAATGTGGTTTGCTGATGAAAAACTTATCTGTGTGCAATACTCATGTGGACTTCATTTCTATTAAAATAATATGCTTTATTTAGCCAATGAGTTGGAATTTTTAAAAAAATTCCTTTGTGCTAAAGTCATCTCTGTATCTCATTTTAAAACAAACCCAAATATCTTAGGTCCAAAGAGAAGCATTCAATCGACATTTTATCAAACTGTAGAACGTTGATTTCTTAAAACTAATATGTTTTTCCTTTATTTTCTTACACATACCTTTTACTTAGTTATTATCCAGCCCAGTACTTTTCCATTTGGACAGATGGCAGAGCCAAGAGGCTGTGACAAATGAGACTATTCACGCCTACTATATGGCATCAAGTGAGCAAGTGTTGGCAGCTGAGGTCCATGAGGAACAATTGTGGGTTTGGTAATTGAAGATCAAATTCCAATGTCAGTTCTGCTTCTTGTTTGATTGACATTGGGTAGGTCCTTGAATGACTTCTGGGCATCAATCTTCAGTCTTTAAGATAAAGATGATGCAGGGCTGGTAGTGTTATGGGGAGGGTTGAGTGAGAGAAGAGATGCAAAAATGCTTTATAGTAATACCACTAAATGAGGTTGGAAGAATGCCGTAATATGGCTTCTGAAGCTCCATAAAAAGGGGGCAGAACCACCCAGAAGTCTTCAAACAGAATGATCTTTGTTCTCTCGTGACCTCCTGATCTCTGTCTTCCACTTGCATTTTAGTCACCCTGATAACAGAACCATTCTGGGTTTTTGTTTCCAAGCCCTCAGGAAGAACCTGAATCAACCACAATAAAACTGAAGAGTATTTCTTTCTTTGTGGTTATCCTTACTCTTGATTTTATTTTTTAATTAACACAATAAAATTGACTTTTGGGGGTGGGTAAAATTCTGAGTTTTAACATACATGTAGATTTGTGTGATCACCACCACAAGCAAGATATATAACAACTCCATCATTCCAAAAACATTCCCTGGTGTCACTCCTGTGTAATTGCACCTCCTCCACTCCATCCCTTGAAGAGTATTTCTGATTGAAAAATCAATGGTAGGAAGACATCGGTGGTTGAGAGAATTTAAGTCAACAGTAAAAATTCCTTAATAATTTATTCTTTATCAGCTTAAAAATCTAAAGTGCCTTAGATTTAAAATCACTTGCCAAATAAGAGAATTAACAGAATTCAGAACTACTGAAATTAAATGTATACAGAAAAGTTGGAAATTTTCAACAAATATACTAAGCAACAAAACTAATAAAAAATCACTGTTATTTAGTAATTCTACCCTGAACATCCTACCGACCAAGCTTAAATTTTGAAAAGGAAATAATGTAATTCTCATCACAGAATATGAATGTAAGACAACCTTTACTTCTGGGAACAAATTATAAAGGAGATACACTATTCTTTCTTTATTGAGATATAATTGACATATAACATTGTATTAGTTGTACAACACGATGATTTGATATATGTATATGTTACAGGATGATTGCCACAATTAGTTTAGTTAAATCTGTCACCACACAGTTACACATTTCTTTCTTGATGAGACTTCTAAGAGCTACTTTCTTAGCAACCTTGGAATATACAATACAGCATTGTTAACTACAGTCACCATGCAGTATACTACATTCCCAGGACTGATTGATCTCATAACTGGCAATTGCACCTTTTGACAATCTTCACCCATTTATTCATTTATTCTTTATTTCTGGGACCCTAATCAAGATATACTGCTACAATTCTCAAGCTGTGGAATATCCCAGGAGTATGGTGACATGTCAAGGGTAAACATAAAGGCACAGATGACTTAGAACACCAACTTAACAATTTGGGGTAAAATTAACATGTTTATATGTTTATGTTAATGCAAATACGTGTCATGACATAGGAGCAAACTTTTCATTTGCTTTTACAATAAAACACATCCAGAAGTGTGCTCTTCTGTTGAGCTTACACCCCAAACTGCAGGAGCAACGCTGTAATTCTCTGTCAGTAGAGTCTTTTTGCAGAATTTTCTGATTTTCTGATATAATGACAATATCTTTAATAACAGTTTTAGAGAAAATGCTAATGTTTTCCCATGCAGTTATATATATCCTCCACAAAAATCCAGGGCAGAGCATGAAAACATGACTCACAAAGGTGCATGTTTAGAGAGCCAAAACAAGGAAGCTTGTTTTGGGCCAGTTTCTTGTGCTCTGCCTCTAAGGAAACAGGACTTAATCTACAAATGTGGTCCTCAAAGAACCTGCATCAGAAAATTCTTGGAATGCTTACTAAAATGAAGATTTTTAGAATATACCTAAGACCCAAAAGATGACCATTTCTGGAGCAAAGGCTCAGGAATCTTCCTGGGAACTTATTAGAGGATTGATACATAAACACATGGAAGTTTGCAAACAATTTAAGATGGTTGAAGGGATTTAAATTCCCCTCATCTAGCTTTCTCGTGTATCACTTTCTCAGCTCATCGTTTGACAAGAGCACGGTGGCAGCTAAACCTCTAACAACTTTTTGAGCTGGTTGAAGGGAGCACCATACACTTCAAATACCAGAACTCTAGGTGGAAAATGTACTGTTCTACCATGGATATCGGGAGCCTGACTTGTAACCTTGCTCATTTGGAGAACAAGTGACACTCACCTGAGAAGGGTTACCAGGGTCACTACAAAGAAGGTCAAACATTTTCTAACCCCCCCTTCAATCTGCTTAAGTGCCTGGACAAATATTTGAATGGAGACCACACAACAGACGTTTATTTCCTTTCACAAAAATCAAGTTCCCTAGGTTCTTAAGAGATAGCATGGCATACCATAATATGGTTCTATGGTCTGTTAGTTTTGTATCAGACTTCCTCAGGAAGATCTTCTCAGAGTCTTTAATTTATTCATTTGCAGGGTTTTGAAGAGGAAGGTAAAAATGCAACCTATTTTTTTCTTGAACTTATCAGGCCAGAGACCCTTTGTGTTGGACAGCATCTTGCAAGACCCACTTTCTGTATCCCCCTGCCACTCCGAGTAGGATTCAGAAATCAACATGGATCTGCATCAGCCTCTTCTGGGAACTTGTCAGAAATGCACAAACTCGAGCCCCCTACCCCAGAACTACTGAAACAGAGTCTGAGGTTTAACAAAGTCTCCAGGAGATCTGTACACAGGTCAAGCCTGAGAAGCAAGGCTATAGAACACTTTTTTAGAACCAGTGCCAAGGACAATGACAGAAATGGTTTTAATGTGGAAAACTTCAAGAATCACTCTTACAGTTCATTCACCTTGGCTCCTGAAAGACTCCGGTGTTGCTTCCAGGGAACATCTGCTCTGGCGCAGGGATTTTTCACTGGGAAAATGACATCTGAAGGCTGCATGTAAAGCGACTCTTTCTGCAAATGAGAAAAGTACAAGGCTGTGCTGTGGTTCATAGCTTTCTTGACCCAGGGACGATTCGGATTTGCACCAAAGCTGCCCCATGGAGACAGAGATGTGAAAAGAATTAGAACTTTGTCTGCCATTTGAATCTGCTCCCCTGCAGAAAAATAGCCCATTTCCCAGCCGCAGCTGGGAACACATCATCCTATTTTAGCTGATGAATAATCAAAGTTTTTCCAAATGACTATTCCCCAGCCACTCTGAGTCCCAAGCATAGATTCTGAATCAGGTGTATGTGAAATACAAACAGGGCTCGAGTTGGGAGGGAAAAGATGAAGTTCGAGCCTTAACAAGCAAAATGTACATGTTAATAAAAGCCACGCACGGCCTCAAGTCCATGTAAGGTCTGGATCAACCAGCAAGAGCAAGGTTCCCATCGGAATCTTCCCAGCGTACAGCCATGACTCATGCCCAGAGCCATCTTGTCCCTGCAAGAAAAACATAAATCATCATCCATTCTTAAAAATGGTGCCAAAAGTGCATTTTATTCAAATGCATTCCTTAAAATAATGGCTGAGGAAATAGTACAAGAGTATTCAACTGACAACTGAGTCTTTAGCGTTCACATCTGGAGTGAGGAATGTGTCACGGGTGGTTACAGTGGATTCTAGAGATGCTGGGAATTCCTAAACAAACAAAAATCCATGAACATCAGAGCTGGTTTTGTTCTTCTGAGGAGGAAATTTTGTGCCTCGGTCACACCTACAAAGAGGACTCCTAAGTTTTGTGATGCAAAAACCATATCATGTTTTTCTTTCCTTTCATTTTCTTCTTTCATATTTTAACCAACAGCGTGAGGGGAAAAAAAGTATTTGTCATGGATTCCTCTAAACCTTCTCTCTCCTATATCCTTTCCACTAACATGCAGACAAGCTCAGGATTCTTTCACAATTATAATAAAGCATCCATGACTCTGGTTCTCCTCCTGCTACCCCCTCTTGAGCTAGCTTGTTAAGTTTCATTTACAGGTCCATCTCCTCTGCCACTGTGTGGTCTCCATGCCCCAGCCTCTGAGAGGGGGATTCTAGGATGTGATCCCAGAAACAGCAGTAGAGAGTAGAAGACTATGCCAGGAAAGGGCAGAAAGTTCACGAAGAGGATATTATCAAACCAGTTACCATTGTGGGCAACCAGTGCTCAGAGAGAGTGTAGAATATTCTTTAGAGTTATCGCAAATGAAGGGCAAAGGACTGGGATATTCAGTTATCAAATCCCTGTCTGTCATGTTGGAGGGCTGTTCCCGGGGACATTAACTCTATCATTTTGGCTTGCTCTGTGCTTAGGCTAAGGGTGCTCTCCAGCCTAAATACATAGATACGTATATATATACACACATACCTCAAGCAAAGCAGCCTTTGGAATACAGAAGTGACTGGACAAGACACACACAACATCTCCTCCACCCTCTCTATTCGACCCCTGCAAGAGCTCTTGCTAAGCACTAATGTGGCTAAAATGCTTAGACTTTTTCCAGCAATTGCACTGCTTGATGTATTGGTTCATAGTTTAAAGACTCACAGCCACTGCTTCGTTTTTGAAGCTACGTGACACCCCAGTCTTCTGGACATTCTCCTTTCTCTCCTGCCATTCTTAACATCCTTGATGACTCATCTTCCTCTACCCAAACTGGAAGTGCCAGGTTGCTCAATTGTGCTAAGGACTTTCCTCTTCTCCTCCTATCCTGGCTTGCTGGGTGAGCGCATCTCTTCCTATGGTTTCAGTTACCACCTAAAAAAATGACTTACAAATTTATATCTCTGGTGGCTCAGACCTCCTGACCAATGAGGCTGATGGCCCATGCAACATCAGACATCCCACAATCGCTTCAAATGCAACGATTAGGCACAAAATCTATCCTCTGTCTCTTGCTTCCCCTGGAAGAAAAAAAATGGCCCTCATCTAATATTTCTTAACTCGGTGAATAATACCACCTTCCACTCAGTTGGACAAACTGGAAAACCAGCAGCCACGACACATGTTTCCCTGTTTCCTGCCTCCACAACATGCATTTCATTATTGGACCTCATCTACTGGATTCCATCAATGGATTATTTCTCTTTTTAAATTTATTTTATTAAAGTATAGTTGATTTACAATGTGTTAATTTCTGCTATACAGCAAAATGATTCAGTTATACATATATACATTCTTTTTCATATTCTTTTCCATTATGGTTTATCACAGGATATTGAATATAGTTCCGTGTGCTATACAGTAGGACCTTGTTGTTTATCCATCCTACGTATAGTAGTTTGCATCTGTCAATCCCAAACTCCCAATCCCATCCCTCTATCCCCCTCACCTTTGGCAACCACAAGTCTCTCTATGTCTGTGAATCTGTCTCTGTTCAGTAGATAAATTCATTTGTGTCATATTTTAGATTCCATATATAAGTGATATCATATGATATTTGTCTTTCTCTTTCTGACTTAGTTCACTTAGTAGGATAATTTCTAGTTGCATCCATGTTGCTGCAAATGGCGTTATCTCATTCTTTTTTATGGCTGAGTAATATTCCATTGTATATATGTTCCATATCTTCTTTATATCAATGGATTATTTCTTAAATCCTTCCACTCCTGTTCATTTCCTAATCCATCCTTACCTCTTACCATAGCCTAGCACATGGCTTCCTCAGATCTTTTCTTCACACTGCAGCCTGAGGGAGTGTTTAACAATACAGCTCTGTTTTACTGTCCTTGGATCTGACTCTTTGCTGCTCCTGTGCCATCCAGCACTACTTTCTACCTAGGCTTTCCTGTTCCACCAGTGCTCACCTCTTTTTGATTTAGAAAGTGCCATTCTGCCTCTGGCCTGGAGATCTTCATAACTGCTACCCCCCTTGACCTTGAAGCCATTTCTCCCAGCATCTCTTTCCATTAACTAATGCCCACACATCCTTCAGATATAAGCTTAACCATGACTGCCTCAAAGAAGCCTTTCCTGTTTTTCCTGATTCCTCTAGGAAAAGGGTCAGTTCCCCCATTATTCCATTCTTTAGGACATTCCAATGAAACCCTTGACTCATTATAATTATAATTAATTATTTGTGGAATTAATTGCCTGCCTCAGTGTAAGCTCCCTAAGAATAGGTACTGTGTCAGTTTAATTTACAGCCAAATATCCCGCACCTTGAACAATGCTAATTACTCAATGAATTTTTACTAAGCCTGTTGACAATTCAAAAACTTTAACTGTGCCAAGCTTGAATTACATTTGCTCTTTGGTTTTATATGCTACTCCTCTTCTTCCATTTATAGGATATTGAACATCATCCTAAGAATAATAGAAACACATATGTATTAGTTTGCTGGGGCTGCTAAAACAAAGTATACAAACGGGGTGGCTTAAACAAGAGAAATTTGTTGTCTCACAGTTCTGGAGGCTAGAAGTCTGAAATCAAGGTGTCAGCAAGTTCTGTTCCTTCTAAGGGCTGTAAGAGAAGTATCTGTTCTAGGCCTTTCTCCTTGGCTTATAGAGGTTATCTTCGTATTCACATGGTGTTCTTACTATATATGTATATCTGTGTCCAAATTTCCCTTTTTTATAAAAATATCAGTCATATTGGAGTAGGATCCACCTTCATGACCTCATCTTAACAAATTACATCTGCAATGATCTTATTTCTAAACAAGATCACATTTTCAGGTACTGGGGGTTAGGACTTTAACATCTGTAGCATACAGTTATGACAGTATCTAAGGATTTTCAGCAGCAGGGTTGATAAACAACTAGATCCACATTGTGGATAGATCATGATCGCTTTAGGGTGAAGAAAAGATTGGAGGGGGCAAGATAGGCCTGGTGGAAGCTAGGGGCCTATTATAATGCTTGCAGCAATGTCCATGAGTGTAGTTTCTCTATTAGCATTGCCCAGGATCAAAGCTCTATCCCACTGAGTGCCAGTAGTATGAACTTCACTGCTCTGGGGTCAGTTTTCATAGTTATATAACGGCTACATTTTTAGCATGACATAGTTTATAATGCTGGAGGAAAGAACCAAAACTAGATTGACCTGTGATCTGACATAGGAACTTATATTTTCCTTCTATATCTCAGCATAACACTGAAGAAAGAAAAAGAAAATAGTTCAAGTTTTTAAGGCCACATCAGACATTGAGATGACTTGTGACAATTTTGTTTATACGAATGTATTTTGTGCCAAAGAAGAAAAGTGTAGGTATTATTCAAACATTTCAGTTTTCTATTAGTATGCAGGCATTTTGTAGGACTATCCAATAGAAAAGTGGATCTTGGATCTTTATAAAGATAAGAAATATGAACTGGAGTGGAAGCCAAAGAGTCATCACACTTAAAACACCCTCTACTCTACTTCTGTTCCACACCAATCCATTCTTCTTTCTTCCTTTTCCTTTCAATCTCATAGCCTAATCCCCACCCATATTTTTATCACTACAAATAATGGAACTCTGGGTCTTGTCCCAAGAGGAGAGTTGTCCAACTTATTTTTCCCTCCTAGTCCTTGGCAAGTCCGTTGGGTGACCCACATGGGACACCTCAGAGGGTGGTGCCTCCCACCCACTCAAGCCACAGAAACAAAGCCTTAGCCATTGCATAATCTTGGCTCTTGCTTTTGTCATCATTTTAATTTTTTAAACATTACTTTGTCATTAACTCATTTAACTTATGTAGGGAGAATAAGCCAGAGATAGTTAAGGAGTGCCTCTGATTGTTCTGGAACCAAAGGAAGAAAAAAAAAACAAACAATTACAGCATTGCTATTGCCTAATGTACAGAAGACAATGGCTATTTTGCCATGGTAGAATTCTGAATCACAGGACAATGTAATTTATTTATTCTGTAAACTGTACTATGCAGCAAGCCAAATCAGAACAGTCTTTTGGACAACATTTTAATAAGACAAAGGAAATGAATTATTTTATATAGGAAGGAGGCACATCTGAAATTATTGGGATGATACACTTATGCTAACATTGGATATTAATTAACCATAGGATCAATTTCAGTTTTTATAAGGCTAATCTCCTACCTCTCCCTTAGAGATGTACAGATTGTAAATTATGAAAAATAAACAATATGTGATATTATTTTTTGTGTATAAGAAGGTTAATTTATATTTTTCCTGTTTAATAGAATTTGAAGGGAAGAGTGATAAATAGAAAAGCTACACTATAGGTACCTGTTTTGTTAAGAGGAGAATACATACAATCTTATACATTCTATTAGAAAGTGGAGAAAGGTTGATTCATCATTTTGAGGAACAGAAGAAACTAGCATTTAATGGGAAAGAGAATGAGGGTGCTCATATAAATGCCTCTCAAACTTTAATGTGCTTCCAGTTAAAGAAAACTAGGATTTTATGTGAGCAAAGGTAACAACATACAGATAGAAATGCTGTCAAGACAACCCAAGGGAAGAGCGCTGATGAGAAGAATTAACTCCTCGGTCTGCAAAAACCAGTAGAGCTCATGAAATAGCCATGGGCGTAGTTTGAATTAAGGATTTGATTGCTGTTGTCATTGTTGTTTGGCTTCTCCTTTTACACATTGACATGGCCAAGACTTACACATTAAAAACTAAACCAGAACAATGTCTTCTGTGAGTCCTCATCCTGCCCATGTATGATCCCACTAAGGTGGGATGTTTAAAAATGTCTGTTAAGTGCCCTCAAAAGTTTTAGCCAAAATATTTAAAAAATAAACTTCTGTGTAGACCCATTGTTTGGAGAAACTGAAACGGATTTCATTCTAATTATTCTTCTATCATAACTAATGTCTCAATTGCCCCCTTTTCCAGAGAATTTCCCTTGGCAAAACGGCAGCCACTTGCCCAGGAGGTCACCTCCCATACCAACTGCCAATGACTGGCTGACATGAAGAATGCAAAATGCCAGCCCGTCACCTCAAGGGAGGAACAGATGCACGGTGTCATTCACACTCCAGAGCCTCTATTAGATCAGGCTAAAGCCAGAGTCCAGCAGAGACTACATCCCAGCATGGCTCCCTCCCTGACCGTACCTGCTTCCTTCACCCCAACCCCTTCTCCTGAGAGCCCTGCTCCAACAAATCACATGCATCTGAATCTCTTTCTCAGTCTCTGCTTCTAAAGAAGAGGACCTAAATCAAGCTATAGTTCTTGATCTATTACAGATACCTGGTTTTCACATATTTATTTCATTGACTTCTCAGGACTACCCTATTTGGAAAGCCAAATAGGGAAGTCATCATTGAGATGACTAGAGACCAGGGCTGAGCCCAGGGTTTTTTTTTCTGTTTGTTTTCTAAACATAGTCTATATTTTGTATGCTAAATGCCTGCCTTAGACGTTTGTGGTAACAACTTCATCACAGATCACCAATAAAATTAATAAAGTAGTTATAGGGTTCACAATTTGAATGAATGTGCCCTCCCCACATTAACATGTCCAACAGTGAACAGATGTTGCCCAGCGTTTCCCTGACATAAAGTGATACTTTTCCATTAGGAAAAAAGGAGATGAAGAAGGGAGAAGGAAAAGAAATGAAATAAAAAGAAAGGAGTGAAAGAATGAAAATCACAGGGGAGAGGAAAGGAGGAGAGAAGGGAGAGAAGAAGAGAGGGAAGAGGGAAAGACAGGCAGACAGGCAAACACAGAAAGAAGAGGCTACGGTACGTACTTGTTTTAATAGGCTTTTAGCGTCTTAGGTGATCCCTGGTTTTGCTTCTTGGCTGGAAAGGCACTGCGGGGCATTTCTCCTCTCTGATTCTTTGCAATGTGGAACAGTTGGAAATGCTTTCATCACAGGCTGAGCTTCAGTGCAGAGCTTGGCTGAGAATCACTTTTCTGCTAAGAAGTGTGAGGAGTTTCCAGGGAGGGCTTGTAAACTAGTTATCTCTGTTGATGACCACATCTGTGTGTACATCTGCGGTACAGAAACATGCCACGTAATAAAGAGGATCTTGTGGTCTCTGCCTTTCTGCTGTGTGGGCTTGCCTTTCCCACCACATTCAAGATGCCCTTTTCCTATGACAAAGAATCAGAATACAGAGGAGTGATAGCCCACCCACAGGGTGAGAAGGAGGCTGGTCTGTTTTTCATTTGGTGTCCCAAGTAAGGCCAAATATCATAGGATTCATTTAGAAATTTCTTAAGACTTCTAAAATGAGCCCAGTCCCAAGGCATTGAGGATGCAGAATGCCTCCTATGTGCCAGACTCAGCAACAGCCCGGAATATTTTATATCACCTCAGGGGAATCTCACAAAAACCATTGAACCTGTCAACCTGGTCCCCATTTCCCAGAGAGGAAAACAGAGTCAAAAGGGTAAAACCATCTGTCTAAGATCAGGCATCTAGGAAATGAAGAAACTCACCTTCAAAGTCAGGTTGGAAGGATTTCTGAGTCCAAAGTCTGCTTTAACAGAAGGAGGGGCAGTGACTTCTCAGGTACCCACCACCATCTGATTAAAGGGACACCTTTGCAACTGGAAGAAGTGATATTTGCAATGGTTATTTGCCTTTGAAATATCTGCTCTGCCCAATTCCCCAAATTCTGTAGAGATCTACTAGCCCTCCAAAGAATATGACAAGAATCACTATGTCATGTAGAATATTTCTAAACCACAAGACAGGGTAAGTAAGGTTGGAAGAAAAGAAAGCATGGAAATGGCCTGCTATAACAAGGATTACTCAAGAAGACTACGCGCAGAAGAGAAAGGCCTTCAGTACAAGATTTTTGTTTGAGCTCAAGGAGCTGAAGAAATCGGAAATAAATGTGGTCTCTCTCAAGGAATCTGAGCCCCAAAGCTGTAGCTTGGTGTTCCTAGGAACCTGATATCCACAGGCATCTGCCCAGAACAGTGACCTTTGACTTCATGCCTGCTTTTAGTAAATATGGGAAGAAGATGATTTAAAGGAACTTGAAAAAAAAACTGTTTATTTTTAAAGAAGAGCAGAAAGCATGTCAATCAGTCAACTAAAAAAGTATCTGGTTTGAAATTTAATCATCAAAGGGAGGTAAGACTAAATGATTTCCAAGTTTGCTTCCAACGATATTTTAGGATTTTAGGATATGTTATCTAGAAAACGTACCTGATAGATGGCAGTAGATTATTATGAGGTTATAAACACTTGCTAAGAAGCTTGATAGCCTTCTGAGCCTAGAGTATTGGAAAATGCTATTTATGTTATTTTTTGAACAGTAATTATTTTACATTGTTTGATATAAATTATATTTTAAATAGCATGACTTCCTTCTAGTTCCAAATATAAGTGATATGATTCATGAGCTAAAGGGTCCTAGTTAATAAGTTAATGGAAAGAAAGACCAGTGAATAAATTTTTCAAAGCCACTTAAAGTTAGCGGAGGCATTGTTGCAAAGATAATAGTCATTTTGGTAGATACTTGCTCAAAAGCTCCCCCTGTTTATAATTACTGGTGCAGGTAGATTATACTTACAAGACGTGCCCTGGTATATTCTAGAAACAGATGAATGCTTTGTTATTAGGACATCTATATTCCATGCTTTTTAAATAAAAATAATTATGTGCAATTGAAGCATCTGTTGCTCCTTTGCTTCCTCATTCTGGACCTAATTTTAAATAAGTGTTAGAAAAGGATTGGACTATTTGAAACTGCTGGAACCTTTTGTCCATCAATAAGGATAATACCTATGACAACAGTGAGTCTTCACCAGCACTTGTGAGCTCTGTAGGTCAACTGGATGACTAATATCCATGAACAGTCAACAGAACCACTTGGCTTTATCTAGGAGGCCAGTATGGAACAGGCTACAGGAATGACCGGGACAATAAAAGATGTATTCAGAGAAATGGCTAAGGAGTGTTTCCCTGGTTTTGTTCTTGGAATATCCTAGACACACTCCATGCATACTGGGCTTCCACAACTAGAGTTCATAGACATAGTTGGGCTACACCATGAAGCCTCCCAGAAACTTTGTTTATATAAATACATGAATTAATGAATGAATGATTGAATGTCAAATTTCCAAGGGAAAGGTACACTACATTCATTCCAGCTTTCTATGGCAATACTCAAATTTCCCAGAGGAAAATTAGAAACTTTCATTGCCAAGAAGGTAAAATAAAGCTATTTTCTTTATTTTACAGATACAAAGTTAAGGCACAGGAAGATTAACAGATATATCCATGGTGGCACAGCAGTGAAGTGGTAGGACTGGAATTTGAACTAGCCAGTCCAACTTCATGGTCCCTATTCTTTATCACTTCCCAAGATGCTGGGCACAACTTAAAGGGGAAGCCAGGGGATGGACTACCTCCTCACTGAAACACAACCTTTGTACACTAGAGGAGAGCCATGCATTATCACCTATAACAAGAAGATGCCTTTAGGATTACAGGGATACATCCAGGTCAGATTGAGCAGACAATGCAATCAGTAGGCAAAGAGGAATATGAGGTTGTTTTTAAGAGCATTAGTGAGAACCCTGTTTCAGGAAGAAGAGAAATACCTTGACGGTGCTTTACATATCTTTAAAATGATGTGTTTGGAAGCACCTTGGTATACCCCAGCAATCCAAGAAACATGTCTACCTGTACATTTGGACTAAATTATAATTACTAAAATGTCTTAAGAATGTTTTTCTAGCCCTTAGTTCAGATCTCACTTGCATCAGTTGTGGAGAGAGGTAATTTTTCCACCCTAGACCCTCACTGGAACTGCTGCTCACTGGGCGAGGACTGCTAAAGTCAACTCCAATGTGGTTTTCATGGCAACAGAAGGACAAAGATAAGGTTGCCAGCTCTAGGCTGACACATTGTTGCTAAGGGAATAAACTTAACTCTGACAATATGGGAGCTGGAGCCCGGATGTAGGGTTTCTGTAATGAGAGTCTCTAATTTTCCTCTGGGAAAACTGAGTATTGTCAGAGAAAGCAGGAATGAATGTAGTGTACCTTTCCCTTGGAAATTTGACATTTATTCATTCACTCATTTATTTACTTACATAAACAAAGTACCATAATTTTCAGAGACGCCTGAAGGGATATTTTTCTAATACTCTTGTTCCCCATACCTGTTACTGTTTCTAGAGCTGCAGTCCTGATGAGAAGGAACAATTCAGATCAAAATCAAAATAAGAGTTCTGAAGACGAAAGCATGAGCATTAAAAGATAAAATAATAATAACCAGTTGCTCTTTTTTTCTTTCCCTCTCTTTCTTTCTTTCATTTCTTTCTCCTTCTTCCTCTTCCTCTTCCCCTTCCCCTCTCCCTTCTTCTCCTCCTCCCCTTCCTCCTCCTCCTCCTCCTCCTTCTTCTTCTTCTTCTTCTTCTTCTGCTGCTGCTTCTTCTTCTTCTTTCCTCTTCTTCTTCTTCTCCTTCTCCCTCTTCTCCTTCTCCCTCCCCCTCCCCTCCCCCTCCCCCTCCCCCTTCCTCTCCTTCTCCTTCTCCTTCTCCTTCTCCTTCTCCTTCTTCTTCTTCTTCTTCTTCTTCTTCTTCTCCTTCTCCTTCTCCTTCTTCTTCTTTGAATCAAAATGCTTTTCTGACACACAAGTTAATGCCTGCTTTCTTTCCTCCCAGACCCAACTGCCTTATGTGAAGATAAATAGAATTTTTTCCCCAACTTCACTGAAGTGTAATTGACAAATAAAATTGTAAGGTAGTTAAAGCTGCACCATGAAGCACCCCAGCAACTTTGCCAGGAAGGTAAAATAAAGATAGAAACTTAAGGAACAGAAAGGTTAACAGATATATCCATGGTGGCACAGCATGATGATTTAATATATGTATACATTGTAAAAGGATTCCCCCATCTAGTTAATTAACCTCATTTCACATAGTTACCCTTTCTTTCCCCCTTTGGTGAGAACATTCCAATTCTATTCTCTTAGCAGATTTCAATTATATAATACAGTGTTATCAACTATAGACACAATGTTTTCCATTAGATCGTCAGACCTTATTCATCTTAGAGTTGAAAATTTATACCCTTTATCAACCTCGCCCTGTTTCCCTTACTCCCCCAGCCCCTGGTAACCACCACTCTACTCTGTTTCTCTGAGTTCTGCTTTATAGATTCCACATATAAGTGAGATCATACAGTATTTGCCTTTCTGTGCCTGACTTATGTAACTTAGCATAATGTCCTTCAGGTTCATCCATTTTGTCACAAATAACAGGATTTCCTTCTTTTTTAAGGCTGAATAGTAGCCCATTGTGTGTTTATGTGTGTGTATGTGTGTGTGTGTGTGTGTGTGTACCTCACATCTTCTATAGCTAAACATCATGTCATTTCCATACCTTGACTATTGTGAGTAATGCTGCAACGAACATGGGAGCATAGATATCGCTTTGAGATAACAGTTTCGTTTTCTTTGGATATACCTCTAGAAGTGGGATAGCTGAAAGGACAACCTTATTTAGGGGAGCAGGGACAACTCCCATGATGCTCAAGTCATTCTTGGCATTGTTCCACTTCCACACAAGGGCTGATGGGTGTATCGGTTTCCATTACATCAACCTCCCAAGAGTTAATCCATTCTCCAAGTGTTTGAATTAGTGAACCTTTTTTTTTTTTTAGTCTTGTTTCCCAAATACTTAATTATGGACAACATAAAACCACATAGCTCTTTACTCATCACCAAAGAAATAGTGTTCCTTATGTTATTCCTCATCCTTCTTTCTCCAGACAAGTTTTAAATGAGTCAAAACATAGTGTTTCTACTATATATTTCATTATGAATAATCTCTGCCCTATGGAATATTTATTTACCGCTTGCTATGTATCTTAGGTTTTCATTTGCTCCATTTCACAAATAACTCTTAAATTTTGTCCACCATCAGTAAAGCAAAGAATGAACTATTTCTGATAATTGCCATTTCATGTTGAGGTGTAGACACCCTTTCTTTTACATCCAGTCAATCCACATTACATAATTTGTCTCTATGTTTAAAACACATCTACCCCCAGGTCTCCTCAAATCACTATCTTGATCTATTAATGATTTTCTCAATTTTTATTCTTGGCAAAGCCTAGAAAAAGCTGTGAAATAACACAAGCAAAGGATTTAATTATTTCAGTTCTGGTGGGATTGCCCCATGGATTCCATGTAAGTGCATAAATATTGCTAAGAGCATGAGATTCATTTCCATGTGTTTACCTGTAAAACTAAGATTTCAATCTTGCTTTATAATCATTTGCTTGTTTCCAAGTGTTGGATAAACTGTGAAGCTCCATATACTTTCAAATTTGAAACCTCAGGAAGCACGTAATTGTGTTTTGACCTAGGGGAAAACACAGTGAATTTTGCAAAGTTTCAGCGATTTTTCCACCAGCCTGTGAATTTTAAATAACACATGTAAAGTGTTTCTTTCACATGTCATGACTCACATTTCTCCCTATATCTCTAGATAGAGCAAGTTAGAGGGTTATACAAAATACTATGTTTACTTAAAGCTGAGCATAAATTACTCGTCCACTACATAAGAAAAAAGAAACAAATTTCTAAATGAAAGTTTAAAAAGCCCTCACAGTGTTATTGAGTACCATTTCCTGCCATGAGGACCAAGTAGAATGAAAATAAGAATAAAATCCTTAATTGCCAGTCCAGGAAATTAATGACAAAATGAGCAAACACTGAAAGGCAATACTGATGCCCTTACAGAAAGCATATATGTAAGCAATTTTAGCTATTTGCTGGATCAGTTAGGAATCAGTTTGTTCACCTCAAATAAGCAAGGACAGGTTGGGTGGTTGGCCCATGAATAAAAGGATCCTAAGTAGAACCAGGAGCCACTGAAAGCAGGATGGACAGGTAGCAGGCATATTCTGTTCTGGGGAGCATATGAGAGTTGTCATTTATACTCCAGATAGGGAATATAGAATGAGAAATGGCAGGCCAGGAGTTTGGGGACTCAGACTCTGGTGTCTTTTTAAAGCATAAAAAAAGATGATTTTATGTAACCTTTCTAGATTCCAATCTACAACAACAATTTTTGTTATTAGTTTAAAGAAACAACTCACTTAAATAACAGAGTAAAATAGTATGGAAGCGAGTGGCTCCAAAGCTTAAGAAATAATTATTTGCATTGTCTCCTAATTTGAAGCTTGCTCTGAACCTCCTTTTTTTCCCTCATCCCTGACCTTAGTGGAATGATGCAGCTCAATGTCTTCAAAGATAAAGCATTGAGAGCAGTTCTGCAAAGGAGCCTGCTGGATTGGCAGACTGCAAGGGAGAGCTTGTTCCAGACACAGAGGCCCGAGGGAAGATGAGAGAGAAGAAATGGAACAAAGGAAGCAGTTAGGGACAAGCCTGGGCTCAGCCAAAGGAAGGAACAGAGAAAAAGGGGAAGGTATGTTGGCAGAGACCCAGTGGTTCCTCATTCCATCCAAAGACACAGTGAGCCACCTTGTCACGCAGCCTCTGGGGTGAAGTTCTGTCTATGTGCAGGGTTCCTCCCTACAACGAAAGTCTCCCATGATAACAACAGATGCCATTTTAGCACATGTGGGCTCATGCTTCCCTCCATCCCTTCACAGCCTCGAGGGCATTTGGGGACGTTTCTTCCATTACAGATTTGAAAAAATTTAGTCATGTCAAACACAGTTACTACTCAAGGAAAAAAAATGTTTTCTAGCTACTTGGGAGTGAGTTTGCCCTTCAGTCCAAAGACGGCAAAAAAAATGCCCAAAGTTCCAGGAGCGGGGAGTCTGGGAGGGAACAAGGGAGTGGAGAAAAGGCTGCATTTCCAGCTGTAGCTAAAGTTCCCAAGATTCACAGACATGGTGTTAGTTCCTCACATGAACTCAGAGTTGGGCAGCAGCCACTGTAGACCCAACCAGCATGACCTCCAAAGACACTCCCACATTTATGCCGGATAGTGCCTTCCCAGGGCCTCTCACTGTTTTACTTTCAATCCATTTTATCCACATTGCCCTCTTACGCAAAGACTAGAGGGTGGGGCTTCCCTGGTGGCGCAGTGGTTGAGAGTCCGCCTGCCGATGCAGAGGACACGGGTTCGTGCCCCGGGCTGGGAAGATCGCACGTGCCGTGGAGCAGCTGGGCCCATGAGCCATGGCCGCTGAGCCTGCGCGTCCGGAGCCTGTGCTCCGCAACGGGAGAGGTCACAACAGTGAGAGGCCCGCGTACCGCAAAAAAAAAAAAAAAAAAAAAAGGACTAGAGGGTGGAGGAGAGGTGAAACACACTCCGAAGGTATCCCACTACTAGACCCTGCCCTTCCCCCAACCCTGTCCTCCCTAATGGGGGGAAAGAGGATGCGATTTCCTGATGACCTAGGCAGAGGCAGTCACATAGTCTCAGGAAACACATTAATAGTCACTTGGCTCTCACCATATCCCCTTGGAAATCCCCAGGTGTGCCTTTTGCACAACTAAAAATAAATAGAGGAAATAAAGGTGGTTTTCCTTTGAAATAGGCCAGTCATTATTCTGCTTTGTTCTCACAGGTGATGCCAGACTATATCTCTGTCCACAGACATGACTCCACTCCCCTAAAACCCACCTGTGAATACAGTCATCTCACTGCCAAGCAGTGATCAACTTCTGGTGTCTCTTCCAAGGGTCTCTGGGTTTGCAGTTGTATCATCATTAAGTGATCAGATTTGTCTTCAATGACAACAGTTACATGAAAGGATTTTAAGTCTTTCTCTCAAGATAATTTTATTCATTTTTTTTTCCTCTAGGGTTTGTTCATATTTTTCAAAATCTTGGGCATATGTCTCAGTAGAGCCTTGTAATGATACCTTAGTGGAAATGAGTTATCTTATTCTGCCAAGTACATATTTCCCCCTTTATTATGGTAACAAGAATCTGATAATCCTGTGTGAAACCATCTCAACCTTATTCTTATTCCATGTGACTTGGAGAAGGCATATGACCTAGGTCCGGCCAATCAGCATCTTCCACACGCAGCCACTATTATTGGTTCAGGCAAACCATGTGACTCAAATCAGTGCAATCAAAGTTCCTTTCACCACTTTTGCTGAAAAAAATCCTGTAAGAAGAACTTTCTTTTCTACTGAGGTAACTGAAGTGATGAAATGTACACATGGAGGTGCTGGAAGCCAACTTGCCTTGGAGGGACAGTCTGTTGGAGAATGGAGCCAAGGCAGAAGAAAACAGAAGTAATCGTGGGAGACCTAATACTGATGGCCTTGTCGGTCCTTAGACCAGTCATGCCTGAAGCCAACCTGCCTCCGATCTTTTCAGTTCTAAATCAGTGCATCTTCTTTTTGGCTTCATTCTGAGTTAGGTTTTCAGCCAATCTGTGTTAGGTTTTCTGTCACTTGCTACCAAATATGTTCTGTATTAAACTCTTCCCTTCTGCTTCAGTGCTTCACCTCCATCTAAGACTTTCTGAGCAATGTTCTCATTTTGCTGCTTACAGTTATGCTTGGAAACCAGGTGATAGTAATGAAAATGGCCCACAAACTATGACATCCACTATGAACTTCAGTTTCCAATAAAGAGAAGTTGGATCAAAATGAAAGCACACAGAATCATTTCCAATGTGAATAATTTTGGGGACAACTCCATTCCTCTTCCCTCTGGAGACAGACAAGAATCTCTTCTCATTTGCTCTGATAGGTTAGCCAAAAACATAATAGAATGGGACTAGGAAGTTGACACTGCTATAGAATATACTACCAAGAAATAAGAGCAGAGCAAGAAAATGAATATGCTATTAGTTGGAGCTTTGTAAATCACCACTTTGAGTGTTTATTAAGCGTTTGAGTTAAACTTGATTAGAATGGGTAGAGAATTTCCATGTGGTAAAAGTGAGACCAGGGTAGCCAAAAAGGAGTTGGAAGTGACACAGATCTGTTCTTGGCTTTCCAATGGGTGTAGAAAGAGTAGACAGAACTAAAAACACAACTGGAACTCTGGCCCAGTTCCTGGATATTAGCATAGAGGACTGTGCTTTCCATGCAGACGGTGTCATCAAGTAACCAAAAGAAGAAATACTTGGGGAGAAGAAAGAGGGTGGAGGGAGGAGGAGTCTCTTTCGCTGTAGTTCTTCTCCAATGTCAAGGAGACTGGCTGGGGATCAACAAAGCTCCTCTAAGAATGCCTGTATTTCTTGGTTTTTGGCCAGTTACCCAGAGCAGATGTGAAACGTTTGCTGTGATTAGGAAATATTTTGCATGTGAGAATGTGAATGCTACAATCCTCAACTGAGCCAAGAAGACTTAATAAATGGTGAAATTTTACATCTTTAGGGAGGAGCAACATATTTTTTAAAAAGTGTTGGTTAAAATAAACACCAAATTCCCAAGGAGAGACTCCAGATTCTGACGATGTGTAGCACTTATCATTTTATTACTGTGGAAAAATTTACTCAGAGAGTGAAGCCCACTTGATTCTTTTGTTAATGTTTTCATTCTCCCATTGTCAATGGTATACAAGTACTCATCCCTTCTGATCTGAGCTTTCTTTTGTTATTGAATGAACCAGAAGTGGACTAACAAAATGTGTCCTTGTTGGCAATTAGCAAATGAAGAAGTGAGTTGATGTCATCAAGAAAAATGACAAGACTCTTATTTTAAAAATGAAAGTGAGTTATCATTGGCTAGAAAAACATGTCATGTTAGGGAATACACTTGCATCCTGGTTCCTCTTTACAGACAGCTGTCTGACCTTCACTAAGTCACTTTACTTCCCTAGGTTTCAGTGTCCTTTTTGTCAAAGGAGAGAGATGTACTACATCAGGATTTCCCAGAGTGTGTATTGTAGAAACTAGTTCTGTGGGATGTTAATAAATTGTCAAAGCAAAGGTAGGAACTGACTGATCAAACAAGACAAAGAAAGGCATTCAAGACAGAAGAAATCATGCATGTGAAAATACAGAGATATGAAAATCTTTTCATTCATCTGTTCAACAAATATTTATTGAAAACATATTATGTGCCAGGTGTTGACTATGCCAGAAGTTGGGGGTTCTGTGGTAAGTAAAAATGACAAGAAACTTGCTTTCAAAGAGCTTATATTCTTGTGGGGCTTATGATTAAACAAGCAATTAAAATGAAATCAAGTATTCTGAATATTATGACACAAAAGGAGAGGGTCCTACAGAATATGGGCATAAGGGAAGTAAGAGAGTGCTTTTTGGAAGAAGTTATATTTAAACCTAGACCTAAAGGACAAATAGGAGTGATACATGCAAAGAGTGTAGAATGAATATTTCAAGCAAAAGTGTCCTTATGGGGTAAGAGCATGCAGCTAAATAAGAAAATGAACTTGAACTTGAAATCCAGTATGGCTGAATTTGATTTGAGGGGGTGAAAGTGAAAGCAAATGAGCTTTAAGGGGTTAATGGGGTAAGATCATGTTGTATCTTAGAGACAATGCTTGATGGTCTGGATTTCATCATGTAGAAAATAGGGAATATTAAAAACTTGAAGCACTTGAGCAAAAAGATCATATTTTTAATTTTGAAATGACAGCAGTGACAGCAGTAAGATTTTATAGGGGAGGAGCAAGATGAGAAAAAATTGTAGTAACTGGGAGACTCTTGCCTCCTAGCAGTGGCAGCAGAAATGGAAAGAGAAAAATGTAAAAGTCATTTAAAAGGTAGAGTCGGAAGGTTTGTGCCTGATTAGGTGCTGGTAGTGAGCAGGAGGGAAGAATCTTGGTTGACACCTATGTTCTCAGTGTGGGTCATAAGGTAGATGTTGGCTGCATAAACCAGAATAGAGATTATAGAACAAGGAGGAGATGAAGAAAGAGGAAATTGAGAAATAAAGTTGAGTTGTCTTTGGGGTGTGTCTATCCTTTTACTCCATTGGACATTTAAATGAAATTTTTGGATACATCAGTCTAGAACATGAGGGAGTGAGTTGAAGTCTCAATATAAATTTGGATGTCTTTAGTTCATGGATGACCATCAAACCTTGGAGTGGCTGTGATCACCCAAAAGGTGTGCGAGGAATGAAATAAGAAGAAAGATAAGGCTAAAACCAACACTGAGGGAGGAAGCAGATGAAATTACATTTGCAAAGAGGACAGAGAAGGAAATGTAAAGAAGCGAAGTTAATCGTAAATTATTAGTGATGGTACACAGATGTTCAAATAAAGTAGATAAGATTGTATTTTGTTGAAGTTTATTTATGATTTCCATGCAAATGTTCTGGTATCAGAAAAATTATGTAAACTCTAACTCTGGAATGCACTCAGTTTTTATTATTTTTTTTAGGATTTTGCTGAGATACAAGTAATCTCAAACAATGAATTAATTTTTAAAACCATTTCTTTGTAAACCTTAAATACAATGACAGAGACGTACTCATAATTCCACCAATATTACCCAAGTAGACAAAATATATAGATTTTTCTATTAAACTTCTATGGCCTATACTGCAAAGATGTCTTTCAACTGACAAAAACACAATCACATATGCCCGCCGTGAAAATAGACATCATTTTATAACATCTCCCCAGCTTCCACCCCACTTGGCTGTATGAATAGCAACTGGAAGCTGGCTGAACAACTAAGTAAAAAAATCATAGTTAATCCAAAGAACAAATCAATACATCCAGAAATCAAAAATAAGCACATGTAAGAAAACAAGAAACTAGGATTTTTTCCCCCAAGTGTTGAACATGCTCGGTTTCACTGGGGTCATAACAATGAGTTTCCAAATTTTGGAACCCTTTGGACCCCTAGCCTGTCTGATTTTCTGACTAAGCTACAGTCTTCTGGAGTTGATTTCATCAGTGGCTGGTGAAGCATGACTTTGTTTTTTTATAAGTTTTTCTTCTTAAAACAACAATTTGATGAGCTCAGCATAAATTAATCAGAAACATATGGATTAAATTGACTCCAAAATACATATGGGTTTAAAAAATAAGAAAAGGACTTGGGGCAAAAACACATATAGGCCTTTATAAGCCTAATATGTTACAAAACCATGACAAGAGGATTCCAAATATGACATCCCCTTATCTCTGTCATGGTCAGCAAAGTCTGTGCTATCTTCTCACAGAAAAAGGAAGTTAAGAAACAGATGAGCACTGTGAGATTTTTTGGCCTTACAGCCTGCTCTCTAAGGCCAGACACTGTGGTTTCACTCTGTCTGGCTGCTGATTCTTTGAGTGGAAGAGGGGCCCTTGAGAGGCGTTTATTTGCTTCTGTGACACTGGTATCTATGACCACACCTTTAGGTTTATCCTCTCCTTTGAAGACACAACAACTTCATTGTACACTTCTTCTAGGGCAATTCTTCTCTTAAATAATTTGTTTTCATCGTTAAATCAACATATAAATATAATGAATTTACTATCTCTCCCTCTCACTTCCCCACTTACTAGTCTTCCAGGCACTAAGTCTTGGGGACATCTTTGACAACTTTGTCCTCTTAATTCCTCATATCCAACATCTGTCAACAAGTCCTACCAAATTGTCTTTGAAATCCATACCCTCTCCATCTTGATTGCTATCACCCTCATCCAGCCCCTCATCACCTCACACCTGGATTACAAGAGCAGCCTCTATGTTGACCTTACTGATTTCTCCTAACCTCTAGGCCACCTACACACTACTGGCAGCCTAATCTTCTTTAACCTATGCTTTCATCCTATCACCCTTCCCCTTCTCCTCTTTTATTTGTCCTATATGTCAAATTTAAATTCTTCTGCATTCCTCCCAAGTTTCTTCATAACATGATATACCCTACCTCTCCAAGCATGTTTACTATTATTGCTCATATTGGCTCCTTCTCAAAGCTTGGCATCAGTGCTATGCTTATGTTCATTTTATGTTCCAGTTTACATTCCCCCAAATCTTTCCCTGACTACTTATTTCCTCACTTTTATTTACCTTTCCTCTACATTTTTATGGCATGATATCTATATCACATAATGTGAGCAACCTCACTAATGTGATCTTTAAGTGACTACCCAAAGGATGAAAAGAACTCAGCTCACAGAGAGTGAAGGGGAAACAGCTTGTACCAAGACCCTGTGATGGTTTGTGCATGGGGAAAGGGGGAGGAACAGTTTTGTGTGTTTGAGAAATTGTAAAGAAAGAAATTACATGTTAAGAAATTTTGTTTAAGAAATGTAAAAGGCCATTGTAGCTGACATGTAGCTTAAAGGAGGAAATGGGTGTGTGAGAAGAGATTGGACAATAGTCAGAGGCCAGATTGTGGAAGATCTTGGCAGCTATGCTACAGAGTGGATTTTGTTCTAAATTCAAGATGCTCTAAGGTCATTTACATTAAAGAGGAGGAGGTCATTTACTGGAAGATAACTTGTGCTTCTTTGTGAAAAAAGACTAGTAGTAAGGAGACTGGTATAAAGGTTATTTCAATAAAGTAGACAAGAGAGAGAAAGGTGAGTTGGACTTGATGGTAGCCATGGAGGCAGAGAACACAGTGGAAGGAGAATTGGCCAGGTACACTCATGAATTGGACATGAGACTTAGGAGAAAGTGACAAATTAAGGATGATTCCTACATTTCATGCTTGAGGAATTCAGTACACTTCCTAAAATAGAGAAGACTGTGAGAGAAAGAATAGGTACATTGAATTAAGATATCAGATTCGGATTTAGCTCCAGGCAAAAATGGATTAAGTACTTTTGACCCATTTCTACATCCTTGAAAACAACAGGAAGAGCTGAACAAGCTAGTTTCAAATCTATTTAAAGGCATTGGAGAGTTATTTAGAGGGTTCACTAATCCATAAAACAGAGGACAGTCCAGAGACATGATCCAGGCATGTGGTTTCCACTTTTCCCCTCAAGGCTTTTGTTCATTTTGAAAGTGGAAGAAGAGGAGCTGAAAAGCTACAGCTTTCAGAGATTTTGCTAGATTTATATTGTTAGGAGGACAAAAACGGGAGTACCTTGCACACCAAGGAAGAAGATCCTTGGTAAACACCCTGTCTTCTGGTTGGTACCTCAAAGACCACACCTAAGGGAGAAGATGAAGTGGAAGTAGCCCAAACCTCACAGAGACTGAATCCAGATTCAAACCATCTCAATTCCTAATTAGATTAAAGTGATATAGGATTGTCCCTATCAAACTACCACTGGCATTTTTCACAGAACAAGAACAAAAAATTAAAAATGTGTATGGAAACACAAAAGACCCCGAAGAGCAAAAGCAATCTTGAGAAAGAAAAATGGAGCTGGAGGAATCAGGCTCCCTGACTTCAGACTATACTACAAAGCTATGGTCATCAAGACAGTAGGATACTGGCACAAAAACAGAAATATAGATCAATGTAACAGGATAGAAAACCCAGAGATAAACCCAAACACATATGGTAACCTTATCTTTGATACAGGAGGCAAGAATATACACTGGAGAAAAGATAGCCTCTTCAATAAGTGGTGCTGGGAAAACTGGAAAGCTACATGTAAAAGAATGAAATTAGAACACTCCCTAACACCATACACAAAAATAAACTCAAAATGGATTAAAGACCTAAATGTAAGTCCAGACACTATCAAACTCTTAGAGGAAAAAATAGGCAGAACACTCTATGACATAAATCACAGCAAGATCCTTTTTGACTCACCTCCTAGAGAAATGGAAATAAAAACAAGAATAAACAAATGGAACCTAATGAAACTTAAAAGCTTTTGCACAGAAAAGGAAACCATAAACAAGACAAAAAGACAACCCTCAGAATGGGAGAAAATATTTGCAAATGAAGCAACTGACAAAGGATTAATCTCCAAAATTTACAAGCACCTCCTGCAGCTCAATGTCAAAAAAACAAACAATCCAATCCAAAAAATGGGCAGAAGACCTAAATAGATATTTCTCCAAAGAAGATATACAGATTGCCAACAAACACATGAAAGAATGCTCAACATCAATAATCATTAGAGAAATGCAAATCAAAACTACAATGAGATATTATCTCACACTGGTCAGAATGGCCATCATCAAAAAATCTAGAAACAATAAATGCTGGAGAGGGTGTGGAGAAAAGGGGACTCTTTTGCCGTGTTGGTGGGAATGTAAATTGATACAGCCACTATGGAGAACAGTATGGAGATTCCTTAAAAAACTACAAATAGAATGACCATATGACCCAGCAATCCCACTACTGGGCATATATCCTGAGAAAACCATAATTCAAAAAGAAACATGTACCACAATGTTCATTGCAGCACTATTTACAATAGCTGGGATATGGAAGCAACCTAAGTGTCCATCAACAGATGAATGCATAAAGAAGATGTGGCACATATATACAATGGAATATTACTCAGCCATAAAAAGAAACGAAATTTAATTATTTGTAGTGAGGTGGATGGACCTAGATTCTGTCATACAAAGCGAAGTAAATCAGAAAGGGAAAACAAATACCATATGCTAACACATATATATGGAATCTAAAAAAAAAAAAAAAATTGTCATGAAGAACCTAGGGGCAAGATGGGAATAAAGACACAGACCTACTAGAGGATGGACTTGAGGACACGGGGAGGGGGAAATGTAAGCTGGGACAAAGTGAGAAAGTGGCATGGACATATATACACTACCAAACGTAAAATAGATAGCTAGTGGGAAGCAGCCGCATAGCACAGGGAGATCAGCTTGGTGCTTTGTGACCAGCTAGAGGGGTGGGATAGGGAGGGTGGGAGGGAGGGAGATGCAAGAGGGAAGAGATATGGAGACATATGTATATGTATAACTAATTAACTTTGTTATAAAGCAGAAAGTAACACACCATTGTAAAGCAATTATACTCCAGTAAAGATGTTAAAAAAAAAAAAAGTGATATAGGAATTGTTTGTGACTAATTTAGCTGTGTACCAGAAACAAAGAGAAATCCTCTCTAGAGAAAGACAAAAATCAGCCAGGACGTCAAAACAGCTCTAAAAATTATCAAACACAATATCTTGCATTCAGAAACAAAAACAAAAGCTAAGCAAGGATACCAAAGATAAGATGACCAAAAAAAAAAAAAGATGACCAAAAAATGCGAGGAAATAGATAACAGAAACAGACCCACAGGATATCTTGAATCTGAAGATGTCGGACATGAAATTAATTATTAGTGAAATACTCAAGAAATTTTTTTAAAAGACAGGAAGAAAAATTTTGGAATAAAACAGGATTTTTTTAAATTAATTAATTTATTTTTTAACATCTTTATTGGAGTATAACTGCTTTACAATTGTGTGTTACTTTCTGCTTTGTAACAAAGTGAATCAGCTATACATGTACGTATATACACATATCTCCACCCTCTTGCGTCTCCCTCCCACCCTCCCTATCCCACTCCTCTAGGTGGTCACAAAGCACCGAGCTGATCTCCCTGTGCTATGTGGCTGCTTCCCACTAGCTATCTATTTTACATTTGGTAGTGTATATATGTCCACGCCACTCTCTCACTTTGTCCCAGCTTCCCCTTCCCCTTCCCCGTGTCCTCATATCCATTCTCTACATCTGCGTCTTTATACCTGTCCTGCCCTTAGGCTCTTCAGAACTTTTTTTTTTTTTTTTAGATTCCATATATATGTGTTAGCATATGGTATTTGTTTTTCTCTTTCTGACTTACTTCACTCTATATGACAATCTCTAGGTCCATCCACCTCACTACAAATAAACTATAGAACTTAAAATATACACTAACAGATATTAAGAACATAATGCTTTTAGTAATATTGTTAAAGGTTGAAGAGAGAATTAATGAAATTGAACATAGATCAGGAAGAAACACACATAATGACACTTGAAAAATTAATGAAATGTAAAGAAAGTAAAAATCATATGAGTTATTAAAAGGTTCTAACATACAAGTATTTGGAATCCCAAAAGAAAAGGAGAGAATGTGACAGAACAGTATTTGAAAGATAATAGCTAGGAGTTTTCCAAAGTGACAAAAGACCTCAAGCCATAAATTCAAGAGGCACAAAATACGAGTAAATAAATTCAGAGACACAGTTTTTAAAGAAAGACAAATCATCAATACTAAAATGTAAAGTTAATTTGACATTTAAAAATCAATATATATAATTTACCACATTAATGGAAAAGACGAGAAAGTAATATAACATTTCAATAGATGTACAAATAGTATTTGATGTAAATGGCAGAAGTTTATAATAAAAACTCTTAGTTGACAAGCGGACCAAAAAATTAGAGTGTAGAGAGCACACATATACAACATGATTAGCAAGACTGACCTCACTTTTAGAACACTGCACTCCCAAACTGCATAAATCACATCTTTCTCAAATATTTACAGGCATTTCCAAAATGATATATGTTGGGATATATAAGAAATCTCATCAAATTTCAAAGAATTGAAATAATATAGAGGATATACTCTAATCACGGTGGAATTAAGCTAGAGATCATAAAAAGATAAGTAGAAAGTCTCTATTTTGAAAGTAAGTAGTACACCTCTAAGTAACCCATAGGTCAAAAAGAAACAATGAAAATTAGAAAATATTTTGAAGGGAGGCTCAAGAGGGAAGGGATATGGGAACATGTGCATGCATATGACTGATTTGCTTTGTTGTGCAACAGAAACTAGCACAGTATTGTGAAGCAATTATACTCCAATAAATATCTATTAAAAAAAGGAAAAGAAAAAGAAAATATTTTGAACTGAATTAAAATGAAAATATTGTATATAAAAACTTATAAGCTGTAACTAAAATTGTGCTTAAAGGGAAATTCATAGCCTTAAATGTATATATTAGAAAAGAATGGCTAGAAGTCAATAATCTAAGTGTCCATGTCAAGAAGTTGGAAGAAAAAACAACATAGTGAACACAAAGAAAATAGAAAAAGGAAATAATAAGCATAAATATATAAATTAATTAAAACAATGGAAATACAAAGCTAAGTGGTGACTCTTTAAAAAGAGTAATAAAATATCCTCCTGAAGAGACTGATGGAGAGAGAGAGAGCAAGAGAGAGAGAACCAGAAAGGGACAGAGGAAAGGAAGGTGAGAAAAGGCAAATAATTTAATTAAAATTAAATTTTAATAACAAATAATTAATGTCAGTAATGAAAAGAGAACTTCACTAAAGATCCTAAGACATTAATAAAATAATAAGGGTATAATAATGTCATGCTAGTAAATTTTTTTTTTTTAATTCTTAATATAGCCAATTTTTTTTTTTTTTTGGCTGCGTTGGGTCTTTGTTGCTGTGTGGCTTTCTCTGGTCGCGGCGAGCGGGGGCTACTCTTTTTTGCAGTGTGCGGGCATCTCATTGCAGTGGCTTCTGTTGTTGTGGAGTAAGGGCTCTAGGCATGCGGGCTTCAGTAGTTGTGGCTCGCGGCCTCTAGAGTGCAGGCTCAGTAGTTGTGGTGCATGGGCTTAGTTGCTCCGTGGCATGTGGGATCTTTCCAGACCAGGGATCGAACCCGTGTCCCCTGCACTGACAGACAGATTATTAACGACTGCACCACCAGGGAAGTCCCTCATGTTAGTAAATTTTAAAATTGATGGGAAGTGAATATATATCCAGAGGTATACAACTTATTAAAATGAACAAAAGGAAAAATAGAAAATATGTTTGTAAATGAATTATTTAGGTTTATAAGAATTTGACCTAGCTTTCCTTAAAGTGTGGTGTTCCTGATCTCCTGATCGCCTACAAACAGGATCCAAGAACCTTCCATGAACTGCAAACTCTGAGTGATTCCACCTAGATCTAATTTGCTGTTGTTTTTGTTTTCCTCAAAATTGCCTCTTCTTTAATCATAGGTGAAAAGCCTTTGAAACCATGACTCTTAAGACTCATGAAAAGATTTGAATGCTAGATTCATTAGCAAATATCAATACTGGGTTCCTAGAACATTCCAGGGGACCTCGCTTAATTTTCAAAATGTGGGATGGACCTATGTATGCCAAGAATTGAGTTCTCTCTCTGCATATAATAGTGAAGTCATCAGAATGGCCTTCACAGATAACCTCAGAGGTTAATTGTTATCTGGAAACCACCAGAAATTTAGTAACATCTAAACTCTATATAACTCCCAGAATTCCAGTCAATTTTGAGCTATATTTATTTCCCTGACATCTGCAAAGTGCCTGGCACATAGTAGGCCCTCATTAATTTCCCGTTGATTGAATATCACATACCAGTGAATGGGGAATGTAAGCTAAGTAGTTTTATGCTTCAACTTATAATATCATAACATTTTTACCAAGTTGTGAACAAAATACAACTAGTCATATTTTCACTGCCAGGGGTAATAAGTCTTTTGCCCCATAAAGAACTAACTTGTCTTCAATTCATGTCCTGTCACTTCATGAGATTCAGGTTAGCATAGTTTCACTTAAACTGCTGAATACTTAATTTAGCTCAGAATTCTTTCAAACCCCACTTTCCCAGACCCCAGAACACATTTCAGACTCAAGGCTGACTGTCATCGTTTCTTCCTCCACCCAAACTAATGAGCCAATCTTTTCCATAGCAACGAAAAAAAAAAAGGGGGAATGGAAAATGGAAAGGAGTAAAAAAAGTCCATAAAAGTTAACACAATTAGATAGATATGTAGACATGAATAAAATTGGCAGTGGGGTGATTAGTATAAATTTTAATACCACAACTTTTGGAGGAATTGCACAACTTTGTCACAGCCTCACCACTTGTGAACGATGTAGTCATTGCTGGTCTGTGGCAGGGAATAAGCTTCATAGCACCCAAACACCATCAGAGGTTCTATATTTACCTTACATCTGCCAAAAACCCATGTTCTCGCATTTTCTGTATAAAAGAGCTCCATGTGGGCCAGATTTAATTTGATGCAGAAATACTATATGTCACTTCCAATAAAAGCAAAAAGGAAAGAGAGATTCACACACTAACTTATCAAGGATGGCAGCTCATGCTGGTGTTTGGAATAGTTTGGAGGTATTGTTTTGTTTACTGAGCTGTCAAGTTCAAAGGAAGGTGCACAAGCCTGATTAGAATGGCCTCCCCAGATCTGTTTTCCAAATAGAAAACATATGCGCCTGTGGAGTGAGCTCTTCATTCCCAGCTCCAAGTGAATTTGAAAACAGTTTGATTCTGGGGAAGGAGAACATAGTGTAGCGTCTTTCCTTGCAAAGTACTGTTCTGAGGTAAGACCAGGGCAAACTTCTGATGGCCAAGGTAAAATGCATACCAAGTCAAGTTTCTACATTTCTTAATGTAGAAACCAAGGGGAGCCTTAGGCACTGTTATATTCAATCCCCCGTAGATTCCTTCAGGTGCAGGTACTGACACCTAAAGAGATCACCTGATTAGACTTAAAACTACACAGCAAATCTGTGGCCAAGTTAGAGTCCCAGTGCTGGTCTCTTGATTTGTTTTTTAACTGAAGTACAGTTGATTTACAGTGTTGTGTTAGTTTCAGGTGTACAACAAAGTGATTCAGTTATACACGTATATATATATATACTCATTTTCAGATTCTTTTCCATTATAGGTTATTATAAGATATTGAATATAGTTCACTGTGCCATACAGTAGGTCCTTGTTTATCTATTTTATATTTAGTAGTGTTATCTATTAATCCTATTAATTTATCCCTCCCTACCCTTCCCCTTTGATAACCATAAAATTATTTTCCATGTCTGTGAGTATATTTCAGTTTTGTAAATAAGTTCATTTGTATCATTTTTTTAGATTTCACATACAAGTGATATCATACGATATTTGTCTTTCTCTCTCTGATTTACTTCACTTAATATGATAATTTCTAGTTCCATCCATGTTGATGCAAACGGCATGATTTCATTCATTTTTATGGATGAGTAATATTCCATTGTATATATATACTACATCTTCTTTATCCATTCATCTGTTAAGGGACACTAAGGTTACTTCTATGTCTTGGCTATTATAAATAGTCCTGCTATGAACATTAGGGTGTATGTATCTTTCTAATTAGAATTTTTGTCTTTTATGGATATATGCCCAGGAGTGGGATTGCAGGATCATAAGGTAATTCTATTTGTAGTTTTTTAAGGAACCTCCATACTGCTCTCCATAGTGGCTGCTGGTCTTTTAGTTTATAATTCAGCACTCAGTGTTACATCATGCTGGGCATCAGAATAAATTTTTAAAACTTCACTTAGATTTAAAAAAATATAGGAAAAGTAACTATAATACTTGAAATGGTGATAGGACTGAAAAGATATAGAGATAAGTCATTTAATACAGAGGAAATGCTTACATATAAGTCAAATTAACATTTTTTTCTTTTATTCATATCAGATTCCAGGTGTAAGAAGAATTGTCTCTTATTTTGCAGTACAGCATTTTCATTCTTTTCCATTTAAACATATGGTAAGTTATATTCAAAATTTACTCAATTAATTTGTTCTGGATAAATGAAAGGTTGTCATGTTATATAAATATGTATTATAAAAAAACAAATAAAATAATAATGATAAAATAGCGAGTCATGAGCTCTTTTATGAATGTAATCAACTTACACACATGTAACAAATGTACTCTTGTTTATAAAATGTGATTTCTTTGACTGAAAAACAATGATTTGAAGTTGTTTAAATGCTCCAACTCTGAAAGGAATGCACTTTCCATGGCTGTTTCACGCATCAGAAAAGCAAGTCCATTGTTTACAACCCATCTTTTTGTAAGGCACCTTCAAGCTCTAAGAAATCTGAATTTCTCTCTAGATCTGTAAGTCCATATAGTCTGCTGATAAATATCCTAAGATTTTTTTTATTGTATTGTTACATGCACACACACATACACACAAACAAAACAACAACAAGATTTGGAGCAGGGCTTCCCTGGTGGCGCAGTGGTTGGGAATCTGCCTGCTAATGCAGGGGACAAGGGTTTGGGCCCTGGTCTGGGAGGATTCCGCATGCCGCGACTGGGCCCATGAGCCACAACTACTGAGCCCGTGCGTCTGGAGCCTGTGCTCCGCAACGGGAGAGGCCGCGGTGGTGAGAGGCCCGCACACCGCGATGAAGAGTGGCCCCCGCTTGCCACAACAAGAGATAGCCCTCACACAGAAACGAAGATCCAACACAGCAAAAATAAATAAATTAATTAATAAAACTCTTTAAAAAAAAAAGATTTGGAGCAAAGTAGATGTAAAATAAAGATTTTTTACTGGAAGACAATCTCTCTCCTAATTCTGAGTAATGTCTGTCCCTATTCCATTCAAAAGCCTACCAAGAAAGTAATAGACAAAGACATGCCAGGTGAAAAACATCATACTCCAAAACCATACCTGAAGAAACCCAGAAATCACTTCATCCAAACATTGACTTATGACAATATGTTGGGCAATGCAATATATTTTATTTCATTAAACTTGTTTTTCTCCATTTAAAATTTACATAGAAGTCCATTAATTTAATAAAGATTTTACTTTCAAAAAAATTCTATTTGTTTGGCTTTGGCCATGGAGACATTCTGGGCTTTCTCCAGTTTAGCTCCTGTAGACATGAATGTTGACTCAAAAGTCAACTTTCTTTGTCTCTTGCTCTACTGGATTCAGTCTTTCTCTTTGCCAGTACTCCCCTGGCCTACATTGATGATATCACTCTGAGTCACTAAGAGGCATGCACCCACATGGTCAGACACAATAATGATGTTGCTGATGACAGCACCACTGTTAATAATCTGACCACACAGTGATAGGAAGCATTACCAGGCTCTGCATTTTAACAATTAAAACATTCTTCCTAAGCACAGACCATCTAGGATTAGACCACACCTGCTTTTGCTTTCTTAACCTTATCTCTATCTTTGTTGTACATTCTTGGCCAAGATATAAGAAGGAAACCTGTTGGACATTTCATAGCCTTTGACCTCTTCTGACTAAATGAACATGTCTAGGACAAACATGGCTTACATTTGACACCATTTCCCCTTGAGGTATGAAGTTGTACCTGAATGACAAAAGATAAAAACTAACCTTCACGAGTCTTCTCTTGGAAATGTACCGAATTGTTCTGAAAGTTATGTTTAATTTTGTTTAATATTGATATGGCTACAATATTTTCTTGAGAAGTTTCAGAGGAAAAACTATGCTTTACAGATGTTATTTCTGCATAATTTGTATTCCCATGTATTTCCAAACGGGAAATAGCACTGGCATTTTCCAAAAGTTCATAGGAGTGAATGCATAAGAGGTACGTGGATGATGACTACATACAGTGTTTGCCAAGATTTTAACGCAAGATTATTGCATCTAATAAATGCAAATATAAGATATTAATCTTAAACTAATATTTAAACATAGGCATCAACTGAAGAGAAGTAAGCATTACAGTGGACTCTACAGACAGCCCCAAGACTTAAGCCAATGGTCATATCAGTTAAGCTAAGAAATCAGTTTGTTGAGTTGTAGAGAGTCAGGGGCTAACACAGGGAAAGTCACAGGCTTGATCCCTTTGAGAATCCCCTCGTTCTGTGTAGGCAAAACTCTGTTGCTTGGCCTCAGATTATGGTCTTCTCTACTGGACAGAGCTAACTATTAATCTACCAAGTATAATTGCAAGTCAATAGATAACGTCTACAATCAATACACTAACACATTTCAGTATATGCATATTTTTAAGAATGTCTACCTAAAAAGCAGAAGGAAAAGTCAAAAGAGTTGAAAATAGGAAAATGACTAAGGAGTGAGGAACTGGTATTTTCTTCATTAAACGTTTAAAAAATGTTTTTATCTGTGTCCATATATTGCTCTGATACAAATATAAATTAAAAAATTAAATTATGAATTGAAAACAAACACGTGCTTACTATTGCCAGCTGAAGGAAGTAGATGGGACACTGCAAAGCATTCAGTATAAGCAATTCCCCAGCACAATTAGATGAGAGAAACCGTTCATTCTTTCATACATTCATCAAACAATCAAGGAGCCATTACTATGTATAACTCATGGACCAGACGCTGTGGGAATATGCAGGTGAGTTTGTCACAGTCTCTCTTCTCAAAGACCTCACAATCAAGTATGAAGAGAAAGATATGCAAATAGCTAATCATAATAAAAAAATGAAAGCTATATGGAGACTTATTCATGAGTACAGAGTACAGAGGGAAGACCCATGGATATTCATTGGTAACATCAAGACAAATGTCACAGAGAAAATAGTCATTTGAATTCAGCCTTTAACAATAACGAAACTATCTAATATGTTATAATAATATTTCCTCTTTAACAGGGGTTACAGACAGAGTTTAGGTTAGTAGAGAAGAGAGGAAGGTTTTTTGGTTTTTTTGGCCGTGCCACACAGCTTGTGGGATCTTAGTTCTCTGACCAGTGACTGAAACCATGCCCCGCAGTAAAAGCGCCAAGTCCTAACCATTGGACCACCAGGGAATTCCCGAGGAAAGTATTTCAGATTGGGGGAGAAGCAGGAAGAAAGGTGGGAAGATGTGCAAGCTCATAATACTGTGTGTGTGGATGGGATGGGGAGGGAAGACAGAAGAGTTAGGAGGGGAACCAATGGAAGAGGATTTAAATGCCATACACTGATGCTTATTCTTTATTCTTAATGGTTTTTTGAGAAGTGAAATGGCACTTGCAAAGATTAACTCCAGTGACCCTCTGAAGGATGGTTTGGAGAGTGAGAACCAGAAGTATCAAGAAGCTGGTACAATAGGAACTGGGAGCACAAGGACGTGAACCATGGCATTGCCAGTGTCAGTGGAAAGAAAGGAATACATAAAGAGGCAGTGTGGCAGAGGAGAGATCAACTAAACTTAGCAACCAATTAAATGTGAGAGGTACAAATAATAAGGGATCAAATATGGGAGGTTTTTGGTTTGGACAGTTGAATTAATGATGGTATTAGTAACTGGGACAGAAAACATAGAAAGAGATATAGGCTCATGGAGGGACTATAATTAATTCCATTCAGGACATCTGGGCTTCAGACACTTTCAAAACAAGCCAAGTGAAGGCTGACATTGACAAGTGGCAAATATTCCTGTTTACTTAGAACAAAAACTTGAATCATGGACAGACATTATTAAATTTGTACTAAAGGCAAAGTATTGAAAAAGGTCCTATGAGTGAACAAAGCAGCTTATACTACAGTCTCTGACCATAGGGGCTTGATAATGTGGGTAAAAAGACATCGTAAGGGCGTGGAAATATAAGAGCTATTCCTAGGAAATTTAATGGGAGAGATAGAAAAGAAACCAGGCTTGGAAGATGGATAGAAGTGGAGGAAAGGGGAAGGGAGGGATGAGTTTCCAGTGAAAGCACGGAGGGGATGCTGAGAAAGAGGAACAGCTGGACTGGAGAAAACTTGAGAGAAAGGAGGGGGAAGGGCACGGCTGGGAAGTTGGAGTTAGCTTCTGTGCATTTTTAATATCAAGCAAAGCTGCTTGAATTTGATAGAGATAACAAAATGGAACTTTGTGAAGATTTTCTAACAAGTGAGTAAAATGAGCACAATATTGCTGCCTCCCGTTTTGAGATATGCTTGCATTGTTTACTCCTTTCTCCATTCTTTAAACAAATTTTTTTTAACATCTTTATTGGAGTATAATTGCTTTACAATGGTGTGCTAGCTTCTGCTTTATAACAAAGTGAATCAGCTATGAGCAGCTATCATGTATGAGATGCTATGGACGAGGTCAAAACTGGATCAGAACTGAACAATTCTCCCAGGACTTAACCTTTGAACGAGACATAGGGTGTATACTCATGGAAATAGACATGAGTTTGGAGTCAGAACTAGTCTTTCCGTTCAGGCTTTGTCCCTGAATAACTGCATAACTTCGGGCAAGTCGCCAATTGGTCCTAAATGTTTTTCCCGCTGTTATTTCATTTGTTTTTATTTGGATGTTAGGCAGTCTTCTTGAGACTCTTCTTTTTTCTGGTCTCTTTGCCTTTTCCCTTCTCTCTCTCTCTTTCTCTTGCTTACTTATCACCAATTCATAATTTTTATTATTGCTTAACAAAATTGGATCATATTGACAGATTTCTACAACTTGCTTTCCTCCATGGAAAAATTTGTTGAAAGCTCTTCTAATGTACAACTAATTCATATTTTAAGACTTTTCCCCTAATATTGGATATATTTATTCAATATTCTGTTATGTCTTCAACGTGTTTTGGGATTTGGCCTTTGTGACAAAGCTGCAATAAATATCCTTGCCCGTATATTTATATTTCCTAGTACTTCTTTCTATGGGAAAGATCGTCAGACTTAGGGGTGCTGGGTATATGTATTTGTAATTTCATTAGGTTTTGTCAACTTGCTTTCCAAAATGCCTGCAACAATTTGTAGGTCTACACAAGAGCCCTGGTTCTCAAAGATTCACGTGCATTATAATCACCTGGAAAGTTTGTTGAAACATGGTTTCTTAGGCCTCCCCTCTAGAGATATGACTACTTGTATTCAGTGATAATGTTATTTTTAACTGCTGGCAGTAGAACAGATATGAAGTACATAATACCTTATTTTACTTGTTTGCACTGTATTGGCTACTAATAAGTGTGAGCATCTTTTCAGACATTTGTAGGCCACTTGGATACACTCTTCCATGTATTGTTTCTAATGTCCTTTGTCCGCTTTTTTCTATCAAGTTGCTTGTTTTTTTCCTGAAATAATCTCTCGCAGAGCATCAGCTGTTTCTTCAGTCTCTGCATGTTCTTCCCAGGCTCGATCATTTTGAGGGGCTTAACTGCCTTTCTCCCTTCCTGCTAACCCAACTATTGAGGAAGATGCAGATTCAAAGCTCCTTTCCACGAGGGGAATGAGCAAGCTTCACTTGAAACCAGAAATTCGGCATTCTTAATTAAATATTATGGCTGAGGTATCTTTCCCCATCTGTCTTGTCACCTCCCCAAAGGAAAACAGTAAGCTAAGATCTATCTGTATATCTTCCTTCTTAGATTAAAAATTAAGTGATGAAATAAGTCATTTCTCTATTTACTAGATTCAGTTAAAATATTTGTGACAGGAGAAAACTTATTATAATTTTCCTGAGTCATATGAATAGAAATTCTTTCATAAGGACTCAGAGTTTGAATAGCTCTTATCACAGACTGACTTTTGTCCCTTTGAGAGAAGGAACATATTTTATATGTATTTCCAGTCATTACAGTATCCAGGACAATATTCTGAACTTAGTACATGGCCAATTAATGAATGTATATCATATTATCTATTTATCTTGATAAATTTACTTACATACATAGAGCTTACAACTGAGCCTGAGGAGGGCAAGTCTGTTTTTTATAAAGTGAGGTTTACTATCTGTGTATTTCAGAACTGGACAGTCTTTCCTTCATTTCACACTGTGCATGAAAGACAGTTAGTCATCTCTCTACTCTAAAGGAAATTTCCCTATATCATCATTTCAAACTAAGAGTATTCTGGGAAACAGTCAAAGCCGGGGGTCTGGAAACTGAGTTCCAACCCCCTTAAGTGATTCAGATTGTGTTCTGTCTGCAGGGACATGCAGGGACACAGTGGAGGCTTTCCTTTTTCCAGTCAGAATTCCCACCCCTGAGGCTGACCACCATTGAACTGCAGCTCTCTATTATGATGAGGGCATAACCCAAGTTCAGAAGCTGCCAGAAGCTTCTGGCACAAATGTCTGGTCACCAAGGGCAGAGATCCCCAACCATCTGGGGACTTGTGGTTCAACGGGCAACGTACTTTCCAATACTGCTCTAAAGTGATTTATATTTGAACATCTTGTCAAGCAATGAGTATGCTCCTGCTATAGAGGTAGGAGTGTCCAGTTAGTTTGTTTTGGTTGTTATTTGCTTTGGTTTAAGTCTGGGTATGAATTCAAGGCCATGCAGTCCACAGTTTGCAAGATTACATGCTTACGGGAAGGTTGTACTTGATTGCAAAAATGACCAAAATTACTTTGCAGTCCCTTCCTTGGGGAGATGGAGCCTATTTCCCCACTCTTTGGATCCAAGTTGGTCTGTGACCTGCTTTAGTTAACAGAACACAACAGAAGTGATGTTGGGAGAGTTCCAAACCTAGGCCACAATAGGCCCTGTAGCTTCCGTTTTTGTGGCCTTGGAACCCAGAGGCTGCATGGGAAAAATCTCAAGTGAGCCTGCTGGATGAGGAGCTGTCTCAGAAATATGTACTGCCCCAGGTGACAGCCAGCCAGAAAGAGAGCCACCTTGCTAAATGGCAGTTGACCATAGACGAGTAAGTGAGCCCAGGTGAAACCAACAGAACTAACTGCCCAAATAAGCTCACTAAATGACCGACCCTAGAATATTGAACTAAGTAAACAGTTGTGATTTTAAGCCGTTACGTTTGGGGGTTTTTGTTACATGACAAAAGCTAACTGATACATAGGTACACATATACAGACAAACAGGGTAATAAAGAATGGTGAGGGCTGTGGTGCTGTGGTAATGCATGTCTATCCAAAGGAATTCAAATATAGATTAAAAAAAAACTTTGCTTGCCATGGGAAACACATCTGGAAGCTGCCTGCTGGCCAAGCGTGTTTGCCTTTTGATCTAGCCAGATCCCTCCTTCTTACAAATGAGAAAATTGGTCCAGAAAGTGACTCAGTCAGATTGCTATGGCTAGTTGGTGCCAGAACAAAAATAGAGTCTAGGTCTTCTAGTATCTTATGCCGGACCTTTTCTTTAACAACGGCTGGCTTTTTCTATCTGAAACAGGTATGAGTTGAAGATAAGAAATGACAGCATAGAACTAAGATTGCTCAACTCTTTGAGAGGGGATCTTTTAATTTTCTTTCATGGAAATCGTTTCAATGGAAAAGAACAGATCCTGTGATTTAATTTTAAGAAAAAATATTCTAAGAAATGTTTATTGAGCTTAACATTTTCTGTCCAATGAACACATCACTCTCACTCATTAATTATATTTTTGTACGTTCTGGAAACCAGGGAGAATAACAAAGTTCTCAAATCTTAAAATGGAGGGAAAAATAGTCTGGTTACATAACTCTTTGAGAAACTAACCCGTTAGGCTATGTAAGGAATGATAAAACCCATATTTCAGGTCCTCTGAACATATAATGCCACCTTTTTGTAGATTGCAAATCACTATCCTTAAAATGAATTTCATCATTGATGATATACATCATATCATAAAGGATAAACAGATGTTTTGACAGGTATCTGGCATTTGACTGCAAAAAAAAGCGAGTTCCAGAGTCCATTTTCATCCTTTTCCCTTTCTGTGAAGTTAACATAAACCAAATGATTTCTCACAGAGTATGTTTATTTCTGCATGGAGGTTTACTCTTTACCCGTGATAAAAGCCTCTCTTGCACAAAGTCTCCAAATCAGGGTTAGAATATGGAGAAGTTTAATCTAAATTGACCCTTCCCCATCTGGGTTTTGCCCATCCTGACATGGTCATGCTGTTATTCCCAATGCAGCCTAAGAGTCAAAAAATCAAAATTAAATTTTTAAAAATTCAGTGTGGTGTTGGCATCCTTCTATATGTTTTACATCTGTGCATTGCAAAGACCTTTTAAAATGCCATTTGGAACATATATGGAAACAGGTACACCTAAGTTCATGATGGCGACATGGGAAGCACTGTGAAGAAAAATGGGCTGGGAGGCGTGAAACAGAGAAAAAGGGCACAACCCAATTCCCATTACTTAATACAACACATTGTGAGGCCAGAGCCTTGTGGGAGCCAATCACCAGCTGACAAAATTAGATTCTGAATCATGTTTTGTAATTCTTTCGAATGCCAGCCAGGGATGAGAGCCTTCCCTGGGAACGGGTTCCTCCCCGGACCTACCCCCTCCCAGCATTCCTTATCAGCGTCCAGCCAGCTGCCAGTTCTTAAGGTTGTTGGACAGGGAATTTAATTCTCAAGGTTGTGCATTAATATTCAAATTCCTTCTTATCCATAGACTGTGACTTAAGTATGAACTTTTTTTTTTCCATCTCCACCCTCTTTCCTGCATGAATTTCCTTCCAAAGATTTACCCAGAAATCTTTGAATTGAATGGATATAGAAAGGAGAGCCATTTACAAACCTTGTACTGACTCAGTTCTTCTGCAGTACAGGCATTACCCCCCAGAGCAATGCTTCTTATTTCCCAATTACAAAAAAAACTAATCTTATTCAATATCCTTTGAAATACGTCCCCACCCCCTGAAGCTGCTTTTCCCCTCCAGCAAGGGTTCAGTTGATGTCTGAAGTTGTTGGCAAGTAAATTGGAATTAGTTACAGTGGAAAATAGAGTTATCAGAATGTAGCCAGATATCTCATATTGCTTAGGGTGGTCCTCGTGTTCACATGGATGCCTTAGAGAATCTGAAGATTAGGCAACACTTCTCAAATGATCTCAAAATCAAAAATATACCTGCAGGATTATTAGGAATCACACAGCAACAAAAAAGAAATATGTACTGTGAAAGACATAAAGGCATGTGCTGTTTTGTGTCAGAAAGCATTTTGGCCTCAACTACCAGACTAACTAAAAGAAAACATGATGGGATTTTAGTTTGGTCTTAATTAATGCAGTGTCAATTACCTGTGCAAAGCATCTTAATGTTCCACTTTACTTTGCATTTGTGGGACAATTCACAGCATAATGTAGGGGAGTCCCCTTCACTGAATGAATAAACATTTGTCAGTGGCAAACTGTACACAAGGCACTTAACAGATACCAGGGGGATGTCTGCTCTCATGAATTGTTTTATTATAAGGAGTCAGATAGATCTTTTCCAAAATCTTGTCTAGACCCTCTACTAATCTTATGACTTTGGGCAAGTTATTTAAACTAAGCTTCGATTTTCTCATCTCTAAAACAATAACCTCAGTTGTTATTGTTAGGCTTAAAAAAACCCAACACATGTACACTAGATTTAAATGTTTTTTATTTACTGTCCAAAACACAGTAAGCAGTAATTAAATGTTATCCTTTTAGATGTTCTAAGAGAGAAGATAAACTTATCTTTAAATACTAACAATTTTAGGGCTTCCCTGGTGGCGCAGTGGTTGAGAGTCCGCCTGCCGATTCAGGGGACACGGGTTTGTGCCCCGGTCTGGGAAGATCCCACGTGCCGCGGAGCAGCTGGGCCCGTGAGCCATGGCCACTGAGCCTGCGCGTCCGGAGCCTGTGCTCTGCAACGGGAGAGGCCACAACAGTAAGAGGCCCGTGTAATGCAAAAAAAAAAAAAAAAACTAACAATTTTACATCAGAGCATTTTGGGGGTCAATCTTCAGTCACTCTCAACTCCCTACTTTGATCAAAACTCACCTTATATGTGTGTCATAGACTCCAGGCTCCACTTTCTTTCGTGTTAATATGATAAAATAAACCAAGCAAGAATGATGATTAGGTCAAATGGGTTTTGTATAGTCCCTCATGAATAATAGATGAAATTTTAAATATCCTCCAGGAGGTTATGGTTCAATTCTAAGTACAGAATAATGGCAGGAAATTTAGGTACTGATATGATCTCTAAGGTAAGGATTTTAGAATAAGGGAAGGATTGGATACCCCTAAAACCACACTGAAGGGCAGACCTCCGTTCATTCATTCCACTGTATAATGTAGAACTGACATCTCATTTTAAAAAATAGAAACTGATACAAACCTAAAAGTCAAAAACCAGAATGAATAGAACCATCTCACTTCTCCTAAGCATAATCTTTCCCTAATTTGGGGGGAAATGACAAATAAAGATCACCCTATAGCTAATACAAAATCAAAGCAACATTTGAGAAAATTAACTAACTTGACTTTTATATAATGACATGATAAAATGTGCCTAGATTCAGTCTTCTGATTTCTTAACAATAGTAGTATACAAAAATTTTAATTGAATTTTAATCTTCGATTACAGAAGCTATCAGATTAGACCTCCCTAAGTTCTCATCACTGCAACTCCTCTCCTACCTTCCCATGAGCCCATATAGTCTATTTTCTCTCCTGCTGCAACAGTAAACTGTCATGTATCTAGCTAAGACCAACTCTTTCATTCTCACCCACTAGAGGACATTTCTCCAGGAATTCACCCCTCTTTCTGCTAAATTGAACATCGATTGTTCCTCTTTTATGGATCATTCCTTTCATCCCAGAATCAGGCACTTGATATCTCCCATCATTACAACAACAATAACAATGACAACAAAAACTAATAACCCCACCTTCCCCTCCAGAAAACACCCCATTTGTTTTCTGCCCTTCAGAGCAAATTTTCTTTTAAAAAAGTTATCTGTATGCCCACTGACCAGTTTTTTTTTGTTGCTCCATTCTCTCCTGAACCCACTCTACTCAAGCTCTTATCCCAGCTAGTCTACTAAACATGAAGGTTATCAATGACTTAAAGTTTTCTAAATACAATAGTTAATTCTCATCAAATTCAGTCAGTATCATTTGATAACTTATCTTTCTGAACTACATTGTCTGTTCAGTCAGCTTTACTGGTTCTTCTTCTTTTTTTTTTTTTTTTTCCGGTACGTGGGCCTCTCACTGTTGTGGCCTCTCCCGTTGCGGAGCACAGGCTCCGGACGCACAGGCTCAGCGGCCATGGCTCATGGGGCCAGCCGCTCTGCGGCATGTGGGATCCTCCCGGACTGGGGCATGAACCCGTGTCCCCTGCATTGGTAGGTGGACTCTCAACCACTGCGCCACCAGGGAAGCCCTACTGGTTCTTCTTAACCGTCCTAAACTCTAATCACTGCAGTGTTTGGCCTAAGCCCTTAAGACTTCTATTATATGCCCTTTTTTTTTGGTGATCTCATCAAGACTCAGAGCTTTAAGTATTTCTAAGCTGGACCTCTCCCAAGAACTCTAGGGTCATATATCAAACATCCTACTAAACTTCTCCACTGGATGTCTAATAGGCATCAGAATTGAATATATCCCAAAATTAAGCATCTACATTTTAATCCACCTAAACCTTCCCTTTTCTCATTCTTCTCCATCTCAGTAAATGTCAGTTTCACCTTTCAGATGAAAGGTGTTATTCACCTTAGTTATTCAGATAATTTTTTTAACTGCAGTCACCCTTGATTTCTCTCTCTCATACCCCATATTTAATCTGTCAGCAAATTCTATCTGCTCTACCTTCAAATTAAGAGAATCCAAACTCTTCTCATCACTGCCACACATCCAGATGTCTTCCATTTTCCCCTCCACCCTTCTCCACCCAACTCTCTAAATCTGCTCTCTTACCTCCTACCTGCCAGTTAGGTTCAATCCTGGGGAAGCATTGACAACAGTTTGAGAGAATGGAGAGAGGCTGAGTTCCAGGGATTATGTTCCTGGCTTCCATCACGCAATCCCCTCAGGCTGGCATGCCTCTATTGAAGGTACCTATTCCTCTCAAGGAGGACCTCCTTGAGTGTACCTCCTTCACACATTTTTCTCCTTCTGGGTTCAGGTTCTTCTGGCCTAGCAGTAACAAATCCTCTGATCATAACAGTAGGTCATCACACTCTCCACTGTAGTTTCCCTATATTCCACCTATACTTCTGTAAATAGTCACTTTGTAAATAAGCCTTCCTTAAATTATCCTAATTTGAATAGGGCACTTGTTTCCTGATTGAGAACCCAAATGACAGTAATTGCTACCAAAAGTAACTCAAGAAATAGATCTTTGAAGTGAGGTTCTGTAATTGCATTGCACATATACCAAAGGAAGAAATGGAACAAGAGATATCTGGAGCAAGTGGTGGCATCATACTTACTTCACTTAGCATGTGCAAGTGTAAGGCAATAGCCTGGTAAATTGGGTGCAATGCTATAGATGGAATATATGCCTTAAATATAAGGGCAATACATATTCCTTCATTTCTGTAACTTATCCTAAATGTATACATCCAGGAACAAAGTGGTAGCATGACCCCTCTCATTATTTTACCAATCAACTACTTGACAAAATATTTTCTTCCCACCTCCACAACTTAAGGTTCACTGTGTTTTGAGGCCCTGGTGTCCACCTCAAATGCTTCCACCAAGAAATAATATCATTGATTCAATGATTGGAAACCAAGACTTCACCCTTGTCATTTTTGTTCCTTGTGCCACTGAGCCAACAGTGAGAGAAGAGGGCCCTTGTTCTAACGAACATAATTCATCTTGATTGACCCTGATCACTAGGGGGAAAATGAGTCACTGCTACATAATGGGGGAAGAGGATTATTTTAGGAACCCATGCATTTGGTGGGGTACCTATTAGTACTCCTTTGGCCAAAAGTCCTTGACCAGTGGAAAAGTGTGGGAAGACCAAAGAAGATAAGACATCAAGGGCTCATATATCATATGAATGAAGTTTTTTGTCATTCTACCAGGTAAAGAGCCTGATTATATGGTGCTGGCCAAGGAGAGAAAAATATGCAATTGATTTGTAGAAGATAATCATGATTACCAGTTTTGGCTCATGATCAAGTACAGTAGCAAAGACTGTGTAAGCTCTGTTTCATGTCATTTCTTTCTTTCTTCTAGTTTTCTACCACTTTATATGAATAACACAAGTGGTGCTTATCATGATATATGGTAGTTAGGAGGATTACTGAACAGACAACAACCACAGTGTTATGGTATCTGATGGGATTTCATGCTTTCCCTAGTTTGAAGACATAAACTTTTTAGCCAGAAGAAAGGAGAAAAAGCTGAGGGCAAGGGGAGTAGATAGTGGTGGGTAACTTATACTTGTCTCTCCAGATCTACCTTTCATTATGCTCCAGTTTGCTTTCTGCCCCAGGAGTCTGAACTTGTAAGGACATGGATGGTTTCCTTGCCCTCTGGCCCCTGACTGGGTTTAGTCAATGGGGAGCCTTTGAGGAAGATTGGATGGATGGAGGAGAGTGAGATCATGGTATCTATTGCACTGGCTCACTCTGTGAGGTCATTTGGGATGGCCGTGTCTCTGCCCCTCTCAAGAGGACCTCCTCTACACAACTTTCCTCTTTTGTCAGATTCTGGAACTCTTTTCTTCCCATATTCTTTTTGGCCCAGGCACAGTAAGAATTACTCATCCTGGGTTACCACACCATCCCATTTGTTTCCCCTATATGCCACCCACACTTTATAATTAATGCCTTTGGAAAACAAACTAACAAAATTCACTCTTTGAATTATCAAAATTTAAGTGTGCCACCTGTTTCCTCTTTGGGCCATGACCAGTAACTCTCACTAATCTGATCCACCATCATCTCTACCAGGATTACTGTAGTAGCTTCATAACTGGTCTTGCTTCTTTAGCCTTTGTCTGCCTCTAGTTTATTCTCAACAGAGCAGCCACAGTGATCTTTTTAAAACGTGAGATCAAGACACTTGGCTATTAAAAATCTTCTAATGGCTTCCCAACTCACTCAAAGTCTTGTTGTCGACCCACAGGCCCTACACAATCTGCTCCCTACTTACTGCCTGTTTTTACTCTGCCCTGCCAGCAGGAGCTCTGCCCACAGCTCGTACCATGGACCAGTTGTTTCCACCTGGAATGCTCATCCACCCAGATATCTGCACGGCCCCATCCCTCACTTCCTTTATGCCCTCGCTCAAAGAGCATCTTTTCAGAGTGACTTTCCTGAACCACAATATCTAAAATTGCAATCCTCCTCCAAGAAGAGCTTTTCTCCCTCCCTACTTTATCTTTCTCCTAACCTACTCTTAAGCTTATTTATTTTTTTCCTCTTTCTCTCCCTCTAAGTTGTAAATACCTGGAGTGCAAATATTTTTTGTACAGAACTGTTACCAAACATATGGAAGTGTACCTGTTACATATTAAGTATTTAATCAATATTCAGTGAATTCAGTTATTCATTCATTCTTAGTTCACTCAGAGTAAAAGCCAATGTTTTTTGGCTCAAATGCTGACTGAGTTCCTAACCAATCTGAATTAACTTGTCTTAATTCAGTTTGTATCTCAACTTGTGATGCATCTCAGTTTGTGAGCTATGGAAAAACAGAGAGACATTCGCCTCTTTACAAAAAAAAAAAAAAAAATTGCATTTCCCCCATTTGATCATCAGACTTTTCATAATCACCTATTTTCCAAAGGTCAAATCTCCCTTTCAGGAGATGATTTGCTTTACTGTCTAGGCATGATAAAGTGACCATGCCCAAGACAAAATATAATTTTATAAAAGGAAGTCACAATTGTTGTAAATGATGGCCACATTCTTTAAATCTGTATAAAGTTCCTAAACTGACAACTTGAAATGACAATACGAATTTAGAAATGAAATGGAAAAATAAGCTTCATTACTTTACTATCACAGAGTTATAAATATCCAGATCTTATAATTAAATTTGAAGTGGACATCCTTAATTTATGCTTGAACAGAATTTGAAGATTTTGAAGGGAGGGAGCAAATCTTCTACAATCATGAAGCTTTCTCCTGTCCTACAAAAAAAGTTCAAGAAATGCCCACAAAAGTAAACGATTGTCAGAAGGTGTGTAGACTACAAATATCCCAAACTGGGATATTTTAATTTAAAAACACCCTTTTTAGTCTACTTATGTTTTTTCTCATTACCAAAAGTCCTATCATTACTGAGAAATAACTCTGTATCACCTCTGTTTACTAATGGCAACACAGGGTTATGGCACCAGCGTTGCTTAAGTATTTCAAGTTTGGAATTGACTAGGTGCAGAAGGGTGAAGATGCTTCTGTAGAGAGAACTAGATAGTTGGGTAATTGACCCTGATTTCAAGCAAAGGTCACAACTTCTATAAAGTGAAAGCTGAAACTCTACCCATAACTTTCTCCCTCTTTGAGTTCACATCATTGGTAACTTTTTTTAATTAAAAAAAGAGTAACTTTTATTTATACTTACCAAAAAAAACAAAAAACAAAAAAAGAAGTGAAATATATTAGTTCACCAAACGCTTCCTGGAAATGTAATACATCAAGAATAATGAGTATTTTAAATACTGACCTCATGACATTTACTCTATTATGTAGGCCATATCCTTTTGCTATTTAGTGTTTTCCCTACCTTATCAGAGAGTTATGTGTATTTTCAATGGCCTTTTCAACTAAATAGCTTTATTTACAAGGTGACATTTAGAATAGGGAAATGACCACACTGTATATTGAACTATTCACATGTCACAGACACTCAGTGAGCCTGGGAGACGCCAGAGTTCTCTTTGGGCTCCAAGGATGGATTTCAATCCAACAAGTGAAATGTATTTTCCAAAATCCATCACAGCACGTACTAGGAATTTCATCAGTATAATATGGGAAGTACAAATGTCTGAGATATATATAATGTGTGTGTGTGTGTGTGTGTGTGTGTGTGTGTGTGTGTGTGTATATAATTTAATTATAAATAATAGCAAATTGCTAGTTTAAAAATGTACCAGTAACCCATGAAGTATTTGTTAATAGGGGAAAATTTTGATTTTGTGATTCAGAACTAATAAGATGATTTTATGTGGAGTGAATTGTGTAAGTCCCTGATGCATTAGTTCAATACTTTCAACACAACATCCCTATTACCAAGGCATACATTTCTGATATACCTACAAAGAGGAAATAGACATATGACAGGGCTCCATTGATGAAGGAACATTGGATTTGCAAGTTGATATAATAGTGTGATTATCGTAGACTTTAGAGTTCGTTATACTATTTGCCAAGTGTAACACTATGGAATGATGGATCAGGTACTAGAAGTCTTTCGATTTCCATTGAAACGTCCTACTAGTTGAACCACACATCACTAGTCATTATTGGAGCCACTCTAATGACAAAGTTTATGGGCAAACACTTTGGAAATCTGTGCTACCTTAGAAACATAAAATATTTCTCTGCTTTTTGCATCTTCTTCCTCAATGATAATGTGAATGCACAGATTTTGGATTTCCCTTTTTGGGTAATTTTTTCTGATACCTGACCCACCCCTTTATGTCTATCTCCTGGTGGTGGGTTAGGCTTTAGGTAGGAGGGCTAGGAGGTCTGGGGAGAGGTATGACTTCTCAAAAGATCCTATTGTGGAATTCAGCCAAAAAAAGGTGGGGAAAAGGAAGAAATGCTTTCTTTGAAAAACTAAAGATAAGAAAAGAAACTTAATGTTGAGACTGGGCAGAGCTCTGTTTTAAAATATCTACTGTCGATACTTTATACAAAGATGAAACAATACTTAGGCGTTCTCAGGAAGCTGGATGAAGGGGTTTTCCCTGCTCCTCCCCCATGTCCCCACCCTGTGTTTATATGTTAGCAATACCTTGGTCTCCAAGATCCAAACTACAGCCTTTAATGCTTTATTTACTATCAATCTTTGGTTCAAAGGTCTTTTTAACTTTCTCATAAAAAAATTAAAATTCTCAAAGGATTTCACGGCCATTAAATAATTCTTTAAAATGGTAATTTTACTAGTTTATTGTGAAGAAATCAGAAAGAGATGAATTAATTTTGCTTCAAAATATATTTGGTTTAAAAGTACCTAAAGAAAAAATAATACATTTGGTCAAATGTGTTGAAGTTTTGCTAAAAGGCTTATATTTGAGACATAGTTGAAGGTGTTAGCCAATCTGAAAATCCAGTGTATTTCTATAGCAGATAATTTCCCCCCATGAAATATAAGTTTTAATGGAAAATAAAGAGAATGTTGATCTATAGCAAAGAATAAAAATATGATTTTAAATCAAATATATCCGCCACATGTTGTACAGTAAATATTGGCACCTATCCATGGTGAACACAGGTTTAAGGAACATCCTAATACAGCATTGTAAATCGACTATACTTCAATTAAAATATGTATATATACATATGTGTGTGTGTGTATATGTATGCGATAAGAACAGTGCTACTCATTAGAATATCAATATGGCCAGAACTCAATCTTATCTTTAAGGCAATTTTTTTTTTTTTGACTGCGTTGGGTCTTCGTTGCTGCACATGAGCTTTCTCTAGTTGTGGCGAGCGGGGACTACCTTTCGTTGCAGTTTGTGGGCTTCTCATTCCGGTGGCTTCTGTTGTTGCAGAGCACAGGTTCCAGGTGCGCGGGCTTCAGTAGTTGCAGCACGTGGGCTCTAGAGTGCAGGCTCGGTAGTTGTGGCGCACGGGCTTAGTTGCTCCACGGCATGTGGGATCTTCCTGGACCTGTGTCCCCTGCATTGGCAGGCGATTCTTAACCACTGTGCCACCAAGGAAGCCCAAAGCAATTTTAATTTAAAGGATTTTTAAAATACAGAACCATGTCCAAATGGTATACATCTTTCAACAGCTATTCATCAGAACAACGGTAAGCCAGTTGCTCCAAAATGTTGATCTGATCATGAATGTTAATTATTTCAAACTGGAAAAAACACTAGAATTATACTCTGGGCAGCTACTGCTGTGGGGAGGTAAAGAATGGATGCCCTCTCCAGATAACTTAGTCCAAGAATTAGCTCTCTGTGCAAATATGGTTGTCTCTGCTTGAGTGTGTCTGGGTCTTAAGTGATTTGAATACTAGCTTCACTAGTGCAACTCCAGGTGTGTATAAGAATAAAAGATAAATTAAAATCGAGAAGCATCTGGAGCAGTGGTTCTCAAACTTCAGTGTGGAATAGACCCACCGGAAGAACTAATACAGGACACCGAGGCCCAGGTTCCTTGAAGTCGGATGGGAGCTGGGACTTAGTCTGAGAATCACTGATCTAGAGTTGCTCTCTATTCTTAGCTTGAAATTGGGTTAGGATATTTTATATTTATATCCACATCTCTACTGATGTACATATAAGAATTGAATAAGGGAGACCTGACTTGAGAGAATTAATTTGAAGACAATCTGAGGATTTAACTGATCCTAAAATTACCAGGAGGTAATACCGGGGTGCTTCTGCTCAGAAGAAGTCATAATGTGGGGGGCTGCTTCATCAAATGTGTGTGTCAGAACTTAATATCTGATAAAGGAAGAAATTCGTTACTCGGAGTTAAGGATAGAACAATCAACAACCTTGAGGAAACTGACTTATGGGGGAAGAACATATCACCTGAGAGCCATTCAACCCAGTATTCGCTGAAATAAACTCTGACATATTTTTCAAAATGTAAAATGGAAGAAAGAAAATCATGTTAAGGTAATAGAAAATATGGAAATATATGTGAATAAGTTTGCAATGTAAAGTAATCACAAAATTCAAAAGATTTGACTATTTAAAAACTTAAAACTTTGGTGAATTTATAAAAAAAAGTCATTGGGAAAAGTAAAAGCTATTAATAAGTGAAATACATGATGGATTATTATGCTTCCTTAATCCTACCTACCTCCTCTCCAAAAACACCATCTTTTTTCTTTTCCCTCTTTTTTTTCCAACAAACTTCTAAAAAGGCAGTTTATTTTTCTGCCCTTACTTCTTTCTACCTCCAAGCCACAAAAAGCCTTCTTTCCTAGGCACACTCCAGCAGCGATTCTCAAACTTCAGCTTGCAACAGAATCCCCGGACTGATGGGTCCTCTTCCTTGAGTTTCTGATTCAGTAAGTGTGGATCAGGCTCTAGATTCTGCATATCTAACAAATTTCTAAATGATGTTGATGCTACTGATGCTACACTTTGAAAATCACTGTCTTACAGAATATTCTCTTACTGTTGTAGCAGAGCTTTAGTAACTGAAATCCAGTGGTCTAATTTCAGTCCTCATGCTACTTAATCGCTCATACTTTGCCACTCCTACCTTTTTTTTTTTTTTTTTTTTTTATATTTTGAAGGATTGATCAATGTGATTTTGTTCACAAAGTGTCTTATTGCTATATATCCATTCTCCCATTCAGTCAGGGAGGCATCATTCATGTAGGATATCCTCAAGTAGGATATGGCACAGAAAAGCAATTTCAGAAAAAATATATGAATTATTCCTAATTTTTGTGTTTCAAGAGCATCAACCTCAGGAGATGCCAAACACATCCTTTCTTAAGTTTCACATGTGTTTCCACAGCCACTCCTACCTTTTTGAAAGTCTCTTCTCCCTGGGTTTCCATGACATGGATTTTGAATTCTGTTGTTTGCAACTCAGAACTTTCATTTATATACCTGGCATAACATAAATGTCTTCTTTAATCTAAGCCTTATTTATCATATAACTTTAGTTGTATTACTTTCCCTCCCCCATCCATTCTGCACCCACACTGGCTCTTCCCTTCAAGCCTCGACAATGAATGTCGTATTAGACTTCTGTGCATTTTCATAGGTTTTTTCCTCCCCCTTTTTTCCCTGACAAATTCCCTATTTACATTTCAAGATTCAGCCCAAATGACTTATGCTTTGAGAAGGATTCTGCCAGATGGAGTTATGTTTCATGGACTTTTCTCAGCATTTTATAGATAACTTATTATAGTTCCTAAGGTATTTAAGCCTAACTATTTGTTTATAAATTAATCCCATTAAAATATGAACTCATCACAGGACTGTTATGCAAGAGCCTCACACAGTGTTGATTCAAGGAGGCTGCCAGTGTTTCATGAATGAATCAATGGGCCCAAATCACCAAGCAGTAGTGGCAAGCACTGTTTGATCCAATGTTTAGGTCAGAACTGTTTTCAAACCCATCCTGTTTCCAGGCTGCAGAACACATTTCTATCAGCTGATTACAGGATCTGATCAGGCCATGAATAATTAACTTATTTTGCCAAGTACCTGGCACAGCAGTACCCACAAGAAGGTATTTAATAAATTCATATGAGATGAGAATGATAAAACAGATAATCTTTTCCTCTTAACTTGTTAGAGTATACACACTATTAATTTCGTATCAATGTTGACTTCTAGTAGACCAAAATGAGAAAGTAGGAGGGTAAAATTGAGATATTTGTAATTCAGATATATTGCACATTTTGAAAATATATATTAATCTGAGGAATTTCCCACAGGAGCAATACAAGTTAATTTTATGAAAGGTTCAAACAGTTTTTCCACAACCTTGGGAGCACTTAAACACACTTCATCATTCTGCAGAAGTATATATTAACAAAATAAATCTCAAAAGTTTCCATCATTGTTCTGTCTTAAAACAAACAAACAAGCAAAAGTTTCTGGAAGTATCAGATTAAAATACATGATACTTATTAATAAGAGATTGGTTAATATCCAAACTATACCAAGTACTCATACAACTCAGGATCAAAAAAACAAACAACCTGATTAAAAAATGGGCAGAGGACCTGAATAGACATTTTTCCAAAGAAGACGTACAGACAGCAAACAGACACATGAAAAGATGCTCAATATCATTAATCATCAGGGAAAAGCACTCAAAACCACAGTGAGATATCACTTCACACCTGTCAGAATTGCTATTATCAAAAAGACAACAAATAACAAGTGTTGTCAAGGATGTGGAGAAAAGGGAACCCTTGCGCACTTCGGGTGGGAAAATAAATTGGTGTAACCACTAAGGAAAACAGTATGAAGATTCCTCATAAAATTAAAAATAGAACTACGATGTAATCCAGCAATTCCACTTATGGGTATTTTCCAAAGAAAACAAAAACACTAATTTGAAAAGATATATGCACCCCTACATTCACTGCAGCATTATTCACAATAGCCAAGATATGGAAGCAACCTAAGTGCCCATTGATGGATGAATGGATAAAGAAGATGTGTAATGTTAGTCATAAAAGAGAATGAAATCTTGCCATTTGGACAACATGGATGGATCTAGAAGGTATTATGTTAAGTGAAATAAATCAGACAGGGAAAGACAAATACCATATGGTTTCAATTATATGTGGCATCTAAAAAACAAAACAAATGAACAAACATACCAAAACAGAAACAGTCTTAGATACAGAGAACAAACAGGTAGTTGCCAGAGTGGAGGAGGGTGGTGAGATGAATGAAATAGATGAGGGAAATTAAGAGGTACAAACTTCCAGTTACAAAATAAATGACTCATGGGAATGAAATGTACAGCATGGGGAATACAGTCAGTAATAATGTAACATCTTTGTATGGTGACAAATGGTAACTAGACTTATCATGGGGATCATTTTGAAATGTATAAAAATATCAAACCACTATGTTGTGCATCAAGAACTGACATAATGTTGTAGGTCAATCATACTTCAAACAAGCAAACAAACAAATGCCTAGAAAAAATGATCAGATTTGTGGCTACCAGCGGCAGGGGTGGGAGGAGGGGGAATTTGATGAAGGAAGTTAAAAGGTACCAACTCCAGTTATAAGATAAATACGCATGAGGAACGTAATGTACAACATGATTAATATAATGAACACTGCTGTATGTTATATATGAAGGTTGTTAAGAGAATAAATCTTGAATCCTCATCACAAGAAAAAAAATGGGCTTTTTTCTTTTATTTTGTATCTATGTGAGGTGATGGATGATCACAAAACTTAGTGTGGTCATCATTTCATGAAATATGTAAGTCAAATTATTTTGCTGTGTACCTTAAACCATACAGCGCTGTATGTTAATTATATCTCAATAAAACTGGAAGAAAAATACATGACACTTATTAAGAGAAATTAATGATAAATGCCACAATAAAAAGAAATCACAGTTTACCAAAAAAAAAAAAGACAGAATTTTGTTATTCTGCACACATAAAAAATGAATGATTATTTGTTTTTTGATATGTGGAGAAAAAATATTTTCAAATTTTGGTTAGAAAGACATTATCAGAAATTATCATTATTTAAAATACTTTTATGTTTACTGTGTTTTTTAATGACTTCCTATACATATTAAGTTAAAATGTTAATTTAAAAGTTCTTGTCTACACTGACAGAATGCCACTATATATAAAGTAGACAATAAGGATTTATTGTATAGCACAGAGAACTATATTCAATATCTTGTAGTAACCTATAATGAAAAAGAATCCAAAAAATACATATATATTATATATGTATAATTGAATCACTTTGCTGTATCAACTACATATCAATTAAAAAATACATTAAAAATTTAAAAAATAAAAGTTCTTGTACAAAGCTGTGTTAGTTATGATTGAATACATAGTATTTTTTTCTTTTGACATCCATTATTTATGAGATTTAAAAAGTTTTCAGCATAGATGAGTAAGAAAATACTTTCAGACAAATATGCATGTATGTAAGGGCACAGTTTGCTTGGGGGACTTCTGCTATTCATATTTTCACAGGAGCATATTCCTGCATGCAGAACAAGGATTTGAAAGAAATCCATCAGATAACATGCAAAGGATTCTTACACATGACAAAGGACATAACGGCAATAACTGTTTACTTTTCTAAGTAGCCGGGCATCTTCAATGTTTAATTCAAATATTTTGAGTAGCAAGCCCCACATTGACTTTTCATACTATGCATGAAATATTTTGCTGTGGTTACTTGGGTATAAATTGGGAATTCTTTAGTCTCTGTTCTAAATTCTTCATTTCAACTTTGACAATCTTAATGAACTTCTTGATCAAAACTGACTTTTCCCCTTTTCCCATTTGTGTTCCAGCATGCAGTGAACTGAAGTGTGCTTCCTAATGTTTTGTCATCCATGTTTGTGGATACATGAGTCACTTAGACACCATAACCCCAATTTTCTCTTTGCTCTTTAATTCTTTTTTTACATCTTTATTGAGGTACAATTGATATGCAAAAAGGCTGCACTCATTCAATGTCCACAATTTGATGAGTTTGGCCATATGCAGACACCGATAATACCATCAAAACAGTCAAGGTACTTTAACTGTTTATTTAGTGTTGACTTTATTTCCTTCCATTTTCTTCCTACTTTTTTCTTCAGTTCTGATTATTGATTATCTTTCTTGATGGCTTCATTGTTCTTACTAACTCACCTTCCTCCCCTCTACATCACTTCTACATTCCCCCTACATCACTTCTGGGTATTTATTTGGTTAGCATCTCACAAAGGACCAACCAATAAAGAAAGAAAACTGAACTCTCGTGGTTTCATTTCTTTGCTGCTATCTCGTAAATATGCTCTCTTAGAGAAAATCAACTTTTTCCATTGGCTCCTGCTTTCTTAAGCAGGATATTAAATAAGGGTTCAGAGGATTACACCCCCCCACCTCCCCTTGCCCAGCCATGGCTACACACATGTTGCCCTGTCTACACTCCAGAATCATCTGCACTGACTTTGATTACTGAGTCACTCTTTAGCACTGTCTCTTGCCATTCTCAGCAACTATTCCATGGTAAATTAATAAACACATTTTCCTTATCTATTTCAAGTTATGAGTGCAAATTTCAGGTAGTGTTACTTCATTTTCTCCATGTCAATTTTAAATGGCCAGACTTCTAGAGCCTTCTTTCATCCCATCCTCTAACCCTCTGCTATGCATCATGTGGTCCAAAGGACAGCAGCATCAGTATCACCTGGGAGCTTGAAAGAAATTCAGAGTCTCCTGCCTCACAACAGACTCTAAGTCAAAATCTACATTGTAGCAGGATCACTGGGTGGCTTATGTGCACATTATATTTGAAAGACACTGCTCTGAATGTCTGTAAATGCCTTTTTTAAATCCATTAATGCTGCCTAGATACTTTGCTGGAAGTGCTTTCAAACTTATACTTCTCAAAGTGTTTTTTCACTGATTTTAATACATCTTACTGGCTTTCAAATATTCTACAATGTCTTCTCTTTCTCCTGGGGTCTTAGCAGTGCTTCTTAAACTGTTGTTCCAAATTAATACATATTTAAGGTGTTATTGCTCATGAAGCATTCTCCAGGGTAGATCAAATCTTGGCTCATAAATCAAGCCTTGGTAAATTTAAGAAAATTGAAATCATATCAAGTATCCTTTCCTACCACACTCTATGGGACTAGATATCAATTACAGGAAAAATAAAACTATAAAAAATACAAACAGATGGAAGCTAAACAATATGCTACTAAATAACCAAGAGATTACAGAAGAAATCGAAGAGGAAATCAAAAAATACCTGAAAACAAGATGACCTAAAACCTATGTGATGCAGCAAAAGCAGTTCTAAGAGGGAAGTTCATAGCAATACAATTCTACTTCAAGAAACAAGAAAAATCACAAATAAACAACCTAAACTTACACCTAAAGCAATTAGAGAAAGAAGAAGGAAAAAAACCCCAAAGTTAGCAGAAAGAAAGAAATCATAAAGATCAGATCAGAAATAAATGAAAAAAAAAGAAGGAAACAATAGCAAAGGTCAATAAAACTAAACGCTAGCTCTTGAAAAGATAAACAAGATTGATAAACCATTAGCTAGACTCATCAAGAAAAAAAGGCAGAAGACTCAAATCAACAGAATTATACATGAAAACAGAAAAGTAACAACTGACACTGCAGAAATACAAAGGATCATGAGAGACTACTACAAGCAACTACATGCCAATAAAATGGACAACCTGGAAGAAATGGACAAATTCTTAGGAAAGTATAACCTTCCAAAACTGAATCAGGAAGAAAGAGAAAATAAGAACAGACCAATCACAAGAACTGAAATTGAAACTGAGATTAAAAATCTTCCAACAAACAAAAGCCCAGGACCAGATGGCTTCACAGGTGAATTCTATCAAACATTTAGAGAAGAGCTAACACCTATCCTTCTCAAACTCTTCCAAAATATAACAGAGGAAGGAACACTCCCAAACACATTCTAAGAGGCTACCATCACCCTGATACCAAAACCAGAAAAACATGTCACAAAAAAAGAAAACTACAGGCCAATATCACTGATGAACATAGATGCAAAAATCCTCAATAGAATACTAGCAATCAGAATCCAACAACACATTAAAAGGATCATACACCATGATCAAGTGGGGTTTATCCCAGGAGTTCAAGGATTCTTCAATATACACAAATAAATCAATGTGATACACCACATTAACAAAGTGAAGGATAAAACTATATGCTAATCTCAGTAGATGGAGAAAAAGCTTTTGACAAAATTCAACACGAATTTATGATAAAAAACTCTCTAGAAAGTGGACATAGAAGGAACCTACCTCAACATGATAAAGGCCATAGATGACAAACCCACAGCCAACATTGTTCTCAATGGTGAAAAACTGAAACCATTTCCTCTAAGATCAGGAACTAGTAGACAAGGTTGCCCACTCTCACCACTATTATTCAACATAGTTTTGGAAGTTTTAGCCACAGCAATCAGAGGAGAAAAAGAAATTAAAGGAATCCAAATTGGAAAAGAAGAAGTAAAACTGTCACTGTTTGTAGATGACATGATAATATACATAGAGAATCCTAAAGATGCTACCAGAAAACCACTAGAGCTAATCAATGAATTTGATAAAGTAGCAGGATACAAAATTAATGCACAGAAATCTCTTGCATTCTTATACACTAACAACAGAAAATCTGAAGAGAAATAAAGGAAACACTCCCATTTACCACTGCAACAAAAAGAATACAATACCTAGGAATAAACCTGCCTAAGGAGACAAAAGAGCTGTTTGCAGAAAACTATAAGACACTGATGACAGAAATTAAAGATGATACAAACAGATGGAGAGATATACCATGTTCTTGGATTGGAAGAATCAACATTGTGAAAATGACTCTACTACCCAAAGCAGTCTACAGATTCAATGCAAACCCTATCAAATTACCAATGGAATTTTCCACAGAACTAGAACAAAAAATTTCACAATTTGTATGGAAACACAAAAGACCCCAAATAGCAAAAGCAATCTTGAGAAAGTAAAACGGATCTGGAGGAATCAGGCTCCCTGACTTCAGACTATACTACAAAACTACTGCAATCAAGATAGTATCGTACTGGCACAAAAACAGAAATATAGATCAATGTAACAGGATAGAAAGCCCAGAGATAAACCCAAACACATATGGTCACCTTATCTTTGATAAAGGAGGCAAGAATAAACAATGGAGAAAAGACAACCTCTTCAATAAGTGGTGCTGGGAAAACTGGACAGCTACATGTAAAAGAATGAAATTAGAACACTCCCTAATACCATATACAAAAATAAACTCAAAATGGATTAAAGACCTAAATGTAAGGCCAGACACTATAAGACTCTTAGAGGAAAATACAGGCAGAACACTCTATGACATAAGTCACAGCAATATCCTTTTTGACCCACCTCCTAGAGTAATGGAAATAAAAATAAACAAATGGGACCTAATGAAACTTAAAAGCTTTTGCACAGCAAAGGAAACCCTAAAACAGATGAAAAGACAACCCTCAGGATGGGAGAAACTATTTGCAAATGAAGCAACTGACAAAGGACTAATCTCCAAAATATACAAGCAGCTCATGCAGGTCAATATCATAAAAGCAAACAACCCAATCCAAAAATGGGCAGAAGACTTAAATAGACATTTCTCCAAAGAAGACATACAGACTGCCAACAAACACATGAAAGGATGCTGAACATCACTAATCATTAGAGAAATGCAAATCAAAACCACAATGAGGTATCACCTCTCACCAGTCAGAATGGCCACCATCAAAAAATCTACAAACAATAAATGCTGGAGAGGGTGTGGAGAAAAGGGGACCCTTTTGCACTGTTGGTGGGAATGTAAATTTATACAGCCACTAGGGAGAACAGTATGGAGGTTCCTTAAAAAAACTGAAAATAGGAATACCATATGACCCAGCAATCCCACTATTGAGCATATACCCTGAGAAAACCATAATTCAAAAAGAGACATGTACCACAATGTTCATTGCAGCACTATTCACAATAGCCAGACATGGAAGCAACCTAACTGTCCATCAACAGATGAATGGATAAAGAAGATGTGGCACGTATATACAATGGAATATTACTCAGCCATAAAAGGAAATGAAATTAAGTTATTTGTAGTGAGGTGGATGGACCTAAAGTCTGTCATACAGAGTGAAACAAGTCAGAAAGAGAAAAACAAATATCGTATGCTAACACATATGTATGGAATCTAAAAAAAAAAATGGTTCTGATGAACCTAGGGGCAGGACAGGAATAAAGACACAGATGTAGAGAATGGAGTTGAGGACACGGGGGAGGGAAGGGTAAGCTGAGACGAAGTGAGAGAGTAGCATTGACATATATACACTACCAAAGGTAAATTGATAGCCAGTGGGAAGAAGCTGCATAGCACAGGGAGATCAGCTCTGTTTGTGACCACCTAGAGGGGTGGGATAGGGAGGGTGGGAAGGAGACGCAAGAGGGAGGGGATATGGGGATATATGTATACATATAGCTGATATATAGCTGATTCACTTTGTTATAAAGCGGTAACTAACACAACATTGTAAAGCTGTTATACTCCAATAAAGATATTAAAAAAAATTAACACGACATTGTAAATCAACTATACTTCAATATTTTTCAAAATATTCTACTTTCTAGAAGATTTGCTCAACTTGCTTTTTAATTCCTTACATTGAACATTTTTATTAATAAAATAATAAAATGCATAGACCCCGGCCCACTCCAGTGAGCTGGATTTAGAATCTCTTGGGATAAGGCTGAGGAATCTGCATTTTAACAAACAGAGCAGGTGAATCTTATATACATTAATATTTGCTGAAAACTACCTTCAGAAAATCAAGAGACAGCCTGTCAGGAATTGGCTTTCTTGGGCAGTTAGCATTCTCTTCCTCTCTGATTCTTCCATCCTTTCTCTTTTCCCCTTCAATTCAAGGGAAAAAAACAAACAAACAAACTCAGAAGTATCTTTCAAATTTAAATAAATAAAAGGTTCCATGCTTGGCTCATTTTCTTCAATGCATCACTCATTTGTTCCTACTTCTTCTTGCTTCTATTTCTCAAATTTTACTACTCTATCCCATACATTCGTGTATCCACTTTCTCCTCATCATTTCCTGTGAATTTCTCTCTGACCTCCCAGGTACACTGGGCTCAGTGTTTGACCCACAAAAGTCCAAGGCAGCTGGTGATGATCGCCTCATTCCACAGCAAGAGAAAGTGGATTCAGCAAAATGAATTGCCCCAAACCAAGCAACTGGGCTTTTATCCAGACAAAATCTGACTGCATGAATGTCTCATTTTGCCTCTTTTATATCCCATAAACCCATGAACTAGAAGCATCAGTATGCCCTGGGAGCAGAATGTCGGGACCGAACCCAGACCCACCAAATCAGAACCTGAATTTTAGTAAGATCCCCACATAATTTTTGCACATATTAAACTTCAAGAAGGGCTTATACTGTCCATAGCACTGTCAAAGTTAACAGAAGAATTAAATCATCTATTTGTGAACCCATCAACAAAATTTAAACAGTGGTAAAATATTTTTCATTTGTATCAGGCTCCAATATTTAGAGGAAGGTGCATTTATCTTTATAGGCTCTAGATGAAGCTGATATTTTTTTTCAATGTAGCAGGTTGAAACATTCTCTAAGTATGTTGAAATATGTAGGGAAAATATTTTCATTTGAGAAATGATAGTAGCCATCTTGATGGGTGTTCTTTCCAGGCCTAACTTCTAGACCGGCTGAATCTATAATGAAAAGCAAAGGTCATTTAGAGTTAGGATTTTAGATTATTCAATTTGAAAAGGATCTTAAGTCACAGAAACCCAGATCCACCATTTTAAAAATGTGGAAACTCTCCCTTGGATTCCAGACCCCTCTATCTACCTCTCTAGTAGCCATATACCCCTAGACATCCCTCCGACATGTCACACTGAAGATGCTCAGACTGAGCCCATTACACCATCACCCTCTCTCTTCCTTCTGTTCTTCCTGGCCTTTATAAGCCAAGTAACTTGAGGCAAAATCAGGGGATCAGGCGATGCTTTCTTCTTTCACTCTCCAATGTCAAATCAGCCACCGAGATCTTTACACTTCAAGCAACACACCTCTAGACTTTGCCCCTCGGATCCACTCTTCACTTGGATTATCACATCTTCCTAATGGGTCTTCCCCTCTCCTATCTTCCTATTTCTCCAAAACACCCACCATCACACTGGTGTCCAAGGGACCTCTCTAAACCCCAATTCTGAATACCTCAATCTATCATACATCTCCTCCATGGGATGCCCTTCACCTAGAACACTGATCTTCAAATATTTATGGTGGAGATTATAACTGATGCTACTGATGCCTTGCCTTACAGCCACTTGGCCCAACTCTGTTTCTACCTGTGACTTGGGACACAGTACCCAGCATGCTGACATGACTGCCCGCACAGGCACTGTGTCCTCTGCTCGCTGCATGGGAGCTTTCCCCTAGTCCTTCCATCCTTGGATAGAGGGATCTCACAGCCTCATGGAGGGGCAGCTTGGAAAATCCAGTGATTAAATGCCTCCATGTGTAAAACTCAAAAAATGAGGGCTGTGAATCAGGGGAAATTACCCCAACAGTCCTAGCTCTCAGTAAGCAATTCTGGGGTGCATTCGGGTGGTCCTTTAGATGGTCCCCAGCAAGACTGAGCACAAGCTGTCCACCATACTCACACCCTTTATTGGCATTTCTCTCTTCCCTGTGTCACTTCCTTACCCTCTTATGTGTCCTTCCTGAAATCACCTCCCAAGCAAACTACCTACCCTGGTCCTTGTTTCAGAGTCTGATAATGAGGGGAGAGAATTTTACCATTTATCAATAACACATACATATTTTTATATGTGTGTATGCAAACACATATGTATATGTATTTGTTTATAAATTATATACGTATACTGTACTAATATATAATTTGTATGGTAAAACAAAGTCAAGAAACAGAAATATGAAAAGGAATATGAAATAGTATGCTATTTCCAAAAAGCTTACTAAAATTATTTTACATTATGAACAGCTATCATCTCAAGAAACAGTATCCTCTTGAGGTATGGCCTGAACTACATTTTCAGTAATAGTGGCTTTAATCCATCCTTCAAATAATCTTCTTAATCATTTCTATTTTTCTGCTTTTTTGGGGGGGGACTTACTTATTAGTTCATTATTTGTAATCTCATGACAGGATGGATGAAGCAATCGCTCTAAGAGTAGGATAAAAGTCAATGCTGCTGGCATTGCTGTTTTCTTATCATTGCTTAACTGGTATTATCTTCAAGGTGACAGTTCTTTTCAGGAATCTTTTTTAATGCCCTTGTCCATTTTGTAAGAAGAAGTTCAATGAAAACTCCTTAATTAAGTCCATAAATCCACCCAACCAGCTGCACTTAACCAACGACACATTGCAACAGGCTATGAGAACAAACAAGAGAGGGTGTCCCTACCACCACACTGCTCTGGGGTGCTGCTACCCTTTCTACAAGCGTCCTCCCACATCGTGCTTGGCATTTTCTGTGTTACTGGGACTGAATTCCAGGGCTGAAGCCCAGCCATGCATTACATAGTTGTCAAGTTCAATTTTTTTCCCTTTTTAGGATAAAATATACATAATTAAGAAACTCCACTTTGGACACTATTGACCTAGACTCTGGGCTCTAAAAATATAAAACTCAAACTCCATAGAATGACTCTTGTCTTCATAATTTGTCTTCTGCTTAGAATACCCAACTTGACTTGACTTGACTCACCATTTTATATCCAACATCAGAGACTTCCTTAAATTTCTAAAAGCAGCCTTGCTCTTTTAGACCATCGAGCCTTTGTAAATGCTCTTCTCCATGTCTGTTTGGCTTTTTATTCTTTTATCAACCTAAAGAGTCCTAGTTTCCATCACGTTCTGTAGCAAATGCCTCTGTGACTCTATCCCTCAGCTCAGCACCAATGGCAGCTGAGTCTGTCCTGGAGACTTCCAAGTGCGTCCGGATCTACCTCACTACACGTGGCTCCACCTCAAGCATCCCAGCAGGCATCTTTTAGTTCTCTGCCCCACGAACTTCCCTATGTTGACTCCCATAAGCACACACAGTCCCTGGAGGAAACTCTCCTTCAGTGGGGACAGGAGCCAGTGGATAAGTGTTCCAGTTTCCTGTCTTTCACGTGGACAATTTTGGAAGGGATTGTGTTTGTTTCTCAGGAAGTCCTGGTGGAACCAAGCCCCACTGCCCACAGGGGATCCTTGATAAGACACCCTTACAGTAGCTTTCCCTCTTCCCTGCCTCTCTAATGCTTCCTGGGACGTGCTCCCAAATAAAGCAGTGTGCACCCAGATCCTTACCTCAGGTTCTGCTCCCAGGAGAGGACAAACTGAAACACCTTCTTCTGTAAAACCATCCCTGGAAGCCTGGTGCATCCTCCCACCCCTCAAGTAGACTGAGGTACTTCTGTTCTCTTTGCTGCTTTCCAACCTTGTATATATCTTGGCTGTTTCATTCATCGCAAACAGACACAATGGTTGGTTATCACACATATTCTCTGGCCTTTCCTCTAGCGCCCTGCAAGGGGATCATCCAACCGGGTAGAATGTCACATGTGCTCACACATCCCTGTCCACCCTGGCTCCTCTGCTCATCTGATGTAGTATTCTGGGGTCCTTAGTGTCACTGTGCCTCATGGGCACGTGGCTTCCCCCTTGACCCAAGTCTACCCCTCCAGGCACAGCTGCCCTTACCAGGCTCAGCTCTCCTTCCCGTTGCCCCACCAGGCAGAGCAGCCAGGCTGGTACCCATGGTTGGCCCTTCATCCTCCCTGCTCAAACCTTGGACCTCCAGGCTGCTGCAGCTCTAAGGTGCCTATGGGGGATTGCTTAAGCCCTTGAGTTTTCCCACTCACTGAAACAGTTGTTCAGTTTAAATTCTCTAAGACACCATCATTCCTTCAAAAGTTTAGGCAAGGGATGACTTCAATCAATAGCTATCATTCTCCACTTAAAATGACTACTCTCCTTAAATGACTAATACTTTCTCACTAAGGTAAATTCAGTATTCTCTCCCCCACTCCTACCGCCAATAACTTGTGTTCCTTAATCACGTTATTTAATTCTCCAGGCCTCAGAGTTTTTGTTTGTAAACTGGGAATAACAGTTACTTGCCTACTGAAAGCGGACACAACGAGATTGTCTCCTGAGTTTTCTTAGAGCCCTAGGCTAAGGCTTATGATTTTCAACACCTAACTATATGATCTCAAGTTATTATTCTAGTTTCAATCAAACACACACATCCCCCCGCAGTGTCCCCCTCCAGCCTGATGCCTTTATCCTTTGAAGGACATTTTGGGTATACACCTGAAATGGATGCATAAATATAATTGCTGACATCGATTTATCCCCCCCCACTCCCGCAAAACCTATCACAATGGTGCAAGTGTGTAGCTCTCAATAAAGGATGTGACAATTACGGATATAAAGTCAAGTTTTGGCATGCAAGAGTTCCAGCATCCTCATATTTAGACATCAAACAAGACTTCCGTGTTGTACAAAGAAAAGGAACAGGAAAACGTAGACCACTCAGCATGACTGCACTGGCTCCAGCGGGTCAGGAGGCTGCTTCTTCAGAGGATGAAAATACTCCATGCTTCCTGTGTTTCAGGAAGAAACTGGGTCCATCTTGGCGACATAAAACTCTGTGGTGCTTAAAAACAAGTGTGCTTCATATCCACACTGTCAGTTCTGAGATTGGGGGTGGGGAAAAAAAGGCTTTGGATTCCACTGCGGGGGAAAAAGACATCAAGAGAATTAAATCATTAACTGTTAAAACAGTAAAAAGTTAGGAGCAGGAATAAGGATGAGTTTTTCATTTACTCATCCTGGTTCATTTACTCATGCCTGTGTTGGGATACTTTTGCTCTGAAATCATGAGGAAAAGAAAGGTTTCATCTAACCACGAGCTCAGGGCAAAAATATCCATTTGGCAGAATGGTTGTGTATGTAAAATATATTGTGAAGGAGACCATCAGCATACAACCATGTCATATGAAACACAAGGAAAATTTTTTAAAATTTCAAGGGATGAGGTATGGCAGAATGGTCATTAGTTATTTATTTAAAACATTTTTACCGTGAACATTTCAAATACACAGACACACACACATACATACACATACACACAAACATATAATAAACGTCCATGCCCCACGTCCCCACAGCTTCAGCAATTATCAACCTGGTATGGACATTTTTAGAGTTACAGATATTTAGGCCATACAAAGCTTAGCCAAGCCTGACAGTAGTGCATTTGGCATTCTTTAGCACATGATTCTTCTTTTCTTCCCCTGCCGTTTGTAGCCACTATAAATCTACCAAAGGGAAAATGGGCCAAAGCTATGTGAGTGTGTGGGTGTTTTCCCATGCACTCTTTGTTTATTCACATAGTCCAGTCCTCAGGGAATTAAAAAAAAAAAAAAAGCTAGTTTCACTCTACAAGATCCAAAGAACTCAGCATTTTACAAGCTCTGGGTCATTAAACATTATAGTTACTGCCCTATGACGTCTGTAAGTGGGAAGTGTTATTATCCCCATTTCACAGATGAAGAAACTGAGGGCTTTTATAATTATATGTATCAACCAAAGCCAAACTGTGCTGGCAAGAGAATCAAGGACTTCCAATAAAGCACATTTATTTAACTTCTAGACAGCACTGTCCAATAGAAATATAATGTGAGTGATGTGTGTGGTTTAACATCTTCCAGTAGCCACATTAAAAAAAGTAACAAAAAACAGATGAAATTATGTTTGATATTATAGTTGATTTAGCCAATATGTCTAAAATATTATCATTCTAACAAGTCATTTTAAAAATTATTAATGCGATAGTTTACATTCTTGTTTTCATACTAAATCTTCAAAATAGATGTGCATTTAACAATGAAAGCACATCTCAGTTTGGACCCACTGCATTTCAAGTGCTCATTTGCCATGGGGTGGCTGGTGGCCCCTGTACAGGACAGCAGAGCCCTTGACCATAGTTCTTCTCTCACAAGGCCATACTTCCTCTCATTAGACAGCTTATCCAAGACATGCCCTACCTTTTTTTGACTGTTTGGGATACCTTCAGTTTGGAAAGTAACATGAAGTCCAACTCTAAGAGGAAAGGTGAGAAACCGCCCACAAATTTAGAAAGTAGATTTATTGTATACTGAATTCAAGTTCTTATAGTTGAAGTGTTTAATAAAATTAGGAATGAGCCTGTGATGGGCAAGCAAATAAATTGCTCATTGTAGTATAAGAGCTGTGAAGCTATGATTTTTGAAGTTAATACACAAATATTTTAAACATTTTTTTCTGTTGACAACTCAATAAATTCCACAAATTACAATAGTGACATAGTTACTGAATAGTATGATTTTAGGGGAAAAAAATAAACCCCATTTAGCTCAGTCCTTAACGGTATTCACACAGACAGAGAGCGCTTTACCTCTTCTTCTAATTAGAGTGTACTTGCATTTCCCATGGTAGGGGGTTGCCCTTTGAACACTGACCTTTATATACCACACAAAACCACAAGCAGATTCATCTGAATCTCTCATTTATTTCACTGGAGGTCCCTGAATGTGGTGGTAACATCAAACAAAAAGTCTGAAATCTCAAAGTATTTCACAAAGTCAAAAATCCATGACAACCTAAGGGGAACTTAGCATTTAGGTCAAAGGGAGACAATGCAACGTTTCCATAGGCAAAAAAATGTAACTATAACCTCTATCCCACAAGTGTGTGTCACTGTGATGAATGAGAACCTAAAGTGAAACAAATCGTTTGCAATCATCTAAAACACCTGACTTATTAGTGAGTGACTCTAGGGTTAAGGAAACCATTACACAAGAAATTAAAGTCTTGTAAGGTAATGCCAATCACAGGTTTAGAACTATTGGCTATGGCTAATCATCAAAGTATCTAAATATGAGGATATACATTGAATCTTCAGTTATTTCAGAGAATTATTTGAGGTAGACAGTTTATGAGTTGCCCCTATAAATGTTCGGTAATGAAAACCAATAATTTCACTGTATTTATATGTCTATCTATATATCTTTCCATCCATCATCTATCTATCTATGGATTTACCTATGCATGTTCATTCCCAAACATATAATCATAAAACTATACTAGAGGGCATATGAATAGATTAGAAAAAATATTAATATACATATACATGAGTAAAATAGAAAAAAATACGCCCCGTTTGCTGAATAAAGATCTATTTGTTGGATAAAGAAAATGTGGTAGATGATAGATAGATTGATAGATAGATAATTATTCCTCATTGAAAAAGAAAGAAATCCTACCATTAGCAATAACATGGATGAATCTTGAGGGCATTATGCTAAATGAAATGTCAGACAGACATTTATACTTCATCATCTCATTTATATGTGGAATACTTCATCATCTCATTTATATGTGGAATATTTAAAAGCCCAACTCATAGAAAGTGGTTACAAACTTCCACTTTGAAGATAAATAAGTTCTGTAATGACTATAGTTAACAATACTGTATTGTATGCTTGAAAGTTGCTAAGAGAGTAGATTTTAAATGTTATTCCCAGAACAACAAAAACAAATGGTAATTATGTGTTAACTAACTTTATTGTGATAATCATTTAGCAATATATATATGTGTGTATCAAATCATCACATTGTGCACCTTAAACTTACTCAATGTTATATGTCAATTTATCTCAATAAAGCTGGGAGGTGGGGGGAAGATCCATTTGAGAGAACACATTTTCTAAATAGACTTCTTTTGAGCAAGGTTGTTTTTTAAATTCTTCAAATAATTCTTTTATTCAAATCACTTCAAGAAAAACAGCTCCAGAATTCACATCCATTTGGAAGGTCTAGTGATGCATTATGTAACTACACACTTATTTGAAAGTTCACATTAAAGGCTAACCAAGCAAGGATTTTGCCTTTTTGTTCACAGGATTCAATCCAACACTGTTGCTTTAGCTCTGATTCCCCAGACTTCTGCCAGAACACTACTATCTAGTTGAAGACATTCTTATTCCAAACAGCTTCATTTTATAAGAATGCCAGCATGAAGTGAAATACATGCACCCACAAGAAACATGCAACACACACGCATCTGCACATGTCACACACCAACCTGGATAATCACCAATCCCAGTGGTGAAGCTGATGTAAACCTTACCTTTCCTGGGAGGCCAGTGAGACAAGGAATAGCCGATCTTGCCCATATATTTCCTGCTTTCTTCCCAGAGGATCAGATCATCAAAGCTCTAGAATTGCCTCTTTGGGGATTTTCCTGATTCCCACTTGGACAAACTCTGGCCTCTCAGAGACTGTCTGAGAAGTCACCCTGATAAATCAATAGCTAAACAATTAGAAATTGCTCCTTCCTAGATAAACACGCTAGAAATTGTGGCAAATTACCACATCATCAGATTATTGACTTAATGTGTTGCTCTTACGTTTGTGCCTTGTAAGAAAGAAAGAGAGAGAGAGGGAGGGAGGGAGGAAGGAAGGAAGGAAGGAAGGAAGGAAGGAAGGAAGGAAGGAAGGAAGGAAGGAAGAAAAAGAAAGCCTTTATTTCCTCTTTCTCTTGGATGATAATGTAATATTTATTTTGTATTTTGTCAAGCAACTCATCATTTTCTTTGAGCACACATATTACCATAAAACTGCATATTTTAAAGCATTGTGCATTTAGTAAGTTTATGGAGTCTGACAATGGCAAATAAAAGATCCCTAAATCCTAAGGAAATTTTCCACCAATAAAAATTTTGCTTTCACGGGAGCTGCCTTTTCTCCCACAGACATTTCATAATCTGAGGATAGGAAATCAAGGGGCCATTTGATGAGGCTGGATATCAAACAGATAGGCTGTCCCCCCCTCAGGCAGTTTACTTGGTGGCCCCACCTCACATCTGGATTGCAAATCTCCCTCCAGCCTGGCCCTTATATTCAGGCCACCAGGTTTACACAAAGAGACCGCCCAGCTGCTAGCTGGTAAAAGGCTCCCGGAGTCTCACGTGGTCCTTGACAGCTGCGTAATTCAGTGCAGAAGCCGTCCATGCAATTACATGTCCCTGTAGATTACAGTGTAATTACATGGAGGAGACGGAAAAATAATTGCTTGTAACTTACACTGTGGTTGAGAAGGCATAAATAATCACGTGTGCACTATGTAATGATGTGTGATCACTTTGCCACGACTGTGTCACCGCTGCCACATATTTAGATGATCAGCAGTGAGTGACTTCAGAAGAAAAAAAAAAACAAAACACAAAGTTTTTTGTAAACTGAAATGTAAAGAACTGAAGCCCTGACAGCTACACCTTGCCTTTTCAGAGCATTGCCTCCGGAAAATTTTTATAAGCCCTCCCCAGCTCCAAACTGTAGGCACAATGGGAGTAAAAGCGAGTAGTGTGATAAAGTGTTGCTTGATATGCACATTTCAATTTGGCTGGTGCCCTCTGGCCCCAATTTCCCAGACCCTGACTTTTGATCTCTAGAAAGGTATAGATAAAACTATCCAAGTTTTTAAAAATTCAACCTAATGCAGAAATGATAAATGAAAGTTTTTAAAAATTCAACCTAATGCAGACCCTGACTTTTGATCTCTAGAAAGGTATAGATAAAACTATCCAAGTTTTTAAAAATTCAACCTAATGCAGAAATAATATTTAAAATTTAACTTTTAAATTGTTTTACATGTTTAATTCATAACATCCTGGATATGATTTGCTAAGATTAAATCCTAATTCCCTTCAGCAACAATTCCTCAGTCTCATTCATTGTTTTAAATTAAAAAAATAGAAACATTCTATGTCCAAACAACAACATGTAGTTTTAAGGAACTCTGCTGTATATGGGTAATTTATGCATAATTCACAATCAGCCACAAATTACTTAATCTACTTAGGGATAAAGTGGGGAAAAATGTGTATATCTTTGCATGTTTTCTTCCAGATTTAAGAGTAGTGTTGTTTGACCTCTTTGTTTTAATAGCTCTTGTCTCAATAATTGGTGAAGCATGAGAATAACTCCAGTATTAAATTAGAAGCTTTGGAATCCCATTTTAAGGTCCATTTTGATAAGATATTAAATTTATTCTTAAAAAATAATGATTTTTCCATTGGCGAATACAGCATTCTAATTATTTTAGAAGAGCAATAAAAATTCCTACAAGAAACTCAAGCTTAATCTCTCTTTCTAAAGGAGGCTGACATAGAAAATCAATGTTAGTGAGCATGGTAGCTGGAATTACAATGAAAACATTGTTAAAACTAGTTTCAAAGCTACATAGTTGAAAAGAAATAAAGATTAACTTCTAAACAAAACCAAAACATTTGAAGCTGTTATTTAGTACAGGGGTTCAGAATCCTTTTTGTGCCCTGAGTCTTGGCAATCTGAGGAAGGCTATGGACTCTTTTCAAAAAAAAATTTTTTTTAATACATCTTTACTGGAGTATAATTGCTTCACAATACTGTGTTAGTATATACCCTGAGAAAACCATAATTCAAAAAGAGACATGCACCACAATGTTCACTGCAGCACTATTTACAATAGTCAGGACATGGAACCAACCTAAATGTCCATTGACAGATGAATGGATAAAGAAGATGCGGCACATATATATAATGGAATATTACTCAGCCACAAAAAGAAACAAAATTCAAAATGTTTTTTAAAACATAAGATAAAATACATACAAATACAAAGGAAACCAATTTTATGAATGCAATTAAACAAAAAGATTTGTGATATAGTAAAACACATAGTTTTTAAAAATTAATGAATTAATATGTGACTATTAAGTTAAATGAGTCTATTAGCTACTGCATTTCCAAAGTGGTGAGAAACATATATGAGATTTTAAGATACTGTAACCACTGTCACAAAACATGAAAATATCTATATTCTGGTACTGTGAGGTGTTGCTCACATTTATTACTGAAAGTAATGCTCTATTCTAGATAGAACTCAGTGACAATAAAAAAGTAACTTCCCCCATCCTAATTCACAGATTCCCTGAATTCTACGTGTAGACCCTCTCTGGTTCTGCACTTACTAGGTTGAAGGCACCTGATTTTATACTCGTTCCTAAAACAGATGAAGCACATAAATGTTTTAGTGACAACATTTCATTCTCACAATTCCTGAGATTAAAAGAAAGAGCAGAACTATTTGTTTGTTTTACTAAGTTATTGGGAATAGAAAAACATTTAATGAAGGATCCACCACCTGTTATCCAAGGCAAGAGGGTATAAAGCCTACTTTTCACAAGTATAAATTGTAAGCAGGATGATAAAACAGTATAGGGAATGATTTTATTTCCTCACACCTTTATTCCTTTACTTACAAAATAAAGCAATTGGAATGGATGACCCTCATCTGATATGCTAATTTTAATCTGTACTAAACTGAAATTGAGACCAGAAGGAAGCTATTTACCCATTCCTTTCTTTCCTCCACCACCAGGCTGCTTATTTAACCACTTCAGTGTTTCCCTTACATTTTAGTACAACTTGACATTTTATATACTGCAGGTACATAACTATAATGCCAACATTTGAACTTTCCAAACTCACTGAAAGATGTGAAATGCTATCTGCTTATATAGTCAGTCATGTTGGCAGGTGAGGGAAAATTCCTTTTCCCATATATAAATACCCCCTTCCACAGGATATTTTCTCCTGAAACTTCTAAGTGCCCATCTCTTGATTATTATGCCATTATTATTTATTGAGCTGTGAGAAGTGGTTTTCAGTACACACAGCAGAGAACAGATTTGCAATTTTAACAAGGCCCACAGATAATAAAAACATAAAGTTTCTTCTTCTAAAGCCAGGACAGAATGACTTTTTAGCCTGCAATATGAATGACTAAATGCTTTCATGTCTGAATTTATACATGGCTGTAAAATATATTCTGACTTTTTTTTTTAGTCAACCCTTTCATTTGTCTTAATTTCCCCAGGCGAAAATTAAACATCCCACATCATGTTCCACTAAAAATGGGAAGTTCAATCAGGCTGTAGCTCCATCTATTTCTTTTTTGACATCTGTCCTGAACACCATGTTCATAGTCGCTTATCTGCTCATGAAAAAATAAAACCAAACTACATCTTAGAATAGCTCCATGTATTTCTGCAATCCTTCCTCCAAATAAGGCAGGCCCATGTCCCTGTGAGGTAAGCAAGGGTGAGAATGACTAATTTCATTTTATAGATTCAGTCTTGTAGTCAATATATTTCTGGAGTTCTTACAATGATCAGTTCGTTTAGGAACATAAAATATGCACAGCACATGCCTTTTCTCAAAGAAGACACATCTAGTTTGGAGCATAACACAAAGAGATGAGTGCAATGCAAGGGACTCTTAAAAGTTAAGAACTGATATTAAGGAAGTTCTAGAAGAAGGCATGGGAAAAGAGAAACAATTTCAGCTTTGAGGCATCAGAAAAACTCATTGGCAGTAATTAAATTTGAAAAAGGCTTTGAAAATTAGGAGATATTCATCAGGCAGAGAATGGAAATGAGCATTGCAAAAAGAGAGAACAGCATAAGCGAGGCTGGTGAGGGGAAGAGACAATATGTATCTAAAGAACTTAAAACTGTTATTATTGAGGGATAAGTTTAGGCTTATTATTCTTTAGGGGCATTTGGGAACATGTGGTTAGATCATGGAGGAATTTAAGTGCTAGAGTTAGGAGTTTGAAATTTAGTTGCTAAGTCATAAAGAATCATGGATATCTTAGGATCTAGGGAATGTCATGCCAGAGTGGGTTTGGGTGAGACTTCTGAAAGCAGGAGGTCAGTTAGGAACTGACCTAACCCTAACCCTAAGCCTAAGGAGGAGATAAGGACTTGAACCAAGATGGTATTGGGAATAGAAAGGAATAAATACCAGAAAGATACGTAAAGTACAAGAAAAAGGAGTGCAAGAGATGTTAAAGGACATGGTCAAGATAATATAGAGTTAGGAGGTGTGGGCGTATCTGTGATTGACCCAGGAAATACAGGTGGAATCCATGAGCAGTGATTTCCATTAACATACTCTTAGTGGTCCATTTCCCTGTACAAAGAATCAAGATGACTACAGAATATCTAAGATGTAGATTTCATTTAGAGGCTGCATTTTCAACTAATGTAAATGACAATCCACAGGAAGCTTTGAACTACTGTAAACATTAGAGTGGAAAAAAAAAATAAGTAGCACAAGAGGTGAAAAAACAAAGTTATTCAAGAGCATTATGATACAGTGACTACCTGAGGAAATACAAAATATAATTTTAAAAACTAGTGCTATGTCCAAGTAAAATCATCTAGTGTTAATCATAATCAATACACAGATTTATCATACTAACCGTGAAGACACTTATCTTTTCCCAAGATTTATGCCTTGGTGGTGTCATAGTGGACATGCTCCATGGAGAAGACAGGTTTTAACTTCAGCCTTCAAAGAGGTTGGGTGACAGGGAGTATAGTTTTCTCAATGAGAAAACAAAGGCAGGCAACAACTATAAGACAAAAAGCAAGGAAATATTGGTCTAAATATAAAAGCTAACTAAAATTTGTTCATGAAGAAGCATAGATTGGAGCACCCAATTGAGCATAAAAAGCAGTGACTGTTTTATCTCTTGGCACTAGAAACACTCTCCAAATAGTAATTCCAAATGATTTTAAGACCTTGTACTAATAGAGGAGCAATTGTAATTATAACTCACTCTTTGGTTCTATCATGAACAAGAATTACTTTATAATTATGTGTTTTCACCTGTGAGACTCAACATATTGAATACATAAAAATTAAAGAAAACTTAACTATAGTTTCATAATATAATATAAATGTTATCAACCTTGACAACTGTCTCTCAGAAAATAGGAAGTAGAAGTGGTGGAAGAAGGTGGTAGAAAAAGTAAGGACAAAAAGTGTATCTTACATAGAATCAAAGAAATATTCATAATTAGGGAAAAATAAAAAATGTTTAAGTATATAAATTAAAGATGTATGTAGTTAGTCAATGGAATTAAATAAGAATTAAATAGCTACCAAAATCAAAAAGAAGTGGAGTGGAAAGTAGGGTGATATGTAAGAGCTATATCCTTATCTTTCATTTAACAAAAGAATTAGAGAGTTTAAAGTTAATAATTCAAGAATAGCAGTATGACCTCATTATTTAAAGTTATGAAACTAAACACTGGATACACTTGAACAGAAATTTTAAAAGAGATTGCCTCTGGGAAATGAAACTAGGAGAGGGGTTAATTGTGAGGGAAGGGGCAGTTTCTTTTCATGATAACTCTTTGATTTGAGTGTTACTATGTAATATGACAAAATTAATTATAAATTAGTAAAAATGACACCTTAAAATTATAGAATGGAGAGGGATATTTTTCTCTCTCCAAAGAGAGAAAAACATCTATTTAGCTTTTAAATCACAGGGGATCTTTTGGGAAAGGAATAGAGGAAAGAAATACAAAAAAGACCAGACAATTTTCTGCCAATGCAATTGCCTTTTCTACTGAGGAAAAAGAAATAAAGTGAAGTAGGTAATGAGTTGGTGGAAGGGAGAAGTATAATGGAAGTATTCTGAGTATGAACCTGAGAGAAAGTACTTGAAATTGCAAGGTATGTGTGTCTAAAATTATTTGGTCTAAGACAGAAACCTATTTCTGATGACAGCACATGAATAAAAACTCAAAACATGATGCTTGAAGAGGGTCTCAGAAGATTGGTAGATTGCTACATAGATCTCCTAATAAGCACCTATCCTATTCTTTAAAGTCTTTAAAACATATTAACCTGTAAATAGAGTGCAATACCTATTAAATCAGGAATCTCTTCCCTATTTTTAAGCCAAGCCCTATGGAAACCTAAACAGAAAAGATAATCTCTTCTCAGAAGTGGATTGTTGGGTTAAGGAGAACAGGCATTTGTAATTTAGATAGCTGTTGCCAAATGCCTTCCATAGGGATTGCATCAATTTACAATCCCTCTTGCAAGGCATAAAAAGAAAAGAAAAAAAAAAACTTGTTTATCAGCTTTATCAATATAGATTTTGATTTTTGGAAGTTATTCATTGCAACATTGTTTACCATTGAGAAATATTGGAGGCATTCTAAATGTCCACTAATAGAGAAATTATAAAAATTATAATATAATGCACTATAAAAATATACAATGCACTATAAAGAATGAAAAATATTTTAATCTATTGAGATGGAATGATCTTTAAGATATATTACTAATGAAAATATAAAGTGCAGAAAATGTGTGTCCTATTCTATCTATTGTATAAACAGGGGAGGGAAGAATAAGAGCCTTTATTCATAGTTATCTGTACATGCATGTATACTCTGCAAGGACATACAAAAACTAAAAGACTGCTTTGGTGGCTACCTGTGGAAAGGTGACAGGTAAGGGCTGAGTCGATGGGTACAGAAGAGGAAATGAGACTTTCCCTATATACCTTTAATGTTTTTTCTTTATGAACCTCATAAATGTTCATAAATTACTGAGTCAGGAAATAACACAATACCACTAGGTAGGTCTCTGGACTTGCTGTGGACACTGTGGGCCAGCTCAGAAACTAAAAGTTAATTGGTAATGAATTAATTGAAGATACAAACACTATTCTAGAAATTGGTTATGAATCACTCAAATTAGGGACATTAAGAGGCAAGTACATTATGGTATTCTGGGTATTTTGCTTCCTTTTTCACTTGTTTTTATTATTTGGGTTGATACATTTATTTCCAATATTATTGGATTTTTTCTCAATTCTTTATAACTTTTTAATGAAACTAATCCATCAGGTTATAATTCAATTTGGGAAATAAATAGACAATAAAATATTTTTGACACACACAGAATAACACAAAAAGAAAAATACAAGAGGGGAATAATACATTTTATTAAGCTGCATATATTTTATACAGTAAAAAATCTATTTAGTGTTTCTGTTCATAAAATAATCAATAAAAAAAGGCTATTACAACTTAATAAAAATGTCATCCAAAATAACTTGGTACAGATTTTTCAAACACACACAAACTTTCAAAAGTCAAATACTATGAGTGAATATATATGTTTATATACTAAGTGTAGATTTTTTAAGTGACTAATTTTAATAAATTTATAATTGTCTTCATAGTAATAGTTCTAAAAATGAAAAAACTACTAAAAATTTACCAAAATACAAAACGCTTCTGATAAAAACAATCAACACAATAGTAATAGACAATTTCCTAACCTAAAAAAAATATATTATTTCAGTCCAGAAGCCAGCACCATACTTAACAGGGAATCACTAGAGACATTCCCAGAAATGTCAGGAAAAATACAATGATGTCCATTATTACAAGGGACATCATTACAATGATGTCCAGTAGAATGTGTTTAACATTCTACTGAATGTACTCATTATAATTGTATACATGGTTAGACAAGAAAAAAAATTAGCATAAAAATTGAAAAAAGGAAGAGGAGGGAAAATCATCACAATTTTCAGATGAATTGACTAAGTAGCAGATGAAACTCAAGGATTCAACTGAAAAAGTTATTGAATAAAGTAGTATTATTTCATGGAAATTAATACTTTCATATTCACAAATAGCAAACATTTAGAAATTCTATTGGAAAGAGCCTATGAACAATGGCAATAGAAAAGGTATATTAGCTAAGAAAAAAGAAATGTGCACGATCTTTTATGAGGACTCAGTTTTTGCATCCATTTTTACAATTCATTAGGCTTTATCATTTGTTTACAAATCAGAAGCAATCATATTCATATGAAGATGAAAAATAAAATCAATACACAGATGAGAATTATTACATGGGTGTAGCGGATACTCTGATATTAAAAGAATGAAAATATAGATCCTGATTGAATGGCCTTATTTAAAAAAGCAAAAATCATTTAAAATCAATAGGGAGAAGCAAGAAAGAATCCTGAAATTTGAATGGCAGGGCTGCAAAGTAGAAAGAACACAATCTACCTTAACAATGAAACTTCAAACTGTTTTGGTGAACTTTGCCATCTCTGTCTGGTCAACATCTTAAGAGTTTGTTAACTGTGACTAGATTGAACTGATGGACATAAATATTAAAAGCTACTATCATTTATTAATACATTGCTATGTATCGAGGCCTTGGGCTCCTAAAGATTTTACATATGTTTCTTCATAAAATACTTACAATACCCAACATAAATACCAAGAAACCATTATTCTCATTTTGCAGATAAGACGCATGAGGCTCAGACAGATAAATCTCTTGGCCAAGGTCATACACAGGATACAAGCAGAGCCTGATCTCCAGTTTGGGTCTCTGCCTGACACAGCACACCTGTGTTCTTTCCATGTAGTACACTGCTTTCTATTTTAGTCAACTTCCAATCATTCCTTCACACATCTATTTTTTTTTTAACCCAGAAGTTCAAAACTAAGAAAAGCAGATTCAAGATTCCTCCCCTAGCCTTCCAGGCAACAAGAAGGATAGGAGACATCAAAGGTATAAAAGACCTAGGAACTCTACAACCTTGAGAGTGGGTTGTAGAGTTACCTAGAAATAACATTTCCTGCATCTTCCCACAATAACAATACAAACAGAGGAAATGATACACTGACAGCTTTAATCTCAAAAAAAAAAAATTAGAACCCTTTAGCCTCTACTAGCCTATACTAGATCTATCTCTGTTGACAGTCTCCTTTTTTTGTATAATTATTTGTTCTTAGGGCAATGCTATTTATATTGGAAGTATTATTGTTTATTCTAAATATAAGAAGTGATCACTATAATTTTCCTGTTGTAAAAGACAGAATCCCCATTATATCAATAGCATGACAAGCGTATCTTAAGTCAGAGGGAGCATTTTTGGATTGGAGCCAAAAGCACCTTCCCAAGAAAAATGCTTTGATGAATTAGGAAATGATCATTTGTGCCTTTATATTTTTCTTGTACTGAATTGTCTTTGATGGAGCTGAACTCTGTAAAGCATTTACAGACTATGTTTATAGGTAGTGGGTTTAATATACAATAATATTTGATTTGATTTTTATTCTCCTCAGCCCCTTTAACCTCTAGACTGTAATGACTTCCATATGGCTAGCCAAGTCTATTTTTAGCCTGTTAATTATCCATCGCTATTTTTAGGCCTCTTCTTCCTTTTGGTTGCTGATTATTATAAGACTTAAAAGTGCCTTCTCAAATTTTAACGATGTTGTTTTTCTGCCATATTAGAAGCCAATTCTGTCATTGAATACTCCTCTTTCCCTTCCCAATACCAATCTCCTCCACTTTAATTTTGCTCCCAGCAAATCAGCCAGGACAATATGGTTCAATATATTTGTCAAGGAGCTCTAAGTTATGTAATATGTTAGATAAATATCAAATAAGATGCATATTTTCAAAGAGATTCTGCCCATGTGGCTATCATTAAGTTGGAGAATAGTAAAACTGCCCGTTACAAAACTTTGTAAAATTTGGGTTGAAAAATCAAGTTTTGCACATGTGAAGCAACCTATTTAGAATTCTTATTCCTTGCCCTAGACAGATTTTTCTTATTTTAGAATACAAATGTGAAACAAAAGTTGCCTTAGAGATCAATGAGATGGTCCAATTTCAGTCTTTAGAGACTCTGGCTCTTGCCTTTGAAAATTCCCAAGTATAATAACATCCCAGATTAGTCAGTCTTAATCTGTTCTTCGTCATGTGAAATTGTCAGGTTGTTTTTTTTCCTCTTCTTGCTGCTTGTGTGAGTGTGTATATATATGTATGTGTGTTTAAAGAATGACGTAGACTAAGAGCACTTGGGATTTTTGCAAATAGCTAAGGTTGAAATCCAGAATCTCTTCTTTCATGTGCTTATTACCTACAGTAAATTAAAAGACATCAATATGTTGTGCTAAGAGTCATGCTGTACTCTAATCAAGTGGTTTTTAGAAATTAGTCTATATCCAAATAGGAAAACAGCAAGGAATGGGCTCTACTCTAAACCCACCCTATGTTACTTTGCAACCTTAAATCTCTTGTCAAAGCTGAATCCAACTGTCCATGTAATGTTTATCTGCCCTGTTTGTGGGGGAGGGAGGGTTGGGTGTTTTCATTGGGAATAACTGTGAAAGTGGGGAATTAGGCACCACTGTAGTTTATAAAACACATTTACTGACTGCCTTTGTCATTGCATTTGATGGGATTTTTGTAAATTTTAATTTTATTGGAGCACAGTTGATTTACAATGTTGTGTTAGTTTCAGGTGTACAGCAAAGTGATTCAGTTATACATATACATATATTCATTCTTTTTTAGATTCTTTTCTCATATAGGTTATCACAGAATGTTGAGTAGAGTTCCCTGTGCTGTACAGCAGGTCCTTGTTGGTTATCTATCTTGGACCTAGAGATTATCATACTAAGTGAAGTAAGTCAGACAGAGAAAGACAAATATCATATGATATCATTCATATGTGGAATCTAATTTTAAAAAGATACAAATGATCTTATTTACAAAACAGAATCAGACTTACAAATATTGAAAACAAACTTATGGTTACCAAAGGGGAAATGTGGGGAGGAGGAATAAATCAGGAGCTTGGGAAAACCCATGCATTTGATGTTTTTCATTAAATACAATATCCCCTGAAACGTGAAGGAACTCTTCAACAAGGATGAAGTGTATGAAAATGCATCATAAACTCGAAAAGAACTCACAAATAGGAGGAATTACTTTTATTCCCTTTAGGGCTGCAAGAATTCAAAATTTCAATACATTGACAAAGGGCATTTCAACATGAGGACACAGTCATGGCAAAATTTTGAAACAAGGATATGTTTGCTTCTGCAGTTGGCTAATTCATCCTTGGTCTTTTAGAGAAATGTGCTTCAGTGGAACAAAATAACCACATGTCTCTGTGTACTTTTTATAAAATATTCATCCCATGGGAGGATACCCCTTTAAGAAAGGTATTGAGTGATCACATGACCTATGTGCCTTACATGGTCCACTTCAGGTGGTGTGGACTATAATATAAATCTTAAGTGTTTCTTTTAAAAAATTCCTCACCTAAGTCTTCATATGGAAGAGTACATAACACACAACACTATAAAAAGTGACCTGTCATCTGGCTAAACAATCTTTCCAGGACTGATCTGAATTAAAATCTGATAAGGCATTAATCCAAAAAAAGAAGGAAAATAAAAGGGGAGTTGGGAATTCTATCTTTGTTTGACTTCACTATGGGAAAAACAGTCCTCATTTTGTAAATTTAAGATTTCTAGTAAGGAATGTTTTAGAATAAAATACCTTATTACAATATCTTACTTTAAATGAAAATTTAAATCTGTCCCTTGACAAAAACCCAAGGAGATGATACAGACACCAAAGAGAAAATTTTAACATTTTATTTCCAACCTACCTGTCCATTAAAAAACATAATAGGGCTTCCCTGGTGGTGCAGAGGTTGAGAGTCCGCCTGCCGATGCAGGGGACACGGGTTCGTGCCCCGGTCCGGGAAGATCCCACATGCCGCGGAGCAGCTAGGCCCGTGAGCCATGGCCGCTGAGCCTGCGCGTCCGGAGCCTGTGCTCCGCGACGGGAGAGGCCACAGCAGTGAGAGGCCCGCGTACCACAAAAATAATAATAATAATAATAATAAACATAAAAAAGAGTGAGTTTAGGTCTAAATTTAATCTGTAAGAACAAAATGCATGACTAATAACTTTCTTAGATTTTAACTTCTCTGTTTATACAGCAAGGGTAAAATAGACCAATTTTCATTTTGACTGCACAGAGCATGATTTATTGCACAATTCAGCTTTGCTGTCACATATTTTCTGTCAGTGGTCCACTGGGTGAAATCCCCAATTACAGGAATATTAATTTATGCATCCATTTATCTAGCAAATATTTAGTAATGCTCTAAATCCAAAAATCAGCACAAGGAATCATTGGAGAAATTCAGGCAATTTCAGAAAAAGATTGAGGAAGCTTCTGGAGCAGTATACTGCCCCTAAGAAGAAATGGAGGCATACTGTAGAATCTCAATGATAATTATGCCAGTTGCGATTACTTAAGAAGCTTCTATGTCGTTTATAATTTATCAGTATTTCTAATGCTCACAATAACCCGGTGAGATATGTATTATTATTCCCTTCTTTACAGTAATAACTAATAACTAATGCATAGGATTTGGTAAACCAAATAAAGGACAGTGACAGGTTTCAAACTTAGGTCTGTCCTCAAGTCTGTGCCTTTTCCACTATACAATACTATTACTGTAAAAATAAATATGTTATGTCTTACTGGTCACATACTCTATAATAGACACTCTACTAAGTGCTTTAATTATTTTATCTCATCTAATCCTTCCAACAAGCCTGTGAATTAGGCACCATTATCATCATGTCCATATTTATTATAGGTGATGAAACAGAAACATGGAGACATGGGCCAAGGTCACACAGGACGAAGGGAAGTTGGAATGTGAACATACGTATCTGGCTACAAAATCCTGTGTTATACTGCCTTCCCAACAATGGACATGATAGATGTAACTGCATGATGATAACGCCAGTATGAAGTTGGAAGTGTGATTCTGGCGCGCTAAATTATCTTGCAATGAACCATATTTCTTTCCTCCAGGACAGAGACAGTAGCGTCTGATTGCTTGACATATCAAATCCAAACACATCTATGCCATATGTGAGGTTCACTGCCATACTCACCCCATCCCAGATCCCATCAACTTTATTTCTCAGCACTGCTCCCTTCCAGAATTTCCCAAGATCCACTCTATGGAATATCAATGTGACTCAAGATGACTGAACAGTGTCCTAGTGGCAAAAGATTTCGTAGTCACAGAAGTTTGGGAAATGCTCAGCTCCACACCTTGTTTTTGGGGGATTGTTTTATTTAATTTTTATAAATAGCAGTACTTCTCGGGGATCTTTAATCTAATGTAGGCTATGAACTTCTGAATTCTGAAAATAATACGCAAATTTCTCAAAGTTATTTAATCCCCAAACTTTATCTACTTATCTACTGTTCATAGGATGCTAATTTCTGCAGGACCACAGTCAAGTATGTGTTCGTCTATGTGTCCACACTTATTTATGCTCTTGAGCCCTGAGCTCTCTCTCTCTCTCTCTCTCCCTATTCTCTATCCATGAAATGCCTTTGTCATTTTCCTCTGTCAACCTAGGTCTTTCACCTCTTGTTAAATCTCACTCAAAATCTCTCCTGGAGAAAACCATCCCCGATGCATTTTACCTCTTGGCTTCCTGTTTGATTCTCACAACACCCATACTTTTTCTGTAAAAGGTTATTTACAGTGTCCTGAGACTAAGGCAGGTATACGCATCTTTAACAAAAGGAGTGTTCTATATGAATTTAAGAAACATCATTCGGCTTTTTTTAAAAGTAATATGCTGTGCCTCTATTGTGAAATATCCCAAGAGGATAAACTCTGGACTGTAGGTTCCTTTCCAGGAGAGGTGTCTTCTCTTTCGATGTTGTACCCCCAGGCCCTGGCAAAGAGCTTGCCATAAAACAGGGGCTCACCATATTTGCCCCAACTTTAAAAAGCAAATTATTTTCTTAGGAGAGATAGAACTATATCTAAATAACCATGATATGAGGCAGCAAGTCATGTTAGAAGGACGATCTCTGGGGTTTTTGTTTTGTTTTGCATTGTGTTGTGCTGTTTTATGGGAGGCTGGGTTCCCCTAGAAAGCAGAGGCTGAGACAAGAACCTGTGTGCAAATAGTTTATTTGGGGAAATGATACCAAGAATGGGAGGAGAAAACTGGGAAATTTTGGTCCATAGTGCATTGATCACTGCTCTGACCACCTGGGGCTCAACCCCACTGGCAAAATTTGAAGAGCCTGAGAATGGGCTTCAGAATGGTCTGCTAAAGAGATGCACTAGCTTTTGTCCCCCATTGGCTAAGGGCTGCCCCACAGGGTGTAATCATCTGGCCCTTCCAGGCAATGCACATTTTGAGTACTTTGAGGTTCTTGTCTCAGGGCAGAAAGCAAGAAATATGTGATGTAGCTGAGGTGGACACCATCAAATTAAGCCTGCCCAAAGCCAGATGCATCAGAAATGATTAGAGATGAAGGTGGACTGAGGGTATGAGAGAGTGCCCAAGAGATGGCTGGCTTTATGTCGCATCTGCCCCTTTGCAAGCCCTGCCTGGTGAATGGCATGGGCAGCTGAAAGAGTCTTACCTAGGCCAACAGCAGTAGAAGAGCATGGGATGAAAACCTCTGAGAAAGAGAAACAGTATTTCAGAATGACATTTAGCAAACAATTGCAGCAAACAAGTTGGCGGATGCAAGTACTTCTGTATCACTGATTCTGTTTTGTGTTAACAGCCAAATACTTTTATGAAAAAGTGCATGATCTTATAAGGACCTGCTATTTGATAGTCAAGAAAAGTCCTAAAAGCAAAGGCAGCCCTCATGCATTTCTGTAAAATTATAGACATCATTTAATTTTTTCAAAAGGCAGAAAAATATAAGTTTATGTACCAAAGTACCCAAGCAGATGGAGAAATTACCATGAACTCAATTACATAACGGAGATTCTACTGACTTTAGCAAAGAGGGAAATAGTAGAGACAACTGTCTTGTTTTGATTTTCTCTAGATGTCACAGAACATCTGGTAGATAAGAGTTTTGATTGGAATACCAATTTTTGAAATTTAAATGGAATTAAATGAGAAATCGTCACCCAGTCTATGTCTCCAAGGTGGAAAGACAGAGGTAACATGAACATTTTTTCATGTAAAAGTCAGGAGAGAATAAGAGAGAGAAATCCTCCAGAACGGAAGAAACATCGGAGAAACACATGAGAGCCTGCAAGGACCCAAAAGTGAGAGAGAGAATAAAAAAACAACAACAACAAACTTGCTGCTTATCCTTAATCACAAGTGACTTATTTAAATAGACAAAATGACAGGTTGACCTCTATCTATTTTAACTGCCAAATCCTATCAGCAGGGTGTGATTATCTCCCAAGACCACCTTCTGCGGGGGGTAGGGGGGGGTCTCAAGCCTGCCCTGAGAATCCCTGGCATTTCTTCCTCCATCCAGAAATCCGGAATCCTTCTAAGGAAACATTTGTGGCCATTAAACCAATTGGAGTTGAACCCATGTACTAAAGGTTGACAGGACAATTTATTAATGTGCTATATAACCAAGTCTGGATTAAAAAAGAAAGTCTGGCACAGATTTTTTTTCTTCTTCCTTTTTTTTTTTTTTTAACTTTTACAAGATGTTAGTACCTTTGAGATCTCTATCTAAAGGAAGACAAATAGCAGTTTCTGGCCTAGAAATTCCTGTTCTTAATTTAAAGAAATTCATCTTTTATTTCAAAAACAAAATTAGAAGTAATTAAGCCCCTGGAAAATTTAACTAAAATTGTCCCATGAGTTAAAAAGAAAGAGAGCCAGGAACATTATAAAATAGGAGATATACGTTTTGCAACCACATAACCAAAAAGAGCTAAAGTTGTTCCTTCAAATTAAAAAAAAAGCCACAGTCTTATGAGCCAGCCTTTTACAGACAGATAAGTAAATAATTAAACTTTTCAGTGTGTGTTTGCTTGCTTAATGGAACAATTTTCCAGGTAAAATGAACTAAGTGTGTGCGTGTGTTTCTTATCTGGGAGAATAGAATATGTTGTAATGGCTTTTTATTTTCCAAAAAATTAAATTGGGAGGGCAGATATAAATATCTGTGAAGAATTAAGAAGTAAATAAACCTGCTATTTACTGAATATGTAAAAATTTTGTTCTATGCATTCAGCCTCAGCAATTTCCAGGATAAAATCCAAACCAAGGCAAATGACTTTATGTATTAATTCAAACCTTTAAAGATGTGTACCTTTTCACATCAATCAAAGAGGTGTCTTGAGTTAAATTCCCAAGAAGATTGCTCTGCAAATCAGAAATTCATTTTCTGAATCATCCAAACATAAATGTTTAAAATCTTTTGTGAATAAGATTATAGGATTCCCAGGCATTAATTGGATAATTGAAATCTCTTAAATCAGTGATTCAGGCTACCTTTTGGTTTCAAATGGTCTCCAGAGCAAGGAAAATCCCTTAGACTATGATATAATGCCATCCTATTGCTCTGGCCTTGCCTAAAATATTTTATCCGTGGACCATCATAATTTTTCCCTTAAGTATACAATTTAGCATTCCAGGCATTAATCTCTGTTGGATTAACAAAGAAAACACTTCATATTAAAGCAATGAAAAGTTGTTTATGTTGAAAATGATGAAAAGGAAATTTTCCAATATTTTAACTTTTCAAGTCCCTGGTCTATAAAGAAAACATCCCAAGATAAAATGACATTTCACTTATCCTAAGTAAAAGGAGGGAAAACACACACACACACACACACACACACACACACACACACACACACACACACACACACACACACACACACACACAAGGGAAAGCACAATATATCCTATGTGGACTTCAGGGTGTTTTCTTTGTTCTTTTTAGTTCAAGATGAAACAGCTGTTCGGTGTTTAAAATAGCATCTCACATTTAGATCTTTTTTCGCGTCAAAAGGAAGCTATCTTATCCTTCCAGTTTGCCAATGAGGAGTAAACACTCATTTCCTACATATATTATTCATAATGCAGACTTGTGAACTTTTGCATCCAGAGTTGGACTCACCTCTGTCCTACTCGGTTTTGAACCTTCCTTCCCCTGACCTCATCAATGACCAGAGTAACCTGAAGGTCATCTTTTCCTTTAATTCATTTTTTAAACACTCATTTCCTTATTACAATCCAGCAGCTCTGACTAATCCAAGGGTTGCTCCTATAAAAGGTGGAGATGACAGTTATTTTATGACATTTTATCAGTGGGCTGATATGAGTGTCTCAAAAGAAACTTCTTAATGGCAGTGAAATATTTACAAGGGTCTCATGTTTCCACTTCTTCATTCAGAGCGATGGTTCTGTAAGTACCTGCCAATTTGATTTGAAAATCACATCTTCTTTCTTGGGAAAAAAAAACCCAAAAAAACACTTTTATAACTAGCAGATCTCAAGCTGATAAATCTAAGTAGCTTGAAACAAGCTCAAAGACCCTGAAGGCACAAAGGCAGAAAGATGTATCTCTTTCAAAGGTGTCCTTTGAAATAAATTCTCTGCCCTTAATTTTGGGAAGATTTTGAAACCTGTCACACTAAAACTGAATGGCCCACTTAGGTTCAATGCAAGCTCCACCCTGCCCAATTCTCAGCTCCATTACTGATTTAAAAAAATAAAAAGTAAGTGCCTATTAAATTAAAATATCCCCCCAGAAGAAAACAGCTCCTAGAATATAGGAATACAAGAAGAAACCAGGAATTTTTCTTCTCTCACATATTCAGGTGGCACTGCAGAGAGATCATAATGGTGTTGTTATATTTTGTTTTTCTAGAAATACAAATAGTTTCAAGACCTGTATTCAAATTATAAACCTCTTTATTGAAATGTTAAAGCTGGGAAACAGTCATACAGTCCAAAGAACAAACTTTGGAAATTAACTAGTTGTAATCCATCAAGTTATAGATAAAGTCACTGAGGCCCAGAGAGATTAAAGGTCTGATCCATTGTAAATCAGTAAGATTTTGCTATTTGTTGAATGAATTATGTGATCGCTCTGTCACTCTCTTGAATAAGAGAGAGCCTGGGACACTGGAAATAAGCCAGAATAATCAGAATTGTCAATTCAATTTTTTAAAAATTTTAACATTGAGATAATTGTTTATTCATCCTAGACTAGTTAAAACTGAAAAAGCTAAAGGATGAGGGTTTTTTCGTTTTTGTTTTCCAATGAGTTATTTTGCTTCATGTATGATGCCCTCAAACTTTATACAGTTCTACTAAGGAAAAGATCTTGTCCATTATTCCATATTTCCTGCCTACTTTTGAATATTTGTTCATTCAAATATAGCTTTCATATCCTCTAAGCTCCTCTATGAAGCCATTTCTTTTCACAACAAATGATCTGAATTTTATCTCCAGACATTTTAGGAGTTTGTAAAACATGAATATGACAATAGTCAAAAGAGAATGGGAATTCATTTCACAATGATGTGTAACCTTTCCCTTTTCCCATCTTTAAATACCACTGTTTTCTTCTGGCTACCAGTGCTGAGCTTTTATTCCCTATTTCTCATTTTGCCCACTAAGAAAATGGGGCAGAATCTAAAAGAATGGGCCATGTCTGAGATCTGGCTGGTTCCCACCCTATGGAGACCCTGTCTCGCCCACGCAAGTGGCACTCCATAACCTCATTTCCACTGACATTTTTTTTTTTTTGCATCTTAGAAAAACTGGACACTAGGAAGTATGTATACCCCCAGGATCTTGAATTTATCCAATCAGGCCTTACTCAGCAGCTCAATGTCTTAACGACCCTGGCAAAATGACATGGGTCATATTTTCACATGGATGAACTGTTCTCAGACAATTTCTCCAGTGTATGAGGCACAAACAGGCTTTTCTTCAACATCAGGCATGCATGTCTTCCCCGCCTCTTGCTTTATAACAAACATATGTATTGTGGCCAGTGCAAGAGAAATTCTATTCCCCATTAATGTTTGAGTTTCTCTCCTACTCAACCCCTTTCTTTACCCCCTTCAGATGTCTCTCTCTCTTGACATTTCAAGATATCAAAAAAGTGAAGGACCTCTGTCCTGATTTTTTTTTCTTTTTTTTTTGCCTGTGGAGATAGATAACAATGTGTAGCCAATTCATTTTCCCCTGCACTCTTTCTACATAGGAATCTGGGGCAAGAAGGAGTATCAGTTACCATAGTCATCTCGGCACTTAAAAATCTGCACCTTCTTCCTCCATGGAAGAGAGCACTGCTGTTTGGAGCCACTCCATTTCATGAGATGCCAAGTTTGGGGCATTGTTACAAATTAAAATTCTAGATATAACTATACCATAATTGCTGCTAGTTCTGCTTTCAAAGAAGAATGACATCCCCCAATAATCCCCAAATGTATCACCATTTGACATCTAAATAATACCACATCCTATACTGCACTATTGTACATAGTAGATAATCCATAAGTATTGTTGAATAAATGAATAAGTGAAGAGGAATCAGACAAGCAGGAATTTCTTGTTTGTTTTTCAGTTATACCACATGATCATTTCTTATAAATTTAAGCAACTCTAAAACATTCCTTCTTGGAAAAAGAAAAGTTTAGTTCTTTAGGGGAAAAGATAGCGTAAAATATGTCACAGGGAATCAGACTGTTTACTCCCAAAAGTAACGAAAAAGAAGATTTTCCCATGACGTCATGCAGACAATGTGTTTCAAAAGATCATCCATCAGGAGCTGACTGAGTGCATGTACTTGATGGTTCGACTTGGCTGTCATTCAGTACCCTTGTTCACAAACTCTTTCTTTCATTTCAGTTTCCTTCTAATGTCAGCATGATTAATAATAGGAAACTGGTCCACAGAATCATTGATCTGAAGGGGAAAGGAAAGACAGTTGTCAGCTTTATAAGAAGTTATCGATTTCTTCTCCAAAAGATAATTTGTTATGAAAAGATTGAAGGATCATGCAAGACCGTCTCTCAAAAAGAAATTACGAAGTATGAAATCCAAGTGATGATACTGGAAAAAGAGTCTCAAGAGCCTTTGTGGCTATACTACACTTATCAGTGTGTTCTGTTTGAATTGTGTCTGGAGTTTATTTTCTGGATATAGGCATTTGCATCTGTTTTGAAATAATCCCCTGATAGGTTTCCCATCATCAGTTTAATGACCCAAATTTTATGACCCTCTGGGGGCCTGGAACACTGGGAGGTGCTTTAATACCAGTTGTGAAAAAGAAAAAGAAAAAGATCACATTTCTGTCTGCTCGAAACAGAGAAATGCCTTAATGGCATATCCTGTTTTCTCAATACCCACCCTACCCATGAGGAACTTTTGACCTTTCTAGGAAAAAGTGTGAGTACAATCTAATTCTTTCCCAATGATAAAAAGAAAATGATTGTTGGAAGCCAAGATAATTACTGGAGAATTCAAGAAGCCAATGAATTCTTCACCACATTTTTTAGAACAAAGGTATACAGTCTATCTGGGGAACGACGTGAAATAATCTGAACACCTTTAAGATAACAGTCCTGAAATATGTAAATCAAGGAGGAAGTCCATTTTCAATGTTCATTTCAGTTCTAGTAGTTCATTAATGTTTCTTTTTAATAATACCATGAATGTGGGGTTCAAGCGCACTCATCCAGGTAGTTATAAATTATCACAGGAGTTCAAGAGTGGTGTGATGGTAACAATTGCTTGTCCATATCTCTGAACTAGACATGTCTCAGCCGACATGGCCAGAAGGTGGAAATTGAATCCATGAAGGATTGCTGCAGTAGTTTTATAAGTGCAACAAAAGATACAAACAATAAATGCTGGAGAGGGTGTGGAGAAAAGGGAACCCTCTTGCACTGTTGGTGGGAATGTAAATTGATACAGCCACTATGGAGAACAGTATGGAGGTTCCTTAAAAAACTAAAAATAGAACTACCATATGACCCAGCAATCCCACTACTGGGCATATACCCTGAGAAAACCATAATTCAAAAAGAGACATGTACCACAATGTTCATTGCAGCTCTATTTGCAATAGCCAGGACATGGAAGCAACCTAAGTGTCCATCGACAGATGAATGGATAAAGAAGATGTGTCACATACATACAATGGAATATTACTCAGCCATAAAAAGAAACGAAATTAGTTATTTGTAATGAGGTGAATGGACCTAGAGTCTGTCATACAAAGTGAAATAAATCAGAAAGGGAAAAACAAATACCGTATGCTAACACATATATATGGAATCTAAAAAAAGAAAAAAATTGGTTCTGAAGAACCTAGGAGCAGGACAGGAATAAAGATGCAGACTGCAGATGTAGAGAATGGACTTGAGGACACGGGGAGGGGGAAGGGTAAGCTGGGATGAAGGGAGAGAGTGGCATGGACATATATACACTACCAAATGTAAAATAGATGGCTAGTGGGAAGCAGCCACATAGCACAGAGAGATCAGCTTGCTGCTCTGTGATGACCTAGAGGTGTGCGATAGAGGGGGTGGGAGGGAGGCTCAAGAGGGAGGGAATATGGGGATATATGTATACCTATAGCTGATTCAGTTTGTTACAAAGCAGAAACTAACACACCATTGTAAAGCAATTATACTCCAATAAAGATGTTAAAAAAAAAAGATACTAAAGAATGGTAACACAGATACCTTGTGTTACCCTGAAACTCCCCCATATTAACTTCAAAATGTCCCCAGAGTACTCTTTGTCAAGTGAGAGGGAAACTGCTCACTGCCTGAGATCCCCACCTTCCAGGTCTCCAACACAGCCAGACAGAACATCATGCAATTACTATCCAGAGTTGTAAGTTGTGGCTGGCAAAATGGCCAGCGCCTACAGAAGTGATTTCTTCAGAGAGCTCACAGTAAGGAGAACAGGGCAAACAAGTGCTTGGGCCCTTCTTCTATAACACCTGCAGCTAAGCACACACTGGGAAGTCAGAATAACTCTGAGCCCTTCTTCAGAAAGTCACTCTGTGGTCCTGTTTCCTCCCCTATAAAGCAATGATCAGACCACTAGAGTAGTGTACGTGTAGAGTCACCAGCAACAGGGATTTGTGTCCCACACAGTTTGATTCCCTCTCAAAAGTCATGAGAAAGTGTATATCAAGCAAATCTGGAAAGTTATCTGGCTGAATTCTTTAAAACATTGACTACGTTAAATATTTTTCAAGTCTTGTTTATTAAAGTCATCACCCTCAGAGATTCCAGCACAGTATGTCTGTTGATACAAAAACTTGGGAATTCCTTTTCAGGGGTCAGATAGTTTTTTCAATATTCTGCACATTGGTCAGTCTTCAAATGTGAACCTCGTTTTTGTAAGTGAACAGGCATCATTAAGTATCAATTGTGTAAATAAAGTGGGTGATGAAAGTGGGCAAAACTACAAATTTGGATCAAACATGAAGTACGACTATAAATATAACACAACTGATTTTCCTCTGCTGATCTCCAGCCAAGCCTGAGGGCAATTCCAAGGTTGAAGCTATGGATGAGAGGGTGATCTGACAGGGACAGCTGTCATCCATCAGCCCGTTGACCTTCAGGGTTAATTCACCTGATCTGGCTGGATGACTAAGGGTCATCTCCACTCGCCCTCACTACCCCATGGGCATCTCTTTTGAAACTCCTTGAATGATAATAAAAAGAAAAGGAGAAGAGAGCCCTTCTTTCATCAGGAATGGCTATTCATTCTTTCAACAAATGTTTATTGGGTTTCTTCTATATATCCAACATTGTCTAGTATGTGCTGGGGAACAAGACAGATTAGACTCCTACGCTCAGAGTAAGGACTCAGAGCATAAAAAGGAAGCAAAATTAGCAAAAGTTGTAAATGGCAATACATGTAATGAAGAAAAATATGGGGACATCAGATAAAGAAAGCCATTACATTAGGAGGGTAGACAGAGCAGGCCTGTCTCTGAGAAGGTACCATTTCTGCTAAGATCTCAATGATAAAAAGGTACCATAGAAAATCACGAGGAGGATTTTCAGGCTGAGGGAATGGCAAGTCTAGAAGTTCTAAGATAGGATGAGCCAGGTGGGTTTTTTTGAACTTAGTAGTCAAGTACCACATGTCAGAGTATAATGAACAAGTCCTATTATACACAGAAGTAGCTGTATTCTCCTGCCACAAGCATTCTGGAAAGTCACTGGCATTCTCAAAATGTTTTGACAAAAATGAACATCTGAGCAATTAAGTATGAATCTTCACAAGGTAACCACTTGGAAAGGGACAATACTCCCATGAATAGAAATATTCTCTAGTGTTAGAATGAAAATGAGAGATTCCATCAGAGTCATATCAGTAGAAGTTTAAAACGTTTTAAAGAAGACGATAGTGGCCAGGATTTAATTTGGGATTTTTTTTCTAGGCCTACACATTACTTCCTGCTCAGGCAAGCTTGAGAAGATGGGATCAAGGGAGTTTTGTGGTCCAGTGAGCAAAGGATGGGAAAATCAGAAAGATTCTGAGTTATAATCCCAGTTGAGCTACCAGGTGACCTTTAGGCAAGTCATTCGACCTCCCTATGCCTCATGCTCCCAGCTGGAAAATTGGATAAGACCAGCAGGATATCACTGAAAACCAGATGCTACACCAAACCCAAGCTTTCCCAGCTAAATAAATTACCACGAAAGAGACAGGGGGGCGGGAGGGAGGGGCAGTGTCCAATCTATCAGCCTATGTGAAATGTACAATTAATGACATTTGGCCATTCTTTATATTTAAAAGTTATTAATCTCTCCCATATTCATCAAATCAGATTAATAAAATGAGTAGTTCAAACAAGAGTACTATTTCCTGAAATACTTAGAGATGTCATTCTAGCTGGAATCTACTTTGCCACAGCAGATTTGCAGGTTAATAATTGTTACAATTCCAGTCTTGCCTCGTTACACCTTCCCATGACAAGTCATGCCAGTGTCAATGACACACAGCTAGAACAACAAAGAGAAGTCCGAAACAGGAGTTTATTTCCCCATTTTTCAAACAAAGTAAACTTGCAGTTTCTATGTGAAACTGAACAATGATGTTTTGTGTCTGGGTATTAATATGATATTTAAATGGAGAACAAAAATCCCATCACTCATTAGAATGTTTCATCTATATCAATAATGAGAAATTTTTGTTTACGAAGACCAATTTAAGAAATGCAAACATTTTTTAAAGTGGGATTTTTTTTTCAGTTTAAATTAAAACACCTTTATTAAGTCTTATGGGAAAAATATATATATTCGTTCAGTTAAATTATCTACTTTACTGAGTAAAAGAATGTTGCTCAAGAAACTGACACTGCTTTACCTTGATGATAAAGTTAATATTTGAGTATATTTTAAAAACTAACAATGTTTTAATTCTACATGAAATTGGACCATCATCTGCATGTAGACCTGCTCAACACAGGTGTATATCATTGAAACCATCTGCATGTTTAGGAATATCCAGGTGCCTGGCTTAATTTTTAAATTTCCACTTGGATATTTTTGATGTCATGTGAACATTCATAGAAAGGAGATTAATTAAGCAAGCCGAAGGTACTGAAAATACTGCTCTGGGTGCCAGCATATGCCTAACATTACTCCAAAGGATTATACACATAGAGTGTATGTGGAATGAAAAATCATTTATTAAAACTTCATTAAGTGGGGACTTGGGGGGAAAGCAATGACATCATCTAGGATTGGGCTGTCTCGGAATATGACAGCTTTTGTGTGGTTGCTTTCCTTTGAGCTCAGCCAAGTGATACTCCAGGCAGATGCTAAGGTTGCTTTGTTTTGTTTTTAAATTAAATGTTGCTGCTGCTTCTTTGATTTTAATCCTGATAAAAGTATTTTTTTCACCTTAGAGCAAGTTTTTGTTTCTTTAAAAAATCCATGGACAATATTGATGATGGGATGAGTGGCTGAAGTTTATGCAACTAAGTGACCTTAGTAAGGTCACCTAATAACTCAGAGACACATTCTCACTCATTTATAAAATGAAGGTAATAAAATGTTCTCAACAGACTTTAATAAGGATCACCAAAATAAAAATGGTTTTCCAATTATACCATGTTATAGAGATGTTGCTTCTTATTGTTGTAGACTGTGGTTTCACTTCATGAGTTTGCCTTGAGGGGGTTACGCAACTGGGTAGCTCTTCTTCCCCCTCTACGTACAACCAAGTAGGTGACTGACTGGACCTGAATCAGTAGCTCTAGAAGAAACAGACAGGCATCTTCTGAGATGCCCGAATCTCGGAGAGCCAGCTCAGGGACCACAGGGACCACAAGGAGTCTGTGCATACACATCCTATCACCTCAACCTGTAATTATTAGCTATAGCCCTGCTTTCAGGAAACAGCAACAGTAAATAACCAGCATTATTTAATATGTACACAATCAAGTCCTGTATACTTTTCCCCTGATCATTTTCAGTGGGTCATTATCTGTTTTGTTCTTAAACACAGATAAAGATTTGGAACAAATCTTGCCAAAGAAAAAATGGTGATAATAATAACTGAGAGGGAGACAGAGAGGAAGAGAGAGAGAGAGGGGGAGAGTTTGAAAGGAAGAGCAAGGTAATTTTTGGAAGAGGGAAGGGTAGGGAAAGGGAAGAGCGAATCCCTGCAAAATCATGAGTGGGTACACCAAGTGTACCTTTGGAGCTTGTATAGAAATTTATAAATCAATAGCAGTCATCTTCAGAAATCAAAGTACTCATCACTAATTATCATATAATACTATTGAGGTGCTTTAGGATAGAGAAGTGTTTTGTTGTAACCAACACTCCTATAGAAAGAAAAATTTTAAAGATCTTTTGAATGGAGTTTCGAAACACTTAATATGTCCAAGTTTTTAATAGCCAAAACAATTAGGTAAGGCTTGGAGGAAAAAAATGAGTATGTTCTATTTTAGCATGTAGCTGGATGATCTCTTATGGCCATTTTTCTTCTCCCATACTAAGGCATTATCTTTTTAAGAATTTTTCATATCTCTCTCTATTTTCTTGGCTCTAAACCCATTACCACCACAGCAGTTATATATGGCAGCTTGGCTCAGAGCTATGGTAAATAATGCTAACGCATAATTCATTTTCAATGAAGAGTTGTTAAAATAAGTGGAATATGCGTATGTCATCATAATGGAAATTTCTGTGTAACACATGGACTTTAAAATCTCAGCATGGCAACATTTGATAAGACATAGAGTCACTCAAAAGGGTGAAAAGACATGGAAATTTCTTTGAAAAAAGTGAGTGTTGGATGTGAACATACAAAATGTATTTTTTCAGGTACTACGTTCAGATGCTACCAAAACAACTCATTTAAAATCTCTACTGGTTAAATCAACTACTTAACATCACTTGGAGAATGAATTCAGTATTTTACTTCCCTTTTATAACTTATAATTATTGGAACTAGTTTTCAGATATGGACAACCTTAGTCATAAGGTTACCCATAAAAAGATATGATACATGACTCTTTTTGAATTATGGTTTTCTCAGGGTATATGTCCAGTAGTCATGTACCAAAATGTTCATTGCAGATCTGTTTACAATAGCCAGGACATGGAAGCAACCTAAGTGTCCATCAACGGATGAATGGATAAAGAAGATGTGGCACATATATACAATGGAATATTACTCAGCCATAAAAAGGAATGAAACTGAGTCATTTGTAGTGAGGTGGATGGGCCTAGAGACTGTCATACAGAATGAAGTAAGTTAGAAAGAGAAAAACAAATACCGTATGCTAACACATATGTATGGAATCTAAAAAAAAAAAAAATTGGTCATGAAGAACCTAGGGGCAAGATGGGAATAAAGATGCAGACCTGCTAGAGAATGGACTTGAGGACACGGGGAGGGGGAAGGGTAAGCTGGGACAAAGTGAGAGAGTGGCATGGACATATATACACTACCAAACGTAAAATAGATAGCTAGTAGGAAGCAGCCACATAGCACAGGGAGATCAGGTCTGTGCTTTGTGACCAGCTAGAGGGATGGGATAGGGAGGGTGGGAGGGAGGGAGATGCAAGAGGGAAGAGATATGGGGACATATGTATATATATAATTGATTCATTTCGTTGTAAAGCAGAAACTAACACACCATTGTAAAGCAATTATACTCCAATAAAGATGTTTAAAAAATAAATAAAAATTTTAAAAAAATAAATAAAAATATAAAGTAATAGTGTAAAAAAAAAAAGATATAATAGAACTTGGGAAATGCCCATCATGTGTTGTTCAGTTAGTATCAAGAATCTTGAAGAGTTCCCCCATCCTCAACCCCTTAGCAGTGTTAGTAAAGAATAATGTTTTCCTGGGGACATATGTGTATGTATAACTTATTCACTTTGTTATAAAGCAGAAACTAACACACTATTGTAAATAGTACTCCAATAAAATACTCCAATAAAGATGTTTAAAAAAAAAAAGGATATCATGGAGATAAGTAATAAAAAAAAAAGAATAATGTTTTCCAGTTGGCATGTCTGCAAACTTCTGGCATTTTGCTAAGAGCAAATTACATTTTTACTATATAAAGATTTTGATGAGACAGTATAAAGTAGTTCAGGGGTGCCCAGTATAGCCTCTTAGGTTAATAATGTTAATTTTAAAGCCTTCCAAAATAATAATAGACATTTTATGCAATAGATTATGATGACTCTCATAGCCTGCCTGGTCTAGTCGTTTAATATGAAGGATATCTGCAAATTAAAAAGCAACTAGTTTTCTTTAGTAAGAATTTGTATTTAGATGATTTATATCCAATACATCCTTAATTATTAATGTAAGCCTATGATGCCAAGTTGATCAACCATTATCTCAAAACAAAGTATTAAAATAAGTCAAATAAATTTCATAAATTCAAGGTACCTTGAATTAAAATGCATGGTGGAAGTACACGGGAAGAGACACAGCTATAGCCTGTAAAACTTGATCTGCTTCAATGACAAACTCCTAAAACTAGTTTATTTCATAGATGGCCTACTAAGTAGGTAACTAGAATTAGCAGCAGGTGTTCGATAATATAACATGAAACACAAAACTCAACCTCCAACGGCATCCTGTATTTTCTAAAGCAGTTCGTTTCACGTTTGGTTGCTCTCCAAGTTCTCTGAAGTTTACCCAGCACTTAAACATGACTTTTAACCATGACTTCCATTCCTTAATACATATTCCAAAATTTACTTTCCGCCTCTGCTCTCTCTGGTAACAACTGCTCATTTGTACTGACTCATATTCAATATTTGGTCCATGATGGCTAATATTATTTTCTTACCTACTTAAAAGAAACCCAGTTATTCATCTTATTGCATTTTCTCACTAGAGCACTTCCCTAATTTCTAAAATTTTAAGGTAATATAATATTCTAGGTCTTCATTTTTATTTCTGGTCCAATTTGCCAAGAAGGTACCATCTGCATTTTTCTCCACCACATCCCCTGGCCTCTCATCCACATTTCTTGCAAAGGTAATTGGAAATCTTTCTATTTTTGGTAAAGAGAATTACAAAAGGAAACAATGCACTTGGCTTGGAATCTGTTGCCACCAAAAGATGTATTATTTACTTCAGGTTTATGGTACTGTTAACTTTTAGCCACTCAGGCATAGCAATGAAAACCGAAGTCCACGGTACAATGTATATGCTCAACTTCATCTCCAGATGCATTTATCTAACAACTTGGACATCTCCACCTGGATGTCCCAATGGCATCTCAAACCTAACTGTCTGAAGCTGATGCCCCATCTCCTTGGCACACTTGTCCCCCTTTCTGGTTCCTGCACCTCAGTGAATGGCACCATCAGCTACCAGCTGCATTGGGTGAAAATAGAGCAGAAATGTCCATGTCGTCTGACATTCAATCAACGATGATTCCCAATTGCTTGTAACTGTATAAAATCCCTTGACTCTCTCCCTTCATCTCTATCCCTCCGCTACAGCCTCTCTGTTCAGTCCCTTCCCATCTCTGCCTCCAGATTTCCTTGACTTGAGTCTCTGCCTCCGATCTTGCTGAATTCCAGTCAATCTCTCCACAGCTGCCAGACATGGAAATCTGTGTCCCTCACTTCCTCTATGGATCCTCTAGTAACTTTCCATTACCATTGTCATAAAAACCAAGCTCTTTAGCATGACACAGAAGACTAAGTATTGGTTTTACCTACCTCCCCAGTCTGATCTATCAATGGTCCCATGGCCCCATGCAACCCTTTATAGCCTGCATTCTAGCCCTACCCATTAAATTCATAGTCTAGTCTCACACCTCTTCCCTGACACATATGGTATTTTAACTTCTTTAAGTGTCCTTATGCTCCTTCACCTGATTAATTCTCTCTGCTCTTAGAAATTCATCTCAGATGTCCCTTCCTTTGAGAAACCTCCCCTGACTTGATCCCTGGGTGGAGGAGGGGTACCTCCAGAGCCCTTCCTGCTACCCTCTAGCATTTCCATTTACTCTTTGCAATTAAAACTGTATGAAATTTTTCCACTTCTTTGAATTATATCCCCACTTGCCTGTCCTCATACACCTCCACATGACTGAACTGTAAACTCTTTGAGGTCACGGAGGATGACCATTCTTTTACATGTAACCTGACACCTCGCACAGTTTCTTGCACATGGAAGTGCTCATAAATGCTTGTTCCAGGGACAAATGAAGTTAACTGATGCATTTTTGACTATGTACAAACTTCCGGGGGTTTTGTTTGTTTGTTTTGGCATCTTTTTCAACTGGGATTTTTCAAAGAAGTTTTTAATGATTGGCTACATGAGCAAAACTAATTGGGGTCACTTTGTACTTTATTTGGCCAGTTCTTCAAAAGAGCAGCCCGGAATGGAGAGAAACTAAAAGAGAGAGAAAAAGGGGAAAAGAACGCTCAGGTAAGCTACAAATTGTCTAATAGCACTTTGCGCATTAAGAATGAACACACTTTTAAAGATGGTATAAAGTTTTACAGTCATAACTTTACTTTCCATGATCTGTGACGTTGGGGTCAGCTTCCAAGATGGACAAAATAGACAGGAGCCTACACCACATCATTTGAAGGGTTCTGTCAAAATTCCTATCTGTTAGCAACTGTCTTCTGTTTGCCCCTCCAGACCCAGGTTCTGCTCTATGTAGACCAGTTGAGTTCACCCAATGAGGAGCCCCCAGAGGAAAAGGGGGGAAGGAGGAGGTGAGGGAGGGCTTGAGCCTCTTGGCCCCCTCTCTGCAAGGTCACCTCAGGCGGCTGTTCCTGGGCTGAAGGTCATTGCCCCCGTCAGGGCAGCCTCCTCTGTGTGGCTACTCCTCGTGGCTCTAATTTTTTTTTCTTTTTATTGGGGAATGGTTGTTTTACAGTGTTGTGTTAGTCTCTACTATTCAGCGAAGTGGCGTTCCCTGTGCTATACAGCAGGTTCTCATTAGTTATCTATTTTATACATATTAGTGTATATCTGTCAATCCCAATCTCCCGATTCATCCCACCCTCCCCCGTTTTCCCCCCCTTGGTGTCCATACGTTTGTTCTCTACATCTGTATCTCTATTTCTACCTTGCAAACCGGTTCATCTGTACCATTTTTCTAGATTCCACATATACGCGTTAACATGCGATATTTATTTTTCTCTTTCTGACTTAACTTCACTCCTAGAGACTGTCATACCGAGTGAAGTAAGTCCTATTGGGCTCTTGTAGCTGTTCTCTGTCCTCATTCCTTCAAGACTAAGGGCAGTTGTGATGCAGTAACAGATTACTAACCACAGGCGATTCCACTCTACCCTGTGTACCTCTACCTTTGTAAGAGAGTAAGTACATGCGACTCTACCTTTGTAAAGAAACCTTCCTCAGAGGATAGATAATTCACATAGGCCTCCTCTTTCCCATCAGGATACAGACTGACATACACCCTCCTCATTTTGTTAATGTCATCATTTGCGTCCTACCTCTGTATTAAGGCAGTTATCCAGGGGGGAGAAGAAAAACTGTGAAAGAAGTGCAGTTTCATCCCATAGGAGCCATTAATTATATGAATAGATGTGTTACATTTCCTGGAGACAATGGGATTCTTTACAGCAAAGAAGGCAGGACACAGATTGCTCTTGTCTTAGGTATAAGGTACGAAGGAGTTAAGTGGCTGCAGAGAGATGCTAGAATGGAAGGGGGATGAGGTAACAGGCAAACAAAAGTAGTTACCCTGTGTGTGTGTGTGTGTGTGTGTGTGAGAGAGAGAGAGAGAGAGAGAGAGATGCTCTTAACTGAGAGAAAGAAAAGGTTTTTTTTTTTTAAAGATGTAAAGGCTTTAGGGGGAGCAGTTACCACTCTGTGCCCCAGTCAGCACCACTGTGTCTACTGTGTGCAAGTCAACCCCATCCCTGCGCCCAGTAGGCACTGCCACCTCTGTCCCTGGTGTCCTGCACACACACCTCAGGTGGTTCATCTACCTCCCAAGGGACAGGCCCTGCGGGGAAAGACAGGGTTTTTCAGATTGTAGAACCTCAGTTGGCTTTGGCCTGAAACAGCAATTTAAGTGTAAACTTCTTCCTCAATCCGTCTTCCAGGCATCAGAGGTGGTCTGATCTCAGGACCTGACTGGAAGCTCCTGGTGGCAAGTGTCAGGCCAGGTACAGGCTCGCGTTTCTGGAAGAAAACATTTGGGTCGATGCTCTAGAGATGTTGGCCAGATAAATTATTACCTAAATGGTTTCATTGTTTAAAGTTTGGGGGTTGTTTTTTTGTTTTTTTTTTTTGCTGTTGTTGTTTTAGCCTGTGAAAATTGTCTTAATATTTGAACGGGGAAGGTAGGAAAGAAGGGGACAAAAGTAGTTGTGAGGAGGAAGCACATTTTTAGTAACTGAATTCTAGACGTGGTTCTGTTTCTTATGTGATGGTAGTCACATGTACTTACACTCTTCCTCTGTAAAATAAAATAATAACTCCCTTATAGATTCATTGTATTAACTATTGATTTCTTCCTTTTCATTTCAAGCAGCCATCCAATTCTAAAATTCATAATGATCTTTTAAAAGACAGATTAATTCTTTCTTATTGTTGCATCAACACTAGATTTCTACTGATCTAGAAACCTGTAGTTTTATTTGCTCCACTCCCACCCCCAATAACTGATCACCTATCAAAACCATAGAATTATATAACTGTATAAATCTGGGCTCTGTTTAAAGTCTGCTGGCACAAGTCTCTATAGGCCAAGGAGTTGCTTTATAAAAAGCACCTTCGGTTTAATTAAACTCTTCTGACAATCGACTTTGTGGAAGTGAACATTTTCATTTCTTCTGAAGCAGGAACCTCAGAATCAGCCAAAAAGCAAATTTTCTTGTGTTAGCCCCACGGCAACATCAGAGGAGAAGTTGACCACTCAGTCGCTTGGCATTCATTCACTCTCTTGAATATACTGCCAACAAGGGTATACATTCTATTGGTGGTTTTTGTGAATTGGACTCTGGTCAACTGAGGTCTTGACTCAAACCACCAACTCATTTCACATAATTGACCGCTCAGCCCTCAATCTGCAATAACATTTTTCTGGGACTTACCTCGTAGGTATAGGCAAGATTTGAATCAGTGCCCTCAGGGCAAGAGGCTTCATAGTACATCATTAATCATCTCTGCATTCCATTCACTCAGATAAGGCCTTGTGGGCTGGGGAAATATTCACAGGTTTTATCTGTTTGGGTTGGCACCACTGTGCAGTCAAGCTTAGCCCAGCCAGTTCAGTTCACCCCAAGCCACGAGTCTACCTTTGGGTAAAAGAAACTGTGGGGAAGTAAACATAAAGGGAGATGTCACATATGAGGAAGCCACAAGTATCCCTGAAAAGGTGAAAGTCAGTGCTGTATAGCAAGAACTTGTCATTAAAAAGCCTGTCCTTGTTTTCATATTTGGGGCGTATTTGCTCTGTGGAACCGTCTCTAAAATGAATATATTAGAATATCACTACTCAAAAGTGGTGCAAGAATTGATCAAACAATTTTTTTTTTCTTTTAATGTCTGGAAGTTATTAGGGGAACAAAATCCCTGTGCACATGTGAGTGGCTTAAATGCTTTTTATTTATATTATATAAGAATCAGGCAAAAATTATAAAAAGAAAGTATAATTGTTAAAAGGAAGGGTCTTAATCATTTCTGACAGCATCAAGCCCTTGAGTAATCTACCGATGTTAAGAAACACAGCATAGCAATCTTAATGATAGGATCTGTCTTTTATTTATATGATTTTCTTATGTGCATGTGATTTAAATGAATGAAGCACTTAAACTTCTCCAATCTTGAGTACATCTGACTGTAGTCAACACCTAAGAACATTTTGTCAGCAGTGATTCAGGTGTTTTCTTGATGAATCTTTGGATTGTCCCCAACTCAGGTTTAATTTCACATTCAGCTCTACTGTAAACAACCATAGATATGCCAAAGGGCTTTTATAGGTCTTTAAAAAAAATTTTTCATTAACAATTTATAAAACTATAACTGAAATAGGTCTTGATCTTTTTTGATGATTGAGGTGTCTTCTTGGCAACTGTATATGTATTAAGGTAAAACATGACTCATAATTTCTTAGTCACCCAGAATTGTCTGGAAAAATCATGTAAGGAGAAAAAAATAAAACTTTTAAAGTAAAACTTACTCCCATATTAACTAAAAATAAGAATATAAAAAAATTTTTTTTAAGTTAAAACTTATTTTCAGAATATTTTCTAACAATCAATTCTGTTAACCCCATTTTCTCTTTGGCTTTGGGGGCTTTATCCATTTTCTATTGTCCACAGCCCTTCTGATTTGCAATCTGGTATGTTGCCTTGTAAATTTAAAGCATACATAAACTGGCCATGTTTTCTATACCTGGAATACTCAATTGGCAATATTCCTACAAAATGTCCCATTGCTAAGAGAAAAAACAACAAAAAAAGAGATTTGATTCAATCCCCTTGCCTACTATGTGCATTTCAACCAATCTTTTAATGGATTTGAATCATTAACTGAATCTATGATCTTAGACTATAGTGTTATTAGTTACACAATGCAGTGCTCAATTTGGGACTCCTCATTAGATTAATCTAACTGGGATGCCTAAAGTTTAGGTTAGGGAAACGTCAGCACATATTAATTTATTTAATTTTAGAAGTACGTATCAGAGAACAAAGCAATTTGCGAAGTTAAATTGTCTTTCCACATATCAGATTCATGATCTTCTGGGTTCACAGATCAAGTCCCCTTCTTCCCATGCACCATGTGAAAACCACAAAACACTGTTTAGCTTACACAATGTGTTATACACAGCAAGGCTCGCTCCTTCAGTGGGTACAAAGAAGGTAATTCAATCTTAAAGTTCTACTGCTGTCATAAGTGTTTATGACATCACCAAGACCTAGCAGCTGAATCGTAGCTTTGTCTTCTCTCTGCCAACATGCATTATTAGAGATGGACCCTCAAAGTCTAAGAAGTCATTTTAACCCCTCCTATACAAAAATTGCTGCTTATGAAAATTCCCTGAATTGTCGGGATAGTAGAACAAATGACTGCTAGTCTTTCTAATAACCCTACCAATGGAGAGAGGCACAGCCCTTGCTGTTAATTCTGAGTTCACACACAATCGTGCTTTTCATTCCCAGACCTCCAAAGCTCTTACAAGTTAGTGAACATTTTAAGATCACCTCCCTAGGTCCAACACTGAAGGCCCAGCTATTTCAAGTCTTACTTCCTGGATAAAGACAGGGTAGGCATTCGGGAAAGAACATGGGGTTGGACTTGGAGAAAAAATGGTTCAAATGCGTTCTCTACCACTTACTAGTCAAGGTGGATAATGCCAGTCTCTGTTCCTTCTGCCATTTGTGTGGGAGCTAAGGGCTTTGGAGGTGAATGGCCCTGACCATGGTTCAAGGGATGATTCATGATCACTTAAACCAGACAATATAAGCCTGTTGTCATCATATCTTTTAGGGGTGGAGATAACCCAGCCTAAGCTAATTAGCATATGGCTTTCTTATAGCCATGATGATTGATCACCTTGTGATCATTGATCACCACAATATGTGGCCATGTGACCTAAGTTTGTTCTAGCCTAGTAGAGCTTAAACCTTTCATACATTGATTGTTTCCTTTTCTTAAGGGTGGTGTGGTATGCAGTTCACAGGCTTGAAGCTCCTGCAACTACCATAAGATGAGACACCTGAAAGACAAAGGCAACACAAGAAGAAAGGCTGAACTAAAGAATCTCAAAGTGAAGGAGCCAAAGACATGATAAAACCATACTGAAGCTTACGTTACCTCACCACTTTTCAATTACATGAGCCAATTATTTATATTGTTTAAGACGTTGGAATTGGGCTTTGTTTCTTGAAATCAAAGTACCCTGACTGGTTCACTGGCTTCCTAATCTTCAGCTTTAGTGTCCTCATCTAGAAAATGAAGATATCAGCAACTACCTTCTAGGGCATTTTTTGAGAAATAAATAAAGTGACATACATAAAATATTTGGCACTTAGTAGCCCTTTTCTGTCAGTGGCCCAAATCAGTTTTCTAAATTCTTAAAGGACTTGCCTGCACTATGCATAGTTATCATTCTGCATAGGCACTTTAAATTGTGTTGTTAATTTTAGGATTATGGATTTTTAAATTGGGGTGGGGATTGGCCATCAATAATCCCTTTGAGAACCAAAAGAGAGCCACAGATTCTATCAGAAAAATCAATCAATCAATCAATATGCATTGATGAAGAAAACAACTGCTGTAATACACAAGGAGGGATATCCTATAGTTAAAGAGAAGATTAACAGACTAGACAGACTGATGGAACTCTTTCATTTAATATCCATCCCCAACAAATATCATGACCTCTTTGAATAAGTTTATAAGCCCACTTTACATAACTCTGAAGTTTGTTAACCTAATGCTATAGTTCACCTCTCCTACTCAGTGTTGCAAGTTTTCTGCTACGTAAGTGACCCTGGTCCCCCATCTCCTCTGAATCACAAAACTTCCCCTCCGTTGCTGAAAAAAGTAATTTTTATGAATAATCTTAGTTGAATATGTGTTTTGTTTTGTTTTTTATAAATTTATTTATTTTATTTATTTTTGGCTCTGTTGGGTCTTTGTTGCTGCGCACGGGCTTTCCCCAGTTGCGGCAAGTGGGGGCTACGCTTTGCTGCTGTGTGCAGGCTTCTCATTGCAGTGGCTTCTCTTGTTGCAGAGCATAGGCTCTAGGTGCTTGGGTTTCAGTAGTTGAAGCATGTGGGCTCAGTAGTTGTGGCTCACGGGCTTAGTTGCTCCACGGCATGTGGGATCTTCCAAGACCAGGGCTGGAACTCAGGTCCCCTGCACTGGCAGGTGGATTCTCAACCACTGCACCACCAGGGAAGCCCTATGTGTGTGTGTGTGTGTGTTTTTTTTTTTAAGTCTTTGATTTTGATATGCTAAGCTGTCAAAGGAGTTAATGCTGTCTAATTCCAGACACTGTATACTCTCTTCCTCCTAGAGTCAGTTGTTAGTAAACCACTAAGCCTTATGTTAAAGCTCATAGGTTCAGGTTAAGAACACTTCGATTAATTTTATACTATCTGTATCATTTAGGCTTTGCTGCTTCACAACCTACACCAAATTTAATTACTTGAAACAATACTCATTATTTAGCTCATGGTTCTGCTGGTCAGCAATCTGGGCAAAGTTCAGCTGGTTGGTTCTCTTGTTTTCACTTGGCTCTCTCGTGTACCCACATCAGCTGTTGGAGTGATGAAGGGTTGCTGATCTAGGATGGCCTCAACTGGGATCAGCTCCATCCCCTGTGGTCTTTCATTGTCCAGTAGCCTATGTTGAGCTTGTTCCCATAATGGCAATGGGGTCTGTTGGGCTGTACTCCACAGGCCTGCAAGCCTTGTAGTTGCAAGCCTCAAGACCGAAGAAAGAGCCCAGAGACAGTGACAGAGACATCAATGGTTTATTGGACAGGGGATCTTACACAAAGGGTCCTGGAGCGATCCCCACTGTGTGTGGCAGACAATGGGCAGGAAGTGGCAGTGGTCTTTGCTACTTGGGGCAGGGGGCTACCATTTATAGGGGAACTGACATCAGGTGGGCTCATCAGTTATCAGGGACTAACTTAACCCTATAATTAAGAAGATTGGATAGTCATGTGAGTGAAGCAAGGACTGGCTGAGAAGGGGATGTACAGAGAGAAAGAGAACAGCCACCTTGAATAGCCTGACCATATGGGGTCCAAGAGAGAACATAGATGCACACAAGGCTTCTGGAGGCCTGGTTAGAGGATGGGCACCATGTCACTTCTGCCACATTCTGTTGATCCATTCAAGGCACATGCCAGTCCAGGTTCAAGGATCAGGAAATAACCCAACCTCTTGGTGTACAGAGCAGCAGAGACACATTGCAAAGGTGTATAACCATTTTTGCAATTAACCTGCCATACTCCTTTTCCCTTTCTACACCATAATTCCTTAAAAATTCTGTCATATTACTTGTACCCTCAGTGTTTATCAGTGCACTTCCCACCCAGGGTACTTCTCATATAAGTTCAATGCAAGTTCCCCACAGGACATGGTGATGTCTTAGACCATTCAGGCTGCTATAACAGAACACCATAGACTGGGTGTCTAACAAGCAACCTAAATTTATTTCTCACAGTTTTGGGGGCTGGAAAGTCCAAGATCAAGTTGGGGGCAGATTCCATGTCTGGTGAGAGTCTGGTTCATAGAGGCCATAATCTCTCTCTGATTTCACATGGTAGAAGGAGCCAACGAACTCTCCAGGACCTCTTTCATAAGGGCACTAACTCCATTCATGTGGGTTCTGCCCTCCTGACTTAATCAACTACCAAAGGCCCTGCTTCCTAATACCATCATGTTAGGCACTGGGATTTCAATTTTAATTTTGAGGGGACACAAACATTCAGTCTATAATAGTAACTTCTTTGACCATTGTATCCATTTATGACAAAACTGGTCAGCCAAAAGATTTGTTCGTGTGGGAATAGAGCCACAGCCACTGCAAACAGTTAGGTTAATTGGTTACAAAGCAATATTTATCTCAGTCATTGCACAACCCTGGCTGCACAACAGAATCAATTGTGGTGTTTTGAAACTTATGGATGCCCACCAGGGACAATTCAATCAGAATATCTGAGGCTGGGGCCTGTACATATGTAAGAGCTCCACAGGTGATTCTACTGCACAGCTATGGTTGAGAATGATTGATTGAACTATCCAATCACCTACCCATCTATTAGAGCCATGGTTCTCAAAATCACCTAGAGATCCTGTTAAATACAGACTGCTGGGCTCCACAACCCAAGTTTCTGACTTAGCAGATAGATCTGTCTGACATGGGGCCTAGGTGATGCTGAAGAAGCCAGTCCAGGGACCACACTTTGAGAACCACTGTTGTAAAGGAATATGGCCCATTGGCATTTTAAAAGTACATCATCTCAGAGATGTATTTGTCCCCAATACTGCCAAGAAGGTAGAAGTTTCTGTCTTATAGACCTGTAGTAATTCCAGGAGAGGAAAGGACGGTTTCTCCTACACCTATCAATGTGTGGGTCCCACATCCAGTGATTCTGATTAAATGGAGACCTAAGCATTGTAGATTAGAATTTGCCCCAGGTGATTCCAATGTGCTGCCAGGATTAAGAGCTACCAGCCTCCTCATTTTCTATATCTTGTCCCAAAATCAGCATCATCAACATCACCTGAGAACTTGTTCAAAATGCAAATTTCAGGCTCCACCCCAGATCTATTGAATCAGAAATTTTGGGGGTGGGGCCCAGCGATCTGTTTTAACAAGCCCTTCAGGTGATTCTGGTAAATGCTAAGCTTTGAGAGCCTCTGTATTAGTGTATAGTAACAATGCAAGGAAGCAATTACTGCCAAGCGAGTGACAACGATTCCAAGCCCCATCCGACTTCCGAGAAAGTCATGCTAGGGAGTTCACCGGAGTTGGGTCACAGAGGAGAGGGAAAATCTGAGTGAGCAGAGAGAAGATGGACCTGTAATTCTCCTAGCCAAAAGAAGTATGTAATCACGTGGGCATGAGGGGGGTGGGGGGGTCAGAATCCACAGGTGGTCCCGGGGTAATTAGCTGACCACACTGGAGGTGCAGGTTGTTTATACAGTGAAGTAGAGGGACATAATTCCTCGCTGGATCACAGCCTGTTCCAGAATTTCAAGAAGAGACGGAAAGCTGCATGATGTGGCTGTTCCAACACCCAAACCAAAGCAACAAATGACCTTCAGAACCCCAGGTACCTTCAGAGAGTTGGAAAGAAAATCAGTGGCAGAGAGGTGAATTCTCCTGCTATGGGAAAGAGGGGGAAGGAATGGTTCATTGTGAGAACATGATATGCCCCCTTTCAGAGAATAGATAATGCCAGGGGCACTGTTTCCTTTCCTCATTCAACAAGCCTTAGGGAGTGCTTCCCATATGCCAGGGATCATGTTAGTCACTGGGAATATATTTGGGAACAAAACACAATCCCTGCCCAGTCAGAGAGGACGAGTCAAAGGCACCCACAAAATGCACATTACTTCAAGGTGTTTCATCATATCCAAGAAACCACACTTTGCTAGCAGTGTCTTTAAAAAAGCACTTGTTCAGATTTAGATACCTAAATGCTATCCCTCATCCGTCTTCCCCTCTGAGGTTCCCCCAGGGAGAAACACACAATGAACAATTGCTAAAACGGGAAAAAAGTATGAGCATGCAGCCAAGCCTGCCCAACACAGGGTTTTCTGGGGAAAATGTAATCAAGGACCTAGATTCTTGGCCTAGATGAGTGTTTCTATTCTATTTCCTTAAATCCAGAAATACATATTTTGCAAAGGAAGCAGCAAAGGAAGCCCTATGCCAGTTAGCCAATCAAGTGTGGGAATGCCTCCACTACCCAGGATGGAACACAAGAAAAGAAAACACCACTAGACTGACCTAGACCACCCTGCCGAAGGTTAAGTCAATCCCTGTGCAAAGGCCAGGCTGCCACATGGGAGAACATACAGGAAGTGGAAATATGGTTAGTTGGCCTCAAGGAGTAAGACCATCTTTCAAAATCAACCATTTGTGAAAGAGCAGTGAAAGAGAAGATTGAATTATGGGCACATGCCTTACAAAGCACAGTAACCCTGCCCCACAGTAAAAAGCATCCTGATCAATATCTGGGGGTACGAGCATCACCTTTTCTATTCTTTCTTCCTTAGAAAGGACATAGTAAAGGGACAAGGGGAGCTGGATCTTACACAAGGAATTAGGGTGGTGATCCTCCTGACATCTAAACTATTTAGCTCATGATATAAATCTGTATCAATCCATACAGAGGTTCTTAACCGGGGCTCTTATCAAGAACTGGCAAATATTTGTCTCCTTTATTTATTTATTTGATTGCATCCAGTCTCTTGGTTTTAGTTGCCATTTTCATGTTAGTGACTCACAAACATCCATTTCCAGCTCATACTTCTTCTCCGAACTCCAAACTTACATAATACGTAGCCTCTTCAATACCTCAGTTGGAAGGGTAGCGGGCACTTCAAGCTTACCTAGCCTAGAGCTTGGGATCCCTCCCCCCTGGAGCCTGCTTCTTGGAATGGCAGCTCTAATCATCCATTTATTCCCATGGCTTCCCAGGACACTTACCATAGAATCCTACAAGGCCCTACATGAGCTTGACCCCACAGCCTCACTGATCTTAACCTCTACCCGTCTTCTCCTTGCTTAGTCCAGCCCAGTGTCTTTGCTGTTCCTGGGCTATGTCAACATTCCCACCTTATATGTTTGGTTCTTCTCTTTCCTTCTTCTCTCATAGACCCATGTGGATTCCTCCTTCACTACATTAGGTCTCAGCTCAAATGTCACCTCAGTAGAAAAAGCCTTTCCTAACCATGCTGTCTAAAAGAGCTCTTCGCTTAATCTCAGTCCTTTATGCTGACTGAGCTTTTATCTTTTTTTTTTTTTTTTTTTTTTTTTGCGGTACGTGGGCCTCTCACTGTTGTGGCCTCTCCCATTGCGGAGCACAGGCTCCGGATGCACAGGCTCAGCGGCCATGGCTCACGGGCCCAGCTGCTCCACGGCATGTGGGATCTTCCCAGACCAGGGCACGAACCCGTGTCCCCTGCATCGGCAGGCAGACTCTCAACCACTGCGCCACCAGGGAAGCCTGACTGAGCTTTTTTTTTTTTAAATTATACTCATCACCATACGATATATTACATTAATTTGTTTATTGACTTAATGGAGTGTTTCACCCAACCCGAATATAGACGCCACAACAAGGAGGGCTTTGTTCTTATATCTCCACATAACTTGCACAGTGGCTGGCATATAGTAGATGCTCAGTAAATACTTGCCAAATTATCTTTACAAATCAGATCTGGGACATCTGAGAATGAGCCTTGGAGGAGTTCTGCTGTGTATACATAACATCCAGCTTTATGCAGTAAGGAACATATGACAACTGAAGAGCCCTTCAGCTCCATGGCTCTTAGAAATTTCTAGCTCAGCTCACCCTTTGCTTGATTCATCACTACACACTCACGTCCTCCTTATCTCCCCAGTCAAATGGTCTAAGAATGGTACCCATATCTTTGAACACCCCCTCATCCCAATGAGATGTGTGGTCTGGGAAATGACTGCCCTGCTGCTTCCAGATGTGGGATTCAGACTCTTCCACATGTGTGAGACTGCGTGAGTGAAAAAATATTAGACTATCTGGGACATTTTTATGGTCCCTGGGAAAACCATAACACAATAGTTAAATTGGCTACTGCCAAGGGAATACAGGTTGAATAATCATCATAATTCTAATGCTTAGATCTACTTAAAGCAAATTGAATAAACTATTTGAAAATAACACTGCTAAAGACAGCTAATAAAACTTGAGAGATCATGGATTTAATGAAAATTTGTTAACAATGGGTTTGCTGAAGGACAACATTTTGGTCCTTACATTTGGGAGCTCATTTTAGCTTCTTGTTGGAATAGTTGGCAGTACTGATGATTAGCCTACCCAAAATTCTTTTTCAGAATTTCAGAGGATCTAGAATGTGTTCAACTCTAATTTGACAATCCAATTTTCTATTTAAACTGGAAAATTATTTGCAAATCACTGGAAATAAGTATCTCAATTCATGGGTGATTCATCCGAATGAACCTCTCCGGTAATAAATAAAAAAAAGTAAACTCAAAAGTACTTTCTTTTTGCCAAACCCTCTCCATATGTATCTCGTCAGCCTCCAAGGGGTGACTCCAATCTCACTTTTAAGACTGTAGCCTCTATGCACTTCTGTCATTTGCTCAGTCTCCCATGCATAAAGAATAAGTACCAGTGACACTAATCTCTGGAGGGAAGGAAAAAATAATCCTAAAGGCCTTCATTAGGTTCCCTTTCCCTTTCAACCATCAAATCTAATCACCTCCCCCCTTCATTACTCCCTGTCAGAACCGTAAGTGATAACAAGTTTGATTTTCGCCAAATATATTTCAATTTCACTCTCTGACATTGTAGTAGCAAGGGTCTTGGCAGAGGCCACAGTTTTATCTACTAACACTTACAATCAAAATATGAAGTCTCACCCACAGTAAGAATTGAAGACATACATGCTCTGATGCTTTTTTCCCTAATTATAGAGACACTCCATTTTCTCACCTGAATTTTTTTTAGCAAGGTCACATACACAGGAAATTCAGATTTTACTTGAGTCCTACATCTAAGTTTCATAAAGCCTTTTACCCATTGTTCTCTTCTTCCAACTCCAAAAGCTAAAAAGAACTTTTTCAAGGATATTTCTTTCTCTACAGTAATCTGTACTTTTCCAGTGCATTATCTCACAATCCACTGGACCTTTTGAATTTATAGGAGGCAAGAACATCACAAAACTTCCCAAAAGTATGACCAGAAATCTATGAGACCAAGAATCATGTGTCATCTAATTCACATCAAACCAAGCAATATCTGCTGATCACATACTATGGGCAATGTCCTGGGAAAGGCAGTGGTGAATATTAGACACCACAGAGACTCATAAAGCAGAAAGCTAGTGTTTTCTTATTTTCTTATAGCATCGGCCTCAGGCTGGTAGTAAGCAAAGGTGTCATTTAAGAGGTGTGATTGGAGCTTAGGGAAAAAAACACTTCATGCAAAATTGCCTTCCTTACCCAGGTGGCACAGATTTGGGAATGCCAGGAGATTAGGCCTTCAACTTGAATTCTTCTATAATTCTCATTCAAAGCACCAGTGTCCCTGTTCAGTGGAGAAGATGGAGCTAAACCACTCTGATGTCCTTGTCAATCAGAGAAATACATTTCCTTAATGAGAGAGCTAACCAGGAAAGTCCTAAGACCTTGGAACAGCATGGGGTCCACCCCCTTCCTCTCCTTGGCTCTCAAGGGGGAGAAAGTAAAGACAGCCAGCATTCTGAGGATTGAAGCTTTGGAAAGACAACCACATTTCTATCAAATTATTACCTCCCCATGATGGCTTCCTGCCAGAGCCAACTCCCACAAAAGTACATCTGTCTCAGGTGGCCCCAAGTCTGCTGTGTGAGATTTCTTCCTTCTTTTTTTCTTTTCTTTCTTTCTTCCTTTTTCTTTTTAAACCTCTTTTTTTTTTTTTTTAACCTGTTTTGGAAAAACACAGCATAGAGACTGTTTCAAACCACACACTCTCTAGCTACCATGTGGAGAGACACACACTATATTTTTCGAAGATTATAAAACCTCGTTCTCAGTTGGCTTCTTTGTGTCTTAGTTTTTCGCAAACTTTTGATATTTTGTCTTATCTTGAGACTAGCTCCACCTTTTCCTGGTTCATGCAAGATTATTGAGGTCACCCAACTTCAAAGTCCCACTCTGTGACTCAAATGGTGAAGTTCTCCTGTGTGTGAGTGTCTAGGGGATGCCTAGGACGAAGGAATAATACCCTTCTGTAAGGTGATCTGGGCTAATGACAATGCCTCACTCTTTTTGCTGTGAATACCAATGGTGATTCAGCATCACAGGCAGCCCGATAATGTCTCTAAAAGGCATCAGTGTTCTCTGAGATGCTTCCCAGGTATCCTGTTGCAAGATCTAAAATGTCTCCGAACTGAATACAGTTGCCCAGTTTGTCCTTGGTGGTGCCAGAAATGCTAATCGATTTCACATACATTCCCTGGATAGCAGTGGAAATTTTCTGTTTCAAATCCATCCAACAAGAATTTAGTTGCGGGAAAGCCTGTCTGTTGCACACCAACTCTCCCTTCCCTTCCCTTCACCTGGTTGAAACCACAAGAGGCAACTTCCTGTCCTTGACCACCTAATGTAAAGACACCTGTTTGGGCTTGCGAATAAATCAATTCACTTGCAGCTGCCCCAACCTAAGGATTTTAGAAATAATCTCTTTTTCCTTGGAACTCACCAAGAAGCACCTTTAAGGTGATTCAAGAAGTGGATTTCTCTGATGCTCACCCCCTGCCCCAAACTGGACAAGTCCAAACATACAAGGCATGAAAGGGAGAAAGGAGGAAAGCCTCATGGAAACAGACTGTAAATCTTTCAGGGGAGAGCAAACAGAAGAATCAGGCAACCAAAGAGGCATTGCCTCCAGACAGAAAGAGGGTCATCTGGGCTGCCTGCAGGCCTGGAGCTGTGGCCACGGCAGGCATTGTGGCCAAAAGGGGGGCTTTCGCAGGTCTTCTTAAGGTTGGGAGCAGAGAGAATCTCCCTTTTCATTTCCCAAAAAATATATTTGCTTGGTTGAAAGGCCAAGAGATATCCTTCCATTCATTAACCAAATCTTCACTTCTAGTTAACTAGGTTCCTCATCTATAAAAGAAGAATGATAAGACCAGTACCTGCCTCCTGCCATAAGCTGGAGGGCTAAATGTGATAACCTGCATAAAGCATTCAGCCCAGTGCCTGGCACATGGTAAATGCTCAATAAACATTAGCTGCTATGATTAGTCCCTTGCTATGATCTTGCAAGGGAAGGACAGAAGTAGTCAAAGCATGGACCAGACAAATCATCTTCGACAGTATTACTCTACAGAACTGCTCGTCTTGGTTCAAAGCATTTCTGTCTGTCTCCTCTGGAGGCCAAACATGATAATGGAGGAGGTTCCGTCCGAGGTGAAGGACACCCACCGAAGGGCTGGAGGACAGCATGTGTTTTCACTGGCTCACTAGCCAAACCTCTGGAAAGTCGCAACACCCACTTGGCAAAGTAGACGCTGTCTGTCTTATTGAAAACATCTTAAGAGTATAATAAATAAAAAGCATTTTGTTTCCATAGTTTGAACTTGTAATTCTGTTGGCCAGGAGCTGTCAAGGAGAGAAGATTAGTGAGTGCAATAATGCTTAACAAAGTGGGGCTGATGAAAGAAGAGCTTCAGCCAGTAGCCCAGCTCTGAACAATAAAACACTTTTAATTGGCACAAAGCAGGCACTTCCCAAAAGGTCCTGGGTCCTGGCAGGGCACACGTCCCACAGTTTGGGACCAGAAATGTTTTCCAGAGACATCCCCACCCTGAGGAGACACACAGGTCCCAGTGTGTTTCGAGACTGTGTGAGGTGGATCAACAGCGGTGGAAATTCTCAGACCTGCCAACATGAAAGGCAAGCACAAACACTGCCCGTGTGAGACTCTGGGAAGCCTGGCAGGTCCCCAGTGTTCATGCAAGATCATGGTGCTGGGGCCATGCGGCCGTGGCCTTCTGAACTGGCAAACGAAGTAGGCTGCCAGAAAGGAGTGGGCTCTGCTGATGCCGGCCACAGAGCCCACGGCTGGCTGGCGCAGTCCAAGAAATGCTGTTTGGAAAGTGGTGGAGGAAATGATATATGTGGCTTAACTGGGTGGAATTTTATCACTGACCTAGAAATCAGTGCCTCGGGCAGCTCAAGAAACAACAGTTTTAAGAGCAAAAGAGAACATAAGGACCGAGGAGCCATGACTCAGAGCTGCAAGGCTGGGTTTTCTGTGGGTTCATATACAGGGAGGACAATGACCAGACACATTACATGGTTCACATCCACACAGGGTCAAGCTGGCACACCTTAGCGATGGCGGAAGGTCCAAAGAAGGACCACATGAGCTCAGGTAATCAATCATCTTACCACAGGGATTCATGCGTTAAGAGCCAGGTAAGCCGACAAGCGGCTACAAGAGGGATTTGAGTTTACTGTGACCTATACACATGAGTTCACTATCCAACCAACAGTGGATTTAAAGGATGGGAAATTAAATGCAGAGGGTGGCAGCAGGTCATGAAAGTAAAAGGAATTTAGTCTTGAATCTCAGATGATACCAGTTTGCAAGATTAACTGGGAAGAGGTACCATTTGTTCACCCAGTGTCAACTGAATCTCTCCTGGTTAAAGCAAAGCTGTCCTGAGGATAGACAGTCTCCATCCTTCATTCTCAGTTTCTTAGGATAGAAGATTAGCCACGTGTTCCAGTTACCCTGCTCCTTGTAGATATCACCATGCTGCTTTGTCACCTCTGCCTTCTCTATCCCACCAATACCTCCTCCAGGACCACCTGCGTGATCACTGTCATCTCTCTCCCACTGTCACTTCCACTTCCGCCACCACCTCCATCTTCCCTGTCATCACCTCCACCTCCAACTTCATTTCTACCTCTACTATTATCATCAGCAGCTCCAACAGCCCCTCTACTACTACCACCCCCATTTCCATTTCCACCATCACCTCCACCACTATTATCACCACCTCCACCATCACCAGTTCCATCACCACCCTACCACCACCACCATCACCATTGTCTCCATCACCACCTCCCCTCCATCTTCACGAATACCCCTTATCACCACCACCACCACCACCACTACTATCACTTCTACTAGCTCAAACACATTCCACTACCACCACCTCCTCTCACCTCCACCATTAATGTTTCCCTCCACTTTCACCACTACCACCTCTGCTTCCACGAACTCCAATATTGTCACCTCCTCCACCTACATCATTTTCTCCCAAACCACCTCTACTTCCTCTACCAGCACCATCTCTATCCCTGCCTCCACCACCACCATTACCACCCCCATTATCTCCATTATAACCTCCACCAACTCCAGCAACACCTCCACTTCCACTACCAATACTACTACCTCCACCATGACTTCCTCCATCAGCTTCTCCATCACCACCTCTACCTACACTTCCATGGCCACCTCCACCACTGTCACCACTTTTGTCATCATCACTACCCCCACTAACTCTACCACCCACCAGCATCCCAAGCCATCACCTCCACCACCGTTGTCACCACCTCTACAATCACCACCTCCATCATGTCATCACCTTTGTTACCACACTAGTGTATCTGTAAGCCAAGAGCTAAGGGAAGTATTTTATAACCATTACCTTTATTTAATTCCCACAGAAACTCTATGAGGGGGAGGTGGGTATTCCTCTTCCCATTTTACAGATGAAAGTCAGAGAAGTTATGTCACTTGCTCCAAATCACACAGATACAAAAAAGTAAATGCAAATTTCTGTTCCAAGTGTGTCTAAGGCCACGTTCTTTTGTTCTATTGAATCATGACCATTCTCTAAGAAAAAGAGGAAAGTAACTATAAGCAGAGTAAGAATACTTTCTCCGCATATCTGTAAGGGCACAACAGAATGAGGTAAGTATTAAGGGCAGAGACATAAGGATGTGGCTCATGGGTGGCCATCCCCATCCAGTGCCCAGTACAGACTCAGCCTGTGCCTAAGACAGGCTTCTCATTATGAGTTTCCCTTGGAGAAGAGTCCAATGTGTCACCCAGAGAGTCAAAACTATCAAAAATCCCTGCTTTTTTGTTTTGTTTTGTTTTGTTTTGTTTTTTGTGGTACGCGGGCCTCTCACTGTTGTGGCCTCTCCCATTGCAGAGCACAGTCTCCGGATGCGCAGGCTCAGCGGCCATGGCTCACGGGCCCAGCTGCTCCACGGCATGTGGGATCTTCCCGGACTGGGACATGAACCCGTGTCCCCTGCATCAGCAGGCGGACTCTCAACCACTGTGCCACCAGGGAAACCCCCTGGTTTTATAATAATGTAATTCACCTCATTTCTTTAAACCAAGATTTGTTTATTTCAATGAAATTAATGGACATTTTGAAATGGAAAACATTTCAGAAATAAAATAACATAAAAATACATATGGTGGCCATTAAGATATATCTACAAGCCCATACACTGTATAGTGAGAATAAATGGCTCATTTCCTTAATATGTGTGATCTTAGTAATTACCACTTTAGAATATCTATATAAACTGGAAGAAAGAGAAATATCATTATTGTTTGCTTATCCCATAATATTTAACTGACTTTAGGGATTTAAAAACAAAGGACATCATTATCTTTGCCTATAGTCTCAAGTTATCTTTCAAATGATAAACCATTCCTATATTCTATCAATCCTAAAACCCAGACAGAGTCATTGCATGAAGTAGTGGAAAGAATCTGAACTTCAGAGTCAAGCAAAACTGAATTCTTATCATAGTTTTGCTCTGTATTAGCTCTGCTACTCTGGGCAGTTTATTTAACCCAGAATTTCCCCGCTGGTGGGCTGAGGCCCACTGTGGTGCTACATGCCTGTAACATGTGTGCCAAGATATTGATGTCCTCAGCCACTGGGGCAGATTGATTGGTCTTCGGACCCATAACCTCAAGCCTCCTTCATTTCCCCCAGTGGTCAGGATAACTAGCGTCATGTTCCATGTGTGCCATGACCTAGAAAACGTTCAGAAGTGCTAAGACCCTGTAAACCCTTCGTCTGTGAGGTGGACAGGAGTACCCCATTCAGAAGGCGACTCTCAAGATTCATCAGGGAAAGAGCTGAGCTCAGGAACCCAGAGCTGATGCTCAAAAAAAATTCAATACATCAGGCTCTGCATCTACTTGACTTTTACTATAATTTCTTACATTACAATCAGCTCATCAAGAAATGGAATGGCCTGACCCTGGGTGTTGAAGAAGGTGAGGAGACTGCACTTCTTTTGGCTGATGGCTAGACAATTATTAATTTGGCATCCACTGTGCACAAAGTACAGCATGGCTGGGGGTACAAGAAACATGCTGTTTCTGTACCATATTGACTCCTATGCATGCAAGTTCTTACCAAAATGTTAATGACCCCCAAATTTAACATCTTCATTCTTGATTTCAGTCCTGCACTCCAGATCCAAATTTCAGACTTCTTTCTGGACACAGCTACATAGATAACACATGAGCATCTCAACTCTTCCACCTACCATCGACCCTAACCAAGCCTCCTTTGCTCCTGTTTATCATCTGGACTAATGGCATCATCTTCCAATGGTTGTCCAGGAGCACAGCTTCTATCCTGACCATATACCCCTTAATAACACCACCCTGACAAATTCTGGGATTCTCCTTTTACAATACCTCAAACATCCTTTACATCCCCACTGCCCTAGCTCAGTCTTACATTATTTTTCCCTGACCTATCATTATATTAACCTTCTCAATGGTGAGTATGCCTTGGATCCCTCTTGTTGGCCATTAATTCTATAGTATTTTGGCATTTAATGGTTTGTAATGAATGAATCATCCTAAAATATGCATATTGTGTTTGAACACAAATTTTCACTCCTCCTTATATCCACACCATTTAAAATGTGACTTTGCAGCTCCTCCATCAAGAAGGAAAAGTTAGCAAAAATAAGCAGGTGAGACTACATTAAACTAAAAAGCTCTGCACAGCAAGGAAACAATCAACAAAATGAAAACCCAACCTATAGAATGGGAGAAAATATTTGTAAATCATGTATTTGATAAGGGGTTAATACACAAAATATATAAGGAACTCACACAACTCAATAGCAAAAAAAATTTTTTTTTGATTAACGGAATAGACATTTTTCCTAAGAAGACATACAAATATCCAACAGGTACATGAAAATGTGCTCAACATCGCTAATCCTTAAGGAAATATGAGTCAAAACCACAAGTCATACCTATTAGGATGGCTTTTATCAAAAAACCCAAAAAATAACAAGTGATGGTGAGGATGGTGATGGTGAGGATGTGGAGAAAAGGTAACATTTCTACACTGCTGTTGGGACTGTAAACTGGCACAGACACTATGGAAAACAATATGGAGGTTCTTCAAAAATTAAAAATACAACTACCATGGGATTCAGCAATCTCACTTCTGGATATATAGCTGAAGGAAATGAGCTGCATTCCCATGTTCATTGCCGCATTATTCACAATAGCCAAGATATGGAAACAACCTAAGCATATATTAGGATGAGTAGATAAAGACGATAATACATGTGTGTGTGTGTCTGTGTGTCTGTGAGTGTATCACTGCTCTGCAGGAAGATGAGACCAGGAGAATAGAGATAATATTCCCCAGTGGATGCCCTCCTAGACCACCCTACCCCCAGCCAGAGCAGCCACTGGTCACAGGTAGATGAACAAGCTCAGCCAAGGCCAGAAGAACCACCCAGCAGAGACCAAGCCTAAACCACTGACCCTAAGAATTAGGACCTAAATAACAATTGATTGTTGTTTTAAGACAATAGCTTTTTTGGACTGTATTAATCAGCAAAATCTGGTACACTTACCCCTTTTGAGATCCTCCATTGTGGGGGAAACAGATTAAAATCAGTTTGATATGAAAGTACAATACCCTTAGTGTGTCCCAATTTGTCTTTCAAGGTTTATCTCCTGTTTTCCCCATATGTCTCCCACACCATCACTACTAGACCAGTTGCAAAACTTGTCACTTTCCCAATTTTTCCATATTTGTTTACCCTTATTATTATTAATTATTTTTCTGTAAGTTGATTTATACCTAATATTGTTCTTACTTAAGCTTCTTTCTGACTAACACTATCTAAGCAACCATAACTTTAATAGACTAGTCACATTTTTAGAACATATTAAAAATAATTCATAACTATTAAAATGAATATATACACATTAAAACAAAAAGTTGTTCATCAATCCAAGTCCTATGCAGTATATTCACAAGAACATGATAAGAATTCTATTTCTCTCAGACTTGTTTTATTTTCATATGGCTGAATTCTCATTTAGCTTGTGACCCAGTGTATGACAGAGACCACTTTTAATTTGGTGTCCAATTGGTCATTAAATGGTTCTGAACTTCAGGTGGAACCAGAGTTTTAAGAACCTTGAAATTAAAACCAAGGAATTTGATTCCTGTGGGAACTCTTGTATCATGAGTATAATAGACTAAACATTAGGGAAGACTGGAAACAAAGGGACCAGTTAGGAAACAATTTCATTAGTCTAGGAAAGAGACCAAAATGAGAGGTAAATGAGAAAAGAGGTAAAAATGACCTGAACTGAGCTGAACTGGGCAGTGGAGGAAAACTGAGTGTTGATAATTTTTAAAAAGGGTCAGGAGAGGGAATCAACCATGTGTGAAAGATGGTGAAGGTAATTCTATATATTGTTGAGTTAGAGGAATGAAAAACATGAAGGACATGAAGATAACTTTGAAATTTGGGTTGTGATGTAAATATATTGATAAGGTTAACATGAACAACATATTTGGTAGATATACAGGTGTTAGAGAGGTAAACAATGGTGAAGATGCTGAGTTTTACTTTAGATGTAATTTCTGTTCCAGAACATAAGCCTAGTATTTGACAAACAAGAGGATAAAGAAAATAGTTTTTGAGAAGAATTGACAGAGCAACTCCAGAGAGATGGCTAAGATGGTGCACCACGTGGGTTTGGTCTGATTTTGTTTATCTGGTGGCATGATTTTGCATTTCATCTTCAGAATCATCAACTTTTGAATGAAAGACCAATTTTGGTTTTCTATTTAATTTTTGTTCATATATCAAATCCACCCCAGATCTATGAGCAAGAAATATATGTTTGTCAGTGTAAGCCCATGAGAATCTGGGGCTGTTTGTCATGTGGTATTACTACAGCAAAATCTGACTAATACACTGCTTCTCTGAAGGAATTAAGAATTGTTGAGCATAAGAAAAAAAGAGAATCAGTTTACCCTGAAATTTAGAAACCAGGTGACTGAGAATGTGTCACTTCTATAATGTACTCAAGTACTAAGTAAACATTTCTTTCTTTCTTTTCCTTTATTCCCTATGTATAGTATTTTTTTAAAAAATTAATAAATTTGTAATAGTAAATAACATTATGCTCTTGGAAGAGTTCCGAACTTTTTATGGATTACATACCTTGGTAAGAAGGTAATGAAAACTATGGTTGCTTTCTTGGAAAAAAACCCAGCATACAACATTCCACAAACCATCTTCTCACAAACCCTAAACCGAGAAGAGCATTAAAAAGGAGATAATGGTAACTAATAGGAACCTGCTGTATAAAAAAATAAATAAAATTCAAAAACAAATTAAATAAATAAAATAAAATAAAAAGGAGATAAAAGGCTTTTGTTGATATTCTCCCTACTGGATGTTGGAACTTTCTTTACCTCTATGTTATCTGACTATAGACATTTAGATTGTGATCAGGGAAGACTGGGTCTCCTGATTCAGAACAGAGCTATAAAACGTGTCTTCATTTCAATTTGAAAAGGACTGGCCAAGAGCATTGTTTGGGAGAGGGAGTTGATATATAAAAAGGATTGCATCTAAAATTAGTAGTTTGTAGATAATGGCACTCATTAATTTTCAATCTATTCACTGAAAAGTACTTTGGAGGATAAAGGAAACTTGAGAGTAAAATATTCAGTTGCTTTCCTCAAAAACTGGAATACAGAGAAATATTTAATGGAAAATTTTTATTTGATATAAACTTACAGAAGTATACCTATTCCAAATTAACAATTTTCTCTCCAAGACTATCTCTAAAAGGGGACAACTGTAGTCAGTATAAAAGATACAAAGACTTATCTGTTTAAACTAAAAAGAAGATGATAGAGCTTCTGGTGGAATTCCTTGCAGCCTTCTCACTCACATCCCTCCAAGATAAGATGTTTAATATGAGACACACCTGAAAGGGTCAGAAAGATGGAGCCTAACCAAGAGAGGATGGCCATCTATTCAAAAGTCTCCTCAACTCAATCCGGGTTGACCCCATCTAACAAGTTTTCACTTGTTTTTTGATCCTGAGAATCTATGTGTAATAATTTTTACTTGAAAGGTGGGAGTTCCATTTTCAACAATACGAGAAATTTCTCAAAGCAGCAAAAATAAAATTGGTCTTTGCCTTGGCCTGCCACCATTACTTCATTGCTATGACATATGACATAATAGTTAGTCCTCAGACTCGGGGGTGTTTCTAATGAGCTGGAGTTGGAAGGGTCCCAGTGGAATGCAGTGAACCAAAAGAACCACTGTTCTTTCAAATTCCAACATGATATTAGGAGGGAAAACAAAGGGCTCTTCAAGAGCCAGAGGTCAACCTGTTAAGTAAGTGGTGTATCAAAAAGTGGAAATAAAGAAGAGGAATGGCCAGTTTCAGAACTTGGCAACAGGGAGTTGTCTCCTATCTCTGTTATATTATTGCTTCTACTTCATCAGTAATGGTAATAAGTATGATATTTTCAAAATATTCTGATAACTTGGCATGTTATCACCTGACCTAAGATCCTTGTCACAGGACTGCATCAAAGGAAAAATTATTACAGTTTTCAGTTCATATATATTATTATAAATAAATGAAAAATGTCAATAATTCTTAAATTGTATATAGAAAATAAGTAAAGAGAAAAAGACAAATATTTACTTAGGACATGAGTGAGATCGCTTTTTGCTCCTGGGTGCAAAGGACCCATGGAGGGGCAGCCACTTTTCCTATGACCCATGTGAGTCATAAACTACCTACTCCCTCTGGGAATGTATGTAATTGTTTAGCCAATTATCACCAAGACAGCCCAGTGGCTACCCCCAATATCAAGATACCTAAGGGCACAGGAACTAACAATCCTCTTCCAAATGCTGAAGGTCATAGAAATGGACATGGGGATCTCATTTCTAATCCCACCATGAACCCCTAATCCTCATTCACGGAACTTGGACAAGCTTCTTGTCTTAGAAATCTCCAAACAAAAATGACTAATAATATGCAGTTCCCAGATAACCCACAAATTTCAGGACAAACCTGTTCAACATATACCCTTCTAGGAGAAGGGGTTGGGGCAAGGGGCATGGAGGGAGCTGTAGGTCACTTACCTCTAGGCTTCTCATACATGCTCCAGAAATGTTTCTGCCCATGATGAGCCAACAGTTACAGTGATAGAACAAATTGGGAAACAGCTAGGAATATATAAAATTTGAATAAAACAACATCTTTGACCTAGTGGACCTAGACAAAGACCTTTATACCTAGAAATATAGAGTATGCATATTTTAATTTTTTATTATGGAAAATTTCCAAATAAACATAAAAATATAGAGAGCAGTGCAGTAAACTGCAATGTGTCCATCAAGCAGCTTTGACAGGTTAATATTGTGCCAGCTGCATTTCTGTTTCTCACTCTGACTTCTCCTATCCCATTCACTCTCTCTTCCTCTTTTATTTTATGGAGTCATAGAATACACACTTTTTAAACTCCTGTGGTAGATTTATTGCAAAATATGGCACCATTTCTTTGTGTAGCCATCCATATCCTTGCCCTTTTCCATGTTACTGTTCAGTGCCCTCCCAACATGGGCAGCACAGACACAGACATGCAACTTAGTTTAGCCAAAGTTATTTTAGCAGAAATAGCAGAGGATTGAAATAGCGTTTCTGCCTTCTCTCTTTGTTTCCGCCATACCCATGAGAAAATGCCTGAGCTAGCTGACTGAAGGTTGAAAGTCCCAGTTATCCTAGCTGAGGCTAGCCTAAATTAGCCAACAGCCAGCCAATTTCTAGATCATCAAATAAGCCTAGCCAAAATCAGCAGAACTCTCTAGCCAACCATCCCTGGATTATGAGCAGTACATGCTATTATTATATGCAACTGAGGACTTGTAGATGTTTCATGGCATTATTTTGACAAGAAATACCTGACACAGAACCTATGGAATATTTATAAATATTATGTGTTTCTGGTCAAAATGCAAAAAGAAGCATGCAAAGGACAACACCCCTCATACACTCATAAAATTAGATAGATAGATAGATAGACAATGTTTTTAATCAAGGGAAACAAATACCAGCTAATGAATTATGCATTAAGATCAAAAGAAAAAGTAAATGAAAACAGAGAGAACAGAGTAAAGACTGACAGTGCCAGCTTTTGAGCTCTGGTCTGGACAAAGGTGCTGGTGGCCTGAGTTCAACCCCTGCAGGGAAATATGGCCTGTGAACACCCAGAGACCAGAGCCAAGGTCACTGTGTGAGGGGGCTGGTGTAGGGCTCCTGGAGAGTGAACACTGGCTGAGAAAATCAGCCATTGCCACCCATATATTTATGGTCAATTGATTCCAAAGAGAGTGCCAAGGCATTCAATGGGTGAAAGGAATAGACTTTCTAACAAATGATTCTGGATCAAATGAATATCAAATGAGCAAAAATAAAATTAGATTCCTACCTCATGTTGTAAGTAAAAATTTACTCAAAATGAACCAAAGATCTAAATGTAAGATCTAAAACTATAAAACTCTTAGAAGGAAACATTGGTGTAAATCTTCATGACCTTGTATTAGACAGTAGTTTCTTAGACATGACCCCAAAATCATAAGCAACCAAAATAATTAGACAAATTGAACTTCATGAAAATTTAAAACTTTTATACTTCAAAGACCATAATCAAGAAAGTGAAAAGACAGCTCACAGAATGGCAGAAAATATTTGCAAGTCATATATCTGATAAGGGTCGAGTATCCAGAGCGAAGAACAAAGAACTCTTATAATTCAACAATAAAAGAAGAACCCAAATTAAAAATAAGCAGAAGACTTGAATAGACATTTCTCCAAAGATACAAAAATGATCATAGGTACATAAAAAGATAGTCAACATCATAATCATTAGGGAAATGCAAATCAAAACCACAATGTGATACATCTTCATATCCACTAGGATGGCTATAATCAAAAAGACAAACAATAAAAAGTGTTATCTAGGATGTGGAGAAATTGGAACCCTCATGCATTGCTGGTGGGAATGTAATCTAGTATAGCCACTGTGGAAAACAGCTTGGCAGTTTCTCCAAACTTTAAACATTAAGTTACCTTATGACCCAGCAATTCTATCCCTAGGTATATACCCAAGAGAATTGAAAATATTTATTCACACAAAGATTTGTACACAGATGTTCATAGTGGTATTATTCATAATAGCCCAAACAATTCAAATGTCCATAAATTGATGAATGGATAAGCAAAATATGGTATTATCCATGTAATAAAATATTATTCACCCATGAAAAGTAATGAAGTACTGATTTATGCTACAATATGGATGAACCTTGAACACATTACACTAAGTAAAAGAAGCCACACCAAAATAAGGCCACATACTGTGTGATTCTATTCATATGATTTTTTTGGAATAAGCAAATCTATAGAAATAGAAAGTAAATTAGTAGTTTTCAGAGGTTGAGGGAGTGAGGAATGGGGAGTGACTGCTAAGGAGCTCATAGTTTCTTTTGGAGGTGATGGAAATGTTCTGGAATTAGACAGTGGTGATGGCTACACAACCTTGGAAATAGAGTGAAAAACACTGAATTGTAGAATTTAATAGGGTTTGTTTTATGATATGTGAATTGTATAATAGTAAAGATACATATAGGATAGATTGAGTAGATTTACCAGTTTCTAATAGGAATTTCAGAAGGAGGATGTAGAGAAAAAAAACAGAGCATCAATAATCAAACAGTTGAGATCTTTCAAGATTGAAGGATTATGTGAGACTCCAACTTAAAGCAGCATGTTGAGTGTGGAACGGAATTAAAGAATAAATATATATATGAACATAGTTTGGAAATATTGCACAATAATAATAGTAATAATGTTTAAAGCTGCTGGAGAAACTATAAATTACCTTAAAAATACTGACAAAGACACTAAGCAGCTTCTCAAGAGCTCCAAGAGCTGCTTAGAAAATAGTGGAGCTTTATCGTTATATTACTCAGGGAAAATTATTTTCTTTTTAAAAAAATTATTTTCAATCAGAAATTTATATTCTGCTAAGTTATGACTCAAAAGTAAAGTTCCAAAAAATAACATTTGTATATTCCAAAAAAAAAATCAGTGAATCCTCAAAGTTAAAATTTATATAGGACACATTATTTGGTCACATTGCAGTAAATTATATATTCATAATAAACATAAGTTTTTCAGGGAAGTCACTTTAAATTATTTTTAAAATCAACCTTCTAATTAAAGAGGAAATCAGAACTGAAATTAAACATGATTTAAATTGAATGACAGAAGAATATGTGACCAAAATGGAACTTTTAATTGTTATTCTATCATTTCTAATTATTCCTCACATAATGCAAGATAATTATGTACACCTTTGATTACATCTATTTCATTTCTATATTATTTTCTTCTATTTATTTCTATTTTTGTTCACTATTTCTTCTCCTACTCTGTTTTTTTTTTCATTTTGTCATGGCTTTATGTATCAACATTCCAGTCTACATTTCTGTTTCTATTTTACTGCCTATTTCTCTTCTCTATTCCTATTCCTATTCTGTATTTCTATTTGCATTCTATATCATTTCTATTTTATTATGTATTAGCTGTCCATACCATACACTCATGCTCAAATCTAAATAAGGAGATTTTAGTTTATTTACAATAACTCGTGTCTCCTCCTGTTCTCCTGCCAGTATTGGGGATTCCTGTTGTTGTGATTCAGTTCCCTTTTGATTTCCCTAAATGCCCCCCATCCCTTATCCTACTGAGGTTCTCATTGCCTCTAGTACCTCAGTCCTTCCCCATGCTTGTCACATTTCCACTCTCGCCTCAGCTGAGGTTCCTGCCAGTTTATCCTGCTCTTGTCACCAACTTCTCCCATCCACTATAGCCAGGGCTCTGAGTACATCCGGATACTGGAAGCTCAGGCCACTGCTTCTGCCCAAAGCCCCACCAGGATTGTCCCTTGCCCTGGACTGTCATCACCACTGCCTTGTGGAGCTACCAGTGCTCACCTCCTACTGCTGTTTGCTCTCTGAATCCTCATCTCCCATAGGGGTCTTAAATGACTATGATTATTTTATTTGCCTCAACACTATCCTTCACAGCCATGTGTTCCTACATCAGGGCTGGTTACCATTCTAGCTCTGTGACTAAAACCCCCCCTTCTTTTCATCTTCAGACCCCATTAATGAGCCTAACTAATTTTGTCACAATTAGGGGGAAATTATCTCTACTGCAAGACTAAGGAAAAAGTCCTATAGCAGGTAACATCTGATTCTTTTTAAAAAGTAAAATTATTGATGTCATGACTGGGCATGAATTTATGGAAATTCATCAAGCTGTATACTTGTGATCTATGCACTTTTCTGTATATATATTATACTTTAGTGAAATAATTGTTTTAATAAATTCTTAAAGTGTATTATAATTTTTAAAGTGTAAAAATAAGAAAGAGAACAGAGGGAATTCCCTGGCTTTCCAGTGGTTAGGACTCTGGGCTTCCACTGCAGGGGTCCCAGGTTCAATCCCTGTTCAGGGAACTAAGATCCTGAAAGCTGTGTGGCATGGCCAAAAAAAAAAAAAAAAAAAAAGTAAGAAATAAAATAGAAGTATAGAATTAAAAGATTTAAAAGAACTAAATCAAAAAGTTAACATATCCACAGATAGAAAATGTTAACAGGATTTCTGCTTGGATTGGAGAGTACTAGGGCTCTATGTTTCTTTCCTTCTTTCTCAATTTTCTAGATTTTCTGTAATGACAGGCATTGCTTTATGTTTATGAGTATGTGTATATGTGTGTGTGTGTGTGTGTGTGTGAGAGAGAGAGAGAGAGAGAGAGAGAGACCTAAATGAGTTCTAGTAACTTCTATCTCATGTCTGAATAGCATTTTTGAGCAGAATACTTATGTGCAATTATATGGAAATAGAGATAAGAAGGATCCTGGACACAAAATCCATTGGTATATGTTTACTTATGCTCCATATCTTCCTTTTTCCCCACTATGATTTTTCCTCCTTTATCTGTATCTTCATCACTGTCTTCACCTTCCTCTATTTCACTATTTTATTGAAATCAACTCCTTAATGCTATCTCCTGTACTATTTCAAAAATTCCTGACTTTAATGGACAGAAGGCCTAAATAGACATTTCTCTGAAGAAGACATACAGATGGCCAGCAGGTACATGAAAAGATGTTCAAACATCACTAATTATTAGAGAAATGCAAATCTAAAGTACAATGAGGTATCACCTCACACTGGTCAGAATGGCCATCATCAAAAATCTACAAATAATAAATGCTGGAGAGGGTGTGGAGGAAAGGGAACTCTCCTACACTACTTGGTGGGAATGTAAATTGCTGCAGTCAATATGGAGAACAGTATGGAGGTTCCTTAAATAACTAAAAACAGAGCTACCATATGATCCAGCAGTCCCACTCTGGGGCATATTTCCAGAAAAGACGAAAACTCTTAATTCAAAAAGATACATCACCCCAATGTTCATAACAGCATTATTTACAACAGCCAAGACATGGAAGCAACTTAAGTGTCCATTAACAGAGGAATGGATAAAGAAGATGTGGTATATATACAATGAGGTATTACTCAGCCATTAAAAAAGAATGAAATCATGACATTCACAGCAACATGAATGGACCCAGAGATTATCACACTAAGTGAAGTAAGTCAAAAAGAGAAAGACAAATATCACATGACATTACTTATTTGTGGAATCTTAAAAAAAAAATGACACAAATGACCTTATTACAAAACAGAAATAGGCTCGCAGACATAGAAAACAAACTTATGGTTACCAAAGAGGAAAGGGAACTTCTAAGCAAATTAGAAGTTTAGGATTAACAGATACACAGATACACACTACTATATATAAAATATACAACAAGGACCTACTGTATAGCACAGGGAACTATATTCAGTATCCCATAATGGAAAAGAATCTGAAAAAGAATATATATATATATATAATGTATGTATATTATATACATGTATAACAATCACTTTGCTCTACACCTGAAACTAGCACAACATTGTAAATCAACTACACTTCAATAAAAAATTCTTGATTTTAGTCACTCAGTAAATTTTCAAAATAAAAGGAATCTGGAAAAAATTTTTTAAAGCTTTCTTAATAGCTAAATGAAGTAATTAAATAAAAGATGCCTTCAGGTTCATCATGATAATGAACTGGGACCGTTTGAACAGGGGGAAGTCTCAAAACATCCTTCATTTTGATCCAGCCTTAATATTTGCCTTTTATCAGATATCAACTTTGAGATAAACCTTTTAGAAGTTGGTCCATTGCTTATAACAAATCCAGAACAGTTTTAAACAATTTCCTCTTTATCTGATGGAGTGAAGATTGTCAGAGATGAGCCCCAGCTGGGGCCCAAATTAGAGTAATTAAGAAGTAAAAAACCAAAGTCCTTTTCTATAATTGGTTTATTTTATTAGAAGATTAAACAGTATTGCTGGTGCAGAATTTGTCATACTTACAGAAACAGAAAGAGAGGGCATTGTTTAAGTGCTATGTGTAACAGATATGAAAGTGATAGCCTCAGAAAACAAGACTGGGTCATCAAACATTAAGATGTATGATTAAAAAGACATGTAATTTTAATTGCATGATAAGAATATAGCCATTACCAAATAAGGAAGTGGTTCATTAAAACTATCATCAAACATTCCTCTGTGGTCAGGAGAGAGACCTGCTGTACCTACTTATCTGATGTTTTTGAAAAACTCTTAGAAACCCTAACTATACTTAGGGAAAAAAGAGAAACTTACTTATATACAACAACACTAGCTAAAATGTTTTTAGGCCTTAATATAGTTACTTCTCTTTTCTGGAGACACTATTCATGCTTACAAAAGTCAATCAAAAATTAAAATAAAAAAAAATTCTACAACACTTAATACTGTTTATATCAGTATCTTCTGACTCAACATGCAGGCAATATTATGTAAAGAAACACTTAGGTACTAAAATTTAGCAGTTGCATCTTTGGATTCACTTCAAATGCTTTTCCCAAATGCAATTAATTGTCAATATATTGTGAGCTCCTCGATAGTAGAAGCCTTCTCTATCCTTTAGGCATTTCTCATAACTTCTACAGTCTCTTATAAAAAGTAGAAACCTTGTAAAAAAAATATGCTAATAACTTCTAAATAAACTCTCTTTTCTGCACCAATGGTGAATGTAATTGATGACGTTACTTTTAGCAGATTCTTCTTTGTTAATACCGTGTTGTATGGATTTTGTAAAATGGATTTGTTATGGCAATGTAGATATTGACAATCATTAGAAAGAGCAATTGATTCCAAAGTAGACAGTAGCTGGGAAAACAGCTCACATTATGGTTGAACTACTCTCTAAAAATTACAAAGTTCCTTGCTATTTATTAACTCATTCAATATAACATCCCTGAGAGATATGTTTTATTACTCTTTTTGTTAAGTTGCCTATCTTAGATCACACATTCTTGACAGCTAAGTAATGCTTATAATGGAAATAAATATATCATTAGAGAAATCATCCATTCTCCACTTTTTCACCCCTGCTACTACTCCCCAGAGACAACATCATCCTTTCTAATTCTGACCATTCTAAAGATTCCCCACATAGCTGTCTAAAAAATATGTTTATGCCACTATTTCTCTATGTCATCAGTTAAATATCACTGACATAAATAATGAGAACTTGGATCATTTATAATGTCTCCTCTCCCTCTTTCTCCTCCTAATGTTTGATATGTGTATGGTTGATACTACTGTTGTCTTACTTAGTTCCACTTTCGGAGGAGACTCTACAGTACAGGAGAGAAGAAGGATTTGGTGTAGGTAGACAAAGGAAGAATTGACTATTGGAAGTCAAGAAGATGAAGAAATTCTTGCTTTACAGTTATTACCTTTAAATTAGGAGATAAAATCAATAGGTATGAGTGTGGTCAGAAGTTTGAAGCGAGTTCACCACATATTTATTAAGCTCCTACTAAGGGTATTGTGATAGATACTTCTAGGCTTGACTGGGGATTTGGGAAAGCTCTCATGGAGGAAATTCCAAGCTGGTGCTTGAAAGATAGGGCTGACTTAGGCAAGTGGAGGGAGGAAAAGGGAAAGAGAGCATTCCAAGCAAAAGAGAGCTTAAACAAGGGCTTGAAGCATGGGCAATGTAGGGGTGAAAAAGCTTCAGATGAAAGATGATTGATGCAACTGGGAGGTGGTCAGGGGTCGGGTAGGAGAGCTCTTTTATGGTGTGCTATGTATCAGTAATTTTACATTTTTATGAAGTGATGCCACTGAAGAATGATAAGCAGGAGAGAGGCATGCTTACTTTTATTTAACCTTTTACATAGTTCACTCTGGCAAGAATGAATGTCTTAGAAAGGGGAAATGGAGTCAGAGAGATCATTTTGATGGCTTCTGTTAAAACACTGGTGAGAAATGGTGTGGGAATGATAGAAAGAATGAACAGAGGGACAGGTTCAAGTAGTATTTGAAGATAAGATGATCATGACTTGGGGATTGTTTGATTTTATGGAATGAACTGGAATTGATTTGATGGGAAAGGGAAAGATTTATGAGTAACTTCTTGCTTTCTGGTTCAATGTAACCAGACAAATAGAAATACCATTAACTGACAGAGGGATTACAGAAGGAAAGGCAGGTTTAGTAGAGGTTGTGGGTGGGGAAGAAGTTGAAGGATCTGTTGAACGTTCAGAATGGAATATCAAGCAATTATTAGCATATATAAATCTAAAGCTCAAAAGAGTAGTCCACTATCATTTTGAGGTGGTGGTGAGCTATGAGAATGAGTTCCATTAGGAAAAGAGGGCTAAGACCAGAATTTTGAGAAACAGCAAATGTTAAGGCCGGGGCAACAGATGATAAGCCCATTTAAAAAATAACATAAAAAATAACTGAGAGAAGAACCAGTTGGTACAAATGCCAGAGAACTGGAAGAGTTACAAAGATGAAATGTTCATGGTCAGTAATGTAAAATGTCACAGACGGGTGAAGGGGACCATACAGAAGTGACAACATTTGTCATGGCAGGTCAGTAGCATTGGACAGACAAAGCCAAGTCAGACCTTCCTTAGTGTGGGGAGGATGGATGAGAAGTGCCCACAAGGTGGTGAAGAAGTAATTGAGGCACTTTGGCAAGTAGCTTGGCTAGAAAGGAAAAGAGAATGATGGTCAGTGTGGCCAGATCAATGGGGTGGGGGCTTTATCTGCCCAGGAAAGAGTAAATATAGGCATGTACTTTGGCTAAGAGTCAGGTAGATGACTAATATTTCTCTATTTTGACAGGAATATGATGGAATATCACCTCCTGGGAGAAGGGTTGGGTTGGGTAGAAGTTTTGAAGGGAGTAGCAAAATTGTGGAATTTACTCATAGGATATTGAGAGAGAATCTAACACAATCCAGAGTCGTCTTGAGGGCTCTGCTGAAGTTGGAGGAAAAATTAGAAATTCAGCCTTTGTTTCTCTCTTCTATTTCTCCTTCCCATATCACCCTTTTCAATTATAACTCCTCACTTACCCCCTTCCTGACTAAATGAATGAAAACAGCAGTGGTACTGTCATTACCAAAATGACCAAGAAGACATTGCACACCTTCTGGATCATTAGACACACAGGTGGGAGCAACCCAGGATGTGGATGATCCAACTACACTGTGTAAATATGTGCAAATTACTTGACAACACTGTACATCTGTTTTCCCATCTGAAAAACAGAGATCATATTATCCACCTTATAAGACTATATGGATTAATGGAGATGATATGTGGATAAACCTAGAACACTGCTTGGTCCAAAGGAGACTATCCATAAATTTAACTTCTTTCCATAAAGAAGGAAGAATAATAATCAATGTGTTAAAATGGATGGAAAAGGGAATCATAGTAGGTGATAAAATAATGGTAAACAGGGCAAAGGATTGAGAAGAGAGCTTGCTAAGTAGATTCTCATCACAAAGAAAAACACATGAGAAACCAAGACAGAGATGGAGATGGATGCTTCTAAAAAAAGATTCTCCTAGTATAAAAGTGTGGAGGAGGGCAAGGGAAACACTCAAGCACCATTAATCACAATCCTTGATGTCACTCCCTCTGGGTTTCAGGAGGAAAGAAACAGGCAGAAAAAGCATGTGTAGTCCTGTATATCATTCAAAAAAGCAGCTGCTACTCAAATCTGGAAAGTCAAGGCTCTTTAAAAAAAATGCTGGAGCCAAAGAAGATCCCAGAAATAGCATACTTGTAGAAAACCACTCACTGCTTCTGGGAAAATAGATTTAGGGTTGAATTAAGGATAACATTGCACAATGCAGACTGGAAGAGAAAGGAAACAGAATTTGACTGGGTTTGTCTGAAGGTTCCTGTCATTGATTCATTCAGCAATAATTACTGAATACCTGTTGCATGCCAGACTCTGTATCCACTGTAGGAAAATGATTTCTCCTTTAAGCATATTAAGATTCATCAGAATACCTGTTGGCTTTATGGATCTGGAAAACCACACACTTTTTAGAGCAAGGGATTTCAGTCCAATGTGAAAGAATATTAAACTGGAAATCCTGGAAATATATGAAAATTATTTCATTTCTGTCACCAATTAGCTGTACCACCTTAATTAAGCCTCTATGACTCTATACCTTTCAACCACAGTCTTCTCCCTGTGTCATAAATCCAGATGAGTGTCCATAAACAGGGGTCTCCAACCCCTGGGCCATGGACTGGTAATTGTCCTTGGCCTCTTAGGAACTGGGCCACACAACAGGAGGTAAGCAGCGGGCAAGCGAGTGAAGCTTCATCTGTATTTACAGCCGCTCCCCATCGCTTGCATTACCACCTGAGCTCCGCCTCCTGTCAGGTCAGAGGGAGCATTATATCCTCATAGGAGTGTGAACCCTACTGTGAACTGTGCATGCGAGGGATCTAGGTTGCACGCTCCTTATGAGAATCTAATGCCTGATGATCTGAGGTGGAGCTGAGGTGGTGATGCTAGCGCTGGGGAGCGGCTGCAAATACAGATTATCATTAGCAAAGAGGTTTGATTGCACAGAGACCATAATAAATCAATTGCTTGCAGACTCATATCAAAACCCTATCAAGTGAGTGGCAAGTGACAATTAAGCCACATCTGGTGGCAGCTTTATAGTGGAAAGTGAGTTGTTGTATTTCAATTGTACAGCTGTATCTGGCGGCAGGCTTTAGGTCAGAATCCGACACTTACTTTAGTCCGCGTGTGGCCCACCCATTATTTTATTTACCACTTCCATCCATGTCGCTTTCCCTTACTGCACACTTGTCTTAGTCAGTTTTGGTAAGCCCACAGCTAACCCTAGCCAAATCGAGTAAAAAACAAACGTTGCTGGAGAGCTTCTTTGAAAAGAGGGAAAGACCCAATGATGAGGTAGCAGAAGACTCTAAGACTGCCAACAAAAAAGAAAAATGCGTTTAAAAGAAAATATCAAGAGTCCTACTTAAATTACGGGTTCATTGCAACAGGTGATTCACATTCTCCAAGCCCGCTTTGTATGATATGTGGTGACCGGCTATCCAATGAAGCCATGAAACCTTCAAAACTGCTTCGCCACATGGAGACCAAGCACCCTGCGTTAAAAGACAAGCCTTTGGAGTTTTTCAACAGAAAAAAACGTGAACACGAAGAACAGAAACAATTATTGAAGGCCACCACCTCATCAAATGTGTCTACACTGAGATCATCATTCTTATTGGCTAACCGCATTGCTAAAGCTAAGAAGCCCTTTACTATTGCTGAAGAGTTGATCCTGCCTGCTGCTAAGGACATTTGTTGTGAACTTTTAGGAGAGGCTGCAGTTCAAAAGGTGGCACGTGTTCCTCTTTCGGCTTGCACCACAACTAGATGAATTGATGAAATAGCAGAGGATATTGAGGCACAATTGTTAGGGGGGATTAATGAGTCACCATGGTATACAATCCATCTACCGATGTTGACAACAAGGCAACAATGCTGGGTTTTGTGCAATGTATTTTTCAGGAGGATGTACATGAGGGTATGTTATGTGCACTTTTGTTGCCAACCAACACCACAACTGCAGAACTATTCAAGTCTTTGAATGATTACATATCAGGAAAACTGAATTGGTCATTTTGTGTTGGTATATGCACAGACAAAGTGGCTGCCATGACTGGACGGCTTTCTGGTTTCACTACTCGGGTCAAAGAGGTCACTTCTGAATGTGAGTCTACGCACTGTGTCATCCATAGAGAAATGCTGGCTAGCCGAAAAATGTCACCTGAAGTTAACAACGTTTTGCAGGATGTGATTAAAATTATCAACCACGTTAAAGTACATGCCCTAACTTACGTCTGTTTACACAGCTCTGTGAAGAGATGGAAGCAGAGCACACACGTCTTCTCTTATACACAGAAGTGAGATGGCTTCCTAAAGGTAGATCACTGGCAGAGTTTTTGAGTTATGAGAGCCACTCCAGAGATTTCTTTTAGAAAAAGAGTCACCACTGGCAGCACATTTCAGTGACACAGGATGGGTCGCAAAATTTGCTTCCTTGTCTGACCTGTAACCTGCTCAATGAACTCAATCTGTCACTTCAGGGAAGAACGACAGCTGTGTTCAAGTCGGCAGATAAAGTGGCTGCATTCAAAGCCAAACTGGAATTATGGGGGCAATGAGTGAACATTGGGATTTTTGACATGTTTCAAACATTAGCAGAGATTTTGAAAGAGACTGAGCCAGGGCCTTCTTTCTCCCAGCCAGTGCATGATCACCGATCTCAGCTTTCAAAAGAGTTGGAGCATTACTTCCCAGCCACAAAAGACACCCCCCTCCAAAAAAAAAACTGGGAAGGAATAGATCTGCGACCCATTTGTGAATAAGCCAGGTGAATCGACTTTGTCCATGCTAGAAGAGGATCAACTGCTTGAGATCGCGAATAACGGTGGCCTTAAAAGTATGTTTGAGACAACTTCAAATCTCCATATGTTCTGGATTAAAGTAAAGGCGAAATATCCTGAGATTGCCACAAAAGCACTGAAAAGCCTGCTTCCATTTCCAACATCCTATCTTTGTGAGGCAGGGTTTTCTTCAGTGACAGCAACCAAAACAAGATTATGGAGTGGACTAAATATAAGCAACACACTTTGGGTGTCACTGTCTCCCATCACCCCCAGATGGGACCATTTGTGGCAGGAAAACAAGCTCAGGGCTCCCACTGATTCTGCATTATGGTGAGTTGTATAACTATTTCATTATATGTTACAATGTAATAATAGGGCTTCCCTGGTGGCGCAGTGGTTGAGAGTCCGCCTGCCGATGCAGGGGACACGGGTTCGTGCCCCAGTCCGGGAAGATCCCACATGCCGCAAAGCGGCTGGGCCCGTGAGCCATGGCCGCTGAGCCTGCGCGTCCAGAGCCTGTGCTCCGCGACGGGAGAGGCCACAGCAGTGAGAGACCCGTGTACCGCAAAAAAAAATAATAATAAAAAAAAAATAAAGTTCACAATAAATGTAATGTGCTTGAGTCATCTCGAAACCATGTCTGCGGGAAAATTGTCTTCCAAAAAACTGGTCCCTGGTGCCAAAAAGGTTGGAGACCACTGTCCATAAACATTTTGACATCTATTGCAGATATACAAGCAGGGTTCTCTTTGGCCAACATTATTAATAATCTATAAGGTATTTTCTAAATGAGATTAATTATGAGGAGAGAAAAGTAACTCTTAAAGTAAGGGAGAAATTTGGCCCTTGATCAAACATTTTTCTTTCTTAAGGACACTAATTATGACTGCTCATCTCTTCCTTGCATCATCTAACACAACACTGTTGGCATAATAAATGCCCATTAATTATCTGGTGAGTAAAAAATCATGATTCTCATTTAAAGAGAAAGTAGGTTCCTATGAGACCAAAATTTGACCAACCTCACACATGATTTAGCATCATCTTCCCCATTATCAGGTTACTCAGAATGAAAAACATATTCTCAATCTTGGTTAAAAGCTTGCTTCTTCCTTTGTGTATTTCCTGCTAATCAAACTCTCCCAGTATCTTTGTTTATTAAAGGCCAATTCATCCTCTGATGCTTGGATTTGGCCAATGGCCCATGTGGAGCCCCTCAGCCAGAGACTTAAAAGAGAAAGAATGAGGTGAGGTGTTATTCCTCCCAGTTATCTTCCTGAGAGATTGTGCTGGCTGGCTGTATCCCTTGACCAAAGGCCCCTGCTTCTCTCCAGTGGGACTTCTCTCCACAGCTCTGTGCTTCCAAGGCCTGGCAGTGGTAACAGCCTGGTTGTTAGAAGCTCCAGGATACTGTACTGCCTTTGTCGTTATCCTCAGCCTGCCCTCAGCTTCTTTAATAGCTCCTTTAGTAAACCCTCTGTTTGGTTCTCTATCACAGCAGGTAGTAGCTTAAAATAACAATCTGTGTTTGCTTTCACAGTTCCATTGGTGGAGAATTTGGAAAGGGCTTCCTTAAGTTCTCTCATATGGTTGCAGTTATCTGTTGTGGGGAGTTCGGGGTTGGGGGTACTTCAGTCAATTGAGTCTAGATGATGCAGCTCCACCGTGGCTTACTCATATGGTGGGCAAGTTTGAGTGTGGCACCTGACTTCCCATAGCAAGTGTGTGTGTGTGTGTGAGAGAGAGAGAGAGAGAGCATACCACATGGCCTTTCACGGCCTCACCTCTGAATTCAGGGAGCCTCAAGTCTACATTGTGTTGATCAAGGCAGTTAAAAAGGTCCATCCAGTTTCAAGGGGAGGGAACAGAAACCATACCCCTTGATGGAGGCATGCCAGCTTCACATTGGAAGGGGAGTGTGTAGGATGGAAACAGGAGAGAAACCCACTTTCTAGAAATGGGTAATATGGTTGCATGAATACTTCATCTTCCAGGATACTGAACCCCTAAGAACAAGATTGGTTCTGGCTCTTCAGTGGAACCTAACCTGAAGATGGGGTGCAGGAGATTCTATCCAAAGAGAAAAAAAAAATCAAGCCAGAGAATCAAGTAGGTGATTACATTCACCACATCAGTGGGAAATAACTGAACAAATTTGACCCTGACTCTGTTGTAACCAAATGATATAAACTCTGAGAGGTTAATGAAAACAGATGGAACCAAAATTAGAAGGTGGGCTTCCCACCACAGAGCTCTGTTCTCCAGATCAGGTCACCTTGCTAAGCCTCATCTGCCTCTTTTAACAGTATACACACGGATATTTTAAGAATGTTTTAAACAAGGCTTGTCTTTGGCATATGTGTTAAACAAGCAAGAAGAATCTGAGATCCAACAAATAGTCATTACCAAATCTATTTCCCTGTTGACTAGATGTTATACATCCAACATAGTGGATGTTTTAAAATAACTCAATTTTTTTGTGTTACTTTCTGTTAGAATGCCAGTGACAACTATTACCTCTCAAACAAACACAAATATGCTGAAAAACCTTAAATGCAGCATAAAGTAATATACAACTATTTAAATATTACAAAGGTGATGATGCCTCAGAAGAGAATAAAACTGTACAATGGCATAAGAACCTGAATGCCATTCTGAGACAGGACTGCATCAGTAGGTAAAGAGGATTTCAAGACTGTATTTATTAGAAAGGAAAGAAAGGTCAGCACTACACAGAATGAAGAGTGGCCTTTTCCATGGAGATTCCTGAACCTAATTTATCTTGCTTCACTGAGACAGGAAATGCACTACAATGCTCAGGATGGGGGAAAATGACAATTTAATGATTATGGAACATCTTTCACTTTCCATGGTAACTGAACAATCTCAACATCAAAGTCAGAACTGGTAGCCTTTTGGAAAATGGAACGTCATTTTGCTTTCTTTTCACTTTTTACTACATCGGTGAACTTTAGCATCTTCTCTGGCTTTATTTTTCCATTTTAATTTAGCATTGATACAAAACAGACCTGACTTTAAGTGTATCATGCAAGGTAATAATTTATGTTGGAAACCTCAAATGGAGGAGACAGAACCACTTTTGTATCTGCTACATTTTAATGACTTTAAGTATATCCAACTGAACAAAGTTCAGACCTCACTATTACAGGTGAGGGTAGCTTGACATGATAAACTTCCTATTCCTCCAGCCGCCTCATAAAGGGTAACATACAAACTGCCTTCTCTAATATACACTATTCTCCCTACTCTCATCTTCTTCTATCTATAATGCCATCAGCACTATTGAATTTTAGAGCTGCTTTCGTATCAGCAATTCTTTATATTTTTCCCCAAGCATCATTTGCTAATTTTAGGTGGGGGAAGCCCTAGCACTGAACTCAGGGAAGGAATTCATTTAAGACAACTATAAATTTCCATTATCTTTGTTTTCTAATATTGAACAACAACAAAAAGTGTCATTTAAATGAAAATTCTTAGATGATGGAATTTTAGGGTTAATAAGCATTTCTCTCGATTAAAAGCTTGGCTATAACTTGCTACCAATGTCCCTATAAGAAGAGTGCATACAGAACACTGGTATGAATGAAGTGAAGACAATTAGGTGCAATTTAGGGGAGGGAATACTGTTGTTCATTGTTTGTTTTACCAAAAGTAACGTCAAACCTGCACAGGTTTTACAAATACTAGCATTGTACACAATGAAATTTTGCCTAAGAATGAAACCAAAGTGCATTCAATGTTGTGGGATTCATGAGGGAAGCATGGTAATTGCCTGTTTTACAGATGTTCAAGTCCAGGGTTGGAGCCCTTAACTCCTCCCACCCCCAGCTCCATCTCCTTTTGTTAGGTCCCTGAAATCAGCAAGTATCAAAAAACTTAGGAAAGACAAATATTTCCCCAGACTCCAGGAAAAAGATGGCAGCTTCCTCCCCTCTGCTTTGACTCTAGACATTGTGAAATTGGGGTTCACTTTTAAGTGAGAGAAGAGAACTGTTTATTTTTTTAATTTTATTTATTTTTTATATAGCAGGTTCTTATTAGTTATCTATTTTATACATATTAGTGTATATATGTCAATCCCAATATCCCAATTCATCACACCACCAGCCACCCCCACCACTTTCCCCCCTTGGTGTCCATACTTTTGTTCTCTACATCTGTGTCTCTATTTCTGCTTTGCAAACCAGTTCATCTGTACCATTTTTTCTAGATTCCACATATATGTGTTAATATACGATATTTGTTTTTCTCTTTCTCATTTACTTCACTCTGTATGACAGTCTCTAGGTCCATCCACATCTCTACAAATGACCCAATTTTGTTCCTTTTTATGGTTGAGTAATATTCCATTGTGTATATGTACCACATCTTCTTTATCCATTCGTCTGTTGGGCATTTAGTTTGCTTCCATGACCTGGCTATTTTAAACAGAGCTGCAATGAACATTGGGGTGCATGTGTCTTTTTGAATTATGGTTTTCTCTGGGCATATGCCCAGTAGTGGGATTGCTGGGTCATATGGTAATTCTATTTTTAGTTTTTTAAGAAACCTCCATACTGTTCTCCATAGTGGCTGTATCAATTTAAATTCCACCAGCAGTGTAAGAGGGTTCCCTTTTCTCCATACCCTCTCCAGCATTTGTTGTTTGTAGATTTTCTAATGATGCCCATTCTACATTGTAGTTTTGATTTGCATTTCTCTAATAATTAGTGATGTTGAGCAGCTTTTCATGTGCCTCTTGGCCATCTGCATATCTTCAGAAGTATGTCTATTTAGGTCTTCTGCCCATGTTTTGATTAGGTTGTTTTTTTTTAAATATTGAGCTGCATGAGCTGTTTATATATTTTGGAGATTAGTCCTTTGTCCATTGATTCGTTTGCAAATATTTTCTCCCATTGTAAGGGAAGAGAACTGTTTATTCTGCTCATTTTCCTTTTTGGAGTTATGAGCCATTTGATGTTGAGAACCATTTAATGTATCATGATTTGGCATTTTCTTTGGGGACTAGAGTGCCTTTGGTTTAGGAAGCTCTTTTGACTCATTTCCTAAGGGCAGCAGGAAAGGGGAAATGAGGAGTTGGCTGTTTAACTGGTGCTCTAGGATTTTAGAGAGAGGAAGGTGATGAATACTCTAAGGTTTTCTTTCTCCACTGCCCAAGAAAGCTTGCCAGAGTAGAAAAGTAGATGGAGATTTAAATATGGTGCATCAATCAGCTTTTGTGTGACGAAGCTACCTAACAACTCAAAAATCTCAGTGACTTACAACAAACATTTAATTCATGCTTACAGACCTTCAGGCAAGCTGTGGTCCAGAAGGAGTTCACTGGGCTTCTCTGGACCAGGTTGGATGCCACTTTGGGTCAGGTACAGGTTTACTCCACAAGTCTTTCTGCCAGGACCCAGAAGGAAGAAGCAATGACCACCTGAGGCAAGATATTTTCATGGTGGAGATCAGAGTTCCAGAAGAGGTGATGGAAGCTTGCCAAACCTCCTAAAGGCCCAATTTGGAACTACACAGTATCACTTCTGCTTACATCTCACTGGCCAAGTCATGTAGTGAAACTCACGCTCAGTAGTAGGGAGGGAAAGAAGAGTCTGCCTACAAGGAATCCATGAGAAGGGCTGGAGGGAAGGAAGAATTATGAACAATAATACAGTCTAGTGCACCTGGGTTTGGGCTCCATTTCTCCTCATAATGGTGTTTTATTCCTGATATTCATAGATGAGTTCCAGAGGGTCATAGGAACCTACAGAAATTTCATAAAGTCTGTATATTCATGTATTTTTCTTATTCTACCAGGCATCCTTTACCTTTCTTCCTCAAAAGAGGTAAGGAACCTCACCTTTAGACACAACTACATTTAAGGCTGAATGTCTGTGCTAAGCTGAAAAATCTACCCCTTAAATCCCTACCAAAATATCTGTAAATATTAATATCTCTAAATATTACTTATTTGGAACAAGGACCTCTGCAGATGTGGTTAAGGATTTTGAGATGGGGGTAGTATACTGGATTATCCAGTTGGGCTCTAACACAATCACAAGTGTTCTTATAAGAGAGAGAGAGGCAGACATACACAGAGGAGGTATCAATGTGAAGACAGCAGCAGAGATTGGAGTGATGTGACCACAAGCCAAGAAAAGCTAGCAGCCACCAGAAGCTGGAAGAAGCAGGGAACGGATTCTCCCCTAGAGTGTGTAGAGGGAGCATGGCCCTGTGGACACCTTGATTTTGGTCCAAGGGAGCTGATTTCAGACTTTTGGTCTCCAGAACTGTGAGAGAATAAATTTTTGTTGTTTTAGGCCACCAAGTTTGTGGTAATTTGTTATGGCAGCCTTATGAAACTAATAACATGACTTCCTTCAGTTTTTGCCTTCTTTAAAGAAATTTTAATGTTGAAAGATAAAATATTCAGATAGATTAAGTTTCCAAGAAAGAGGGAAAATAGATGCAATGCCCTAAAGTTTGCAGTTTAATCACAAGCCAGTAGTTAATGAGCTGTGAAGTGAGCTAGTGATATCTGTCCATTTCATTCTGGGCAGTTTTTTACAACTCTACAGTATCTTCTAAATTGATTGGTCCCTTGTTAGAATTACCAGCAAGGAAACCGAAAAGGGGATCAGAGATTTAAAAAATAAAAAACCCTGACCATCCCACAATGAGATGCCCTTTAAACCTACTAGAATGGCTAAAATTAAAAAGACTGACAATATCAAGTGTTGACAAGTATGCGGCACAACAGAAACCCTCATAGAGTGTCTATGAACAACCACTCAAAAATAATTTGGCCTTTGCTTACAAAGTTAAACATCACCAAACAATTCCACTTCCCAGGTATTTACTCAAGAGAAATCAAAACATATATCCACTAAAAGACTTGTACACAAATGTTTATTGAATCTTAATATATAACAACCTGAATATCCATTAATAGGATATTGGATATATTCATAGAATAGGATACTATGCAGTGATGCAAAGGAGCAAAATGCTCTGTACAACAAAACAGGTGAACTGGCTTCTTTTCCTGAACGTTTCTCAAAGCCTTCCATGGTTTCCTCTTTCAAAGAAAATGTTAGGCTGGTGTGTAAATTTGGATGTTTACATTATGTTGAGTGAAAGAAGCCAGACATAAAAGTGTATATACTGTATGACTCCATTTGTGTGAAGTTCTAGGACAGGCAAGGTTAATGTATGGTGATAGAAATCAGATCAGCGGTTGCCTGGGGTAGGGCTGGAGGTGACTGCTAAGAGACAACAGGCATCTTTCTGGACTGATGAAAATGCTGTATTTCTTAATTGGCAGCATACTTGTATACATTAGCCTAACTCATCAAACTCCACATTTCCTATCTGACATTTTATTGTATGTAAATTATACCTCAACAATGATTTTTTAAAGTACCTTTCTGAAAGCACTAACACTAATATTAGTTAAATGAGTTTGAAAGCAGAGCGCTTCAGAATCCATCAGTTGGATTTGATTCAAGAATCCTAACCTTCATCCTAATGAACAGCTTGATGTAACTGGCAGGGAGAGAGTAAACAAATAAACGAGATGGAGGCATCTTAGGGCTCTAGGGCATTCTGGGGCTAACCTGGCTCCCAGATGGGCCCCTGAAAGACAGCTGGATGTGGTGTGTGAAGCAAGGATCGGGGGAGCAGAGTGACTGAGAGTGGGCAGGGACTTGAGGTTCCAGCTCCAGACCTCGCTGCCCAGCCTTAGCCGGCAGAGCTGTCATTAAGTCACTTTGCCTAGTGTGGAATGCCTTTGAAGACAGCAGAGGGGAGTGGAGCTTTCAAGTTCCAAAGAGAAAAACGGTTTTCATACAGAGCCTATGCTCTGCAGTATATAATTGCATCGCCTTGTTTTCCTGAAGCATTTGCAAGGTCTCCCATGGTTTCCTCTTTCAAAGAAAATGTTAGTCTGAGGCATACGTTTAGATGTTTACATTTGTTATTACAGTGGAGTTAAACTATTTCAGATAAATTTACCACCTTCATCTTTGTCCCGAAATACCTGACAAATTGTTTTATAACCAATTAGAAGTCTCTATATTAGTTTGTTATCCCTTTAAAATAGTTCACTGGATTCCTAAAGTTTCAATCCATTTGATTATATTTTGGATACTTTCCTAATATCTAGTTCTCCAATGGAATCAACTATTCTTTTCATCTAATGTTCTTTTTGTGTGGGGGTTAGGGCATGTTATATTTCTACTCTATGCTTTCTTTAAGGAGAAAAGAAGTTCTAAAAGTTACCAGCCAATGATATAACCTACTTGAGAAGTAGACTGTGCATTTCAAAAGCCCTTGCACATACTTCAGGTAGAGGCAGACTATTGTACCTTAACTAGACACATGGAGTTGATCATCCAATAACTAAACAGGCAGTTGTCAAAGCTTTCCATCAATTTGACATGGAAATTAACACACGATGATTTGTTGCTCCATGATTTCTCCTCACCAATTGCACAAAGTCACACATTAATTTGCAGTTTTGGGAAGTGAATCCACCAATCCTTTATTTATCCCACAATAGACACACTGTGGAACAACTATTATGACTTGACAACTATAGCAGTAGTAAGACAGCCTTCTTCTGAATTCTATTCTTTCCAGTTGTAACTCAGAGTTTTCTGTTGTCATATATACTCAAGAGAAGCCCATAATTAAGGATGCCCTAAGAGAAATTTCCAGAAAGAAATAGAAGAAAAAACCCAGAAAACCAAAACACTGTTTCGAAGCAACCGCGCAAAAGAAAACATCAAAAAAAAAAAAAAAAAAAAGACTGTTAGAAACCTACTCAAAAAATCAAGAGGGGGCTTCCCTGGTGGCACAGTGGTTGAGAGTCCGCCTGCCGATGCAGGGGACATGGGTTCGTGCCCCGGTCCGAGAAGATCCCACATGCTGCGGAGCGGATGGGCCCATGAGCCATGGCCACTGAGCCTGCGCGTCCGGAGCCTGTGCTCCGCAATGGGAGAGGCCTGCGTACCAAAAAAAAAAAAAAAAAAAAAATCAAGAGGGAGAGCCTGGTCTAGGTTACAAGCCTAAGATGAGAGCTGTAGTCCCATTTTTTTCATATATACAAGGTGACGAGATGGATATTCAATATACTTTCCAGCAGTTCTCCTGTCATCCTTCCCCTGGAGAAGAGAACCCAGGCTTAAGGAAATTATACCCAATAGTTTATGTGTGTTTACATTATATCTCTCATCTTACTCACAGTACAAATTACCCCCACTGAACACCAAAAGCAAATGGCAAAAAACAAACAAAACCAAAAAATACCTAAACAGTGACACTGCTCCCAAAGCTTACAATGTCTTAATATTTAAGACTGCCAAAGGTAATCTTTTATGAGAGAACTTGATCCCGAACTTTAGCTGTTTCAGAATTATCTGTTAAAACACAGATTGCTGGGCCCAGCCCCAGAATTTCTGATTCAGTAGGTTTGCTTATATAAGACGTTTTCAAGTGATGCTGATGCTGCAGGTCCAGAGACCATACTTTGAAAAGCACTGGGGTGGAGGCCAATGATACCTCTTTCCCTAACGCTAACTCCTCCATCCCTATCTCTACCTTTACTCTTTTCACATCAGAGATGGCAATAGGCCCTACTTTGTAAAAATGATCAGGCAATAACAATGGGAAGTCTGAGACAGAGAGTGAATCACTGAATATAAGGATGGGCCTGCCATTGTTAGACACCTCCACTTCTACAGGAAACAGCCTTGACCTCTGGAGACAGGTTGTAGATTTGTGAAGAGGAAAGCTGCCAACATCCACCAATTTATACACCCTCAAATGATGTAAAACAAACTCAAAAAAAAAAAAAAAGAGAAAGAAAGAAAGAAAAGAAAAACCCTGGAATGTTCCACTGCAGTGGAATTCTGAACATCACTGATAAAATTGTGCAAGAAGATGGAGATTATCTGGGGAACTTGCAGATAAAATTCTGGGTGGCTCTATGCCAGAAAAAATAACCCCTTACAATTAAGAACACGTTAAATTAAACTGTCTGGGCTTAATTGAGTCTACTCTGAAAGTTCCTTTTCAATAAACATGGTGCTTTCAGCAGGTGAGAATGAAATTGTCCAGTCTCTTGAAATTAAGTTAAACCCCACCTCTTCTGTCCTTGGAGCAAGTTCTCTTGAAGGATGACAGAAGGATGTTGCAAAACGAGGAGGCCAATTCCAAGGGATTCAAAATGTCACCCAACTCATATGCAAGGAAATACCTACTTGTAGCCAACAATATCGCACACTCTTTTGCAATGGGCTGGTTCCATGAAGGTACTGCAGAACCAGCAGCACACAGGTGATTGTGAAACCTGGTGGTGACATCTTCCCAACACACATGCACACACAACTTTTAAGTAATGTCTGAGAAAGCCAACTTGAAAGCCAAATGGTTTCCAAGAAAATCTAAGGAGACCTGAAACATCTATGCAGATAATCAGTATCTCCCACCCAAAGATTCCCATTGTACTTCCTCATATCTCATTTCTCCTCAAAACTTTCAAGTCCTTTATTATTTTAATCTATCTGTGCAGAAGAAAAGGGAGAGTCAGAGAGAGTAAACGATGGGCAGGAGGAAGGTAGTGCTCAATGCCCACTGGCATCAGCATTGAGATCACATCTCCCTTGAGGCATTTATTATTCATGCCACGCTCCCTGGATTCTGAGCACATGCATAAACAGGCAGACACACATAAGGGGCCACAAATAAGCTAATACAACTTTTTGGAGGAAATAAGGAGGGTTGAGAGAAAGCTAAGTGTCTTCAAAATCAGAGAAGCAAATAAACACCACTGTTCTGCCAATGTTTGCTTTCTCCTCTGGCTGTCAGAAGTTGCACCTCAGGCCTTAACTTGCCTGGACAAGGGTGGCTCTCAGTGGCTCAGCCTGTGTCCAGAGGTTTTGTCTATTAGTCACAAACTTGGTCTCTCTGTGTGTCTGAGGAAGAGCCATGATTCATCTTGACAGCTGTCAGTGTGTTACCTCAAATGGGCACAGGGAGCGATGAGCAACCTGGGGCCAGAACTGAGCACAAAGGAGCCAAGGCCACTTCCCGTAACACTGACAAGATCTGGGCTAGAAGAGTTGATGTGGCAAGAATGCTGGGCCAGGAGCAGCCCCGCAGAAGGGGCCGTGTCAGCACGCTTTCCAAATCCTGCCGTTGTCTAGAAGGACAACCTTAGCTTGGAAACACTGGAATGTACTCCCGTGAATAAAAATGTTATGTTCCTTCACATTCTTCTCTTTTCCCCAACAGCACTTACTTCAGGTTTCAAACAAATGAATGTTTGGTTTTATAACTTAGTCAATTCTGCATACTCAACTCTAATATTATAACTTTGGAAAAAATGTATACCACTGACCCATAATTTCCACATGTATACCTCTGACCCATAAATTCCATATTCCTAAGAGAAATGTGTATATATGTTCCCTGGAAGATATGCATTAGAGTGTTCAGAGCAGCATTATTGCTAACGGCCCCAAAGTGGAAATTGCCCAAATGCACCTCAACAGTGGATTGAATAAATGAGTTGTGTGTATTCATACAAGGGACTACAAAACAGCAATGACAAGGATATGCAAGAAACCCACAAACATAATGTTGAGCAAAAGAAGTCAGACCCTAAAGAGTAATACTGTATAGTTCATTTTATATAAAGACTAAACTAAGCAGAACTAAATCATGCTGTTAGAAATCAGGAGGGAGGTTACACTGGGTCGGGGAGAGGTTGGGAGGGAGAGTCCCGGGGAGCTGGAAAAGGGCTTTTCCTTGATCTGGGTGTTGGTTACACATCTATTCAGTTTCAAACTGTCTGCTTGTGATATGTTCACTTTTCTGCATGTGGATCACACTTCAGTAAAATGCTAACACACTACACACACACATACACACACACACACACAAATCAAAACAAAATAAAAAACAAAACAAAACAACCAACCAACCAAAACACCTACTAGGTTGTCACTGTCAAGATTTATAAACCATAGAATGCGAATGTAGTGAGCAGTGCAAATAAGAAATTCTGTAAGAATTTGCCGTATAAACTAGCCTGCCCCAACTGTCATATCAGTATAATAGAGCAAAATATCATGGGTTAGTCCCCTGCATTATTGTCCTTATAAGTGTCTTACACCAGCAAAGGTGCATCTGATCATACAAACTTCAGGATGTGATGCATCAGAGTTTACCACACATGAAATGGGGGAGGAACTGTGTGGTAAAGGATGCCTTTCTCCAAAGCTTTCCCAGGGAAAAGAAGATACATTTCTCATCATCTCTCTTTCTTCCATCCTTAGATCCCATTCCAAAGATAAAGTGTAATCACAGGAGACATCTTATCAATAGAAAACTTATTTTGCCTAGACCCATGACAAATGGGTCAACTGAAACCCATAAATCATTGCTTAAGACTTAGCCAAAGTTGATCAAATATTTTTCCCAAAAAGGAAAGCTTTCTTCTCTTAAAAGGGCAGCATCCTCTGGTTAACAGTATAACTCTTAACTAAACCTTTGCATTGGAATATGTTTCTGCAGAGATAGCTTAATGGAGTTGCAAAAAGATCTATGACTCCTCTGATAAGGAGTTCCAGAACCAGAGAATCACATGCATTATTTCAAGTTTATACGAGTAAAAACTCCAAAAAAATTGTAACATACCCTTTTAAGCAACCAAATTTTCACTTTAAACATATTAAATGGAAATACCTCTAAATTATTTCATAATCCATATTGAATTACAAATACTACATGGATATGGGCACAAAAGCATTAAGGACTTTTTTGAGTTCAAAACATGGCTGTTAGAGTCAGATGGGGAAGGACAGTGGGGGGAAGACCTTAAAGTTCTTTGGTCTAATATTTTAGCTCAAACAGAGCAAATGAAAATCAAATATACTATCCAGTGGCCGTATCAGTGAGCACTGTCTTCCAGCATTGCCCAGTTATTGTAACAAGAAATAACCATAAAGGAACTCAAGAGATTGTCAACTCCAATTTCTTGTTTTTTAAATGAAATGAGAACTAGCTGGTGGCTGAATGACTCATCCAAGATCACTCAGTAAAGAGTGGCAGGTGAGAATTATAGCCAAACTTCCAACTTCCAAATCAGTCTCAAATCAACTGTAGGACACTGTCTTGCCCATGAGCCTCTGAACTATTTGCATGGGTCCATGGCAGGTGGTCCCCTCAGATTCCATTCCAGGGAAATGGAGAATGATGCTGGCAGAAGTAGACAGGGGGAGAACCACTACACCCCAGCCAGGAAACCCATGCACTTCTCAGAAGCACAGACCTCTTTATGTACTGAAAATGGATATTTCAGGAACTGAGCAAATAACTGGTGTTTTAAAATCAAAACAGAGTTTAATATATCTTTTTAAATTCCTATTTCCCAACTTTGGGATTCTCATGTTGTATGTATATACAAGTATATTCAAAGATAGAAAACTTATACAGAGATCATTAAAAGGGCATAACCCAGAATATATAACCATGCAACAGGACCCCCTATGTTTCTCACACTCTCTTATCTCCCCCTGACACACGTCCAACAAGTGATCCAGCTTCCTCACTCAGGGGGAAAGGCCCATTAGCAAATGGCACTCAGACATGGAGGCCTGAAAGAAGATCCCACACTCTGGAAGATGTGTTGGAGACATTTCATGACAAAATCAAGTGGCTTTCTCCCTCGGAGTTTATCAAGACTGATAATAAAGCAAATGCAGTGTGAGACACAAACACACACACACACACACACACACACACACACACACACACACACACACATTGTAGAGTGAGGAAAACAGAGTGACTTGTTCATGTGTCCTGTTTTATAGACTTCAATTAAATTATTTGTGCCCTTGAATTGGGAAGCAGTGTTCTGGAATTATTTTTTAATAGAACAAAAAGCCATCTTGGAGCCTTTTGCTCCAAAATCACTCCTGCTAATAAGTAACATGTCACACAATTACAAACTCAATGTGTGCCTTTAATGTTCTCATTTCTACCAAAATAGACAAATCATTGCTACTTAGAAACCTCCCTGTCTTTGGTTTGAACCAAATTAATTTGATAGTTATATTACAGTAAAACAGCAAAGGCTGACAGCTGCAATAGAGAAAGTATAGTTAGCATTCCTAACTTTTATTTTTAGTTACTATTGCTCTCACAAGGATCACAAGTTCAGGAGACTCCTGACTCATTGCACAAAATGTATTATGGGAAATTATTGTAAAGTTTCCTAAAGCTCATATTATCAGTTAGCTATTGCTGTCTAACAAACCACACCAAAATTTAATGACTTAAAAGTATAACCATTTCTTTAGCTTATGATTTAGCAACTGAGGCTGGGTTCAGCTGGATGCTTCTTCTTGTCTTTGCTGGGCCCCGTCATGTTTCTGTGATCCCCACGGGTCACTTTTATAACTCTGAGTCTGGGAGTGTTGACTGGCTGTTGGCTGAGGCAGGGGGGGCGTTTGAGCCACAGGTGTCTCTCATTCTTCACTGGGCTAGCTGAGCAAGAGAACAAGATCACATAAGACTTCTTGAGACCAAGACTTGTGGCATGTCATCAATTCCCCTGCTTTCTACTGGTCAAAGCAATTCAAAAATCCAGCCAAGAGGCTGAAAAGAGACCATCTTTTTTTTTTTTTAATTTTTTAAATTGAAGTATAGTTGATTTAGAATATTGTGTTAGTTTCTGATATACAGGAAAGTGATTCAATTATATATACATATATACACATATATATTCTTTTTCATAGTCTTCCACATTGTGGTTTATTACAGGATATTGAATATAGTTCCCTGTGTTATACAGTAGGTCCTTGTTATTTATTTCATATATAGTAGTGTCTGTGTATCTGTTAATCTCAAACTCCTAATCTGTCCCTCCTCCCCATCTCCTTTCCCCTTTGGTAACCATAAGTTTGTTTTCTATGTCTGTGACTCTATTTCTGTTTTGTAAATAAGGTCATTTGTATCATTTTTTTATAGATTCCACAAATAAATGGTATCATATATTTGTCTTTGATTTATTTCACTTAGTATGATAATCTCTAGGTTCATCCATGCAAATTGCATTATTTCATCCTTTTTATGGCTGAGTAATATTCCATTGTATACGTGTACCACATCTTCTTTATCCATTCATCTGTCAATGGACATTTAGGTTGGAAACCATGTCTTAGCTCTTGTAAATGGTGCTGCTATGAACATAGGACTGGGTGCATGTGTCTTTTCAAATTATAGTTTTGAAACCATCTCTTGATGGCAGAAGCTGAGAAGTTTCATTGCTCAGAGTGTGGATACAGGGGAGTTATTAATTGGTGCCAAAATATAATCAATATTTCACATTTGAGTCTCAGACAGTATGCTTTTTTCAACTAATTACATCCAGTTACTTAAATTGCCTTGGAAATAAGATGCCACACAGAACTACAATTCGTGTATTTTCTGATTATTTTCCACCTGAGTTCGTACATAAACATAAGCAGGTTACAATTTTATATTAAAATAAAAACTGCTTTTCCTAGAAGGATTACATCAGAAGACCGTGAGATTATTGGGGGTGAAAAAGCTTTGCAAATTCAAGTTTATCTTTAGAGCTTCTAGTAGAGAGCACTTAATAGTCACTCCAGAAATGCTTATTGAAAATTTTTATGTGAAATAAGTTCAGACTCCTCTACCTGAATTCATCTATCTCTTCATATTGTTTTCCACTTGTGGCTTCCTAACCTGTCTTCTCTTCTAAATATATCTATTAATAAGTAGCCTGTAGTTAGAAGCTAATCTGTTCTGTCATCAATGTATTTGATGCATTATTTGAGTGCATTATTCATGGACAGATCTTATGCCTTCCTATTTTTTCTCTATCAAAGCCTCTTTGTTTTGGCACTACCTTCACTCTCCCCACTCTTCCATAATGTCTAACTACTTTCTATGGAGCCTATAATGTGACTCCAAACCTAGGCTGCAAGTTGGGATCACCCAGGGAGCTGAAAAATAACCAGTACCTTCCCCCCTCCCTGACTTTCTGATTTGACTGGTCTGGGATGCAGCCTGAGAGGTGGCATTTTTCAGGCTCTCCAGGTGATTGATTGCAATGTGCAGCAAGTTGAGAATCATCATTTTTGCAGACCCCTCCTACACATCACTTACTGAGGAAAGACTTTATGATACCCCCACCATCTCCCATCCCTCGTCATAGCTCTAGTATCACACTTCTTTCCTTCCCAGACATTATCAGAGATGACAGTTGGGATCTTGTATTTATTTACATCTTTATTTGACTGTTTGTTTGCCAGGGAACACTTCCGTTATTGCTTTGTTTGGTGAAACCTACAGGTACAATGACAGCACATAGTAGTCATTCAAAAGTCATTGGTTAAACACATTACTTTAATGAACTATAAGAAGCCAGTCTGTGAATTATGGCTTAAATGTAATGATCTAGGACAGGAGCTCTCAAACTTTAGCCCAAATCAGAATCACCTATAGGGCTTGTCAACATACAGCTGGCTATGCTTCAGCCCCGGGAGTTTCTGATTCAGTACTTCTGGGATGGACCTGAGAATCTGCATTCCTAAAAAGTTCCCAATCGATGTTGATGCTGTTGGTCAAGGGACCACGGTCCATAGGCTTCTGTCGAGAGGCAGCAAAAAGCAGTGACAAAAAGTATGACCTATAGCATAAGACTGCCTGGTTCAAGTCCCAGCTCTGTTACTCATTAACTATGTGGCATTGGAAAAGATGTTCAGTCTTCCAGATGCTACTAATTACGTGACAATGGGAAAAATGCACTCCTAAGTGCTTCAGTTTCTCCATCTGTAGAACAGAGAGAGTCCCAGAACCTGCCTTCTCAATTTGTTATAAGGATTAAATGAGTTAATGTTTGTAAAATTCTTGGAAGAGGGCTTGGCAGGTAGGAGGCCCTACATAACTTAAATATGTTCATACATGATGCTTTTAATGGTGGCATACTGATAACACTCCTGCAAACTGACCTTAAATTTTTAGTTCTACATATGAAAACTTTAAATAAACCACACACACACACACACACACACACACACACCAAGAATCACTATGGTCCAAATCTCAAAGTGTGATACATCAGATCAATAACCATCATAATAAATACCATTAATTGATCATCTAATCTGTGCTGATGCTTTGAGTGTATACTATTTTATTTTTCCAGATATGAAGTAGGTGTTACTGTTCCCAGTTAATATATGAGAAAACTGAGGCTCAGAAATGTAGTAACATTTGGGTAACTGAGCCAGAAAATCCTGAGTTATTAAAAATCTCTCTAGAAATGATCAGTAAGGAAGAGAGTTAGATGATGTACAATTCAAGACTCTTTCAATCACAAGTAACAGAAGTCTTAATCAAATTGGCTTAAGCAAAGAAGAGAATTACTGGCTTATGAGTCTAAAAATTCCAAGGTATCCTCCTTCAACTACAGCTGGATCCAGGGGTTCAAATGATATATTTATTCTGGATTCCACGCTCTCCCTCATTCTCTCTCATTCACTCTCTTCCTCCTGCTCATCTTCCCTCTTGGGCTCTCCTCTCTTTGCGTTCGCCTCATTCTCAATTAAGCCCTCCACCAACCACGTGACCCCCCCACAACAGATCAAAGCTGATGCCATCTTCATGGCAAAAAATCCCACAGAGCAGAGACTTCTCCTCCACAATTCAAGCAAAAGTTCTGGACTTTTGCTTCACTAAGCTTAGCTGAATCCCATGCCTATCACACACCAATCATGTAGCCAAGGGCACAGAACATGCTAATTCATCCTGCCAGGGTCACCTGTCCACCTTAGGTCTGGGGAAGTATCCTTCCCAGCTGGGTCAGGAGGATGGATAGTTGAGGAAAAATAATTCCTCAAAGGAAAATCAAAGGGCTGTTAGTCAAAGGAAGGAAATGGATGCTGATTTCGGAATCAACTATTCCTCACCCAGTCTACCGAGCTCATGGAAAGCCACTGAGCTGGAAGTCAGACCATCTGGGTCTCTCTTTCTCTGTGTTAGCTAGCTGTTGCCTTTGACAAGCCTGTCCGTCTCTCTCGGTTTTACTTTCCTCATCTGTTAAATGAAGGAATGGACTTGAAATTCTAGGCTTCCTCTTATCAGCAAAGTTCAAAGATTTCTATGTGCACACATCTTGTCAGCACAACTTGAATATGAGTACCAAAGTGGATTCACTTTTTTAAATTTTTTTTTTTTTTTTGCGGTATGCGGGCCTCTCACTGTTGTGGCCTCTCCCATTGCGGAGCACAGGCTCCGGATGCGTAGGCTCAGTGGCCATGGCTCACGGGCCCAGCCGCTCCACGGAATGTGGGATCTTCCCGGACCGGGGCACAAACCCATATCCCCTGCATCGGCAGGTGGACTCTCAACCACTGTGCCACCAGGAAGCCCCATTTTTTTAAATTTTGACTGGGAAAAGGAACTTAAAATGGACCTGGGAATCATGCAGCCAGGGAAGTAGGAAGATACAGGGGTGAATTAGTAGGAGATGTACACTGGTAGCAATGGTAGCCATCAAGCTCAGATTCAGCAGGTGAGCCAAAACTAGGGACACTATGCTAGCAGTTTAAAGAAAGGGTAGAAGAGACCAGAGGAGAGATGGGTCATCTGAGAAAAAGCATCTGGGAGATAGTGATGTTTGAGCTGAGTCTTAAAGGAAGGGTGTGGGATTGCTGTGTGAATGGAGAGGTAGGGACATTTCCACCAAAGGGAATGCATGAGCCACAAGGCATGGAGGGTAGACCATGGCCAAAGTTAGATGCCTGTGAGGTCGAGGGGTTGGAGAGAGATTCAGCTGGAAAGATAGGTTGATTTAAGACTGTGGAAGGTCTAGCAGGCCATGTTGGGAAGTTTGGACTATAGTCTGTTAATGGAGCATGAGAAGCAGGTAGCAAACAAGGAGGTCATGTCAACTACTAGGCATAGAGTGTCCAATATAATCCTCATCACAGTCCTGCTGAAATACTTCTTATCCCCATTTTACAGATGATAAAACTGAGACTTGTATAGGGTTGAATAAGATGCTTGATCAGGACTTCACTGGTGGTGCAGTGGTTAAGAATCCGCCTGCCAGTGCAGGGGACATCGGTTCAAGCCCTGGTCTGGAAAGATCCCACATGCTGTGGAGCAACTAAGCCTGTGTGCCACAGCTACTGAGACTGCACTCTAGAGCCCTCGCGCTACAACTACTGAGACCCACATGCCTAGAGCCTGTGCTGTGCAACAAGAGAAGCAGCCACCTCAATGAGAAGCCCCTGCACCACAGCAAAAAGTAGCCCCCGCTCACCGCGACTAGAGAAAGCCCACGTGCAGCAACGAAGACCCAACACAGCCATAATTAAATAAGTAAATAGTTTTTTTAAAAAAATGCCTAATCATTGGTGCACTGGAAATGAGTTGATGGAGTTGGAACTCTTACCCAGATCATCTGATGGGTTCGAAGCTAGGATTTCTTCCACTCTGCCCTTGACATCCCACCTTCCACCCCAGAGGAATGCTGCAAGGGTGGAATTCATCTCTCCACAGTAGGAACTTGGTTGTGACTGGCTGAAACATTAACACCCTTTTAGTGTCACCCATAACACTACCAACGTTTTTAGCAGTTAACTATGGCATTTCTCTCCCATCAGCCCAATAGGAATTATTTTTAACTCATGATAATGTGATGTTTGTGAAACTTGGTTAGTAACTAAGAGAGAAACCCTTGGCAATTTCACAAAGTGTCTAACTGGTTACTTCTGCAAAGAAGTCACTGAGTGAGGTTTCTGGAAAGAGGACAGGCTGTCTCAGAGAACAAGTATAACTCCAAATATAGAAATATACTTAAATCAAGTAAATTTTGTAATTGGACCAATGGACATAGGCCACCATCTAAGCTTGCCACCAAACATTATTAGGGGAAAAAAAGTTCCAACTCTTTGTCAGGCTCACAAGTGCTTAGATTGCCTAAGAATCAGGAGATTTAAATTCAGAGTTAGGAATTAGGGATGAAAATCTTGTCATAGGCATGATACTCATCGACTATCAGTTTTGAAAATTCACCTAACAGTCTCCTCTCTTCTTTTCCTTTAATTAGAAATTAAAATCAGGAGGGAATAAAAAGGTAATTCAGTTTTCCTTGCACTGCCAGACTGTGGAAATACAGGGGTCCACGTAATACTGTGAGTTTCTATCTTTTCCATTTCAAAAGACACAGTGAACACAAGCCTGTCCAAAGCCATTCTTTAAAAAGAGAACCCTCTACTTAAGGTGTTGATTCTGTATTTCTCAAAAGAATTGAAATTATCACCACAGTAAAACTTGATGTCCTAGCTCCAAAGATGTCATTTAGAAATTGCTCTTCAATTTGAGACATTTTTATTAAACCACGGCAAAGTTTGCAGTATAGTGAAAGTATAAGAACCTATAAAGGATTATGTCATCACCATGTCTTGTATACGAAGTGTTGGTTTTGGATTGCTAACAAATGTTCAAACTTTCTTAGGAAAAAAAAGAAAAAGAAAAACAAGTTGTGAGGCCAAGAGGATGAGTGGATTGAGTGTCAGCGTTTATGTTCAAGCAGCGTGGATGGGCTCCAGCCTGAGGTCACCTTAGAATTAAAATGGAACTGGTGGTCTTGCCTTGGCAGACAAGAGGCTATAACAAATCTATGACCACATACATACAGACACCACGGTCGCCAGCTAAACCACACACATGTGGCACAGAGAGCTCCAGTGAGGCAGTTACCAACAAAACTGAGATCCTTTTTCTTCCCTTTCTAGAAAACAGAGTAAATTTTATCCCTTCACACAGCAGTTAATGGAAACTCATCATAGTTAACAGATTAGATTGTCTTCTACCCAGAATTTAAATTAACCATATTAAATAGGTGGAGAAAGTTTATCCACAATAGAAAGCAAACTAGCTCCCATCAACCAATCATTTATCTGCCTACCAAAGTGATCGTTTCAAAATAAAATAGACTATCTTCCCGGTTATTTACAATAAAGACCTCTCTGCTTTTCTTAAATCTAATGAGTGAGCATGTTTCACACCCTCTGGGTATCCATTTTGGGAAGTCAGACTCAGTGGCCACCCCTGAAGCCATCAAGATCCAAGATGCCACTAATTAAAGCTTCAGAGAGGCCAACCACATATAGACCTTGGTAGATTGCTGAGCATCCCCTGGGAGGCAGGAGGAGAAGGAGCCCCACTGTGCATGAGAGGCCAAGGTGAGGGGTAGAGACAAGATCAATCGTGGTGGGCTGCCCATACGTTCATGTGGTGGATCCCAGGTTAGGGTGGATCTGGGGATTTAGTCCTTGCATCCACAGAACAAACAGCTGTAACTTGGAGAAGAAAGTGGGCTCCAAGTTCCTAACAAAGGTGAATGGGAGAGCATATCCTACCAAGACAAGGATGAGGGACTTATGAAATATTTGGAGGGTGGTTTCACCTGTGTCATTCCGTCAAAATTCTATAGGGTTTAAGTGGCTTCCCCTGGATCATGCAATGTATCAGTTATCTATTGCTGCCTAGCAAATGAGCCCACACTCAGTGCCCTAAAACAGCAACCTAAATTATTACTTATAAGGCTATGGGTCATCTAGGTAGTCTTGCTCTATTGAGTTTGGCTGGGTTCATTCAGCAAGTCATGGAGGCTGGATGGCCTGAACAGCATCAGTCTATGTCTGATGGTTGGATGGTTATCGGTTGGGGCAACAGAGGTGATTAAGTCACATGTCTCCCATCCTCCAGCAAGTTAGTCTTGACTAGGTCTCATGGTGTTAGCAGTGCTCCAAGAGAGTGAGCAGAGACATGCAAAGATTCTTGAGGCTCAGGCTTTACTTTTGCTACCGTTGATTGGCTAAAGCAAGTCTAAGGTCAGGGCAGAAAAATAGAAGCCACCTCTTGAAAGGAGTTGCTGCAAAGTTTCATTGAGAAGAAGGAGTTACAGAAAAGGGAAGACATGGGGCCATTTTTGCAGTCAATCTACCACATCCATGTAATCAGCAGTAATATTAGGAGCAAATATTCCTATTTCAAATTTCCAGACTCTTTCTGCTACCTCATACTAAGTTACATAAACTCTAACCCGTGACCTAATATGTATCAAGAAACGTTGAGCGTGGTGGCTTTTGATTTATACTCTCCAACTTATTACAAGCTTTTAGCATTTCATTGCTGTATGACTTTTTGCAAATTTCTTAACCAATCTATGACCTCTGTTTCCTCATTTATAAAATGGAGTTACTAATAGAGCCCTGCCCACAAGGCTATTGTCAGCACCAAATAATAGACATTAAGCTTTGAAAAAGAGATTGACACTTAAAGTGCTTAAAATATATCATCATCACCACAACCATCATCATCATCATCATCATCAATATTGACAAAATGAACTTCTAATCCATCCTTTTTTCCCTATTCACATCCTTCCCTGTATTACAAGGTCCTGGAACACAGATCTTTCTTACCCAACAACCAGTTTACCCTTTTTTCTGGCCCTGAACCCCTCCCGCATCAGCAGAAGACAGGTCAATCTTCTATCCTGACAACTTTCTGGACAGAGACATTTTTGCACTTAAATTCCCAAGTCAATCTTCAGGACTGGGGGCTGCCTGCCAGAAGCTTCCTGCCACTTCCCGTAGCCTGAACTCTAAGAGTCTGGGGTTTGCCTTGTTAAAATGTGGTAAAGGCTGGGATTCCTCAGGCCTGGGATCTAAGCTGGGGCCAAGACAGTTGTGGCCTACACTGGCTCAGGAATCTGTCCTGTTTTGCTGCCACCAAGAAACTGTGTGTATCTGTATACAAATACTTATGGGTGGGTGGGTCTTGCACAAGTACAAATTCACAAAAGGTCATGATTTGGGGAAAGGCTATTACACACATTCTGCTGTGAGGGCAATGATAATCAGGAAGTCATTCCCTAAGCAGATTTTCCCAGAAAAGCCTTATCTTAAAATTATAAACACAACCCCTAATAGAGTGGATAAAGAATGGAAGTTTTACCTGTCTGTCGCCCCTCTCAGGTCAATACAACAACTGCTATGAAAAACAACCTCATACTGTGATCCACATGAATGTGTATAGGGTACAGATTTATTTTTACCTTTCGTCTCTTATTTTTCTCTTTAATTAATATTTACTCTCGCTCTTTTTTTTTTTTTTTTTTTGCGGTATGCGGGCCTCTCACTGTTGTGGCCTCTCCTGTAGCGGAGCACAGGCTCCGGACGCGCAGGCTCAGCGGCCATGGCTCACGGGCCCAGCCGCTCCGCGGCATGTGGGATCTTCCCGGACCGGGGCACGAACCCGTGTCCCCTGAATTGGCAGGCAGACTCTCAACCACTGCACCACCAGGGAAGCCCCTTTTCTCTCTCTTTTTTAATTCAAAGGGAGCTTAGAGATTATTCCAGACCCTTGCTACTCAAAGTGTGGTCCTCTGACCAGTAATATCAGTTTCACCTAAGACTGTGTTAGATCTACCCCAGACCTATGGAACCAAATCTGGATTTTAACAAACACTCTGACTCTGATGCATATTGAAGTTTGAAAAACACTGGAGTAGGCCTGTATTTCTCTAACACTAGAATGTTACATAATCACCTAGAGCACTGGTTAAAAAACAGATTTATGGACCCTATGCCTAGAGATTCTGATTCAGCATATCTGGGGGGAGGCCCAGATTCTGTATTTCTGACAAACTCCCAGATGCTGGAGATGCTGATGGTCCAGGAACCAACTTTGAGAAGCAAGGACAAATGCCTTCGTTTCACAGTGGGGAAAAATGAGGCCTGGGAAAAATGGGTGGGCATGGTGCAAACTAAACTGCCCAACATCTTAACAATTATGTAGAAATCAAGACCAGACCCCAGTCTCTGGGTTTCCTTCCCAGAGCACTCTGAAGGAGATGCTGCTTTCAATCGGATTCTCAGTCTTTTCTTCTCCTTTTACATGACTTCCATATTCTCTTCTGCACCGTATGACCTGCAGCACCCTTTTCAATTTCTAACCGACAATTCCATTTTCTTAACCTATTTCAAAGCTAACTTTCATTTTACCCTCTGATTCTTTTTGAATCTTGGCAGAGGGCTGAAACATGTTGCTTAAGTAATATTTGTTGAATTGAACCCTCTTCTCTTAGTCCCTTTTTCTTTGATAAGTTCTTCCGTTTTAGCCTCCTTAGTCCTTCTTACTCTAGGTCATCATTGCCTTCTCAGAATTAACTCTGCTGTCTCTGTGTCTAGCATCTAACCTCCAATTTCTTCCTACCTTTTCCTCCTAATACATCTTCTCTTTTTATGCACCGGCCACAGGAACTGCTGTTTTGCCTGTACTTTCCCTCCAAGCTCCGTCAGTAAACATGAAGTGGTGAGTGGAAAGGAGGGAAAAAAATAACTTGACTTTGAGAAGAGTAGTTAAGATGTCTGAGGAAAGTAAACAGAAGCAAGAGTGCAGGCATTAAATCACTTTCCATTTGGACCTACACTAACACTGGCCACTGGATACTGACGTGCATGGTTCAGAATCAGAGAGGAAAAGTGAAAACTGAACAGAGCCGCACCTATAAGAATAGGTTACATGTCCAAAAACTATTCAGGAATACTTTAGTTAGAAGATACGAAGAATTCAAGTTGAAAAAGAAAAGGCAGAATTTAAAAATCCTTTGATGTATGTTGAATGGGGCTCCAAGACCAACCAAGGGCTCTAATTGGTTAAAAGTGCCCCCTTCCTTCCTCAGCACTGTATGTTGCCACCTCTAAAAACACTTGAGCCCTCAAAAGGGGAAAAAAAAACCCTTCTGAGTTGCCAGATTTGACAAATAAAAGTATAGGACAACCAGTAAAATTTGAATTTCAGTTAAACAATGAATAAATTTTACTATAAGGATGTCTCTAAAAGTACTGGAGGCATACTTGTATCAGACAATTATTTGTTATTTATTGCAAATGCAAATGTAACTAGCAGGGCTGTATTTTTTAATTTCAAAAAATTAAAAGTCCTTGGGACTTCCCTGATGGCGCAACATATGGGACTTCGTGCTCCCAATGCAGGAGGCCCTGGTTTGATCCCTGGTCAGGGAACTAGATGTCACATGCATGTCGCAACCGAGAGTTCACGTGCACCAGCTAAGGAGCCCGGGCCGCAACCAAGACCCATGCAACCATATAAATAAATGAAAAATTAAAAAAAAATAAAAGTCATTAAATTACAATTTTACCAGGGTTGAAAGTAGGCAAGTTATAGAGTAAGAGAAGGAATTTGAAGTCAATGTATCTGGCAGAGGACCGATAGACAGAACATATAAAGATATAAAGAACGTCTCCAAATCAATAAGAAAAAGAACATTTTTTTTTTTTTAATGGGAAAAGATTGGAATGTACATTTCTCAAAAGAGGATATCTAGGTGGTCAGGTCAAAACGTGCTCCATTTTGCCATTCATCAGGGAAATGAAAATTAAAACCCCAGTGAGATTCCATAATACCAGAATGAACAGACTATATCAAGTGTTGGTGAGAAATTAGAGCAACTAGAACGCTCATCTTCTGATAATGAGAGTATAAATCTGTGCAAACACGTTAGAAAACCACCTGGCAGTATGATTAAAACCAAACACATGTATATCCTGTGACCCAACTATTCTACTCCCAGGTATATACCCAGTGGGTATATATACATTTGTTGACCAGGAACAAAGTCACAAGTATTCATAGAGCACTAGTCATAATAGCCAAAAGTGAAAATTATATCTACCAAATATCTACCAGGAATAGAATCCACAAATTATGATGTGTTTAAACAATGAGATCCTCTTTAGCAATGAGAATGAACAATCTACAATAACACGCTCTGATATGGACCAATCTCACAGGAAAAAAATTTTGAGCACAAGAAGCCAGACACTGAAAAACATATACTCAAATGATTAATTTATGTAAAGTTTCATACACAGGAAAAACTAGTCTTTGGTGCTAAAATCAGAATCACAGTGGTTGGGGGCATGGAGACTTCAGGGGGTGGCCATGTTCTGTTTCTTGATTTAAGTGCTGGTTTGTAATCACTTTGCAAAAGTCATGGAGGTGCCCACTTATGATCTGTATCCTTTGCCAAATGGTGTACTTCAATAAGATTTACATTAAATCCTCTGAAAGAAATTACCGAGGAAAGACTGCTACCCTTTGACCCCAATCACGTTTGTGTAACAGGAATCAATATCATTATCATCATAGCCATCATCACCATAATTATATGCCCTTATGTGAGACTTTGCCATGGGCTAATCTCGCTTCTACCTATTTTGCTTACACCATCTCATTTGGTCTTTTTAATCCTCATAAGAACTCTATGAAGCAGGCATTATTCTTCCACTTTTACAGATGAAGAAGCAGAGGCTGAAAGGAGATTGGTAGTTTGTCCAGGGAAACACAATTTTTAAGTTGCAGAGGCAAATTTTGAAACCAGGATCTGATTCTAAAGCAGGTGCCCTTTTCTCTACAGGAGACCGTGTTAAATCTATAGGTAGAGACTGGAAATTCCAAAGGAGAAGAAGTTTAAATTTCTTTTCTCCACTGACTTTCTGGGTCCAAAGGTAGTACAAAACCCCAAATTTCAGTCCCCTTTTATGCTAAGAAACAGACATCTGACTTCTGGACTTAATTCAATTACCTAGAGTTAGTTGATAATTCCTACAATTAATTCCAAGTTGAACGAAGAAGGAAAAGTAAAGTCCCTTTTAGTACCGCAGTTATCTCTATCCATAACCAAGTAGCTAAGGAAAAAAAAAAACACTTGAACACTCAAGCAGCAAATCCTCCGATACAGTCCCAACAAACACACCATCAACTTCATTAAGTTGCATTTACATGTTCATAATGCAAGTTTTCGCCAATGCTTTTCAAATTTTAGGGTGAGCAAGAATCAACTGGAGAGCTTGTTAGAACAGATTTCTGGACCTCACCACAAGTGATTCTGATTCAATAGCTTTGAAGTGAGCCTGAGAATTCGCATTCCTAACAAGCCCCGCAGGTGATACTGATGCGGTTGGTCCTTGGACCACACATGGAGTAATTCTGCTTTATGCCCAGATAGACAATGTGGAAGAGACGCCCGCAACTGCTTTGTTTGAGAATTGATTTCTCTGTCCTTGTCACTAATATTTACAGCTACTACCTGGAGCTGGGTCCACATGACCATTTGAGAGACCAGCTGGCCTCCCCACCCATACCTCCACTCTCTGTGATCATCAGGGCCCTCTGACTTTATCATCGTTAGTGTCACTGTCACCCATTCGGTCTGTCACAATAAGATTATTGGCTGTGAGGATTCCTGAGCGCCTGTGCTCTGCCTGTCCTTGATCTTCTGTGAATTGCAAGACCTCCAAGGGTCCAAATTTCTCCACATGGTGATGTGCATGCTTGTTGCATATTGGTTTACTTTGCATAAATGCCAGAGGTTAAAAAACATACAGATCTGTAGGAATGAAAGTCATCCCTTAGAATTGCTTTGTAGTTTATTAATTTTGTTTTGGGTTTTTTTCCTAATCTGGGTATTTAAAGAGGAGAACAGGGCTTCCCTCGTGGTGCAGTGGTTGAGAGTCTGCCTGCCGATGCAGGGGACACGGGTTCATGCCCCGGTCCAGGAAGATCCCACATGCCACGGAGCGGCTGGTCCCGTGAGCCATGGCCGCTGGGCCTGCACGTCCGGAGCTTGTGCTCCGCAACGGGAGAGGCCACAACAGTGAGAGGCCCGCGTACCGCAAAAAACACAAAAAAAAAAAAAAAAAAAAGAAAAAGAGAACAAACCCACTACACTGTGTTGCAGATGAAGGACACCATGGAGTCCTGAAGCAACTCTCAACACCTCTCCTGTTTTCTACTCCCCTTCAGAAAGTCCAAAGCAGTTTTCCTCCATAGATGCTCAGCGCCAACAAATTATAGGTCTCTCCCCAAGAGTTTTGAATTGTTCTTGGTAGGACACCTGCTCAGTTCAGGGAAGCTTGTCTGTGACAAGCTTCCATATGACAAGACGTCGATCACATCATAACCTGTAAAGCACTGGGCTACAGGAAACAAGACCTTGCCTCTCCTTTCATACCCCACAGCCAGTTAAAAACTCAAGGTATTATATGGGGGGTGGAAGAGACCAGTCACTAGACCTTTGATCTTGCTCCTAGCTAGCTGTAACTTTTGGGAAAGACACTCAACTTCCCTTTCCCTTCAGTTGTAAATTAGGGACTATTTTAAGTGATCCCCAAGGTCCTTCCTTCTCCAAGAGTCTGTGAACCCATAAGCCTACAGACAAGAACCAAAGAAAACACCCTCCTTTCCAACTTACTCTTGGCACAAGTGGTGGTTTTACTCTAGGGAAATAGACCCTCATGATGTGTGGGCCACAGAGAGATGTCAGGCAAATAATAGGACAGAGGAGAAGAAATCAAAGACATAAAAGGCAGATACAATGCACCATCAGAGGAGAAAGCATTGTGTTTCTCTTTTTCCTTTGAAATCAATAGAGAATAAAAGCGACAAAATCCAAATTCCAACAATGTCAACCAGCAATCCCTTTGTCTGTTTACAGATTCTGTTGCTACAGTAGCAAACAAAAGTAGCCAGCTTCTTCCCAGGGACTCCTGGGTACGGAGCATCCATCAAATCACAGAGACACACCCACTATTCAAACCCAATTTGGTTAAAATGACTTTTTTATGAGAACTCATGAGAAAATGGTTGACTTCCAGCCCTTATGTTATCAGAGTTGTTTGACATTGAATTACATGGGCCTGGACTATAAATCTTAACTTCAGACTCACATGCAAGGCATTTGATGTGTCTGGGAACCTGCTGTAAGAAAGAAATTAGCTGTAAAACAAAGTAAAATGCCTGTTCCCATGGGAAGACTCTGCAGGACTGCTAATAGATCATGGGTTCATTTGGAAGACACTTGTTCCTTTGGTCAAACAGCAACTAATATTTTAGCTTTCCACTGCTCTGAACAGGAAATATGGTGCTAAGGGCCGATAGACAGGGTAAAGCATCATATTAATTACACGGTCGGTAAACATTTGCTCGCCCGTGTTTCCTGACGGTCTGAACACTTCCTGGTTGGAGATCTCAGCAATTCTGCTGCCCTCTGTTAACTGTTACTCTTGTATAAATGTCTGGGGAGATGGAGTGTATTTTCAGGGAACCCCACGATGAGAGGAGGATGGGGATACAGGGACTGTGGAGAGCAGCCCCTGCCTGCAAACCTGGGCCATGACTGCCACAGCCCACTGCCCCCAAGGATACCTAGGAAACTGTGGGGGGCGACTCGATGATTCGATGGCACTTGGACATTCTCTTTCCATTTTGGGGAGGGGTCAGGTGGATATTAAACAGGTTCATGTTGATTCTAAGGAAGAGAAGCAGCAAAGTGTTCTGGGAAAGAAGGTGTTAATCAGGTCACAACAGCTGCCATCTACTCCCCTCTGCTTGGAAATCTCTCCTCTGGGGTAACTGCGGAAGATGGACAAAGACGATACCCACCTGGAATTTCTCTTTGAAGCAGTGTTTCTCCAGGTGTGACACTGGACCAGCAGCCTGGGCATCCCCTGGGAACTTGTTAGAAATGCAGAACTTCAGGCCCCGTCAGAAACCCTTGGGGTAGGGCCAGCAATCTGAGTTGGAACAAAGGCTTCAGGGGCTTCTAATTCCACTAAAATCTGAGCATCGCGGCCATCAAAGGATTCTCACATACCTGCTGTATAGAGGCCAGGCCGGCCTCATACCCACAGTCTGCCATGATCTCCAAGGCCCTCATGATCTGCTGCAAACCACACACTCCAGTCATGAATCCACTTTATTCCTACCTCTTTGAGGCCTGGTTTAATCTCTCTTTGAGGACTTTGCCTAGAAAATTCTGATGCCTGGCTCCTTCAACTCACTCATGTCCTGTTCAAACGTCACACATTTTGTGAAGTAGTTCCCACCAGAGACACTCCTTTAAGTATCTGCCAACAGACACTGCCCAGCATTGTCCATGTAGCCACTTACCAAGATTGGAGGTGACCTTGTCTATGAGTTTGTTTCTAAGTTGATGACCCTTTCTCCCCACCTAAAGTGTGAAGCCCCATTAGAACAGGCACCCGGATTTGCTATGCCCACTATTCCATACCTGCCCCCTACACTTCTAAAAAGTCTAGTGTGACCTCTCCTCCATGCATTCTCAAAACTTATTCTCATTTGTCAATTATACTTCCATAAAGCTGGGGGAATAAACACTCTATTCACATTAAGGTATAAATCAACGCAAATGGAAAGGAGACAAAACATTTACACTAAGAAAAATAAAAAACAATTTAAATTTCAGGTCTCATTTAATAAGTACTGTGTAGTCTTTTAGATACTGGGGAGAGTCAAGTGGGCCCCTAAAATAGCACCCCTTGAGGACCTAAAGAAGAACCTGTCATGTTTTAGATTAGATGTAGCGTCTTCTGGAAGAAATATTTCCTTTACCATAAGCAGAAGACTGCCTTTTCTCTAAGAAATTGTATCTGTTATGTGCTTATAGGAAAATCATAATCAAACTTCAGTGCCTAAACTTACTTACTCTATATCTAATTGTGCTATGTCTTCATGTTTTTTTTTCCTCTCTCCCTATTTTATCTTCATGTATCTTTCTCAAAGCTCAACATAGAGGCAGAAACCTGGACGTGAAAAGGTGTGCATCTAAACAAACCCTCTGTGACCCTGAAGATCCAGAAGCTCATTCACAATGGAGCAGGTTACTTTTTGGTCTTTCAACAGAAGATGCCTGAATGTCATTACCTTTACCTCCACAGCCATGTAAATGCTTCCCAGAGGCATTAGAGTCCCTCACTGCCTACAGAGATGGAGGAATAAAAGAGATGACAGTGCATTTAGAAAGAGGCAGACAATGCCCGTGGCTGCTCCATTACTCTGTCATCAGAGATATGAGCGCGAGACTGGGTGCCGAGCATTAGCCCGTGGAGCCTGATATGAGTTCATGAGGCTGGAATTCAAAACACTAACCAGCTGTGGGAACCCAGAGAGAAGCCTGTCACACTGAATGGTATCCAGATTAGAGCTGTGAGAATTTGGGAAAACCCTTCTCGCTAAGTAAGTTTACTTCTTCATCTTTCTTTCTTGTTTTAAGTGTGCAGTGTTTGCTAGAATCCTGAACCTATAGCCACACGTATGAATAATGACAAAAGGCAACTCTAAAAATATTTTTGAGGCAATCAAGGAAATGTTAACACTGACTGGATGACCTTGTAATTCTAATTTTTAAGTGTGATAATAGCATCAGGTTTATGAAGCAAAATCACCGTAACTCTTTAGAGATGTTTATTGGGGAATGTAGAGGTGGGATGAAATGACATCTGGAATTTGCTTTAAAATAATTCAGGGAAAAAAAAGAGAGAGGGAAAGGAAAAGATTACACAAGTATCACAAACTCTCAGTAATTGTTGAATCTGGGTTGGGTTATTGGATCAATAGAATATACTCTTTCCTTATGAAAGTATGTTTGAAAATAAACATAATAAAATTTTATTCTAAAAAAGGAAAAAGAAATAATGCCAGACCAAAGGCAAAGTTATTTCTTAAATAATGTGAAAATATTTTTATAGCTAAGGATTTTCTCAAGGCCAGCCCCTGTCAAATACATAATCTGCAAAGTCAAAAAAATGAGAAATACATGTTCTTAGGTGCTCAGGTCTTAAGAACATCCTTCTGTGGTTTATGCATTGATAGGAGCAGGAAAGAAGCTTAACTAAATGGACCAGAAATTTAAAATGACACATTGCTTTATTTGGTACTTGATTGTTAATTACTGTTCATAGCTGTGGCCGTAATGCAAATAGACCAAGAGGGAGATTTGTAGGGGGCGGCGGGGTGGGGGGGGACAGGGGGAGAGGAGCGTCCCAGATTCTACTGGTATTTTTCTCATGAGTCCCTGTGTAACTTTCAATTAACTCTCTATGCTTTAGTTTCCTCATCTATAAAATCATAGCGTTGCATGACATGAGAGCTAAGTTTTCTTTCAGGGCTGAAAGTGCAAATTCCAGATTACATTAGCAAATCTGCTTCAGTAACATGAGAGATAAAAAAAAGGGCAAGTTCTAGATATGAACTGGCAAATCAGGAGACAGCAAATTTATTAAACTCCTATTGAATTCTCGACATAGGAAACCCAAGTGTATCAACATTTGCTCTTAAGAAAATCTAGTTGGCAAATGAAGAAATATGGAAAATAAACAGGTTCCAAAAGCCATCTTAGCCACAGTGTAGTTCTAGCAAGAAAAAAAAATCTGCCAACTCAAATATTTCATGCATTTGTTTTCCTAACACAGAAAAGAATGGATATAAATCACCTTTACTTATGCATCAAAGATGTTCTAAAATAAATTTTGTTTCCTTCACAAAGATTGAAAACTGTATGAAAACATGTATTTCTACTGAAATTAAATTATTTTAAATGAGAGAACTGAGAGGGCAGAACTGACTTTACAAGACCACCCAACCCATTCATTCTCTTATATTCTTCCTTGGAAAGCTTAGCAAGTGTCAGAGTTGCAAATATGTGACTGATTTCAGAAAGATACCCTACTTGGAGGCTGCATTGGATGTACAAGCTAGAATCCATTTTATTTTAGGGTCTTGCTGTCTACAAGTTGGTGGCTTCCATATTTCTTTCACTTCTGGCTACTTTATTTCAAATGTGAAGTTGTTGAACCACACATCATCAAGTTTGCAGGACTGCTGTTGCTTCCACTGGAACAGTTACTGATAGATCTCTTTATGCATATAATTTTTTTTAAGTAGTTGATTGTGTTGCCCTAAGATTTATATCATAAAAATGCTTAGGCAACCTAAGTCTCCTGTTTCAGTAGACGTGCTTCATTTAGATTTACCTCTGCATTTAGAATCTTGCCCTTCTTTCTTCATTCAAATCATCCTATTGCTTTCCAAGAGCCATCCATGAAATACTGGGGAATGGTGGCTGAGCAAGGGGGAAAAAATCATATTATTCCTCTGAGAAATCTTGAAAAGAGTAAAGAGAATTTTACTCCTTCCAGTGTGCTCTATTAACTTAGCTATCATTTATTAACAAACATAAAAAACACAAAGTGATGGCATCTATATTTGATGTATGTCAATAGTTTTGCATTTTGCAAGGTTGTTGCCAGAAAAAAAAATCTTTTTTTTTCCTTAGAGTGATTTTTAAAGAATTTTTCTGAATTCTGTATTTCCACTTTCTGATCTTCTGAGACCAATTGTTTCCCCAGTCAGAAAATATATCTCCAATCTCAAAATAAGCATTAGTGAAAAGAAAAAGATTCAACATATATTCAACATACATATTTTAAGGTAATTCTTTGAGAATGGATCAATTTGATGAAGTTGGTCATAATTATATTTGATTCCATCTAATTTCTGTTTTACAGACATCCTATGAAAATTGTGAGCTTCAGAAAAATTATTTGTGCCACCAGATAGAAGGTATGTCTTCATTCTTAGCAGTTTTACTACCAAATGTAAAATAAGGAAATAGTGTTGGCTTTATGAGTTATCTAAATCAGAGATTCTCAATCTTGAGGCTACTTCAGAATTGCCTGGAGGATTAGTTAAAATACAGATCCCACCTCCAGAACATCTAATTCCAAAGTTCTGGATTGGAACCTTAGAAATTGCATTCCTCGCAAGTTCTTGGGTGATGTTGATACCTATACTGTTGGTCTGGGGACCACACTGATCTAAGTATATGTAGCATAGATGCTTGAATAACAGGAAACTATAATCACTCCATTCTGGTCTATGGAGCCTCAATCCATCTAAACATGTGACAGGTGGGTGGGTTAGAAAGGAGCCTCCACCTACACATTTTGGAAACCAAACGCTGAATGTAGATAATCCTTGGTATAAACAGAATCACCCTAAGTTTGAGCTCAGCTATAACAGAGTGCAGTTGACTCAAAAATAGGTAAGATATTGCTTACTATTCAGTCTAAGAAAGTTCATTTGGTCACCACATACGTAATCCTGGCTATGCAGGTACACAAAGCATCAAGAATTTATTTTTTGGTTCGGGGGGAGTATTTTGGTGTTTTGGTTTGTCCCCCTCACCCAGAGTGTCATTAGCAGGACAACAAAGCTTCTTTAAAAAAACTCTGAAGTTTCAGGGTGTGATCTGAAGTTCCACTGCTGTGACCCAAGGAAGTGAGGTTCACCACCTCACTGTCACCCTTGACCTCTGTGGACGATCAGTTCTGTCTTTATCACCTCTGGGTCCTCGAGCATCCTTGTTGGCCCAGGCCTCTGCTTTCGTCACTGGACCCTCTGGATGTCCCCTCATACTAAGGTGATGATGGCAACAAGCATAAAGAAGTCTTTCAATAGTGATTTCCTGTATCTCGCTTATCCCAGCTCAGAAAAATCTTGCTATTCAAATGAACTGGCGTCACAGATGCGATGGTAGAAGGAAGGGGTGGGGGAGGGGAAACAGGATGGGGGAGGGGAACCCCTTTCAAAAGCTCTCCCTGTGAGAAGAGGAGACAGGAGCAGGAAAAGGAGGAGCCCAAGACTGGCTATTTTTACAATGAAATGCAGAGCCCTTTGGTCCCCTCTCCTCTTTCTCTCAAGCCCTCAGAACAATTTGCCAAAGGCATAAATCGCCCAGGCACTTCATTCTGTCTGCATTTTCTCTGCACTCTAACTAGCAAGCAGGTACAGCCAAAGCCATGTGGGCAGAAACATGGGCTTTTCCCTCAAAATCTGCAACCTCCTTTCACAAAGCTCTCTTCCGGATCAAAGTGTCGCCTCCCAAATGATGTTGCCCAGGGAGGGATGCAGGAGGGAAGAGGAAGGTTTGGGGTAGACCTTGAATCTTGACACACAAGGGGTCAACATGGTTCCTGTCCCAGCAGAGGGAACAACTCGTGCCTATGGAGGAAGGCGTGGCGTCACCGCTGTAGGTCCCATGTTGAAGTGGCCAGTTGACTGAGGATGCAGATGGCATTTTAGCAGCTCTCCGGGGGCATGGAGGGGAAGAATCATGATAATGACTGTGCCAAGCTAATTGAAGGAAAGAGAAAATTAGCCCTGGTGTTGATACAGGCACGTCTAGGACAGGACAAAGGCAACTCTCAATTTACCTTCTGTCCTACTTACTCTTGCACTAAAAGGGGTGTTATCTGTACCAGGGAAAAGAAATGATGCCTGTGTTAACACTTGTTGCCTCTGTTTTATTTTTAGGCTCTTCCATCAGAGAAAGGAGAGCGGGGCCAGTTGGACTTCAGACCTCAGACCACGCTTGGTTTTCTCAGGTTTCCCTGTACACAAAGGGAAATTTTCCACAGAGGCCCAGCCAGGAGGTACAGCTAGATCTTGGAGTGGCCACTGAACCTGGGCATGTGAGCTTGGTTATCTGTCCCCAGTGGGCTCTGTATCATCAACCCATTTGAGTTTCCCATCCTGTTGGTGTTTTTTCCCTGCTGAGGCAATGCTTAGGTATAAGAAAAAAAAAAAGAAAGAAAATCAAGATGGTGTGGCCCAGCAAAGAAAAAGTACATGGTTCCAAGACCAAAGATATTGTCTCTGGTGTAAATGTTAGTACAATGATAGGATACTAGCAGTGGGAAGCCAGCACTCAGGACTCCCTGGGACATGCCTGCCTGTGTTTTCCTTATTTTGTGGAGGAAATGCAGCTATTACCTGCACCCCCTGGAAAGTCTGGGAACTCCAATGGCAATCAGTCTAATCTGCTTCAATCATGAAGAGGGTGCCAGTCATGCTGGCCACAGGGGAGTCCACCAGACAGCTCTGAATTCTAGAGAGAGAGACATAGCCAAAGGCACCAAGGGTACTGGTTTCTAATCTCCCTGGCCAGTCCCAGACCCCCTACAGCATTGTTTGCCATAATGTACTACTTAATATTTTCTTCACAACTATTTTTTGCTTAAATCAAGTCACTGAAAATAAACAAACAAACAGTAAATCCTTGTGGAACAACATGGAAGTAGAAATGGAAACCATGATTCCATGGGATACAAGAAGTATGTAAGAAACTCCAATGGAACTTAACAGAAAATCAGCAGCATTTATACCCTAAACAGAAGTCTTTCCTATCCCAGACTCTGAGTCTGAGGCCTGCTTTTCCTCCTTTCAAAGGGAGACCCACAAAAGTTAGAGAGCTGATGGGGATGTGTTAGCAGCAAACGGAGATTATCTACCTAATCAGAAGAAATGAAAGAGGCTGAAAAGAAATCTTACCATGGGATATAAAGTTATCCAGTTTTGTCAGTATCCCAAATAAACCATTTCAAGAAATAACAAAGGCAGTGTTTTTCAAACATTCTTCAGCCGTGATCCACTGAAGAAGTGGGCTGTATGTTGCAAACTACACACACACACACACACACACACACACACACACACACCCCTTTGCATACTTACCCTTACCAAGGGTGGTGTACTGTGATACTTTTGTTCTATTTAATTTTAAATGCTGGTTATGACCTTCAGGTGTGTTATTAGCCACATTTAAAAAAAAAAAACACCACTGCTTTAAACTTTGGAAAACATCAGTTACACTCAAGCCATGAGCCCATTCAATGTAGAAATCTCCACATTATCCAGTTACCCAAAAACTGCTTGTTCAGCACACTTGATCAATTTGTTAAAATATTCTTCAGCATCCTTTTTCTCCTGCTAAAATAGGTAACCTTTGTCCTGAGGCAAATTGTCAGTGATTATAGCTCACAGAGAATATCAGATGTGCCTTGTGCTTTATTGCAAGAGACACACCATAAAAGCAAAAGGACTAAATTGAATCTTGACCCAGCTGGATATCTGGGAAATAATTTTTTTTCCTGCTAATTTGGTCCTCACAATGAAAAGGATACTATAATCAGAGTGTACCTGTCATGTATGTTGGTGATGAACATAGAAGAAGAAATAGTGATTTCCGCCTTTCTACTGAAGCACCTCAAAGCGCTTACTTGTGAAAGCTCATCTGTGACGGGAAGTGGCTGACTCAGAAGTGATGCGTACAGCAGACGCGTTGGGTTGGAAGGGGGCAATTCTTGCACAGCCACTGCTCTGACCACGTGGCCACACATGGAGAAATGACACCGTGCACCGTTGTACCACTGGCCTTGCCAAAGAAGGACTAAAACTGAAGCATATCCTGGACAACACAACTTTCTTCTGGCATAAAATCCTGGGAGAAGATTGCAACACTTGTAGTTTTATCACTTAGAGAACAATCTCAGGGAATTTCATCTGGGGATTCTGGTTTTCCGCTTTGTGGAACAACAGATGTATTGGAATCTTATTTTTAGATTCTTTTGATCATACACCATTGTTCTTAACTCAAAATGCCAGGCATAAAATTATATAAAGGGCAAGACAATGCAATTGATTACCATCCTGTGTTTTATCCCCAAAATAACTTCAATAAAAATAACTTGTATTATGAAATCCAACTATATGCCATGGGCTGGACTAAGCACTTTCTTGGCATTTAACTCTTTTAATCCTAATATTACCTCTATGATGTAGGTATTATTGTCACCAAGTTACAGCAGAAGGAACTTGGGCTCAGGGATATGAAGTGAATTTTCCAAGGTCCTGCAACTCAGCATCAGACCCACAGCTGACTTAAAGCCAATGCTCTTCACCCCCTTTCTGTATTCTCATGCTCCCACAGGTAACACGGCAAAGATCACAGCATTGGGATAGAGGGTTATTAACGCAGCTCTCATATGAGGACTCAGCTAGAGGGTAAAATGCTTTACTGAGCGCAGGAGTGTGACGGTTAAGTGGGTGAAAGAGCTTTTACAAAAACCTTCACTGTCTCTCTATTACCACAGGACCCTTCCATCAGCTGCTGCCCCTGACTTTCCCTCCCCCACCAACAGACATAACATGGCAGCTTTCAAATATTTCAGGAAAGTGGTTCTCAACATGTGTCCCCAAGACGAGAATCAGGAATGTCACCTGAAAACATGGTAGAAATGCAAATTCTTATATCCCACTTGTTTTAATACAGATTTCATTACTATTGAGGTAGGGTAAGGTCAATAGATCAGGAGATAATTGACATTAAAAAGGTACTTTGTTATACTCACAGATACTAAGAGGAAGGGGCAGGCCATGCCATGGAGAATACCAGGGTCCTTCAGGAGATGGGGAGGGAGAACAGATCCTTTCTTGTGGTTTCTGCGAGAAGGAACAGAAGAGGCAGGTATATGGATTTAGGATTAGCTAATTTGAATAAGTTCAGCAGGCTCTGGGACATAGGAACTGAGCCCAGTTGTCTGGTATCTGACCCTGGGATGATTAGGGCAGGTGGGTGGTGGCCCAGAGTGTGAAATCTTGATAAATAAGGTGATTGCGGCGTGGGTGCTGGCTTTAGAGGTCTGCATTTGAAAGGCATGCTCAAGGGCACGTTGTTTACTGTCTCTAGGAATTGGCCAGCACAGAGAGGTCCCTCGGGGTCAGCAAAACTCCAGAGGTCAAAGCATCAGAACACAGAAAATACAAGTGCTGGTTATTACACAGCGGTAGGCCTACTGATCCAAAACTCTGAGCACTGGGCCAGGAGTCTCTCTTTTCCCACTTCCTCATGAGTGACTCTGGTGCACATTACACTTTAAGATCCACAGCTGCAGGATTTACTCTCCTGTGTTCCCCCTAGCACAGGCAGCAGTAAGCATGTAGTACAGACCTGAATTTTTCCTTTTCTCGAAACTTAGCAACTTTAAGTATAGATATTAAATGTATATCCATAGGCTATTTGAAGAAACTATGTTTAAAGGCATTGAATAAACAGGAAGATTTCATATAATACCCTCTTTCTTCCTTTGTGTCCCCAAAGCAGCTGAGTGTCTAAATTAGAATAAAGACAACCAAAGTTTTCAATAATAAATAGCACACTGAGACACTCTAGTGTACCCTTTAAAACTTGATGTTTAATCTTCAGAATGATCTGAAAGACAGCTTTGGGGACAAGGGCATTAGATGGACTTTACAGTTTCACTCTAGAAAGGTCCATATAATTTGTTTTTCTAGCATTTTCCATAAACTTTGAAGCACCTGCTTCTATGTTTGGTCAATGACAGAAATTGTGGGTAGTTTTATGTATATTGAGAAGCTTATAGAATCCAACTTGTCACTCCCAAAACTTTTAAGTCCATGTTTTAGAAATAGATTGATGTTGAAGAGAGGGAAAGACAGAAAACTCATGACCCAGTCCTAGCTGTGCTTTAATTAGTCATATGATCTTGGGCAAGTGAATACATCTCTCTGGGCTTTTGTTTTTCTCATCTATGGTGCCAGGGCGCTAGATGAGAGGATATTTCAAAGCAAATGTGATTCCATCTAAATATAGAGGCAGAGAGAAACTTCTCATGAGAAAAATCCTTTGAAAGAGATAATGTATTTTACTACAGTCAAATAGGAATAAACTTTTCTACCTACTGTAAGCTCCAGAATCTTAAGTGCAATCATTACTTGAGACACCCTGATCTACATGTCTGTCTATAATAGGAGTTCTCAATCTTGGCTACATGCCAGAATCATCTGGGGGCACTTTAAAAATGCCAGTGTCTGGAAACAACTCCCAGAGATTGTTCTTGGGTGTGTCTCAAGCAGTAGAATTTTTAAAAGCTCCTTGGGTGACTCTAATATGCAACCAATGTTGAGAAGCACCTGCCTATAACAAGCTCTGGAGCATCCTTTAAATCAGAGAAGAGCACAGAGAGATGGTTAGTTCTACAGCTATCTGAACATGCGGGGGGTGCATGCGGAGGATACCATGAGTTTGGCCTCATCCCTGTAAAGACAGGGACAGTGGGTAGAAACTGATTTCATGAATGATCCTCTGAGACAAGGAACAGAATTACAGAGTAGGTAATAACCAGAGTCTCCCTTCCTCTGGTAGGAAACAGAAAGGTTATTTAGTTTAAGGAGTTTAGGAGAAAGCACATCTGCTGAAATGTTAAGTGTTCTCACAAAGGGTGATAACAGGGGGGTCTTGTAAGTTCCAGTCTATGTGGTAGTCTGCAGGCAGCAGAGGGTCTAGAGGATTTGCCAGAGCAGGAGAAACTACCAGAACTTTGAGCATTTTTGTGAGACACCAAACAGAACACTAGGATCTTCCTGAAATGCAGGCCTGAGGAAGAGAGGGATGAGATTTCCATAGGGCTGAATTCTTGGATTATACAGATGAAGGTGAGAGCAGTGTCTATGACTCCAGTTCTCTACCCTTCCTGTATCCACATCCTTTACCAGGTAACCTTGTACTGTCTTCTCACTCTCCCTCTGAGCCTTGTGACTTGGGCAAATGGGATGCAAGTTAGTTGCAATTTGTTGTTAGCAGACAGTATGCAAGCAGAGGGCTGAAAAAATCGCTTTTGCATTTCCACTCCTACTCTTGCATCTCTACCTTTGCCAGGTGAACGTGCCACCCTAGATCTGCTGACAGTCAACTGATCCCAAGACACATGAGCAAGGCCAGCTGAGGTAGATGGACTCTAGGGTGACAATCAGTGATTCCCAATTCCTGGAGTTCATAGCTTTATGAATCCCCTTCCCTTGAGTGTGAATAGACTTGTGACTCCTTTCTAACCAACAGAGTATGGTAGAAATGATGGAATGTCACTCACATGACAATATTAGTCATACAAGACTCCATCTCAGTAGAGTCACTCTTGCCCTCCTGCTGGCCTTGAAGGAGGAAGCAGAAATGTGTGCAATGTGGAGAGGCTCATGTGGCAGGCAAAAAAAAGGGGGAGGTCTTTAGGAACTGAGGGCCTCACTGCTACAGCTTTAAGGAACTGAATTCTGCCAATAAACTGAGTGAGTTTGAAGTATACTCTTCCCCAATCAAACCTCCAGATGAAAGCACAGCCTAGCCAGCACTGTGACTGCAGCTGGTGAGACCCTAAAGCAAAGAACCTGGCTAAGCCATACTCAGATTCATAACCCACAGAAGCTGTGAGATAATAAGGGTGTATAGTTTTAAGCCACTAAGTTTGTGGCAGAAGAACCACCCTGGTGACCCACAGCTTTGTGAACTAAACACATGCTTTTTATTGTATTCCACTGAGTTTGGGGCGGAGCCAAGTTGCTCTCAGTCATCTCAGCTAGATGTGCCAACCCTCATACATGTGCCCAAGTCCAGCCAAGATCACCAGAGTCACCAAGCTAAGCCAAATAGGACCACAGACACACAAACAAGTCCAGCCATAATCTACCAAGTCTAGTGCAGATCATCTGAACCCCATAAACTCGTAAGCTGACTAAATGTTTGTTGCTGCACGTGACTGGGCTTTGTGATTGTTACACAGCGTTATTGTGACAATAGATAACTGATACAGTGACAGTGAGATTGAGTTGTTATTTCCTTAGTTCCCACAGGCAAATGAGGCTTCAGAAAATTGAAAATTAATTGTAATATAATGTGATACAAATAAAATTAACTACAACTTGGATTTACTAACCAATACCTCAATGGAAAGTTCCTGAAATCTTTAGTCAGCTCTACCTAAGACAAAACTCTCTGTCTTGGGACAGTTTGAATACTGTTTTCTTTATCATCTTTTGATTTGTTTATTCTGTTTCTCCTGCATCTGTTTCACTAGAATGATCAGTTCTTTGTATTTGGTGTTTAATACCGATTGCAGATAAATAGCTGTCTGCAGTTCTCAAAGTTCATGCATTCTGTACACACACACACAACCATTAATTGGATATCCAGAGTTCTTGCTACTGCTCTTTGTATATGCAGTCAATGTTATAACTTAAGATTTTAATTCTTCCAATATTCATTATAAATTTCCATCCACTAGCACTACATATCAGGGAATGTCACCTCTGACACTGCAATGTTATAGACTCTGTTCTATGGTCTCTGTGGGTCTTGGGCTCTTTCTCTCTCTAAAACTCATACACACATTCTCCATTCTGGGAATTGAAGAGATTTATACTCTCTGATCAGAGTAGGTAAAGAAGAATTTCCAGGTTGATCTGCCCTGAAAAAGAATTTTATGATGTGTAGCAATGATAAACCTAGAACATTCCCTGTACTGAAATATTCAATCTTCACCCAGATGCAGCTGCCCTTGGAGTTAATATAAGTTGACTCGAATCCTTTGAGAGGTTAAACTAGCCATCAGGTAGAGATTACCCCCATAAAAGAACATTTTCCTTAATAGACACTGAAACACCAGTATTGGAGGAGGGGGAATTCTGTACTGATTTTCATGCTGCTGTTTTTCTGTTTTTTTTGTTTGGTTTGTTTTTTTTTTGGCATGCACATCAATGGCTGAAATAAAACCACAGTCTAAATTAAGTTTTGGCAAGGATGTGGAGGAACTGGAACGCTCATGTACTGCTGGTTAGCATGTCAATGGTACAACCACTTTGGAAAACTGCTTGGCAGTGTTTGCTAAAGGCGAATTCATGTTCACCTGAAAACACAACAGTTATACTCTGACAACACTCATGCATCTATTCACCACATGCTTGTGTGGTGATGTTCATAGCATCACTATTCATAATAACCCAAACTTAAGAATAAACAAAATCTCCATGACATTTGAATCAATAAACTGTGGCTAGTTTACACAATAAAACACTATAGAGCACTGAGAATGAATGAATTTCAAACCACACACACACACAACATCACAAACATGTTAAGTGAGTGAAACCAGACACAGAAGACTATATCCTCTATGATTCTATTTATGTCAAATAAAAAAACACAGGCACAATTAGTCTGGGTGCTAGAAGGCAGGATAGTGCTTAGCTTTGAGCGGAGGGATAGTAGTGACTGGAGAGGAACATAAAGAAGGTCTGGGGTCCTGGTGTTGTTGCTTCCTGAACTGAGTGTTGGTCGCATGAGTGTGTTTCATTTTTAAAAAATTCATCAAACTGTATATTCATGCTGTGTGTATTTTTCTGTATGTGTGTTATGCTTTAATAAAAATGTTATATTTTTAAAACTTGCTTTCCAATACCAGGACGCATCTAATTCAGCATAATCTACTATAATTCCCCTTTGATAACTCTGAGTCCATCTAATCTAACACTGATGAGCAAACGACTGCTGAAGACCCTACAGAGCAGTAGAGAAAATCTGATTCTATTTCTTTCTTTTCCTCAAATCTGCTTCTCCATCAAAATCAAGAAATTTCTGCCCTTGAGGTTGGGGATTTTGACAGCTCACCCACCATGCTTGTCAGCCAAACTCACGAAAATAGCAGCTTTGACACTATTTCAAGGGTTGTGGGGAAATTTTCCTTATAATGTGATGATTCCTTATCTTGCAAAGATCCCCCGGGCAGGACATTTTCCATTCAATGTGGAACAGCCATCTGTCACCACCTCCAAAGCTTAGACCAGAAAGCAACATCCTCAGCCAGAGTTGCACAGCGGGAAAAGAAAGCAAACCAGGTCCTAATGAGAAGCAGCCGAGGATCCATGAGCACTTTCCACGCTTGGCAGCCCTTGAGCCTCCCAGCAACTCCATGAGTCTAGAAATGGTTGTTTTTCCCATTTTACCACTGGGGAAGCAGGGCCATGGACTCGGCCAGCGGCACAGCTCAAGAGTGACTTAACTTGGTCCAAAGCCCACAACCAATGACCTACCATTGAATTCTCCTTCTCTTGCCAGACCTTCTCATATGAACAAAAGTGGGAATAATATCAACCCTGTTGGGGTCACTCTTGAACACCGGAGATGATTCTTCACAATATTTCTGGGACTGGATTGAGTCCACCTGTCTTTGCCATGCTGTCATGTTCCATTTTAGAACTGAGAAGTTGGATACGTGGAAGCGTATCTTCTCTTTTTACCAAAGCAAAGCCTTGCCCACATGCATACAGAATCATTCATCCAGAGGGATCTCCAAATATTGGGGATATAAACTTTCAGCACAAGAATGGCACAAAAGCCCATAGATTTAACATCTCAGATTCTATTACAATATTCTACAATGAACACATTCTATAGGAAGAAGAGAGACCACCAAACTCAGGAAAAGAGAGGCAATATTCAATAACGTTATTGAAATGTTAAAGGGGTGCCTCCCACCCCAGCCAGCAGCATCACCATCACCTGGGAATTTGTTAAACTGCAGTTCTTGGGCTCCACCCCACAGACCAGAAACTCTAGATGTGCAGCTCAGACGGACATCTATTATATGTTTTAAGGAGCCCTCCAGGTGATTCTGTTACACCTAAAGTTTGTAAATAACTGCGTTAAAATAAAGAAAGCATTAGGTAAATATTCAAAGCAAAGCACAGTGCACGGTCAACCCCAATTGAAAGGATAAAAGAAAGGTTCCCATTACCCTCAGAAGTAGAATACAATGAAACAAAGGAAACAAAATGTGTGCGATAATTTATAAGGAAGAAGAAATGAATCTTAAAACATGAAAGGCAAGTTTCTGTTTTCTCTTGAAAACAGGTTTTTGTTCACATTTACATTATCTCTGGTTGGAAATGCTTTATAGAGAGAAAACCAGGACAGAATCGTTTGGCAGGGTGGTACCTTAAGGGGTAGCTGCAGGCAGACATTAGCAGCTATGCATTGTTCTTCTTGCCTTTTCATTCCAGTCTTTTTGATTTTCCTGTCTTTTAATCAACCTTCTCTTACTTACTCTTTCTTTTTCTTCCCCTGAGTGAGGACTTAGACCTTCCAATAGCACCCCAGGCATTGATGATTCTTCTCTGGAGGTCCTGAGGTTTAAGAAGGCGACTTTCCAAATCCGTCCTTCAGATCCCATAAGTATAAAACTAATACTTAACCTATCTTATCTACAGCTGTAGCAACTGATTTTATTGTAGCACTTTAAATAATAGCTTCCAACTCAATAGGGCATCAGAAAGTAGACTGCTTTCACACACAGATTCTCTTTTTAGAGGCTGTGATGGCCTTAAAGGCAAGAATCCTGTCTTTATACTTCTAACATGAGACCTAGTACATGGAGGCACCCAATAAATAAATCCTTCTTCAATTAATATAGGTGATCTCCCAACTACACTATAAAGGAAGCACAGTAACTCTCCTCATTTTGAAGATGGAAAGCAGGGTCAAAGAGGATGAAAGTCTTAGCTGGTGTACCAAAAAATACTTAACACGCGCATCTATGTTCAGGTCTATGTTCATTAACGTGCACCAACACAACACCAGTTACAGCAATGGAAACCAACCAGTTAGAGCAACGCTACAGGAAATGCAAAGCAAGTGGCTTCCAATGCCCGAAAAGGCTTCCCGGGGCTAGTGAGCAGCTCGCTCTGCAGTCCTGCTGGGCAGTCTATCTCCCTGACCTCTTGTACCAAGGAATTCCTCTGGTTTCTATTTCTAACTTTTTCAATTATGCAATGCTGTGCCTGGGATGGGAGATTTGTTAAGATGCTTGAGAATTTGTTGCCCTTCTCTCAAGTTAAACCATCAATCTTTGGACAAGAGACATTTCTCATCTGGGGTCTAAGTCCTGGGCAGAACTTTTGGGTGGATATTGAACAGGCCTGTAGACTAGAACTTCCTAAGGACAGCATCGCCCATCACCCAGGAGGGAAAAGAAGCAAAGCAACGCTCACCCAGGGAGCGCTGTCCTAATTTTAAATTCAAAAGTTTTAATAAACACAAACCTCAGAAACAACAAAGAGAGAAGTGGGTAAAACAGTGGGCCTCACAATAAGGGAAATGCATTTTTAAAAGCTAGTGTGAGGCCTAGGAATTAGCATGTTGAATTAAAAGTACAGCTGTTTCTAATGCAAACTCCACAGACTCCCCTTTGAGAAAAATTAAAGTGTAGAATATTCTACATCTAAGCCCAGACCTAAAAACCAAGCCAGAATCCCTGGCACGCATGGCAAACATAAAGAAGACATTTGACAGCTCAAGTTCCTCAGTCTTCTTCTCTGACCATAGGAAAGTAGTTTCCCTTCTTCCTCTCAGTACCATGCCCATTATTTGATTGTTTTTAGATGATCTGTAGCCCCATCTCCCAGGCTGCCCTATATACCATGGGAAAGAGTCCTGCAGGCTCTGTTTTTCAGGGTCCTGTAACCAGCTCGCTTCCAGCCAGGTTCACCCATAGGGAGACCCTGCAGGAGGTCAGAGGGCAGAAGGAAGGGAGAGGCCAGGCTATTTCCCCTCCTTCTCTTCTATAGGCAGTATCTCTGGGCCTTCTCCGTGGCTTTGGATCCTGTCAGAGAGGTTCCAGCTTTTGCTCGTGGCCTCAGCCCCCTGTTTTAGGGCCATTACCCCCTTCCCCTGTAGTTCTAGCCCCAGGGGTTTTAATGACTTACTGGTTTTCCTAGTCTCCCCATTTCTTCAGCAGCCTCTATTTGGCATCTCAGATCTTCCATCAACTGTGTGCCCAGTTCCCTGTTTTAAATCCCTCTGATTTCAAAGTGGACCAGTTTCTGTTGTGACTGACCTCTGATTGCTGCCTGGAGTAGCTTTATGCCATCCAGCTTAGGTGTCAGCCGTGAGATTCCCACCACAGCATCCCATGAAGAGGTGGTGGAACCCTCACCTTGACATCCTGTACCCGCTGTTCACCACTTGACTCTGGCAGTCTGGTTGGTCAGGCAGGATCCTCTCCTTCTTTTATCACCCCTTTCTTATCTCTCCCAAAGCTCTGAAATCAGAGGCAAAATACAGCACTGTCTTGGCCTTTCTTCCACCGACTCATCCTGCTTCTCATGCCCCCAGAATCTGATCTCTGCTACAAATCAGTAGATAAATTAAACGTGTGTAAGGACTGGAGCTGTTATATATATTTTTTTAATTGGAGTAAATTGCTTTACAATGTTGTGTTAGTTTCTGCTGTATAACAAAGTGAATCAGCTATATGTATGCATATATCCCCTCCATCTTGGACCTCCCTCCCGCTCACCCCCACCATCCCACCCATCTAGGTCATCACAGAGCACTGAGCTGAGCTCCCTGTGCCATACACTAGATTCTCACTAGCTATTTATTTTATACATGGTAGTGTATTTATGTCAATCCTAACCTCACAATTCGTCTCACCCTCCTCTTTCCCCTCTGTGTCCATATGTCCATTCCTTACATCTGCATCTCTATTCCTGCCCTGGAAATAGGTTCATCTGTACCATTTTTGTAGATTCCACATATATGCATTAACATATGATATTTGTTTTTCTCTTTCTGACTTACTTCACTCTGTATGACAGACTCTAGGTCCATCCACATCTCTACAAATGACCCAATTTCATTCCTTTTTTTTTTTTTAACATCTTTCTTGGAGTATAATTGCTTACAATGGTGTGTTAGTTTCTGCTTTATAACAAAGTGAATCAGTTATACATATACATATATCCCCATATCTCTTCCCTCTTGTGTCTCCCTCCCTCCTATCCTCCCTATCCCACCCCTCTACGTGGTCACAAAGCACCGAGCTGATCTCCCTGTGCTATGCAGCTTCTTCCTACTAGCTATCTATTTTACATTTAGTAGTGTATATATGTCCATGCCACTCTCTCACTTTGTCCCAGCTTACCCTTCCCCCACCCCCATCCTCAAGTCCATTCTCTAGTAGGTCTGCATCTATATTCTCATCTTGCCCCTAGGTTCTTCATGACCATTTTTTTTTTTTTTAGATTCCATATATATGTGTTAGCTATGGTATTTGTTTTTCTCTTTCTGACTTACTTCACTTTGTATGACAGTCTCTAGGTCCATCCACCTCACTACAAATACCTCAGTTTTGTTCCTTGTAATGGCTGAGTAATATTCCATTGTATATATGTGTCACATCTTCTTTATCCATTCATCTGTTGATGGACACTTAGGTTGCTTCCATGTCCTGGCTATTGTAAATTCATTCCTTTTTAAGGCTGAGTAATATTCCATTGTACATATGTACCATGTCTTCTTTATCCATTATATTTTAATAGGGGCTTTCAACATTCAATACAGAATGAGCTTATAAAGGGAATTTCAGCAGAGGCAAAAAGATAAATATTTTAGTGCAAGGAAAACCTTTCCGAGGTACCTCAAATCATACTGTATAAGGAGTTGGCTATTCTAGTGAGCAAAGAAGGTGACAAGTCTAGGCTGAGACAGTGAGCAAGGCAGTTACAAGGGCAGGAGGATAGAGAGAAACTATCTAGCCACTAACAGCAGCTCACCTTAATTTTAGTGCCTACCCCATACAAGGCACTGTCCTAAATATTTTGTGTGTATTATCTCATTTAATTCTGACAACATTATCACAAAGAACGTAATGTTAATCCTTTTTTTTTTTTTTAACGAATAGGAGAACAGGCAGCATAAAGTTTAAGTTATTTGCCCAAGATTATATACTTGATGAACAGAGGAGTCAGGATTCAGGATAAGACTATAGGATAAGACTATAAGACCCCCATGCCCCATCACCTCGGAAAGTGAGTCAAACCAAGGAGAAACAAAGCAAGAAGTAATAAAAGCTTTCATGTTATAAATAATAGAACATAAATCAGTACCTCTCTTTTTTTTCCTGAAGTTTGCCTGATTTTGCCCTTAGAGCACATACTGTGTGTGTTTGTTCTAGGAAAAGCCAATTACTCAGTGGTGGGGACTCTGCAGAGGTGAGTGGTTTTAAGGGGGGCGGGCAACATAATTAGCAACATGGGAGGGATCTGTGTGTTATCACAGCCTGGTGGTGGTTTTTTCAGGCGTGATGACTTTGCAAGGCTGGAGACATGCTTCCTCAGGAAGAGGGAGAGTGACAGAAACATTTCCTCTCTCTGGAGATGGGATTCAGCCAAAGCACGGTCATGAGGGAAAGACTTCGCCGACACACACAGTTTAACCCGTAGCCCTAACAATGGTGAGTTAATAACCTAAAGTATAGCTGACAAGCTCTTCTATGCTCAGAATGTGGACAATAATGCATTGAGACACTTATGCAGCGTTTACTTTGCATGAAAATACCAAGGAAGATAACTAAAACTTAGTAATGATAGGAGAAATAAAGTTATATAGGAAGCACTACTGCGATCCTAGTTTATGATCTTCTCTCAAATGAAGAGGCTGGAATGTTTCTGAGGGTGATGAGTTGTTCCAAACTGTTCTGGCAAGCTGACAGCGAACCCAACTCAACTGGCATTTAAAAGAAATAAAAATTTGTATTGACTCAATAACAATGACTGGTTTCAGAAACTAGTACATCTAGGAACTCAAGTGATGGCCACAGAACATTCTGAAATCATAGCCCTTCTTGGTGGACTCCCTTCCAAACCGACTCTGCCACCACAACCCAAGATGGCAAAATGGTGTTTGACGGTTCCAGACATTTTCTCACCCTCTCAGTAATGCCAGCAGATAAGACCTTTCTCTATCACCTCGCTCCCATTCCTCTCTCTACACCCCCAAAAGTGCTGGAATGTATTTGGATTGGATAGATGTGGGTCACATGATCACCCTCCTCCCATGAGCCTGGGTCATGTGAACACACTGGGATACTGGGGTGGAGTCAGTTCTGCTTAACCTACAGGACCTGATCGTGGAGAAGAAAGGTCTTCAACCTACTAGAGAATGGACTTGAGGATATGGGGAGGGGAAAGGGTAAGGTGTGACAAAGCGAGAGAGAGGCATGGACATATATACACTACCAAACTTAAGGTAGATAGCTAGTGGGAAGCAGCCGCATAGCACAGGGAGATCAGCTCGGTGCTTTGTGACCGCCTGGAGGGGTGCAATAGGGAGGGTGGGAGGGAGGGAGACGCAAGAGGGAAAAGATATGGGAACATATGTATATATATAACTGATTCATTTTGTTGTAAAGCAGAAACTAACACACCATTGTAAAGCAATTATACTCCAAAAAAGATGTAAAAAAAACAAAAAAAAAAACTGGAGTACCTAAAAAAAAAAAAAAAAAGAGAAAGGTCTTCAAGAAACATACAAATTCTGTTACCAGAAGGGAGAAGAGACACTGGACAGAGAAACAACAGTAAATGCCCACCAAATGGGCAAAGGGATGGACATAAAATATTTTAAAAGTAGATGGGAGTGGAGGCTAGCGTAGCAGGTGATTTTTAAGAAAAAAAGGAAGACAGGAAAACAGATTATACTTACGATTAGATTTAACAATAGTAGACAGTAATATTCTCGTTTCAAGAACTATCCCCCTAATTATGTTGAATTATTTTCCTGCCAAGGACTAAAATTTCTAAATCTGTGGAATTTTTCAAATGCTTTTTCACAAGACTTATTGAACTATCTAAATCTTCTCACTGTTTTTCAAACAGTTATTCAGAAACAGAGATATAAATTTCCAGTATGATTTCCTTCATTGAGTCCGAGAGAGTGGAGTTAATGGCATAAGAAATGGGACAAAGGGGAAACATATACTTTCCATTCTCCATTTGTTCTGCATTTTTCATTTGCACAGTATTATTTGTGTCACCAAACCCTAAGCAGCTCGGGGCAGGCGTGCGTCTATTTGCTTTGGCACTGCCAGAGTTATTGTATGAGCCATTTTTGCTTGCTGAGTTCAAGGAACGATAAATAATAATAATGAGAAAGGGCAGTTTGATGGCATGAGAAGCTGGGAGGTCATGTGGCAGTTGACCCCAGGGTAAACCTCATGCTTCACATCAATTACAGAACTGGATGTAGATTAGACAAAAAGGGAGGCCCTGCTTTCTTCTTCTTAATAATATGATGACGCTGGGTGCCTCACAAGAGAAGAGCACGGTGTCTCAGTGTGTATCTGCCTGTCCAGACAGCGGAGGTGGCGGTACCAACTTTGCCATAACTTTCTGCTGTCAGAAAACTTTGCAGCCAGGATCAATCATAGGGAATTAGGTTCAGCCGAAAACACTTTCTCTGTCACATCACCTTAACATCCTTCTGACTCACAAACAGCTAATTCTACCAAGGATACGGGATTTGGAATGACTCTTTTCTGATAAAGAACACTCCTTACAAAGCTAGATTTATTCATTTTCTTAAGCTGTTCTCCAAGTGAAGTCTTTTGCAATTCCCAGGGAGAACCCCTTTACGATGAACCATCAAGAGTTATACAAAATGTGTCACCCCTCCCTTCAATCGGCTTCTCTAATGAGCAGTGAGAAGTTTTGGCCACTTTCAATATGTGATAGAGGTGATCAGTATTACTGGACTATGTGGGTGGTGGTAGGGATATTTAACTTGAAGGAAATACAAATTCAAAGAGATTGCCATTCTGTTCTGGCTAACAAGGGATAAATTCGTCATGCTGTTGCTAATGAGCTTTTAAAAATAATCATTTAGGGCTTCCCTGGTGGCGCAGTGGTTGAGAGTCCGCCTGCCAATGCAGGGGACACGGGTTCGTGCCCTGGTCCGGGAAGATCCCACATGCTGCAGAGCGGCTGGGCCCGTGAACCATGGCCGCTGAGCCTGTGCGTCTGGAGCCTGTGCTCCACAACGGGAGAGGCCACAACAGTGAGAGGCCCGCGTACCACAAAAAAAAAAAAAAAAATCTTTTAAAAATTCACTTTTTCTCCATCAGATGGTGGGATTCAGAGTGTGTTGACTTTGGCATTTTTTCCTGGTAGAAATTGGGCAAAAGAGAGGCTTCTCCCCCAAAGGCCCTCACCCTGCTCCTTCTGTTGGCTCTACAGTTCCAACTTAGGGATGTATCTGATTCCTTCAGCTCTTCTGGATTATTCTCTGCTGGCTTGGGCCTCCACAGTAATCAATGACTCATTGCTAAATGTGTGGGTATACTGCTTAAGTGGAGGGACAGTTGATTCCGTAGCTTATTGGAGTGAAAAGTTCGTAGAGACAGGGTATCCAAGGGGAGCAAAGCTATTAGGGAAAATAAAAATGTTGCTGCAAAGACAACTGGAATTAAAAAGTCAGGAAGCCTTCTTTCTATCATTTAGGCAGAAGCCCCCGTACAACTGACGCATTCAACCCAACACATTTCGATGAATCACCTCTGAGCTGAGCTGTGGGATTCATAATGCCATGTGATAACCTCCAAGAATCAACACTGTGACAGAAACTGCTAGTTTCAACAAAATCATTTCCTGTATCTCCATGGGCATACAGACAATCTACACTTCCCCACCTCCCCTGCTGTATAAATGATCATATGACCAAGTTCTAGCCAGTGGAAAGCAATTAGAGGTGTGATATGTCATTTCCAGCCTGACCACAAGAACCACCCAAGGAATTCTCCAAATTTCCTCTTCTCACTTCTGCCATCCAAATGCAGAGAATCTTAAACAAAAGAAATGGGGACTTCCCTGATGGACCAGTGGTTAAGACTCTGTGCTTCCCCTGCCGGGGACATGGGTTTGATCCCTGGTTGGGGAACTAAGATCCCACGTGCTATGCACACACAGCCAAAAAAAAACAAAACAACAACAACAACAAAAAAAAAAAAAACGCAGAGAGTCTAAGAGGCCCTAGGAGAGAGGAAGTCTGTGTCCCTGAATGAGCCTTATACTGGCCAGGAAAATCTACATTGTACTTTCTATAAACAAAAACTAAATTTTTATTGTGTTAAGCTGCTGAGATTGGGGTGTTGGCAATGTTTGTTATAGCGAGCTAGTGTCCCTTAGTCAGACCACCCCTCCCCCAAAAGACGAAGATCTAGAAAATAGAAAAAATTTTCTATTAAAAGATATTTGCCAGTGCCAGTAGGTGAAATCTGGCCTGTGGACATACCAAATAATTTATTTCAAAGTGTTTTAAGTACTGTTTTCAAGATTATAAGGTGCTAAACAAATGTCACTGATTACTGCTATTAGGTCAAGTACCCAATTACGGTGAAAACCACTTCCTAAATTACAAAGATGTGGTATAGCCCCATAGAATTCTCTTAATAATTCCTCTGAGGTTACAGTTCTTCCCAAAGCAGCCCTGGTTTCAATGACCATCTAGAAATTAGAATCTAGTGTTAGGATGTCACAAAGTAGAATCAGTAGGTTCACAGCTGGCAATAGGAATTTCCCAGTTTCAGTTTATGTTCCTGAGAAAGTCATGTTCATCATTAAGAAACAAGATTGGGGATTTTGTATATCACCATTTGACCATCAACACAGTAATCATTGTTCCAGTCAAGAATCACCAATGGATGTTAAAACTAGTTTATTGAGAAATAATATGTGAGACAAAATCACCTCTAGGCAAAGACCACAGTAATAACCATTGCAGGCAAAATCCACCAATGCTTGCTAAAATCAATGGGGAATTTCGAGAAGGAACAGTATATATGCATTGTCTTCAAGTATCTCCCTTAAGATATTGATCGGTTACAATGGGAAAAGATAGTAATTTTGCAGAGAGAGATCCATAAGACACCACGTTGACTGGGTGATCAAGGTTAAATCACCTTCAATAGAACATATCAACACCACGTTCCCCTGATATCATGTACTGAGAAGGACACAACATCAGTTCTGCAACATTATTGCCACAAATGCATAACCCAATCTAGTCAAGAGACTATAACGGACAAACTCTACCTGAGAATCAGTCTAAAACACAGATAATCAACACTTATTAAAAGTGTCAAGGGGCTTCCCTGGTGGCGCAGTGGTTGAGAGTCCACCTGCCGATGCAGGGGACACGGGTTCACGCCCCGGTCCGGGAAGATCCCACATGCTGCGGAGCGGCTGGGCCTGTGAGCCATGGCCGCTGAGCCTGCGCGTCCGGAGCCTGTGCTCCACAACGGGAGAGGCCACAACAGTGAGAGGCCTGCGTACTGCAAAAAAAAAAAAAAAAGTGTCAAGGTTATGAAAGACAAGGAAGTACTGAGGATCAATCATAGATCAGAGGAGACTAAAAAGACAGAACAAATAAAAACAATGTGAGGTCCTGGATTGGATCCTGAATAGAAAAGAGTAGTAGTGGGGGGAAATGGTGAATTTCTAAGTTCAGTTAAGAGTGTCCTATTAATGTTAATTTCCTGATTTTGATAATTGCGCTATATTTCTGTTAAGTTGTCAACATAAGGGGAAGCTGGGTACAGGGCATACTGAAATCTGTGTGACTTTTGCAACTTTTCTATAAGTCTGAAATTATTTCAAAGGGAAAAAAAACAGATATTTACATAGTCTCTAAGTATCTCCCTATAAGATATTTAACTACAAAGGGAAAAGTAACATCTTTACTACATCTGGCAGATACCACCTTAGGCAAGTGACCACCACTAACAGACAAATGGAAATCAAATGTCTTCTGATATGAAGGATTTATCATCACTTTTGCGATATTCTTGTCAAAAAAAAAAGATATAAGTTGAATTTAAACATGATGAAACCTCAGAAAAATTCAAGTTGATGGACATTCTACAAAATGACTGACTTATACTCTCTAAAAATGTCAAGGTGTAAAAGACAAGAAGGAGTGAAGCACTGTTTCAGGTTAAAGGAGACCAAAGAGGTCTTGCAACTAGACACATCCAGTGACCCTGGATTGGATCCTGGGCCAGATTTCTCCTTCTTCGGCTATGAAGAAAAATAAGTGGGTTAATTAGTGAAATTGGAATAAAGTTAGCAGATTAGATAATAGATCTTTATCACTCTCAATATTCTGATTTGATCATTGTTCTGTGGTTATGTAAGAGAAAGCCCTTGTAAAAACAGGGAACTACCCTGTGAACTGTTTAGGAGTAAAAGAGACATCATGTGTGCAACTTACTCTCAAACAGTTCAGAAAACCTTATCCACATACAGTCACACATGCACATGCAAAGAAGGAGACACATACATCTATGTACATATGCATACATTTGGCTGATGGGCTTATGGGAATTTTTTATAATGTTTTTGCTAATTTTCTACAAATGTCAAATTATTTAAAAATATAAGTTTTAACAGTAAGAAAGAAACTAATTTTGCAAGGCATATTGCTTTCCCTCAAGAGCCTAGTGTGTAGTTGAGAGGTTAAAAAAATAAAGATAGAAATACTAAGGATTCAATGTTAACAGAGACTGGTTTTATAACTTCTTGAGGGTACACTGATAAATACTGCTATAGTCAAGTAATCGGGAGGATATGGAGTGGTAGCAAATTGTCAAAGGAAACTCCATGGAGAAAGAAGGACCATGCCTGCACATTGGAGAAGGAAGAACTGTGACCAAGAACAGAAGTAGGACATGGAGTTCTAGGCAGGAACAGCACCTTGGGAGAAGGAAAGTGGTGAGAATGCCCATGGGAGTTCTCCAGACAAAAAAGGGAGCAGGTTTACTGGGTCCCTGATGAGTCTGGAGATGTCAGAAATAACACTGAACTTACCTCCTGGAAAACAACATTGCCAAAGTCATTTAGGTGAACTTACCAAGAGTTCTGGCTTTTAGGTTTCTTTATCCACAGAAATATAAGGAATCAATGAAAGAGGTTTTTTTTTTTTTTTAATTGGTAATAGATCTGTCAAAGTTTAGATTAGAGTAGGTAAGTGTTTGAAAGTAGAAAAACTACAGGCACAACCTGGAAATAGACAAATAAGATGGTCAATGAAATTAGCATATATGAGGTGGCTTATAACCTATGGAAATGTGTGAACAACAGGGCTATTTACTTTCTATCATCAATATATAAAATTAGGAGTGTTTGATTAACTTTATCTTCTCAGTATGCTTGGCTATTTTTTTATGGTGAGAAAGACAGAACCAGAGCATAAACACATATTCTTTTGAGGCTATAACATCCACATGTATTTTAACCATTAAAATAAATGCAGATATTTGTCCTTGGGAAATCATTAAATTACCTTCTGGGGACTCAATGGCCATAACAGAAGGAGGAATAAACAAACGAAAGCCATATGGCGTGTTAACTGACATTAGCTGATAGCTGAAGGTAGGCTTGATAACCAGAACTAGAAAGAATTGGCAGCATTTAATGAGGCCAGCCTGGTGTGGATAACCTTCAAGGTCAAGGTGATGGGGGTCCTTGGCTATAGATATGACAGTGGGAATGGAAAGGAAGGCAAGGCATGGGTAAGATTCAGTATAAAGCACAAATTGTGAAATTTGGCCTCATATGGTTTAAACCATCCAAGGGGAATTATGAAGCAGGCAGTTGTATATGTACACAGAGTTCAGAGGAATGGTCTAGAAATCATTGCCATGTGAATGGTAGTTAATGCCATGAGAGTCAGATGAGATTGTCTAGAATGGTCATTCTCAGTCTTAGTTGTGTCTTGGATTGATTCATGTGGTGAGCTTTGAAAAAACTTTGACACCCAAGCCATGCCCTAGACCAATCCAATCAGAATCTCTAGGTTGGTACTAAGCATCAGTATTTTTTAAAGCTCCCCAGGTGATGCCAATGTGCTGTCAAATTTGAGGACCGTTTCATAGATATTCACCTAGAAAAGTGGTGTTTACAGGGGGTCATTTTCCCCCAGGGAATTTGGCAACATCTGGAGATATTTTAGATTGTCACTACTAGGGAAAGGGTGATACTGGCATCCAGAAGGTAGAGGTCTGGGATTCGAGGCCCAGGGCATCCCTGACAACAAAAAATCATCCAGCCCAAAGTGTCAAGAGTGACAAAATTGAGAAACCCCAGGTTACATTAGATACGGAATAGTGGTTCTTAAACTTGAGTGAACACCATAATCACCTGGAGGCCTTGTTAAACTACAGATCGTTGGATCCCACCCCAGAGCTCCTGATTCAGTAAGTCTGGAGAAGGACATGAAAATTTACGTTTCTAACAAGTTTCCAAACGATGCTGTTGCTGCTGATCCAGAGGCCACACTTTGAGAACCATTGATCTAGGACATGGTTTCTCAAACTTGGCTGCATATTGAAATCACTGGGTGCATTTTCTAAAATATTGATGCCTGGGTCCCATCCCTAGATGGGGGGATGCAAATGATCTGAGGCATAGGCCAAATGCTAGGGTTCTTTTTTAAGAGTCTTCTCACGTGATTCTGGTGTGCAGCCAAGGTTGAAGCCACTTATCTAGGAAAATAGTACAGACAGAAAAAGACAAAAAAGCCCAAATTGGATCCCTTGTATTCACGGGTTAGATGGAGGAGGAAGGAGTTGGAGACATGGCCAGTGACATAGGTGGGAAACTAGGAGAGTGGCTGTTGGGAAGCAAGACAGAACTCTTGGAGATGGCAACCACGGTCTGCTTAGTTCAATATCTTATTTTCCTATGAACACCAGCCCACAGGGTTGGTACCAGCTGTTACCTTATGTCTAGAGTTCAACACTTTTAGGAAAATATCTTCCTTTCCAACTGCCTCAGATCTCAGATCTCTTGCTTAACTCTATTCAAAGACCCACCTGAAAGACTACCCTCACCAATACTCAGTTAAAAGTCCGAGGCCACTGAAATGTATACTATCAATTCCCAATGGGTCCAAGTGATGATAGAGTTAAGCTTCCTCATTTTACCAATGACAAATAGAGTTCCTCAAAAGGACATTGCCTTGGCCAGTCACAGAGCCAGTGCTGGTAGAACTCAGGCCAGAAGAACTCAGTCTTCCTGATTCTCCTCTTCATGTACCTTGTATTCTGCAAATCCTTTTCATCTGCAAAGAAAATCTTAGGAGTAAGTGTCTGGAACCAGTGGTTTAAGGTCAAAATAGCTCCTCTGTTTGCAAGCTTCGCTCCATTGTTCGGCCATGGGTGTGTGTCAGGAATTCTCCTGGGCAGAGCCAGGCCAGGGTTGGGGTTTCCCTGATGACTCTTTCAGGTGGAATGTGTTAGCTAACAAGCCAATACTCGTGTCAGGCAGGTAAAGCCCACATCCGATGGATCAAGGACCTGGAATCTTTCATTAAATAATTTGTTTCCTTTGTACCAGACCCAACTCTCAAGCTGGAGTTTTTGGCTCTACCTATTAGGCCCTTGCTTTGCAGCGACCCTGCTGTTGGTAAGGTCACATCACTGACTGACCAGGCCCAGCCCAGTATGAGTTCTGTGACAGACATGGGTGAGCAGAGTGAGTCTCATGTGACTCCCTCTCGTGGCCTTTATTCCACAGGAGGGGTATGGAGAGTGCCGGCAAGGAAGTTTCTTTCTTCGCTAAGATCCCCCGTGGGGTGAGGCAATGGAGAGTAGGAGCCTGGCTGAGCACAGAAAAGGGCTTATCATGTACCTCAGTCTTTTTTGGTAGTTTTCTCCTCTGGTGGGGTGTCAGGTATGCTAAGTCCTCAGGACTACCTGCAAATGGAAAACTGTAGAGCCTCTTATTCAGTGTACCATAAAACAAAAACTCATCCCCCTTTCTAGTAACTGGAGGATGAATTAAAATGGGTAGATACAAAATGACCTTAGAAATAATATGAGCTAGTATCTTTTCAAGACTATATCAGGTTTCTTTAAACCAGCCCCAAACTTAACTTACAGGCTTAGAACAACAGCCATTTATTTAGCTCATTGTTCTGCAGGTCAACTGACAGCTCTGGCCTGGGCCAGCTCAATGAGTGTTTCTGGGCTCCTAGCTACCTGTTCCTCTGGTCAGCGGGCACGTAGCTGCTTGATCTGGGAAAGCCTCACTCACATGTCCAATGGTTGCCTAGCTGTTGGCTGGGGCAACAGGGATGACTGAGCCAAGCCTCTTTCTTCCTCCAGCAGACAAGCCCAAACTTCTTCACTTGGTGGTCTCAAGGTTCCAAAGAGCAGCAAGAAAGAGTCAATGCTCTTGCACCCTTCGAGTCTCTGCTTGCATGATACTTGCTACTGTCCTGTTGGCCAAAGCAAGTCCCATGGCTCACTAGAGTCAGAGGCAGTTCCATATGCCCGATCCAGCAGCCTCCCCTACTTCCTTGTCTTCTAGGACACTTGAGTGGTATGGGTTGTTCCGTACTGGTGGCAAAGCAGTTACAACTTCCAGTCACATGATGATGGAGAGGGCGTTTGGGGGTGGGGGCAGAGATGTATAAATCACGCCTTACTTATGTCTTTGATTTGCTAACGAATGAACATGTCGAAAACACCCCACAAACCCATGGTCCAAACAGGATTAGAAATAATAGAGCACACAACAAAATCAAAAGCTTAAGGTCATTAACTAATGCAGTGAAAAGACTTAAATAACTTAAGTAAATTATGAAATCCACAATGGAGGAATTAAAGCTAGGAGGATAATGTAACTGCAAGGTAAAGGTTATATTGCTTTATAAAGTTCTGTGGCTTTTATATGTCCTGTCGATCTACTTTAAGGCAGGTTTGTGATAAAGACCTTCTTAATATAATAAAATATTTTTAAAAATATTTTTCTACACTACTGCTCAAATGTTTTATTATTGTTGTTGTTGTTTTTCCCAAGATGAGCAAAAGAACATTTCCCTGGGAGTACAAAATAGTTCCAAGGAATAAAAAATTTGGGTGACTATTTTCTTAAATTTACTTCTGGGAGGAAAGTAAGATGCAACCTGTTAGATAAATTTGCCTTTTTCCTCTTTAAAAATCTCCACTATTAGTTCATTGTGCTAGATACACATTTAAAATAGGGAGAGGAGAATATACTGGCTTCTACTGAAAGAAGCAATACGTATATTTTACCAGCTTTGGTTATCCATGAGGAAGCTCATCATGTTCTTTGGAAACGCTATAGCTAACTTGCCTCCATCTGATGTATTGACACAAGTGCAGGAGTAGCTCACAAATAAGAAGCTGCAAGCATGTAGACAGTTTGTCAGTATCAGGGGAACACCTCATTCCTTGGACAGTAGAATTTGAAATTATGGCAAACTGAACACATGGAATCCCATTCACATTAGCCTTGTCTGTCATCACATACCCAAGTATAGGTTCCTAGGAGTCCTGGGAGTGAAACTCCAGTAACTCATTTCAAGGGAAGAGGTGGAATGGACGCAAGCCACTTGCATTCCCAGGCCCCCTTAACAAGTGTAAGAAAAGTCAGGGAAAGGATTCTCCTCTTTCCATCTAATTGTAACTAAGTCAGTGGAGGAATCTCTTCTACAGCCTGCCTCCAAAGGTTCATTGCAAACCATCTCCCCCTCTCGACTCTGAAGATAGTCATTACTCTCAAGGCATGCCCCAGAAGGAAGATGGAGCAAAATGTTATGGATTAAGTACCAAGGTTTACAGAAAGAGAGCCAAATGCTGACCCAGGGTACATAGTTTTGTACAGACTAGGAACTTGACACTCTTGAAAGACCCCAGTGCTTCCATAAATCTTTTTTTATAATCACAATTGGACTCAAGGTATCTGAATGTAAAAAAGATGTGGTCATGTTTGCAACATATATTTGTGATTCCTGGAAACATGCTTATGTAAGCATAATCCTAAGTCTCCAAGCTAAATATACGTATATTCACATACATTAGCACATATATAATCACCTATCACAATGCTTGTGGTGAACACTCTTGGTTCTCCATCTCCAATTCCCTTTAACAGGCTGGTGTACCCATTCACCAACTGCTGTGGGTATTTCACAATTGTCCCCTTATTTGGAAGGCACTCATGCTCACCACTATATCACCAATGCCATACAATTGTCCCCTTGTTTGGATAATTGCCCTTGGCCAAACCAGATCTACCTTGCCTGGACGTTTATACTCCCTGATCCAGGAGGATACGGAGAGACAGCCAATGATTGACTGATAATGAGTGTTTTAAAAATCAGGAAAAAGACCAGTTTCCTTGCCCCAAGGTAGGACCAACTACTTCAGAGCTCTCCACGTGATGAGGCTGAAGCTCAGCTCCAGATAAGACCACCTGCTTGCTGCATGCCTTCCCTGACCCACCTGCTTCCCTCACTCCCTTTCTCCTGAGAGCCCTTCTTCATTAAGTCCTGGGCACCATATCCCCATCTCAGGCTCTGCTTCTAGGGAACCCAACATGAGATAACCCCTCATCACTGATCTTAAAAACTTTCAGCAACTAGGACCCTAATATGGATGCTGTATTTGTTCTCACTCCACCTCTAATTTTCAAAGTTACTCACCACTGCATGTTTTCGCATTGAAAACACTTGCTGTTGACCATGTGCTTGGGGAGATTTTCTCTCCTCTCTCCACCTCAGCCTCTGTCACTCACATAGGCAACAAAGTTGGCTCCTTTTGTTGGAGCTCCCTGACACACTCCTATAGAAACTGAAAGCCCATTTTCCCTCTTTACAACAATATATAGATTGGATTACCTATTCCTTGCCGGGGGGAATAAAAAACTTAAAAAATGATGCTTTGGAAACAATAATCTCTCTTGAACTTGAAACCCACAGACAACAGTCACAGGATTAGCTGATCCTGGAAAACTTCCCATAACAAGACCATTTTGTGAAACCAATGAAGCTGACCCAGTCTCTGATAAGCTATCTCCAAAGGGCATAATATGTCAAATATTTTCTTATCATCTTCCCTGTGTGCTTTCAGAGCACATTCAATACTCCTTTCTTCTCTCTCATGCAACTTACTTTCTGACTTTGTATAGAGGTGTGGTTTCTTAAACACACTGGGGACGGAAAAACAAAATAAAAGGAAGGGAAAAATCTAAGTACCCATGCCCATACTGCATAACCACAGCTGAACTTCCATGCAGAAGGAGGTCTGTCACTTGGAATTCAATAAACGTGTCCGGTCGCCATGGCTCAATGTCATGCTAACCTCTTTCTCTCCTTTCATCAGAGGTAGACATGAACAAATTAGAAATGGATGATGGCTCATCTTTTACTGTAACGATCATAGTTACAGCTAAAGTTCACTGAACACTTCAGGACTGTTATAGCTGCCTTGCATGATGATCTTATGCAAACAGGACAACTACCTTATGAGGCAGGTACTGTTTCTCTACACACTTTTACGGATGAGAAAATTTATATCCTAAGACTCCCTGTAGAATTCTATGCCATCCTGATCTTTCTTCTCTCACACAATCTAATTTTTGAAGAAAATTCTCCCCTTAAAAATTCTCTCTGATGAATAGTATACCATGCTGTCTCTGTAGTCAGACTGTGTTTTAAAAACGATAGTGCTAAAAAGGCAACTTTTAATAAAAGCTAATTGTGTGCCTTTTATATGCATAACCTTTCATCATAAAAGCAATGGCATCAGTATTATTATTCCCCTTAGAGAGTTAGGGAAACAGGCTTGGAGAGGTTACATAACTTGTCCACCGTTAGACTCAGGCCAGCTCCTAGTAGCTGTGGGTCCAGGGCAAGAACACAAATGAAGCCAGCCAGCTCCTCTTTACAGCATTCCAGGCCATCCGTGCTCACAAAGGGTTGAGGGTGCAACATGTAGACAACTTCGGCCACCTGCCCAAGCTTCGTCCACACCCTGCAGCCCTACCCACAGCTGCCACTCCTCCAGCCTAAAAGCACGCACAGCAGCAGTGCCATTTACTCTCAGGAGGATACACTGGGGAGGAGGCCCCTGCAGGTCCTAGAAAGGACTTAGGGCAGTTTGGCAGGGAATTACGATCCAGGTTACCTGGAGCGTGATCTAAGAGGGAGAGTGTGGGATCCAGGTGGGTATGTCTCCCAGCCCTGTGGACTTCAGGCCCCATGGGGAGAAATGCAATCGAGGAGACCCAGATCCCTAACAGCCCTAACCCTTCAACTCCACCATTCCCCCAGCATTTAATTTCCTCTGGTTTACGCTTACTTCAGTACAAAAATGAATCACAGAGCCATTCCACTGTTTTCCATGCTTTAAATGAGAATACCTGTGTTCCTCGGGGGATTACATGAGCACATAAAGCTGGCCTTTTAAAAGTTCTAAGGGGTAGATGATCAATAGGCAATTCTTAGCAGAATTCTTTCCATACTTAGAATGCTTCTCTTGAGAGTTCAAGGTCCAGGCAAATAATTAACAAGAGTATACATGTCTGTCCACCTGTAGCAAAGGAAAGAGAAGGCAGGAAGCAGAAGTCCAAGGACTTTAAGGTAAATTAAGAGAGTAGGAAGAGCTATTAAGCGCTAATACCTAGCATGGGACTTGGAGCATACTAGCTCCTCAATGAATACTTCATAAAGAAATAAATAAAATGATGCAGCATGAGTTTGTGAGTAGAATTGAAGTAGTTGACTTTTCTCTCTCTTCTTGATAAGATAGATTTGATATAGCTTATCAATGCGAGCAATGTCAACCTGGTTACTCTGTGTCCAACAGCACAAGCATATCACATCTCTATGTCTTAAAAGGGGCTTGGGTTTGGGGTAAAGCCCCAGTATTCCCTGGGTATTGCAGATACCAAATCTTCTACCTTGAAACTTCTTCAGCTGTTTAAAGACTAGCTGTCTCCCATCAGTATTGTGTGAGATACCATCACACGTCTTCTTCATCCTGTTTTCCTCACGACCCTCCAATCAGCAGCTTAGACACACATCTAGAGATCCGAGGACCCACTTTCCCACTTCCTCTCTAAAATGCAAAATTTGTAAGATGATGAGTAAAAAGCTGACTATGTGTTCTTAATTTTTATGAAAATTACGTTCAATCATGGTGTGTGTGTGTGCATGTGGAGAGAGAGAGAGAAACAGAAAGACAGAGAGATTAAATATATCAGTGAATGGAAATTAAATAAGTATCATTGACCTACCTCCAAGACTAGATAGAAAAATAAAGTTATGTATGTGTAGAGTATATATATATATATATATATAGCCATTGAGAGCTATATGGTTATAGATATGTAAATACATAAAATGATAAAAGAAGCCAATTTATTTCCAAATATTCATATCTGAAAACCCCACTAGTGTAAAAAGAGACAGACAAACAGCAACAACAAAAAACCCAAATTTCAAAAATCTGTGCTATGTTTTTATACCTTGGATCCAGAATACTTAAACTATGTTCAGTAGAAATAGCTACATAGAAATTGGAAGAAAATGGAAAACACAAATAAAAGAATCCATGAAAATGACCCCCAAAATGACTAAATTGAGTAATATCAAATTTCCAAAATGTAAAAATGTCACAAACACACTGAAATTTGATCTGTGAATTCTAAAACTATAGTTCTTAACTCTTTTCACCATCATAGGCCCCTTTGCATATTCAATGAATGAAAAGGACTATAAGACGTAAACATAGGCATAGACACACCAACACTGGCATTCAGAGATTTCACTGACTACTGTGAAACTCAACTTCGGGTTTTATGTCACTTTATACAATTGTTCCTAATTGATATTGAGCAACTCTGGTCTAGAGACTGAGGGACACAACTCCATGGGAGTAGCCTTGAGGGAATCATATAGCCTTGGATCCAGGTATGCCTGAGTTCTTAAAGAACTCACCTTGGTTCATCTAACCCTGCATCTCCTATCTTCACCTGCCCTCGTCCCCAGTGTTAAGGACTTCACAGCATATGTGCCCCATCTAGATCCCACTTACACTTGTCATTTCCGTGATTGCTGACTGGCTTCCATTTGCCAGCTCCTTGGATTCTTTGTCTGAGGACTCTGTCTGGATGCTCTCTCCCTGTGTGCAGGGCAAGCTAGAAACACCAGGGAATTAATGTCCAACACCAAAACGAACACCCCTCAGTGACTGTCAGTAGTTAGTGAAGAAATACCCCAGCACCCTTGCCTCTTGGGCAGGGCAACTCTGAGATACATATTCTGCACTGTTTTTATACCTTGGCTCTCCAGGGGGATGAAGCCCCAATTTCCCACAGTTATTTGCTAGACAACTCACCGTTTATTGATTTTCTGCCCTCTCTTGTCTCATTTCTCCATGTCCTTATGAGTGTTTCCTAAAATCACCCCACTCCCAAATAAAAAACTACTTTTATTTACATTCTTGTCTCAGGATCAGCTTCCAGGGAACTCCAACCAATGCCTGATCCCAAGGCTGAAATGTGTCCAGGCAGAGAGGCTCTAGCCTTTAATTCCTACAGGACCGCTCAAGTGGAGGCTTTTAGCTAAATGTGATGTAGGTAGAAAGGAAGGGAGGAGGAAAAAAGGAAGAGGTATTAGAGGAAAAGAAGGAAGAAAGAGGAGGGGGAGATGGTGGTGATTGAAGAGGAAGAGGAGAAAGGAGAAAAAAAAGGAGAAGGAGAAGAAGAAAGAGGAGGGGATGAGGGAGAAAGAGAAGAAGAACAACGACAACAGCAATGACATTTGCAGGACTGTTCACATTCTATTCTCCAGGCTACAGCCCTCCAAAGCCAAAACCTGTAACAGAAACTCTGGGGTACCTGGCATGTGTGTTCCTGGATAGAACAGGGTGGTCTGTCTAAGGTACAAGCTCACACCGGCTCCCTGATTTCCAACAGCCCTGGTTGTGTGAGCAGGGCTTGACATGGTGGTGGACACGCTACAGGTTGGAAGGCTTGGCATCTGGCTTTGACGCTCCCAATAACATTCTGGATAAGTGTCCACGCCAGTTACTCTTTCTAGGTCTCACTTTCTCTTTTTAAAGTAACGCATGCCTTGCTTACCTCAGTGGAAGAGAATCTGTGAAATAAAAGCATAGAGAAGTTACTTGAAAAGTGTAAAGGCCTGTCCAAGGGGCAGCAAACTCCGTGGCCTCGAGGCAAGTGAAGCGGGCCTGTTGAGAGGGACCTTACAGGGAACTAGAGAGACCACTTCCTATCCACGCGGATCTATTGATTATGACAATTTGACAATTGTCATTAGAGCTTCCAATATTTCCAAGAAGTCCAAAATCCAAAGATTTATACAAAATCTTCTGACTCCTACTTATCAACTGGTTCAAATTTTTGAAAAACATAACTAAGATGAACACTGTACAGGTCAAAGAATACATAACCAGAGGCTGCATTCCTCCCTTGGCAGTCAGGTGTGACCTCTGGCCTTTACAAAGGAAAGCAGCAAGAGGTTTGGGCTACCTTAAGGACAGTCTTGGTCACAACCTACTAATTAAAATATTCTCCAAATTAGACCATGTACCAACAAGGAGTCATCCAGAAACCCCCTCATTTGGTTTGCTCAGAGACCAGAAGAGCCAAGCTCTGAGGCAGGTTTCCCCTGCCAAAGGTCCAGCCGGTGGTACCTTGTACAAACAAACAGGTCCTTCAAGGCTTGAAGTCCAAGTAATTTTCTCTTTAGCTGCTCGGCCCAACCAAACAAAAGTTTGCAGAGACTATCAATATGCCAGTCCCAGATAACCCATTTTAGGGTCATCAGTGTTTATTCCAAGAAAGTGTGAATGACACCACCTAGCCCAAACAGAGCAGACCATTGTATCCTGAGGCAAAAGCAAACATCCTTTCCATGAATATTTAACTGAAAGCCATTGCTTATTGGTATTTGGCACAGCTGGGCTGGTCCTATCTTCTGTGTTCTGAAACGTGTCCTATGAAAAAGATGATCAGAATGTTTTCTATTCTAAATTTCTTTGCCATCATAGCCTGAAACTTACTATTAAGCAATTTTGAATTCAGATGATTCTCCCCAGGTCTTCTTCTCTGAGAACTAAATTCAAAGTAGTCTTGCCTGTGAGGACATCAGAGGTTTATCTGATTTATCTTATTGACAGGATCATTGTTGACAAAGGTGCTTAAAGGTATTCAGGAGGAAGTGAAGCTGCTGGTCTTGCTTAAATGTTGAAGCACAATGTTGATTTGGGAAAGGATCCTTGGGAGTTGAAGTGAAGGTCTAAAGGTGGGGAACACAGGGCATATTAAATAAAAGAAAAAAAAAAGAAGAAAGAGCATCCAATCAGACCTACCAACCATATACCTTAAGCATGCATTTGAAGAATGTTCAAAGGTTTCCTTACCGCCAAATTGTTCATTTTCTACCTAGCAAAAGGTGCCTGGAAGACTCATCTTTAATCACTTTGACTAGGTTGATTTATTAAAAATACATAAATAACTACATTAAATACACACACACAGGGAGTTAATATAGTTGGTGGTTGAGAGCTTGTGTCTCAGTTTGCATGAATGGTCCTGAACTATGACTATTGCCCTGGTGTACAACAGTGCCCCTTGTCACTCTTAAGAACGTCCCACTTGGACAATAAACTCTATGGTCACTGCAGGTATAAGTCACCCTAGGTCTCAGTATGACTGTGCTCTTCTCCAGCTGTGAGACTTACATGAAACTCCCTCCATAACTCCTCATCTCTAAAATGAGAACGATGGTGACGCCTACTCCTCAAGGTTGCTGTGAAGGCAAAGTGTGATAATAAATCTTAAATGTTTAACCTGCAGTATAGTAAGTGCTCAATCCATTTTATCTGTTACTGTTTAAAGATATGTCATCTGGGAAGAAATCTGTCATATGAGATTGAACCATAGTCACCACAAAATGCTCCATCCATCTCAGGATATTTTAGGTAAAATACTGTTGACTCCCAGAAATAACTCCATCACAGCCCCTACAGTACAACATAGGAACATTCAGGGATGGATCTGATACATGAGATAGTGCCCCTCAAAGATGGGCAGCCGGGAACTCAGGAGGTGGGGCAAACCTGCCTCAGGTCCTGTGGAATAGATGGCAGGGAGATGCTGCCCTCGCAGACGTGCTCAGGTTTTTAAAAGAATCAAAGCTGGGTGTCTGCTATGCTCCCCTGCTTCTCTTCCACCCCATCTCTCTCAGCTATGAGCAATCAGCCTGAGACTGACCGGGGTCAGCTGTGGCCACATACATGACTGTGGAGTCTTGGTCCTGCCCGCCTCCCTCGCCCTGTACTTCACCTTCTGGAGGATTTTCCCAGCTCCACATTTTCGAAACGAAACCCCCCATTTCTCCTCCAGTTGTGGAGGACAAGGCCCAACTGTAATTTCAATGACAGCAATAACAAATTCATGAGGGCCCAGCCCTTGCCATCTGTCTCAGGGATGTGTCAGCCCTTTTATCAGTCATGAGGAATACCGTTTCACCAACCATCTAAACAAATGAGAGCAAGCCCATGGGTTTTCTGCAAAAAACAGACAATCAAATGAAGACTGGAACTGTCTGAACCCCCAGCACACAGAAGAGGTAAAATGTATCACTTGGTATTTGCATAATTCAGTGAGACTCCCCATTTAAAAGTTGACAAGGGCAACTGAAACAGAGTGTTGATTAGAAACTAGAGGGTAGATTTTTAAATGTTAAATTATCTATCAATCAGTCTCTGAAAGGTAACAAACTCTCTATATTGTAGGGACTTTGGTATTGGTGTGTGTTTTGTGTGGATGGATATGTATAACAGAATAGCTAGTATTTATTAAAGACTTCCCATGTGCCAGGAATTATGCCAAGTGCTTTGTTGCATTTAATTCTCATAATAACTCTAGGAATTGTACCCATTTTAGAGATGAGGATTTGAGGCTCAGAGCGAGGAAGTAATTTACTTGAGGTCATACAGGTATGAAGCCCCAGCTGTGAATGACAAAACTGATCCATCTGACTCCAGAATCTATGGTCTAACCACTATCCCACCACAGGCCCTTGCACACGTACAAACACACATAGTTACTTTCCATTTCCTGTCCTGATGAGGACTGACCCGTGGCAAATCACCCACCCCTCAAAAAAGGTAAGGGGAATCCTAGCTGGGCACAGGGAGAGAAGCCGGCAGCGTATGGAGCTGAGGGAAAGCTGGAACAAAGCAGAGTCAAACAAACAGATAATCCACCAAAGGATCAATCCCCTGGACCAGTCCAGGAATTAAACTGTGGGGCAGAAATTGACATGGTCAATTTAAAACCTTTACGCTAAAAACTGCTAACACTTATTGAATGCTTGATGTGTACCAGAAACTATCCTAAGCATTTTTGCACAAAATTGTTCATTTAATTCTCAAGGTTGTCTCTTAAACCCAGTTTGCAGATGAGGAAACTGAGGCACAGGGATGTTACATACCTGGTCAAGACCACACAAATTATAGGTCACAGAGTTAGTAATAGAACCCTGGAAATCTGGTTTAGGAGCACAAATTCATAACCCCTCTGGTACATCTATGCTCCAAGCTCTTATGTTCTTGGGGAGTATATATTTTTGGTTGCAATTTTGCATGAGATCCAAAAGAAAACACAGCTCAGAATCCAATTTATGAGCTCTCTTGGTAAATAAGCACTATTTTTCTCTTTAGGACATGAAGAACTATCTACAGCACTGGGGAAGAACAAGCTTTATTGTTCACAGTAGCTGAATCACTATTTCCAAGATTATAAGAGCCATGTTGACTGCTGCCAACATTCATGGCAATGAATCATATTCCCAATCCATTTCTTTCCAGTTGACATCTGGAGCTCACGTGAAGTCAAGATGGGTGGTATCTCATTGTTACATATCAATATAGCTCTTCTGAAAAACTGGGAACATTACCCAGGCATAATAACCCTCATAAATAATCTACCAGCTTGAGGACATTAAATGTAAAGAAAAGATGACCTCTGACCTTCCATTCCCTTTAATGGTGCTTCATTAGTCTCACAAATGGAGGCAAATTCATAACAGGGGGAATCAATTCTGCCACTTGGAAATAATTAAGACGTCTACATCAAACAACAGCTTTTTTTTATTCTTTCTAATTAAGTGATCCATCCCAGAGGAGTACTAAATTGGTCAGTGCAAATATAAATTACACTAAGCCTGAGTGTTTTAAGATCAATGTAGAAGTCTCCATGTTTCCCCTGTACTCTTCCGACACTTTACAGGCATTACACTACTGTCCTGACTATGGCATCAAGAAATCAAAAGCCTGGATTCAGTTGGCAAGAAGACATTCAGAATCCCCCACAAGCGGCCAAACTGTTCGCCTGTGTTACTGAAGATGCAATCCCAGTGACGAGGGTGACATCATGGGAAAACTCCTTAGAGTTCCATCTGCAGCTCAATTCTACCCTTGGACTTCAAAATATCTACAGATATAACATCTGGCTTAGAGCTTAGTGGCTCAAATTTTGAAGGTATGTCTTATACCTTTTGCTAGGCTGCCTTACCCTTCCTGAGATATTATCCTTGTTGTGAAGGATTTATCCAAATGCCCATGGATGGGTTTTTGCCATCGTCAATCCTCAGCCATCAGTAGAATGGAACTTCTATTCAGCCATCAGTAGAACGGCTGCTATGAGGCCAAGCCTGGTTTGTCTAAAAGCTTTGACTTCTAAATCAACTCAGAAATTACACGCACTATTAAATAATCAAACTCATCATGTTTCTCCCAGGAAACTGAAGCAGGGATGAAAAGCAAACTAAATGTATTCAACTTTTTCTTTGCTTATGGGAAGAAAAATAATATTAGTTTAATATAACTTTGGAAGAGTCTTACAATCAACAAATGACCTATACCTTCAAAACTCACCAGGCAAGTATATAAGAGCATCTCACATCCACAGAGAGAAAACAGAGAAAAGAACACTGGATTTAGAGGCAAGGTACTCTATTCAAACCCTGGTTTTGTCACCTTTTAGTTGTGTGCCTATATGTCCACAAAAGGAGACTTCCAGCATTCAGCTCAATGCCTAAGACAGTGTCTGCCATGTATAAATATGTGCTCAGTAAGTGTGTGAATATAAGTAGGTTCCCAAGTGAATGGGTCAATGAATGTCTTGTTCTTTGGAAAGCATATCTCCAAACAAGCTTTGAAGACTGGAGTCCGGGTTGAGTTCCCCTGAGCAGATCTTAGGAGAGGGTATATATAAGTGATTTATTAAGGAAGTTCTCCAAAGAGAAACTGCTAAGGGAGTGGAAGAAGCAGACAGGGAAGAGGACACACCAAGGAAGAGTGTGATGCCAGGTGACATCCCGGCCTGGGGAGCTCTGGAGCACAGCTCATGCCTCAGAGTCTGTCCTTCCTCAGGGAAAGGAGCTGAGCTTTCAACCTCCCATACCCATCAGATATGGGGTACGGGGTGCATTGAGAGATGATGGGGCAAGACTCTGAGGACCAAGGTGTAAAACACAAAGCCCACAGAAGCTGAGGACAAGCACATAAAACCACCACAAGTGAGCCAAAGGAATCTGCTCAAGGTCCGGTGAAGTCTTCTCCAACTGGTTTGCAAGCTTTTGTGCTTCTACAGACTAACACTGAGGAATAAGACATCTGGTCCTTTAACCTTGCAAAGGATCTTCTATCACATTTTTAGCATTTGATTCTTAAAACACAACTGTGTAATAGATGGGACATGCAGTATTATATCCATTAATGACAAACAGGGGATCTTGGACCCAGGGAAGAAAAATGGCTCATTTCTGGTGAAGCTAAATTAGCAAAAATAGTTATCCTTTATAAGACAGTAACTAGGGGAGAGCTGAATTGTTTGCTCAAGGTTATAGGCACTGGGAGACATTAGAGATGTTAATGCTCACTGTAGGCCCTGGAGAATGAGTATGATGTGAGTTTATAGCAGGCAGAGAAAACATTTTAGATGAGACAAGACCAGAGGAAGGAAATGCACAGGATAACCACTAGATAGATGGTCATCCTGAAGATGTCACTGAAGATAAGAATGCTATTGTGTGATGTTATACAAAGAAAGAAAAAAAAAGCTACCAATTAAATTGTGACACAATGCTCTCTTTTCACTTAGAATCTACGTTTTATATTTATTAAAGACTATTTTATACCTATTTACACATAGAAATGACAACAATATGGACAGTTATCAAATTGAGCTTCAAACATGCAGTGACGATGCAATTACTTCTTACTGCCATAAGACTGACAACAATCTGAGATGCATCAAATTACAAGACTCCCCACAAATTTGTGTCTTAAAATAGATGAAATATGGTATCAACAAACTGAGACAAACTCCTTAATAAAATCTGAAGGCCTGAGAGATTGTTGAAGGGGAAAACTGTTACCAAATGTGTTACTTATTGGGTTGTCTATGAATCACCTGCAACCATTTCCCACAGCACCAGTGGTTCATAGCCACATTTACTCAACTCTTACACTCAATAAATGCAGAATGGTCACTGGTCTTACAAGGAAGACAAATCCTTCAAAGAGAAGCTGTTGATACAAGCCTAGACTGTTTCCTATTTATGGTCAAAGGAGCTTATGATCATCTGTTCACACTTTTCCACCTAGTTACAGACACAGAGAACAACTGTCATTGAATTTTCTGGTTGAAATGTCCCTGCTGACAAACTCTAAGCCTACTCTGGCTGAGGAAAGTTTGAGTCACCAAAAACAGGGTGAGTTTTTCCTTCACAGTAAAGAAGTACAAGAATAAAACATGGCCATCTTAGTGTTACTCCTTTAAAAAAAATACCCATGTCTCTTTCTCTTCAAATTCAGGTTCATCCTACCTAATCTTTTGTTGGAATCGAAAGATAATTGTTCGATTTTAAAAAATGTTTAACTTCTATTCTGTTTGAAATTGAAACCATTGAATTCTAGGATAATTGGCATCCAGCCTTGTTACTCTTTCCTTTATGAGACACACAGTGTCCTGTCTCAGGCTTATACCCACAACTCTGATCCTTTTCATAGACTAAATTGAAGGTTCAATGGGTCTAAGTGTCTCGTTTCAAGTCAAGTCTTTATAATAATAAGAGGAAGGAGTCATTGTACTGTAGTCCCAAATTCAAAAGCATTTCTAACATTTTGAGATTAAATTAAAAACAGATTAGATTTAACTGTGCTTTTTTTTTAGCAGAGTAAATCTATTACTTATACCTTCAGAAGATAGATTTTCTTAAAATGAAAAAACATAGTAACTTATTATTTTCAAGTGCTTTTCCACGTACAGCTCAGGCCTGTGGTATGGAGAGAGGACTCAGATGGGGCTGCTGGATGTGGGTGATCTTTAAGAAGAGTATTGTGTATATCCAACTTCACAATCCAAGGTGGGAAAAGTGCATCTTAGCAGGAAACCACGTCCTTTACTTGGAATATTCCAAAACATATATTGGTTGAATTGACTGATGTTGTCTGTATCAGTGAACCCTGGAAGGGAAAAGATGGCATGCACAAAGTGAAGAGAGTTTAAGAAAGGAACTATATACTGTGGGCAGGCAGAGCTTAGGAGACCAATGAGAAATGGCAAGAGAGAGAGAGCCAGTTTTGAGCTCCTAAACCAGAAAGGGCAAGAGTTAGAGGCAGTTGCTGGAATGCTGAAGGATTCAATCAGAGTCAGGACCTTCCATGACAGGATCGACTGATCCATGGTTGGGGGCAGGGAGGGAGCCGGGGGGAAAAGACCCATCGTCATTCTCTAGTTTTCCCATCTCCTCCTCATGCCTTCCATTAATAAACCCATTTGGAAGTCAGAGATCCACAGCGGTCAGAGTAAGGCAGATAATCTGGTGATGGATTGAAAGGGGCAGATAGAAGATACTCAGCATGTTGTGGGATGTCAGGTTCTGCTTTAGGCAAAGGTGAGGTAAATGGCTTGTCTCTCACACCTCCTCAACCTTTTGACGGTCATCTCTTCCTGGTCCATCTCTTCCTAGGCTGACCCACAGCTACCAACAGAAGTTCACCATCATACTGCACTGTCTCCAGGACTGCCACTGACCCCCATGTGACCCCCACAAGGGCTTGTCTTCCTTGAATTATAGTCCATATCTCAGAAGGGCACAGTCCTTATGTTTCCACTTTACATTTTTCTACCTCCCAATCCTTCAAGGAAGTTACTCCTTCGTAGGTGGCAAGCTGGCCAATCTAATAAATAATTCTATGCAAATATTTAATATCACTAATTGGATATAATTATAAATTCTGAAGCTAGAAGAGTTCTGAGAAATTACTGGGTTGGCCAAAATGTTCGTTCGGTTTTTTCCGTAAGATGGCTCTAGTAGCACTTGGTTGTCCTTAACTTCATTTGAAACAATTTTGTTAGACTGTATGTGACAGCTGTCATATCAGCATGCAGTTTTTAAAAAGCTTATCAAAATTGGTAAATTTTTGTGTAGCATTTTAATATTGACAATGGAAGAATAAAGCAACATTTTTGGCATATTATGCTTTATTATTTCAAGAAAGGTAAAAACGCAAGTGAAACGCAAAAAAAAAAAGATTTGTGCAGTGTATAGAGAAGGTGCTGTGACTGATCAAACGTGTCAAAAGTGGTTTGTGAAGTTTCGTGCTGGAGATTTCTTGCTGGACAATGCTCCACGGTTGGGTAGACCAGTTGAAGTTGATAGAGATCAAATTGAGACATTAATTGAGAACAATCAACGTTATACCACGTGGGAGATAGCCAACATACTCAAAATATCCAAATCAAGCGTGGAAAATCATTTGCACCAGCTTGGTTATGTTATTCGCTTTGATGTTTGGGTTCCACATAAGTTAAGCGAAAAAAACTTTTTTGACTGTATTTCCACATGCGATTCTCTACTTAAAAGTAATGAAAACGTTCTGTTTTTAAAACAAATTGTGACAGGCGAGGAAAAGTGGATACTGTACAGTAACGTGGAATGGAAGAGATTGTGGGGCAAGCAAAATGAACCATCACCAATCACACCAGAGGCCAGTTTTCATCCAAAGAAGATGATGTTGTGTATATGGTGGAATTGGAAAGGAGTCCTCTATTATGAGCTCCTTCCAGAAAACCAAACAATTAATTCCAACAAGTACTGCTCCCAATTAGACAAACTGAAAGCACACTCAACGAAAAACGTCCAGAAAACGCATAATCTTCCATCAGGATAACGCAAGACCGCATGTTTCTTTGATGACCAGGCAAAAAACTGTTGCAGCTTGGCTGGGAAGTTCTGATTCATCTGCCGTATACACTAGACATTGCACCTTCGGATTTCCATTGATTTCAGTCTTTACAAAATTCTCTTAATGGAAAAATTTCAATTCCCTGGAAGACTGTAAAAGGCATGTGGAACAGTTCTTTGCTCAAAATGATAAAATGTTTGGGGAGGAAAGAATTATGAAGTTGCCTGAAAAATGGCAGAAGATCGTGGAACAAAAGGGTGAATACGTTGTTCAACAAAGTTTTGGTGAAAATGAAAAATGTCTCTTTTATTTTTACTTAAAACCCAAAGGCACTTTTTTGGCCAACACAATATTTCTGGTGCTGTCAGAATATTTGATATAATAACATGAACATTTTATATAGGAGGCAACAAAGGTTAATGATGTAAGGTAACACACAAAGCTTATGTACAATCCTACTTGGGGCAAAAGACATTTTGTTTTTAATAAAGGCCATCAGGGAACCCAGTGTATCCCAAAGTGTGGGGCTCCTCTTAATTAGATGTCATTCACACAGCATCAAGAACACTGAATCACGCCACACAGTGAGAAAGTGACTCTTTTTACCCTCATCTCAACAATTTATTATGTTAAGGAGAAAAACTTCGTTTGGAGCTAGGACATCTTACTCCCTCTTTTAACAGAAAGAAGTAAGCATCAGGCATAGACTTCAAGATCAGGAAATGGCTGATAGATCTAAGTTAATAATATTTTATTTCCCTTGAACTTATACTTTGTGTCACATTCTATGTCATGATGAATAATAATGACCTTCAATATATGTTAATGACATTAAAATTTCCTTTTTTGGAAGAATTTTAAGTGTTAAAATAATCAATTCGAAGAAAAATATATGTAAAGAGTAGTAATATAGTTTTTTCATGGTTATATAAAAATAAAAGTATTAAGTGAAGCAATGTAGTTTGGGATTTGCAAAGAATTTTTATCTATAATCCTGGAAGTTACCTAAATTTGAATTATATATAATTTATTCGTGTGTGTGTGTGTGTGTATAAATATATTTTTAATAACAGGCAGAATTCTAACATGGCCCCCAATATTCCCTGGTATGCATACTCTGTACAATTCCTCCCCCTTGAGTGCAGACAGAACCTGGGAATATCATGGGATATCATTTCCATGATTATGTTATATTTTAAGCAAACGGGATTTTGCAAATATAATTAAGGTATTTGTCAGTTGACTTTGACTTAATCAAAAGGGAGATTATCTCGGGTGGGCCTGACCTAATCTGTTGAGCCCATAGATGAGATAAGAAACAGCAGCAGAGGTTTTTCTGTTGTCCTGGGAGCAAACAGCCATGCTGTGAAAGGAAAGGGCCCTGTGGCACAGACGGCACTGAGAGGGGTCTAAGGCCAACAGCTTGTGAGAAAACAGACCTAAGCCCTACAGCCACAAGAAAGAGACCCTGCCCACAGTCAGTGAGCTTGGAGGAGGAACCTGAATTTAAGACAAGATCCCAGTGCTGGCTGACACCCTCATTTCAGCCTGATAAGATCCTGAGCAGAGGACCCAGCTAACTCACATCCAGACTTCTGACCCACAGAAACTGTGAGATAATAAATGTGTGCCGGGTTAGCTGCTAAATGTATTATAATTTGTTACACAGTATTGGGGGAAATATGTATACATAGACACACACACACACACACACACACACACACTCTCTCTCTCTCTCTCTCTCTCTCTCTCTCTCTCAGACATTTACACCATAAAAGAATTTGGGAGAATTGGAGGAAAGCTTTATGGGATCCTTCCGATTATACAGAAACTATAACACTACCTATACAATAGAGGCAGTTTTGTATAACTATAGAGTTACCTGTCGAAACTATTCATCATTCACCTGCCAAGGAGAAATCACTGAATTTTCAAAGAACTATCTGGAGACTTCCAAACCAGTGCTTGACACCCTTCAGTGCACTCACAAATCCCTCAAGTATCTTAAAAAATCACAGACTCTGATTCAGGAGTTGTGGTCTGGGGCCTGAGATTCTGCATTTCTACCAAGCTCCCAGGTGATGCCAATACTATCACTGTGAGTAGTAACTGTCCAGGTTTTTCCCCTTTTTCCTAATAGGGCTTTATCTAAGTTACAGCAAATGGTTTCCTAACTGGCCTTAGAGAGCTATCAGATACAATCTCCTTCCCGTTATCCAACAGAGCAAGAGCCCTCCTATTGACTGTCCATTCAAAAAGTGAAAGGGCACTGGGACTTGTCCATCTCAGAAGTGAGATTTCCAAGACTGAGTTTAGCAGTCACTTCTCTGACACAGTGCAGGTCACAGGAGACTGGAAGTTTTGTTGAAATGTACGCCTAAGATTTGCAGCCTGGTCTAACCTCTATTCAAACTTCTGTGGCTGTGAAATTAGGCTGGAAGTCTTTGCATTTATTATAAGATTCTTGGTATTTCCTGTTTCCATTCAGGCTGGCAATATCACAAACACGGCCTCTCTAGTGGTTTTTGGTACTTCCACTAACCGTCCCAGCTAGAATCAAGAGTAGTAAAGCAGCACACAAAAGACACCATGTTTGAAAGACGTGTGGCGGGAATTTTCATTTGCGTAACCTCCAAAGAGGTTTCATTTGGTTTTTACTATAGGTGGAACAAAGGTAATTTCCTCAACTACATAAAATCATGTGCCTGGTTTCTCTTCCCCTCCCTTCTCACTGTCAAATATATTTCATTTCACCATGTTGGGTAGAGCTCTGAATCTGGAGACTAGAAAGGGATCTCTGGAGATTACCTGTCTGGTCTGTTGGTAGTAAATCAACCACAAGGGCAGGCAAATGCACTCACAGGTTTGTCTGAAGTTTAGGATAAACTGATAGCATCTCCAAAAGAGACTGGTTAGTTGTATTGATTAGTGAGGGAAAACTTCTTGCTCATGCTGACTGAGGAGAAGCAGAAAAGAGCTGGAGCAACTGGCCAAAGTTGGGGGAAAGGGAAATTGTGGTCAACGCAGAAGTTGAAGCCAGAGGCGACAAAGATAATAGACTTCTCAGGCAGCCAGGCAAACCCTTGAATCTAGGAACTGATTCAAGTCCTAGGGATTTATCCAAACTCAAAGAGGGAAAATAGCAAAAGTGATCTTCAGAAAAGAAAAAAGCCACACCCTCTTCTGAAAATTACCAAGTATTTCAACGTCAAGACCTACATGACACACATTGCCTGTCAAAGTCAGTGATGTATTTAGCATTACAATTACAGAGACTGGCCTTATTGAATGTGTAGATTTTGTGGCAAGGTGGAGCTAAGAGATGAAAAGGAACTGCTTTCGTGGAATTTGGTGGCAGACACTCCCTTGCCACTCACCAACCTTGCCTGGCAGCAGCCGGGGAATTGGAGACCAGGATCCTCTAGCTGATGCACCTCTCCCAAGCACATCTTCCAGATTGAGGATCAAAGCTTTGGTAGCCTAATGCCAAGATAGGACTATTCCTTGATGCCACTTTTTGAAAGGTCTCTTCTTTTGTTCTGAAGCAACCTTGGCACTAGGTATCGAATGCCCCATCAATGCCCAGTGTCCAGACATGACTTAGGAGACCCCAAGGTGTACTGATGCTGAGGGGTGTGTGGCAGAGAAAGTGTGGGATGAATTCTCCCCTTATGGGTCACACTGCAGTTTGCAGTAATTCCACTTATAATGTAGGAGTAACACAAACACACACACACATACACAGTATACAAAAAAATTCAGAGGTTTATATAATACTTCAAATATATATATTTATATCTTTTTATATATATGTTTATATATGTATGTAAGAATGTATGTTTACTTCTGTGAGCTACTTAAGAAAAACTGTCTGAAGGAGGGACCAGGCATCAAGGCAGGAGACCCAGAATACAGGGCAGAAAGGTAAGTGTCTCTACGGGGCATTTGGGGTGATAGAATCCCCACGCTAGATGGAGAGCGTGATGCGTGAGACCAAGAGTCCAAACTCTAAGCTGTAACTTCCCATGTGACAATCACACCCATTTGTGAAAATAAAAGCTCCATCGACCATGTCCACCTCAGAGTTCTCTGGAGGAGGGTGTTCCTCTCCATCCCTTGGCCAACATACCCGCTCCCTAGAGGGGACTTTCCCTCTGGCAGCATCACGCTGGCCAGCACTAAACCGTACTCCCCAAACCTCCCTGCCTGCCTCTGCCTCCACAACATGAATGAAGAAGAAAAATACACCCACTTAGAGAAGCCACAAGTCCCTGCCTCTACTCACTTTTCATTCTACCTCTCTGATCAACTTCAGTGTGAAACCAACAAGCTGCTACAGCAAAAAGTTAGCAACCTTGATTAGCAATTTGAAATCCTCTTGAAACTCCATACAAGATGGTCATACAGGATCAATGGAAGTTTAAAAAATAATCATACAAATTTTAAAAGTACCACTGCCAAATAATTGCGGCTGACTCCGGGTCAGATAATGATATGTAGACCTCAGGACTGCAGGGCTTTTCTGAGCCTTCCCTACATGTGCTGTGCACTTGCCTCTGGACCCTTGGATCTATCCCCCACCCTGACCCTGCTGTTCTGTAACACAGGGCTGGCCCCTGAGAGGTAAATTTCCCAGGTCCCCTTGCCCATGTGGTTTCTAAGTATGTTGGGGCAATGAGGAACACTGGCCTTGGGGGCTAGGGCAGGAGAAAGGAAGAAGCCTGAGTATTTCTCCTCCTCACTCTGCCTTGAGTGGCTTCCCAGGAGAAGTTGCATCTCCTCCATGTCTCCAGGCAGGCTTTCCTTCTAGGATCCAGATCTCTCCAAGCAACCTCTGAGCTCTGTAGACAACACCTCCCTGCTCTGTCCTCCAGCCCTACACATCCGCACTCTGCATTGTTCCTCCTTAGATTGCCTCACCTTCCCTTATTTTCAGCCCTTCCGATACCTCTCTGGTTCAATTCCTACATTAAATTCTTTTCTTTTTTTAACATCTTTATTGGAGTATAATTGCTTTACAATGGTGTGTTACTTTCTACTATATAACAAAGTGAATCAGCTATAGATTTACATATATCCCCTCCCTCTTACGTCTCCCTCCCACCTTCTCTATCCCACCCCTCTGGGCGGTCACAAAGTACTGAGCTGATCTCCCTGTGCTTCCCACCTGCACAGGGCTGCTTCCCACTAACTACCTATTTTACATAGTCCATGTCACTCTCTCACTTCGTCCCAGCTTACCCTTTCCCCTCCTCGTGTCCTCAAGTCCATTCTCTACGTCTGTGTCTTTATTTTTTTTTTTTACATTCCATATATATGTGTTAGCATATGGTATTTGTTTTTCTCTTTTTGACTTACTTCACCCTGTATGACAGACTCTAGTTCCATCCCCCTCACTACAAAAAACTCAGTTTCGTTTCTTTTTATGGCTGAGTAATATTCCATTGTATATATGTGCCATATCTTCTTTATCCATTCATCTGTCGATGGACACTTAGGTTGCTTCCATGTCCTGGCTATTGTAAATAGAGATGCAATGAACATTGTGGTACATGACCCTTTTTGAATTATGGTTTTCTCAGGATATATGCCCAGTAATGGGATTGCTGGGTCATAGGGTAGTTCTATTTTTAGTTTTTTAAGGAACCTCCATATTGTTCTCCATAGTGGCTGTATCAGTTTACTTTCCCACCAACAGGACAAGAGGGTTCCCTTTCCTCCACAACTTCTCCAGCATTTAGTGTTTGTAGATTTTTTGATGATGGCCATTCTGACTGGTGTGAGGTGATACTTCATTGAAGTTTTGATTTGCGTTTCTTTAATGATTAGTGATGTTGAGCATACTTTCATGTGTATGTGGCAATCTGTATATCTTCTCTGGAGAAATGTTTGTTTAGGTCTTCTGCCAATTTTTGGATTGGTTTGTTTGTTTTTTTGATATAGAGCTGCATGTGCTGCTTGTAAATTTTGGAGATTAATCCTTTGTCAGTTGCTTCTTCTGCAAATATTTTCTCCCATGCTGAGGGTTGTCTTTTTGTCTTGTTTATGGTTTCCTTTGCTGTGCAAAAGCTTTTAAGTTTCATTAGGTCCCATTTGTTTATTTTTGTTTTTATTTCCATTTCTCTAGGAGGTGGGTCAAAAAGGATCTTGCTGTGATTTATGTCATACGGTGTTCTGCCTATGTTTTCCTTTAAGAGTGTGATAGTGTCTGGCCTTACATTTAGGTCTTTAATCCATTTTGAGTTAATTTTTGTGTATGGTGTTAGGGAGTGTTCTATTTTCATTCTTTTTCATGAAGCTGTCCAGTTTTCCCAGCACCACTTATTGAAGAGGCTGTCTTTTCTCCATTGTATATCCTTGTCTCCTTTATCAAAAATAAGGTGACCATATGTTCATGGGTTTATCTCTGGGCTTTCTGTTCTGTACCATTGATCTATGTTTCTGTTTTTGTGCCAATACCTTACTGTCTTGATTACTGTAGCTTTGTAGTATAGTCTGAAATCCAGGAGCCTGATTCCCCCAGCTCCGTTTTTCTTTTTCAAGATTGACTTGGCTATTCGTGGTCTTTTGTGTTTCCATACAAATTGTGAAATTTTTTGTTCTAGTTCTGTGAAAAATGCCATTGGTATTTTGATAGGGATTGCATTGAATCTGTAGATTGCTTTGGGTTACATAGTCATTTTCACAGTGGTGACTCTTCCAATCCAAGAATGTGGTATATCTCTCCATCTGTTTGTATCATCTTTAATTTCTTTCATCAGTGTCTTATAGTTTTCTGCATACAAGTCTTTTGTCTCCTTATGTAGATTTATTCCTAGGTATTGCATTCTTTTTGTTGCAATGATAAATGGGAGTGTTTCCTTAATTTCTCTTTCAGATTTTTCATCATTAGTGTATAGGAATGCAAGAGAATCTGTGCATTAATTTTGTATCCTGCTACTGTACCAAATTCATTGATTAGCTCTAGTAGTTTTCTGGTAGAAACTTTAGGATTCTCTGTGTATAGTATCATGTCATCTGCAAACAGTGACAGCTTTACTTCTTCTTCTCCAATTTGGATTCCTTTTATTTCTTTTTCTTCTCTTATTGCTGTGGCTAAAACTTCCAAAACTATGTTGAATAATAGTGGTGAGAGTGGACAACCTTGTCTTGTTCCTGATCTTAGAGGAAATGGTTTCAGTTTTTCACCATTGAGAACAATGTTGGCTGTGGGTTTGTCATATATGGCCTTTATTATGTTGAGGAAAGTTCCCTCTATGCCTACTTTCTGGAGGGTTTTTATCATAAACGGTGTTCAATTTTGTCAAAAGCTTTTTCTGCATCTATTGAGATGATCATATGGTTTTTCTCCTTCAATTTGGTAATATGGTGTATCACATTGATTGATTGGCATATATTGAAGAACCTTTGCATTCCTGGGATAAACCCCACTTGATCATGGTGTATGATACTTTTAATGTGTTGTTGGATTCTGTTTGCTAGTATTTTGCTGAGGATTTTTGCATCCATGTTCATCAGTGATATTGGCCTGTAGTTTTCTTTCTTTGTGACATCTTTGTCTGGTTTTGGTATCAGGGTGATGGTGGCCTCATAGATTGAGCTTGAGAGTGTTCCTCCTTTTGCTATATTTTGGAAGAGTTTGAGAAGGATAGGTGTTAGCCCTCTAAATGTTTGATAGAATTCACCTGTGAAGCCATCTGGTCCTGGACTTTTGTTGGAGGATTTTTTAATCATAGTGTCAATTTCTGTGCTTGTTATTGGACTGTTTGTATTTTCTATCTCTTCCTGGAAGGTTGTGCTTTTCTAAGAATTTGTCCATTTCTTCCAGGTTGTCTATTTTATTGGCATATTGTTGCTTGTAGTAATCTCTCATGATCCTTTGTATTTCTGCAGTGTCAGTTGTTACTTCTCCTTTTTCATTTCTAGTTCTATTGATTTGAGTCTTCTCCCCTTTTTCTTGATGGGTCTGGCTAATGGTTTATTAATTTTGTTTATCTTCTCAAAGAACCAGCTTCTAGTTTTATTGATCTTTGCTATTGTATTCTTCACTTCTTTTTCACTTATTTCTGATCTGATCTTTATGATGTCTTTCCTTTTGGTAACTTTGGGGTTTTTTTTGTTCTTCTTTCTCTAATTGCTTTAGGTGTAAGGTCGGGTTGTTTATTTGAGATGTTTCTTGTTTCCTGAGGTAGGCTTGTAGTGCTATAAACTTCCCTCTTAGAACCTCTTTTGCTGCATCCCATAGGTTCTGGGTCATCGTGTTTTCATTGTCATTTGTTTCTAGGTATTTTTTGATTTCTTCTTTGATTTCTTCAGTGACCTCTTGGTTATTTAGTAGTGTATTGTTCAGCCTCCATGTGTTTGTATTTTTTACAGATATTTTCCTGTAATTGATATCTAGTCTCATAGCATTGTGTTCAGAAAAGATACTTGATACCATTTCAATTTTCTTAAATTAACCAAGGCTTGAGTTGTGACCCAAGATATGATATATCCTGGAGAATGTTTCATGAGCACTTGAGAAGAAAGTGTATTCTGTTGTCTGTGGATGGAATGTCCTATAAATATCAATTAAGTCCATCTTGTTTAATGTATCATTTAAAGCTTGTGTTTCCTTATTTATTTTCATTTTGGATGATCTGTCCATTGGCGAAACTGGGGTGTTAAAGTCCCCTACTATGATTTTGTTACCATTGATTTCCCCTTTGATGGCTGTTAGCATTTACCTTATGTATTGAGGTGCTCCTATGTTGGGTGCATAAATATTTACAATTGTTATATCTTCTTCTTGGATTGATCCCTTGATCATTATGTAGTGTCCTTCTTTGGCTTTTGTAATAGTCTTTATTTTAAAGTCTATTTTGTCTGATATGAGAATTGCTACTCCAGCTTTCTTTTGATTTCCATTTGCATGGAATACCTTTTTCCATCCCCTCACTTTCAGTCTGTATGTGTCCCTAGGTCTGAAGTGGGTCTCTTGTAGACAGCATATATATGGGTCTTGTTTTTGTATCCATTCACCCAGTCTAAGTCTTTTGGTTGGAGCATTTAATTCATTTACATTTAAGGTAATTATTGATTGTATGTTCCTATTACTATTTTCTTAATTGTTTTGGGTTTGTTATTGGAGGTCTTTCCCTTCTCTTGTGTTTCCTGCCTAGAGAAGTTCCTTTAGCATTTGTTGTAGAGCTGGTTTGGTGGTGCTGAATTCTCTTAGCTTTTGCTTGTCTGTAAAGGTTTTACTTTCTCTGTTGAATCTGAATGAGATCCTTGCTGGGTAGAGTAATCTTAGTTGTAGGTTTTTCCCTTTCATCACTTTAAATATGTCCTGCCACTCCCTTCTGGCTTGCAGAGTTTCTGCTGAAAGATCAGCTGTTAACCTTATGGGGATTCCCTTCTGTTATTTGTTGTTTTTCCCTTGCTGCTTTTAATATTTTTTCTTTGTATTTAATTTTTAATAGTTTGATTAATATGTGTCTTGTCATGTTTCTCCTTGGATTTATCCTGTATGGGACTCTCTGTACTTCCTGGACTTGATTGACTATTTCCTTTCCTATATTAGGGAAGATTTCAACTATAATCTCTTCAAATACTTTTTCAGTCCCTTTCTTTTTCTCTTCTTCTTCTGGGACCCCTATAATTCAAATGCTGGTGCATTTAATGTTGTCCCAGAGGTCTCTGAGACTGTCCTCAATTCTTTTCATTCTTTTTTCTTTATTCTGCTCTGCAGTAGTTATTTCCACTATTTTATCTTCCAGGTCATTTATCCATTCTTCTGCCTCAGTTATTCTGCTATTGATTCCTTGTAGAGAATTTTTAATTTCATTTATTGTGTTGTTCATCATTGTTTGTTTGCTCTTTAGTTCTTCTACGTCCTTGTTAAACGTTTCTTGTATTTTCTCCATTCTATTTCCAAGATTTTGGATCATCTTTACTATCATCACTCTGAATTCTTTTTCAGGTAGACTGTCTATTTCCTCTTCAATTGTTTGTTCTGGTGGGTTTTTACCTTGCTCCTTCATCTGCTGTGTGTTTCTCTGTCTTCTCATTTTGCTTAACTTACTGTGTTTGGGGTCTCCTTTTTGCAGGCTGCAGGTTCATAGTTCCTGTTGTTTTTTGTGTCTGCCCCCAGTGGCTAAGGTTGGTTCAGTGGGTTGTATAGGCTTCCTGGTGGAGGGGACTAGTGCCTGTGTTGTGGTGGATGAGGCTGGACCTTGTTTTTCTGGTGGGCAGGACCACATCCGGTGGTGTGTTTTGGGGTGTCTGTGACCTTATTATGATTTTAGGCAGCCTCTCTGCTAATGGGTGGGGTTGTGTTCCTGTCTTGCTAGTTGTTTGGTATAGGGTGTCCAGCACTGTAGCTTGCTGGTTGTTGAGTGGAGGTGGTCTTAGCGTTGAGATGGAGATCTCTGGGAGAGCTTTTGCCATTTGATATTATGTGGAGCCAGGACGTCTCTGCTGGACCAATGTCTTGAACTCAGCTCTTCCACCTCAGAGACACAGGCCTGACACCCGGCTGGAGCACCAAGACCCTTTCAGCCACACAGCTCAGAAGAAAAGGGAGAAAAAAAGAAAGGAAGGAAGGAAGAAAAATAAATAAATAAAATTAAATTAAAAAGTTATTAAAATAAAAAAATTAAAAATTATTTAAAATTAAAAAAATTTTAAAAGAAAAAAAGAAAGAAGAGAGCAACCAAACCGAAAACAAATCCACCAGTGATAACAAGTGCTAAAAACTATACTTAAAAAGAAAAAGAAACAGACAGAACCCTAGACAAATGGTAAAACAAAGCTATACAGACAAAATTACACAAGGAATCATATACATACACACTCACAAAAAGAGAAAAAGGAAAGTATATATATATATATATAAAAGGAGGAAGAGAGCAACGAAATCAATAAACAAATCTACCAATGATAATAAACTCTAAATACTAAACTAAGATAAACATAAAACCAGAAACAAATTAGATACAGAAAGCAAACCCCAAGTCTACAGTTACTCCCAAAGTCCACTGCTTCAATTTTGGGATGATTCGTTGTCTATTCAGGTATTCCACAGATGCAGGGTACATCAAGTTGATTGTGGAGATTTAATCCGCTGCTCCTGAGGCTGCTGGGAGAGATTTCCCTTTCTTTTCTTTGTTCACACAGCTCCCGGGGTTCAGCTTTGGATTTGGCCCCACCTCTCTCAGACAGGATGGGGTTAAAGCAGCAGCTGATTCGGGGGCTCTGGCTCACTCAGGCCAGGGGGAGGGAGCGGTACGGAATGTGGGGTTAGCCTGTGGCAGCAGAGGCCAGCGTGATGTTGCACCAGACTGGGGCACGCTGTGTGCTCTCCTGGGGGAGTTGTCCGTGGATCACAGGACACTGGCAGTGGCGGGCTGCACAGGCTCCCGGGAGGGGAGGTGTGGTTAGTGACCTGTGCTTGCACACAGGCTTCTTGGTCGCTGTGGCAGTGGCCTTCGAATTTCATGCCCGTCCCTGGTGTCTGTGCTGATAGTTGAAGCTCATGCCCATCTCTGGAGCTCGTTTAGCAGTGCTCTGAATCCCTTCTTCTCGTGCACCCTGAAACAATGGTCTCTTGCCTCTTTGGCACCTCCAGACTTTTTCCTGGACTCCCTCCCGGCTAGCTGTGGCACACTAGCCCCCTTCAGGCTGTGTTCACACAGCCAACTCCAGTCCTCTCCTTGGGATCTGACCTCCCAAGCCAGAGCCTCAGCTCCCAGCCCCCACCTACCCCAGCTGGCGGGTGAGCAGACAAGCCTCTCAGGCTGATGAATGCTGGCACTGATGCTCTGTGCAGGAATCTCTGCTTTGCCCTCTGCACCCCTGTTGCTGCGCTCTCCTCCGTGGCTCTGAAGCTCCCCTACCCCACCACTCCCCATCCCCGGTCTCCACCAGTGAAGGGGTTTCCTAGTGTGTGGATACTTTTCCTCCTTCACAGCTCCCTCCCAGAGGTGCAGGTCCCGTCCCTATTCTTTTGTCTCTGTTTTTTCTTTTTTCTTTTGCCCTACCCAGGTACATGGGGAATTTCTTGCCTTTTGGGAAGTCTGAGGTCTTCTGCCAGCATTCAGTAGGTGTTCTGTAGGAGTTGTTCCACATATAAATGTATTTCTGATGTTTTTGTGGGGAGGAAGGTGATCTCCACGTCTTACTCCTCTGCCATCTTACTTTTTTTTTTTTTTGCGGTACGCGGGCCTCTCGCTGTTTTGGCCTCTCCCTTTGCAGAGCACAGGCTCCAGACGCACAGGCTCAGCAGCCATGGCTCATGGGCCTAGCCGCTCTGCGGCATGTGGGATCTTCCCGGACCGGGACACGAACCCATGTCCCCTTCATCGGCAGGCGGACTCTCAACCACTGGGCCACCAGGGAAGCCCCCATCTTACTTTTTAACACTAACATTCTATGTGAAGTATTGCCAAAAATCTAATCAACTCTGTACATATAACTACCAGTTTACAGGAAGTAAAAGAATAGAGAAACATGCTAAAAAAAATACAGTGGAAATCCAATGAATATCCAGGGGAAACTCCAGGACAAGGGATCTGATTTCTTCAAAAAGTAAGGAATTGCTGGAGGCAGCCTGCCGCGGATCTGAGCACCAGCTAATTGTGGACTCAGCCTACCTCCACAGGATCACTTTGCCTAAGAGAAAAAGCTGGGTATGTGGGAGAAGCCCTGGCATGCTAAGATCTGCGCCCCCCCACCACCATTATATTCTATTAAACAACTTTGTGTGGGTTCAGTTTTCTTGAAAAACCATAATGGTTACAAAACATAATTGTTTTATGCCTCTTCAAGAGGAAGAATGAACATGCCCAAGACTTGTTTCGCCATATTCCCTTCACTTTTGTGACCACCTACAACCTTCCTGCAGAAGAAATGGTAAATTCTATTAAGATACATTTGCCTGTTTTTGCAAAGTTCTACCTCCTAAACCCAGAATACTTTCACATGAAATGAAGGACACCCTCTAGGACATTTCATGGCCTCTGAAGGCCAAAGATGACACAGATAAGCCCATAATTAAACCTCCAAGAAGGGATGAGAGGAGAGGAGACATCCCAGAGCTGAAGGCCAATTTCTAGAGCCCAAATGGCTCCCACCAAAAACGCAGGTCATCCACATGAACCAGTGTCTTTGTTCCTTGAAAGTCAAGGAGAAGAGCATACTCTACTGACCCCCTAGAATCATGCCCTCCAGCTCTGGCTCAACTCTCAGTACCACTTAGAACTTACACAGTACTTTCTATCTTCAAACAACTATGTGGACATTAACCAATTATTCTGTTCTTGGCCCTACGCCGGGTTACACTATCAAGATTTGACAAACACTTTGTACTCTCTGTAGTTCTGTAGGAATGTAGGTTTGTCTATTTCAATGAAAACTGAAGCCAAGCTGGGACCTTCGGCTGAAGGAAGCCTTGACAATTTAATATTTAATACAAACATCCTGTTCTCACAAATTGATCTTCTTTAACAGAAAAAAGAATTGTCATTAGAACACAGCTGAGCAAAAAGGGAAAAGGTTATAAACTTTGAAAAGAACAAAATAGTTAATGTTTGGAGCTTTGTAAGTGTTTTCAACAGACAGTTGTGCAGCTGTGGTTACTTGGGAGGTGGGCTTTTGCTTCACCTCCTTTCCTCTGCCGATGGGTGCCTGTTATTGAAGGTTTACATTTTGTTTATGCTCTCCATGATGTGCAGATATTTTCTTTGCCTTTTGAATTTCCTCCTTCTTTCTTCCCCTTTGAAGCTCTTTTGCTTCTCATTCACTGAGCTGATGAAGAGCAAGAGAGAAATGAGTCCTTAAAAAGAAAGCTACTTGCTTAAAGCAAGATCAGGGACCATGGACGGAGCTGCCGTCCAAGCCTCTCCACCCTGTTCCTTCTCCAGCCTGATCTCTGCCCTGAGAGGACCACCCTCTCCCTCCAGGCCTTCCTCACTGCCTCTTCTGAGAGTCATGCTGCAGAACTGGCTCTCTGCAATGGAAATCAAGGCAACTGGCTCCAATGCCAGAACTTCACTGTGGCAAAAATATCTCCACTTTTTGTCAGACTTCTGAGCATCAGACAACTGGAGTATAACCAAGACCCACGAAATACCGTTTGCAATCTGGTCTTGATTTAAAAGCCGACCACATGGCATTTGCACTTCTCCTTGACTGACAAGTTCCTTCACAAAGCAGCCTTGGCATTCCCGTCCTGCTTGTCCCTGGGACTTCAGATAAGTAATTTTGGCATTGGCTACGCTCAAAAATATTCTACCAGGGAATGGAGCTATATGATCATCCCTAAAGGATAAGGGGTCAACCCTAATAACATTATGCCCCAATCAAAAATAGAAAAAAATAGAGACAACTTGGGTTTCAAAGAGCGTTAGCAGTCAACAAGCTGCTATTTCATGGTGGGCACTTGGTGATTAAAGTTTCCACTGGAGACTCAAGCACTCTTAATGGCTGGCATTTAGTAAAGCAAAGAAAAACAGAGGTTTATAAGAATCCTAGAAAAATTCCCTCCCACGGATTCCCGTGCCCTGGATTCCATATAACAATGTATTGAAATCACAATCTCACTTAAAGGTTTGACTCCAGTGACCCCAGTTTTCAGCAATTTATTCTTGTTTCTTACAACTCCTGTATTATCTATTCTCTCTTTCTCTCCCATATAGATATTATGTCATACTGCCTTATAGTATTATATTCTATATTATTTATAATTTTGTGAGCATATGTTTTGTCTTTTTGTCTTAGCTTGGGAAAAGCAGCAGAACCTGAGACAAGATGCAACTACCTCCTGGAATTGTCCAGCTGCAAAGTGAGAGACTGGAGCATTTACCCACCAGGTCCCGTCCCTCACTGTACAAGCGTCATCCCTGGGTGTACTGATTCCCCAGCTCTCCTGAGTAGCTCTGAACCAGCCAAACAAGCTCCAGCTTCCATGGCTTGGCAGGAGCCTCGGGGGCAGAGCAGAGAAAGCCATGTAGCACACCCTCGAAGTGAGATGCTGACAGCTGGAGTTGAGTCTTGAGGTCATTGAATTGTTTCCCACGCGTGGGCTGAAACCAGAAGTGAGCCATGAGTCTGTGATGCCAATACCAGTGGCATTGCTGTGTCTATCATGCCAACTTGGGCTGCAAGTTTCTCAGGGCAGAGGCTGTCTTCTCTGATTTGGTACCATCCATGCACCTTGCACAGCACCAGGTATTTGGAGGGAGGAGCAATAAATATTTCTGATGAGAACAAGTTCAGAATAAATCAATCATGTATGACCCAATGCTTCTTTTATTTCCTTCTATCTTCTTACGCTTAATTTCACTTGACATTCTGCTAATATTTTATAACAAAACAGATAGTTGAGCCATGGTAGAAAGAGCATTGAAAGTTACAATGGCGGTGCCTGGGTTTGAGTCTTAGCTCAGCCTTAGACTAACTGAGTGGCATTGGGCAGGTCAAAAGTCTCTCCAAGCTTTGATTTCCAAACCTGTAAGATGCTTTGCTGTTGAGATTAATATCAAAATGAGCATATGCTTGTGTGAAAAGTAGTTGGAAACCATGGAAATGTGTAAGGGACATTCCTCCTCCTCATCTCCATGGATAGCTGCTTCCTAAATATCCACTCTTCCAATGTAAAAGTCTGAGCATTGCTAAGTGCCCATGAGACACAGAACATAGGAAAGTGATACAGTCTGACCAGGGTCCCCTGCTACCTGATGAATTCTGAGCCATTTCACAACTTCTGGTCAATACACATCTTCCTAAAAGAGTAGATCTCACCAGCCCCCTTTGGTAAGAAAATGTTGTCATGCAAAGACCCCAAATCAGCCACTTTTCTCAAAACCCCGGCTTATTTCCCTAAAGCCTTCCACTGTATCATTTACTTTCTACCACAAATAATGCTTATATAATAATCCATCTCAAAATGCCATGGCTTAAAGCAAAAGTCACTATGAAAAAAGGATATAGATTGGTTGAGTGAATAGAAGGATGGGTAGATAGATAGATATATGATAAAACAAATACAGTAAAATACTAGGTGGTGAGTAAATGGCTGTTCACTGAAAAATCCATTCAATTTTTCTCTATGTTTGAATTTTTAATTTAAAAATGTCAAAAGAAAAATTAAACATTATTTAGTTCACAAACACAGGCATACCTCTTTTTATTGCACTTGGCTTGCACTTCACAGATATTATGTTTTTTACAAATTGAAGGTTTGTGACAACCCTGCACTGAGCAAGTCTATCTGTGCCATTTTTGAACAGCATTTGCTCACTTTGTGTCTCTGTGTCACATTTTGGTAACTATCAAAATATTTCAAACCCTCCCACCAGCAAAAAGATCACAACTAGCTGAAGGCTCAGATGATGGTTAGCATTTTTAGCAATAGTTTTTTTAAATTAAGGTATGCACATTAGGCATAATGCTATTGCACATTTAGTAGACTACAGTATAGTGTTAATGTAACTTTTACATGCACTGGTAAACCAAAAAAATCCTGTGACCCACTTTATTGCGATATTTGCTTTATTGCAGTGGTCTGGAACTGAACCAGCAATGTCTCTGAGGTCTGCCTGTATGCGGGTTCCTCTGTTCGGGGCTGGGCTGGGCTGATCTTGGCTGGGTGTACTCATGCTTCTGTCCTGTAAACTGCTGGATCCACTTGGGATATGTGATCTAGGATGGCCTTACCTGGGATAACTCTCTTCCATATTTTGTCCTCCAGCAGGCTAGCAGGGGTTTGGTCGCATGATGGTCACAGGAATTCAGAGAAGTAGAATTGTGCAAGGCTTCTTGAGTTCTTGGCTTGGAAATGTCACACTATCACTTTCGCTGCAGACTATTGGCCAAAGCAACTCATAAAGCCAGCCCAGATTCAAGAGGTAGGGAAATAATAAATAAGAAAAGTGAAGACCTGGGGTCATTTTTGCAACTGACTGCATCTAGCTTGCTGGTTGCTAACCACTGTTACCACAAAGCCATGGAGATTCCACATTCAGACTTACATACTCAATTTCGATCACTCACCAGCAGTCACATGCATAGAACTTTTGGGGTCTAGACATCCTCAGATCCAAGAAGAGAGGGATTGTACTTTAAGATCTATATTGGTCAGGTGAGGCTGCAGGCCAAGTAAAGTTAGTAATTGCCCTCCTGAAGCACTAATCAGGAAGTGAAGGTTCTACCATTCACACTCAGGGGTCCTACTGCCCCCAGCCATCTCCATCATCCAATCCTATGGTTTGCCCTAAACCCATAGGTCTCCCTATGCAATCTCCTTCCTGGTGCATTGTTTTCCTTTACTTACAGCTTGTGGGCTGTCCCTTGTAAACTAAGATGAGGTCACTGACCCACCTTTCCCAGAGCTCGTACCTTCCCTCTGTTCGGCAGAGATTTTAGGGTTCATCAAGCCTGCCATCAGAAGATGTCTCCTGGTCCTCCTCATAGTCAGAGGAATTAGGTGGACATAAGCAGTGCAGCCCTGGTCAGAGAATAAACTGTCTCTTTGTTCTGAGTGCTACAAACATGCCTGGGGTGAAAACTCCAACATCATTACCGTCATACTAATAGACCACTGGCTCAGACAGCTAACAACAGGGGTGATGGCAAACACAACACTCTAAAAACTGGGAAGCCTAGTAAGCATTGCCCTCTTGAAAGCCAATTCAGGTGGAGGGTCTTTCAGCAACCTTATGTTACTAGTCTCAGTAAAGAGAAGCAGACAGTGATAATCACTTCCTAATAAGGACCATTGAGGTATTAGTAAGCGAGCTATGGAATCAAGCTTTTCTTATTAGCCACTTACCAAACTCAAAGGCTATGAGATTTAAGAGTTTTTAATTAGCCTTTTCATTACATCATTAGTACTTCCCTACTCATGCCACACAGAGAGAGCAGAAAGCTCTAATTTATGGTGTTTATTGATTATGTTATTTGATTATAGATGACAGCTAGGCCTGTCCAGCATTCTCAAGAGCTGAGGAGAGGATGACTTAGAGTGAGGAGTTAGGATGAGTGAGAAGTTGGACATCAGGGAAAAATGAACAGTTTTTTAGCTCAACATGAATGAAATCACAGACTCCTTGCCCCATTCTCTTTGACACAGAAGATATTAGCATGGCCTGTAAAGGGACCTCCTTAATTTCTTAAAAAATAACAGTAAAAAGGAGAGAGAGAACAGAGAACTGAAATATTTGCAACAATACTCATTTTAATAGGTCAGATGATGGCAGAGATGTAAGCCACACCCACTCTAAGTACAAATCAGATACTTCTGTCCACTAGACCTCCATTTAGACTCAGAGAGTAGACACTGGTGTAGTGACCTACTGAGCCCAAGATGAGTGACTACCTTCCACGTACCTGCATCCTCCATCTGTAAAAGGAGGGGTTAAAACTAGGTCCTTTTTCAGATGTCTTCCACCACTAATATTCCGGGACCCCGAAGCCAATATCTAATACCTGCCTTCCCCAGGTCAGTCACCCTTACCAGTGCTGAGTCCCCAAAACAATCCTGGAAGGTTGGTATCATACTAAACCCTGTTTTCCTAAGACTTACAAGGGTTTCAAGACTTGCTGATTCCCTGCTACTCACAGCTGCTGTGAGGAAAAGCAGCACGGGCATCGCAGGAAACCTGCGTGAGAGGCAGAGTTTCAGGCCCCACCCATACCTACTGGGTCTGAATCTACAGTTTAACAAAACCCCCAGGGGATTCGTACCCATGGCACATTTTAAGAAGCATTGCCCTAGGTCACAAAGCCACGAAATGTCAAAGCCAGAAGGCAAATTCATCACCACCCCCCCACCCCAATATTATATCCTGTATTTTCCCACCCATACCACACCCATGAGTCCTCCTTCCAGAAGAAACAGGCACTTGTTTAGCTCTTCTTATCAGCCATGGTCAGGATGCCAAGCAAATGTCCCGATACCCTCTGCAATGTTTCTCCAACATGTTTTTTTAAACCTATTACGGTAAGTCCCCTACATACGAACCTTCAAGTTGAGAACTTTCAAATTACCACATGCATGCATCCTCCACAAGTGGCTGTGCTTTTGTGTACTTTACAGTACTATATAGATTACAGTAGTACAGTATCCTTTATTTCAAGCCCAGGATGTCACCGATGACAAGAATAAAAGAGCTACTACCCAGACCACCGGATCGTTTTATCAAGAGGGTAGATAGAATTGAATCCAGCAAGGAACCAGAACCTGTGGCACTAATGTCAGGCATGAGTGAAATTGCAGCTTGCCCTCCATCTCCTATTGCTGACGATCCTTCAGCTCTACCATCTCCCACCTCCTCTCCCTCCTCCAGTCAGTACCTCTTTTTGCCTGTTCACTCGATGCCAGCCCCTGTGTGCCAGCTGTTGTACTGTACTACTGTACTTTTCAAGGTACTGTACTGTAAGATATAAAATGTTTTCTTTATATTTTGTGTTTGTTGGTTTTTTATGTATTATTTGTGTGAAAAGTATTATAAACCTATTACAGTACAGTACTATAGAGCCAATTGTGTACCTAAGCTAACTTTGTTGGTCTTACAAACAAATTGGACTTACGAACACGCTCTCGGAATGGAATTCATTCATATGTAAGGGACTTACATACTTACTTACTGTACACACCACCAGAATCATAGAATCTTTCACTTGATGGTTTGCATACCATGTAATTAAATTAATTACACGCCCATGTAATTAAATTAATTTTAAATCCAAAATGACAGCATTGCCAATAGTCTTCGAAATGATAGATAAACCAACTTTTCAAATGACTTTAAAGGTAGGATCCAGGAATAAAACTAAAAGAAAAGCAAAGAGGGTTTTTTTTTTTCTGTCTATGAAAAGATTCTTTAAAAATAAAAAAGTTAAAATAATTAATTTTTTTAAAAAGTTTGTTGATGATGGGGTGGCAAAGGGCCACTACAAGCAGCAGGAAGGACTTGCTTTAAGGAGAATTGGCCTTGGTTTCTCTCTTGATGTTTCAGCTTAGAAAACATCAGAGGGGACCTCCGCTTAGCTGTGCGCAGTGCCGGTCTGGAGACCCCTGGGCAGACTAGGCCCCCATTGGTTGGGTTACTCTGGAGCTGTAAACACGGTGCTCTCCCAATCTGCTTTCCAAGATGAACTGTATATAGAGCATGTGTGTGGCGGGAGATGATAGCTCGCTTGAGGCTTTCAGCGATCGATGTTTACAGACTATAATGGAAACCACAAGTTTCTTCTTTAACTCAAGTCAGTATACATTCCTTCAACCCGCAGGCAAATTGGAGCAGGGAGGGGGGTTGGGAGAGGTTCACAATGAGTCATCATTTCACATTTTTTAACAGCTTAATGAGCATCTAGAAGTGCCGTATTAGCCAGCAAAAATACAGAGTCTTCTTTCCCCACCAATTTCAGCAATGACCCTATTTGGATGTGGAATTTCTTGAGCATCTATTTTCAGTGACTCCCCTCATGGAAGGTGAATGAATACTGTCTCTGCCACACAGTTACAAACAAAAACATATGAAAGGCCCCACAGCTAACTTTAAGTTAATAACCTTCCCTCATTTTGCCCCAAGTTTGGGAAGAGAAAAAAGTGATTTCTCCTAGGTTCCATTAATCCTCTGGAAGCCCCAGCCCAGGGTGCTTGGAAGGAAAGACAGAATTCTCAGATCTGCAGAGCAGTTCCCTCAGCCAAGTTCCACGGTGCTAACAGACAGATGTAAATATAGCTGAGGTTCTACAGCCACAGCTGTGCGCCTCTGGATCTCTCAGATCTATGTGTGTGATCATCAGAATTTTTCAGATCATCTAAAATAGCAGTCTCTGTGTGATCTTGGCAACTTTGGTATCCTGACCCACTTTCATATTTTATTTTCAGGGGCCACGTGCATTATCTGGGTAAAATAATGGGCAAAAGTACAGGATTTCCCAAAGTGACTTAATGTCTTGAATGTATGTGTGTTTGTACATAGATATTTTAATGCAATATTAAACATCATTAACATTTCTATATCTCTGATAATTGAAAGAGAGAAACTGAGTTTGTTCCAAGTTTTTTCCTGAGCTCCTAATAAATTATCCTTTGTCTTTTCACTTTTCTTTCTCCAATCCTTTTTAATATTATAGGCTGACCATATACTGGCTCCCAAGCCAGCTACAAGGTCTGAAGTATCCCCTTTGTCCTTTAGACCAATATTTGAATCTCTTGGATCAGTGTCAATTCTGCATCAGCCTAAAGGAAGGAGATGTCAAGAGTCACCCCGTTTCATGAGAATAATTCTGTGAGATTTTCTACTTGAATTTACAAAACATGAAATGCAAGGGTACCCTTTCTGTAATAAAGGCAGGGTACATGACTTTGAGATCTTGGGGCCATTTCTTCATGCCCCTACAGATTAGCTTTAAAACTACCTGCTATTTTAGAGCAAACATTCGTTTAAAGATTGAATTGTAACTCCTATAGAATTTGTGGCAATCAAGAAAAATATTCCTATTATATAATTCTGTGTGAATTCAACTGAGTTTCAGCTCAAAAGACTCTGGAATTCTTATCATAGATGATAGGAAAATAAAGGGTTAAAGAAGTAAATATGTTTTTAATTGCTTTCTAAACTAATAAACCTATTATAAACCTATTACAGTACAGTACTATAGAGCCAATTGTGTACCTAAAATATTTTACGTGAAATGCTGATTTCACTGGGTAAATTCCTCAGAATAAAGCTAATTGACCTTTTTAATAAAAAGGTCATCTCTCTACATTTATCATTCAATCTTATCATAGCACACTACTATTCAATATAGTCTTCTGAGGACTCTCTCAGCATAATTTCATGACTCTTACCTCAGTTTTCACTCTTTTTCTTCTCCTTTTCTGGAGGAAATCCATGTGTCCTGTGGACTGTGGGCCCCCAAAAGGAGGTTGTAACTATATACAAAGAGATGTGTGGACAGAGAAATTTCCATATTTGTCCTTTCATTCATTCTTTAATTCATTCAGCAGCTATTTATTGAGAATCTAGTATGTATGCTATGCTAGTGGCTGGGAGACTGGCAATTGACAGAACTCATGCATTCATGTAGCTTCCATTTTAATGGGGTTATAAAGTGTGGCTAGTGGTGATTAAATAACTAATTAACAAGATAAAGTAATAAGAAAAGTATCAAATGGTGTTACATGCCATGTAAAAAATTAAAGGTAAGTGGACTTCATTTGGATCCTGATTGAAAAACCAATTGTAAAAGACATTTTTGAATCAATCGAGGAAAACTGAACACTGTGTATTTTATGATGTTAAATAAACAATGCTAATTTTGTTGGATAGTGGTTTTATGCAGATGTTTAAAAAGAAAGATACGTCCTTATCTATTAGAGATAGCTACTGAAGTGCTTACAAGTGAATTTGCTAGGATTTGCTTAAGAACTTTCTCAAAAAAAGGAGTGATGATAGAAGAAACAAGAAAGGCAGAAAGAATGGTTGTTATTGCTAGGTGATGACCACAAAGGATTCACTGTACTGTTTTCTCTACATTCGTGTGTATTTGAAAATATCCTTAAAAGTTAATAATCATAATCATAATGCCTTATTGCACTGGTGTGCAGAGTTAACGTTGCCTGAACACCAGGATGTGGCAGCTGCCCTGCTGACACAATTATTGTGGCCGCTCCATAGGAACAGGATGGATCCTCACCCAAAATTTGGTTCAGATGTCAAGAATAGTGATGCCATCCATACACCAAGAAGTAATACAAAGATTTATTGTTTATATCATGAGGCTTTGCAGGGAGAACAGGGCAGCCCCCTGCCCCAACCCCGGCTGATCTGAAACTGACTTGGTGTTTTCATTGTGTTGTGGGTGGGTCCGGGTAAGGGTTCCCATGTGCAGACAGGGCCTCGTGTGGCTTGAATCTCCCACCAGCTCCAAATGGAGCACCAGGTTTTTTTGTTTTTTTGTTTTTTAACCAGGGGTCCCAGAGGTGGGGCACAAGGGAGAAGGGCTGGAGGTTGACTCAATTGCCAATGGCCAGTAGTTATCAATCATGACGAGGTAATGAAGCCTCCATAAAAACCCCAAAGTCAGGGCTTCTGGTTGGTGAACATGGAGATTGGGGAAAGGGTGCACACCTGGAGAGAGCATGGAATCTCCTCCTCTTTTCCCCACACCTTGCCGTGTGCATCTCTCCCATCTGGCTGTTCCTGAGTCATACCCTTTCATTATCAACGGGTGATCCAGTAAGTAAAATGTTTCTCTCATTTCTGTCAGCTGCTCTAGCAAATTAATCAGACCCGAGGAGGGGGTCATTGAAGCCTCAATCTATAGCAGGTTGATGGGAAACATAAGCAATGACCTGGACTTGTGATTGGCCTCTGAAGTGAAGGGGAAGGGGCAGTCTTGTAGGACTGAGCCCTCCACCTGTGGGATCTGGTGCTGTCTCCAGGTGGACAGTGTTAGAATGGAGTTAAATTGTGGGACACTCAGTGGGTGTCCGAGAATTTCTTGCTGGTGAGCACCCCCATCCACAGCATATATACACCCAAAAGTTGGATTTCATGACCAGAACCTCTAACCATGCAAGAGTGTGAGCTCAGTGATGCTAGACTTTCGGTTTTGTCATGACAAGTCGGAAGTCTAGATTTCTTTTTTATGTCCAGATGTGTAAATGTTGGCAATAAATTTAATTTTTAAATATACTTTGCAGACCAACACTCTGTAGCTTGAACAAAACAGGTCTGTTGGTTAAAAGTGGTCTTTGGATAGCCAGTGTGCAACCTCTGAGCAAAAGAATCACAGAGATTCCAACATAGAAGGTCTGATGAGACAGCTTTGATTGGTTTCTCTAGATGCTCTGGGTGAAGCTGGTGCTGATGGTGCTGGCCCGTGGACCACACCTGGAGTAGCACTGTTCTATACTTCTACTCCATTATGCTTTCTCCACCTTATTGGACTGCATAAGGTCCAATATTTCATAGTCTTCGTTGAAGCAGCCTATGCTTCTTCTCTTCCCTTTCATTGAGCATCCTACCTGCCTACTGATACCTCTCCTTCCCTTTTCTGGCCCTCAGCACTTTTCAGGAGACAAACTGGATTCTCAGGTTAGCCATTGATGCCCTTTTTCTATCCCTTTCTCAAAATGAAATGAAATAGCATGAAACACATCATGATATAGAAAGGCAGACAGAACTTCAAATAAGTTGGCTCATTATTTCCCTCCATAAACTAGGGAAGGGCATAAACAAAACACGGTATTGCTGAGGGGAAGCCAGTGCAGGCTGCGCTTGGTTTTCACCAAGCAGTGACCTCCTCCAGTGAATTAAATGCCCAGAGCCCCAGTCTCATCTGGTCCTCATTTTCAATTGTCAGTAAACTGATATGTTTTTTTTTTTCACTTTCATTATAGCTTGTTTTCATCTAGTTTATATTTCCAAATGTACTGGTTTTCAAGCCTGAACTGTCATATCAAAAAAATAAAAAATATAGGTTAGCCGACCCAATGGCACCAGGGAGGGGGCCCAGCCTTTGGCTTATGGGAACTCCTTGGAGATTTCCTTTACTCTGAGCTAACACCAATGGGAGTCACCAAGTTGGTGGGGTGGAGGGGTGCAAAGTGAGTATTAAAGGGGGTGGGGGGGAAACTGCCTTACTTACCCCTGTGTGGGGTGGTATGCTGAGCAGAGAGAAAAGAGAATGAAAAAAATCCCTAGAGTTTTCCACGTACTATACTCTCTGACACCTTCTAGCAAGGACACAGAGGGAGTGGAGGGCTAGGCAAAGGGGTCACCAATCTTACAGCAGAGATCTGTAAACTTGCCAGATGATGGAGAAAAGGTCTGACTCTTCCAACCAGTGAGAGTGGAGACCCATGTTTTGTGCACAGAAAGAAACAGCCAAAACCCTTCCCTCTGACTCAGTCTCAAAAGAATTAGCAAATGGAACGAACACAATGGGGAATGAGCTATGAACATTCCCAGCACCCACCCTGAGGTACATAGACACACCCTTCTGTAGGACGAAAGCCATCCAGGGTGACCCTCACAGGTGCCTGCCAGGCCTCCAGCTGCACCATTATTGGAGGGTCTGAGCTCATTCTCTTGGGCAGGGGCCTCCCTCTGCTGAGCTCCCCACAGCTGGGTCAAGGCGTGTTTCCACCCCACGGCAGGAGGTATGACTTTGGCGATGGGGGTAGTACGGTAAACAGACTTGCAAGCTCTCCAGGGTAGAGCTCGAGACCTCATGGTCAGTACTTCAAGAGACTCAGGCCACCCTCAAATCTAGATGTGGTGGTGAATTAGGAGTCATCACAAGGCAGGCTCCATTTTCTATATCTCAGTTCAGAGCTAAGCTTTCTCCTTTACAGAAATGATTTAGAATATATCCCCAAACATGCTCTTCCTCCAAGTTTAACTTTTCATGTAGCAGCATAAAAAAATAAGTATTTGAAGTGTTGGCCTTCAGGGTCTTTCTCTGAAGTTTCTTTCCTCCTGGCTGATTCCAAGGCTCGTTCTTTTTTATGCTCTCCGTCTCTTCTGCCAAGGTCCTTGTTGTCCCTGAGTGGCAGCCCTCTCCCTTCGGAGGATGCTTGAACTCTCTGCTCTCTAGTCTCTTCATGAAGCTTCTGTTTCCATCTGGTATTAAGTTCAGGAAGTCAAAAAATTGTCCCCAGTTCTCATCTTTTATTGGTAGCTGGACCATTCTCTCTTGCTCTATTTTCTCCATTTTCATACACACACACACACACACACACACACACACACACCCCACACACCTCTTCTCACCATTATCTCTTCCTCTCTCCCTCCCACTCCTGACCTTCAGAAACCCAGGGCAATATACATCAGACAGTAGTAAAACTGATTACATTTTCAGGCTTTGCTGGGTATTGCGTTTTAGAGGAATTATCTCACCCATTCCTCAAATAATTCTGTGAGTGAGGAGCCATGCCATGCTCATTTGGGGATTCAGAGAGGTTAAGTATTTAGGCTGAAGTTGAACAGCTAGCAGAGGATGCAACCAGGATTTCAATTCCAGCATTGGCTCCAGGGCCCCTGCTTTAAACATACATTATGTTAACTCCTTCTCCCTCTCACAAGTGCAGGAAAGAATCTGATGAACTTCCCTCCAGAGCTGAGGATAAGCTGCCCAAGCCTACATTTTGGCTCAAGTACTTGGCAACTGAGAAACATTCAGAATTCTGCCGCACAGGGGGACCCTGTTCTATCAAGAATCAAGGCATCACGTCTGGTAACAGCAGTCATTCCCAACCTTAGCTGCACTGGGACCTGGAGCTTTTAGAATCCTGATGCCCAGTCCACACCCTCATCTGATAACATCAGAATACCTGGGGAACAGAGGGCAGGCATCAATATTTTTTAAATCTCCCCTGGTGATTCCAGTGTGCTACCTGAGACTGAGACTGAGAATCATTGAAATAGTGAAATGTCAGGCAACATCAAGCAAATTAGGAGAGCTCCTTTTGATGGGTGGCAGCGCTATCTCAACATCGTTGAAGTCATGGTATTGTGATCAAATTCATGCTTTTCCTCTGTATCACATCAACCAGGGAGAAACCTACCTAACAGTATCCAAAATGGCAGATGGCTATAAATAAAACCATTTTGAACTTGGAATCAATGAAACCTGGGTTTAGGGTCTATCAATCTGCCATGTGCTAGCTGTGTGACTTTTTTAATCTGTGGTAAGATACATAAAACAAAATTTACCATCTCAACCATTTTAAGTGTACAATTCAGTAGTACTTTTTTTTTTATTGTTGAAGTATAGTTGATTTACAATATTGTGTTAGTTTCAGGTGTACGGCAGTGATTCAGTTATACATATATACGTATATATCTATATTCTTTTTTTAAATTCTTTTCCATTATGTTTTTTTACAAGATAGTAAATATAGTTCCCTGTGCTATACAGTAGGTCCTTGTTGGTTATCCATTTTATATATAGTAGTGTGCATCTGTTAATCCCAAATTCCTCATTTACCCCTCCCACCTGCTTCCCCTTTGGTAACCATAAGTTTGTCTTCTATGTTTGTGAGTCTGTAATTCAGTAGTATTAATTATGTTCACATTGTTGTGCAAACATCACCACCATCCATCCCCAGAACTCTTTTCATCTTAAAAAACTAAAACTCTACACCCATTAAACTACAACTCCCCATTCCTCCCTTCCTCCAGCCCCTGGCAACCACCATTCTACTTTCCCTCTGTCTGAGTCTGACTACTCTAGGTATCTTATATAAGTGGAATCATGCAACGTCTAACCTTTTAAGATTGCCTTATTTTACTTAGCATAATATCCTCAAGTTTCATTGATGTTGTAGCATGTGTCAGAATTTCCTTCCTTTTTAAGGCTGGATAATATTGCTTTGTGTATATATACCACATTTTGTTTATACATTCTTCCACTGATGGACACTTGGGTTGCTATTATACCTTTGGCTTTTGTGAATAATGCTGCTATTGTCATGAGTGTACATATATCTCTTTGAGACTCTTTCTAATTCTCTCGGTATATACCCAGAATTGGAATTGCTGGATCATTAACTGGGTGAATTTAAGCAACTCACTTAAATCTTCCTGAGCACCTATTTCCTTATTGGTAAAATTTGTGTTTTTTAAACATGGTTCTAGATGCTAAGGATACTGCAGTAAACAGGACAGGTAAGGTTCTTATCCAGAAGGTGAAACAATTCCTACTACCAGCTACCCTAAAATGAATGAGATGACTAAGGTTTTCTAACTTTCATTACAAATTTGATCTATTAAAGTTTGAACTTCTCACTGGGGGTTGAGAACTTTGTACCAAGGAACAAAATGAGTTTATCTGGAAGTCTGAGATTGATGAATGCAAGAGAAAGAGGCTCCCATGTTCTATCTTTGATGGAAGAAAAACTGAGTCCTGTAATTTTGGCTGGATGAGGAGATGGTCAATCCCAGCCATGTTTCCCCTTGGGTGTGGCGTTAGCAAGAATTCATGCCAGGACATAATTAAACATTTCAAATATCCTTTTTCAAGGAAAGGGGGGAAAAAAACTATCCCAAAGTGCACACACACACACACAAATATCCTGCATTTTTAGATGCATCTTAGGAAAACTTCTGAGACAACCTACAACTACATCAATCCATGAACCCTGCAAGTCAAAAATCACCATATAACCAAATAATAAAGAAGTATCTGATACATCCAAATTCAAAGGCAATGGATGATTTAAAGAGTTGTCCAGAATTCTTTGTGAAGAATGAATTGTGTATTAGCTTCCCTTAAACATGATAATTTCTTAAAGCAACAGGAAGGGAGGTGGAATATAAGTAATAAGAAATGTACATGACTGTAGACTAGGAATTCTCCATTCAGGCACCTTTTGAGAGAAAACTTATTCTTTTAAAAAATATAGAAAAATACAAAGAAAAATATAACAAACACCCATGATTCAGACTTCTGTTGTTTTTGTTGTTGTTTAATCAAACTTACTGAAGTGTAATTTATATACAGTAAATAAAATGCACACATTTTTAAGTCTAAAGTAAATTTGAATCTTGATAAATGTATACATCTGTGTAACAACCCACCCAAGCAAGCTATAAAATGTTTCCATCATCTGGAAAATTCCTTTGTGTCCCTGTGCAGTCTACTCCTGGCTCAGGCAAACACTGCTCTGATTTCTATCACTGTAGATTAATTGTGCCTATTCTAGAAATTCAATTAAATGAAATATACAGGATATACTAATTTTTGTCTGGCTTATTTTGCTCAGTATTCATCCGTGTTTTTGCTTGTGTCAGAAGTTTATTTTATTTTTTTGCTGAGTTGTATTCCTTTGTACAAAGGTACCACAATTTCTTTATCCATCCTCCTGGCTTGTTTCCAGTGTTTGACTATTACCGATGAAGCCACCGTGAGCATGTACAAACCTTTTTGTGGACATAAATTTTTATTTTTTGTGTGGAAATATCCAAGAGACATATTTCAGGTTCATAGAATAGATGTTTAACTTTATAAGAAATGGTTAAACTGTTTTCCTAAGTGGTTGTCAAATTTTACACTCACACCAACAATGTATGAGATGTGAGATATCCAGTTGCTCCATATTCTTGCCAACAGCTGGTATCGGCAATATTTTGAAATTTATCATTCTGGTGGGTATGTAGTAAGAACTGATTATGTTTTTAATTTACATTTCCTTAGTGACTAATAATGCTGAACATCTTTTTTGTGGGCTTAGTGGCTTATTAGTCAGCTCGGGTTGTCATAACAAAACCATGGATTGGATGACTTAAACAACAAAAACTTAATTTCTCACCATTCTGGAGGCTGAAGGTCTGAGATAAAGGTGCCAGCCTAGTTGGGTTCTGGTGAGGACTCTCTTCTCGGCTTGCAGACAGCCATCTTCTCACTGTGTTCTTACAGTGTGGTGGGTGGGGGTGGGGGGAAGGCAGGGTGGTGAGAGATAGAGAGAGAGAGAGAGAGGACATCCTCTGATATGTCTTCTGATAAAGGCACTAATCTCATCAGACCAGGGTCCTACCCTCATGACCTCACTAACCTTATTACCTCCGCAAATCTTCATTTCCAAATACCATCACATTGGGCATTAGGACTTCAACATATGAATTTTTGAGACCACAAGCATTCTGTCCATAACACTGCCCATTCTTATAAGCTCTATATTGAAGTGTCTATTCAAGTCTTGCTTATTTTTGTATTGATTTGTCTGTCTTATAATTGAATTGTACTAGTTATTTATATACTTTAGACCAAAGTCCTTCATCAGACATATTTATTGCAAATACTTTCCTTTGCCTGAGGAGACAGACTCCAAAAAATATTGCTATGACTTACATCAAAGAGTGTACTGCCTGTATTTTCTTCTAGGAATTATGGTTTCTGGTCTTACATTTAATCCATTTTGAGTTTTTGTATATGGTGTAAGAAAATGTTCTGATTTCATTCATTTACATGTAGCTGTCCAGTTTTCCCAGCACCATTTATTGAAGAGACTGACTTTTCCTCATTGTATATTTTTTGCCTCCTTTTCATAGGTTAATTGACCATATGTGTGTGGGTTTATTTCTGGGCTGTCTATTCTGTTCCATTAATCTCTGTGTCTGTTTTTGTGTCAGTACCATACTGTTTAGATTACTGTAGCTCTGTAGTATAGGTTGAAGTCAGGTAGCATAATGCCTCCAGTCCTGTTCTTTTCCCATCAAAATTGCTTTGGCTGTTCAGGATCTTTTGTGGTTCCATATAAATTTTAGAATTATTTGTTCTAGTTCTGTGAAAGATGTCATGGGTATTTTGACAGAGATTGCATTAAATCTGTAGATTGCTTTGTGTAGTATGGACATTTTAACAATATTAATTCTTTAAATTCATGAACATGGGATATCTTTCCATTTCTTTGTATTATCTTCAATTTCCTTCATCAATGTTTTAGAGTTTTCAGAGTATAGCTCTTTCACCTCCTTGCTTTAACATAGTATTAGAAGTCCTAGCCATAGCATTCAGACAAGAAAAAGAAATAAAAGGCATCCAAATTGGAAAGGAAGAATTAAAACTGTCACTATTTGCAGATGACACGATAGTATATATAGAAAACTCTAAAATCTCCACACACAAAAATTAGAATAAATGAATTCAGTAAAGCTGCAGGATACAAGTTTAATACACATAAATCTGTTGTCTTTCTATGTACTAATAATGAACTATCAGGAAGAGAAAGCAAGATAACAATCCCATTTAAAATAGCATCATAAAGGTACTTCCCTGGTGGTCCAGTAGTTAAGACTCCATGTTCCCAATGCAGGGGGCCCAGGTTTGATCCCTGATCAGGGAACTAGGTCCCACATGCTGCAACTAAGAGCCCACATGCTACAATTAAAAGATCCTCCGTGCCACAGTGAAGATCGCACATGCTGCAACTAAGACCAAGTCCAGCCAAATTAATTAATTAATTAATTAATTTTTTAAAAATAGCATCAAAAACAATAAAATACCTAGGAATAAACTTAGCCTATGCATTTTCTTAATAATATCTTTTGGGGGCTTCCCTGGTGGCGCAGTGGTTGAGAGTCTGCCTGCTGATGCAGGGGACACGGGTTCATGCCCCAGTCTGGGAAGATCCCACATGCCGCGGAGCGGCTAGGCCTGTGAGCCATGGCCGCTGAGCCTGTGCATCTGGAGCCTGTGCTCCGCAACAGCAGAGGCCACAACAGTGAGAGGCCCGTGTACCGCAAAATAATAATAATAATAATAATAATAATATCTTTTGAAGAGCAGAAGTTTTAAATTTGATCACAAACATTTAATCTTTTTTTTCCTTTGAAAAGTAGTGCTTTTGAGTCATAGCTAAGAAATACTTGCATATCCCAAAGTCATGAAGATTTCCCCCCATATCTTCTTCTAGAAGTTTTAGATTTTTAGCTTTTATGTTTAGGTCTAGACCCTAATTTGAGTTAATTTTTATAATATGTCATGAAATAAGGGCTGAATTAAATAAATTAATGCGTTTGACAGAGGGGAGACAATAAATGATAAATTCCATTATTATTACATTTATGAATTATTACTTTTATTAGCATTTAAAGATATTAAAGGCCATAGATATCCATTTACTGTAAAAGACTAGGAAGATTCGCATTAAGGGGGGAAAAAACACGGTGGGACACTTACCAAAACAAAGAATTTTTTCCTTGCAAGAAGCCTGCCTTAACTGGCAGAGTTGATGGCTAGAGTGATGTTTAAAATTTTTCACCAAAATCCAGTTGGCTCATCCCCAAGGGAGTCTGCAAAGAGTTCCCATGTAGAAGGACCCAGTTCTCCTCATCTCTCTCTGCCCCAGAAGGTCATTCTCTGGCTGGGGCTCTATCAACCTAAGGCAAGCTAGAAAGTCTCAGATGGAGGGTAACAACTCAGGAGCAACCCTCAACACAAGAGGGTCAGAGTTGGTGGAGACAGGCCCAAGCTGCTATATCCTCCAACGGACAATTTTCAGTTGTGTTTTACACAGTGACCCAGAGGGTCCCTGGCAGGAGTGGGCCCTACAGAGGTGTTCTGTTCCTCACAATCCTTTTTTGGCTTTTTTCCCTTTCCTCTCTCACTTGCCCCATTCCCTCAATGTGCTTTCTGGGATCCACTCCCAAATAATCTACTTAGACCAAAATTCTTTTCTGAGGGTCTGCATTTGAGCAATCTAAACTAAAACAGAGGATGACCTCAGAAATGCAATGCTCTGGACACATATGAGCACTTCCAGTGAAAGGTGACCCTCTCTGGAGAAAGAAGTAGAGGAAGGAGAGAGTGATTGATTCTAAATCAAGGCCCCAGGTTAGAAATAAAATAGAGAGATAGTCACTCAAGGTAGTTTTTGTTCCCAAACCATCCATGGTGTCACACCCATAGGGCTCAAGAGTCTTTGTTCTAGAAACTTCTTAGCCAATTATTTCACCTTGCTCAAGGTAGCAGTCTCACAAAACAGTGGAGTAATGTCTGAGTCGTGCCTGCTTCTTTTCCACAAGCCACAAGCCATAAACCAAAGGAGGGCGGACATAATCTCAAGCACAACAATTTTGCAATACAGACAGTTTTCTTTGAAAAGGCTCTACGAATACATTTCTCTCACTTGGGAACTTCAATAGAAGATAATTATTCTTTTCTGCCTTATAATATATATTAAAAATGTTCAAATGTGGCTTTCCAGGGATTTCTGCCAAATAGTTTTAGGCACCAGATCCAGCTTTACTTAATTTTATATGGCCTGCTTAGCCTATTACAAAATATCTTTTCATGCAATATGAATTTGCTAAAGAGGCTAAAATCTATTCCTTTCTATTAAAATCTCAATTTGAAAAGCCTTCAAGGTTAGGGACTTTTACCCTCAGATCTATCTCATGAGGAGATAGCCACTGAAAAGAGATAGAAAACCTCCTGAGATGTTGTACACTTTTCTAGGCTGTCACAACCACCATGAAACAAAATCAAACATGACCATCACCTTCCAGGAAAGGCCGTGTACATGAAAAGAAGGCTATTTTCAGGTAAACAGTGTATTTTGTTACCACACGGGCACACAATATCTCAACCACTATGTCTCATGGACTTTTCTGTTTTTATGAGCTTATGCCAACAACTAGTAAGGAGCACAAAGCCTGTGCGAAACTTTGCATTCGTTGGAGTGTTTGTGTTGGCTTCCTTAAAATCGGCTGATTTCCAAATCTCATTCTCCACCCCACCTTAGTTATATTTATACCGTTGTGCAGAACAAACTTGGATCTGTATTTAAATGTGAAATGCTTTGTGGCCATTCGTGCAAATCTCTTTATCGGGGTCTCGCACATTAACGCCCTTCACAATTGACCCACAGGCCAATTGTTTAACACGTTTCCACGGGGCTGCTTTCACGCACTCACAGCCCTGTTTTTACTTTTCTTAGCTTTCCTGGACAATCAAAAGGAAGTGGAACAGAGCCGGCTCGCTGAAAGCTGGAGCTGCCCTGTGTCTCCTCCTGCCTTCTGTCTCGGGTTTTGTTTTTCTGCTTCTTTTTTTTCTTTTTTTCTTTTCCGTCATTTTTGGTGGCAGAGCCAGATTATGTAGCTACAATCTCTTGATCCCCGTGTCTGCTGCTTTTTCCCTTCTGGCTCAGAGTCAATGTGAAGACTCACTGTGACCAGTCCCATGAGCCAGACCCTGCCACCTTGATTTCAGTGGAATTGTGTTCTCTGTTGTTGATTTACAAAAGCAATGCAAAGGGGTAAAAGGGGTATGTGTGTGGTGGTTGGGGGGGAGGGGGAGGGCTGAGGGTGGGGTGAGGATAAAACCCCTCTTAGGAAATGTAAATGTCTTCATCCTTCTTTAATTTGGGGCTTGCTTTAACTTATAGGGTTCCACATGATTTTCTCCTCTCTTCCCATTTTTTCCTTTGAAGAGGAGGGTTGCAATCTGGACAAACTGAAGCAGATAGATTTCAGGTGCCCAAGGTACTTTATTTGAAAGAATGCTTCATGAGGTGCTATAGCTGCTTAGTCTCTCTAAGCTGCAGTTTTCCCTTCTGTAAGAAGACAGATTGATTTCTATTTATTGAGTGTTACCGTGGTTACGAGATACAGTGTGCATACATGTAACAGACAGTAATGATGTCTGTCTCATATGATGGCTGTGAATGCTTAATAAACTATCGTACATAAAGCACAGACCACAGGGTCTGACAAGCAGTGAGTGTGCAGAAATGTCAATCACCATCATCATCATGAATCTTGAATCACAGTGAGAGTTAAGAGGTTGAGCAACTAACAGTGAATGTCTCCACTATGGTTAATTTCATTATCAAGAGCCCAGGTTTTGTAGTCCAGCACACCTGCCTGCAAATCCCCACTCCACCATTTCCACATCTGTGACCTTTGGCAAGTTATCTAAGTTCTTTAAGCCTCAGTGTCCCCATCTGTAAAATGGGGACAATAACTTATCTGCCTTAAAGGATTGCTATAAAGATCGTGCTTATATATGTAGTTAGCACAGTGTTTTGATTATCAACATATGCTTTACATATCAGTATATGGTAGGTATTATTAATATTACTTGCCTATTTAATGTACTTTTATTATAAGGACATAATATAAGATTAGCCCAAAGGACGAATGTATAGCTACTCCTACATATACCTTAAGGATATAAATTATTTTCAGAGTCAATTGATTTGATGGTGAGCACATTCTTCAGTCCTAGGAAATCTTTCAAACCAAGGTGCTACCACATCACTTAGGAACTAAGCAGGAGGAAAGCCAATCAGCCAGAGAAACTGATCCTGAGGTCAGTTTTCCTGGGAGGAAGTTGGATGGAACATTAATGAAGGTAAGCAATCCTGAAGCCCCACATTACAATAGCTTAACACAAAATATGGTTATTTACTGTTCATGTCATAGTTCAATGCAAGTCTGCAGGGATGGTCTGCCTCCAGTTATTCAGGGGCCTGGGTCCACCTGTCAGTTGGCTCCACCATCTTTTAGTGCCTTCAAGTCCTCCGCTGGATTATTCCCATTCATCTGGTAGAATAGGAAAGAAAGAATATTGGAGTATAATGCAAGACATTTTAGGGAACAGTCCTGGATATGGAATATTTCACTTCTGCCTGTAACCATTGTCTAGAATTCAGCTATATGTTGCCACCTACTTCAAGGGATACTAAGAATTGTCTTCCTGGATATACAGAGATTTGCATATCACATGACACTGTCTTTGCCTCAGGTGGATATGAGGAGCTCACTTTACATTTATCAACCCAATTTAAATTAATTAAGGGACAACAGCTACAAACTTCCATGAAAATGCCTTTTCCAGACTGAATATTTTATCCTTGCAAAGGATGATCATATAATTTTTGGTCCAACCTGGGACAATTATGAGAGTGAGAAAAGATGGTAAAGAAAATTAAATAATATTTCAAAATATTTTAAAATTAACCAACATATTGATTTTAACTTATTGGTAGAACTATAAGGTAGCTCTGGTCAAAACTATTTTTAAAAAATAACATTTAAAAAAAATTAACATAGAATAAATCCATATATATTAAAATTTTTAACATGATATTATCTGCATGTTAAAAAATAACAAGCAAACAATTTTCCTTGGTACTTATTTATATATCTTAGTCTCTTTATACCATAATAGTTTTTAACATTATCTCATAATTTTTCTTGTTTTCATAAAATGCCTGAGATCTTTTTTCAAAATTACATGATTAAAATATGTGAAACTTTGTACTCTTTTAAGGAGAAAATCTCTTTATATTCGCTGTGTTACCTGCCAAGCTCACAGTAAATTCTGCTAAATGAAGGCTGTCTTAGTCTGCTCAGGCTACAATACCAAAATATCACAGACAAGATGGCTTACACAACAGACATTTTTAAATCTCTGGGAAGTCCAAGATCAAAGTGCCAGCTGATTCAATTTCTGATGAGAGTTCTTTTGCTGGCTTGTGGGGAAGTGGGGTCAGGGGGACGCAGAGAGAGAGAGAACTCCCTGGTGTCTCTTCCTCTAAGGACATTAATACTATGGGATCAGGGTCCCACCCTTATGACCTCATTTAACCTTAACCACCTCCCTATAGGCCCTATCTCCAAATACACTGGAGAATAGGGCTTCAAACACAAATTGGGGGCAGAGGGGAGGGGAGAGGGTTACAAAATTCAGTCCATACCAAAGGCTCTGATCAATGCTACTTTTTTATTGAAATATATCAATATTTCAGCCCCAATAATTTCACAGGTACTGATTTTTTGCTTTTCTTCAGAGTACTTTTCTTAGGCAAATATTTTTACAAATATTTCAAAACTTTTCAAAAACACTTAATTTTATTTATGATCCTTTTGAATATTTTGCCAAGCTTAGATGCTACAGAATCATGGACCCTCTCAATTTCATTTTAGTCCAGTATATACAATACAACTTGATTTACTAGTTAAAAATAGGAGCTCTACCAATAGATTAGTCCCACAAGAGTTTTTCCATAGCATAAATTATAGCTTCAAATGGAAATCTAGCACACCATTTGAGTTTGCATTGTTTAATGTATAATGTGTAGAAATACACTTGAATGTCTTCTTGGCTGCACATATTGTTGTCAATAATTTCAGGTCTTGAAAAGCTTCAACCACTGAAATTTTCTTGACACTCCATTCATTGAATGCTTTGATTTAAAGATTTCCAATTGGTTTGGAACAAGATGCAACCAAACTGAGAAAATTCATTTATAAAAAGTAGTTCGACTTCACCAAAATGAACTTGCAAAATCTTGACTTCAATTCCATGAAGTGGGTGAGAAAAAAAAATCAAACCATTAACAGAACCACCTTCACTAATCTGCTATTTGAAACAGTCCTCAGAATCATCATGCAGACTGCCCCCTGGGCCAGGGCACAACCGGCTGGTACACCAAGTGTCTGGCAGAAACAGAGCCTTGAGTTCTTCTCCCACTACCAAATCCAGAGGAAGTTAGTCAGCTGTAGCCTCTCCTGACTGAAAGCACGGTGCCTGCTCTCCTAGAAAGAGTGGTATTGATTTTGATGCACCTGGGAAAAGTTAGGAAAAGAAAAATGGGTCCTCTGTGCCTTTTCAGGTTTGACTTCCTATTGAAATGAGAACCCTGTTTACTACACATGCATCTCACACATAGCTAGGAAAGAGCATGGGAGAAGTGAAAGTAATAGTGAGAAGACAGCAGTCTATGAACAAGGAAGTTGGTCCTCATCAGACACTGAATCTGCAACTGCCTTGATCTTCGACTTCCCATCCTCCAAAATTGTGAGAAATAAATGTTCGCAGTGCAAGCTACCCAGTCTATGATATTTTTATTACAGCAGTCAGAACAGCCTAAGACACAACCCCACACTCAACCAATAAGAAAGGGGGAAGCTGAAGAATACAATGTGGCCACCTTAATATTTACCAGCTGAAAACAGCCCTGGAGCAACCTTAATTTCTGAGAATGGCAAAGACAGATAATTTCAATGACTAATGCTTCTAAATGCCATGGTAAAAGCAACAGTATATTAAGCTTTTGTGTAAAAAATTCTCCTGTGTTACTTTCTGAAGAACTTGGGGAAAGAAGTTCTAAAATATGTGTATCTACTTTTCATTCCACTGTGTCAATTTAAGGTGAAAACTAGAGAAGTTACTGGGTGTCTACTACATGTAAACATGGTACCCAGCCTTTACTTTTATCATCACTAACACTCACTTGTTAAGAACTTGTAAGTAAGAATTACTAAACCCACTTGGCTGATGAGAAAGTAGTTTCCGAGGGGTTCTCTGTTTTGCTGAGGCCATATATTTAGCTCATGGTGGTGAGTTCAAAACCAGGTCTGTCAAGCTCAGGTCATCTCCCCTTCATCCTAATTTCCTTTTGGGAAACTAACTTCTCCCACACTCTTCACTCTTAGGAGGAGTATGAAATTGACCAGCCCTTTTCTACCCAAGGAATAGACACATGATCTAAGCAAGGTTTGGTGAATTGCAGAAATGGTCACAATTTTTCTCCATAACTGTCCTTGTATCCATACTATTGATACTTTGCAATGTGAATTTTGTAACTCCTCTCATCAAGAGCTGGAGTCTATTTCCCCACCCCTTGAATCTGGACTGGCCTTGAGACTTGCTTTAGCCAACAGAATGTGGCAGAAGTGACACTGTGAAAGTTCTGAACATGGGCCTCGAGAGACCTTGAATATGTCTACCCCACTCTTGGATTCCCACTCAATTGCCATGTGAACTAATTCTTGCTAGCCTGCTGGAGGATGAGAGACCGTATGAAGTAGAAATAAGCCATCCCTGTTGGGCCATCGTAGATGGACCAGCCCTTAACCAACATGGCAGCTAATGGAAGATTTGACTGCATAAGTGAACCAGGTTAAGATCAGCTGGGCCTGGTCCAGATCTGCAGAAAAGTTCAGCAGAGCCCATCCCAAACTGTCAACCTTTAAAATCATGAGCTGCACAAATGTTGTTTTAAGCCACAAAGTTTTGGAGTCATTTGTTACACAGTAAAACCTAACTAATACATGAGAATGGAAAAGACCTGTGATTTTTAACTACCAGAGGGGGCCCATGATGAGATTTTTAACTACCTCTTGCTGCCTAGGTCACTATATCTTCTCTGATTCTTGCTCTTTCTGAGCCTGCTTCTCTAACATCATCATTGATAGCATGAGCCACCTGTATCCTTATGACAAGTTCTTTTGCTTACATTGGTCAGAGTTTCTGTCAATCCCCAAACCTCTAACTTATCTTAAAGGTTTTGGTCCAAACTCTTCATTTTGCTGCTGAAAAATTGAGGCCAGAGAAGAAAGCTAGTTATCTGCCCAGAATCATGCATCCACTCTTGGGCAGATGCCAGGACCAGAATCTAGACAACATAACATTGACAACAGGACCATTATGATCATACAAACCCACCACCCTAGTCATGGCATGAACCAATCCTGTATCAGCAACGTAGTAAGGCTAGCTGCTGCAAAGGCATTTCTAAATCTCAGTGCCTCACACAATAATGTTTTCATTCTCATGCCTCTCACTGGCCAGTCATGGATTTTACTGGTGGGAGAGTCTTCCATGCTCTTACTGAGGGACTCAGGTTCCTTCTACATTGTGGTTCTACCCTTCTCTAAGTCCTAGTGTCCTCACCATTCAGCCAGCACATGGGAAAAAGGAAAATAAAAAAGTGGTTCTTGAGAGGGTTTTATGAGCCAGGCCTGGAAGCAGCACCTACCATTTTCCTCACATGCCATTGGACAGAGCTCAGGCACATGACCACAAGAAGCTGTAAAGGAAATATGGTCCAGCTGTGTCCCAAAGACGAAGTGAGAGCACAGATAGGGGCAAATCTTTGCCACAGATTCTTAGCTGATTTTATACAGAATCACATCACTAGGATTAAGCCCTTTCTGCTCCTTAGAAAATCACTCCATTCCAAAAAGTGACTAACAAAACAATACACCCACTTTATATTTATTCTTCAATAAAAGATAATTTAAAGTGTTGCTCGTACAATTGAGTACCCAGAATCTGAAATTCCTACATTTGCTGAAGCTTGCTGAAGCAAAAGTTCTGCTACAGACAGTAAACCTTGTTCAGAATACACTATTATCTTGCCCCAATATTCTCTACTATTTCCATTCCTTCCACAAAAGAAGCCTGGGATTAGGGGCATGAATTTTATAAGTAATCATTTGCTTTCCTTTGTCCAGTCAACAGCAAGGTTAGCAGTTTACCAACCACCGGATTACTCTTAAAATTTTGGCATCATGTTAGATTACTCAGATACATTTGGGGGAAGAAACATTTCTCTGCTCCTCACCTCCACAGTGGATTTCTTTCTCCCTTCCAATTTCATAAGAAAGGCCTCAGGAAAAATAGACCTATAAAGGTATCAAATTAATGGATGAGTTGAGCCTACATTCTTCTTTTCCCATGATGCATTCTAAATATCAAAACAAGACTAGACAGAAGGCAAGACCCATCCATCCACTTTCCAAGACACGCTTCAGTTACCCAATCACTGCAGAGTGTTGCCAGGATGCACAGCCCATGATTTGGACTAGAATCCAGCTATTTCCAATATACTTCAGTTACTTAGTAGGTACTGAAGACTCTGACCAGCCATTAAGCAGCCAATGGACTTTGCTGAAGAACCTGTACAGAGGGCACCATGACATCTTATTTGCTGTTAAGTGCTTTGAACCACAGAGCATGCCTCTGAACAGCTGAGATTACAAAACAAAGCCCTGGAATGCATACACTCTCATTCACTGTTTTCACATTTCTCTGTTTCCAAAATGTTTGGCTACTTTTTTTCCTTCCCTCCACCCACCCAGCTCTTTCTTAAGGACAGAAGAAATCTAATCTCATAAAATGATTGGTTTTCAAAATATGCTAAGCATTTAGAGATTTATTAGAAACATTTTTAGTTCCTCATTAATCTAAAGCAAATTATTATTGATTTACAACAGACAGTTCACCTGATATCCTTCAGGCAGCCATAAAAAAATAGTCTGAGCATTAAAAATGGTTGATATCTTTCTGGCAATAGCAGTTAAACCCAGTCAATGACAGCCCTCTCCAACTGTATGAAAAATAGCCCATTCTCACTGTGTGTTCTGCTCACTTGCGTTAAGTCTTCCAAATAACCTGTGTTTATATGCATTTATTTTCATATTGGGTTCATTTATCAGAGAGCTCTAGATACCTCACTCACACCAGAGTGATTTTCAAAGTGGGAAAGAAATACTTGCTCACACTACCATGTACTTACACCGGACATGTTTTGTTATAGCAAGTTTTTTACTAAAACTTGTGAGGGTTTCCTACATTTGAGCAATCTCAATGATAACAAGTTGAAGCCTGCCTTGGACTTACTGGCTAGGAGTATCAACTCTTTAGTCAAACCGCAAAGTTTAGGTCCTGGCTCTGCCACTTAAGCAACTTATCCACTCTTGGTAAACCTCAGTTTTCTCCTCTGCTAAATGGCGATGTCAAGAGCAACTACATCAGGGGTGAGATGTAGATGAGGTTTATAATTGTTTCATAGCACCGGGCATATAGAGATTTCCCTATTAATATAAGCTATTGGCACAGGATCAAGACTATTAATAGGCAATTATTAACAGCTTTGCCCACTCCCTGCCTGCTAAAGAGGACTACTCTTTGACGACTTAGTTGTTTCCTGTCCCTTGGTCCTCCCAGAAGGGTCCAGCCTTGTCACACAAGAGGAAAGGAAAAAAAAAAGATGAAGGCCAAGATAGGTTTGGGAGTTTAAATAAGAGGTCCTGAGGAGAAAGGCATGGCTGTGGTATGCAAGGAAATTCGTTGAAAAGGAAAGGGAGATTTGAAGTTATGGTCTTATGGTATGTTCTTATGTTCTTCACAGTATTAAGAAATGCAAGTAAAGGACTTGATTATTTCTAAATTTTCAGGGGGTGATGCTGGATTCTGTGTGCGTCTGTGTGTGGGGGGGGGGTGGGGGGTGTTTGTGTGTGTGTGTTTAAATATTATCCTGATTGGACAGGACCACTTGAATTATGGAATTATGCATTATCCCTACTACTTCTATCATTATTATTCTCTCTGAGGGTTATTATATCTTCTGGTTTAAAATGGCTGTCCTGCCCTTAATCAAGTACCTGCTTTCACTTTCAAAAATATCCCAATTTATACAATAAAATTTATGGTCAGCCTCTTCTATTGCTGCTGTTGTCACTGCTATTATTTTTTTAATTCACAATTGAAATAATGCAAATTTTAAAAGTTTATATTATTCTATGTACTCTTAGAAAATTTTTTTTTCATAGATCTTAATAGCGAACAAATTCCTCAGACAATTAAAGCACCTCAAAACTCATTTGGCCCATAAATACCAACTTCTTGGTGAAACTGAGACTTTAGATACTATCTTACCCTAATGTATCTAATGAGCCCATGCATACACACAAATGACATCTTCAAATATTCCTTCCACTTAAATGTCCTTTCCTCTTCAGATCCTAAGAGGATACAGAACAAGTTCCAAAGTTAGGCTACATCAGGTTTCTTATGTGGACATTGTCCATAAGAACATGGAAATCTAATTTAATATAACAAAGCCATTAACACCTCCAGATCTTTAGACACAACAAGCATGTCAGCAGTAGAAGCAGACATCTTCCCTAAACTTAATTACCCATCAGCCTTATCTTATTCATTTTACTGCCTTGTTCTTTAACTATTCATCAAGAATTATAGTAGGCATAAACTGTTCAGCTAGTCCACTATTGAAAAAGGCAAAAAAGAATATTCTAAGTCACACATAGCAGTACTTGTAAAGTTGATGCCCACATGACAGTTCTTCCTTTTTAAAAAGACACGCTTTGAAAGAATTCAAGTGGTGGTATTTACATTTAGTATTGGGCAACTTAGGACGCCAGTTAAAGATTGTTCATTGTCAGGCCCTTGAATTTAATGATCTTCCTAAAACATATATGAAGCACATAAAGAGGACATTATAAGATTTAATTTTAAAAGAGAGAGAGAGAGAGAGTCAGCACACTACGAATCTCTGAAGGCAATTATAGTGAAATATTCATTGTTCTCTACTTGGAAATTGTTACAAAAACTTTTTTCAAAAATATTCCTTACAAAGGAAATGGCTTAGGATGGGACATGTTTTTCAAGCCAAATGGAAACATTTCTATCTTGGGGGAGGAGGGGAGTGGGGATTAATACAAAAACAGAAAAAAGGCAAAAAGAATAAGCTTTTACTAAATGAGTTACCCCAAGGTTCAGCTCCCTGGCAATGAATTTTTGCAGCTCTTTCTACTTTTCAAGGTCTCCTCCATCTTCCTTGGATATCTGAACCACATTTCTCTCTCCTCTCTCTCTCAGCCTGTCTGTCTAGGTTTCCAAAATGTTTGCTTGGCTTTGGTCCACTAACACCACTCAATAAAATGCGTTCACTACCTTGGGACTATCTGTGGTCATGTAATCCCATAATCATATTCCTAGATGATATGTCAAAATTCATTTAAGTTGGACTTAGTGCTCAGCATGAGCTCACAAAGATGTCCATGAGAGGGGTCAATGATGACTTCATCGTCTAAGGATGAACTCACCAGCTTTTCAATGTCTGCAGAGCAGAGGCCCATTTCAATGACAAACAGAACCTTAAGGTCAAAAGAAAAATCTAAGAAATCAAGTACCTCTAAAAGCTGAAAATAACTAATTTCATGGATGAATACAGAACAAGAGACTGAAAATGCTTCTTTGGCTGGCATTGTCATGGAAAATCAAGAATTGGAGCATCACTTTCCTGAAGTTATAATGAAATCCCTAGGGCAACACACCAAAGTGAAAGCACTGTGTACAGAGCTGTGCGCAGGTGACTGAAAAAAGCTCCAAGTTCTGGTCTGTATATGCTCCATTAAATATGATCAGATCTACACAAATATCTCTGTGTATATGTTTCCAATTATGTGGTCACTGTCATCTCTACTTCATCTATGCCCAGCTGCTCTCCTTCTATGTCATTTCTAGGAAAGTTTCGTTAATTGACTTCGTTTTTGGATACTACCATTTTATTGTCTACTAGTACACTACTTTATTTTTAGACTTATGACAACATTTGGAGGATAATTCCATTTTTCTAAGCTGCAGTTTTCATTGCAAAGTTTTTCTCTCTGTAATTTGTCTGGCAAAAACTTTCAAAATCATTCTTGGGCTGTTGTCATAAAATCACATCAGTTACCCAACAACCCCGATATTGTTGCATTTTCTCCAGTTCATTAAGAAAGGCAACTGGATCATTCATGTTAAATCTAGGAAAACACTGCAGAATCAAACTTTTAAGAATTTTTTTTCTGTAAATGTATCTAGTAGCCTTCAGCCTACTTGTCAAAAAGGAAATAATTACACATTTGGTTCAGTTCTCTTTTCTGCTTCCTGAAAGCTTACCTGGAAAGATAAATATTGAAGTAAAGGAAAAAATATAGGTAATAAAAAGGCAGCATCCAAGAGAAAATGTGCTAAAGTGATGGAGGAATATTGCTGCTTCAGATGGGAATCAGCATAAAATTCTAGGTATGTAGAAAACTCATCCTCAGGCTGGGTGGAGAAAAATAAAGTTTCAATAACAAAAAATTTGTGTCAAAAGAAAAAAAAATGTGGTACTGCAGGGGGTGGGGCACTAGGAAAATTGCTCGAGGGTGGAACCACAAATGGCAGATGGATAAAGTTAGGTGGAGCCCTGAAATAAACTGAAACCTTTTTACGGGACTTGAGGGTATGTAGAGCTCATTGTTTTGTAAAACCCTAAGAATTTCTCTCATAACCCACACCCTTCTTAACAATCAACGTGGTACCAGGTTAAGATGCAGGTCTTTTCAGGTTCTTTGGACTTACAAGCCTGTCTATGGTAGAAATAGCAGTGTTGAACGCTTAGCCAATAACTTTCAGCCCTTGACACCTGAACTGCAGTGGAAATTAAATCAGAATAAATATTCTTTTCAGTAATTATTTTGATAGGGAAACCATGAAACTTTGCTAAAGCTCCCAAAGGTCAGATGTAAAACCAACACCCTGTCCTCAGTGAACTTTCTCCAAGTGATGCCTCTTCCAGAGGTAGAAGAATTTTCAGACCAAATCAGAAGACTCCAAATAGGTGGGATGACTGAAAAGAAATTTATATTTCTAACTCATGAACTTTTAGAAAATCAACAGGTCTTGCTGTTCATCATTTAGTACTTTCTACAATAACCTGTGCAGATGCTCTGTGATTTGAAACGTGTCATTCTTACAGAATCCAAGGGCAACCGTTACCAAAATCTCAATCCCTTGTAGAACCAGACAAATGATTCCATTCAATTAATCTCTGTAGTAGAAACAGTTAGAAGCGAAAGGAAGTAGAATCTAAAAATCTCTGGGATTTACATGGCTGGCCTCAGATTGAGCTATAATATAACCACATGTATCATATTAAGATTGTCAGAATTCATTTTTTTACATTTACGGAGAATACCACGAGGTTTAAGCAGAGCTGTGGGTTCTATTGATACTTGGCATCCCAAGGCTCCAGGAGGGCGGGGTTACATGGATTATGAAAGATGCAAATCAAAGACCTTGAATTTCCCAAGAAAATTCCAAAATTCACACAGCAATAGATATTTGCTCAGCAAAGAATAAGCAACAGAATTTGAGACAGGCCCACAGAACTTCAGAGAAAACAGGCCTGCCAACAGAGCAATGAAGTAGCATAGAGTTTATCTTCTTTTTCTGCTTGTCCTTTCCTTCAGCTTCCATCCCTAGAAAGCAATTGGCACTCATGGACTCTCTTCAGAGATCTTAGGCGAGAATGGCTCATTGCCCTTGAACTACACAGAAATGTGTCTGTGGGTGTCTTAGGTCATCAGTTCCCTGGAAGCAGAGCCTCAGATGGGGGTTCTTATGCAAGTGATAAAGTGAGGGAGAACTCACATAAGAAACCTGTGAGGAAGCATTGAGAGCAAGAGGAGTCAGGAGAACAGTCCGGCAAAGATGTGTTTGCAGGAGTCCAGCCTCAGCCTGGTCCCTCAGGGAGCTCCAGAGAGTGAATGGCACCATGTAGTTGGTCTAACTTGTTGGACAGGGAGCCAACACTTGCAGTAGCCCACCAGCCCAGGGAAGGGGATCTGGATGATGTGGCCATCATATAAACATGGAACATCTTCCAAGACAATTAATGTTGCTCAATATTTGCGGGGCCATGGTTTGATGTTATTTTTTTTTTTTCTTGTTGGCAAAAAATATAAAACTTTTTCTTTATGTTAGGGCAAAAATGGTATGTATTTTTAAGCTAAAACAAGGTTTTCAGTACCAAACTAATCATGTCACATCTTTCTTCAAAATCTTCCAAAGTCTCTTCTATTGGAAATCTTTGTGGTTTGTCCAACATCTGTTTAGGGAAATGCCCAGGGGATTTGGGTAGATGCTACTCTCCGGTACCAGAGTTGACCATATGACCTGTCAGTCAACAGCTTCTTATCTCCAATGACTGGTTCAGACAAAGGAACATGACCCAAACAGAGGCATTGAGAATTCTCCCTGGGACTCTTAAAGGAAATATAATGAAAATATTACCCTCTTTTTGCAGGGATTGCTAGATGTAAGCCTAGACCTTTAGGTGCCATAATTGCCTAAGAAAGAAGCTGACCCACAAGAAGCAGAGTTGAGAAACAACTGGACGTAGCTGTGCCTGAGGTCAGATACAACCCTGGGCTTCCCAGGTGCTTGTCAATTACCTTGCAGTTACTTTTAGCTGAAAGAATACTGATCACTAGAGTTACTCATCTGCTGCCAGATAAAATCTAAACTCCTTTGTAGAAAAAATATGGCCCTCAACTGACCCACACACATCCTTCACCTATCAATCCTCCTCCAATTCTAATTTATGCCCTAAAAATAGTGAACAGCTCACCATTTTCCAACCTCACAATGGTTTCATTTCATGCCACACCTTTGAAGAGGCTGTCCCCATTGCCTGGAATGCCAGTCGCCTATCTTATGTATCCCTCAGATTTCTGCTAGATTACTTATTCCTCCACCCAATTTTTTCTGATGGTCTCATTCTCCTTTAAGGCACTTTTTCTCCATATGCTTGGCCCTTGATGGGTTGTGTGGCAATGACTGGCTGCCCTGATTGTCTCCTCACCAGGAAGGACATGCCTTTTTGTTATCCTCAGTTAGGACCAAAATACCACATACTAAGCAGGAGCTCACATTAAGTGCTTGAGAAAGAAAGAAAAAGAGAGAGGGAGTGAAGAAAGAAAAGAACAAAGATTCCAGAAAATTCCAAAGTATCCTTGGGCTCCAAGAAAAGCATCTTCACTTGTGGAACTTCACATATTTATATGGAGCAATAAGAGAGAGATTTTTGAAGTAGGCTTCTCTTCTTCCCTCGTACATCACATTCTTGAAAATATTATCTTATCTACTTATGAATTAGATGGGACCTTTCTAACAAAGTACTCATATATTAATTTGAGTTCTGCCCAAAAATGCTTATAAGGCAGGCACTTAAATCTTGATATCACTCTCCCAAAAGCTCAGAATATATTGCATTCCAATAAAGTTAACAAAATTGTCAATCGTAGAGGACACAGTTACAAACTGCTTAGCTTGGCACTCAAGTTTCTTTGCAGTTGCCTGATACTTAAACTATCTAATCTTCAATTATTTTTCATCTATGAAATGAGAATGACATAACTTCCCTGATAATGTTAAGAATTAAATGAGATGGTGAGACAGAAATAAGGACTGATTAAATGTTAACATTATCCTCTTCCTCATTACTGGCACCTCTACCTGTTATACGAGAAAGATGGTACATCTCTTCCTAGCTCCTTCCCCCATTCCTCCCACCTGGCATGTCTGTCCCAGTTTTTGCTCTCCTCACCTCTCCATCTCTCTAAACCAACATTAAGACCTACTTCCTTGAAGTACTTTCATGACAATCAACATGGCTTCAAATCTCTTTGTTGATCCTTGGAGACCTCAAAAAATAAAAGGACATTTAGCTTTAGGTGCTCTGTCAACTACAAATAAGTAGAATCTGTTTACTGGTGAATTAGAGATTAAATGATTGCTTCACATCTGAAGGTGGTTACCTTCTTTTCTCAGTTCCTATCTGCTAGAGTTCTATAAGATTTTCACCGTCAATGTCTAATTTAATACGATAGATCCTCTTTCATTCAAAAGCCAAGCCACCAAAGAATTTGAAAAGCTAAATTTCCTCCCATCAGCTCTAGTCAATTATACTGCCTTCCCAATGGCTTATAAAGTCCTTGGGAAAGGTCGGAGAACTTTGCTAAAATCACCTCAGTATATTCTAAGTCTTTAAACTGGGAAATCCAGATGTGGTAATACGATGAGTCCTGGTTAATCAAATGGTTAACAATTTACTACAACACTTCCATTCCTCAGCCATCGTTCAATGGGATTGTCCTGGAAATCCGTACCTACTTTCCCCCGGTTTAGTGAGAAAGTCATTGTGTGGCAAATCCCTTCCGTTCACACCAGGAAACGTTAATTATCTGCCAGGTTTCTGTAATCCTTCTCCACACTCCTGGGAGAGGGGAATTTCAAAGTGACAAGTGACTGTGAGGTGTATCCCACACTAACCCCAGGAGAATGGGGCCCCTTTTCGGCGCTTCCTCTCACCCTTGGGGTAACAGGAGTGTCAGGGAGCTGTGGAGGAGATATTCCAGGCCCGGAAAGTTCAAGTCAAGGCCCACTGGGAGGAATTTGCTGAAACCTTCCAACTCCTTGCTGTTGCTGATTTTTTTCCCGCCACTGGAAGTCATTGAAAACCAAATAGGATATCCATATGGAAATCCTTTGTGCAGTCCAAAGACTCTAACTGTATTGCTTTGGGGAGAGTATAGAATCTGGCTTATAAGAGTAAACTGGTTGGTCCTTCCAACTCTGACCTTTGCTACTTCTCCCACTGATTCTAAGACAATACTCGTTCAGTTGACTCTCTAATTCCAAATAGCTGCACTGTCCCCAAATACTACTAAATGGAAATTGGTAGGAACTGTTTAAGAACTATGTTATTTCTGGACTCTTATAGTCTTAGTAAAAGATGATTATGATGATCACTTACTTTTCCTGTTTATTAAACATATTATATATCATTTTAGAAAAGCTCTATATGTATATTCTCTTTTAATCCCTCCCCCAAATATTATTCCACATAAAAGTCTAAATACAACTTTGACCATGTCACCCCCTTCTAACACCTTTCATGGGCTCCCATGATTATCTGTACATTAAAAATATCAATAATAAGAATAATATAGTTAACACTTAGTGGTTACCTACCTACTATGTGTACCAGATGCTATGCTACAAGACTGACATGCATTAACTCATTTAATCCTTATTAAAACCCTGGGTTGAATACTACAGTTACTAAGTTCCCATTTTACTGATGAGGAAGCCAAGGTCCAGAGAAGTTTAGCAATTTGCTTAAGGGGGAACAGTGCAAATGACAGCAAACCACTTACTCAAATCCAGAATATCTGGGTGCAGGTTCTTATTCTTAACTATTAGGCTTTGTGGAGGACCTCTGAAGATAAAAGCCTATGACACGGCCTATGAGAGTGACTAAAAGATTTATGAATAATTAGACCAGGTTGCAGATATAAGCTGGAACTCTCCCAGGCTAAACAGAACTTATATTTACTGTACCTATAGGGCCCTACTGGTCTGGTCATTGCCTGCCCTGCCAGCCCCACCACATACAGCCCCCCATTCATTTTCTGGACCCCCATCCTACTGACCCTCTTTCTGCTCCTTCATCATTCCCTGCTGCCTTTGGATATGTTATTCGTTCTGCACAAAATACTCTCCCTTTCCTACTCTCCTCATTCTCCTCTCCTGGTGAGTATATTCGTTCTTCAGTCCTCAGCTCCCAGTGGTCCCCCTGAACTGAGTTAGGAAATTTTTTATATGCTCCATGGGATGGCATTGTTCTGATTTTGATTAATATCCATCTCCCCTCCACTCCCCTCTATGCTCCATATGGGCAGAAACTGGGTCTGTTCTCTGTTTCTCTTAGTTATTAGCCTTACACCCGGCATAGGTTAACTGCTTAATAAATATTTGTCAAAGGAAAGGAGGGAGGGAAAGTGGAAGAATCATAAATGATAAGACACTGACTTTTGTCCAGATTGTATAGATATAAATTTATTCCATAATTCATTCGACAATGAATGAATTCAACAGTGTTCTGGGTACCATTCTAGGTGTTGAGGATACAACTGCAATAAGATGGGGAAAGTGTCCATTCTGGTTTACAATCAATAAATCCATAAACAAATAAACAAGATCATTTCAGATGGTTCAGAAAGCAATAACAAATAAAACAGGACAATGTGGTAGAAAGTGACTGGGAGGTAGATTTAAATTTGGTAGCCAAATAGAGACACAGACGTAGAGAACAAATGTATGGATACCAAGGGGGGAGAAGTGGGGGGTGGGATGAATTGGGAGATTGGGATTGACATATATACACTACAATGTATAAGATAGATAACTAATGAGAACCTACTGTATAGCACAGAGAACTCTACTCAGTGCTCTCTGACGACCTAAATGGGAAGGAAATCCATAAAAGAGGGGGTATATGTATATGTATAGCTGATTCACTTTGCTGTACAGAAGAAACTAACACAACATTGTAAAGCAGCGATACTCCAATAAAAAATTAATATAAATAAATAGATGGTAGATAGATAGATAAATTTGGTAGCCAAGAGTTCATCGCAAGGTGACATCTGTGATGAGTCCTGAATGATGAGCAACTCTGCCAGTGAAACTTCAGATGGAGGTTTGGTGCTGGTTTGGTGCTGGTGGGACTCTTAAGGGACTCAAGCGCTGGCAAGGAGTTGATATTTTATTTCACGTGCATTGGGAAGTGCTGGGTTTTAAAGAGAAGAATGAATTGGTGTGAATAACTTTTTTTTTTTGAAGACCACTCTGGTGGCTGAATTGAGAATATGCTGGAGGATGGGGCAGAAGCTGAGAAACAATTACAGTAATTCAGGCAAGAGGGGGACAGTGAATGAAGAGGTGTTTATGGAGGTGTGGTCTAGCAGTGCTTCTCAAACTTTACCATGCCCATGAATCACCAGGGAACTTGCTGAAGAGCCAATTCTCATTCTACAGTTCTGGGGGTGGGGCGGTAGAGCTGAGATTCTAAATTTCTAACAACTTTCAGTTAATATTAACGTTGCTGATCTGAAGACCACGGTTGAGAAGCAAGATTCTGTAGAACTTGATAGATTGCATTCGGAGGCATGAAAAGAATCAAGAATTATTTCTGCTTTTCTTTTTCTCTCATCTTTACAAAGATGTTAGTGACATTTATTGAGAAGGAAAGCTTTATCACCATCCCTGCTTTCTAAACTACCTGTAAGGGGGAGATTGGAAAACGTTTTAGGAGGATTGAATAGCAACTCACTTTGGCAAAATAGCCAAACTTGGGATTATGCTAGTGTAGAGGCACATTTCTAGTCCAGTAGAAAACTGACACATGAACTAGGATGAATCCAAGCTCTTAGCAGTAAAATGACCATTTTCTGATGAGTATGCACTCATTGCCAAGTACTTGGTTAAAAAGGGTAATTTATGGATTATTTTTTTTTCCCAGAGACATCAGGTGCCCTTAAAGGGTGGTACAAAATTGGGTCATAGAACAACTGAAGTAAATGGGACAAAGGAAATGATTCTTAGACTCCAGCAACAGATTCTTAGACTGTTATTTAACAGTTGTTCACTTGACCCTAACAGGCCCACAATCTTTATATTCCTGGCAGAGCTAATTTAATTCCATAGGCAAAAATTCTCCACCTTTAGACTTTATCGTGCTTTCCAGAAAATGAAGCCTGGCTGTTGAATTGCTGAGCAACTGCTAAGTGTGCTCACAAATGAAGTCTTTTTATATTTATGAATCTGAAAGCTGTTCTAGAATTCTCTGCCCTTGCTCAAAGATGTTACACAAAGCCAACTGGAAATTTTCTGGCTCCAGATGTGCACCATAAATTGAGTCTGACTTTATAGGTTGTGCAATTTCACTGGTTGCTCCTAGAAATGGAAAAACATGGCAGGTCCAAGACTCCCTATGCTATTCAGGTTCCCCCTTCTGTCCCCTCTCCCTTGCTTCTCCGCCGATCTCTCAGGGGCTGCTCAAGTGGATCTGGTTGCACAGCTCACAACAGCAGTTGTGTTTTACCTCTGAATTTAAGTCCTCCTCAAAATAGTGTTTACAATAGGCCCAGAGTATTTCTGATTTGGAGGGGCACTTTGAGCTGGAAAATATAATTTTTTGGCTTGAAGAAAAAATTTTAAAGACTTATAAAAATTCCCAGAAGACTCTTTGGACATCAACTAGCTGTTACCAAAGAACATTGTGCAAATGAATCAGAAACATATGGATTAAGTTCCCCCTGAATTAAACATGGGTTTCACACATGAAGCGGGTGGGAGCAGGGGTTGGTGTGGGGAAGAGCATGACAAAAAGATTTCACATCTTTGTTAAATCAAAACCATTTGAAAAATCCATTTTTAGAAAGAATAAAAACACTACTTATACTTCAATTCATCTTGATTTGAAATGTTGTTTATTCTAGTTTAGAGAGCTGTTCCTTGACCTTGGTCTTCAAAAATGACCTAATAGGTCAGACAGAAAACATTGTTTTCCTGGGCTTCTTTTATACAATTTCATTGGGTTCCATTCATCAGCTTTGGTGGTGAGTGTTCTGTAACTATTATCTCTCTTCAGGAATAAAGTTCAGGAAGCATTTTCCATAATCACAATCTAGTGGCATTTTCTAACCATGGTACCTTCTCCAGTGGACTTTGAAAAAATTAAGGAAAATGCATCATTATTTGGCAGTTGGGAAACGGACCTGCACTTAAGACTCGTGGTCTCAGCATGGAGCAGAATGTTGAGCAAAAAAGAGATGGTCTCTACTCACTTCTTGATTCATTTTAATAGCAATTACAGTAAAAACAAACAAACAAGAAAGTGACCTTGATAACTTTCCCTGCATTTAGCCAAGGTCAAGTCCAACTTACATTCTTTTCTAAAAATGCTGCTTTGTCAACCAGCCAAGGACAAAGGAAGGTTGAGTCCAACTATATATCTTTTAAAATCTTGGGAATGTTTTACCAAGGAGAGAAAATTTTCTCATAATTACTATATAAGATGTCTGAATTCAATGCCTACTATGCTCCTAGAGTTTGAAAACAGTGAACTGTCTTTTAGTCATAAGTTTTTTCCTTATTTATTCCATGAATCTACTTAGCAAACACTTCTTCTAACAAAAAATGTTAATGCAAATCAATGTCAAAGTCTGACAAATTGGCATTTTTACCATCTTAATGCAGGTGAAGAAACTCATTTCTACAATTGGAATATAAAGTCACCAAACTCCTTACAACACTGGCTTCTCCCAACATCTATCCTGTCCATTTTTCTCACTTCTCCACCCTTTTCTTACAACTTTCTCAAGTCCACCACAGGACCACTGGCCTACATTCTGTTCTTAAAACACATGAGCTACTCAGCCATAAAAAAGAATGAAATCATGCCATTTGCAACAACATGGATGGACCTAGAGATTATCATACTAAGTGGAGTAAGCCAGACAAAGACAAATATCATACGTTTTCACTTATATGTGGAATCAAAAAAAATGATACAAATGAACTTATATACAAAACAGAATTACCCATCGACATAGAAAAACAGAATTACCCATCGACATAGAAAACAAACTTATGGTTACCAAAGGGGAAAGGGGGGAAAGGGATAAATTAGGAGTTTGGGATTGACATATACACACTACTATATATAAAATAGATAACCAGCAAGGTCCTACTGTATAGCACAGGGAACTATACTCAATATTTTGTAATAACCTATAAAGGAAAATAATCTGAAAAAGCATAGATATAAATATATGTATAACTGAATCACTTTGCTGTACACCTGAAACTAACACAACACCATAAATCAACTATAATTCAATGTTAAATTTTTTTTAAAAACGACATGAGCTTCTGCCCATCATGGGCCTTGACAAGGTCCACTCCGTCTGCCTAAACATCGGGCCCTCACATCTTGGCACACCTTGCTTTTCTCACCATTCCAGTCTCTGTTCAAGTGCCCATTTTTTGCCCCAGTTATTCCACAATCTAGTTAACTGTTTATTTTCTCTCTTAGCAAATTATCACTCTCAGAAGTTATCTCATTGCTACATTTATCTACCAGTTTATTTCTGTCTCCCCCACAAGCTGTGGGCTTCATGAAAGTAAGGGCCTTATCTGGCTTGTTCACTACTCTACCCTTAGCTCCTAGGACAGGAACTTTTCCAGAGTAGGCACTCAATGAATATTTGTTAAATGGATGGATGAATAAATAATGAATGAGCCAGGCTATTCATAACGATTGCTATTAGTGTCCTATCCAGATCACTTTACCAGTTCTGTTCATCCCCACTTGCTGTGTGGTTCAGGCTGCTAAGGGCTCATGCCTGCATCTTCTCTGGAGGACTGCCCTTGGGCATCTGCCCTTACCTGTAGGGAGTTTACAGTCCCCTTGAGGCATTCCATAGACAATGACGGACTGTGCGTGAGGGCAAAAGCCCAGCTTTCACGTAAAACAAACTCTCGGCAGTGCCATTCACACACCAGAGCTCCTTGCTGGATCAGACTGAAGCTAGACTCTACCTGAATACTTGTCTTTGCTGTGTTTTTTCCCATTTCCTGTCCTGCTTCTTCCTTTCCCTTTCTTCCTCAATAAATAACTTTTCCCCAAATCCCTGTCTCAGGCTCTGCTTCTAGGAAACACAACTTAAGACAAGCCATAAATAAAAGTTCATGAAGTCAGCATTTCCTCCCTTATAATAGTAGGTAGTGGCCAGTTAATATTCAATATGTGTTTACAAACAATTGCTCTGTGTGTTCTGAAAGCCACTGGGGAGAGGGAAGGTGTGGCTTTTACAACAGTGGTCCAGGAGTCCTTGTAGTTATTGACAAGGACTCACTTATTCATTTCCACACCATCCTTTGTCTGTAGACTACATTAATGATATGCCTCATACAAATATATACCAAGAATGACAAATGCATATGGATGTTGTGTAACTAAAATTCACTTTATTACATAACATTCAATTTAGGGTAAATGTTGGTCACTTTAGATTCAACAATTTTAATACTCTTAGGTATGTAAGTTTTGTTAATGTTAAAGAGAGACTCTGATACTTTTAAAAGGTGTGTATTATTGATTTAGAGAATAAAGTACCAAAGCAAAAGAAAGGGAGAACACTGTGTCTAAAGAATCAACCTAACGACTCAGGGTCAAATTCCAAGAAAAAGTTGCCTTCTCTGCCTCAGAATCTCTTCCCCCACCTGTTTTCTTAAACATTTACATTTATTTTTCTTACCACCTGAAGTTGCATAATTTGGAAATTTGTTTGAACTAATAAGCATCTCATTTTGAAATGCTAATGTCTTTGGGAGGGTTAGGGGTCAGCAACTCTCCCCAATTTAGTAAGAAATTGCCAAACCACTGATTCAACAAATATTTATTGAGAATTCACTATGTATAAGGCACTAAGCTTATCTAGCCAGGGATACAAAGTTTCATAAAGAACAGATCTTCCCCCTTAGAAACGGAGGGACAGAGGGAAAGAGAGAGAGAGAGAAAAGCTTTTTTCTTACCATCTGGCTGAAAGGAAAATAATTGAGAACAGTGAAAGAACAAAGCTGGAATTGAAGAAATTCAATGAGGCTGGAAACAAGCTAATGGGGGGCATGTAATGGGGATTGGGGAGGTTAGAACCATATAAAAGCATGAGCAGGTGAAAACGAGAGGTTCCAGGAAATGAGATGACAAAAGAAAATTGGTGTAGTCAGAAATGTTGGCTGAGTCATCATACAAGGGCAAAAAACTCTCTCCTCCCTCTCACCACTGTACCATGTAGCCCTTTGACTTTAAGTGGAGGCTGATACCATTGTTGAGCTCCCTTAGGTGTGAAATAAATGTTATTGACCTACAACAAGACTCCAGTCACTCACTTCAGTTACCTTTGCGGAAGGCAATGCTGTTTTTCAGACCTACTTATTAGTATGTATCTTAACATGCAATTTCATCTATAGAGCACTAGGTTTCTGTCCGCAGGCTTGTGGTGATATTATTCATTAAAGATGACACTATTCATTAAAGGTGATCTATGATTTGGGAAATAGGCCAGCATTTTTCCCTATGAAGTAACTTTTGTATTGGCTAATAAACACTCCCATGTTCAACACAGGAAGGTTTTGTTAGCACATATACCTCATTGGCTTTTAGATTCTATCTGGACGTTTGAGGGGAAAGTTAGACAATCTCAAAAGAGATTGTAATCTGTTATACACCAAGTGCAATGCTATGTGCAGAGGGTGCAAAGACATATTAGTTAAACACCTCACTTCTAGGAAATCAAACATTGGAATTCCAAAGAAGTAATGATTAATTCTACCTAGTCGAATCAGGAAAGGTCTCAGGAAGGAGAGGATGTTGTCTTTAAAGGAAAAGTAGGTGGAAAAGGAGATAAAGATATCCCAGGTAGCTGGAAAAGCCTGTGCAAAGATACTGAAATAGGAAAGTGTATGATCTAGTGGGGGAAGTGAAGAGATTAGTAAAGCTGAAAAGGAATGTCTGCACACCCCTTCATGTGTTTAGGGCCACTGGTCATTTGGGTATACTCTTTCGTGAAGTGCCTACTCAAATCTCAAGTCTTCTACCTAGTTTACTACTGAGTCATTTGCCTTTTCTTTACTGATGTATAGAAGCTCTTTATATATTAAATATATGAGTCCTTTACCCAGGTATATATTCTATATAATATATATATATATATATATATATATATATATATATATATAGTATATATCTTCCAGTGTATGGGTTTCCCTTTCTCTCTCAAAAGTGTCTTTTGAAAGGCTTAACAGCCAATTTACCAACTTTTCCCTTTACACTTAGCACTTTTGGGGTATTGTTTATAAGAACTTGTCATAACCACACTATTCATAATCGCCAAAAGTTATAAGCAACCCAAATGTTCATCAAGTGTAGACTGGTTAAATAAATATCCTTCAGTGGAATATTATACAGTTACAAATATGAATCAACTTCAACCACATGTACATATGGATGAAACAAACACAATGTTAACTGACATGGTAAAATACATACTCTGTAATTACATCTATGTAAAGTTCACAAAAAAGGCAAAACTAATCTGTGGGATTATATGTCAGGACAATGGTTACCCCTGCAGGGATAGTGACTGGGAAGGACCTTGAGGGGTTTTGGGTGCTGGTTGTATTCTGTTTCATGATCTGGTTGCTAATTTCATGGGCATAAAATTTTTATAAGAATTCATCAAATAGCACACATTTTTTTCTACACTTACATTATACTTCTGTAAAATTATTTACATTTAAATATACAAGAAAAAAAAAAGCAAAACACCTGAGGGAGAGTAGTGGCAAAAAAAAATTAGACTGGAAGAAACAAAATGATCTAGAATTTGAAGATCCTACTAAGAAGTTTGGAGAGTTTTAATGAGTTTTTAAGATCTTTAAGTTAGGCTTTGGAAAGACAGACTTGCTGTGTAGAGGACCGAGATGAGTGTGGATGTGATGGGAGGCAAAGAGACCCATTTGGAAACCCTATGACAGCCCAAGAGAGACATGAGGGGTCCTGATGGGAAGAAAAGGCAGTGGCAATGGATAGAGATGACCTTGGATCTTCTCACCAAATGTTTCTTTAAAATCCACTCACCAGTGTCATAAGACCAGAAGCACCTGCCCAAAGTGTGGGGGGCAAAGCCCTACAAATCTTTGACAGATGTTGAGTTTTCAAACAGTGAGAGACCTTGATAAACAAACCTCTCTCCTGGATTTATTAAGTCCAAGACTTTTTGTCTGGCTCTTGTCTTGGATTGTAAGACATGAGTGCTAATACAAATCCACATACGGATCAGTGGAAAGTTATAGAACTGACGCAATATTGTTTGACACATTTTTCCTTACCCCCACTCTCCCCTGCATACTCTTCAAGTCCTCTTGCTGGGTGGTTTCTCCTTGTCTCCTTAATTCCCTCCTCTGTCTGCATGCTTGTTAGGAGAAAGAGTGATTCCTTTTCTTGGAAATGAAGAGCTCTGGAAGGAGCAGCTGCACGGGAAGCTCAGGTAGGGAGCATGGCTCAGACAGTGCCATGAAATCTTCCACAGGTGCTGGGACAGGACCACATTGATGCCACCTGTGAGAGGCAACATGGCGGGGTGCACACACCTTGCTACCATTAGCGTCCCCTCCATTATGCTCACCAGCAAGTATTTATTGTGCCTCTCTGGCTGAGCCACGCATTCAATTGTATGCCTCATGGGAAAGAGCAGGAAGGAAGCATGAAATCTATCCCCACAGCTGCAAGTGAAATCAAAATCAAAAGACCTAGTGTGCACCCCACTCCATCCTGCCTCAGGCCTTGGAAGAGTAGACTCTGCCCACCAAGGATTCCCTGAAGAAAAAGAAAAACTTAAACATAGCCTCTCCAAGAGCAGAACCAAAAACTAAGCAGAGACAAAGATTTTCTGGTCAAACAATTGGCTTTGGTTTCCTAACCTTTCTTTTATGGTATGTTCTCTTCTCAAGGTCTCTCTTTGGAGCTGATATCCTCATACTCCTTTCTAGATTTTATATGAGAAGGTTTCTCTTTATATATTCCTTGAACTCTCTGTTTTGTGCTTGCCACCTTATGAAAAGGCAACTGACATGGTCCAAAACCAATTTCAAATTTCATGTCCCTGAGTTTGCTGTATGGCTCTTTCCTGAAAAGTCAAGATGTCCGAATCAAGCCTACCTAGAAAAAAACCAGCGACCTTGGCCCAAAGTAAGTCTTCTCCACCTGTCTTTTCTGAAGGAGTACAGTCCATGCAGAGTACTGCTCAGCCTCAAAGGCTGGACAAAAGCACCATCACTTTCTTACGTGAGAAAATATGGCCTTTCCCACTGACCTGGGAAAATTCCCGAGTCTAACTCAAGTCACGTGCTGACAGTTCCAGAGCAGTAGCAACAAAATAGTGATTTAGAATCCTTGAGAAGGAAGGCTTCTCTCAGGCCAGGTGAAGCCTTCAAAGTTCCCAGGACTTAACAGTTGCCAATTCACTCATGAAATAACACACCTCTCTTTTTTTTCTAGCCAAAGAGTCATAAGGACCGCTATTCATTTGCTGGGCATCCACTTAATTAATTGCTTCTGAGAAGTAAGCTTTGAGTGGCCATGTATCTCATCTACCACAGTGGTGTCAATGATTGTTCCCTCAAGAAACATACCTATGTCTCACTGAGGTAAACTCTTAATTTCCAGAGAATATAGAGAGTTGTATTTGCAAGCCAGGCCTTGAGCTAGTCATCTAAACTTGGAATATTATTGGCATTTCTGTCTTGGGATGAAAATGGTACTAGAAGTTTTCCCATCTTTTCCTCCCTCCTGTTGCACAGTTATGTGAAGCCTTGCCTACATCATCTTTTGAACTGGCCGAAGTCATATGTAGAAGTGTTTCTTAGACACTTCCACCAAAGTTGTCCTTTTAGCATAAGAAAACATTGTACACTGGGAAAACTGAACAGCTACATGTAAAAGAATGAAATTAGAACACTCCCTAACACCATACACAAGAATAAACTCAAAATGGATTAAAGACCTAAATGTAAGGCCAGTTTGATACCATCAAACTCTTACGGGAAAACATAGGCAGAACACTCTATGACATAAAATCATAGCAAGATCCTTTTTGACCCACTTCCTAGAGAAATGGAAATAAAAACAAAAATAAACAAATGGGACCTAATGAAACTTAAAAACTTTTGCACAGCAAAGGAAACCATAAACAAGACGAAAAGACAACCCTCAGAATGGGAGAAAATATTTGCAAATGAAGCAACTGACAAAGGATTGATCTCCAAAATTTACAAGCAGCTCGTGTAGCTCAATATCAAAAAAAAAAAAAAACAACCCAGTCCAAAAATGGGCAGAAGACCTAAACAGACATTTCTCCAAAGAAGTTACACAGATTGCCAACAAACACATGAAAGAATGCTCAACATCATTAATCATTAGAGAAATGTAAATCAAAACTACAATGAGATATCATCTCACACCGGTCAGAATGGCCATCATCAAAAAATCTAGAAACAATAAATGCTGGAGAGGGTGTGGAGAAAAGGGAACCGTCTTGCACTGTTGGTGGGAAAGTAAATTGATACAGCCACTATGGAGAACAGTATGGAGGTTCCTTTAAAAACTACAAATAGAAGTACCATACGACCCAGCAATCCTACTACTGGGCATATACCCTGAGAAAACCATAATTCAGAAAGAGTCAGGCTTCCCTGGTGGTGCAGTGGTTGAGAGTACGCCTGCCAATGCAGGGGACACGGGTTCGTGCCCCGGTCTGGGAAGATCCTACATGCCGCGGAGCGGCTGGGCCCGTGAGCCATGGCCGCTGAGCCTGCGCGTCTGGAGCCTGTGCTCCGCAACGGGAGAGGCCACAACAGTGAGAGGCCCGTGTACCGCAAAAAAAAAAAAAAATCGAAAAGAGTCATGTACCAAAATGTTCACTGCAGCTCTATTTACAATAGCCAGGACATGGAAGCAACCTAAGTGCCCATCAACAGATGAATGGGTAAAGAAGATGTGGCACACATATACAATGGAATGTTACTCAGTCATAATAAGGAATGAAACTGAGTTATTTGTAGTGAGGTGGATGGACCTAGAGACTGTCACTCAGAGTGAAGTAAGTCAGAAAGAGAAAAACAAATACTGTATGCTAACACATATATATGGAATCTAAGGAAAAAAAATGGTCATGAAGAACCTAGGGGCAAGATGGGAATAAAGATGCAGACCTACTAGAGAATGGACTTGAGGATACGGGGAGGGGGAACGGTAAGCTGGGACAAAGAGATAGAGTGGCATGGACATATATACACTACCAAACGTAAAATAGATAGCTAGTGGGAAGCAGCCGCATAGCACAGGGAGACCAGCTCGGTGCTTTGTGACCACCTAGAGGGGTGGGATAGGGAGGGTGGGAGGGAGGGAGATGCAAAAGGGAAGAGATATGGGAATATATGTATAACTGATTCACTTTGTTATAAAGCAGAGACTAACACACCATTGTAAAGCAATTATACTCCAATAAAGATGTTAAAAAAAAGAAAAAAGGAGAACATTGTTCTACACCAGAGATCTGAAGGGTGAACTCATTATAGTCCACCATCATTGCAACTTTTTTCTTTGAAATCTCATATTTATCTTGAAAGTTCATGTACTATTTATATACTGCTCTAAATTATCTGTACCCTCTTTCAATATAAAACTAGTTACAAATTGTGTAACAGCACTTTCAGGTGATGCTCTAGGAATCTGCATCAGGTTCTATTCTGTAGATAGTCTTCCATGGCTTTGAGAAGCAATGGACAAATTTTATAAGATATTTTGAAAAAGGGACAAAATAAAACATGTTAACCAATGTTAGTTTGTTGAATTGAGTTTACAGAGACATGTTTATAAGATGTCACATACAGATTGGAGTAAAAGAAAAGATACAGAGGGGCAGAGACAGAGAATAAATGAATGAATGAAAGGAAAATGAGAGATGATCCCTTGCCCCCTTCTTTGGGAGAAAAAAAAGAAGATTCTGTATTTCACTCCCCTGTTGAAACATCAGGATGGAATAGAATTTTGAATTCAAGTAGGTGGCTGGTTCTTCGGTGGCTGGTTCTTCAGTGTCTGTAAACCCAAGACAAATCTGCAGGTCATTTTATCTCTTATCTCTTTCTGGGACAAACTACCATGATCTCATCAGGGAAAACCTGCAGCCAGGTTTTCCAGCACTTCAGCCAGCACTTCAGTAGTGGGCAACTTCATACTTACCATCCTAATTCATCCCCAGAGACCTTTGGACAATCTTGTCTGGTAAGTATGGAAGAAAGGCAACTGTCATAACACAAAAGTGGGTCTCCACATAGTCAAAAGAAGTCAGCATGGAATTTAGGATGGAGTTTATCTTGGGTCCTGGAAGACTCTAGGTCTACTTGGTATTAATCATTGTAGTAGTAACATGGTCTAGCAAAATCTGTGTCTAGGTTCATATGGGTCATTCAGAGCTGTGCACAGACCTCAGTAGCACAGAGCCCGGTTCATATATCCATTACCTGAGGTCCTATTGTTTTCCCAACTTCTATTAAGTCCCTCCAGCCTCTTCTCCTAAACAAAGACTTGGAGAGAATCAAAACCACACCTACTTGAGGTGTTTTCCCTCCCAGAAAGTCCAACTGTAATGTCTCAAAATCTCTGCAATGCTCATGCTTCACTTCTTTCTTCCTCCTTCCTTCCAGGCCCAAGATGAACATTCACGTGGAAGTAATTTATTGAGGAAGATAAAAGAGAGTAAGGGAAGCCGGACAGGGAAAGGGAAGCAGAATTAGGGTGTGGCCTCAGCTGAAGTCTGGCCTCAGTCTTACCCCACTGGGAGCTCTGGAGCATGGATTGCTCCACAGACTTGCCCCCTGCCCTTTTTGAGGCAAAGGTCCTTTTGTGCCCCTGCATCAGTCAAGCATTGGCTGTGGGCCACACCCAGGGGCAGAAGAGTTGCTTAACTTCCCAGGCAATTCTAGGCTAGGCAACTCCCATTTGGCCAATGGCAATTCTCCAGAGAAAGAGGCAGCTGTAAGCCATTAATAGCTAATGCTCATAGCACGTGGGATATGGGAACACCAGCCTGGCAAAGGAGATCTGGGTGGGTCAGCAATAGCATCCCTATACTTACCTATCCTGATTCATTTCAAAAGATATTCTTCTGGACAAAATCTGGACCCCTAATGCTTGCTTTAAAACAATTCAAATGGAGCAGAATATAATAATATACTAATCCACAGTATTTATTAAGAGCCTACTGAGTGTCAGTTACTTTTCTAAATGTATCATGCTTACAATAAACCTAAGAGGCAGGCACTATTATTACTCACATCTTCCATACAAGAAAATGGAGGGACAGAGTAATTAAAGAACAAAGCAAGCTAGTAAGTGGCAGAGCCAGAATTAGCACCCTACCCTCTTAATTCTGCATTAAACTGCCCCTTGCTTGTTGCCACAGGGTAGCAGCAACAGAGAGAGAAAACAAAAAGCTCAGAGCTAAAGCCAAAAATTTCACTTATATAAGATGCCACACCCAACTAGGTGAGAGAATATCCTTTTGAATGATGAATATAAAAACTGGAGCACAGTTAAGATTCATTTGTGTGGGGGTGAATTTCAGAAACGTGTCAGTTTTATCTGTTGGGTTGATGTCCGTTCGCCATTTGAACTTTCATCGTTTAAATCCCATGAAAGTGCAGTTGCATAAGACATGACCCTATGCCAAATGAAATAATAACTTTTTTTAACTTTTGTTAAGCACATTCTGTGTGCCAGGCACTGTTCTCAGCAGTTAACATGGGTTATATCACGTAATCCTCACAACCATGCCATGTGGCAGCGCCATTTTCAGATAAAGAAACTAAGGCACTAATATGTCCAAGGGCACATAACTAGAAAGCATCAGGGCCAGGTTTCAGTGTTAAGTAATCTGGCTGTGGATCTTCTGTTCCTAACTTCACTCTGTTGCCGCCAGAAGAGTTGTGGATGGTCAGAGCTGGAAGTCATGTTGGAAGGCCAGCTTTCCCAATTTAGAGATGAGGAAACTGAGGCCCAGAAAAAGGTGGTGACTTGCACAAAGTCACACAGACTCAGGACTCTCAATTTTCCTAACAGTATTTTCCATATTTTGACAGTTTTGCTCCCCCAAATTACATAAACCCAGAAATAGTATCATTTATTGGCAGTAGTTCAGGGGTGTGTTTTTAAATGTTTGAAGTCTCTTTCTAAGGCAAGAAAGAAATATTAGTCTGTCTAGCCTAGGAAAAAACTACTCCCTATCTCTAGTGACTGTTATGAGATATGGTAACTCATGTAAACCTATGTGATATGACTATCAAGTTGCTATTCTATCTTCTGGCTGAAACCTGCAAACTCCAGTCTGGGAGTACATACCTTTAGGGAAGGAATACGAAAACAAGAATTGATATTTATTAAATATCTGCTAGATGCCAAAGCCAGTGCCTCTAGGCATACTATGTAAATTATCCATTAAAACAATCTTTAGAATCAGAACATGTATCAGTTAGCACTTGCTGCATAACTAACCTAAATTTTAGTGGCTTAAGATGCAACAATTTATTATTGCTGATGAGTAGCATCAGCATCCCCAGATGCTGGGGATTCATGCCAGGCTTAACTGATTTCAGTTGAGTTCACCCATGTTCCTGGATTGGCTGGGGACTGGCTGGTCGAGGATGCCTTCAGCTGGGATGGCTCATTTCTGTTCTACCTCCTACTAAAGGATATTCCAGGCTTTTTCACATGGCAAGGGCAGAAGAGAGCAAGCAGAAGCATATGAGGCCTCCAAGGCCTAGAATCAGAATGGGCACATCGTCCCTTGGATGCCATTCTATTGGCCAAAGCACAGTCATGAGGCTGGCCCAGGTTCAAGGGGGCATGGGAAAGATTCCACCTATTGATGAAGTGAGCTGAAAGATCACATTGTCAATGGTATGGATATAGAAAGTGATAGAAAATTGGAGACATATTTGCAATCAATCTACCACAAATATTCTGGAATATTCCAGATCATTTAAGTTGTATATTTTCCCTCAAAAGTATATCTCTCTCATATGATGACATTTGAGTTCCCTTTGTGTCACTTTCAGAAAAATTCAGGAAAGCTGCCACCAGGTTTTAAGATGGCATACAGAATTTTCAACTTACCCATGACCATCTATTCCCACCAAAAGTCTTTGGGCTCTCATTCTAAATAACAGCAAGAGAGAGCTGAATCTATCTCCCAACTCCCTACCCACTATATCACTATTGGTTGAAAGAAAGAGGCAACTAGATAGGAAACATTCTATGCCTGAGTTTCCAGCTGGATTTGGTAAGAAACCAGCCCAACAACTAAGGATCCTCCCAAGGGAATACCTATGGCTTCAACCAAAATGAAGCACATCTTTTTCTGGTGTTTTGTTTTGCAACTAGAAAAGAAAGACACATTAGAAAGAAGAAAACAAAAACCTCTAAATCAGGGATCACAAATAATTTTTATCACATATGCCAACTCCAGTTGGTTAGTGGAAGCTGCCAGGAGTGCTATGTTGAGAAGGAACATTAGGCCTTGGGCAGTTCTAATAAAATTAGTAAACTGCAAGAATTTTCCAGCTAATAGAGATAGATCTTGATGAAGTAGTGCCTTTATCCTAATTCACACTAAGATGAAACAAGAGTCAAGCAGTGACTGATTCTCACCATTAGGTTCAACAGGATAAGCTGACCCTCATCTCCTGGACCTCTCTCCCAATAATTCTTTCTCACAACTTCCAGCTGGACTACTTTTAAGAAAGGCAAATACAGCAGGGTTTCGATCAGCTCTTGGGTTTTATCCTGGTTAATCCAAAGATAAATACATGGGCTTATACCAAATCCAAAACCAGGAGAAATGATCAAAAATACAAAAATAATTCAAGAGCATCACCGCAGAATACACCCTCTCTTTGCTCACACCAGGCTTCCACTTACATGTTTCTCAGTATGTCATCCACCTACTGAGTCAAGAAGGATCTGAGGCCAGACCCTGATGGCCAGGGTCTGCTTGAAGAAGACACATCTCAGACCCAGAACAAGGCTTATCAACATGGTGCAATCTATATAACATGGCGCAGGGAAAAGGTCCAAAATCACGAGGGTTCAAATTTTGCTTTTGGCCTTTGCCATTATGCAAGTATTAACATCCTTCCCATAGTCTCAGAAGAGATACCATATATCCATCTCAGGGATTGGGTGAGAATTAAATGAACTATTATGTAAAGCACCCAGATTAATAACTAGCACATAGTTGAGGCCCCTAAGTATAGCTATTATTAGCAATAGCAAGGATTTATTCAGTTTCTATCGTATGCTAGGAACTATGTTCCATGCTGTGTGTAAGGAGAAAAGAAACAAAACATAAAGACCTGCTTTTTACCTTTGGGAAATACAGAGTCTGTCTGGGAGTCAAGGCGAATACACATGAAATAAATAAGAACTGTGGAGAACAGTATATTAAATGCTCGAGAAAACCCTGAGAATCCTGGGAGTCTAGGATCATTGCTTTTATTTCTTGCCAGAAAAATAAATTAGTTTCTTAAATATGTTGACAGTTCCATTCTCTTAAGACAGTTATTGGAGGTGACAAGCATCCAAACTTGTTTCATCTGAGCCTTGAACATTTTTATTTGTACTTTGATTGCCACCAAATCATTTTATATGACAAATAAAAAGGATAGCCCATTGTTAGCTAAAGAGAATGAGGCCACTACCAATCACCCTGGTGCCTCATCTTTTACTTTCCATATCATCAACCTCCCATCATCTGGCAGACCATGGGTTCTCAATGAGGCAGAATAAAAGTGACGACAGGCTAAGACCTGGCGCTTTCCAGATTTTCCCCTAGATGCCAATGCTTCTGAATAATCACCCTTTCTTTCCATTACTGAGATGTCATTATGCAAGCAGAGCATGTTCTCAGTTGCCTACAGTAGGCTAGTGGCAGGGATATATTGTTCAAAGATAACTCATGTCTTATTAAATGTCAAAACTCAACTCACGTGATTCAGCCACTGCCCCACCCAGTTGTAGGCTAGAAAATTCATCTGGGCTAACACCTCTGTGAACATTGGGAAGGAAGGTGACCATCAAGCCCCACCAAAGAGCAGGAAACAATGACCAAACCGTGGAGATGAAGGCCTTTGTCAGGTCATAAAACAGCAGTGATTGCAATTAAATGCTGATAAAAAATGAAAAAGTCTCTTGTTGCTGGAGGTCAAATGCTAGAACAAAGCACAACTCTTTCTGAGAAGCTTGGAAAAGATATGCCTCTGAACTGTGCTTGCGTGAAGATAGGTTCATCCATCCTTGTTGTGGGCACCTTAGAGGAAGCAACAGTAGAGAGCCATAGAGGACTGAGAGAACACACAAAACGTGAGCATTCCTTTTTGCGGTGCAACCTCCCTGGCTCACGTGGCTCCTCCAGCAGTTGGCTGCTCTTGAATTATTTCCCCAACCAGATTGTGATGTGGATGTTGATGGTGAGAGAGCAAATCCCACTATTGTTTGGTTGTCACAAGAGTCAAAAAACAAGACAAAAAAGAGAAAATCTGCCCAAAGTTAACAGGAGTAAACATTCAGAAAACTTTGGAACATAGGTTTTTAGAATAAAATCTAGGTGTTCTTTACTCTAAGATGATACTTAGGTTGTCTTAATCCAAATACACAAGGAGAATGGAGGTGGCAGTAAATGCATTTCTAGAAAAGGTTTTCCAAGGGTCTTTTCAGTCTAAAATATATCTTCTCTAACGACTCACCCCCAGACCCAGGATATGTATGAGTTGGACATGGGTGGCTGTGTGTATTTCTGTATTCACAGTCATAAATGTATGTGATTTTTCTTTTCTTTTTTTTTTTTGATCAAAGGGAATTTTTTTATTTTCTTTTTTATACAGTTAGTATTTCCTTTGTTATACAAACAGATCACTGAAGAAACTGGCTCGAGTTTATCTTCAAACCTAACAATCAGTCTCAGCATTACAAGCTGCTTATACTATGAGTGGTGCAAAGGAAGTGGGTCTGACTGACTCAGCATCCCTTGCTCCTTTAAGGGAACAGTGGACAAAACTGTCCACACTTTACAGTTCTTTTTCTCTAACCCCCTCCTTTCTATTAAGCCTGTAGAGGCAACTTTACATAAGGTAAATGTGAATATGATGTGTTCCACTGTATATAAGTTATTCACAGTCTTGCCATCTCTTTACCCATAGATGGTAAATTCTGAATTGTTTTTATGTGGCTGCACTTAACATTTATGTGCATACTTAGCTTAGTATATTATTTTTTCATGACTTTTATAAGATTGAGAGTCTCTTATTCGACTTTTGTATTCTCCTCTATCATTTTCCTATATTTTCTTTTTTATCCTTCTAGTTTCATGAGAGTTAACATACTCTATCCTTCTTTCTTTTTTCCTTATTTTTTTTTTGTACATTGCTCTTCTCAGTGGTTAAGGAAGTGATAAGAAATATATAGGGACTCAATAAGCACTAACAAAATAACAAGTTAAAATAAAGTTGAAAACTCAGATCAGACCAGATATAATTCAATATTCCTAAATGACTTAGACAGTGGTTTCCAAAAGTTGGTCATGAGCTGAATAAGTCAAAATAATCAGGGGGTCTTATAAAAATACTAAGTCCCAGATTTCAGCCTGTAGTAACCAAGTGGAAACTCTGGGAGAGAGGCCCAGATGCCCCCAAATTTTAAAGTTCCCCCAAGTGATTCTGACACAAATTTCTCAGATAGATGACAGCTTTAGGTCTTGCAACAAATGGATTAATAATTATGTCCCCTGTAGGAAACAGCACTAGACAGTGAGTGGGGGAATTTGGGCCAAGGTCATCCTCTGCCTCTGAGAAGCTCTGTATCCGGTACTCTTGGTTTCCCAAGTTCGGGCTAGGAACAGCAGCATCAGTATCTCCTGGGAGCTTGTTAGAAATGCAGTATCTCAGGCCCACCCTTCACCTACTGTATCAGGATCTGTGTTTTAACAAGTTCTCCAGGTGATTCCTGTGCAGCTTGAAGTTGGAGAATTGTCCAGACCAAGACATTCAGTTTTCCCTGGGTTTCATTTGGAAACAGATGGACTTGAGCCAGATGGTTTCTATGTCATCCTCCAGCCCTACCATTGCATGATGACCCTCAGAGTGAAGATGCAAAGGGGAAATACAATAGAAAGTTCTGGATAGGATGCCAGAAAAAAATTAAGATTAAAGAGATACACACACTTTTTTTTGAACTTTAGAATTTTGTTTATTTTTTACACAGCAGGTTCTTATTAGTTATCCATTTTATACATATTAGTGTATATATGTCAATCCACACACACTTTTATAGCAAACATTTGTCTAAGAAAAATCCATATCCCATGATATACACACTGTCATCTGAGACCACGAGGACATGGTCAGTCCCTTGCTGGGGATGGGAAACTGAGGAAATGAGGAAGGTTGTGGACAACCCGAAGTCCCAGGGCACGTCCAGGGGAGAGGAAGGACTGGAATCCAGGTGTCTCCACTCCCAGCCCTGGACCACCCTGTCTTGTTGTCTCAGCTGCATCAGGAAAAATTAAGAAAACAAGAGCAGGACATAATAACAAAGACAGCAGGTGTTTATAGGGGGTGGTATATGGACATGTCTCCTCAACTCCATCCTGGAGCCACTTTAGTCCTTGGATTATTATTTCAACATTAGGGCCCCTCTATTCTGACAACCATCCGTCTTTCCCACATCTCCAGCCCTGTTCAATTTCTTTTTAGGGAGCCAATGTCAAAAGAATATACTCTTCTAGCTCCCAAGAGTCATATTTCAGGAATCCTGATGGGCACCCTTGCTTTCCAGATTCCAGACCTTAGTTTCCTGTCATTTATTCTTTGCTGGGCTCTCTAGATAAGTTATGTGTATTCCTTATTATAAGGTTCCCATGTCAGGAATTCAGACATTTATACACAGAGCTAAATACAAATACAGATTCATTTATTCTTTCTAATTCCACAAGAAATTTATAAACATTAATAACATTCAAACATTACATAAATATGCAACATAAAACGTGAAATTTCCTCTTCTCACAGGCCCCCAGAAACAACCAGTGCCAACAGAGTGGCCTTCTCCATTGTTTTTAATTTTTCTTATGTATAACATTTTAAAAAGCAGGGTCATATCACACAAACTATTTTATAACTTGCTTTCTTGACTTTACATCTCTTGGTCATCTTTCCAAGTCAATTTATAGTGGCCTTTCTTCTTCCTTCTAATATCTGCAAGGTACTCCAGCATTTTCCCAACCATGGATCTGTCAGTGGACACTCGGATTATTTCTAATTTTCCTCTGTTGCAAACTACACTGCACATTAGAATATCTAACACCAGGAGCTACACGTGAAACAGCAAGGTCTTTGGTTTATTTCACTTGCTGACTGTTGGTTTTTCTCTCACTGCATCTTTGGTCTCCAGTTGTGATAATGGTGGTAGCAAAAGACTGGATTTATTGGAGGGTTCAAAGATTATAGAATTATGACTCCCACTGTCAGAATCCTGCATGGACTCTGAGTGGTGTCCCTCTTTCCTAAGGGAGCCCCCTGCCCATATATATGCATTCCACCCCCCACATCCTTGCCTCTTAAGCGACGGGGAGATGGTGCTTCATTCCATAGGGCTCAGGTGCTGTCACTGGGACAGTCAGCAATACAGACAAAGTCACCAGTCTTGAAGAGTCTTTAGTCTAGGAAGGATACTAGAGAAATAAACAGGAACAAAAATTTCAGATGGAGACATAGTATGAAGAAAATATTACCAGGAATTGAGGTAGAGAATAACTGAATGGGAGAAGGGAAGGAAATTTTTCAAAACCTTTTTTGAACAGATAAGATAATCACATGGTTAAAAATTCTAATGTATTTTAGAGATTATTCCATTTTGGTATGTAGATTCTTTTTTATAACTGCATAGTATTTCACTATGTGGATGTACTATAATTACACAGCCAGTCCCTTACTGATATACATTTAGTTCATTTCCAAACTTTTACCAACCAATGTTGTAATGAAGTATCCTGGACATGTGTCATTTTACACATATGAAAGTGCGTCTACAGAATAAGTTCCTAGCTGTCAATTCACTGGGTCAAAGGGGACTTATAATTTTGATAGATATTGCCAAGTTGTAGGGCAGGGCTCAGAAATTTTTTTCTATAGAAAAAGTAAAAGTAAATATTTTCAGCTGTACAGTTCAGACAGTCTCTGTTGCTACTACTCAAATCTGCCATTGGAGCACAAGAGCAACCATAGAACAACCAAAGAAATCAGCATGACTTAGTTCCAATAACATTTTATTTGAGGACATGGAACTTGAATTCTATATAATTTTTACATGACACACAATATTATTCTTTTGATGGATTTTCAACTATTTAAAAATGTGAACGGTTTTTAGCTCATGGGCAGTACAAAAACAGGCATCAGGCTGGATTTCACTCACAGGCTGTGGTGTGCTGACCCCTACCATTTACATTATGTGCCACTATACTTGAAGGTCTGCATTCACCTACACCATTGGCAACACCAGGCATTACCAACTTTCAAGTCTTGCCAATTTGACAGGTGAAATTGTATCTTAGCTTAGTTTAGCTTTACTTTGCATTTCTCTTTTTATAAGCAAAGTAAATGATCTTTTCTTATCAATTTCCCTTTGTGTAAACCATCCTGTGTTCATTATTTAGTTGATAGTCATTTTCTTGTTGGTTTGTGTGCCTTCTTCATAGCATACAGAAACTAACACTTTGACAAAATTACAATATTTTTCCCAGTTTGTCATTTCTCTTTAACTTTGATGTTGGTGATTTTTACTGGCTACAAATACTTTATTTTTAATCAATCTTTGATTTTATGTCTTACAGGTTTTCTGTCACCATTAGACTTTCCCCCTTCTATAGTTATAATTTTTGCATTTTCTTATACTTTTATGGTTTCTTTTTTAACATCTAACTATTTTATTCATTTGGAACTTATCATACTGTAAGGTGTGATGTGCTATTTAGTTGTCCTAAGCTAATTCATTGAATAATCTTTCTTCACTGACTTTAGATACAACCTTCATCTTATTTTAAATTCTTATGTGTATTAGCATCTATTTCTGGAGTTCCTATTCTGTTCCAATGATGTTTTCTTATTCATACACATGTACCATACTGCCTTAATTAATGAGTTTTTATAAAATTTAATAGTCACCCCTCATTATTTTTATTTTCTAGAATGTCATTATTAATTATTTACCTTTCTAAATAAATTTTAGAATCAGCTGCCTAGTTTTAATAAATAATCTTCTTGTTATTGGGATTACATAAAATTTATAAATTAAAGAAGAACTGGCATCCTTATCTCATTTTCTTCTTATCTATGAGCATGACTTTCCATTTTTAAGTCATCTTTTACATCTTTCAGGTCATTCATGTGCACTCCCAAAATTGTTCATTTATGTCAAAATATTTAAAGAAACAAAAAACAAAAAAAAAAACCCTCTGACCTTACAGGTAGTAAAAGTACAAGTTAGATTACAAAGGGGGAGTGAAAATTATCCAGGGGAAAAAGCTAGCCTGAGATACCCAGACACAAACCCTTATCAGAGAGAGATGCTGTAATTAATTAATCTAACTCACACTGATGCAGGTTTCGGCAGGAATCGATTTCGGCAGAAATCGTCTTCCTGCTCTAAAATCTGTCTTGTAATAAAGAAAGATTCTTTTTCCTTTTCATGTACTGAAAAAGAATTGACATTGACAACACTTGGAATAAAAGAATTTTCTAATGGTAAGAAGATGCATGGATGGATGGATGGATGGATGGACAGACAATACCAGTTTATTGAGGGAGCTTTAATCTCTCTGTAAGTCTTCTATCCCTCATATGAAATATAACTTTAGTTCAACTCAACAAATATTGACAGAAAGTTAAGACCATTAAAATGGCCTTTCAGGATTTCTTTCGATTCCAGAATTCCACAAAGGCATATGGAAAAACAAAATGTTTTTTGGTTTTCCTTCCTTATTTCTTTTCTTCTCTTTATTAACTGAACACAACCCAAAGCAAATTTTAAAAATTAAAATTTAGTAAGGAAGAATGTTGTTCTTAAATGCTTTCTCTACTGTGGTTTCTCTTTAACTGATCTCTCTCCCACTGGATCATAACACGACTGGCATAAAGTGTTGCTGCAGATGGAGAGAAAATAAATTACTGAGCTAAACCCCTGAATGTATTTATATTTCCCAAGTAGCTTGTGGAAATGCTACGTGTCATGGAGGGCAGGGGAAGGGATGTGTGTTGGGGGAAGGATGGATGGTGGGTGGATATTTTGTTTTCTGATTTTTAATGAGGCCATCTGAGTTTTCCCATGAAAACTAAAATATGGGTTCAGTTCACTAACACATATTCTCCACTAAAAACCCAGGGTCCAACCCAGAATCATTGTTCTGGATCCTTCAAATTAGAGCCATTATCATATTTATTAATCTCGCTCACATCTGTGTTGGAAACTCCTTGAACTAGAAGGAAACCAACCCAGGTAGAGTCTTACTATAACTAAAACTCTCCCTCATGCTTCCACATCCCAAACTGTACAGCTGTCCTTCCAAAGTTTGCTCTGCATCAGAGCAGACCATGGTAACACATGGGAAGTAATGGGAGAAGGTAAATAACCGCTAGTCAAGGACTTTGGTCCCAGGGTGACTTGACCTTCATTTGAGGATGTGAAGCACAGTGCAATGGACTGAACATCTGTGACCTCCCCAAATTCATATGTTGAAACCCTAAGCCCATTGTGATGATATTTGGGGGTGGGGCCTTTGGGAGATAACTAGGTCATGAGGGTGGAACCCTCAGGAATAGGGTTAGTGCCGATATAAAAGGGATGGCAGAGAACTCTCTCATCCTCCTCCCACCATGGGAGTACACAACAAGAAGTCAGCAGTCTGCAACCTGAAAGAGGGCTTTCAGAACCTGACCATGCTGCACCCTGATCTCAGACATCCATCCTCAGATTGTCTGTTGTTTGTAGGCCACCCAGTTTACAGTATTTTATTATAGCAGCCCAAGGTGCCTAAAATGCATGATCTCCAACTTCCAGGCTAAAAATACTGACATATTAGCACCAAAATTGCCTACTGCAAACACCTGCAACTTCTGCTTGTGGACTTTTTCTGGCACAAAAGTGTTAGGGATTTCTGTGTATTAATTTTGTATCCTTCAACTTTACCGAATTCTATCATATGATCCAGCAATCCCACTCTTGGGCATATATCCAGAGAAAAATATGGTTCGAAAGGATACATGCACCCCAGTGTTCACTGCAGCACTGTTTACAATAGCCAAGACATGGAAGCAACCATATACTCCAATATAAAATAATTTTTTTTTAAAGTGTTCGGGAGTTAATGCCCTCAAAAGCAGCCCTTGACCAGTGACTGAAGGGGATTGGTGGATAAATACCCCAACTCCCTCACCCCTCAGGCAGGACCATCTGAGGCACATCCTATACTGAGTTCCATTGCTCCCCAGTGGAATCAAGCTCCAGCTGCCCACATTGGTAAATATCTTGATAACACACCCCTTATGGCCTTCTTTTACCTCCCTGTCTCACTTTTCTACCCGCCTCTAGAGTTTCCTAGGATCACCTCCCAAATAAATGACTTGCCCTGGACTCCTTGTATCAGGGTCTGCCCCTGGGGAAACGCAAACTAAGACAGACCATGTCTCCCAGCACCGTGCTATATACACAGATTATGCCTTTAAAAAATGACAGTAAGCAAATGGACAAAACAGAATGATCTAACATGGATTTGTAACAGAACTGAGAGGAAGATGAATGCGTGATTCTAGAACAGCCTGTCTCCTCTCTCTGGCTCTGTTTTCTTTCATCTTACTGCTCACTCATTTGCCCAAACCCTCCAATCTAGCAGTCTGCTCTGTTTGAGGTGTCATAGACATTCATGTGCGTTCTCACCTCCGTGCTTTTCATGCATGCCATTCTCCTAACCCAGAATGACCTCTCCACACCTCCTCAACTTGTTCCAACTGCCCCAGTCCTTCAAGATCTGTCTCAAGCTTTGCTGCTTCCACAACACCTCTTGTGTCACCGCTAAGAGAATTACAGCACTCACAGCCTGTAATTCGCAACTTGCTGCTTAATCATATGCTTTGGTGTTGTCTCTAACTATCACACACATGGCCATCTTGTCTCCCTAATTGAACTGGACTTTCCTTGGGAATAATAATCACATCTTGTACCTCTCTAGTCCTCCCAGGGCCTAAAATAGTGTGGCAGATACAATTAGTTGCCAATGTATGATTTATACATTTAAGCAATAAAACACAAACGTGTATGACCAATAGTAATGAATCATCTTTAATGGACTTCAGAAAGGCTTCTTTCGTCTCGTGCAAACTGCCTGGCAGATGAAGTTATCTGGAGCATCCTTCTTGGTGATCCTTTCCAGGGATTCAAAAAAAGACAACAGGCCACAGAACACCTTGGTTTATACCCACAACTTCCCCTCACTCGTTTAAAGACATCATAAAAGATAATGCGTCTTGCTCATAAATAAAAAGTACTTAAATGCAATTCTGGCAAAATGTGTTCCGGGGTAATTAAAGTTTTTTTTTTTTTTCTTTGTGACTGTTGCTGTTATAAATAGACAATCATAAAAAAAATCAAAAAGGGAAACCTTTTAAAGGCTTACTTCAGGACGTGATACCCTCCCCACTTTATTTTTCTTAGCCCTAATGCCAAAGGAAAACAAACACTTATCAGTGTGCTAATGGTGTTTATTCCCCCATCTGCTTTGGAAGGGCGGCAGTGTGCCAAGTCCTGAGACAGTCCACCGAAGCACCAAGGGAACAGAGGTCAACTCCATTGTCAACTGTACCCCACCACTTATACTTTGAAGTCCATGGAAACATTCAGGATCCTGAATTTCTTTTCCCCAGCTCTGTGCCTTTGTAATATCTAGACAGTTTTTCCCAGGCCTGGTGGAGATTAGGTCCCTTCCAATTTGCCTGTGAAATCATGACTACCTTTATGCCCCTCTAAAAACAGCCTCATTGAAGATAGTAAAGAAAAAGCAGAATGCCTCTTTGTTTCTGCTTTTTTCAGGATTCTGACTCCCAACTGCTCTGCTGGAGCTGCCCTCCAGGGATGCTTTCAGCCGTGAAGCTGGAGCCACACCTGTCCCCACACCTTTTTTACACCATCTCTCACTACGCTGTACCCAGCAGCTGCTCCGGAGCAGCAGAGAAGGACTGTACTTGTGCTTTTCATCTTCTGGCAAGTCATCCCTTACCCAAGCAAAATTCAACCGTTCTGTTCAGATAGGAGGTCCCTGAAAGATCCCAGGAGAAGAAATGAGCATTTCCTGCTATTTTTGTCTCTTCCAAGCAGCAAAGCATACAGAGGAAGTAGCTCTACTTTCTCCTCTCCTTTCTCCAAGTCTTGGCATTTTTGGCACCTACACTGGAACACATGCCCAAAGCAATCTCATCTGCAGCAAGATTATCTTTTGGTGGTGATATAATTCTTAATGCACCTCAATGTATTAGCTGCCCCAGTGCCTCCCATGATCCACTGCAATGAAACCTCCCTAATCTTGACAATGGATGTCTTTACAATCACTCCAACAAACAGTAATTAGGAAATGGAATCTATTATCCTTTTAAACTGAGTTCAACTCATCTGTAAGCGGCTCTCGGTGAGCAGGGCAGACTTGGTGCCAGCCTCTGCTTTTGCTGAAATCCCCTCAACACACAAGAGTAGTAAAAGGGTAAGATTGGGTAGGTTTTAGTTATAATCATCCCTCTCATTTGCAGAGAACTTTTTTTTTTTAGTAACCTTCATGTCCATTATTTTATTTGATTCTCAAAGGAGTAGGCAGGACGGCTTAGTAGTTAGGAATGCTGGCTGCAGATGCCTGAGTTTGAATCCTGGCTGGAAACTTACTGGCTTTGTGATACTGAGCAAATCACCATGCCTCTACTTTCTTATCTGCAAAATGGGGATGGTAAGCATACACACCTCATAGATATAGATATATATAGAGAGAGTAACATGTGGAACTATGCCTGGCACATAGTGAATGCTAAATAAATTATTATTATTTTCTTATTTAAATATTACAGCTGATGTCATAAAGACTCGTCAGATTCCATGCCTGGCCTAAGCAATTCCTTAAGCGAGGAGGTCAGGTATTGTCTTAGTTTGGGTTCTCTCAGAAACAGACCATGAGAAACATATTTGCATGCAAATACACGGGAGGTGAAGAACCAGCGGAAGCAGGAAAGCGAAGGAAGCAATGAAGGGTGTGCTATGAGCAGGTTACCACTGTGGTCAACCAGGCACAATCCCACCAGGGTCCCTGTGAGTGACTTTCTAGAACACACAACACACCTCAGAACTGTCCCTCTGAGGGAGGATGTAGCTGGGGAGTTCATCCGCTAACTCCATCCCTCATTGTCAAGGGCAATTCTGGGGCTATGAAGTGAAGCAGTGAAGACTTCCAGCCTGTTCCATGCCTAGGAGAAGCAGCCTTGCAGGACCAGATGCACTCAGGCTTAGAGTGCATATACTAGAGCCAACTGCAAGTGACCTCCTGGCTTGGGCAAAGGAATATGAGCCGGGCAGGGACATAGGTGACTACAGGGAAACAACGCAAGTCTTAGAGTACTTTGACTCTCTTGTGCATCCAGACAGAACCAAAGCCAAATGAACTCAGCCAAGAACATCTCCTGAATTATCTTCTGGAGAAGGATACGGTGTGATCTTTCCTGGTAACTCAACCCAAAGCTTATCAAACTCTACAACATCCTTACATAATACCAAAATTCCCTTTTGGTGAGTCTTTTCTTCTACATTTCTTTTCAACAGGGAGAGAGAGTAAGGTTGACAATATATTTTATTTGGTAAGACACAAAGAGAAGCCATGATATTGCTTCAGAGCCTGCTAGGTATGTGGAAAAGAAAATGTTCTCTGAGATGAAATGCTCTACTGTGAAAATGTGATAACCTATTTGAAAATGACTATCTTCAATTAGGTTGATTCCTCTGCACAGGAGTAGCGCCACAAATATGCTTCCTGGGTCATAGTTTCGGAAAAAGTAAAGTTTGCAGTAACTATTGTCAAGTTGACAAGTTTACGCTTGAAAGATATAATGCACACCTGAGCCCCCCAGGACAAGTCTCAAGTCAAGTTCTTTAACTTCATCAAATACCCTCCCTTTGCTCCCCTTCATCCCTCCAGGCAGGGCTTTCATTTCATCTTATTACCCTTCTTCCCGAAGGAAAGAAATCCAAAATCAATTTCTAAAAGCAAAAACTTTCATCCACCATCCATTTCTAAATAAAGAAAGAATACTGAAGCAAAACAAACTTATCACAATCACTGTCTTGGATTTCTAAAGCCAAACCCTCTAAATGTGGAAAAGATACAGTCAGTGACGAGGACATGGTAGATTCTGGCTTTTATTTAGAAGGTCGGTTAAGCCCATTTCCAAATAGGCATCTTGGTGTCTTTATATGCAGAGGGCTTGTTTTCTCTATATTTGGGCAAAGCCCTTTGGAGTAACTGAAAACCACCACCTCTGAGGATGAACTGTGATGTAGACCAGAGAAATCTTAGTTGAGGTAACTGAGGCCAGAGATCCACAATGAAACTGTACTGTACTGCTTCATTTTTCAAACTTACACATTTTCCTAAACCCTTTTCGGTGGGTGATTTATGTTCAGTTGATTTTGCTACAGGCCTGGAATGTTTACACAAAGGCTTAATAGACATTTACTTTGGAAGTTACATTGTGAGATAGAATCAAGAAATTGGCCCATTGCCGGAGTCAGAATGGGAGGCCACCTGGAAGTTAATGATCACTTTGTAAAGACCAGAGGCATGTAACAGAAGGTTCCAGAAGAGTGAAGACTTCATGCAATAACCACATTGCACTCAGACATACACCACTGGAATGACTGAGGAGAAACCCAAGTTCCATAGAGGCATCCACAGATAGAAATATCCAGGATTACAATCATTGGACACCTTAATACTTTAATATCATATTTTGTAATGCATCTTACAGTTTATATATGCTTTTATGTAACATCTAAATTAATGCTCTCCAAAAGATACCGTAACCCCAAATGCCAAATAGTCTGCCTTAAGTATTTGATTCATGCAGAATTTACCTTTGAGGCACATAAAAAAGAATTATGGGCCTCACTTTACAGATGTGGAAACTGAGATTCAGAAAGCCACTTGCATACTCTGGTTTCTCTTCAGATCGTATAACTCTTTCGCCTTTTACTAAAGATTTCCGTGGAGAGAAACAATTCTGAGTCTTTACCCAATCTTTTGAGGCCTTGCTCTTGCAAGGCTTACAAATGTGTACGAAAAGCAGACAGTCGTTTACCTCATTAAGGCGCCTTGCTGTTGCTAATTTCCTCCACTCACTTGAAGTGCTTTTCTTCAGAATACCTAATCTTTCATACGTGCATTCTCACTTTATGATCTTTGTTCTTTTCCCCTGGTGTTTTTTCCTCTTGTCCCACCTTGGCATCCTGGAATTCCCTGGCTGTCCAGTGGTTAGGACTCGGTGCTTTCACTGCCGTGGCCTGGGTTCAATCCCTGGTTGGGAACTAAAATCCTACAAGTCATGCAGCGCAGCCAAAAAAAAAAAAGAAAGCCACTTTCTCTAGATTACAAGATGTCTAACTGGTAAAAATCACAGTCCCTTAGTAACATCACCGTGTTTCCATAGCTCTTTTGATTAAGCTATTAGTTTTTTCTATGATTCAACCAAGCCCACATACAGCATTCACATTACTGGGCTGAGCATACAGAGGATAAAAGTAATATGTATGAAGTTGAAGGACAGGAAGAACTACTGCATAGGGTTAGAAGTCAGAACAGCAGCTCTCTCTGGTTTAAGAGGGGTAGGCATTGATAGGAACGGGTGAACTTTATGGAGGAATAGAAATGTTCTCTATCTTGATCCAGGTGGTGGTTAGACAGGTATATAGAGACATAGAGATTCAACAACTATAGCCTTCAAATTTTGTATTTTACTGTACCCAAACTATGCCTCAATCATACCCCCTCAAAATAAGGGGTAGAGAATGAGGGCTTGATAATGGTGTCATATGTTCTAGAATAGAAGGACAAGAACAGAATAAATAGTCCTTACCCTGGAAGAGCTTATTTATCAGACCAAAAATAGAAAATGCAGAGATTTCCTCTTCAGAACAACAGAATGTCGAGGACTACACGGGTATAGGTTTCTACACTCGCTTATGCTGATACTCGTATGTTTCTACACTCTTATCTATAGAGCCTCCTCTTGCTCTGCCTCCTACCAGGCCCACTTCAGCCAACAGGCACCACCTCTGCTTGGCAACTACACTCCACGTACCTTAGAGGAAAGAGAAGAAAATGCTGAACTAGTTGCCTTGGTAACCAAAGCTTTTATATAGCTGGCTTTTTGGCTCTGTCCTCCTACTTGTCCCACTCTCTTAGTTTCCACCACTCCCCCAGATGCTGTTCTCCCGAACCTTCCAGCACCTTTCTGTTATGCCATCCAGAGGTTGGGCTGCCCCTCTCCACCAAGTCTCCTTCTTCTCTTCAACTTCTGACCAACTTATTCTGAACCTGCATAGTTGTTTGCACCTAATTTTTAGCAGGCTTTAGGGTTTCTAACCCATGGTCTTGTATGAATCTCAAGTCCCACCTCATTGTCACTCTGATGGGACATCCTGATACAATTCCCAGTGCAGCTACAAAAACTCCCTCAAGGATGGAGAACTCTTCCCTCCACTCCAAATCTTTTAAGTTAGATGAGATTTACCAAACTGTTAGTCACTGAAGACAAAACTTTATAGTCAGGGCTTAGAATACCATCCATCAGAAAGCAGAGAAGTGGGGGGGGGGTTTCTACTGTGAATATCATCACAAATTGGACACGTACTTTCCATTGGAAGCTTATGCCCAATGGCAAAGTGGGCTTTTCCCTCTCTCCCCTCAAGACTGTCCCAACTTGAATAGCCTGCCTTGGCTGCCAATTTTTTGTTTTAAAAGAACCAAGAAGATGACACCTCATAGGCGGTTCTATAAGAAAGTCACTTCTGGGCAAGAATTAAAAATTACTTAGGAGCCAATGCATGATCCATACTGGGACATGGCTCCCAGGTTGACCCATGCCCAGCTCTGTCCATCATACCATTCCATTCCCAGCTCCCAGTCCAGGTTCCCAGAGGAGTCACAGAGCAGCAGATCATTAACAGTGGTGCACTGGGCTGGTTCCTTTTTTTTTTTTTTTTTTTTTTTACAAGGAGAGTTAAAGGAGAACCTGGCCCAGGGTTTAGACCAAGTATCCAAAACTAAAGCTCAGTAGTGAGAGGTAAGGAATGGAGAAAGCTGGTGAGGTTTCTGCAACTTGTATTACTGCCCTTGGATTATTTCCAGGACCAATATCTTTTTTTTATATATATAAATTTATTTAGTTATTGTTGTCTGAGTTGGATCTTTGTTGCTGCATGCGGGTTTTCTCTAATTGCAGTGAGCGGGGGCTACTCTTTGTTGTGGTGCACAGGCTTCTCATTGTGGTGGCTTCTCTTGTTGTGGAGCACGAGCTCTAGGCGCGTGGGCTTAGGTAGTTGTGGCTCGCGGGTTCTAGAGTGCAAGCTCAGTAGTGGTGGCACACGGGCTTAGGTGCTCCGTGGCATGTGGGATCTTCCCGGACCAGGGCTCAAACCCATGTCCCCTCCATTGGCAGGCGGATCCTTAACCACTGCGCCACCAGGGAAGCTCAGGACCAATATCTTGAGTATACGACTCATACAGTTGCGTAGGGAGCCATGCTTAGAAGGGCCCCACATTTGGTTTAATGCTCTGGCATTCAATGTATATATATTGCTATGAAAATATTCATAGGGCATAATGCTGATGGTTTAAAAAGCACATGTAACCTAAAAAAGCCCTGATCCATTGTTTATCAGAGGTAAGAAGTGATAAGGTTGGCTGAACTGTATTACAAGTCAATTTCTGGCAGTGGTACAATGGAGCAAAAAGAGGAATCCAGGCAATCTACTGAATAATAATCGTTTCTCTCCTTCCCCCCAAAACTAAGGGATGTGTTTCCAAAGAGGCCCCTTATTATTCCTTGAACTTTCTGTGTGTTCTCAGATCAGGCTTCTTCTAAACTCTCTCCTCTTCTGTAAAATCTTCCCTCATTATTTGAAAGCAATTCTGAGTTTTTCCCTTTTACTATCTCCCCTCCTTTCAATAAATCTCTGAGCGTGTAAAGGCCCTCCTGGCCCTTGTCAGCATGGGAGCCAAAGGGGGCTGGGGCAGAGTAAAGAGAGAAGGGGGACCTTGGTACCTGGGCTCGGTGCCTAGCTGCAACCCTTTTTATCACCCACAACATCCTCCCGGTCCTGGAATTCACCACCACAGCCTTCCTCACCACCTTCAATTCTCCAGGTCCATTGCCTCCCCTGCCCCTTCACTCTCAAAGATGACCTTCCCACCTACTTCCCTGGGAAAATTGAGAACATCTGATGAGAACTCCCACAAGTTTCCTCCCAAACTCCTTAAGTTTTCTTTGGATCATCACCCAAACTTTCTTCCTTCCCGCCCATCTTGGGAGAAACTTTCCCCTGCCACATGGACCAGTTAACCCCTTATACCTGCCTCCTACCATGACTATGGTCTCTGTTTTCCCTCTCCACTGGCTACTTGTCCAATTCCTCAACACATGCTCAAACCTTCTCATCTAAAAGGAAATGAACACACAAATACCAATAACTCTCCAATCTCTAGCCTTGCTTTTTCTATCAGTCTCCATCCTAGTCTTCTACTTCCTCGTCTCTCTTTATCCTTCAATAAAACAAGATATTGTCTGAATACCATCCAGTACAAAACTAAGAAGGCACCAAATAAATGTGAGGCCTGATCCTTCTTCTCATGCATCTGGGCTCTTCCTGTCTTCTGTCCTCGAAATTATCTTCTCAAAGGTCAAACGAAATCAAAGGCCTTGGTTTGCCGCCCATCCTGGTTTTATTCCCAGCAGCACTCTCGCCTCTCAAGATGAACCCTTCTCTTCCTAGGTTTTCTGTGATGTTGGTTTCCCTCTGACTTGGCCTACTGCTCCTTTGAAGTGTCCTTCAGTGTTTTTTCCCTATTCTTTGTTCATTACTTAATGGAGATTATTCCCCAAAATGCCAGCCTAGGCCTGTTCTCTGCTTACTGCACTGTCCATCTTTATCCCATGATGAATCTCATTGGCTCCCATCCTCACTGTGTGTTTCCCAAAGGTATATTCCTACTTCTGACTGACTCCTAAATTCCACATTACATCCCTAACACCTGCTAAACAGCCCCAGCTGCCTGCCTGACATCCTGCTAAGGATGGCCCCCTGACTCCTCTAGCCTTGTTAACTAAAGCCGAACTGATGTGTCACGAGGAACCACTTTCTAATTTTCAGGAAGCTTCTTACATGATTTTTGCTGGGGGTAGAAACTGGTGTCAGACTGAGGCTCAACAGGTATATAGGTAGAAGAAAAAACTGATCTTACCTGGATGGGGGAAGAATATGAGATAGGAAACAAGGCCAGATCCTGACCCAAAGCAGCAAATTTTCACCTACTTCTGTGTTTGGCACCAAATGTTGCCTCGTGGTCCTCTTAAAATTTACACTGTGCAAGACACTGATAACACATAGAGACATCACCAAAAACTAGACAAATATTGCTTGTACACATAGAGATAGAAAATTAAGTACTTATTTTGGCTGCAAGTCAAGGCACAATGGCATTGCATGAAGCAGGAAGTGATGGGGGAGGCTGGCTTGGGCACAGTGGATCAAGAAAAGCTGTGACCTCTTTTCCACTTATTGTTCACACTGTAAATGCTTTACTTCCAACAATTAAAAGGCCCATGTGGACTCTGTCCCTCCAATTTTTTGTGGGTCTGTTAAGCATCTCTCTGTGATCAAGACTCACTTTTCTTGTTAGTGGATCTGCTTTTCCAATCACTGCATCCCCAATGCCCAAGGAGCTCTGTGAGTGATACGCTCCTGGAAGACCTGATGCTAACATTTTCCTCCCTGATTTAAGAAAGAAGAGTTAATAAATTTTTGGCTATACATGTGTCCTACCTCCCACCAGAGGGGGAAAAAAAAAAAGTCTCTCTTTTGAACAAAGGAGAATGAAGGAAAGCTCCCTTCCTGCACCAGGAGCCCAGACTTCCCATCCAGGGCCTCCTGCTAATTCCAGGCCTCACCCTGAAATCAGGGAGGCCTGGGCCCTTGGGATGCTCACCGCCCCTCTCGGCATGATCTGCAGTATTCACAGCTTCCGCGTGTCCTAATCTATTCCATATTCCAGGAGGCTCTCTGGGGGAAAAGGTAATTATTCTCACACAGTCACTCCACACTTACTTTCTTTCCCACTCACATCCGCTTGGAATCAAGAGCAAGAAGAGAATGGTGTTCTGCCCTCCCTGGTGCTGCAGGGCTCCTTGGCCTTTGCTTAATCAAGGCCATTGCTGTGGCAGGAAGCCATGTTCAAAGTCACCTGCCCAGAAGAAAGCAGGGAGCTATGGAACTGCCTTCTCTCAGCTTAAAAGGAGCATCTGATCAAAGCCACACTGCAGCTGTTAAAGAAACAGAGTAAGAAGGAGCAAACACATTTAGGTATGAACAACTCTAGGGATGACTTCATAGAGAAAAATCACAACTAAATGATTCTATTACTTTCCCCTAACTACCATCTTGTGTCATGTTAATTCAAAACTGTGTTAGTTTTCAGGTTCATGCACCAATGAGGAAGCTGGAATTAGAAGAAGACAACCCATTTGAGAAATTTCCAGGGCTTATGATAAAGCAAGTACTGTTCCCACCAACCTAGCCATTTGCCTGACTACTAAGTAAACCTAGATTTCTTAACTCTGCCAGATCCAATCTAACAGGAAGTCCTACTCTGCTTCGAGAATATCCCCTAAATCCAGCCACTACTCACCTCCTTCACCACTACATTTTAAAATTCAAGGCACTATGATTTCTTGGCTGGAATATTACAACTGAGTCAGCAAGGCTCTCTGCCTCACCCCCCACACACATTTCATTCTCTACACCACAACTGGAGAGAGTATTTGAATACCTCACTTACTTTCTAAAGCCTTCCCGTTGGCCTCTGAATGAAATCTAAGCTTTCACCTAGTCTGCCTAATTTTCCTTTGGCCATCCCCTTCCCCCACCTGTACTCTCATCCCCTAACGCTCTCTCCCTTGCTCCCTATGCTTCAGCCACACTGGCCTCCTTCGCTGTCTGTCCTTCCATGACACCAGTCTCTTTCCCATTGTCTTGGATTGGATTTCCTAGTAGCAGAGGCTGTGATGGGGATTCTTGTGCATGTGGTTTATTGAGAGACGGATCTCAAGACAAAACTGAGAGAGAGTGAGGGAAGCTGAAGAGGAAATGGGAAGACGCCAAGCAAAGATGTGGTCTCCACTGGAGACCAGGCTCGGCCAGGTGATCCCATGGCACCAGTTGAGACAAGGGACCAGCATCCTGTACTGCTCTGTCAATCAGTCGCTGACTGTGGCCCACCCGCCGAGGGAGGACATAATCTCAGGCATTATCTTCCGGCTGAGGGAAACTGAAGTTGTGAGCAGATAGCAACCAACATCCACAGCTACAGAATGGGTGCCTTGGCCCAGGGAAGGGGGTCTAGGCAGAGCATCAACAGTTTTACTAGACCTGCCTTAGAACTTGTTTAAGTTCTGCCTGAAACGCCCTCCTTCCAGATCTTCATGTGTCTAGCTTCTCGTCATCGTTTGCATTTCAGTTCAAATATCGTCTTTTCTGAGTGGGCACGCCCGGCCATCCAGCTAAAGGAGCCACGCTGCTCTCCTAGTTAGTCAATATCATTATTCTGCAATATCCATTTTTTTACTGTCTGAAATAATATTTCCTATTTAATATTTACTTATGCTTATTGGCTGTCTCACCTACTAGAACATAAAGTCCAGAAGAACAGGAGCACAGTCTTGTCACCTACCTAGTGGTAAAGTCAAAAGATTCTAGAGTCAGACATCCTGGTTCCATTTCTGACTCCACCATTTACTGGCTCAATAAGCTTGAGCAAGTTAGCGTCTTACAGTGCCAGATTACCAGGTTATTGGGAGGATTAAGGGAGCTGATGATGCAAGTGTTTAGAAGAGTGTCTGATACATGTTAATCACTCAATAAATGCTAGCCTAGAAGATGCCTTGTGAACAAATGAATGAGTGAACAAAATAATTCTTTAGCAACTAAAGCTGCCACTTCACTTTGCCTATATGATGTGCCTCAAAGGCCATTGGCAGTGCTCTAAGTTTTACTCTTTAAGGCTACACAAATTCTTATTTTCTTTTTCTCAGCCATCAGTAGGCATCCAAACTACCTAGATTATGTTTTGTTTCTTGATGATGCTCAAAACCAGCCAATATTCTCATCTTGACCGCACTCATTGCAAGTTCGTAGACTTGAAGATTCAATTTCGGGGGCCGCAGCATGCTAAATCTTGAAGGCCCTCATCCCTCAACCATAAGCAGTCACTTTTCCAACAACCCTGGCCCATTGTTACCCTCAGGCCAACTCTGCCATGTGATTAAATAAACTGGCTGCATCTAGAGAAAAGGAAGCTTTCAGTAAGCTTCAGCCACAATATGAGCTGTGGTTTTGTCTGTGGCCTGGATGAAATGGGCAAAGGAACAATTACTTCAACTCTCCTCTGAAAGAGAGGTTTTATGGGAAGTAGGAAACAGGGGCAGTCATTAAACAAATATAACCTGAGCACTTTCTGTGAGCAGGCATTACAGGGAACATAAAGATGAGCCATGGCACAGGATAAGATAAAGAATTAAGGACCCAGTTCAGAAAGTAGTTGTAATGGTGGAGGAGAAGGACACATTTTATTCATCTAAATTATTTAAGGAGGCTACTGCATTTGCTTGGATGAAAACATCTGACAAAACATTTAGGATTTATGGAAAAACACAAGAACCAGTTTAAGTTACAGAACTGTTATGGGGAAACCAGACAATGTGTTGGTCCCTGAGGAAGGAGAAGGAGGAGAGCCGTGCAAAAGTTAGGAGGGGTTAGGATTCAGAGGGAAGCCAGAGACGCCGTTAACAGCTTCACTTTGTCATTGACCCCAACCTTCAGTAAGATGCCCAATTCAACAATGAGGGAAGTTTTCGTAGAAAGCAGTAAAGGGTCCAGGTTTCCAGACTAGATGACTTCAAGTGATACAGAAACCAAACCCACCCTTCAGGTTAGAGGAGATGGTGAAGCTGAAGGAATCTCAGGAGAGCACCTGCCTTGGCAGGCCATGAGATGGGGTTTGTGCTAAGTTAACCCAGATCTCCAAGGGAGCAGGGGGACTCAGCAAACAGGGGGGCTCAGCAAACACCTACATACTCTCATACTCAAACAACAGATATCCACATTTCAATGACAATCTCAGTGGTCCCATTTTCAAACATGGCCTAGGATCTTCATCATATGCCCAAATCTCAGATAATGAACCATTATAAGCAATGGCTAAGTTTCAGAAATAGCACAGAGAGGGCCAGGCCCATGGAGGTTACCCAGCATCTCTTCTCCTTCCATGTATTCTGCCTGGGTGAAGTGTCAAATTCCATCTGTAGTCTGAGGAATCTTCAGGCCAGTTCTCCCACTTAAGCTCTAGAAACTGCATTGTCGCAACAGTAGATAATAACCACAATGGCTATTAAGCACTTGAAATGCAGCTAGTACAGTTGAGCAACTGAATTTTTAATTCAATTTAATTTTAATTTATTTAGATTTTTAAAATGATACTCAATTCAGTTACTGGAATGCTTTGAACTATGTTTGGAACAATTTAAATACGTGAATCTACTTTTTCAACCACAAACTTTTCAACTCTAAATGGAAATTTAGTTTCCAAATTGATGTGTGCTGTAAGTATAAAATATGTATTTGATTTAGAACAAAAAAATTGTCAAATTTTTTTTTAGTTTTATTGATGGATAGTTAACAAATAAAATGTTAAAATGTACATCATAGTGATTTGATATATGTGCAAGCTGTAAAAGAATTCCTACCATCTAATTAATTAAGATATCCATCACCCCACATAGTTCCTTTTTTGTGTGTAAGAATATTTATATTCTACTCTCTTAGCAAATTTCAATTATACGATGTTTATCAACTATAGTCACCATGTTTTACATTAGATCTTCAAGACCTTATTCATCTTATAGCTGAAAGTTTGTACCCTTTTACCTATTTCCCCACCCCCAACCCCAGGTCCTGGCAAACCACTTTTCTACTCTCTCTGCTTCTATGAGTTTGACATTTTTTTTTTTTTTTTAAGATTCCACATATAAGTGATATCATGCAGCCCTTGTTTTTCTCTGCCTGGCTCATTTCACTAAGCAGAATGCCCTCAAGTTCCATCCATGTTGTTGCAAATGGCAGGATTTCCTACATGCTGAAATGATACCATCTTGGATATACTTGGTTAAATAAAAATAGTATTAAAGTTAATTTCACCTGTTTCTTTTGACTTGTTTTAATGTGGCTACTAGAACACTTAAAATTCCATATGTGGTGTGCGTTATGTTTATGTTGGACAGCATGGCTCTAGACCATTTAGCCACATCTCCCCTTGGGTCTTTCACAAGTACCTTCAAAGCACCATATCCAAAATTAAACACCATCTTCGGTTCCCCACCTCACCCTCAACCTCTTTCTCCTCTACAATTGCCTAAATGCCTTTTTTCATCAGATTACACTGCAAAAAGTCTGGGAACAATCCTTGATGATGAAAAGTTAGTACCACTTTAACTGCCATAGACCTTCGTCTCTGGTGAGGGCAGGGCTAGCGTCTGTCTGCATCCATTCCCTGCAAAGCGCAGCATGTGGTAGGCTTTCAATAAAGACTTCCTAGATGAATGTACGAGCAAAGGAATGAATGATGATTCACCTCGGGAACGGCTGAGAGCACAAAGCACATGTAACAGACTTGGGCAGAGAAGAGACAGTCCAATGTGCTCCCAGAAGCTGCCAGCCTTGAGGAATAGAGGGGAGACAGAGTCCCACGCACAAGCCCATGGAGTGAAGATGGGAAGATCTCTAGCGGCTCTCTACCTGGGGCAGGGGGTGCAGGGAGTCAAGACAACCAAAGCAGTCAGGAACCACCTATGGATTAGGGAGGTTCAAGGTTTTGAGAGCTGCCTCAATGAACCACGCCCTATTCAGCTTTGCAATGTGGCTGTGAAAAGCTGGAATAGGATTGATAAAGACAGCAAATCTAGGTCAGCAGGAGCCGTGGGTGGATTAAGTAGAAAGTTAGTGAACAGCCTTGCTGAGCATTCATTGAACCAAAGCACGGGTGGGTTAACAGGTGAAAGTGAAAGATGAGCTGGAGAAAGTCAGGCTCCCTCCAGAACAATTTAGTTCTGGGAATCTAATTTATCCTGCATAGGTTTCTCAACTACAAAGGGAAATTTAGCATCCAAACTGAGATGTGCTGTAAGTGTAAAATAAACACTGGATTTAGAAGATTGAGGCCTAAACACTACCTGAAACAACAAGAGCAGTGGCTGTAGCCACCATTTATACATGGCACATACGATGTGTCAGAAGCTACTTTAAGTATTCTTTCTTCTCTCTTTTCTCTCTCTTGTCCTCTTTCTGAATATACACACATATGTGTGATTTACATATGCCTGTGTGTATATACATATGTGTGTGTGTTAGCTTTAATCCTCATAGCAACCCTGTACATTGTAAGCATTATCATCCCCATTTCACAGATGAGGAAATGAGATCTGGGATTCAAACCTAGGCTGTCAGTTGTAGTCTACGTGTTTAACCAGCATGGTATCTGTCAATCACAGACACTGTGGAGAGGAACAGAACCCTAACTCCAGGTGCACTGGGTAAGGCTTAGGGTCCATCTGCTTAGTGTTCTGTGGCTGACAGGTTTATCCAAGGAGCATGTTTGGGACAAGGAGAAGAAACATGCATTATTCTCCCAGATTCTACCCACATCCATTCACTCCCGCAGTGGACATGTGAATTTTTTAAGCTCTCTCTCACTTGCGTTTCTATTAATCCTAGCCTCTTCTTGAGAAGAGAACTCTTCCACTCTTCGCTATGACTGCAAACTTAGAAGATACTGAAGGAAACTGTTATCTTTAGAGGGCACGGATTCTGAATTAATTGAGGGTTGGAGTTGGGTCTTCCATTTCTGCCTCCTCGCACCTTCAGCTGAGGAGTGAGTCCAGGAAGCACAGCTTTGCAGGAGAACATGGAAGAGGGCCCTCAACCGGCCAGGTTGGGGGGTGGGGGGAGTGAGAGCAGGGGGGATCTGACATAGTGGTAATCCTTACAGTCTTGCCCCAAGTCAGACCTGCAACAAGTAAATAAACAGACCCACTGCCCCTTGCCCTGATCAAGTCATTCTCAATTTGGGAGGGCATATTTTGCCAATATCTTTTTCTTCCTATTACATAACAAATGTGATGTTTGCAGTAATTTTAGAAAAACTAACTAAACAAAAAAAAAGGCGGGTGGGGGGAAGGGAGACATAGAATGAAACCTCTGGTAATGCCACTATCCCCAAATTAACAATTTTGGAAAAGAGAGACATGGAGGGGACATGATGTCCATCTTCAAATATGTAAGGAGAAGCATGTGGCAGAGAGACTTCCTTTGTTTCACTCATTATACCAGAACAAGAATTAGTAGGAGACAGTTTAAAAAAGAAAAATTTCAAGTCAATAAAAAAGAACTTTTTCTAGCCATTACAGCTTGTCGATATTGAATGGTTTTGAGCTCCAGTTTAGAGAAGTAAAGACTTCAACCAAAGATCCCTGACCATCCGTATTAGATTAAATGTGAAATTGATGACCTTTAAAATCCCTTCCAACTCTAAGATTCTATGTTCTTAATATCACTAATATGTTTTCATTGTGATATAATTTACATACCACAAAATTCACCACTTTAAAGTGTACAGTTCAATTATTTCTAGTATATTTTCAGAAATGTGCAATCATCAACATTATCCAATTCCTGAACATTCCATTACCCCCAAAAGAAACTCCGTATCTATTAGTAGTCACTCTGAATTCTTCTTCCCTCAGGCCCTGGTAGCCACTAATCTATTTTGTGTCTCTATGGATTTGCCTGTTCTGGACATTTGACATGAATGGAATCATACAATATGTGGCTTTTTTTGTCTTGCTTCTTTCACCTAGCATAAGGCTTTCAAGGTTCCTCCATGTTGTAGCATGAATCAGTACCTCATTTTTATGGCCAAATAATATTCCATTGTACAGACATACCATATTTTGTTTTTCTCTTCATTTGTTGATGGACATTTGGGTTGTCTCCATTTTGGGGCTATTATAAATAATGTTTTTTAAACATTTGTGCACAAGTTTTTGTTTGGACATATGTTTTCAATTCCCTTGGGTATATACCTAGAAGTAAAATTGCTGGGTCATTTGGTAACTCAATTTTTAACTTCTTGAGAAACTGTCAGACTATTTTCCAAAGCAGCTGAACCATTTTACATTCCCACTAACAATGTATGAAGGTTCCTTTCCATACCTTAGCCTATAGTTGTTATTGTCTTTTTGATTATAGCTACCTTAGTGGGTGGGAAGTCATATCTCTTTGTGGTTTTGATTTGCATTCCCCTAGTGACTAATGATTTTAAGCCATTTTTCCATGTGCTTATTGGACATTTATATATCTTCTTTGCAGAAATGTTTATTCAGATCTTTTGCTCATTTTTTAATTGAGTTGTCTTTTTATTGTTGAGTTGTAATGTTCTTTATATATTCTAGATCATTAAGATATCTGACTTTCACTATAAGTGAATTAATTTGAAACCTGGGAAAACTAGCTAACTTTCTAGGGAAAAAATAGCAAAGTTGAAACTATTTGAGATATAAAAATCTAACATGAATAGTCAACGAAGAAATTTTAAACTTTTTAAATTAAAAAAATTAAAACTTTATAAAGCTACTTCCATATCTTCCCTAAGCCCCTCCCAACCTACACTATCTTAAAATCCCAAAAGGCACCAGGATCAGCTGGTTTCAAGGATGAATTTTTTCAAAAAAGATTTCTGAAAACAAAGAGATTTTTTCCCTATGCTATATAATATGTTCCAGAATCTAAAGAAAGGATATTTCCTAATTCTTTATGACGAGAACATAAACCGATACCAAAATCTGAGAAAAATAGCCTAAGAAAAAAATTATACTACAAACTTATTTATAAATATGGATATAAAACTCATAAATTAAATATTAATACATGCAATTAGGCAATGCATTAGATGAACAACAAATCATGGCCTATGGGAATCACAAGATAATTCAATTATGAGAAGTCAGTTAACATAATTTAAAATGTGAATGGATTAAAAAAAAAAAACTTCAATATATTCAGAAAAGGCATTGAATAGAAACAACATTTATTTCCATTTTTAAATAACTCCTTAGAACCTGAAAATTGAACAACAGTACAACACCACCTCACATCCCCACATAGGCTAACATTTAAACATTTGCAACTATAAAAAAGATGGCAAAGATGGTGTGAAATAGAGCTTTCCTATACTCCTTTTGGGAGTTTAAACTGGTCAAATCACTTTGAAGAGCAATTTGGCAGTATCTAATAAAACTGAAAACCTATGTACTGTGACTGAAAAATTCTACTCTTGGGTATATATTCTAGAGAAATTCTTGCATAGGTTTCTATGCAGACTTTTCCAATTATTTCCAATGCAAGGCTCTTTAAAATAGGGGGGAGGGCTTCCCTGGTGGCACAGTGGTTGGGAGTCTGCCTGCCGATGCAGGGGATGCGGGTTTGTGCCCCGGTCCAGGAGGTTCCCGCATGCCGCGGAGCGGCTGGTCCCGTGAGCCATGGCCGCTGGGCCTGCACGTCCGGAGCCTGTGCTCCACGGAGGGAGGGGCCACGGCAGTGGGAGGCCCGCATACCGCAAAAAAATAAATAAATAAAATAATAATAATAATAAAATGGGGGGAAAGTATAAATTACTTCAATAGGAGAACAAATAACTAACATTTGGTATATTTATATACTAGAATACAATATAACTGTTAAAATAATGTAATTCTCCCTATTCAGCCATATAACTAGAGCTCCATACAAAACGCTGAGTGGAAAAAAGCAAGTTTCAGATGATACACACCTTGACATTTATGTCCTACTTCCGAACACAAAAATGAAATTTATATATTATTCATCAAGACATACATACATAAGTGTATTAAAATGGAGTGAAAAATATACGTGTTCAGTTCACATTTTCTTCTGGGCTTGGGACACAAAGAGCAAACTACAGGTGGAAGACAAAGAAAACACCAGCTTTCTCTGTGCACTTTATTTCTTTCATTTAAATTAAGATGATGCAAAGAGCGGAAAATATATCCAATCCCCAGTTCTGACTGGCAGATATATGAATGTGTGTTATTATTCACTGTACCTCTGGATAGTTTTCAAATTTCTCTGAACAAAAAAAAATTCCTTAGTAAAATAAGAACACAAAGAAAGTCTGTCAATATGAAAAAAAATATGTATATAAGTATATATACATATTTCAAAACAAAAGTCAACACCCTTTTTCATGGTGAAACCTTAGAAGCATCTACATCAAAATTATTTTTTAAAATAAGGATGCATGACTATTAATTAATATGGGTCTAGGGTTCTAACAAATTAACTAATTGACTAAAATTTATAAGTGAGCATGTGGGAAGGTGGAGTCAAGATGGCGGTGTGGGAAGACGTGGAGTTACCATCTCCCCACAACTAGGGCACCTGCCAACCACTGGTGGAGCACTCTGACACCCAAGGAGATGGAAGGACCCCAAAGTGAACTGGTAGAATGTACGGGGACTGAGGGGGGAGGAGAAGTGGAAGCCAGACAGGATCAGTACCCCTGAGGCCAGGGAGGCAAGGAGAGGCAGGCGGAAGGGACTCTCCAGGAGGAGTGGGAGAGGGGCGGAGGGCAATCACCTGGCCCACTGGGGCCGGGAAGCCTGCTGAGCTCCCAGGCCAGTACCCTTCCCTCCAAGGCCCCCACCAGGCCGTGGGGGTCCTTGGGGGCATAGGAGGGAGGCTGAGGGGAGATGAGGAGAGGCAGGCAGGAGGAGCCACCCAGGAGGAACGGGAGAGGAGCAGAGGGTGATTGCCTTGCCCACTTAGCCAGGGGAGCCTGCTGAGCTCCCAGGCCGATTCCCTGCCCTCCAAAGCCCCTCCAGGCCGTGGGGGTCCTTGGGGGCATAGGAGGGAGGCTGGGGGGAGATCAGGAGAGGCAGGTGGGAGGGGCCCTCCAAGACTGGAGGAGCAGGAGAGGAGAGGAGGGTGTTTGCCCTGCCCACTCAAGCCCAGGAAGCCTGCTGGCCTCTGAGGTGAGGTCCCCTGCCCTCTGAGACCAGGAGTAGGGGGCACACCTGGGCCCCTTCTGTTCCTTGAGCCTAAACCCCAACCCCCACAGCCCTCAGGGTCTTTTCCAGCCCTGAGGGTCTGAGCATTGGCCCGGCCCACCACCCAAACCTGGCCCTTGCTTGGGCTCCATCCTCCACAGCCAAGGCCTTTCCAGCCCCCCTTTTTTTTTTCTTTGCCCTCCTCCTCTTTTTTACTCTTGTGGTACTGATGTACCTTCTGGTTGTTGATTCATCTATATTTTTATTTTTGTATTCTTCCTAACGTATCTGTTAGTTTCCTAGTCTAATTTTATTTTTTACTTTGTTACAGTTTTTTGTGGTTTTTTTTTTTGCCGCGCAAGGTGGCTTCAAGGATCTTGGTTCACGAGCCCGGGGTCAGGATGAAGCTCCTGCAGTGGGAACTCTGAGTCTGAACCACTGGACTAACAGAGAACCTCAGACCCCAGGGAGTACTCATCAGAGTGAGGTCTCACAGAGTTCCTCATCTCAGCACCAGGACCCAGCTCTACCCAACAGCCTACGAACTCCAGTGTTGGAAGCCTCAGGCCAAACAACCAGTAAGACAGGAACACAATCCCACTCATTGAAAAAAAAAAAAAAATGGGTGGCAGAAAAATATGTCACAGGTGAAGGAGCAAGGTAAAAACCTACAAGACCATATAAATGAAGAGGAAATAGGCAATCTACCTGAAAAAGAATTCAAAGTAATGATAGTAAAGATGATCCAAAATCTTGGAAACAGAATGCAGGCACGGACTGAGAAAATACAAGAAATGTTTAATAAAGATCTAGAAGAACTAAAGAACAAACAAACAGAGATGAACAACACAATAACTGAAATGAAAAATATACTAGAAGGAATCAATAACAGAATAACTGAGGCAGAAGAACGAATAAGTAAGCTGGAAGACAAAATGTTGGAAATAACAGCCAAGGAGCAGAATAAAGAAAAAAGAATGAAAAGAATTGAAGACAATCTCAGAGACCTCTGGGACAACACTAAACACACCAACATTCAAATTATAGGGGTCCCAGAAGAAGAAGAGAAAAAGAAAGGGTCTGAGAAAATATTTGAAGAGATTATAGCTGAAAACTTCCCTAACATGGAAAAGGAAAGAGTCACCCAAGTCCAGGAAGCACAGAGAGTCCCATACAGGATAAACCCTAGGAAAAACACACCAAAACATATATTAATCAAACTAACAAAAATTAAATTCAAAGAAAAAATGTTAAAAGCAGCAAGGGAAAAACAAAAAATAACATACAAAGGAGTCCCCATAAGGTTATCAGCTTATTTTTCAGCAGGCCAGAAGTGAGTGGCAGGATACACTTAAAGTGATGAAAGAGAAAAACCCACAACCAAGATTACTCTACCCAGCAAGGATCCCATTCAGATTCGATGGAGAATTCAAAAGCTTTTCAGACAAGCAAAAGCTAAGGGAATTAAGCACTGCCAAACCAGCTTTACAACAAATGCTAAAGACACTTCTCCAAGTGGGAAACAAAAGAGGGGAAAAAGACCCACATAAACAAACCCAAAACAATTAAGAAAATGGTAAAAAGAACATACATATCGATAATAACCTTGAATGTAAATGGATTAAATGCCCCAACCAAAAGCTACAGACTGGATGAATGGATACAAGAACAAGACCCATATATATGCTGTCTACAAGAGACCCACTTCAGACCTAGGGACACATACAGACTGAAAGTGAAGGGATGGAAAAAGATATTCCATGCAAATGGAAATCAAAAGAAAGCTGGAGTAGCAATACTCGTATCAGATAAAACAGACTTTAAAATAAAGACTGTTACTAGAGATAAAGAGGGGCACTACATAATGATCAAAGGATCAATCCAAGAAGAAGATATAACAATTATAAACGTTTATGCACCCAACATAGGAGCACCTCAACACATAAGGCAAATGCTAATAACCATGAAAGGAGAAATTGACAGTAACACAGTAATAGTAGGGGACTTTAACACCCCACCTACACCAATGGACAGATCATCCAAACAGAAAATAAATGAGGAAACACAAGTTTTAAATGACACAATAGATCAGATAGATCTAATTGATATTTATAGAACATTTTCCACCCAAAAGTGGCAGAATACACTTTCTTCTCAAGTGCTCATGGAACATTCTCCAGGATAGATCACATCTTCGGTCACAAATCAAGCCTCAGAAAATTTAAGAAAATTGAAATCATATCAAGCAGTTTTTCTGACCACAATGCTATGAGACTGGAAATCAATTACAGGAAAAATACTGTAAAAAACACAAATACATGGAGGCTAACCAGTGTGCTACTAAATAACCAAGAGATCACTGAAGAAATCAAACAGGAAATTTAAAAAAAAAAAACATAGAAACAAATGAGAAGGAAAACACAATGACCCAAAACCTATTGGACACAGCAAAAGCAGTTCTAAGAGGGAAGTTTATAGTAATGCAATCTCACCTCAAGAAAAAAGAAAAATCTCAAATAAACAATCTAACCCTACACTTAAAACAACTAGAGAAAGAAGAACAAAGAAAACCTGAAGTCAGTAGAAGGAAAGAAATCATAAAGATCAGAGTAGAAATAAATGAAATAGAAATGAAGAAAACAATAGCAAAGATCGATAAAACTAAAAGCTGGTTCTCTGAGAAGATAAACAAAATTGATAAACCCTTAGCCAGATTCATCAAGAAAAAAAGGGAGAGGACACAAATCAATAAAATTATAAATGAAAAAGGAGAAATCACACTGACACTGCAAAAGTACAAAGGATTATAAGAGACTACTACAAACCAACTATATGCCAATAAAATGGACAACCATGAAGAAGTGGACAAATTCTTGGAACGGTGTGATTTTCCAAGATGAAACCAGGAAGAATTAGAAAATATAAACAGACTTATCACAAGTAATGAAATTGAAACCGTAATTAAAAATCTTCCAACAAACAAAAGTCCAGGACCACATGGCTTCACAGGCGAATTCTATCAAACATTTAGAGAAGAGCTAACACCGATCCTTCTCAAAATCTTCCAAAAACTTGCAGAGGAAGAAACACTCCCAAATTCATTCTACGAAGCTACCATCACCCTGATACCAAAACCAGAAAAAGATAAAACAAAAAAAGAAAATTATACACCAATATCACTGATGAACATAGATGTAAAAATCCTGCACAAAATACTAGCAAACAGAATCCAACAGTGCATTAAAACGATCATACAGCATGATCAAGTGGGATTTAACCCAGGGATGAAAGGATTCTTCAATATATGCAAATCAATCAATGTGGTATACCACATTAACAAATTAAGGAATAAAAACCATATGATCATCTCAATAGATGCAGAAAAAGCTTTTGACAAAATTCAACACCCATTTATGATTAAAAAAACTCCAGAAAATGGGCATAGAGGGAAGCTACCTCAACACAGTAAAGGCCATATATGACAAACCCACAGCAAGCATCATACTCAATGGTGAAAAGCTGAAAGCATTTCCTCTAAGATCAGGAACAAGACAAGGATGTCCACTCTCACCACTCTTATTCGGCATAGTTTTGGAAGGCCTAGACACAGCATTCAGAGAAGAAAAACAAATAAAAGGAACACAAATTGGAAAAGAAGAAGTAAAACTGTCACTGTATGCTGATGACATGATACTATACCTAGAAAATCCTAAAGATGCCACCAGAAAACTACTGGAACTAATCAATGAATTTGGTAAGGTTGCAGGATACAAAATTAATGCACAGAAATCTCTGGCATTGCTATACACCAACAATGAAAAATCAGAGAAATTAAAGAAACACTGCCATTTACCATCGCAACAAAAAGAATAAAATACCTAGGAATAAACCTGCCTAAGGAGGTGAAAGACTTGTACTCAGAAAACTATAAAATACTGATGAAAGAAATCAAAGATGACATAAACAGATGGAGAAATATAACATGTTCTTGGATTGGAAGAATCAATGTTGTGAAAATGACTACACTATCCAAAGCAATCTATAGATTCAATGCAATCCCTATCAAACTACCAATAACATTCTTCACAGAATTAGAACAAAAAATTTTACAATTCATATGGAAACACAAAAGACCCCGAATAGCCAAAGCAATCTGGAGAAAGAAAAACAGAGTTGGAGGAATCAGGCTCCCTGACTTCAAACTATACCACAAACCTACAGCAATCAAGACAGTATGGTACTGGAACAAAAACAGAAATATAGATCAATGGTACAGGATAGAATTCCCAGAGATAAACCCATGTACACGTGGGCACCTAATTTATGACAAAGGAGGCAAAAACATACAATGGAGAAAAGACTGCCTCTTCAATAAGTGGTCCTGGGAAAACTGGACAGCTACATGTAAAAGAATGAAATTAGAACAGTCCCTAACACCATACACAAAAATAAACTCCAAATGGATTAAAGACTTAAATGTAAGATGAGACACTATAAAACTCTTAGAGGAAAATATAGGAAAAACACCGACATAAACCACAGCAAGATCTTTTTTGACCTACCTCCTAGGGTAACGGAAATAAAAAAATAAATAAACAAATGGGACTAAATGAAACTTAAAAGCTTTTGCACAGCAAAGGAAACCATAAACAAGACGAAAAGACAGCCCTCAGAATGGGAGAAAATATTTGCAAATGGAACAATAGACAAAGGATTAAACTCCAAAATATACAAACAGCTCATGGAACTCAATATCAAACAACCCACTCCAAAAATGGGCAGAAGACCTAAATAGACATTTCAACAAGGAAGACATACAGATGACCAAGAGGCACGTGAAAAGATGATCAACATCATTAATTATTAGAGAAATGCAAATCAAAACTACAATGAGGTATCACCTCACGCTGGTCAGAATGGACATTATAAAAAAATCTAGAAACAATAAATGCTGGAAAGGGTGTGGTGAAAAGGGAACCCTCCTGCACTGTTGGTGGGAATGTAAATTGTTACAACCACTATGGAGAACAGTATGGAGGTACCTTAAAAAGCTAAAAATAGAACTACCATATGACCCAGCAATCCCACCTGAGAAAACCATAATTCAAAAAGAGACATGTACCACAGTGTTCATTGCAGCACTATTTACAATAGCCAGGACATGGAAGCAACCTAAATGTCCATCGACAGATGAATGAATAAAGATGATGTGGCACATATATACAATGGAATATTACTCATCCATAAAAAGAAACAAAATTGAGTTATTTGTAGTGGGGTGGATGGACCTAGAGTCTGTCATACAGAGTGAAGTAAGTCAGAAAGAGAAAAACAAATACCATATGCTAACGTATATATATGGAATCTAAAAAAAAAAAAAATGGTACTGATGAACCTAGTTGTAGTGCAGGAATAAAGAGGTAGACCTAGAAAACGGACTTGAGGACATGGGGTGGGAGGGCAAAGCTGGGATGAAGTGAGAGAGTGGCATGGACATATATACACTACCAAATGTAAATAGATAGGCAGTGGGAAGCAGCCGCATAGCACAGGGAGATCAGCTCGGTGCTTTGTGACCACCTAGAGGGGTGGGATAGGGAGGATGGGAGGGAGGCTCAAGAGGGAGGGGATATGGGGACATATGCATGCATATGGCTGATTCTCTTTGTTGTACAACAGAAACTAACACAGTATTGTGAAGCAATTATAGTCCAATAAAGATCTATTAAAAAAAAGTGTGTGTATTTGTGTGTATATGTGTATAAACATGTGAGTGTGTATGTGTGTGTGTTATGTCCATGTGTATATATTTATCAATGTGTGTATATGTGTGTGGGTGCATGCATGTGAAAATATGAGTGTATGTGTATATATATGTGAGATAATAAGTATATATGTGTGAGAGTGTATGGGAGTGAATGTATTTGTATGTATATATGTATGTAGGTGTATATAAATGTATGAATGTATGTATGTGTGTATATATGTATATCTAAGCATAGTATTTATATATGTGTGGGTATGGGTACGTGTATATATGTATCTATAAGTACATGTATGTAAGTATTTTGCGAATGCATGCATATGTGTTTATTTGTGTGCATGTGTGGGTGTGCATGTATGTACATACCTATGCATCCACACACATCAAATAGGAGGCAATACAGATCAGGTGTTCCATATGTGTTGTTCTGTCTTTTCAAATAGATTTTATGTGTATTAAGGTCTGAAGTTATGACTCATATTTCTTTTGGAATTCGCACACTAGTGAGTTCTCAACAATACTTATAGAACTGAATTTGGCACCACTACCCCTCAATTTCCATGGACCAGCAAGTTTTCACAGACCAAACTTCAGGGCTTTTTTTTTGCTCAGTACAAAATAGTTTATAGTCAGAATAAAAAGTAGAAAATAAAACCCTAGAGATGAGTTTATTTTAAAATTTACAGAGACAGTTATTCTTTTTTTCTGGATTCCATAGCAAGTATCAGGTAACAAGAGTCTATAATTAAATGTCTATATTGCATAATTCCTCAAAAATCATTAAAATTAGTTAAGGCACGATTGAGAAGATGCTAGGCTGTGGATGACCTACTTTATTAGCCAGAAGAATGGACGAGACTCCATCAGGTGGACCTCACCTCCACTCTGGGCCAGTGGTAACACACTCATTTAGGTGAAGGTGGGGATCCCCTTCACAGATGTTCTGTAGCAGGAGAGGGAGATGGTGGTGGTGGTGGTGGTGATGCATGTGGCCTCCTGGTCCTGTGTGGGAAACCTGTCAACCCACACGTTCAGCTCTCAGGATAGGAGGGTGGGGTCCGTAGGGGAGAGTCATAGCCCAGGCCTGAGCAGACATGCTCAGCAATGCCTCCTCCTGACAAGGAGTCACAGCCACGGCTTTTGTTCTGCAGGCCAGCAAAGGCAGCCGGAGTGGGAGAGCCATCCAAAAGCAAGAGAGACCATTTCCTCACACACAAAAAGAGGTTAGTCTCTTATTTTTTTTTCCTCTGGAGACTGAGTCAGGCAGGAAATCAACACCCTAAGGTCAGATCTAAGTTGAAGAGGTGAGAGCTCCATTTGGGTTCAATTCAGCAGGCTGCAAGACACACACAGTCTAGATGGGCAGTAAACCAGAAGATCCACAGCAGCAGAAGAAATGCCTTACTCCCAAACAGCATTTGGAGCTCAAGAACAGTCTCCTGCATTTAAAGTCAGACTCCCCACCCAGCAAACCAAGCTGTGTTCTTTCTGGGTGGCTGGCTTAAAGAATTGTACATTACAGTGGAAACTCCCATTTACTTCATTTACTGCCATTTATAATATTTTCCACTACTTGGAGATAATGAATTCATCCTTTTCTTTTTTCCCTTTTTTTTTTTTTTTTTTTTTTGCAGGCCACCACAAGAGCCAAATGTTCCAGAATCCTTCTCAAATGTGTTACCCTTCATTTTCTATGATAGCTTTAGTGGTTTCTTTGGAAAGGCCCCAACATCAACCAAATTAACAATGCTGAGAATAAACTCAACTGTCACTTTCATTCCCTTTGAACAGCAGGAGGGAAACGCCACCTTCAAGATCCTTTCCAGTGTACAGGCATAAAGTAGACAGGTTAATTAAAGTCACTCCCAGAAAAACAACCACCTACCATAGAAAGTTTCTCCCTGGCCCAGTCTAACTCTGTATCACAGTTTTGGACAATCTCCAGTTTACCTGAAATTTATTTCACACAAAAGACTGAAACCATGAATTTTGTGAATGAAATTACATCTCTGCAATTGCCCAGCTGAGGGGCCTTTTGGAAGGATGTCAAGCAAGAGTCTTAGCAGGAGGTCAGAAAGAGAAAGGGAATATTCCAGGCTTCTTTTTCTTGCACAGAGACCTAGCAGTTTCCTCAGCTTGGGAAGAGTCAGACATGCACTGCATATGTGCTGCATGTGTATAAAGGAACTCGTCACTTAGAAAGCTTACTTTTTGCCAAATAACAGCCTCACAGCAAAGGCGGAGAGACAAAGTCACAGCAGCATCCCTTTCATTTTTATAGCCTTCAGTCCACCATCAAAATTGAAGCAATAAATATGCCAACATTTCTCTTTTTTATATTCTGTCATTGTTTGCTATGGCAACAGTCACTACCATGGGGCCAGCAGGAAAAGAGGACATACTGAACTAGGAAAAAAGATGGCATCCAGCTAAATCATCACCAAACTCCAACTGGTAAAGGAAGTTGGTACCCAAGTCAGGTGAGTGCTAGTGCTCATAGCTCAGATGCTGGGTGAGACTGAAGAGCTATCCTGGAGGGGGTGGCAGAAAAATCACCATTTCCACACCACTAAACATGGCTTTTTATTGTCAATTTTCTACAAAGCAGAAAGGAAAAGACATTATTTAATTGTTTGCTAAACTTGTCAGATCTCTGGGGAAATGTTTTCAGCATCCATCATCAGTTGGCACTTCCTTGCTCCAAGAAGTCATTCTCCTAGTGTTGCCTCCATCCTCTGTTAAGGTTTTGGAAATCTATGTAGGTTCCCTATACTTCCTGCTTCAGGTAAGGCAGAGTTGCCCAACTTATATGGTTCAGTCCCTGATATGTCTTGTTCCATCTATTACTTTTAACCTTTCTTGTCTTTATATTGACACGTATCCCTCATAAATAAAACATAGGTGGGCTCTATTTATTCAACCAGTTGGACAATCACTGCCTTTCAATCTGAGTGTTTAGTCCATTAACATTTAGTGTAATTATTGACATGGCTGTATTTAACTCTACACTCTCACTATTTGTTTTCTGCTTGTTCCACTTTGTTGTTGCTGTTCTTTTGTTTCTGCTTTCCTGTCTTCATTTGGATTGATCAATTATCTTTTAGGTATTCTTTTTTATCTACTCTAATATCTTTTCAACTATATTTCTTTGGTTATTTTATTAGTGGTTACGCTAAGGACTATAATATGCATTCTTAACTTGTCACAATTAGCATGAGTTAATATTAGACCACATTACATCTAATATATGAATCTTACAACAGTATTCTTCCTTTAACTTCCCTTCTGTCTTTATGTGATTGTTATTATATATGTTGTAAACCCCAGAATACACTGTTTATTTTGCTTGAAACAGTCAATGATCTTTTTTTTTTGGTCAATTATCATTTTAAAAAAACAAGAACATAGAAAAAATAAATTGTATGTTTACCCACATATTTATTGTGTTTGGAATTCTTCATTTCTTCCTGTAGAATATTGAACTTCTGCTTCCATTTGGTCCTTTTGAACATTTCTTCCTTGAAAACAAACCTAAGGTTAGGCATGACAGAAAGCTAATGCAAATTGATGGCTGGGTGAAGAAACAGAGCCAGCAATGACAAGTAGGGATGTGCAACAGCCTTCTTGTGATTGTGAATACACATACTATACAAGTGATTTTTCAGCAAGAATTTTTAGGGCCTATTTTTATTGTAGGAGGGAAAACCCAAGGGTGTTGGATTAAGTCTCAAAAGGCATTCAAGATAGAAATAATCTTTTCTGAAAGTTAGAACTAGGATCAAAAAGTATAAGAGACTTAGAAGCTGATTTATACTCAAGATAAAAAAACCAAGATTATTCAACATGAAACAAAATGTGTTGAAAACCATTGATTCTCCAAGACAGGGCTACTCAGGCTGCAGGGGTGGGGGAGGGCATGGCACAGAAGTTAAAAGTGTAGACTATGGTGTCTCACTTCCTGAGTTTGACTCCTGCCTCACTACTTACTGGCCATGTAAACTTGAGAAAGTTAATTAACTTCTCTGGCCTTGTTTCCTTATCTGTAAAATGGGCATGGTGATAATAACGATCTCAGAAGGCTGTTGTGGAGGGAGCATCTAAAAAGCACTTGGAACACTGCCTGGCACACATTCCCGTATTCAATAAACATTAGCCATTACAATTATTGTTACCAGGTGACTCTTCATGTTGTTTCTAAATCTAAGATTCTGTTTTGCCCTGAGTCTTCTCTTTTTTATTATGCTTGGGTTCAAAGCAAAAATAAGACAACTGCTTTTGTACCACACTTTCCTCTTTCACTCAATCTCAGTACTCACTTATGAAACTGTAATTTTTGCCTAAATTCCTAATTTGCAACACTGAAAGAACTATTTCTTTTACTGAAATAATCTACTAAGACAAGAACTATGGCACAAATATATCATATAACATTCCCAGATCAATGAAAAACAAAATACCATGGATAAAATCAGACAGACTCCTTGACATGTGCTCTTGAAAAGTGGTCAGCCATGAAAGAAATAAGACTTGGTCTCTAAGTGTTCAGACAATGAGAAACAAGAGAACTAACTTATGCTGCTGACCTATACCACCCACTAATTACCCATAGGAGCTCTAAGGTTCTAAACCATCTTCATGATAGGATCCAGTAACCTCATTTTACAGGTGCCATAACTGATATTTGGAGAAGTTTAAGTCACTCATCCAACTTCACACAGATGTGTCTCCCACAGCCATAATCTTTCCACCATAGCAAATGCTACACCATGCTCATGGGCTGCAGGAGAGCAGGGACACTTAGAATACGTCAGGACCTGGAGAACTAGACAGAAGTTTGAATAGACTCAGTTAATGGAGAACAGAACACATGGAGGTCAGGAAAGCAGGCAGCCAAAAAAGGGAGTTGAGGAGAGAAATCAGGAAGAGTCCAATCTTGGTGTGGCTTCCCCAAAAAATAGACAGTCAAGGACTGATTTTGACTGGTTGATTTGGGAAGTAGAGGAGCACCAATAAGAGAGTAGAGAAGCCAAGCAGGGAAGGAAGGCAGCCAATGAAGTTCGTCTTATAAGCAAATTACTACTGTGGACAACTGGAACTTAAACCCACTGGGGAACCGCTGGAGCCAGTACAGATCCACAAACCTCAGAGTTACCCCACCCAGAGGGTGAGGGAGATGGGGTGTTTATACAAGTTCACCCTATTTCTTCCTTCCATCAGTGGTTGATGACTGTTCCTGGTGGTGTTGATTCCATGGTACTCTAACCTGCCATGTGCATGAGCAGAATGGCCTTCGATGACAGGAGAATGTTCTCAAATGAAATAAAGGCAGTGCTGGCAGCTGAAAGTTAGGCCAGCACATGTTGAAATGGTAAAAGCCAAAGTCAGGAATTCAGCTTGATAAATATCAGAAATGATGGTAGGTTGATAAGGCTAAGAAACCAGAAATCATTGAATTGGCTTTATAGAAACTATACATATTTTCTAGATCAGCACCTTTATTTTTGTATTGAGGTCACCAAGAAAAGAAAATGGCCCTTGGATGACCAGTGCACTAACAGCAAATTATATTCTAATTTCATGCCCTTGAACTCCAATATTCTCACCTATTACACCATGTAGAGAATAGTGATGCACTTTATTCCAAAACAGGTCTGATAAAAGACCTGCAATAGCCTCTTTTAAAACACCAGGGAAGGCAAAAAATAAATTTGAGGAAATAGATGGGGTCTGGGTTTGCAAATTCATATAAGGAAGTAAGTGGCAAAGAGGAAAATAGAGAAATTAAAAAGTAACAGTAGGAACTCTTACATAGTGTTAATGGGAATCCAAGATGGTGCGGCCACTTTGGAAAACAATTTGGGTGTTTCGTAAAAAGGTTGGTTTGGGTTCCAATATTCTAATAGGGAGTTGGAATATTAAAACATACTCTTGGGGCTTCCCGGGTGGTGCAGTGGTTGAGGGTCCGCCTGCCGATGCAGGGGACACGGGTTCGTGCCCCGGTCCGGGGGGGATCCCACATGCCGCGGGGCGGCTGAGTCCGTGGGCCATGGCCGCTGGGCCTGCGCGCCCGGAGCCTATGCTCCGCGGCGGGAGAGGCCACGGCAGTGAGAGGCCCGCGTACCGCAAAACAAACAAACAAACAAAACATACAATCCAGCAATTCCACTCCGTAAGTATTTTTTCAAGAGAAATGAAAATTTACATTCACACCAGAACCTATATGCCAATATACATAGTGGATTTTCATAACTACCAAAAACTGGAAACAAACTGCCAAATGTCCCTCAGTCACAGAATGGATAAACGAAGTGCCAAACATCTACAGTGGAATCCTGCTCAGAAACAAAAAGGAACGAACTAGGATATGCACAACATGGACGAGACTTACATGCATCAGGCTAACTAACAGAAGCCAGACTCAAAAGGCCACACAATATGATTCCATTTACATGACATTCTAGAAAAGACCGGACGTGTGGGAAAGGATGAACTACCAAGGGGTAGTTCACAAGAGAATTTTGCAGGTGATGGAAATATCCTGATTGTCTTGGTAGTTACATGACTATGTACCTTTGTCAAATTCATAGAATTATACACCAAAAAGAGAGAATTTTGCCGTATGCATTTTTTTAAGTGAACAAAAATTTTTAAAGGCAATGGTAGGTTCTGACAGCAGCAAGGAACCTCAAAGTTGAAAACCAAACGCATTGTACTGGGACTGAAAATTCCACCTTCTTGTGCTTCAGCCATTAGCAGCAGCATCTTGGGCCCTTAGTAACTGAGACGGTCCGTGATTAAAGCAAAAATATGTGCAGACTAACAGATTCTTTGAAGCTCCATGAGACTACACCTCCAACTTTATGACAGAGCCAAATCATGTGGATTGATTGCAGTCCAGTACCACAAAAATGACAATCATTCAATGAGATAAATAACAAACTGTTTAAAAGCAGAATATCAAATTTTTTAAAGGATGGAAACATAACATCCACCCTGGAGTCTAGGAGTCACATGCATGGTAAAACTGTCTTTGATTGTACAGGAAGCATTTGGAGCAGAGGAAAAAACATAGACATTGGAACTGGACAAAACGGTATGCACTCCCTGACTCGTCACATGATTATGGCAGATCAAATCTGCAGCCTCAATTTTTTACCCCTCCCTGAACCATGTTCCTTGATATATAACTTCATAGTTCTCCCCCTTGAACTGTGGCCATCAGGTACTTCTCTAGCCCTTAACTTTGGGCTTAGTGAGGAGACATGCTTTGGCCAACGGGATGTGGATGGAAGTGACGGCATGATAGTTCTGAGCACTCACCTAAAGAAGTCATGTGCTGTTGCCATCTCCTTGAAAAGAGCTTTCTTGTGTCCCTAGATGAATTCACATGACACAGGCCATTCCAGCTAATCTCCTGACCTATGAGCAAGAATAAATGAACCTTGTTTTAAGTCATTGAGTTTTGGGGGCAGTTTGTTATGCAGCATTACTATGTTAATAGCTAACCAAGACAATGATCTCAGGTGAGTTTATGTCCCATGTATCCATTTATTCATCCAAAACAAATATTTATTCAACACATACAATGTGCTAAGGACTATAGTAGGTGCTGAACACCCTGCTGAGCAACGAGCCTAATGGTCCCTTCTGACTGTAACCTAAAGCTCACTGCCATGTGGGTCCAAATGAGGTCATTAATGCACATATTCAGCCAGCTCTAAAACTCCCCCTGCTTACACAACAAGTTCAGTATAAGCTGATTCCTATCAAGCTCTAAATTTATTTGGGCTGTATGCTCGGCCATCTCTCATTCCACGCTCTACCGCCCTTTGCCCCCACTGCCTTCCACGCCTCTTACTAGGCTTTACCAAGCTATGCTTAATTGTGGGGGTCCAACAGCAGTGTAGGAACTAAAAAATGTAGTTGTTCTGAGCACTAGAGACATGTGGCCCTTTAATCAAAATTCAGCTCCTCAGCACATTAGCCTCATTTCAAATGCTCAATAGTCCCATGTGGCCAGTGAATACTGTATTGGACAGAATATATATAAACATCTTTATCATCACAGAAAGTTCCACTGGACAGAGTCAACTAGAGTTCCAGTTTGCAAATATCGCCCTTTTCTTCCAATGGCTCATGCATGCTATCAGAATGTCATGTGCCAGCCTCAGTGCTAAACCCAGAAGCAACATCAATGCAGATACTATTGCAGACTCTGCCCCATCATGCTGTTTCCTTCTATTGGAAGGAATTCTCATTGAGATCTCAGAGTCCCTCCATGAAGCTTGGCTTCTGTCATAACCCTTCCCCCTGCCAAGTCCATTTCAATTCAAGGTATTTTCCTCCTACTGGAAATTTCTAGAATCTCATGAAAATCAGTCAATATAAACAGTAACCTAGAGAAAGAGATGGCACCCAACTTCTCCTGCCTGATGTATCCACACCTCAGATCCAGCTAGGCAGGACTACAATCACGTGGAACTGAAATGGAAATTATAATATTCAGGTGTTGAAGTGAGGAATAAATCCAGTAATATGTATAACATGTCCAGTGTAGGACTAGGAACATAGTAGATATCAAGAAATAATGCTTTTTAGCACAGGGAGATCAGCTCGGCGCTTTGTGACCACCTAGAGGGGTGGGATAGGGAGGGTGGGAAGGAGATGCAAGAGGGAGGGGATATGGGGATATATGTATACATATAGCTGATTCACTTTGTTATACAGCAGAAACTAACACAACATTGTAAAGCAATTATACTCCAATAAAGATGTTTAAAAAAACGAAAGAAAGAAAACAAATAATGCTTTTCCCTCTAGTCATCTCAATTGTATTGGAATTTGGCATAATTTCCTGATGCTAGCGACTGGCTGATTCCATTAAGGTTTCTAATTAATACCCACCCAGATAAGTTCACAGGTGACTGGAGATGTTAGCACAATCAAAACTCTCAACTAGGACCCACAACTACCTCCCTTTAACTGCACCAAGATCTTAGCCTTTGCCACTGGAGGAGGAGAAGCAAGAAAGATTCCTCACTGGAAGATCCCAATTTCAACTGCGTGACCACTAAATGATTTCAGATGTCTCTGAAGGAATCCCCGCTCCTTCCCTTGGCTCCCTGGGAGCTGCTTTCAGGAACATAAAAATATGACCATGAAAAATAATCTCAACATCTCAACCACCTCTATACTGATCGTTCTTCTTTAACCTTTGGGGTTCTTAAAAAATATTTAAAATAGAAGGAGGCCTAATTGGGAAGAATAAGGTCTGCCCTGAAGGAAGAACAGTTAACCAAGAACAAAGCTACAGGAGGGTTTCTGTTGTGTTTTCTTCTAAGCTCACTGGAATTTTTGGTCTTGGATGGACAGATCAGCACAGCACATAGCTCCCAAGTTTCCAACCCCAAAATATTTTTCTTAATTTTAAATCTTTGAAGAAGAAATGCTAAATTTGTTTCATGATTTTTTACTACTGAATATGATGGAAAGAGAATGCTAGATCCTGCCTCTTATCCGCCCCCCCCAGAAGAAGTTGGGCCAACGGAAAAAGCTGAGATTTTGCTGTTTTTCTACCCATCTATTGAGATTTTCAAAGTATACCACTCAGAAAATATTCCCATTTGAAAAGAACTTTATCCCTGATACTTATGGCTTTGATGACTAGATTTGGGGAAAAAAAAAAACAAAAAAACAAAAAAACACTTATAATTCTAAAGTAAGTAAACCCTCAGTCCTTCCAAGATTCCAGAACCTAAATACCCCCAGACACTACTTCCTCCTAGAAGAACTGGAAGAATAAATTTGCATTTGCCATTCTCTGAAAAATGCTGATCACCAGGTCAAACTCATTTGAATAGGCCTTTCAAACTCCAATACATCTCACATTATTGTGCATCAAATTTTCCAGCCAACAGAATTAAACTCTTGTTTACTCCATTTTTTTCTAATTTTACATTTTCTACATTTTATTATGTACATGTGCCATGTTCCTTTTCTTTCTTTTCACTCCTTATATCTTGTCTTTCATTTGCTTCCCTCTTTCTGTGATACACAAGATCCCTTGGTCTTTCCTGTCTCAGTAAATAGCTAAACCATCTGTCCAAAGGCTCAGGTCATAAATACAGGATTCATCCTTGATTTCTCCTTTTCTCTCATGGCCAGCATCCAATCTGTCAACACGGTCTACTGAGTTTGCCTCCAAAACATTTTGTGAATCCATTACATCTCTTTGTGAATTTGTTTACATCTATTTCTTCTGTTCCACTACCTTGCTCCAACACAGCATTATCTTTGCAATGACCTATTAATTGAGTTCTCTGCTTCCACTTTTGTTCTTCTACCATCCATTCTTCACAAAGCAGTTGGAATGATGTTTTAAATATATATATATATATATATATATACATTTATTTCACTCCCCTGTATAAACTCACCACTGGCTTCCCTTGAGACTTATACTGAAATCTAAATTTCTTAGAATACTTTACTGTGGCTCTGAAGAGTCTAGCCTGTGCCCACCTTCCAACCTCATCTTCTGGGCTCATTTCCGGTCATTGTCCCCTGGTGCTCTGCACTCCAGTACACTGGCTTCTCCTCTGCATGCTGAATTTGCCAACTTTCTTCTTGCCTTGGCACATTTGCATTAGCTGTTCTCTCTGCCTGAGACAATCTTCTCCCACAACTCTGAACAACCAGCTCATTCTTGCCCTTCAAGTCGATGTCATTTCGGAGAGGATTTCCCTGACTACTTAGTCTAATGTAGCTCTCCAGTCATTTTGGATCCTAACCCCGCAACATACATTTTTTATAGTACTTATCACAAGCTAATATTTACCAGAGTTATTTCTTTGCTTATTGTCTGCTCCTCCACAGTAGAACGGCAGCCCCCATAGAGCAGGGATCTTGTGTCTTATTACAACTGCAAACAGTAGGTGCTAAATGAAATATTTTTGAATGAAAAAGTGAATAACCCTCCAGAATATTTTCTTCTTCTAACCTGAAGGCTATTTGAGAATATATCCTTCATCTCAGCCAGAGAAACGAAGACACTCTCTTTAAACTAGATAGGAAAGAAAATGACGTTAACATTGATTTTGTGTGTTCTTTGTGCCTGGCACTGTGCTTAATCCTCTGAATTAATTATATCATTTAGTATTTATAATACCCCCTTTGAGTGGGCACAAGTATCTACATTTTAAAAAGAAAAGTTGAGAGTGACCATCGTCAGAGCTTGCTACCCTGTTCAGATCCCATTTAGACCTGGCTGCTGTGAATAATGGCTGCTTATGCTGAGACGCCTTCTCTTGAGAATTGCCTTCTTGAGACATAACACTTCATGGGGAGACTGCACCCCTCCATGGAAGCCCCTAGACAAAAACTGACACAAGGGTACAAAGGGTGACCCTCTTGAGACCAATTCTCTGGTACAATTTACACTTCAGAGCTCTCCGTGGAATCAGGCTGAACCTAGATTCCAGTTAAGTTGGATTCTACATTCAGTATCTTCCCCTTCCCTTCCATGCTTCCCTCATTCTATTTCAGAGTTCTCCTGGGAGCGTGCTCCCTTAATAAATCATTTGCACAAAAATCTCCATCTGAGTCTCTGCCTCTAAGGAATTTGACCTAAGACACTTAGTGATAAAAAAATCATGTACTTAAGGTCAGAGAGTTAATAAGTGGTACAGTTAGAATCCACCCACAGGTCTGCAGGACCCCTGTGCCCTTACCACCATACTGCACTGACTCCTTCAGAAGTTCATCTTTGTACCTTCAGGGAAGACTACCATGGACCTTTCTGGTATGAGAATTTCTGAAATATGCTCAAAGGCAAAAAAATGTTTAAAAAACCCTGCAATAGGGGTGAGTGGCCCTTCTCTTCCTAAGATACATATCAGTGACAAGCATAAGGGGGAAAAAAGATGCATAGAGGAAAAGAGACAATGGTAGCTAAGGACTGGCTTTGTGCCTTTCTTAAGAATCCAACTGTCTATTCTGTGACCTTGAACACCTCCATCTCAGATTCCTCATCTGTAAAACGGATGGAAAATACCTATGGCGAAGAGTCATGCTATAACGTCCGGTAGGTAGTAGATGCTCAGTAACTGAAGCTAATATTCTCCAAAATCACAAGTGTTGTTACCCAACTCCAAGCATTTCCTGAGATTCAAGTCCTAGAACTCCAAACATGTTCCCCACATCTCCTGTCTTCTTTTCATGGAGACTGGTTTTTGGCACATATGATAAGTTGCTTTAATCAGTTAAGCAAAGGCTGGGGTGGGGGGTGCCAAGGAGCTGGGCGTTGAAGGGAAATCGCCTCTATAGCCTTAGTCTGAGGCATCTAGCTCTACGTAAGCATGCTAAAGGGAAATAATGCTGGTATTCACCGCTCCCAAATTATGCTATAAGAATTAAGATGATGACACATGGTTGCAGCAACATGGACGGACCTAGAGATTATCCATACTAAGTGAAGTCAGACAGAAAAGACAAACATCCTATGATATCACTTATATGTAGAATCTAAAAAAAAAAGAAATGATACAAATGAACTTATCTACAACACAGAAACAGATTGACAGACATTGAAAACAAACTTACGATTACCAAAGGGGAAAGAGCCAGGGAGGGATAAATGAGGATCTTGGGATTAACAGAAACACACTACTATATATAAAATAGATAAGCAACAAGGTCTTACTGAAACCATACTCAATATCTTATAATAGCCTATAATGGAAAAGAATCTGAAAAAGAATATATATATATATATACACACACACACACACACATATATACACATATATATGCATAAAACTGAATCCATTTGCTGTACACCACAAACTAACACAACACTGTAAAGCAACTATACTTCAATTAAAAAAAATGATACTTACATATGGTCCAACTGTACAGAAAGCTACAGATGTGCCTTCTTAGCATACCTCTTGCCCTTGGACATAAGAAAAGGAACGAGCATACCTCAAACTCATTAAATGCCTCTTAAATGTGTGGCTGACTCACTGAAAAGTCACCCTCGTTATCACAGTTAATATCCCCTGTGCCAAGTGCTTTATAATCATTATTCTGTTTAATCCTTACTACAGCCCTGCATTTTTTTTTTAAATACTCCTGGTCCTTTCTAGAGAAAATAGAGGCTAGAGCAGTGGACCTCAAATTTTGGCATGCAGCAGAATCACCTGCAGGGCTTTTTAAAATCTAGATTGCTGGGCCCCGTCCCCAGAGACTCTAATTCTGTAGGTTTGGAGGAATGGCCCAAGAATTTGCCATTGGACCACACTTTGAGAACCACCGGCTTAGAAGAATTACAAAATATTTCTAAGACTCCAACCCTTCAAAGAGTTTGTTTACATTCTAAAGCCTCTGCTGTTAATTATGGAAGGAAAATTATTTCCTGGTCTTAACCTGGGATCAGTTGAACTTGGCTCCTACTGGGTCACAAGAGCCAACTGTCATCATACCCTCCCAATTTCATATTCACAGATGTCACATTGGTAGCTTGAAATCGGCTATGGTGGGGGAATTCACCCCATGGAAATTGGCAAACACTACAAACCAAGGTTTGTTTTTTCACCCAAGAAGCCAGTAATTAAACTCTTACCAGTACATCACTGGTCAAGACGATGCCTACAGATTCCTCTGCTGTCTCTCATTCCTCTCAGAAAGACTTCATCAGTAACCAAGGACCATGACTGTGGCTAAGACAGTGGCTCTATCCATATACAGGTTTCTAATACCACATTCTCAAGTAAGTCCATTTCTTTTCTTCAGTTTTCCTTTAAAAAGGAAAGTAACCAATTTTAATGTAAAATTTTTCCCCTGTAAATCAGGCGGGGCATAACCCAGCCCCACTGTCTCCACAGTGGGAGTGGCAAGCCTCTGTATGAAGTCATCTCATGCATCCTTTGCCTTCCTTTATATTTCTAACAAATATTTTTGAGACCCTGCTCTCTGCCAGGCACTGGATTAGGCAAAGGAGAGAAGACAGTGGTGGGCTGTGGCTTTGTGAATCAAATAGTCTCATGTGGGCTTGAGGAAGAATAATTCCAAATTTTCAGAGAGAAGAGAATCTAAAAGAAATCTTTATCTGAGAATTCTGATTAGAGCTCAGAGTTTTAATGGGTAATACAGTCAAATACGTGGTACAAAATTCCAAAGGTACAAAAGGATATACAGTAAAATATACATTTCCCTCCCATTTTTGTCTTCCAAGCACCCAGGTCCCACCTTCTGGAAGAAAACGCTATTTTCATTTTGTGTGTGTGTATTCAAAGATATTTTATGCACATAAAAACAAATACATTTTTTTCTTTTTTAACACTGATAACTCACAACACAAAGTTTTCTGCACGCTGCATTTTTTTCATAACAATACATCTTGGATAGTATTCACAGCAATGAATAAAGATCTGCCTCATCCTCTTAAACTACTGCATAATACTGTGTATTATGGTGTACCATAATATATTTATCTAGTCCCCTATTGATAGGCATTCAGAATTGTTTCCAACCTTTTGCAGTTACAGATAGTGCCACAATGAATAACTTTGTGCGTTCAACAATTCACTCCTGGGTGGGTATTTCCGTAGGATAAATTTCAAGAAGTAGAGTTCAAGGTCAAAGGACATTTGCCATTTTAGTAGCTAGTACCAAATTGTCTCCCAAACTGTACCAATTTATGCGGTCACTAATGATTTATGAGAGTTCCATATTCTTCACGTCTTTTCAACTAACTATTAAACATTAAGGCGTTTGCTAATCTGGGAAGCGAAAATTACCTGATCATAGTTTTAATATGCATCTTTATTATTACGGATGAGGTTGTGTGGCTATTTATGTATGCAGGATAAATTTGATTAATTTGCTTCTTAGAGAACTATCTGATCATATCTTTAGTTCATCTTTCTATGGGTTTCTGGCCTATCCTTATTGATATGTAAGCACTCTTTATATATTATAGAAATGTCCCCTTTATCTGATATAAATTGCAATTTTTTTCCAAATGGTTATTATAAATCAAGAAAAACCAGTTACCACAGGAACGTTCTTAGCCAGAAACTACCTCCTATACTTAAATATGTTTGAAATGAGTGTCCAGAAGCCACAGATAATATTAAAAGTATCTGTCTCCATTCTAACAATAGTTCTCTAAAATCGTGGCTAAACGCAAAAGCTCTGACCAGAGCACTTGACAGTAACATGTAGAATCTCACTTCTGAACTAATAAGGAAAAGAATCTCAGAATGCTAGACCATGAAAAGCGATAGAGAGGGACCGGCTTTGGCCCACTGTCTCAGGAGTGTCAGAATGGATTGCTCGGATGGTCTTGAGAAACTTTCTCACTTGTTTATTTTCAAATGTCTTCAAGAGCCCATGAGGAAATCCTAGATAACAGCAGACAGGGCTAGAGATGGCGACTCCACTAGCCAGTGGGGCTCCTGGGGGTCTTTACAATCACTGCCTGCCCCCATCCCCCAACCCTGTCGTCCTAAAGATATCTGCAAACTGGAAAAGCAGACAGCATGAATTATCTCCACACATGTCCCTGGATGTCTGGGCTTAGTTTTGATGGCAGCTTTATGATTCAACAAATATGTCTCTCCCAAATAAGCAAGTCCCTGCTTCGGCCCAGGTTTGCCAGCCTGAGCTAATGCCAGTGCTGTCTGGACTGCCCCTCCCCGCAAGCTAAGGTTTTCTTAAGCACTGTTTTCAGGAGATGGGGGTTGCTCTTGTTTTATTTCTGATAATCAAGCTTTACAAAGATTTCTGGCTAAGAAAACACCACATAAGCCTCTAAATCCTAAGGAGGCTCAGTAGCAATTTTAAGGGGAGAAGATAAAGCTCTCAACGGGCGCAGATGTCCTGCGGCTCAGATCTTCAGCACAGTGTGAAATCCACAATTCAGGGGGCTAAGAAATGGAACACTCCAGTCTCTTTGGAAAGTGGCCATGAGACATCTTCTGGAAAAACTGGCCACCAAGCCCCTAGCTGCTATGGAGAACATCTAAAAGCGTACTCATTGATCTACAATTTCATGGTTCTCCTTGTACCCTGCCACAAAGAAACAGCCTCAACAATGCAGATGGAAATGAATGATAGGCTGAGCTTATGAAGTGCAACAGCCAAGATGTAACTTAAGAGGAGCTTGGCACCCCAAAGGCAAGCGTAACTCTCAATTTCATGAAGACATGGCTGTGTTTCCTGCTTCTTTTTCTTCTCCCATGGTTCCTCCCACAAGGCTTAGCACACAGTAGGTGTTCAATGGGCCCTCCCATAAAATTCCCAAGATGGTTCCAGGAAAATTTTCCTTTTTCCTGTGCTCCCAACCATGTCCTACACATTCCTTGAGTCCCATCACAGTTAGCTTATCTTCCAAGAAGCCTTCCTGGCTGTTTAGTTCAGTCCTCATTGATCTCTCTGTGTGCTCTTCCCACTTTTTGGACCACTTTATGTAAGTTCACTTTGTGTAAGAACTGACTTCTTTATTCGTGTGTGGATCTTGACATCACAGCTACATAAGAAGCTCCTTGAGTAAAAGAATATTTATATTCCTATGTTCCTGGCAGCAGGTAGAAAATAACTTGTTGCTTTCTCTGTTCCAGCATTCTCATGCTGTTCCATCTTCCTGACACCTGCCTTTCCCTCATCTTTATCTCTCAAACCTCAGCTTAGCAATGTCTTCCATTAGGAGACCCTGTATTTATCTCTATGACTCTATCATGATTACTGCAACGGTGACTGGACTATCTCTGTATCAGTGAGTAATTTCTTCCCACAAATACTCCCTAAAATTCAGTAACTTCAAACATGAGTTCATGGGCTGTGCCCAGTTATGCATGCTTATGCATCTGTGGTCAGCTGTGTGGGCACTAGCTGGTCCAGGATGGTCTTAACTGGGCTGACTTGGCTCTGGTCCATGTGTGTATGGTCTCCATCCTCCAGAAGGCTAGCTTCAGCTTGTTCACAAAGCAGTCACACCAGGATCTGAGAGAGAGAGAAAGGGGGTGGGGATGGACAAGGCCACCTGAGGTCTAGGCTGAGAACTGGCACAAGGTTACTTTTGCCACATTCTATTGGTCACATCAAGTCACAAGGCTAGCCCAGATTTAAGAGTGAGAAGAAGGACTCCTCTTGCTAAGAGCTGCTGCAAAGTCACATGATAAAGGGGTGTGATACAGAGAGAGGTGAAGAAGTGGGGCTATATTTACATTCAATCTTCAATGGTCTCTCCCACCTGACTATGAACTTGACCAGTACAATGTTCTGTTCACTGTTATTTTTCCAGCCCCCAGGACAAGACTGGCACAGAGCAGTTTTATTTTTTAGATGACTATATGAATTAATTAATAGTGAAAAAGGTTAGCTGAAAGTAAAGAAAAGGAGGAATGAAAACTCTCGTGATTGAGCATCTATGAATAGCTCAGTGTTTTATTTAATCCTCCTAATTTATTTCATGGGTTCCAGAAGCAGAGTCTCAGGACTATTGTGTCATTGGTATTGTCTTCTTTTAACTCTGGCTTTTGGTATGCCAGGCACTACTCTATGTGTTTTTTAGGAATCAGTCAATAAATTGTTACACAAATGCTATGAAGTAGATACTGTTTTTGCCACTATGTCCCAATTTTATAGATGAGGAAACTAAGGCACAGAGAGAGTAAGCAACTACCACAACTTCACAGCTCAGAAAAGCACGAACCCATCCAGTCTGGCTCCAGAGTCAACTTTCTCAGTCACTACATTACTCTGTATCTCAAGACATGTGGTTCATACCATTGTTCCCCATCTTAGCTACTAGACAAGTTCCCTACTTCACTAGAGTTTACCAATACAGTGGCCCCATGAGACTAGATTTAAATGAATTAATTTTTTTTTTTTTTGCGGTACGCGGGCCTCTCACTGCTGTGGCCTCTCCCGTTGCGGAGCACAGGCTCCAGACGTGCAGGCTCAGCGGCCATGGCTCACGGGCCCAGCCGCTCCGTGGTATGTGGGATCCTCCCAGACCGGGGCACGAACCCGTGTCCCCTGCATCGGCAGGCGGACTCTCAACCACTGCGCCACCAGGGAAGCCCAAATTAAAATTTAATAGAAATAAACGTTTAGTCCCTCAGTCACACTAGCCACATTTCATGGGCTCAGTAGTCCCAGGTGACTAATGTCTACTGACCAGGACAATGCAGGTATCACCTCCATCATCACAGAAAGTTCTATTGGACAGCACTGCTCGAGATTATTCCATGCTCAGAGAATTTCCCTGAGGTCACAAGGAGAAATAAACTTGAAGAAGATGCAATTAAGATCAAGACACGATGTGCTGTCATATGGCCCTTTACCAGCTATGTGGGAAATCGGCATCTTGAGTCCTGGGGGCCTTGAAAGTAAATATGAGCATGAGGGGCTGTGGAAACACCACAGGTTGTTTCTCTAGTGAATATCACTTGGGTTTGCTAGTTTGTTAAAATTTAGAATTCACGCAAGTGCAAAAAATAAGCAGTTTTCCTGAACCTACACAATTTGATGTCTTAATAGTCCTCCACCCTTATTCCCAATTTTCTCAAATGTAAACCTATATACACCCAAGGTAGAAAGGTACACATTTTCTGAATAGGGCAAAGCGCTACACGGGGTGGGGGGTGTGGGGGGGTTGTCGGCAGAACACAGAGAAGGCCAGTGAGAAAACTTCTCTAGGTGAGGAGTGGAAATAGCTAGAGGGCAAGATTGGAGGGAACTTTCAGAACACCTAACAAGCATAACTACAGACCTGGCCAACCCCTCTTGCTTCTTTAAATTTCACTTTAAATTTGATATTTTAAATAATTCCAAACAGCTGAGGAAATTTCAACTGTGCTCTATAAATACTGCTGTTTTTTCTTCACTCATCTGTTTTATACCCCTTTATTTAAATCTTATGGTCTGCTTTGCAAATTTGATTAGGGTTTTCCTGAACGCCTACTTGGCACTGAAACTTGATAACAACAGTTGAAACTCAGAAGGTTGCTTTACTTTGAGCCTCTATTTACAACTTCCCACCAACATTTTGAGAGCAAGTGCCACCTAGCCAATAGATGACTTTTTTCTGCCTCCAGGCATTTCCTAAACTATTGAGGAATTACAGTGAGCGCTCTTGAGGCCATCCTCGAAGAGGATCCTTTCTGTGCCTCAAAAATCAGTCCTTCATGTTTTGAAAAAATAAAGAAAAATCAGTACAAAGGACATGCCATAGTATAGGGATTGACTTCAGTGTTACCCTCCTTAAAGTCTGCTAATAAAAAGTGCCCTATTTTTGATGGCTTGCAAAACATGATGAGTTTGCAAAAAATAAACCTCAACCTACTAATGGTGGATAGTTTAATAATCTCACGTATTCCTTTACTGCAATTCAGCCCCTTGCCTTTCCACTTTCTCTTAGGAGATAATTAGACCTGAACTCAGATGGCAAGAATGTAAAATCTCTTTAGAAAAAAGAATGGAATCTGTGGAGGAAGATGCACTACTAATGTGAAGACACTGCTCAAATGCACTTGAGCAGGTTTAGAAAGTTTTTGTGGTTAGATTTCCCACCTTTCCCACCAGGATGGTCATTTAATGCCTGTCATATTTTCACTAAATACTATAAGCCCTGTACACCCAGGCACATCTGCAATCTCAGCTTTATCAGAAAAGCTTGAGAGGAATATGATCAGTGGCAAAGATTAAGGGGGCTTTGCAAACAGAGGAAGGCATGTTCCATGTTAATTGCTAATCGGTTTCAGCCAATATGGCACCGTGACAAGGCAGCAGGCCTTATCTAACAAGAAGGGGATAGTCCTGCTTTTCTGGGGTACAATATGTCTAAACAGAAGAATCACCCAACAACCCCAGGTGACTAATTTCTCTATAAATATATTATTGACGTAATAGAGGCCTTTTTAATGGGATTATAACTACCCAGACAGCTGCTCTGCTAGTCGAGGAGAACATGGTTGACAAAAAGACTTAAAGGAAAGAATAGAGGAAAATAGCAAATCTCCAGCCAGGCACACTTAAATGACCTCATTGCTTCAAAATAATAGGATCACATCGCAGATATGAAAGGAAAAGCCAGTACGCTTAAAGCAATCGCTTTTTCCATGCTCTTCACCGTTTCTCTCCCACTGCTCAACTGAGAAGCCCCCACTTCCCTTGTGCCAGAGGCAGGCCTTCCAAAGCAAAGGCCACATTGTCTGTTACAGTGTTCTTTAAAGGAATTATGTTTGGATTTAAAAGTGCTCTAAAATGGATATGTTTTTTGCCTACACAGCCAGGCTAACTTTTATAATTTATATGAAATTCTTTCCAAGTTTTACTCAAAAAAAGCAATTCTCCCAGATGCCCAGTCTTCAGGGGGGGAAAAAAAAAAAGCATACAAAGAACTAATCAAGGAAAAGAAAAATTGTCTTAAAAATTACTTCCACAATTAAACCTCACTTGGATTTAAAAATAAGAGCGTCAAATAAAATGGTAGTATCTCTTTATTGCTGCCCATTAAGAAAAAACAATGAAAAATAAATGTGATATTCTATACATTCTCTTAAGGTTCATAGAAAGAGTACAGTTGCTCCCCATTATCCACAGGGATATGCTCCAAGACCCACAGTGGATGCTTGAAACCATGGATAGTACCATACCCTACATATGCTATGTTTTTTCCTATATATACATTCCTATGATAAAGTTTAATTTCTAAATTAGGCACATTAAGAGATTAACAACAAAAATAATAAAAATAAAACAATTATAACAATCTAATGTAATAACAGTTGTGTGAATGTTGTCTCTTTCTCAGAATAACTTATTATACTGTAGTCACCTTTCTTGTCATGATGTGAGATGACAAAATGCCTCCATGATGAGATAAAGAGGGGTGAATGACGTAGGCATTGTGACCTAGCATTAGGCTACTACTGACCTACTGACAACATGTCAGAAGAAGGATCATCTGCTTCCGGTGATTCTGGATCATAGAGCCATACTGCAGGTGGCTGGATACCAGGAGCAGACTATGTCCATGGCTCGGGATCCCAGGCAGGGCCAAGCCAGATGGAGCGAGATTTCATCATGATTCTCGGAACTGAGGACAATTTAAAACTTATGAATTGTTTATATCTGGAATTTTCTATTTAATATTTCAGACTGCTACTGACCGTGGGTGTTAGTGAGACCAAGGAAAGTGAAACCACAAATAAGGGAGGACTACTGTAACCTTAGATGAGTCTTGAGAAAACACAGAGCCAAATTCATGACTTACAGTTCTTTAGAGTTATTCACTGTGTCTAGTGACTTAAACATATAAGGCACTTAAACATTCATTCATTGGGTAACTAGAAATTCAATGGAGAATGAAAGAACATTCCTGCCCTTAGGTTCTAGTTTGGACATTGGGACCCCATGGAACAAAGTCTGAGATGGGGATCCTTGAGCATGTGGTTTATAAGGGAGGACCCTCAGGTGAAACCTGTAAGACAGTGACAGACGCAGCACAGGGCAGAGGAAGGAGTTCCAGAAGGATGTGGTTTCAACTGATCCCATAGAGAACTCTGGATGTGAGAAGCATCACCCCACCAAACCACCAATCCTCTCTTTATTCCTCCAAAGTTATTTAAAGTAGTAAAGTAATCAAACCTTAAAATGTCAAAGGCTATGGGCTTCCCTGGTGGTGCAGTGGTTGAGAGTCCGCCTGCCGATGCAGGGGACACGGGTTCATGCCCCGGTCTGGGAAGATCCCACATGCCGTGGAGCGGCTGGGCCCGTGAGCCGTGGCCGCTGAGCCTGTGCATCTGGAGCCTGTGCACCGCAATGGGAGAGGCCACGACAATGAGAGGCCCACGTACTGGAAAAAAAAAAAAAAAAAATCTCCAAGGCTTAACAAAATAGCAGTTTTGGCCCATATAATTTGGTTAATGCAGGTTTTCCTGATCACGTAGCTCTTCTTCAAGCCCTGATCCAGCGACCTAGGCTCCTATCTTGTTACTTCACCAGAGTCTTCAAACACACGGCTTCCATAGTGGAAAGAAAAGAGATGGAAACCCCACAGAGGACATCCCCCGGGAGATTTTCAGGGCCTGGAAGGAGCACACGTTGCTCCCACCCACATCCTGCTGACCAGAACTCAGTCAACAGCCTAACTAAATTGCAAGGGAGGCTGGGAAATGTACTTCAGTTATGGGCCGGGAAGAAGCACATTTCGGGAACATCTAGGCAGTCTCTACCACTGCTCTCTGACTCTGTGCTCCAAGAAGGCCACAAGAACAGACATGCCAGTGCCAACACAATAGAGGAGACTTTGAGCTTTTATGATCGCTCACCTGCACCATGAAAGGGAATCCATTGCTCACAGGCCTCTCCACTGGCCCAGCAGTTAGGGAGAGGGCAGAAGAATAGGAATGGGGAGGAGGAAGGGCCTGGTGTGTCTGCACAGAGCTGGTCCTCTAATTCCCATTGCTTGCAGCTGAAACAATACACCTTCCAGCCCTTTGGACAATTAGCTAGTGTGGGGCAGTAGTACCTACACTGGGCTAAGCACATGAGCCATGGGGGCCTGACTTTGATGAGTCCCAAGCCTTTGCATAAGGCTTGGTGACTCACATGTCCACTCTATGCCTCCGTTTCCTCATCTGCTGAATGGGACAAAGATACAGTGATGTCTAGTCTACACCGCACACTGGAATTCTCTAGAGGGCAAGTAAGAAAACAAAGTCTCGGAGAATTTAAGAGCTATAGCCAAAGTCCCAATAACTGATTAATGACTTAAGTAATTCTAACTCATATTTTTCAACTCCTACGTTGGGACCCTTCACTGTACTGCAATACCTCTCATATCAAATGTGAAAGCTTATGGATAAGTATAAATAATGGCCTAAATGTCAGGTAGAATCATTCCTATCGCACACATTTGGGTTACCACTTTTCAGAAGGACATTTGGGAGCTACAAAGGAAAATTCCCCAATCAGCCTACAAATCTAATTGTATCGTCAGGCACTACCAGCTCCCAGAACATCATGATAAAGCCATTAGCTTATTCACCAGAGAATGCTGGTTTCCTATCAAGAAAAGAAACACCTCTTCCAAAGCAATGTTTATAAGCTGAAGCAACCATATGACAAGAAGAAGGACCATAATAAAAGCAGAATGAACTGGAAATCTTGCATGGAAGCCCTGAGATAGGTTGCCCCAGTGGTTCTCAGTCTACATACCCATCAGCATCACATGGGGAACTTTTTTAAAATGCTGATGCCTGAGCCCCACTCCAGGTGAAGCAAACCAAAATCTTTAGGGTGGGGTCCAGGCATCCGTGCTTTTTATAGTTTCCTAAGCAATTCTACTATGCAGCCAAATTTGAGAGCCACTGGTTCGCGCCTTTGTATCTTCATAATGTCTTACTGGAGAGTGAGGGCCCCTTGAAAGGACATGCAGGGAGGCACATAAGAAGTCTGAGGCGGAAGAAGAGCAGCTGATAATGATGAGAAAAGCCTCCATGTGCTTCCTCCTGCCATGGCCCACCTGCTGGAGTCCTGCTCCATGTGCTTCCTCCTGCTATGGCCCACCTGCTGAAGTCATCCGTGGCAAGCCTAGAAACTGTTTCCGAGCAGCCATCACCAACCTAAGGAGGTTCTTCAGACGAGAAACTGGTGCTCAAGGATATCGCTGATGACAGTGACTGGGAGACAGGTTCACAAGGTAAGATAAGAATAACCCCCACTAAGTGAGGGCTTACTATCTCCTAAGCACGGGGCAAAGGGCTTCACTTGCATTACTTCATTTAACCCTCATGATAACTCTGTGAAGTATGTATTGTGACACCCATTTTACAGGAGGGAAAACTGAGGCTGAAAACAATGAAATAACCTGCCTCACCCACCCAACTAATAAGTACTAGAGCCTGGTTTCAAATCTTCACTACCCACTTTCAAAGTCGTTGCAGTTAACCAAAAATGACAGCCAGATGTAGGGGCCCACACAGTTTCTTGACCCCAATCACCCTTCAGAGTTGGAATCCTATAAAGGACTGACAGGAAAAAGTTTAAGACTTGTTTTAGATAAAACTTCCTGGGATTGTAAAGGCCAAATACATCAAATATCCATAACATCAGAAAATTGAAAGTAAAACTGTAACAGGGTCCTTAAAAAGCTAATTGTAGTCATTCTTCTGGTCCACTCATACCTGAAGCTATCAGCCCTTTTAAAAGTCTGTGTAGGGCTTCCCTGGTGGCACAGTGGTTGAGAGTCTGCCTGCTGATGCAGGGGACACGGGTTCGTGCCCTGGTCCGGGAAGATCTCACATGCCGCGGAGCGGCTAGGCCCATGAGCCATGGCCGCTGAGCCTGTGCATCCGGAGCCTGTGCTCCACAACAGGAGAGGCCACAACAGTGAGAGGCCCACGTACCGCAAAAAAAAGTCTATGTAACATATGGAGGAAGAACATAGTAGGAATTTTGTTTTCTTTCTTTTTTTTTTTTTTTTTTTAATTCCAATAAGACAGTGGAAATAATAGGCCCAGAGCCGACCTTGGCAAAAAAGACATACATAGCTTCTGGCTCAGGGAATTAAAGCTGCATAGAAGAAGGCAGGACATTCTAGGTCCAAGAGGCATTTTTCTTTTTTATTAAAAAAAAAAAGACTCAAAATATTGGGTTCTTTCTATGGAGAAAAGGGAAAGTCCCATGTGTTTGAAGGAGAGCTGACTTGATCTACACTCATCTGTGGAGACCTTTATTATTCAGGGATCTCAGGGACTAAGTGGTTTAAACTCTAACAAACCAAACTAACTACATGAATATGTATTTTAATTAACTATATATGAGCCAACCTCGTGTAGCAGACAGGTTGCAAAAATGGCCTCAATGCTTTGCCTCTCCCTAAATCTCTGCTCTTGGCTGCATAATAGTGCAATGCCCACCTCTAATCCCTGGACTCAGCCACGTAGCTTGTTCTGATCAATTAAACACCAGCAGAGGTGATGTGAGAAGCTGGAAATGTGCGTGCATGGTTTCCACTTAGTCTCTTGCTCCTCTGTTTCACAGGCAACCACGCCCTGGCTAGACAGACTTGTGGGGCAGACCCCACTAGTCCCAGTCAAGATCTCAGACATGGGAGGGAGTCCAGCCAAGACCAGCAAAGCTAGCTAGCCAAATGGAAACTGATAACAGGCACAGGAGGAAGTCCTACCAAGCTCAGCTCAGAGCAGCAGGACCCCCAGCCAAACCACAGATGTGGGAACAAAAGTGTTTGCTGTCATATGCATCTCAGGCTTTGTGACTACTTGTTATGCTGCACTGTTGTGGCAATAGATAACGGATACAACAAGTAACAAAAACTATATTTGGTGACAATTTCTAGATACTCTACAAATATTACCGCCATTATAAATTTTCAATAAAAGGTATGCCCCTTCACACATGCACACACAATTTCCCTCAGGCCTGATTCTCTCCCACCTCTTGAGTTATGTTAAGAATCAAAAACTTTCCTTTGTGTCTTCTGGCTATTCAGCTATCACTCAAAGCCACACCTACCTGAAGGTAGTACAGGCAATATTCCAGGGGCTACAGTTACCTTGAGCTTTAATTTATATCCCTTTTTTCTCCATGCAACTGGAAACTGAGCTTTTTCATAGTACCAGAGACACTCAATAAATATTACTTGAATGAATAAATAAATACATGAATAAAGTAAAAAGGTAAGATTCACCTTAAATGGGAGTAAACTCAAAGTATCTATTGGTTTCTTTTGGTTGCAAGTGACAGAAACCCCAAGTGAGACTGGCTTCAGCAAAAACAGGTATTTAACTGGCTAATGTAACTGAAACATTCCATGGGTGGCTGAATCCAAGAATTCAAACAATGCCACCCCATCAGGACCTGGTTTCTCCTTGGATCTTGGCCCTGCTTTCCACTGTCTGTTTCTTTCTCGAGTTCTGAGTGGTACAGTCTTACATCCTTCCAGCGGAAAAGAGAAGGAAATCACTCTCCAGCAGTCCCAGAAAAGCCATGACTGGGTCTCCTTGACTCTAACTGTATCACATACCCACCCTGAGCCAATCACTTTGGTAGGGGAAATGCAATGTCCTATTCAGTCAGGTCTGGAGAACACAGGAGGTGGGAGAAGGGAATGGGGGGTAACACTGATGAAAGGAAGTGAGGGTGTGGGGTCAGAAAGAAAAACTCAGGATTAGAGCAAATGGATGCTGCCTCTACTCAGATGCCAAGTCAACAGACTAAATTTTAAAAAAGCGTATATGAAGTTACAACACACACTGTATCTGACCCCCTTGTGCCTTACCTACAGTCTCTCTACCTTTTCACTATAGCACTGCTGCAGTGACCATGTGCACGTGACAGAACCTGACATCACACCTCAACTGCATTGCGTACCTCTCACTTTCTGTCCTGGGGCTTTCTCCACCACAGCCCCGAGGGATGCCAGCAGGAATCCAACCGTCCATTCTGATACAAGTGCAAGCCTGAAGTGTGAGGGAATTAACAACCCATGAGGCATTCTTGACAATGAGGGATGGAAACCAGTGGATAAATGATCTCTTCTTCTCAGAAGACAATCCTACATGGCTCTGGTGGGTCTGGACTGAGCCCCAGTTGTCCACAGCAAAAACCAGCTCAATAATATGCCATGATACTGGCTTTCTCCCTCCTTTTGGCACTCTCCCCAGTCTCCCATTCCCGCTCCCTGGGATCATTTCCCAAAATAACCTATCTGCACACAAATCCTTGCCTCAGGCTCTGCTTTTCAGCAGACTCTAGGCTAATGCATGTACATACACACACAGACAGACAGACACACACACACACGCACACACACACACACACACCCTCAACCATCTGCAGGAGGCTAAGAAAACACAACAAACTATGCCTTTCACTCTTCCTTGAGCTTCACATCCCTTTATCCCATCTACATATTTTTCTGCCCATCTTCAGATGGACCTCAGTAGCTACACTACATGGCTCTATAAGAAAAGAAAACCTACTTGAAAATTCCCTCTACCCCCAAAATTCTCTACATCCTGAGAAGGTTCTCCCTCTAATCAAGCACAAAGTATCAGGGCTATTAAACAGGAAACAGCAATGGAAGAAGACGACCAGGAAATGGGAAGAAAAGATGATGTGTGACTTGGGCCTTCAAAGGCAAATAGGATTTCCATATGCAAAGAAGTGATGTGAGGACCTCCTGGTTGACACCCAGAATGTGGAAGCCACGCTGAGAAGCATGTCTGTCTCCCTGAAAAGCAGAGGTAATGTCAGCTCAAGACACCACCACTGCGCTTCTGGAATACCTAGAGTTGCCACAAATAAGTAGAAATGGTATCTAACCCACAAAGCAAAGCAAACATTACTTTTCCAAAAATTGCAGTACAAAGATCAAGATAAATTTAACATCTATAACACATATAACACAGATCAATATTTTTTAAAGCACAAAGATTCCACAGCTATGTGAGCAAAGGATGAAAACAGATGATTTACTTGAAAAGAGTCAGAGTTGGGTAACAAAGGGGGAACTAGACAACTGTGTTAGTCAAAGATATGCAAATTAAACAAGATGCCATTTTTGTATGAAAATAACCATAACCAAGGGACTTCTCTGGTGGCACAGTGGTTAGGAATCCACCTGCCAATGCAGGGGACATGGGTTCAAGCCCTGGTCCAGGAAGATCCCACATGCCACGGAGCAGCTAAGCCCATGCACCACAACTATTGAGCCTGTGCTCTAGAGCCTGCGAGCCACAACTACTGAGCCCGCGCACCACAGCTACTGAAACCCACACACCTAGAGCCCGTGCTCCGCAACAAGAGAAGCCACTGCAATGAGAAGCCCACGCACCACAACGAAGAGTAGCCCCCACTCGCCGCAACTAGAGAAAGCCCACGCACAGCAACGAAGACCCAATGCAGTCAAAAATAAATAAATGAATGAATGAATAAATAAATTTTTTTAAAAAGAAAATAACCATAACCAAGAGTGGTAGCCTATATGTCACTAGTGAGACTGTAAATTGAATGCTGTTTTGGAAAGCCATTGACAATATTATCAAGAGCCTGAAATCTTTTTATCACCTCTGATCACAAAATTTCATCTTTGGAAATCTATAGTAAGAAAATAATCCTGGACACAGGAAAAAAAACCCTGAATTTATGATGTTCACACCCATTTGCAGCATTATAATAGCAAAAAAAATAGGGAACATTATCTTCTAATAAAAGAATGCTAAAGCAAATTACAGCCTGTTAATTCTCTATATTATGTAACAATTTAACTGATATTTATCAAAGATTTACAATATTATACTTAACATCATATGAAATAAAAAAATCAGAAAACAAAATTATACATGCAGTGTAATCAAATTATGTAGAAAGACTAGCAATGCATGCAAAAAATTTGAAGAAATAAACACTAAAATGTTAACAGGCATTTTCTTTGAATAATGGTACCACACTTTTCTATATTTTAAAATGTTCTACAATTATATACCTAATGGGAAAATGTAACTTTTATTATTTATTTCAAAAAACAGATTATTGGTTAAAAATTATATCTATATGGTGAAGACAAAAACCACATAAAAATATACCTACCTGCAGACAAGTACTAGGAAAAACACAGAAATACGAACAGTTGTTGCACTTAGATCCGAGGACCAGAGCAGTTTTTATTTCCACTATGATTCTCATAACAACACTGTCTGCAAACCCCATACACATTTGAAGCGCATGCAAAACAATGTCTGCGTTGTTTCTGCCCCCCATACACATACGAAGAGACAATGCTGAGGTTGACTTGAAGATGGCTGGCCCCTCTGCTCCACAGGGATGGGCAGAAATAGATGCCAAGGCAAGAATCAAGTCATGGCCCTGGGAATCGTGGGGAGTAAATGCTCACGAACGTAAAATCCAGCAGGTCTTCCCCCAACTCTGAATTAAGGATGGTTCAGGGCATTAGGAGCTTCATCCCTGATCACGCTCCAAAAATTTTAATGCATGGGCTTCTTGACTATCAGAACCTATTACACTGACAGATCCCTGAAGAAGCAAAACTGAGGGAGAAAAGTCCCAGTGCATATAAACACATTCATGTGTATAAACATTCGTGGTCTCAAATAATGGGGTCAAATGCATTTGACCACAGTAAAGACATGACCATCTTAGAAAGTACCCAGCTTCCTACCTTTGGACCCAGCTGAATAGTAGTAGCTACTTTCAATTTCTGGATAACAAACAAAGTTCAAGCACTAGACTCCAACGTGAAGGGCTTGAGGGAAAGGAGCTTGGGCTAAGCCAAACTGCCATTCCATTTACCGAAAGCTTCAAAATATTACCAACTCTGTTTGAAATGCGTCAGCGACGGTTCATTTTTTTCCTTTTATCAAAACACATTTAGACTGTGGTGAATGACAGCATAAATCTTAAATAGAAAAGATACAGGAAAAAAAGACCACCCGGGTAGAACATAACTGTAAATGTGTCCATAAAACTATATTTGAATTCTGATCTATACACAGAAATGCATTTAACCTTCCCAGCAAGACGCTTTCACCAACTTCCAAGAAAGTGTTACCAATTAAGCTAAAGAAACTTTAAGAGTCAATTTTAATTACACCGAGAGATGCTCCAATCACTTCCCAGCTCCAGTTGAAGTTTTTACTAGAGATGGCTGGAACCAATTTACGTGCTTTTATGTTGCGTCTAGACTTTAATAAGCGGTTTAAGCACGAAGCAAGCTGAAGCCAGCATCAAGCAGGCTGCAGTGTACACAGCACACAGAAATACAATAGCCCTCAGGTCCCCTCCCAGGCCCTTCTTGCTGCTATCAGAGAATCTCTCTCACCATGTGGTTTCAAAAGCAACAGGATCCAGGCTTTGTGATAAGATTCACAACCCTTTTCTTTAACCTAGTTCAAGTTTTTCTCTGCCACCTCAATCCCAAAGGCCTCCTAAGATCATTCACTCTAGCCTTTCTCTTGTTTTTAAGAATAACTGGGGGAAATGGAGGTAAGTGACTTGGAAACAGGTGCGCCTGAAAGGACAGAGCATCTGGAGGTGGGAGTCCAGGTGCTGTTACCTACCAGCGAGTGAACTTCAGGAAGTCACGTGGCCTCTCTGAGCCTCCATTTCCACATCTGTAAAATGGGAACGCTACATCGAAGGTTTTGTGTAGATGAAACACTGTACTCTCCGCAGTTGGCTGAAGCAAGGATTCCTGTACCGGTGATCTATTTAAGGAAGTGCTGTCAAGAGAAATGGGGAGGGGGTCACTGGGCAGAAAAGGGGAAGAAGCTGAGCAAGGTTGAAATGTCCCACAAATTCCCAGCCTCTGCCTCGTCCCATGGAGCTCTAGAGCATACTTATAGCTCACAGTCTGTCCTGCATTAAGGTGAAGGAGCTGGGCTTTCCTAGTCCCACCCCAGTCAGTCTTGGCTACAGACAGTCAGGCTGGGCCTGGCAGGGAATGCAAACTCCCAGGCCCGCATGGCTCTCAGTGTGGGTGAGGCAGCTCGAAGTGCACACAGGAAACCTTCTGACGGTCAGAGGTTCAAGCGGTTGGCAGAAGCTGGCACAGGAGCACCCGGCAGGCAAAAGGGATCTGGGCAGGACATGACTGCACCCAACTTTGCAAACAGTGTTGCGAAAACAGCATAACAATAGCGGCTACTACAACAACAATCAATAATACTTAACCTTTTTGAGGATTAGGTATCCCTCATGAAGCACTTTACATGCATTAGCTAACAACAAAGTAGGTTCGGTTATTACGACCATCGTATAGTTGGGGAAACTGAGGCTAAGAAGGATAAAGGAAACTGCTCACACACACCCCTAGAGGTAGTAAAGCTGGGTTGAGCACCTTGTTCCTGTAATTCCAGAGGCCAGAGCCCAAGTTCCTAACTACTATACTATTGCTATCTATGAAACCTATAAATTAAGAGCCAAATGGCAACCACCTTCACAGAGTCTGAGCACATAACGGGAAGGCACACAACTGGCAGGTTTCAGACAACTGAGTGAAATAAAATTCCAAACAAAATCCAAAATCCAAACAAGGCTTAGGTAGCCCACAGGCAGACTGAGACTCCTGAATGCTTCTCATACCTGTCTTTTTTTTCTCATTAATATCAGAGGCTCCATAGAGAATCTAGCCAACATCTGCTTAGGTTAAATGTTTAAGTCTTTGGGGGCCATATTTCCAATATTTACTATATAGGGTGGTAACTTATAGAAGAGAGGAGATAATCTCCTGGTTCCATGAGCATCACACACATTAACTGGCAAGGGAATGTGAAAGTTGTTCGGGGCATCTGCTCTGCCTGGGTCTTACAAGCTTCGAGAGGTATGAAGCAGGCTGCTGAGCGTGGTGGGATTGCCTTCTCTTCAGCAGACACTGACCTAGTGACCACAGATATCTTTGATCATTACTGTATGTCACATAATTGCTCTCAGACAAAAACAATCTTGTTTACTACTAATATCTACCATTTGTGGACATATTTTCAGGGATTTCTCTACAAGAGTGTGAAGGTGTCAGTGAGAAGTTTTAGACTGAACCAAATGAAACTGCCATTCTTGTAGTTTAAAAACAGATGAATATTAGCAAGTTCACATGTTTCAACCCCATAGGTCACTGAGAGGAAAAAAACCAAAAAAACAGAAAACCTAAACAGGCGTCTTTCGTAAATCTTCATGGTCCTTTCAAATGGCTGAATGATGTGTAACGTGAGTAAACAGGCAGCGCTGTTTGTTAAAATCCACTGCTGTCTTTCACCAGAGCCATGGATAAATGACAATTAATAACCAAAACTGGCAGCAGATCGCCTGGAAACTCTGAGCCAACCAAACACTTTAGCCAAGCAAGGAGAAAAAGAGATTGATTTGAGTTTCCTCTAACTGGCCTCAAGGAGGTGGTTGAAATTGATGGGTAAATAGACCAAAGGAAGGTGGTGGAAAGAAAAAAAGAAAGAAATCATAAGCCTGGGTAACTAACTTTTAGGCTGGATGACAAATGCTGCGTGTACATGTCGGCCTCCAATCCCCTCCCCCTCATGCCTGCAGCTTACTATGAGTTATACATATCATAAAAAAGATATATTTCAGCTAATCTGTACAACTGTGAAACTTGAAAACTCAAGATTTAAAATGCAAAATCAGAACTGTTCTGCTCTATCACTCCCGAGAGCTATAATCACTAAACCTTGGGCCTGAGAGTAACAGACAACATCCAGGGGATGGCAGATGGGTTTCTAGGTAGTACCTGCCTAGACCATCAAAGGACATGGGAGAAGGAGTAGCCATGCATGGACCACACATCTGTCCTCCTGACCTGGGCTTCAGTTGACTTATCTGTACAAGAAGACACCTGAGCTATGGTGCATCTGAGCATCCTTCCATGTCTAACATTTCGGGATTTTTTCTAATTAGCTATAAATGTGACCTCTTTCCTGATACTCCGTCATATACTCTTGGTTGCCCAGAACTTTTTATTGCAAAGGAACAGCAGCAGCAATCCAACAAAAGCCACCTCATTCCTTATTTCTTCCCACTTTGAGTCACCACTCCTGCCCTCCTCTTAGCTCGGCTCAGGCCCACTCTGTTATGTTGTTTTAATAAGGTACTAACAACAGGTGCCGCATATCATGTCTTTAAATAATATCCCACAAAGGAATGTAAATTGGTGCAGCCACTATAGAAAACAGTATGGAGGTTCCTTAAAAAACTAAAAATGAGTTGTCATATGATCCAGCAATCCCTCTCCTGGGCATACACCAGGAGAAAACTCTTATTCAAAAAGATACATGCACCCCAGTGTTCACAGCAGCACTATTTACAATACAAAGTGCTTCTTGCTTCCAAGACATGGAAGCAAACTAAATGTCTATCAACAGATGAATGGATAAAGATGTGGTAGATATACACAAGGGAATACTACTCAGCCACAAAAAAGAATGAAATAATTCCATTTGCATCAACATGGATGGACCTAGAGATTATCATACTAAGTGAAGTAAGTCAGAAAAAGACAAAGATGATATGATATCACTTATATGTGGAATCTAAAATATGATACAAATGAACTTATCTACAAAACAGAAAGACTCACAGACATAGAAAACAAATATATATATCTAAACAAGTATATATATATATATATATATATATATATAAACTGAATCACTTTGCTGTACACCAGAAACTAATACCTCACTGTACATCAACTATACTTCAATAAATTTTTTTAAATTAACAAAAAATAACAGTATCCCACAAAGCCTGTCACATTACCACCTGTCTGAATTTGCTACAGATAATTCAACATTGTGCCACTGGTGAGACTATGAACATCGTTTCCATTATCTTGCAAGTGACCACTTTTAGGTTATTGAAGAAACTAGATGGGACATGTGCAGAGACTTTGTCTCCTAACCACACAATATTGTTAGCTTTTTCCACACACACATGGTAGAATATTGATAGGAGCTTCAAGTTATTGAGTTCCCCCTTTTTTATGTCCTGAGGCCAGTCCCAGGGCACACAGCAGGGTGAAGAAGAATGGAGAATTGATCTGGAGAAGCAAATGAAGATTATCAAGGACCGTCCCTCACTGAACAATGCAGCCATGTTTGATGTCATGGGACCTTGTTGGCCAGGCCACTGAAGATGGCTTCAGGGATTGGATCCAGTGCCAAAGGCAACCAACCATAGGCTTAGCCAGGTTTGAGGAAGCCTTGCATGAGAACTCTGACCAAGAGGGCTCCTTATTTGGTGGTAACCTCCTGATGCAGTGGGATTCTCTCTGTTGGTGAAGTTTGAATGGAATATAAGGTCAAGGAGAGACAGCGATAGAAAGAGTAGAAAGAACCAAAAGCCATGAAGGCAGAGTGGAGACAGACTTACAGAGAGAGGAGGAGGCAAGAAGAAACCGTGCCATGAAAATGGCCGGGCCTCTCATGAAGGGGCTGCCTTCTCCTGCATGGTGACCACTTGCCACATTTCCTTAAGTGCCTGTGTCTCTTGTAGTAAACTCCCTGATCTGCAGTGTAACCTGAACCTGCCTGTGATCCTTACAACCTGAGTGGCTCCAATCAGCAAAATGCAATTCCCTGATTTTACAGTTGAGCTAATTGAGCAAGAAGAATTAAGAATATACCCAAGGTGACACAGAAAGTAAGTACCCACCATGGAATTCAAACCTGGTTCCATCTGTCACAAACCCACGGGCTCTCCACTGAGCCACATGGCCAGTTTCAACCCAAGACAGGGTTGTCCCAATAACAGAAAGACAGTTTTCTGATTTTTCCCAAGAAAATCCCCCAATGATTGTAGAATTTCTGCTGCTGCCAGTTGATAAATGCTCATGCTTTTTTTGGTCTGGAGCTCACAGCCTTTTAAGAGCCATTCATAATGGTCTGCCTAACTGAAGGAGGTTAAGAGCACTATCTCAGGGATGTTGGCAGATGTTCCTGGTGAAAAAGGCTTTCTGGCATATCAGAGAAAGATATTTCACACCAGTTTCCTTTCCTTTCCTAGATCCCTCGAGACCTGAATGTGACCAAGACATACTGGGAACAGTGTGTGACACTTCTTCCAAACAAACAACACTTGAACTTAGGAAGGACAGAAACTATTTCCATTATATGCATACTTTAGCTGGTAGAAGTCACCAAAGTAACAGAACCATAATTAGTGACATAACTAATAATGAAAACAGAACAATCAGAAGAGTGGTGGGCAAATGAGGCCTGGGAGATGTGAAGATGTCAAGATCTGCACAAGGCTTCTAAGACCTCCTGCCTCGTGGAGGCTTATAGTCCAAGACAGTGGAAGCACGTGTTCCATAATCCCCAAATGGTCCTTTATGGTCTTATCATTAATTTGAAGGGAAAGTTCATTTCCACAGGTCAAGCTTCACAGTGAATGTTGAGAACCCAGTTCAGCGGTGGAAAAAGCTCTAGAATGTTTTTCCACATTCAAACCACGGCTTCCTTATCAAGCTCATCAAAGCGTTTTTAAAAAATACAAATGTCTTACCAATTTGCCCAGGAAGAATAAATCTTCACAGCCACCTCAAAGGCTTGACAACTTTATTTTCATTGTGTGGAGCTGGGTGGGTCCCCCTGAACTGGGCTTCCTAAAGAGACCCAGCCCTTCTCCACAGTCTCCAGCCCTGCCACTCCAGTGAGTGTGATCAAAGCAGGAGGAAAGCCGAGCTGCTGAGCCTCGAGGAATAAAGCTAAAACAACAGATTTGTTTCTTGGCTTCTCTCTTAAATACGTTCAGAGTGTTTAAAGCCCTGTAAGGAAACGCTCTGGGGCCCTGGATATGAGAGAAGCACATCTAAATGCCTTCCCAAGAGGAAATCTCTCACCTCGGTGGGGTAAATTAGCTCATTAAGAGCAGCCAGAAGCAGGCAGGAAACCTGGGAAATAGGAGCTTTAATTCAAAGCACAGAAAATTATAGATTTCTTTACACATTAAAAAAGCATTTATCTTGGCTAAAAATGAAACGACTTTTCAATGATCAACACATGGTTTAAATCTGCTTTGCTAATTTATATCTATCCACCAGTCTGTCTAGTTGTTCGGCTACCAGGAAATTCAATTATATTCAAGAAATCTTTGTTGAATACCTACTACGTGCCCGTGGCACATTTGTGACTTGTACAAATACAAACAAAATTAGAAGGCAGGTGTCTACTCCCTTGCTCAGGAAGTAGGACTTATGTGTATTAAAAACTGGAAGACATTTTTGTTTCACTTAGAGAGTATTTTTGCATTGAGCTTGGATGAGAATAATGTACAGTGGAACACTAAAAAGTGCTGTGTTCAGTGGAATCAAGTGGTGAGATGTGTAAAGGGAGGAATGGGTCAAAAGGAGGCAGGAGATTGAAAAAGAGAGGGTGAAGTTTCTTTGGAGGGTTTCCTAGTGCAAACAGGACCTAAACTGACCCTGAAAGAGGTCAGTGCAGCCTCTAGGAGATCTGGCTTTGGTCTCTGCTCTGCTGCTGGGATCTCTGACTATTCCAGTTCTCTGAGTCCTGACACTGGACTTGAATTATTCATTCATTCATTCATTCACTTATTCATTCATTCACTATTCAGAACCAACTATCCATACCAGAGAGTCTGGATGTTTTAGGATGAAGCCTATGGGCTTGCTCTGAACCAAGGCATGAAAGAAAGGTCTCTGCTCTCCAGGAAGGTCTCAGACATACATGGCGCCATGACAAGTCCTATTGTTACCCTCCTTTTTACTTATCAAGCCATCTATGTTTGTTCTGGGGAAACAGGACACAGAATTGGTTAAACCTAGTTGGGAGAAGGGGTCAAGGAAAGTCTGAAATATGGGGAATTGCAGGAGAAATGCCATGAGGGCAGTTACGTGGCATCTAATGGGTTCACGTGTGGTGACAGGATGAGGTGAGTGTGGTGACAAGACTGAAAGGTAGTGGAGGGGCTCAGAGGAGAGCTGCCATTCAGCTCAGAGTAAAAAGAACTGACAGACCCTTTGAGGCTGGCGTGTCACCCTGAGCCATGTGGCCAACTGAGAAGTCAGGAACAAGAACTGGGGCGCTTAGGACTTAGTCCCAGTTCTGTTATTCGGTAACGTTACCTACATTGTTCGAGTCTCTTGAACTTCAGGGTCTCCGTTAGCAAACTTGGGTTGATAAAATGCATGTACATGTTCCCCCTCACATCTCAAAAAGAATTTGGAGAAATGAGTAATAATAATAATATCCAGCATACTCAGAATGCTAATTTTATATCAGTTTTCACGTATGAGCTCTCGGCAAAGCCTGTGCCTAATTTTTCTTAAACATAATACCAGCCTCTTTGAAAAAGGCTGTGCAGTTAGGGGTTCAAAATTATCTTGTTTGGCGAAGTTTGAGGAAATTTCTCCATTTGAGAAATTCCACAGCAGCACTTGGGTGTTAAGACCAGGACATCTAATGCTGCTTGTGAAAGCGCAATAGAATGCGCACATGTCTATGGGACATGCTTTGCTTGAGTGATTGAAACCATAATTAAACATCTCACATAGTCTGCCATGCTTCTGATTAAACATAGTAAGAAGTGAACATCTGACAAGTGTAAGACGCATGCCCCTCCTGTTTGACACTTCCATCCAGCCCTTTGACGCCATTCCTGGATATGAAAGGAATTCTAATCAAAGACATGCCCATTCTGATTTGAGACAAACATCACTGTGGTTTATAGAAAACTTCCTTTCTGCACTGACCCACAACCTAAACAAAAGGTCAAAATCACTTAAGTTGCTTCAAAACGGACTGTGGTGATACAAGCCAGCAATGTGGTGTGGATGGAAGCCCCATGCAATTCCTTTGTAAATCACAGAGCTAAGTAAACACTAGGAAAGCCTGCTATTGTTTACTCTGATACTTTAGTTAACACTTCAGAATCGTTAGCCGTGGGCCCTTGGGTAAGCTGCTTTTTAAACTATTTCACAGTCAAGGTCGACTTCTCCTATAGCCAGCAGATCCATAACCCCGAAGGCCACATCCTCTGAAGCCTCAGACACACATGTTCAGCTCTCACAGGCATCAACAGGGGGGTTCCTGAGACCCTGAGGCTGGATGAGGTTACCTGCCCTCCTCTTTTACCTAAAGATGAAATGATAAGGAGTCAGAGCTTGGTTTACCCAATACAGAAGGCCAAAAGCAAGAAGGAGTACGTTGAAACTGAACTACAGCTGATTCCCAAATTTCTTGACACCAGAAATTTTATCAATGTAGACATGTTAAATTATCTCCTCACCAAGGCACCCGAGATAAAAAACCCTCTGCTTCAAATGTCACCTGTTTATAAAGAATGTAGTGGCCACATACGATCAGTGGAACTTAGTAATCCAATTATCTTACTATATAGCCTCTTGGCTTCCATATTTGCACAAAGATTTTGTATGTATACATAAAAGATTATATATATATATGTTGTTCTAGAAGGCAGGGGTCTCCCACCTCCCACCTTAGCCATCCAGCCACTGACACTAATTAGTGTGGTAACTTTCAGATATCTGTGAGGCTCTCTGACATGTATTTTCATTTCTTTTATTAAAAATGACTCCCAAAGCACTCAATGCTCTAAAATTCTGTGATATCTAAGAACCAAATGAGAGACTTACTGCGCAAGTCAATAAGCATTGCTAGAGGGAACTGTAAACTTAAAATAAAACCTCTGGGGTGTATGATTATCTTCAATTATGAAGGACAAGACATTAATCATTAACAGTGCACCACTGGCAAAGGAGCTAAATTAAGTAAGTACTAAGGTGACTTTCTGGGCTGTGCCCAGGGTGCAGCCCTAAGCAGCTAGACTGGTACAACACCCGCCCTTAAGAATTAGCTGGATGTATTACCAAGGCCAGGCAAATCTAAGCTGCCTGGGATTAGGGAAGGGACGAAACACATATGCACAGCGTGTCTAGAACACTCTCCAAGGTCTGGACTTGCACCCTGTCACAGGCCCTGTGACAGGACCAAGAATACCACCGTCAAGGCATCCCTTCATTTTCAACAGGCTAGGTTCATTTGCAAGTCATACAGGAGCTACATTCTGCACAAAAAATAAGTATCTTAGCCAGCCCACAGAAATCTCAACAAAGAACCCCTGCCTTCCAAACAGTCATAGAACTGTTTCAACGAGACCTAACGTTATATGCAAAAGTGATTCCAATGAAAGTACCTTCCATGTTCGAGGAAGAAAACAGTGCACCCCACCCCCACCCCCAGCACACAGGAGGCAGGCGGTTGATTTCCTCTCCAGGTGCTTGTTCAAAATGGGCACTGGCAGGTTAATTATCCCGGATAAAAGTAGCATCCCCTGGACCCTAGAGGCAATGACCCTTTCCATAAGGGTAAAAATTCTGTAGATTGATCAAGGTCACCTCCCCAACCATGGCAGTCATCAATCGATGGGTCAATCTCAAAACCAGTATGTTGAGTAAAGGACACAAAAGAACTTATACTGTATGATTCCAACTGTTATGAAGTTCTAAAACAGGCAAAATGAATCTACAGTGATAGATATCAAAACAGGTCTTGGCAAGGGGAGGACTGTCTCATAGGAGCCCAAAGGAACTTTCTAGAGAAACAGAAATGCTCTGTGAGTTACACGTGGGTATGAATTTGTCCAAAATGACTGAACCCACACCAAAGATCTGTGCATTTCACTGACAAGTAATTTATACATCAACTAAAATATATGGGGAAAAGAACGGATGATCCCTCCCGGGGAAGGAGACAGTAACATGAAGATGAAAATGACAACACTCCCATCCTCAAGGACTTTCCAATGACAAGGGAGACACCATCTCTCTGACAAGGTCAAAGAGTGTGGGGAGGAAAAGATAGAGTTGTTGAACACATTTTATAGTGTGCATGTGGCCTCCTGTTTTTAAGCCCTGGTGACTGAAAAGTTTTTTTTTTAATCAGTTGAATGGGTAATCCTCAGTCTAAAGTAACTGTTGGAATGGGGGGAAGAGGGGGCAAATGTGCTGTCACCAGACAATAAACAAGATTACAAACTCCAACGTCCCCATTTTGGTGTGGACCACTTTATAGATCGTGTCCCAAGGGCTTCAAGTTTTAAGATTACACATTTCCTTGAGGTCATGGAGCCCCATTAATCTTCTCTGAAAGGCACAGACTTCATGGGGCTTGAGGAACAAGAAAATATCTACCCCTCTGCCCTGGCCCAACACCCAAAATGCCCACATCACAGATTCCTTAGGGTAAAGCACAGGTGGAAACCTTAAGGACCCAACATCCACATCTTACCCACAGCCCACCTGTAACCCATGACATTTGACAGCTTGCTCTTCCCTTTGCAGAGATTCTCCCTCAGGAGACACCCTTCCTATCCTCCCCTGAGCTTTCCAGCTTTATTCCCTATATCCTTAATGAACATCTCAGCTGATAAATTCATCCCTCTTCCCGGGGACTGAGTCTAGACTATAAGATGATCCAACCTCCTGGAGCCCAAGAAGGGAGGTGGTTCCCTTCAACACCTGGGGATCAGGCAGGGGAAACCACAAGGCTGATGGAGAGGTTCAAAACACCTCCATTCCTAAACTTTTAGCTACTCTTCTGCAGCCGTTGTCCGTTGACCATGGAACATTATGGTGGCGCCCTGTTGGAACCGTTCCGAGTCACTGAGCACCCAGTCAAGCCACTCCCTTCTTCACTCCCGCAGGTCACCCCGTCTCCATGCAAACACAGCAACCAAGCAGACTGACCGATACAAACAAACGCACTTCAGCCCAACAGAAGATCCGAAAACTTTCAAAACGAAGAAATTACAAGCACCGAGAGGCAGAGTTATATATTTACCCTTTTCATGAAAAAAAAAAAAAAAAAATCAAACCTGGGAATAAATCCACCTGTGAGTTCCTATCTCTGTTGAGGTCACCCCAGATCCCTCCTCTTTATTTGCAAACAGTTCAGAAGCCACTGAAGGAAGTCGGCCAATAAACGTTTTTCAAGCCAAGATTAATGGCTGATTTGTCATCTGGGAAGGGAAAGGTGAGCCCGCTGCCTCTGAGAAGGAAGCAAACCGGAGGAGGAGGGGCGGCTGATTTATGGGGTTGAGAGGAGGCTAATTAGAGCCTCATGTGGGGAGATAAGAGGGCCAAGGCATTTGGGGACAGCACAGGGAAAGCGGGGGATGGGGAGTCGGGGAGGAGAGGGGAATTCCACAGAGGACATGGAGCAAACAAGGAGCTGGAGAAGGGAGGGGAGGGGTCTCAGACATCAGCTCCACAGAGAAGCAGAGACACTAAATGTGGATTCCAAGAAAATGCATGTGTGGAAAACTGGAAGCCACGCAAATAAGGCCCATGTTCCTGCATCTCAGAGAAGACCTGAAAACCAAGTCCTTGTGGCTTAATTTTGAACAGCTGCCCCATCCCCCTCTCCCGTGATGGCCCACCAGTGGCCAGCATGCCCAGGGTCACCAGCTGGCCCTCCTTTGCCTTCTGATGCCGATGTCCCCCGACACAGCCTGCTCAGTGGTCCCTGGGTGGATTGGCTCATTAGAAATTATCATCCAAGGCAATTTCTTGGATCTTCACCTGGAAGGTTTGCCCTCCCGGCAGCCACGTTTGCATCTGTCAAGTGACCCGAGGCAGGAGGAGCCACCATAGATCCAGTGTGGATGAACTGGCGTGAGGAGAATCAGCACAGGCAGGACAGGACACCCGCTCCTGAGGGACAGACACCCAGGCCCACAGGCGGAGGTGGCCTGTGCAGGAGCTGGTGCTGCTCCAGGCACGGGAGGAGCCCGAGGTCAGGACCACTGGAGTGGGACGGGGGGAGGAAGGGGCGAGTAGCCGACAACCTGCCTTACCTTCCCGAGGAGGGGTTCCTAGTCCCAGGACAGCTGCGTGCCTTACAACGCGTGCGTGTGCGTGCGTGCGCGTGCGCACAAAAAGTACGCATGTTGCTTCCATGGGTGTGGTGCGTACGTGCGCGTGCACATCTGCAAGCGCTCATTCCCGTCTCATCACCCTTAGATAATCAACCTGGGGACTCGCCATCTTTACCGGGGTGATGTGTTCAGGTGTAGAATACAGGCGGGAAGTCCCTCAAGCATCGCCCTAAAACACATTTTAAAAATGAGAAGAGAAGGCAGGGAAAGAAAGGGAGAGAGGCAAGGAGGGAGAGGAAGAGAGAAAAAGGAAAAAGAGAGAAAGGAAAGAGGAAAGGAGGGAGGAAGAATAAAGAGAGAAAGAAGGAGGACAGAGAGAAAGGGAGAGACAGGGAAAGAAGAAAGCAAAGCAAGCAGGCAGCTGGTGCAAGACCTAAGTAAGTGTCTTTTCTCCCTTTCTCCTGTCTTTTAATAAATCACTGTAGCAGCCTGTGACAGTCTCTGTTATCCCTAAATGCTCAAGCTAACAGCTTTTCTTGGAGACTATTCAAGTGGCTGCCAGGGCGGCCCTCACACTGCCCCCTGTAATTCAGCTAGAAAAGCAAGCCTGAAGTCAATATTCATTGCGCAGGGTGAGAATTACCCGGACACAATGAAATGGTAATGAGCCGGCTCACAAAGGAGGCAAGCCTGATAATCAGCTTTTAAGGAGGTGCTGGGCACACGAGGCTGCCAGGCCCAGAGCTCCCACCTGAGGGGCCTGACCTCGGCCCCCTCCATCTGCGGGCATTGCAGCGGCAGAAGGCCGACTGGAGACCGAGGGAACCTCGCCAGGCCCTCTTCCCTGGCCACTCCTCTCCGTGTTGCCATTTGGGGCCTTCAAAGCACCTAACATGTGACGACGAAAAGCCATTTCACAGCCACAGCCCCTACGCCGGCTTTCAGATGAGTCAGGGCGGAGGCCAGCAGATGGGAAACTGAAAATCCTGCAGCGGTACCCGGCGTCCATGCTCAGTGCACTCAGAGGTCATTACCGGATACATCAGTACACCTGAGCAGGAAGTCCCCAAAATAAGGAGAATTGAGGGGTGGAGTGAGACACTGCATAGTTATATATGTCGGTAGTTTCAAATAAACAAGGGAATTTATTTGACAAGATTTCACTTAATATACCTTTCTTAACAGGCAGATTTTTTCATCTCCTCAATAAAGGTAGAATCAAAGAAGGGTCCAAGTAAGATGAAGCCACCAGACCAATGGCCACATGAGAGGTGCATTTAGACGGCCATGGCTATGGATTCGTTCTAGGGTGGTTGGCATCCCTGGATTTAAAGAGAATTTTTTTCTTCAAAACTTCAATTTTATTTTATCTTGTGTTTCCTACCCATCTGTTTCTGTCTGCCAATAGGCTGCTGTCAAGAAATATTCTGATCATTCCAGGGTAAATCTGTTATCGTCAATAGCATCATCACCATTTATATTTGTACTTCTAGTGATTGCAAAATTAAGTTAGGTGACCTACAAAAATGCATGCCAAAAAGCAAGGTGACTTACGATTCAAAATAAAGGGCGAAGGGAAAATCAGGGGAAGAGATGAAATGAAGCCCGAGGTTTTGCCTCGTTGCAGAGCTGAGCTAGCACTTGGTTCCTGGCTTTTTAGTCACCAGCTCAAAGAGGGAAAAACATAGTCCTTTAGGTCAGTGAATCTGAACCCAAGCCCAAACATTCTGATGTATGTGGCCTGGGGGTGGGGGACCCAGGCTTCTGTATTTTTCAAAGCTCCCCTGTGAGGTAACAACACCCCAGTTGCTCATGAGATAAGCAACCATGAAGCTTCTACAAAGGACATTGTGTTGGATGGGGAGGAAAATAAAACCCTTTGAGCAACTCCTTTACAGTGAGAGCAATAAAGGGTATTACATTAAGACATGAATACAGCACATGGAAACACAGAGGAAATTGAGGAGGAGGGAAGGGCATTCCAGGGAAAAGAAACAGCATGAGGAAAGAAACAGAAGCATGCACACAAGTCATGGAATGTTTAGTGGGCTGGCCAGCAAGAACATAGACACATGTGGAGGAAACTCAGCATGTTGATGCAAAGGAAGTTGTGAAGAATCCCACATGCCCTGTTCAAGGACTGAGACTAAGAACACAAGGTCCAGCTGCCTGGGTTCAAATCCCAGCTCCCCTCCTAACTAGCATCTGAGAACCTGCACTCATTGCTTACCTTCTTTGGGCCTCAGTAAAATGTGGACAGGAGAATATCTGTAAAATGGGGACAGGAGAATACCTACCTTCTAGGAATAAGTGAGATATTCTATGTAAGTTTCGAACCTAGCATCTGATACATTAACTGCTATTATTATTACCATTATTATTGCTGGTACTATTCCCTATGTAATGAGAACAAGGGAATAAAATTATTTTCAGGAAATACCTTCTAGATGTTCATCTTTTTGTATATTATCTTATTTAATTTTGTAACAACCCAGTTGAATAGGCATTATTATTGTTATCCCCAGTAAGCCCACTGAATCTGAGCATAGTTAAGCCTGTGCCCATGTTTGTACAGCAAGAAGAGGGTCAAATTGAGATTCAAACCCGGAAACTAAAATATTCTAATGATAAACTGGGGCCAGTTTATAGTAAAGGGGATAAGGCTTAAGTTTCAGGGTTACCTCTCTCACTTTCCCAGGCTCCTGTAATGCTCTGAATCTAATTTTGCATTCACACTGTTGTATTCTTTTTCTTATGGAGTATCCCTTAGATTTGTATAAGTTTAGGTTTTCCAAAACCTGGATCCACCTCAATGATGATATATGAATGACACGGTATGATCACAACTGGTTCTAAAAAATGAACAAGCGTAAAGTGATAGGAAGAAGGCCAGGAGAAAATGTGTTTTGTGGATAGAGATAAAGAGTTAAACATTAGGCACACTGCATTTGACGAGACCGCAGACCAACCAGGTCGAGATGTCGTAAAAATAGGTCCAGAAAGCGCATAGCAAGAGATTCAGATAGGTAATAATGGGTGGATAGTGTTGACACTATAGTAGACATTATTTCCCATAAAGAATGTTCTAGAGCTTATGGCTACCATACAGCAGCCACCAGCCACCTATGGCTATTTAAGTTTAAATTAAATAAAATGTGAAATTCATTTCCTCTGGCCCACTAGCCACATGTCAGGTGTTCAATGGTGAGCAGCTATGGTACCGGACAGCGTAGATGCACAACATTTCCACCATTGCAGAGAGTTCTAGTGGACGGTGCTGGTCCAGAAAGCTAGAAGATGTTTAAGGACAGACTCACAGGAAAACATCTGAGGGATGAAAGAAGGAAGAGGACAGTGAATAAAGATAAAGGAAAGTGACCAGCAGAATCAGGAGGAGAACCAGGACACAGAGATCCCAGCAAAGAGAATTTCAAAGGAAGAGTTTATTCAGCAGCTCAGCAGTCAGTGAAAGAGACAGCCACAAACTCCCAGCACAGAACTAATGCACGTCCAAACGGCCACCTGCAAACCCTGTGTCTTAGCCCGTCCAGCTGCTGTAACAAAACAGCACAGACAAGGCGGCTTATGAACAACAGAAATTTACTGCTCACAGATCTGGAGGCTGCAAATCCAAGATCAGGGTGCCAGCATGGTCTGGTGAGGACCCTCTTTCAGGTCACAGACTCCTCTTGTGTCCTCACGTCGTGGGAGAGGCCTGGGAGCTCTCCGGGACCTCTTTTATAAGAGCACTAATTCCATTCATGAGGGCTCCACCCTCAGGACCTAAGTACCTCCCAAAGGCCCCGCCTTCTAACACCATCACACTGGGCTTGAGGGTCCCAACACGTTAATGTCTGGGGGACACAAACTTTCAGGCCAAACCACTCTGCATGAGTGCTCCCAAAAAGACCTTGAAAATGCACCGTTTTCCTACAGCCACAAACAGGCCCTGAACTTGGCCCTGCCCAGAAAAAAACCTTGAGAAGGACAAAGGACAGCTGTAGCTGGAGAAGCAGATGCCCAGAGGCCTGCTTTCTCTCCCTCCCCTCTGCAGAATCCTTTAAAATCATACACAAACGAACAAGACACATGCCTGCCCGTGCCAACACACAGATCTCCAGCGGGCGGCTGCCTGCATACCTACGCAACTTCCTGTTTGCTTGTGCAATTACCTGCAGTTCACGTAAGAATGCATGTTCTGAGCGCAGCCTTTTCTGGCCCGCACATGTATGCGCATATTTTGAAGGTGCAAATGAGGCGCCGAGCATAGCTTTTTAATGTAGCCCTAAGGGGTACATTATTCTAACCAGCACTAACAGAGGCGACCCACGTTAAGGCATCGACTTTAGGCCCCACTAGAGGCAACAATGTCAAACAAGCACACAAACCTAGTCTCCCCACGTGGCTCAACGCTCTTCTTATGCCCTTCACTTCTGTCTCCTCCCATTAAAGTTCCACTGCCCCAAAGCTCCCACCTGGTACAAAGTCTCTCCAAACCCTTCCCCAGACTCCTGCCCTGATCTCCCAGGTATTTACACAGGGACCTGGGTCTGTCTTCGCTTCCTAATTATGACCTTGTCTTTCTAAACTTTGTCCACCACACAGGGTCACATGTCAACATTTTGAAATGTGTCCCGGTGCCTCTTCTGGAACGTGTTCTTCAGTCACAGAGTCTGTAGCTGTAGCAGAGTCTGGCCAGGTGTTCAACAAACCATCTGCCCTTTTGCTCCTAACACAGCTGGACCACATTTCCCAGTCTCCCTTGTGGTTCTATTCAGCCACGTGACCCAGTTCTGGCCATGAGAAAGGGGAAAGAAGTGATATATATGACTCCTCCAGGTTGAGATGAGTAGGAGATGTTCCTTCTACATATTTGCCCTCTTCCCTCATCTACTGGCTGGAAACAGAACTCTTGGTGGAAGGCTCCGTGGCCTTGAATGACACAGCAACTAGACAGGAGGAGCCTGGGTTCCTGAGTGACTGTGTGGAACAGAGCTCCTCCCCCACTCCCCTGCCCACCCTTACTGGATGGTAACAAAGGCAAGGAATAAACCTCTACTGTATTAAAATCCTGAGATTTGGGGGTTGTTTGCTATAGCAATCAGTCTATCCTGATGTGGTAAATGGATTGTGAAATTTCTCCCAATTATTTCCCTCCCATGCAATGTGATTTAGTAGTTTCTTCCATCAAGTGTTAGAGTCTGTTTTCCATCCCTTGAACATAGGATTGGCCACAGAACTTGCTCTCACAAATGAAACACAGCAGAAGTGACCATGTGCCATGTCCAAGCCTAGCAGTCAACAGGCAATTGCCTGCTTTCACGTGGTTATAAAAAATAGTTTGTAATTAATCTGTTGAAACCTACCAATGAAAGGATGCTTCTCAAATCTTTCAAGTTGCTTTTAAAAGTTTCTTCTCTTTAGAAATATCACCACTTCTCCCAACAAAGTGTATTTAGTCGAAATTTGTTTTGTAAATGATTCCTTTCAGAGTCTTTGAAAAAGAAAGCAAAAAGCCAGATCTAACCTCCATTCTTTACAAACATCTCAGATTCCCTACTAAAAAAGGCTGGGCGAAGTGAGAGTAGCATTGACATATATACACTACCAAATGTAAAATAGATGGCTAGTGGGAAGCAGCAGCATAGCACAGGGAGATCAGCTCTGTGCTTTGCCATGACCTAGAGAGGTGGGATAGGGAGGGTGGGAGGGAGGCTCAAGGGGGAGGGAATATGGGGATATATGCATGCATATGGCTGATTCACTTTGTTGTACAACAGAAACTAACACAGCTTTGTGAAGCAATTATACTCCAATAAAGATGTATTTAAGGCACTCGGCGGCGACCACTGCGCAGGTCGGACCTCGTTCGCTCGTAACTCGCTCCGCTTCCTCTGCAGCCATGTCTGACAAACCCGATATGGCTGAGATTGAGAAATTCGGTAAGTCGAAACTAAAGAAAACAGAAACGAAAGAGAAAAATCCACTGCCTTCACAAGAAACGATTGAACAGGAGAAGCAAGCGGGCGAGTCGTAATGAGGCGTGCGCCGCCAATATGCACTGTACATTCCACGAGCATTGCCTTCTTATTTTACTTCTTTTAGCTGTTTAACTTTGTAAGATGCAAAGAGGTTAGATCAAGTTTAAATGACTGTGCTGCCCTTTTTCACATCAAAGAATGGAGAACTACTGACAACGAAGGCCGCGCCTGCCTCCCATCCGCCTGTCTGGCTGGCAGGGAAGGAAAAGAACTTGCATGTTGGTGAAGGAGGCTGAGTGGGACGACAGTGAAATCTAGAGTAAAGAGCAAACTGGTCCAAGGTGTCCTGCGGGCTGTAAAATGCAGTTTAATCAGAGTGCCATTTTTTTTTTTGCTGTTGTTGTTCAAATGATTTTAATTATTGGAATGCACAATTTTTTAATATGCAAATAAAAAGTTTTAAAACCTGAAAAAAAGAGATGTATTTAAAAAAATAAAACAACAACAACAAAAGGCTGGGGGATGTTTTGGAACTGAGATTGACAGTTACCTCTGTGGGTTCAAAGATGAGGTGGGAATTTGATGGTTCTGAGACCTTCTATTTCATGTATGGAATAAAAACCTTTCATCACAGCAGCCCTTGACCAGTACTGAGTCTTTCTCTGCATTAATAACTGTTATGCTTCATAGCAGCATGTCTATCTATCCTTTGTGGAATGAACTAAGGGATAACTATAAATAACATCTTCCCGTATCTTCACACCTGAAAAAAAAAAAAAAACTAAAGCAGGTTTTTCTTAAAAGCTCTGTGTTTGATTTAGTATTGTTTCAATATTAGCTCACAACAGCACTAAACATGAAGCCATTGTATCGATTATTTGAATTACATTCAGTTTTTCCACTTGTTTGCAAGGTCTCCTTAAGCGGTCTATTTTTGGCTGGGAGTTTTTTCAGTGGTTCCACTGAAGGAAGTACCCACTTGTTCTGAACAGCACTTCACGTCTGCAACAGTGCTTCTCAAGTTTTAACATATCTCCTGGAGATCTTGTTAAAATGCAGATATTCTGATGCAGTAGGTCTGGGGTCAGGACTGATATTTTGCATTTCTAACAAGCTCGCCAAGTAATGTTGCTGAAGGTGGTCCACGAACCACACAAGAGTCTAGAGTGGACTTTTACTGTGCTGGATTTTCCAAGGCTTAACATTTTACTAGGATGGGACAGGATGTAATACATGAAGATCAGCCCAGAAAATAGGCAGTGATTTTCATAATACCTGTAATTCACCCTGTGATCACCAACCTAAACTCAGTCCTATGGGATGCCAAAGGTGTCACCACCTAGATGGTTGTTCAATGAATGAACGCATATGTGTTCACGCAGGAAGCAGTGCTGGTACATCTTTACGTTCTCAATTCACATCTAAATTCGTTTCACATTCTAAAGAGTCTGGATTCCCCCACCTCTTTCCACAATTCTGTTCCCTTTCCTTGCCTATCACTATTACCAACCTGCCACCTTGAATATAGATCAACTAAGGCTAAATAACACAGGTGGTATCTACTGACCCAAGCACTCATGGTAAGGTTGGATCTTTTTAATCCACTTGTTTGGTCTACCTGTCCACTTGATAGCAATCCCTACAGGTGGGATTCGGAATTCTATGGGTAGCACATAGAACCAATTCAGCAGGAGAGCTTTTCTAAGGAGCTTATAGCCTCTGAGGTTTGGGTTAAGCCCTTAAATGAGGATGTCTTTCAATTCCATGATCACAGTACTCAGATCAAGTGTGTTTCTTTAGCCATTAATCCACCATCTAGGAAGGCTTATTCCTTATAGCTTGACACAAAAAGTATGGTTCATGGATTAATAGAAAGGTCCATCAATTGAGGAATAGGAAAGTAGGTTCTGGCTCCAATTCTGCCCCCTAATTAGCTGGGTGAGCTTGCACAAGGCATGGTGCTTCCTTAAGTGTCACTGCTATTAATTATAAAAATAAGTTTCTAGCTCCAACATTTCTCCCAGGTCAGACTTCCCTTGACCTGAAATGCCTCCAGACCAGAGGCTGCTCACAGCAAGTGACCCACACAGCACAGCCCTGTGACCACACCCACTTCTGCACATGGATCCTTGGCTACTGCAGATCAGGCAGGAAGGGCCCCCAGAACATTTAACGCCAGCTCCTTCATTTAGCACTAGAAGAAACTGAGGTCCTGGGAGGCAAGACAACTCCTCCAAGGTCACATGGCTTGTCAAGGGCAGAGCAGGGACAAGGACACACGTTTCCTAATTCTCAGGTCAACGGTGTGTATGACAACCCGTGAACTCAAGAAGTCACATCAGGATTAAAAGTTGCCCCTCCTGGGACCTCCCTGGCAGTCCAGGGGTTAAGACTTTGCCTTCCAGTGCAGGGGGTTCGGGTTCGATCCCTGGTCAGGGAGCTAGGATCCCACATGCCTTGCGGCCAAAACACCAAAACGTAAAGCAAAAGCAATATTGTAACAAATTCAATAAAGACTTTAAAAATGGTCCACATCAAAAAAAAAAAAAAAAAAAAAAAAAAAAAAAAAACAGTTGTCCCTCCATGCTGGCTACCGTGGAGCTCCTAACAGGAGAGAAGTGTTCACACCCCAGCGAGGCCACCTTCTTCTGCATAAAGAGGACTTCACAAACATTTGTTAGATGAGAAAATGAGTATCTCCTTTGCATTTTCTCTTCTTTCAGAGACATATCCGTAGGTGTTTAGAGTCGCTGTGTGTGTAGCAGGGCCTTTGGTGCCCTTCCCAAATTCCCTCAGCATCTACCTCTATACGCCAAACTGAGGCTCTCCTCCTGAGGGCTTCTTTTCTGGCCACAAGATCATGGTCAGCCCGAGTGCAGGTCATCTCAGATGTGCTGGAGAGTGAGATCCCTGAAGCAGCCCGCGATCATTGGTGGATGGAGAGGTGGTGGAGCGGTGGGTCATTTCGGCAGCTTTCTCACCCCTGCAGTGGGCTGACTCGGAGGCACATTCTGCAGTGTTCCAGAGGCAAAGTGCCTCCGCAGGACTGGGCTCCAGCTGCCCACGCTGGTAACCAGCTTGATAACGCTCACTTTATCTCTTCCATCCCTTCCCTGTCTCACTTCCCTACTCCCCTGCAAGCATTTCCTGGAATCATCTCCCAAATAAACTATTTGTGATGAAATCCTCATCTTAGCGTTTGCTTCTGGGGAACCCGAACCAAGACACGGGAGTATCAGCTTGGTGGAGATAGAGCTTTCAATGGGTCCCTTAAATTCTTTTTGCTATGACAACTTAATTTTTATCTGACTCTGGCAGAGTTTGGGTTTCCCCACGAGCAGGTCCTGAGGAAAAGCCTTGGGTGCAGGCAGGTTACTTGGGAAGTGTCTCAGGAAGTACAAGTGAGAGAGGGGAGCAGGGACACAAGGAAGGTAAAGAAAGCCAATACACAGTGTGTCTGTGAGTGGGTTGCTATGGGAAACTGAGAGTACAACACCAGGGCCCCCCGCAAAGGGCTGTATAGAACGCACCCTAGAATTATGCACTGAGGGGCAAAAAGCTGGGTGCTGATTCACTAACCCCCCTCCTGAGGGCGTTTGCCCTGTAAACAGGCAACGCACACCCTGAAGGTCACAGGACACCCTGAGACAGAGACACCAGAAGCTCTCAGTGTGCCCCCAAACCACCTGCCAGGGGCCTCCAGGAAGCAAGCCGTGTCTGCCATAGACACCGTTTGTAGGACTTTTACTACATCAAAATGCTGCTCTGCTCAGTAGATGGTCACCTTGCTATCCCTGGAGACTACTCAGAGCCTCCCAAGTTCTGAGCCTGCCTTCCTTGAGCTTCCTTGAAAGGCACCCCTGAATCCATCAGGGTCCAATTGCAAAGTTTCTCCATCAGCTGAGAAGCAGGTGAGATGAGAAATGGACCCGCAGAAGAAAAATGAGCCTGCCTCTCCCCAGTCAGGTCACGAGCTGAAGTAAAACTGCTCAGTGGCCACGTCAGGCCCAAGCTGGGCCCGTCGTCAGCACCTTCTCCCCGAGGCCGGGCTGTCAGGGTCCTGGGACTGCACAAGTCCTTTCTTTGATGGCTCCCTGTACAGTGTCACCGAGATGGCCTGGTCGGAGGGCCCGAGGTCAAGGCACTATCAGGGGTAAGGTTTCTTAAGTGCCATGTGTGAGACACCATCTGACACTGTTTATACATCGACTTAGCCCCCTTATTGACCACAGGACAGAAGTTAAAAGCATTGCTTTTGGAACTCAAATGTGTTAACTTCTGAAGTGATGTTTGAATTAGGGTTAAGAAAGGGCCGAAGTTTTGATGGGCTGATAGGAGGGAAAGAAAAGGTAAAAAAAAAAAAGGAAAGAAAGTAAATTAACTAAAACTTCTTTTATCCAGAAAGGAAATTGAATTATTTTGACTAAAACCAAGAGACTTGTTTGTAATGAATCTATTAACTTTGGGGTTGTCATGAGATGGCTACAGATATGTCTGAATTCTGCCGCTGCTCAAATGAGGCAGCTAATCTATTAAACTCAACTGCTGGTTCTTGAAGGAGCTCACACAAAAAAGTAACTTCCCTCTTCAATAGATAAAGGCCAGAAAGGGGAGCACCCACTGGAGTCAGACCCAAAGCCATCACTTGACAGTCAAAGACAGCAGCAGCCTAAGTCTAAAGGTTGCCCAGTTAAGGATGGAATATTGGCAAGGAAGAAGACACAAACACTCCACAGCTCAGGTTGTTGAAATTTGGCACTCCTTCCCTGAAATGCCTTTGGATTCCTAACACAACAGCTAGCAAATACATTTCCCACACTTTCATGAACAATGTGATAAAATGCCTGATCTGTGTTACATAGTAGAGTTGACAATTTTTAGCTAATGTATTCTTATCTACTTATGTGGCATAATGGGAAGCAGTGGCAATTAAGATAATTAGATATGAATAGGAAGCAGCTCTTCTGATTAGAATCAAAGATTGAGCTTGCTGGATATTCAGCACATGGACATCAATGTGTGTGGCATGTTATGAGCTGGCGTGGTCACACTTCTGCAATGTGGTAACAATTATTGCATTAGTGACGACCATGAGGCATGACAAGGTGCTGGGGTCCCTTTTGTACTGTACAGAAAAGAGCAAATGATGTTCAATGGGGTTTGGAAAGTTTATTAAACTCTATTGTGTTCTAATTCTTTTTAAATTAACAAAGTGAATTAAATCTGGGTTAACTGTCTACTAAACTATATAGCTGATGAACCAAAGGCTCGCCAGAGAAGAGTTTACTGTGGAAATGACCAGCCCAGTCATAAATAGACCAGAATCCTAAGAAAATAAATGAAATGATGTCTGTAAGTAAAATAGCCAGAAGGAAAAATTCTGTGTTAATATGAACTAGGAGGTATTTATAGGCAACTTTAAGAATGTTTTAAAACGATTTTGGACTACATTCATAATATTAAGAAACAATAAAGATCTAAGTCATTTAATAGTCTCTGTATTAAATGTAATGTGGGTACAGATATTTCACAGAATCTAGATGTTTGCTAAAGATGGTTTTGTACAGTCTTTGTGTCTCTTATAAAATCATGTCTTATAAAACTTTTAGCTCGTTTTGAGCTTTGGAAATAAAAATTGAGATTTTCATGTAATTGTTCAGTAAATACTCAAAGGATATCAACACTGCTGTCCTACCAAGATACACATCTGAAGACATCCAAATGGCCTGACCTTACCCAGATGGCAGGGACACTTTCAAAATGATCAGGTAAGGGGAATGTCCAGATGGTCTAAGCATGTTTAAGTTCACGTGTATAAGCGGCAGGATGAGGGATGAGGTGGCATGTATATACATCATAATACAAGGGGCTAGAATTGATCATCCTTTAGGTTCTAGAACAATACTTGTGCTTCAAAAATTTAGAATGTAGACTTTAGAGCTGTCAGGACTGCATTCTCTGAGAGTCACTGAAGAAGCCATTCATGAGTTACTCAAGAATTATTAATGGAGGGCTTCCCTAGTGGCGCAGTGGTTGAGAGTCCACCTGCCGATGCAGGGGACGCGGGTTCGTGCCGCGGTCCGGGAAGATCCCACATGCTGCGGAGCAGCTGGGCCCGTGAGCCATGACCGCTGAGCCTGCACGTCCGGAGCCTGTGATCCGCAACGGGAGAGGCCACAGCAGTGAGGGGCCCACGTACCACAAAAAAAAAAAAAAAAAAAAAAATAGTGAAATCATGACTTGTATAGAAAATGGTGAAGTTTGGACTGGTTTACTCTGAAACATTCCCCCAAAATTGATGTGGTTTCCAATGACACCAAGGAGTAAAGACAACAGAAAATAACATGGTTTCTGGTCATATTGGACAACAATTTTTCTTCCAAATTCATCTTCACAAGGCTCCTTTCTCCTGTTCTGATAATTAAGGTTGGCATGAATACGTTACTCAGCTCCAACTTCTCAGTAGAATCAATAGTAACACTAGTGAACAATTATGGAAAACTTAATAGTGCTGTACGTCAATTAACTCAACTTTCACAACTGTCCTATTGTCATCAGCCCATTTAATAGGTGAGAAAACTCTGAGGCGAAGGACATTGCCCAAGGCCATCTAGCTTCCAGGGGTGGCAGGACAGAGATGTAACTGAGGCTCTATCCAAGAACAGATACTGCATTCCCATGTCAAGTCTCCTCCTCTCGGATTACACTTACTGCTACACTAACAGAACCCCCCCCAGACCCTTGAGTTACGGCTTTATTGTCTCTGAGGATAGAAGAAAGACTGAATTGAAGGAAAACAGCTCAAACCAGCATGAAGGGAAGGAAAGCTGGTTTGGGCTGAGCTACCACCTATAAATTGCCGTGATTCCAAAGGCTGCATAACTAGTTCTTCTGTCTTAGGTGCATTCAGGAAACCTGGTGAATCAGCAATGGCACCCAGCCTTGGTTACCAGGGCATCTGAAGCTAGATGTTATTAACAATAAAGCAACAGCTCCCAGTTCAACTCCTCCAGTGACATCTGAAATAGTTGTACTAACTCAAGCTTTGTGCTCAGGCCATGTAACTCTTTCAGCCGTGCGGTGTTTCAAAAACCTGTAAAGAGAGAGGCAGTTCTGGAGCCAAGTTCACTTGATCACCTCTCAGCATTCAGTTCCTGTATCTCTAATCAAGCTAAGATGCTTTACAGATGTAGATATACATTATATATATTATGCCAAGTTGCCAACTTACCTCTGTGGAAACCACAATCTGTTTAGACTCATACAAGAAAACTGGTATTTGTCAAATTAAAAATGTAAAACAAAAATTTTTAATTACCATCTCGCAGGCATCAAATGATATAACTATGGAATTTTTCCGTCTTGACCTGCCTTGGGGTTAGCTAGTGAGGGTATTAATTCACTTTTCCTTCGCTTGACTTATCACTTCCAGTTAGTAATTCTGATTGCCTGTCTTCTCCACAAGAGATAAAAGAACATGGTCAGAACGAGCATAGATTTGGTCGAGGGTTTTTTTCAGATCTGCTTATGCTTGTGGTTACTCCTTAAAAACAAAAACTAGGGCTCTGAATGTAAACAGGAAATCATGGTAATGAACAGACAAGGCAAAAGAGAATGGAAAAAGACGAGGCCATCCTTACAATGTTTTACTTTTAAGGAAGAACAGAGATTGTCCACATTGCCAGAAGGGAGGGCGGGGGGGGGGGGGGGGCGGGGAAGAAATAAGTGAAGGGGATTAAGAGGTACAAACCTCCAGTTAGATAATAAACATTCATGGGGTATAATATACAGCTTAAGGAATATGGTCAATAATATTGTACTAACTTTATATGGAGACAGTTGGTTACTAGATTTATCATGGGGGTCATTTTGTAGTGTATGCAAATATCAAGTCATTACGTAGTACACCTGAAACTAATAATACTGTATGTCAACTATATTTCAATTTAAAACAGAGAGAAAGGAGGAAAAAAGAGAGAGAATAAAGAGAGAGGGGAAAAAAAGGAATGTCCACAGAGTGACTGCCCCATGAGTGGGGCATTGGTGGCAATGGCTGGAATGCTTTTAAGGGAGGAAAGTATTCAAAATACACATCTATGCTCCGCAGTCTGCTGATCCTCTAGTGGTGAGTGGCAAAAATTGGCAAAGAACCCGAGTCAGTAAATATTTTTTGTTGGCAGTTCTATAGGATTTCTCTCCTTATGTGCATGAGTTTCAGCTGCATAGTTTGATATAAACAAAAAGCTACAAGCACTTTAACTTAACAAGAAAAAAAGGTGAGCCCCCAGACTCCAAGTTCTCCCATTCAAACGTCACTTTCCCCATCTCTCTACAAATACAAACAGCTGCACATTAAGGAAAGTGAAGCTTCCCAGTTCTTTGCTGGTGCATGGCCCCATACACCCATTATTATTCAACTCTCAGTTTACGAATAAGCCACAGAACATTTTAGCTGCGGAAGGCAAGCCATTTTATCGATGGGGACGTTGAATTGCTGCTCCTTGTCTACTTCCAAGAATAGGACGTCTCCGTAAACAAGACTGGCTAGGAACACATGCAAATTTCCAATCAATGCCCACCTTTGAAAATTCACAGTGTCTCTCGTCAACAGTCCAACTTACAGGGTATCAGATTCCCATTTACCTTTTTAACATCTAATAATTAGCCAGAAAGACAATCTGTCAGGACTCTTACCATTGTGTAGGGGAGGAAGAACCAAGTGCAGGGAGCTCTTAACCTAGCTTTTGAAGGCCATTGAGAATACTCTTGTTACACCTTCCAAAACATCTCTGGGGTGATGATGGTTCTACTGAAAACAAACAAACTAACAAAAAAAAAAACCACTTTGTTCTTTCTATTCTGCTTTTGAACTGTAATAGAAGATAAGTTTTCCTGGTGTCATGACTATTGCCAAAGAAAAATGGTCATCGTTGTGTAATATAATAACACCTTGTATCTATACAACATCTCTGCTTCCAAAGCTCAAAGCACTTTCATGAAGCACTAGCTCTTTCTATCACTTCCATCCTCACTGAGGTAGGTTGAGGCATGTATGTAATCCTCCTGTGCAGGACAGGAAAACAGAGACACTCAGAGGTTGCACAGTTCAGTTAATGATGAAGGGAGAACTTTCTGCCTTCATTTACTGGGCTGCTTTCTCTTCTCCTACTGAGATTCCAAAACACATAAATAAATTCATCCGACCCTTCTCTGAAATGAAGAATAATAACGTTTACTTAAGGCAGAAAAAATATTTCACTTTCTTACCATTTCATAACAATGCATACTGTCTAAGGGCCTAAAAAAAAAAAAAAAAAGTCCAGACCCCTTATTTCTAGATGAATAACAATTATGGCTTGGAAGATCACCACGTAGACACGTGCAGAACAGAGCTAAGACATAGCAGAAGAGGTACAGATACGAATTTCAAGAGTGTTACCTCCAGCTTCACTGAACAAGGCCACTAAAGCAATAATACCAATTAGAATTAGGGTACCACACCAGACACTCCATGTACGATTTCCCTTTTAATCCTACATCAACCTGTAAGGAAGGTAATAACATCCCTACTTTAGAGGTGAGGAAAGTGAGACTTGGGAGGTCAAATTATTTATATAAGGACTCCAGCCAGAAAGTGACAACTCTAGGTGGCCCCTCAAAGGAGGTGATCTATGCCCAGAAGTCCTCAAAAAATAACCTGAGTAACGCAGAATGATGGGTCACAGATAAGCATTCTTTGGTCCATATATTAAGTTTAATCATAAGAAATTGCTGATATTCACCTCCTTTCAACCTACAAAAAGGAATAATTCAAATGATTCAAACTATTACTTTGGGGATCTTTGAGCTATACTTGGGGAAAAAATATCTCCAAAGTATTAATACTAAGGATAAAGTCAGACACTGCCTTTGAAGGCACAGTCGGGGGCTTGAGATGAAAGTCAGGCTGGATGGAAGTTGTAATTCAAAAAATTCCCCAGTTCATAAGAAGCTTAGTGAGAGAGGGTGTGTTCCCACCACTGGAGCAGAAACTTCCTTTCCCAAAAAGCCCTTCTAGGATTTTGCCCTTCCCATTCATCTCTTCCGATCAAATTCATCCTTTAGGTAAACACAGGAGGGATTAGAGACCTTTAATTGGCTTTGAGGAAAAAAATGGTAATCTGAGATGTCTGGGCAGGAACTATCATGTGTCTTGTGGGAGAGAAGTGGGGAGAGAAAGAGAAAAGGAAATGTCTGCAGCTTTACAGGCTGTTCCCAGCCATAGCAGAGAGAATTCAAGAATAGGCAAGATTGTTAAGCCATTCACCCCAATCTGGCTGTGAGCTACAGGCATGCCATCTTGGATTTCTTCTTCCACTCAACTCTTCCTGTGTCTATTAGGAAAGTTCAGTGGCATTCCAGAGTCTAGCTCAGTGGTTTTCACACTTTAGTGTGATCTCAGTATCACTTGGGGCCTTGAGTCGGTCCTAACAAATTCCCAGGTGATACCGATCCTGTTGGTTCAAGGAACACACTTTAAAAACCACTAGCCGAACTCCCAGCTCTGCAAATGCATTGTATGTTCCTGCCACGTAATTTCCTGGGCCATGTCTGCACAGACAGAAGCCACAAATGGTCCGGAGAGAAGAATCCATAGACATGATGCTGTCCGAGCGTTTGTAACAATAGGTACTATAATACTGGCTTTGGTACAAAACAAGTTGTAACACACCTGGTGCTGTGGGGTTCTTATTAATGGTAATAGCTGACAGTTATTAACTAGCTCATATGTGCCAGGCCATATGTCAAGTCTCTACCCATATTATCTTTGAGACACGTATACTGTTATTACTACTGTTTTATAAACTTAGACTCTGAGCCTCAGTGGATTAATTCCGTGGTCACTCAACCAGAGAATGGAGGAGCTGGGTCCAGAACCCACGACTCTGACTTAACTGCTGTACGTGGTAGTTCCTGAACTGCAGAAACATTAAATCAGGTAAAGAGACATCCACCTCCAGTGCTTTTTGATAAAGGAATAAATATGGGTGAATGGGTGGCCATAGCTTTCTTCATTCTACTTTCCTATATCTTCTCTGGGGGATGCGAATATTCTCCTCCAGCCCCATTTTCTCCTCGACCTTACCTGTTAACACACATATGTTAAAGTGCAGGAGATTGGAGAAGGGAGTGCCCTGCTACCAGACATGGTGTCTTAGATTTATCTTTCCCTGTTGAAACAAACACCTAATTCCTCGTGGGAACATCATCTGGTATTGGGGGACTCTGGCCCCAGAAATGTAATTATGGTTTGGGGCTCCATAGGGAGTAGATTGCAAGGGATTGGACACCTTGATTTTATGACACCCAGTTCTTGCATTGTCTGTCTCATCTCTTTGATGTTAAGGGACAAGAGGTGGAGATTGGAGCTGCAGATATACCAGGCTCTTATCTGATGGAGACTGGTTTCATTGTTACTGCTCTGGCTTTGATATGCTACTTATCTAGTCTCATAACTTGCTCCTTCACCCTGAAGTTCCTATGTTATAGCTTAATCCAAGACCTGGCTTTAAAGAGGCCACTTGCCTGGGATTACAAGCTCCTAAAGTAGGAGTTGATAGAACCTCCCCTCTCCATGGGAAAATGCCAAGCTTTTCCTAGGAGTTGGACATCTGGCATACAAAGTTCAGGTGCAACCTCATGGAACATATCATAGGCTAGGGATCTTCAGGGGTGCTGGCCACACAATGGCCATGGCGTCACAGAAGAGTGATGTTCTTGTCTAGTTCTGTCCTGACTCACATCTTTGTTTTACTGGACTAAAAGTCCACAGAGGTGTGGCCACATATTTGCTTCCCATCCTACTGTCTATCCTACTTTCCCTAGTGAATAATCAGGTGATGCATTAGGCCTAAACCAATCGCCCTTCATTCTGAGCATTTTCAAACCTGTTCAAATTCAAATATCCCCACATTAAAATTTCACATACCCTTTGACCTAGCAATAGCATCTCTAGATAGTTACTCTATAAATATACTTGCACATGTGCAAAGTGAGATAGAACAGAATTGCCTATAACAGGAAAAATATTGGAAACCGTCTAACCCAACTGACCCATCATTATGGAATCAGCTAAATAAATTACAGGTAATCCATACAATGGAATAATATGCAATCATTGAGAGAAACGAAGCAATCTACCTTACCAATGTGGAACACATCACCAAAGTGTACTATTGAAGAAAAAGGGAAACTGAAAAGAGATTGCAATTCAGGGGGGTGAAGGGATTTGCCCAAGGTTCTATAATTTCGCTAGATGCAGAATCTTTGACTCTTTCCCTCCTAAAACTTCTACTAGTCTCTCTCTACTGGATCTTTGGCTCCAGCGTATAAATAAAGTCATATTTCCCTTACTTCTCCCTCACTTAGAACCTATGCCCTCTTTTAAGCTACTGTCTTCTATGTCTTCTCTCCAACAAGCTTCTGGATGGTTTCACCTACACTCACTCTCCCCTCTTCCTCTACCATCCTCCTTAATCCTGTTGTTTAGCTTCCTCCCCCACCAATCCACGGAAAGTCATCTTCCTAAGGGTACCTGTGACCTGTGATTGGCAAACCTTACAATAAAGCCATTTTTGTCTTTACCATAAGACATCTCTGCCTACATGATGCCCTTAACACTTGCTCCTTGGCCACCTTCCATGAAAGCCCTCTCTCCTGGTTTTCCTCCACTTCTCTTACTGCTTCCTTTCAGCCTCATCTTGGCAGATGACTCTTCCTAATCCCACCCTTGTAGCGCTTGTTCTCTGTATCCTTCTTGTCTCACCATATATATTTCCCTGGGTTCATATGTCCTATTAATTTTTTTAATTTTATTTATTTATTTATTTATTTGCAGTATGCGGGCCTCTCACTGTTGAGGCCTCTCCCGTTGTGGAGCACAGGCTCTGGACGCGCAGGCTCAGTGGCCGTGGCTCATGGGCCCAGCAGCTCCGTGGCATGTGGTATCTTCCCGGACCGGGGCATGAACCCGTCTCCGCTGCATCGGCAGGTGGACTCTCAACCACTGTGCCACCAGGGAAGCCCTGTCCTATTAATTTTATTACCACCTCTGTACCAATAGCTTCCAAATGTCTTATCTTCAACTTTAGTTCTTTCAGTGATCTGGAACTCAACCTCCAACTTCTTATATCATCACTTGGATGTCCCTCAGGCACGTCAAACTCTGCATGTACAAAAATCTGAATGTAACATCTTTTTTTCTCCCCCAAACCAACTAGTAGTTTCCCTACTTTAGTGAACAGTAACAACACCCTCCTGGTCACCAAAGACTGAAATCTTAGTGTCATCTTTCACTGATGCTTCTTCATAAACTTCATATACCATCAATCACCAAGTCTTAATGCCTCCATCTCTGAAACATCCTTCTAATCTACACAGTTTTCTCTATCCTCAGGGCCATTATCTTAGTTTAGGTCATTATTACTGCTTGATATTCTATTACAACAGTTCCCTAGCTGCTGTGCCTGCCTCTAATCTCTGGCCCCTCCAACCCCTGCCATTCAATAACCCTGCCTTTTTTTGAAGTCCCTTTGATGACTCTGAGTAACCTTGAGAAGACATTTCAAGCTCCATATGCGATCTACAAGTTTTCCATAATTTTCCCTTTCCTATTCTTTCAGCTTCATTTCCTGCTTCTCCCCTACCTCCACCCATACTGAATAACTTACAGTCCCCCAAAGTCCCAGCCAGCAGCCCACCATTATGTGCTAAACATGTTATAGCTTCTGCTTGTGATGCCCACCCTCCCTGTCCCATCCATTTGCCTGGCTTCTATCCATTGTGTAAACTCAGCTCAATCATAACTTCCTCTGGGCATTTTTGCCATAGTTTTGCTCACACCAATTTTGGCTGAGTTAGCTGTTGTCCATCTCTACCTCCATGATCCTCTGTGCTTCGTTCTATTTTTAATGCCTCATACTACACTTCAAAGAGGAACTTATCTCTTTTGTAGTTTATCTTTTCTTCTCCTACAGTTATAGTTCCTTGCAAATAAGGACTATTTTTCACTTCTCTTTCAATCCCTAGGGGCTACGTAGTATCTATCACACAGTTAGTACCCAGTTCCTGACGAGTGATTAACGATTAGGATGTCATCCTTCTGATTTCTAGAACAGTATTCTTTACACTACCCCTAAAATAATAATTGACTGATTGATTAAAAGGGAGGTATGTCCACAATCAACAGTGACCTGTAAAACATGAGATTGTTCTTCACACGATACAGAATCATAACTATACAAATCTCCCATGACTCCAAAGACCTGAGAACTGGAATTATGTTTCAAGAACTAATTTAACTCTTATTTGTGTCCTGAGAATTGTTATTCATTCAAGTGTTTATATATGTTGGCTTCTAATTATTGGTTAAAGCTGGAGACACTCCTTATACCCAGATGATCTTGCTGAAGTTCGTTTCAGGGATGACATTGGAAACAGTTCTCAGATTTGACTGCAATTTGTAAGAATCACTGCACTGCTAAGACTCTGACTCTGTGATTCTCATCCAGAGAATTCCTCAGCTGACTGGCAGGTTTGTTGAGAAATGCCCCAATCCTAGAGAACACCCTCAATTGTCTGTCAAGTCACAGATGAAGCACCTGGAGTAGATCTCTGATTCCACACCATCCCATTTTCTTCCAGCCTCCTTCATTTGATAATGAAATGTCAGGGTCAGTGAGCTTGATAAATCATGGATAGATTCACTGGAAGTTTACATCATTTTCATTTCCAGATTTCATGCCACGGGACCAACTTGTAGGGGAAACTCATTTAGAGTAAAGCTATGTGTAAAGCCTAAGTAATTAAACCTATCCAAGTAGAGTCCAAGATGGGATCATATGAGAGCAAATTTAACCATAAAACAAATAGAAACCCACCCATAAAGAGTCCTCTATAAGCTCTAGAAATTAATTTGTACGTAGATTTGTTTAGAACTCAAAGTTTATCTTCCCAAAGAAGTTGTTACACATCCTGAATCCCTTCCCCAGCCTTTTAATAGGTATTTAATGCTCCTCCTATTTGACTCTGATAGAATCAAAGAATCTATCTGCTGCACCCAACACTATGTATGTGGGCAACAATATGGTAAGTCCAACTGCCAACAAGCAAATTTTCTGACTTTCCCACAAAGCTTGCAGGGGGAGAAACCACAGTGCTTGAGGAGGATGGTGAGGAAACCCCCAAGACAGGGCAAAGGGGAGTTTTTTTGCATGAGCTCCAGACTGCTGGGCTGGGGAAGCTGTTTCCTGCAGCCAGTCCCATCTCAACTCGGCATTCGTACTTCAGGAGGCGGCTCATGAAGCAAAAAGGAAATTCCACAGCATCAGACAGACCCAAATTGAGGGACATTCCACAAAATAATTGGCCTGTTTTCATCAAAAATATCACGAAAGACAAAGAAAGACTGAGAAGCTCTTCCAGATTAAAAAAGACTAAAGTCATGTTAACTGAAGGCAACAAGAGATCCTGGATTTTCTGTTACTATAAAGAACATTATTGGGACAATTGGGGACCTGAATGAAGTCTAGATAATAGTGCTATGTCAGTGTTAATTCCTGATTCTGATAATGGCACGATGATTATATAAGAGAGTGTCCTTGTTTTCAGGAAATATGGAAATATGCACTGAAATATTTAAGGGTAAAAAGTCATTATTTTTATGAGTTATCCTCAAACAGTTCTGGAGGAATATATATGTATATATGAAAGAAAGACAGAAAAAAAAAAGAAAGAAGGAAAGAAAGGAAGATAAAGAAAGATGGGAGGGAGGGAAGAAAGAAAGGAAAAGAGAGAGAGGGGGATAAAAAGCATGGGAGGGAGAACTGGTCAAACACTGAATGTAAAGAGTATGCAGTATAATTCTGCAAATTTTCTGGGAGTTTGAAATTACGTTAAAATAAAAAATTTTTTGAGATGCCACCATGTTACTATAATTCTCAGTCATGCAGGCTTGGGAGCCTCAAACGCTTTTTAAGTTCTTTTTTCACTTGAGTAACAATAGAGCTATGCTACAAGTCCTCCAAGGACAAGGCCACCCCTTAGAAAGTGTCTTTGCCTCTGGTTCCTCTATGCTGAGGTGGCTCCTGGTGGGAGCGGAGAGCCAGCCTAGCAGCCTGGAGCTGTCTCCAAAGCACCCACAGTTGTGAGTCTTCTGAACAGAGTTTCCCACTCTGAAGGCATGAGCAACATTCAACGACTTCACCCAAAACTTTGGTTGAGCCTGTTTGATCTGGCATCCTGTCGTTTTATTCTGCTATGCTTGGATAACTGTGTGGATCTATTTACAGCTTTCCTTGTTGCCCAAGAATGTGGCTTTGAGACAGTGTCGTAGACCCAATATGGATCTAATGATTTTTTTATGATACCTAGATTCACTCCTGGGCCTCTCCCTCATCCTCTCCTGCAGGGTCATCTGTGCCACAGGACCCAGGCTAGTCTCTTCATCCCAAGTGGTTCACCCAGACCGCCCCACCCTGGGCCTTTCCTTCCAGCAGCTATCATGGTGAAATACTTGACACTGCTCTGCTCAGGCTTGTCCACATGCCAAAATCAACATGCAGTACGTACTTTGGGGTTTTATAGAGCTGACCCCAAAATATCTATTTACCCAAATGTTGACATTCTCATGAGTAATGGGCAAAGCTCCGAGGACACACTGTTGGTGGCAGAGCAGAATTCGGAATCCCACTCAGAATTTTGGAATTGGACAGGGATGTAGAGACTGTCCATTCCAACCATCACATTTTAGGATAAGGAAAACGGGGCTGCAAGCAGTGAATAACTTGCCCATCAAAACCGGCATTGGAACCCACGTCTTCCATCCCCTGGATCAGTTCCTTTTGAGTCTACTAAAGAAGTGAATGCCCTTGGGCGAAACAGCTCCGGGAGCCTGTATTATTAGGTGGGTAATGGTGAAGGCAGCCTCCCAAATACATACTTTGGGATTAGAGACAACATTTCCAAATCCTTTTTCTGAGTCCTACATGAAGAAACCTCAAACCCAGGATTCCAGCCAAAAACAATGATTCTCAAGTCCCTCTGAAATCCGGGATGGATGTTTAACCCAGCAACGTACTAGCCGACTCCAGTGGCAGACGCGGGTCTCAACAGAGCTCTGGGGCTGATGCTTCAAAGGGGGTGGATGTGTGTGTGAGTCTGAATCACACGCAGTAGGTCATGTGCTGTTATCAACAGGGTGAGTGAGGGCAAGAGAATATGAGGGAAACGTCTGAAAAGGAATGTGGAATGATGTGCCCCTGTTAACTTGATTCAAACGTTTCTCACAGCTTACAGAAAAGCTTACTGAGAAACTTTACAGGGAAACTTCCAGAAAAATATACTGGAAAAGGGATATTTCACTCTTTCTCAGGTCCTAGTACCAAACAGGACAAACGAAACTATTAACACATTCATTTATTCACTAACTCTCTCAATCATTCATTCACTCATTTATTTATTCACTCACATGACAAATAATTGTTGATTTCCACTTTGTAATATATATCGTGATGGATTACAGTGAGGTCCCTTAGGCTCACAGTTCTAATCTCCTTAATATATAAAGAGCTGATACAAACAATAAGAAAAAAATGAAACCTAATCAAAGGTTGACCAAAAGATATTCATAGGGAGTTCACAGAAAAAGAAATGGAAAGATTCGCTAAACATATGAAAGGGTACTCACCGTCACTAGGCATCAGGGGAATCAAATTTAAAAAGTGAGATAGCATTTTTAGCCATCAGGTCAGTTAAAATTTAACATACTGATAATATCCAGTGTCTTAAGTCTGGATAAAGAGACTGTGGATGCTATTGGTGCTGGAAATATAAATTGAGATAAAATTTTAAGAGAGCAATATGGCAGTAGCTATCAAAAATTTTTAATGAACACTCTACCCCTATGTTTCAACTTGCAAAAATCCATCATGATTCCTTCTCTTCCTACACAGCATTCCTTCCCCCTTCTAGTAACAGGAGCAAGAATAATTTGGGAATCTCTCCACTACCTCATCTTCAGTCCATGCCACAAGGGGGCCTGTGCCTAGGTATGGCCAATAAAAGCATTATATCCCTCCAGCCTCAAGAATTGGTTCGGGGATGGGCATGTGAGTCAATGTGACACAATCTGGGGACGTTGCCTAGAGCTACTGAAGGAAAATCATCCTCTGTTCTCCAACAGACGTGGAGTTTTGAGAATCAAAGCATGGAGTTACTGGCAGCCACTTTGCCCCTGAAAAGGAAGGCCTTGGGAATGAAACAGCACAGAGGACAACAGAAGTGTGTGTGTGTGTTGGGGGTAGGGTGGGCACAGGGCCCTGTGATACCTCTTGAGCCCCTAGCAGCTGATTCTAAAGCTAGATCCACCCTCTCAGCCAATACATTTGCTTTTTGCTTAAACTAGTTTAGGTTGGGTTTTCTCTTGCTTACAACTAAAAAATCCAGGCAGAAACACTCAGCAGCAGGATGACTAACAAGTGTACAAAGACATAAACGATTATTGCAGCATTTTTTATCACAGTGGAAAAAGTGTCAGCCACCTTCAGTGTTCATCAACAAGAGAAATGTTTACATAATTATAGTACCTCCAAACTATATTCTGGAATATAAGGGTATCATATTACTGGGGAAAAAAAGCAAGTCACAGTACAATACGTATGTGATTTCAGTCATGTGAAAGGGCCCTTATAGGTGTGTGTTCACATGTATTTATCATTGTATACATACTTTTGTAAATGCATTTACATTTGCATATATACAAACATATATATGCATGCGTGTATGTAGTTATATTTTTAAATGTGAATGTATAGATATACAGAAAAAGGTTGGAAGTATACATACCAAACAGTGGTTACTTCTGGGAAGGGGATTAGACCAGAATAGGAGAGTGAAAAGAGGGGAACAGATAATGAAGGAGGCTTTAATATTTTATTCTGTTTTTCCTTTATTATTTAAAATGTTTATTAAAGAAGTAAAAGGGATAGATGCAAAATTCCTTAACAAAATACTAGCAAACAGCATCCAACAGCACATTAAAAGGATCATACACCGTGATCCAGTGGGTTTTAACCCAGGAGTTCAATGATTCTTCAATATATGCAAATCAAACAATGTGATACACCATATTAACAAATTGAAGGATAAAAACCATATGATAATCTCAATAGATGCAGAAAAAGCTTTTGACAAAATTCAACACCCATTTATGATAAAAACCCTCCAGAAAGTAGGCATAGAGGGAACTTACCACAACTTAATAAAGGCCATATATGACAAACCCACAGCCAACATAGTTCTCAATGGTGAAAAACTGAAACCATTTCCTCTAAGATCAGGAAAAGACAAGGTTGCCCACTCTCACCACTATTACTCAACACAGTTTTGGAAGTTTTAGCCACAGCAATCAGAGAAGAAAAAGATATAAAAGGAATCCAAATCGGAAAAGAAAAAGTAAAACTATCCCTGTTTGCAGATGACAAGATACTATACATAGAGAATCCTAAAGATGCTACCAGAAAACTACTAGAGCTAATCAATGAATTTGGTAAAGTAGCAGGATACAAAATTAATGCACAGAAATCCCTTGCATTCCTATACACTAATGATGAAAAATCTGAAAGAGAAATTAAGGAAACACTCCCATTTACCATTGCAACAAAAGGAATACAATACCTAGGAATAAACCTACCTAAGGAGACAAAAGACCTGTATGCAGAAAACTACAGGACACTGATGAAGGAAAATAAAGATGATACAAATAGATGAGAGATATTCTATGTTCTTGGATTGAAGAATCAACATTGTGAAAGTGACTATACTACCCAAAGCAATCTACAGATTCAGTGCAATCCCTATCAAACTATCAATGGCATTTTTCACAGAACTAGAAGAAAAACTTTCACAATTTGTATGGAAACACAAAAGACCCCGAATAGCCAAGGCAATCTTGAAAAAGAAAAACGGAGCTGGAGGAATCAGGCTCCCTGACTTCAGACTATACTACAAAGGTACAGTAATCAAGAGAGCATGGTACTGGCACAAAAACAGAAATATAGATCAATGGTACAGGATAGAAAGCCCAGAGATAAAACCATGCACATATGGTCACCTTATCTTTGAGAAAGGAGGCAAGAATATACAATGGAGAAAAGATAGCCTCTTCAATAAGTGGTGCTGGGAAAACTGGAGAGCTACATGTAAAGAATGAAATTAGAACACTCCCTAACACCATACACAAAAATAAACTCAAAATGGATTAAAGACCTAAATGTAAGGCCAGACACTATCAAACTCTTAGAGGCAAACATAGGCAGAACACTCTATGATATAAATCACAGCAAGATCCTTTTTGACCCACCTCCTAGAGAAATGGAAATAAAAACAAAAATAAACAAATGGGACCTAATGAAACTTAAAAGCTTTTGCACAGCAACGGAAACCATAAACAAGACGAAAAGACAATCCTCAGAATGGGAGAAAATATTTGCAAATGAAGCAACGGACAAAGGATTAATTTCCAAAATATACAAGCAGCTCATGCAACTCAATATCAGAAAAACAAATAACCCAATTCAAAAATGGGCAGAAGACCTAAATAGACATTTCTCCAAAGAAGATATACAGATTGCCAACAAACACATGAAAGGATGCTCAACATCACTAATCATTAGAGAAATACAAATCAAAACTACAGTGTGGTATCACCTCACACCAGTCAGGATGGCCATCATCAAAAAATCTACAAACAATAAATGCTGGAGAGGGTGTGGAGAAAAAGGAACCCTCTTGCACTGTTGGTGGGAATGTAAATTGATAAAGCCACTATGGAGAACAGTATGGAGGTTCCTTAAAAAACTAAAAATAAAACTGCCATATGACCCAGCAATCCCACTATTGGGTATATATCCTGAGAAAACCATAATGCAAAAAGAGTCATGTACCACAATGCTCATTGTAGCTCTATTTACAATAGCCAGGACATGGAAGCAACTTAAGTGTACATCAACAGACGAATGGATAAAGAAGATGTGGCACATATATACAATGGAATATTACTCAGCCATAAAAAGAAACGAAATTGAGTTATTTGTAGTGAGGTGGATGGACCTAGAGTCTGTCATACAGAGTAAAGTAAGTCAGAAAGAGAAAAACAGATACTGTATGCTAATACATATGTATGCAATCTTAAAAAAAAAAAAAGGTTCTGAAGAAGTTAGGGGCAGGACAGCAATAAAGACGCAGACATAGAGAAAGGACTTGAAGACACAGGGAGGGGGAAGTGTAAGCTGGGATGAAGTGAGAGAGTGGCATGGACATATATACACTACCAAATGTAAAATAGATGGCTAGTGGGAAGCAGCCACATAGCACAGGGAGATCATCTCGGTGCTTTGTGACCACCTAGAGGGGTGGGATAGGGAGGGTGGGAGGGAGACACAAGAGGGAGGGGATATGGTGATATATGTATACGTATAGCTGATTCACTTTGTTATACAGCAGAAACTAACACAACATTGTAAGGCAATTATACGCCAATAAAGATATTTTTAAAAAAAAGAAATATTGTGTCCCCAGCTGAAAACATAAATAAATAAATAAATAAATAAACATTAAAAAAAAAAAAAGAAGGAAAAGGGAATCCAAACACAAATAATGGCATATGAAAAGGTAAGTCAACGCTGAAAGAGAACACTGATATGTCTTGGGTTAGGTTCCTCCAAAAGCCAACCCTGAGATAAGGCTTCCAGTGCAAGTAGTCTATCTGAGAGGTGATTCCTAGAAATACTGGTAGGGAAATGAGGAAGTGAAACAGGGAAGAAAGGAAGCAAATAGAGGGTGCATCAAGCCAAGTTACCACTGAGCGTAACTAGAGCCTAATCCTGCAGGGGTAGTCCACAGAACAATGCCGAACATGTGCCTCAGAGTCATCCCACATGAGGAAGGTGGGAGCTGGGGCACTTATATGCCCATTCCCGAAAGTTGTTGGTAAGAGCTGCTTCCGGGGGCCATTAACTCCTTGGCACTTCAAATCTTCCCCATGCTTGGGCAGAGTGTGTCCGGTGCTGGCAGCTAGAATTTGGGCCAACATGCATTAAAATGTTAAATATCAAGGGAACGTGCACAGGGCACAGAGATCACTACTTTGAGTGTATTCTCAAAAGGAGCACAGCGTAGACAAGGAACAGATGGTGTTGGAAGAGGTGGGAGAGGAGACCTGTGAGGTCAGGGTGAGGGTGGGAGGTTGGGTTGGTGACGAGATCTTTTCCACCATATTAAGAACTTCTTGACAATGGGAAGCTACCTGTGTGTGCAAGTAACAGAAAGGTAATATCAAATTCATAGAAATTCACTCTAGAGCAGGAGGTCTAATTGTGGAGGTCTAGTTGTATTCGAAACATTAGTGTGTAAAGATCCACTATTGGGTGTGTCACAAGTAACACTCATCCTTTCAACAAGTATCTATTGAGCTCCCACTATGAATACCTGTTAGGCCCTAGGAATATGTTTGTAATAGTTTTCTAAACAGAGTTTGTAAGTGATTTTTCTTAATGAAATGCAGACAATTCCATAATCATCATGTGAATGGTACGAGCCGTGGGTGCCCCCCCCAGGATGTATATTACACATAAGCACCATCTGTCAGCATTAAAATTGTTAAGACATTAACAATTGGTTAAAAATGAAGTTAGATCACAAACTGGGGACAATTGGGGAGATTTGGTCCAGCCATCTAGGAAAGAGAGAATACAAATGAAGGCTGCCTTGTCAAGTATTGAAGGGAGGAGATGATTTGGGGCTGGTTATTCTCCACTTGTTCTTACCCCACCAGGTCCAGTTTGCTCCCATCTCAGTCCCTTCTGTGCCCCAGGAGACTTACCCTGTGACCTGTAGCACTGAATTCCTTTGCCCTCTGATTTTTCGTTGGTCTTTGCCAGTGGGAAGCAGCAGTAGAAGATGAGAGGATGGGGTTGGGGGTAGGGAGAGTGGTCAGGGCGACCATTCTCCCTGCCCCACTCTTGCCTCAATGCAGTTCTGGCAGTGGCTGCACTGCAGTTTCGGATTCCATTGGGTGGCCCTTCTTCCAGAGTCCCAAGCTCACATATAAGGGACTTTTGAGAATTCCACTGCTGCCCTTGCCCCTTATTTCCCAGGGAGTTAATAGCATCCTATGGTGTCCCTGGGTCTTTCGTTACTCTTTCCTAGCTTCCTCATCCCTGCTCTGTAAGTGGGCTCTTCATTAAACTCTCTGCCATTCAGCCCTTTGAGTGTTTCCTGCAGGAACCCTAATTTCTACAGAACACAGAAGGTTGTTTCTGAGGTTACTTGGTTAGATTTCGTGATTAATCGGATGTGTGCCTGGGAGGTTGGGAGAAGGAAAAAATGAAGCTTCCTCAGGCTCTGGGGTAAAAGAGTGAGACATGTAGTTGGTGGTGTCAGGGATGAAGCCAAAGAGTCACATAAGAACCACCACGTAGAGAAGCAGCAGGAGGAAGGAGTAGGCGGGGCCACGCACAGGTGAGTTAGCATTGTGGATATGTTGACTTGGCTCTCCAGGTGGAGATACTGGCATTGGAATTCAGGCGTTGGAGTCGGAGCTAAGGAATGAATTGAGGTTGGAGATTGACTCGGAAGAATGAAAAACCATTTTTAAACCTGAGGCAAAATTTGCCATTTACACCTCCACCCTTTTTTCTCTGCTTCTGCTTCTCCCTCAGCCCCACGCCACTCCTCCTCCTTCAGCCAGATTCCCCACATCTCCACCCAAGTTTACCCTTCTAAAATAATGTTGCAGGGACACCCCTGGCAGTCCAGTGGTTAAGACTCCATGCTCCCACTGCATGGGGCTCGGGTTCCATCCCTGGTTGGGGAACTAAGATCCCACCTGCCACGTGGCTGGCCAAAAACATAAATAAGTAAATAATAAAATAAAATAATAGTACATATTTTCAAGCCTCCCCTTTCTTTTCTGCGGTACGCGGGCCTCTCACTGTTGTGGCCTCTCCCGTTGCGGAGCACAGGCTCAGCGGCCATGGCTCACGGGCCCAGCCGCTCCGCGGCATGTGGGATCTTCCCGGACCGGGGCACGAACCCACGTCCCCTGCATCGGCAGGCAGACTCTCAACCACTGCGCCACCAGGGAAGCCCCAAGCCTCCCCTTTTTTCATCACCAAAGATTTTCTAGTTTCCAATCCCTCAGTGGCCAGAGTACTGTTTTCCAAAATGGCAATGATCTCCTGTGACGAATCACCTTCTCCTCATGTAAAAATGAACTCACACATTATTGTTCCAAGGGAGGATTTGTACATTTCAAAGGACAATGGCTGGACCACCAATTGGATAATGATTGAAATCTTTGTTTCTCAAAACAAGATCTTCCTGCTCCAGAGGAGACAAGACAGTATTCCTGGGAGTGTTCAGGGCTGTGGGATAAATGTGGCCCATCTTCCTGGAACATCAGTGTTACTCAAAGATTTGAGGGTGGGTGACCTTTTTAAGTTAAATAAAACATAAGTATGTTATGGAAAGGATGAAAATTCCTAGCAATTTTAAAGATAAAACATAAGCCTCCAAAACATTCCCCGCCAAAAGGTTCACATTAAATTTGACCTTCTTGTTGGGGTACGTAGTGGGAAAGTTGGGCTAAGTCAGTGGTTCTCTGAGGACTATGCCAAAGATGGGAATTTCTGGACATTGGAGGGCAAATACTTTAGAACCAGCCAGACTTACGATACCCCCGTAAATCATGCCTCTTTAGCCCACCCAGACACCATATACCACAAGCCTGTGCCTGAAATGACCGTTTCTTGTTCAGCTGCCTTTCCTCGCTTTGGAACTTGGGGCATAAAATGCCTTTCAGATGATGTAAATGCCTTTCAGATGATGTAAGTCCATCCATCCATCTATCCATCCAGCCTTCTTTAGGCTTTTCTGTTGTACACTGTTTAAGTGTAATACATTTGCTTTCTTCCTGCAGGGAACATAGCCTAGTTCCAGAAAAATCTTCCAAGGGAGAGGAAAATAAATACATACACCAACTTCTTGAACATTTGGCACCTGCCACAATCACCAATAAATCTAAGTTGGACAGCTTGACATTTCCTCAAACAAGACTCCGCCTCTCAAAGAACATTTGTCCGAACATGAAAAACAATAAAGGCCCCGCTGATAGAATGCAAAACATGTTCCCTTGTCTAACTGGAGAAGCAAAAACAAATAATTGTTTGCTTAGGCAGCAATTTGAACCATTCCACAGTCCGCGGATATCACAATCCTGTTCAAATGGCCTCAGCAATAACCTCCAATAATCTTCAGATTGGAAAGATGTATACACTGTCCCAATGCTCAATTTTTCGAAAACCACCTGTCCAAAGAAAACTGTACTCTGATCTTCTTAAGCATTGGATATGCCTGAATGAAGGCTGTGTAACTCACGGCATCTTTTTTTACTTTGTAAAAACACAGTTGTCAGTTCCGGCCTTAGAAACAATTCAACTTATAAACAATTTAATGGAGGTTTCCTGTCTCCTCCTTTCCCCTTTAACATGGAGCCTTCCTCCGCTGTTTCCAAAGGAGACCTTAGCTTCCCCCCTCTCAGCCCCCACTCCCACAGGCCCTCCTCCCTCTCACCACTCAACGGCTGCCAAGTTCTCCCAAAAGGAGGAAGACAGGATATGGCCAAGTCCCTACCACTTTCCCGATCCGTCGAGCTGCCTCACCAAGGGTTGGAAGTCTGGGCCTCAGCAGCCTCTGAGCACTTTCATTCCAGTTCAGCCACAAGGGGAATCCAGTAGGCTTTTCTGATGGCCTGGGGAGATAACCATCCCTTGGAACATTGTTCTATAAGAAAAATGCGTGTGAAGTTCCAAGGAACTTTTGGAACAGAACGTTTTCATGTGATAGGACTTCTGTGATCTACATGATATGCTGGAGGCTTACACATGGTTTCCACAGACCCACAAGATATCGTGGGAATTGCCTAGCAATGTCACCAAAAGTGAATCTAGGGGCTTTGGGGAAGGGCTGGGCAAACCATCTACTTGCTTAAAGCACTACAATGTAGAAACAAAAAGTTCATCCTTTGAATTTGATTTTTGTCATTTTATAAAGTATCAGAAATAGTCATAATGGGGGAAATTAGAACACTTTGAGGCTTCCTTCACTTATTTCATGACTTGAAATTGTTATTTTTGAATTCTCTATGGAGAAACCAGGCTTAAGGCCTTATGACCATCTTAAACAGCCCTCAATTCTAGATAGAGAAAAAAATCAGTATCTGTGCAGATACCAGCCTTGGCTTCAGCACGACCTAGCTAACATTTGCATGTCCATTATCTCCCAAGTTGGGTTTGCCCAAGGACTCCTCCCAGTTTAATATTTTGTGATGCCGATTATTTCTCTCTTGTCTTCATGCCCAGTCCTCCAATGCACCTACCTGTTGAGAGTGAACCTGTGCAAGATTCCTCCTGGTTTAGCCATGAACACAGCTATGCCTCCTGGATTCATGAACTGACACCCCCAGAACCTAATGAAGCAGTGGATAACATGGAGGACCTCAGCAGGTACTATCCACAAGCCTCTGTAGACAACATCTGCAAAGCCCCCGTGACCACTCATGACCCAATGTTAACGTTCACAGATTTCAAGTGAGACATCCATTAAATTCCAGTCACCAGAGACTGAACAGTTCTCCCTATTCATTTCAATACAATCAGTCTTCATGACTGATTTGACATGACTTTAATTCTCTCCCATTTTAGAAAACAGGTAGCAAGACACCCTAGGTTTTGAAAAGGAAGTATCAACATCTGTCAGTTGGTATAAGAGAAAAAAATGATTTAATGTTTTTTGCTGTCTGCTCTTTGTGCCTCCTACCTCTCCCTCTCTCTGTCTCTCACTCTCTGTCTCTCTGTCTCTGTCTCTCTTTCACATACACAGATACACAGACACGCACACACACTCACCATCCCTCCACTGTGTGCCAAAGGTCTCCTCTCAAAAGTCAAAACATGTTGAGCATAAAGCTAAGTCTTGCTTGGTAGGGAGGTTCTGATCCCAAAGAACTCTATTTTTTTTTAACTTTGTATTTTATATCGGAGTATAGCCAATTAACAATGTTGTGATAGTTTCAGGTGCACAGCAAAGGGACTCAGCTGCATGTATACATGTATCCATTCTCCCCCAAACTCCCCTCCCATCCTAGCTGCCACATAAAATTAAGCAGAGTTCCCTGTGCTCTACAGTAGGTCCAAGGAACTTTAGATAAAACAATCTTCTAAGTCAAAACAGCCTGCCTGAGCTTTGGAATCAGAAAATAACAGTGGTCAGTTAACTATGGCCTGTGGGCCATATCTGGCTCCACAACTGTTTGTGCACACCTGCTTGCACACACCTGCAAGCCAAAAACGATTTTACATTCTTATTTTTTTTAAAGCTATTGTATTTTTCGTTTTATTTGTTTATTTTTGGCTGCGTTGGGTCTTCGTTGCTGCACGCAGACTTTCTCTAGTTGTAGAGAGCAGGGGCTACTCTTTGTTGCGGTGCGTGGGCTTCTCATTGCAGTGGCTTCTCTTGTTGCGGAGCATGGGCTCTAGACCACAGACTCAGTAGTTGTGGCTCACGGGCTTAGTTGCTCCGTGGCATGTGGGATCTTCCCAGACCAGGGATCAAACCTGTGTCCCCTGTATTGGCAGGCGAATTCTTAACCACTGTGCCACCAGGGAAGTCCCTACATTTTTAAATAGTTGAAAAAAATTCAAGAAAGTATACTAGTTGGAGGCACGTGAGAATTTTATGAGATATAAATTTCAATGTCCATAAATAAAGTTTTATTGGCATCCAGGAACACCTACTTCCTCATATACTGTCAGTGACTGTCCTCCCACCACAGCAAAAGAGTTGAGTAGTTGTGACAAAGAGTGTATGACCCACAAAGCTGAAATATTTACTATCTAGCCCTTTACAAAAAAATTTTGCTAATCCATGAGATAGACCTACATTTTAATATTTCTTTATATTATATTATATATTATATATATATTATATATATTATATATTATATAAAGAAATATTATAATATTTCTTGACCTCTATGACCTCAATTTTCTCCTTCTAAGTTCAGAGTAATGACATCTAAGTTTCAGGTGTCTAGAATGCTTGGAACCACAGATATGAGTTCCTCTGCCATGTCTTCTCCCCATGCCTTTCTCTGTGTAGCTGTCAGAGGCATCAGGCCAACACACGTTGGCAAAGTTCTAATTTGCAGAGAAAGCAGAACACATCATATCTTGGTTGCAAGGACCAGAGCTGAGCTTCTGGGCCTATTTCAGTGAAAGTGATTTTTGACCCGTACCTGGACTTTTTATTATTTTCCTTTCAGCAGAGGTGGAAGTGGATATTAACAAATTTGTATCCACCATTTTTTCTGGTATACTCCTGGGAAACTCTTGACTAAGAGGAAAGTGTGTTTTAGTTGTTAAACTGATAAACCAGATAAAATAAGTCAATAAGTATTAAAAGTTGGAGGATCCGGACATCCCACTCCATGGAAATTGGAATTATTTATTCAATATGCAGTTACTGAGAAGCATAACAACTCCCACAGTGAGAGCCCCAAATCACAAGGTCCTTTGAGACTTCCCTGCTGTTCTCCAGATCCCTCTGCCCACTTCATTCACAAACTATTTTACTGCTAAGTCAATTCAACAGGGAAAATGGTACTCTGGAAACCAGCTGAGTGGATGATTCCTACCTCAGAAGGAAACCACTATGTTTAGAGAAATTAAAGTACAACTTGGTCAGTTTTCTACCTAATTGGGAGGCGGCGGGCTCTTGGGAAATGAGCTTCATAAATAAGCAAGCCTGGCTTCAAATAACAGGGTATCTCCTATGGCTCTGTGATGTTGCTTACCTGGCTCTCTGAGCCTCATTTACCTTAACTGGACAATAGGGGAAGCTATTTTTACCCCCACAGGGTTGATGGGGGATTAGGTAAGATGACTTACATAGCAGCTTACAAATTTATGAGCAATGCTTGGCACATAACGCTTGCTTAGTAATTGTGCATTTTTCCTCCTTTCCCTGATTCCAAGTCCAAACAGGGGTTCAGGATTGCCACTGCTTTGAGTGCCCACCAGTGCCAGGAACTGTTGCTATATGCAAGATCTTGGTTACTATTTGCAATAGTCCTATAAGGGCGATATTTCTAGCCTCAGCTTTTTAAGAATTTATTTTGTTAATTTTCTTTGTTCTTTATTAAGAGATTCACATAAATTTAGGGTTTAAAATTATTTGAAAAATATACTTTTGCTTTATAGATATCCTTTTCTTGCAGTGTCACTCTAAATTGTGAATTTAGAGTGTTTGCTACTTCATGAAATCCACCTACAGCTCATTTGGATCACATTAGCATTTTAAAATTAACAAAAGCCCCCCATAGCCTTAGCTTTTAGATGAAGACATTGACTTCAACATCTTGAAATAATGATGTGAAAATGCTCTATTCTATTTAAAATGTTGCATAAATTTAAGGAGTGCAGGAATTATCTGTAGCTGGTTGACTCAGCTGGCCAGCTTCATTACACAAAAATTGCTAGTGGTGTCTAGGGTGGTCGCAGCGAAGGTGGTAGAAATAATGAACTTAACCTTGCCAACATTTTAAAAAATTATATTGAAATATAATATACTAAAAATATGCTTCAGCATACAGTTCAATGAATTTTCACAGACTGAACACACCTTTGTAACCAACACCCAGACGAAGAAACGGAACATTACCCACACCCAAGAAGCCCCCGGTCATGCTTTCTTCTGGTTCCTAACCTTCCAAGGGTAACCACTATGCTCACCTCTTCTTCTTCTTTTTTTTTTTTTGGCTGCGTTGGGTCTTTGTTGCTGCACGCGGGCTTTCTCTAGCTGCGGTGAGCAGGGGCTACTCTTCGTTGTGGTGCGCAGGCTTCTCATTGCGGTGGCTTCTCTTGTTGCAGAGCATGGACTCTAGGCATGCAGGCTTCAGTAGTTGCAGCACGCGGGCTCAGTAGTTGTGGTTCTCAGACTCTAGAGGGCAGGGTCAGTAGTTGTGGCTCACGGGCTTAGTTGCTCTGTGGCATGTGGGATCTTCCCGGACCAGGCATCAAACCCGTGCCCCCTGCATTGGCAGGCGGATTCTTAACCACTGCGCCACCAGGGAAGTCCATCCTGGCTTCTAAACAGCACAGATTAGTGGTGCCTGTTTTTAATACTTCATGTAAGTAAAATCATACAGTGTTTTCTTTTTTGTATCTGGCTTCTTTTGTTCAGTGTTTATGTTTATAAGATTTACCTATAATTGATGGGTGTAATTTAAGATTAGATCACTCTCAATAATGTAGAGCATTATTAGGCCTGTTGGGAACCAGGCCGCACAGCAGGAGGTGAGCGGTGGGCAAGCGAGCAAAGCTTCATCTACCGCTCCACGTCGCTCACTTTACCACCTGAACCATCTCCCCCATCGCTCGCATTACCGCCTGAGCCATTCCCACACTCCCCACCACCCCATCCGTGGAAAAGTTGTCTTCCACGAAACCGGTCCCTGGTGCCAGAAAAAGGTTGGGGACCGCTGCTGTAGAGCACCCCATTTTATGAACATGCCACAATTTATCCACTGTATTGCTGACGGACATTTGGGTAATTTCAGTTTGAGGGTATTTGAGCATTCTGCTACATGTCTTTTGCTGACTATTTTATGCATTTCTGTTAAGTACATACCTAAGAGTAGACTTACTGAGCCCTGGGGTGATTTATGTTCAGAGTTAATGAGTACTTAACCAAGGATTTTTCCGAGGAGTTGTGTCAGTTTAGACTCCTACCAGCAGCATTCCACGTCCTTGCCAACAGTCAGAATCTCCATCTTTTTCATTTCCACCATTCTGGTGATGCCTTCTCAGTTTTGTACTCTTGTTCCATATACTCAAAATATTCAACTACGAGGATAAAAGACTAAAAGTGAATACAAGGAGTGTGAATTGAGGGAGCATCACAAAGACTCCATGAAAAACGTAAGGGCCACGGACGTGTAATCAGCCACTGGACAGATCATCATTATCAGATGCACGTGGACCTCACTTTAGTGCTCCATGATTCGGCCCCCTCCTCTGTGGTGCATTTAATTTAAATTTCTGTAACAGATCCTGATTTTCTATCATCCCCCATTTTGACTTCTGAATTGCATTTTCTTCCCACAACTGCTTGGGTCTCCTGGGATAGCCTTAATAAAATTTTGGATATTGGCAAAGAACAGGTAGGACAACTTGGAGAAGACTGGGCTCCAGATCCAGTAACAGGCAGTAAACGTAAATATGCTCTTCAAAAAGGGAAGGAGAAGGGAGGGAGGAGCTTGGGTTGTGCCCAATATGTCCCATCTATAGGGACCACTTCACCAGTTGATACATGGTAATAGTAATACCTTGCGTCTGTACAGCCTTTTCAATTCATAAATGTTCTGGGAATCTATGGAACACCTGGAAAGAAACGAGTCCCATGAAAGCAACAAGCTGAAGGGCTGCTGCTTAGCTGGCTTCACACTAGAACTTTCTGCAGTAGTCAGGTCGGGGTTGCCCTAAGTCAATGTGGATTTAGGTCAGTAACAGGAGGGGTAGCTTGCTCTCCTGGTTCCTGTGTTCTGTGTCATGCCATCTGACCTGGGGGACAAGTGGAAAATGGACTTCCTTCTTGCCCCCCATGACACTTCCGGTGCAACTTACAGTCCCAAGCCCCCACAGCAACCCAAGGCGGTTGCAGTTTTGCTACTGAATGTCCTTCAACACATGGCTCTTACTCCATAGCTCATAACAACAGCCCATACTTACTGAGTGCCAGTTACCTGCCCGACAGTGTGATAAACACATTACATGCATTACTTATTTTGATTCGACTTAATCCCCAGAAAACTCAGAGTCACACAGTACATAATTCACAAGGTCCGGGGTGAATCCTGATCTGCTCCCTCCAGTGTCCTGTGCTCCTTCCATTTGGGCCGTGTGATCTGAGGAGGGCCTCTCTTCTCCCCTCTCCAGAATACACCCCTGTCTGCTGATGCTTAAGATTCCATAGTCCTAACTTCTTCCCTGTGTCAGAAAGGGTGTTTGTGCTCGTTTGAGGCATTAATGTTCAATGAGCACATTACCAAATATTTACCCCTGAAGGGAAATGTGTTGAGAAGGAAAATGACCCTTTATAACCTGGGGGCCTCCATAACGGGCTTCTGAGAGGTCAAGGAACATGAATTGCTGGATGTTTTTCTCTGCCCTTTAGTATGTCTTAACCTACAAATATTTTTGTAGATTTCCTTTGAGGCAACTCTCTCAGACTAGCTAAGAAGGAAAGGTAAGGTAGACACCAAATTATTCCCCCAATCCTAACATAACAGAACAAATGAGCCCTCTTTCATTTTTTACTTGGAGCTAAGTTTAATTATTTTATCCAATAATGTATTAATCCCCAAATGGGTACAGTGTAAGGAGACAGAACAGACACTTGAAAAGGTCTAGGTAATGCACGATTGATAGAGGCGTAATGGGTCCACGCAGCCCATTGGGATATGATGGGGATGCATGCTGGTTGTTGACATCAGGGGAAGCAGAGGTCCCACCGCCACCCAGGTAGGGAGAACACCTCCATCTCTTGCTCTTTGGGTGAGATCCCAAACTCTTAATAACACCAGCAATAGTAAATATTCATTCATACCTTTGTACACCCTGAGCGCTCATCCAGAGTCAGGACTTCACCCGTGCCATCCCTCTTCCTAGAAAGCACTTCCTTCCCCTTGTTACTTGATGAACTACCTCCCCCTCCCTGGGCCTCAGTTTATATTTCAGCAAGAAATCTTTGCCAAGCCCCTGCATGTGGATAAGAGCCCAGTCCTCTTAATGGCCTCCCTCACGTTAACCCCATGTCCATTTTCCAGGCTGACCATGATTGTCTCTTCATGTGTCTCTACCTTTGAATATCTTGTTCACCAGGCAACCATGTCCTACACGAGGCCTGGCCCTCAGTGAGCACTAAGATATCTTTCCATTTTGAATTCACTGAATAATTTTCTCATTAAACTAAGATCATTTCTTCTAATCCAATAACAGGAGATCCCCAGGCTCCCTTCAACCATCTGAGATAAGCTTGCCATTCTTTTGGGTAAGGAGAGAGAAGAGAGACTTCATGGATGAAAAGAAAGCCCACACTCTCTAAGACCAAATAAATTAATTCTACTTAGCTAACCAGCAAATACAGGATGAGAAGTCAGAAAGCTCCAAAAGTCCCCCTCCTCGGCATGCGCAGAATGCATGGTCAGCTCTGAAACATCTTCTATTTTCCCAGACTGTTTTTGTTGCTTAATTGTTCAGCAAAAAAAGAAGCAAATTTGGGCACTCCCAAGTGACCCTCCCACGGAAACCTGTTTTACTAGCTGGATTTTATGTGGCTGAAGAAGGCCCCAGAAGGAACTTACGGAAAAGAGCACGGGTAACAACCATGCGGCCTTGTAGGTCCAGAACACACACCCAGGACTCAGAAGAGACCTTGGTTTAGGCATTTTCCTCGTGTTCCTCTTAGAGCTGCTGTGTCATTAATTGAACTTGTATTCTGGTGCTTGTATAAAGCATTCCCTCTGTGGTTCACTCCCAGTCTTAAACCTTGCATGTGACCACATGTTAAATGTGTATTTTTATGGTCCTATAATCTCAGGACTTTTAAATCTCTGTTGCTTAAAGGCATCCAGTGAGCTGAAGCGGGAAACTCCAGAGATTTCTGATCATTTAGAAGCAGTTTATGTGCTGGTTCTAAGTGGCTTCACAGCTTTACTTCTTGCAGGGACTGGGGCAGAGCAAAGATAAGACCCTGGCACAGAATTAACTCTTCAGGGCTTTCAAAACCAAAATCAAGAATCACTAGAAAATATGCAACCTCTTTCTATTTAAACACCTCATTAGCAGAAACCTGTATCCGCTTACTCACTGGAAACTTCCTTCTTAAGAGTTACTCCTCTGTTGCCTGTTGTGTTGTCAGTTCATCTTCAGAACTGATTTTTTTCCCCAAGCTTGCATGGGCCTCCTTGGATAGCCTTAATGAAAGGTGGGGTATTGACAAGGAAATAAAATGAGAGAGAATTGGGCTTAGGATCCAGGAAATGGACTCCCTTCATGTCCTTGGACATGACAACTTTCCTAATAGTCTCTCAACTCACATTTCTTTTTTTTTTTTTTTAAATTTCTGCAATCGCTTCTTTTTTATTGATTATTAAAAACTGAAGTATAGTTGATTTACAATGTTGTGCTAGTTTCAGGTGTTCAGCAAAATGATTCATATATATATGAATATATATGTATATTATTTTTTGGATTCTTTTCCATTATAGGTTATTACAAAATACTGAATATAGTTCCCTGTGCTATACAGTAGGTCTTTGTTGTTTATCTGTTTTATATATAATGGTGTGTATCTGTTAATCCCAACTACTAATTTATCCCTCCCTCCCCTCCTTTCCCCTTTGGTAACCATAAGTTTGTTTTCTATGTCTGAAACACACATTTCTTTTATTCCTTTTTCATTCTTTATTCTTGTAGTTGAATATTTTGTGGATCTGGGACAAGAGCAAAAGGTAGGAAAAATGCAAAAACAAACAAACAAAAAACCCCACAGATCTGCTTCATATTCAGATTCTGTTTTTCTCCAAAATAAGCAACGTTTCTTTGGCACGGATCACAAGGGATGACAAAGCAAAAGATTATTTACAAATGTTAAGTTGATGAAAAAGACTGCATCTACCTCTCTACTTCAATGCCATTCAATTACATTCTTATACCCAAAACATTTGAGATGTTTTTCCATAACACTAGTTTAATTTCTATATACATAAGCTATTGTTCTTTATGCCAAAGTGGTCGCTTTTTTTCAGAATTTTCTTTGACTTTTTTTTTCTCTCTCTATTTTCTTCTTCTTTTTCTTGGTTGTTGCTAATGTTTATTTTTTACAATCCATTTGTTTCTGAAAGATTGTCCTAAGTAGGCAACAGGTTTTGAAGCTTAGTATAAAGTCATACTTAATATAAATTCACACAACTCTTCTGACCAAGAGAACATCTGCCCAGTGGGTTTGCTCAAGAATTCAGAAGCTGCCATCCTCCACACCAGACCACTAAGCACTGGACCAAGGACCCCCCAACATTTTGGTCAAAGTCACTAGATTCTGCATTCAAGGACTCCACAAGAATGGATTGGAAAAGTTACATTCCTAGCCACTTCATATTTCTAGTGTGGTTTTTATCTGCAGTGAAAACTCCCAACAAAGGTTTGGTTTTGGTTTTATTTTATTGTGTATTCGTCCATTTGTTCCCTCTTTGATCTGTATTTATGCCAGCAGATCTTTTCTGATCCAAAGGAACAATCTTACATATAGCCCTGTTAATTTCAGCTTGCTACATTGGCCCAAACTCGGCGGTCATGACCTTTTGGCTTTTAAGTCAATCTTAAAATCAGCTTAAGTCTGTCATCTGGAAATTGTGTTCTCTCTCAGCATTGTGTCCACAACACACTTAATAAACATACTTTCAAAATTCATCCAAACCTCTTATTACAGTGTTGGGAAGGGCAGGTCAAGAAACAAGCTTTGGCATCTACTATTATGGCTGGACTTTAAAAGATTGAGTTTTTATGGAAGCAGATCCTCAGATAGACATCAGGAAGGAATTTTAACAGTAAAAACTGCTGAGAGATGATGGAGGTGTTACATTTCCAGCACTTGAGTTTTTTAAAATTGGGAGCACTTACAATCAGCGATGGCTTCTGATGAAGTGAAGGTGAAATTAAACAACCTTGTTAGGCTTATGAAGTTGTTTTGCTTGGAATCTTGGAAAAGAAAAATGAACCCTCCTACACCAACATTTCTATTTCGTATATCCATACTTTTAAAGGAGTCAGCCCTGAAAAATATCAGTCATGTGGGAAGTTGATTCTCATTCACATTTTTGGGGATTGCCCAGATAGTGGGGTCTTTTCACCAGCTGGCCCCGGGCATTCCAAGAACAAGTAAGAAAAACACTTTTCTCTTTGGTGGAGGCCCAGGTGTATCTCAGAGTCTTACAGCCCATTCCAAGGAAGTGAGTGAATGTGAGGTATTTTTATTTATCTGCTTACAATATACCTAGAATTGTACTACAAAATAAAAGTGAGTGGCCAAACGTTAATGCAAGGAATTGCCCATCATAACACTCCCTCTCTTCCTTAGGGTCTAACTCACTTTGATGGGTATTAGCATAAAGCTTATGTTTTTGATACTTGTGTAACATGGAAGGTTTCTTTCAATATTGTCTATACTTATTAGGTGTCTTGGTCTTGAAGTATAAATGATTATGCTCTGCTGTATTCATGGGATGTAAGTAAAATACATTCATGCACAAAAGGATTCACTGATCACATTTTTCTGTGTTTTTAAGTACCTGAAATCCAATAAGAACGTTCAGGAATTACCACATCTGTCTTTCAAGTACATTTACTATGCGTGCACATTTGTAACTGTCACATGCTCGTGGCATTTATAACTTTTGGTAAATAGTGAGAGAAAGGAATTCAGTGAGGCAATGAATGAGTAATTATGAACACTAATCTAAAGCCCAAGAAAAGGAAACTTTGGATTTCATGTTAAATATTGAATCTTCTCTAGAGAGAAATTGCTTCTTTCTCATATAAAACTAATACAGGTAGACCTCAGAGATAATGTGGGTTCAGTTGCAAGCCACAGCAATAAAGTGAATATCACAATAAAACAAGTCACACAAATGTTTTGGTTTCCCAGTGCATATAACAGTTATGTGTACACTATACCATAGTCCATTAAGTGTGCAATAGAATTATGACTAAAAAAAGAATACCTTAATTAAAATGTACTTCATTGCTAAGAAATGCTAATCGTCAACTGAGCCTTCAGCAAGTCGTAGTAGTAACATCAAAGATCACTGATCACAAATCATCATAAGAAATATAATAATAATAAAAAAGTTTTAAACATTGTAAGAATTACCAAAATGTGACACAAAGTGAGCAAATGCTATTGGAAAAATGGCACCAATAAACTTGCTCAACACAGTGTTGCCACAAAAATTCAATTTGTAAAAAACACAATATCTGCAAAGTGCAATAAGGTAAAGTCTAATAAAACAAAGCATTCTTAGGGATAGTCGGGGAGTTTGGGACAACATGTACCCACTGCTATATTTAAAATGGATAACCAACAAGGACCTACTGTATGGCATAGGGGATTCTGCTCAATGTTATGTGGCAGCCTGGAAGGGAGGGGAGTTTGGGGGAGAATGGATACATGTATGTGTACAGCTGAGTTCCTTTGCTCTGCACCTGAAACTGTCACAACATTGTTAATCGGCTATACTCCAATATAAAATTAGAAGTTAAAAAATAAAGCAAAAAGAAAAAAAAACGTATTCCTGCAGTTGTTTAAGGCAAGAATCATCAGTTAAAATTTGTAGGGGACAGTATGATGAGAAACAGGATTTTTACATAGTCTCAAAGTATCTTCCCACAGAATACTTATTAATTATAGTGAAGAAACCTAGCAGACACCACCTTAACCAAGAGGTCAAAGTTAACAACATCACTAATTAGATATTAACATCACGGTGCCTCCTGATACGGTGCACTGAGAAGGGCACAAGATCACTTCTGTGGTTTTCCTACTAAAAGTGCGTGACCTGAAAAGAATCACAAGGAAACATCAGACAAACTCAAACTGAAGAAACTTTTACAAAGTAACCAGCCCAAGCTCTTTAAAGTTCAGGTCGCAAAGGACAGAAAGACTGAGGAAATGTTTCTGATTAGAGGAGAATAGCAGAGATAAAAACTAAATGTAACATTCAACCCTAGATTAGATTCTGGACCAGAAAAAAGACACTAGTTGGACAAATGGTGAAGTTTAAATAAGGTCAACAGTTTAGACAATAGGATAGTATCAATGTTAATTTATTGATTATACTGTGATTATAAAAAATATGAACACTTGGAGAGTCTGGATGAGAACATACTAAAATTATTTAATTATATCTAACTTTTTTATAACTCTGAAATTATTTCAAAATGAAAAGTTAAAACACATAAAAATTAAAGCCAAAAAAATATGAATAAATATAATCACATGTTACTGACGAATTGTTAAGGAAAAAAAAAGACAATAATTGAAAGATCTAAAAGTTTCAGAACTACTGGATTAGATGATATATAAGATCTCTTTACATGCTAAGGTTTTACAATTCCATGAATTATGAAACTTAGAAAACCAGATGTGTTGAGATCAATTATTTTAAGAAAATCTGCTTCTAACTGAACTGTGAGAGAGAGTGAGAATTTATTTGATTTTCTTACATCTTTACGTTCATACCAGGTATATAGGATCAGCTAACACTTTCATAAGAGACACTGAAATAAATTTGCTTCTTGTCTTTTCCACTAGTGGAGACATATATACATATGTGTACCATTAACGCATCTTATTCTAGAAAATGCATGAAGCTGGTAATCCAAATTCTCCATACTCATTCCAACCTAGACTGACCTGACACTCAGCTTCCTGCTGCTCACAGCTGGAGTGCTCACAGATAGAAATTTTCATTTCAATTCCCCTCAAATATTCAGGAGATACAACTGCTGCTAGGGGTGCAGAAAATAGCATATAATATGTTCTGTGGAACAGTTTAAATATAACCTGATCGTTGTGCCTCTGTGTTGATTTTTTTAAATAATGACATTTACTTTATTCGGCAATGTCCACACTCTAAAATGAAGGTAGAAAAGTATATTTGAATTTGGAAACAAATTCGCTGGCTAAGATTAGCCTCAGGAATTTCTTATCATCCTTGATTTCTAGGCTTAAAAAATGTTCTTTTCAGGAAGTATTCTGTGCTGTTTTTATTAAGGGTACACTCTTCTCCTGCAGACTCCCATAACAGTGGGAAGAGACCAGAGACAGCGTTGTGGGGTTCTGGCTCTTTCTCTGTCACTTACCAAATTGCTTCCATTTCCTCAACTGTAAATAGCAGAGATTGAGAAAGGAAGCGTTCTTAAACCTTGTATGAGGAACTTCCCTTGTGGCACAGCGGTTAAGAATCCGTTTGCCAATACAGAGAACATGAGTTCGGTCCCTGGTCCGGGAAGATCCCACATGCCGCGGAGCAACTAAGCCTGTGGACCACAACTACTGAGCCCACATGCCACACTACTGAAAGCCACACACCTAGAGCCCATGCTCCGCAGCAAGCCACCGCAATGAGAAACCCACGCACCACAACAAATAGTAGCCCCCACTCACCGCAACTAGAGAAAGCCTGTGCACAGCAATGAAGACCCAACGCAGCCCAAAATAAATAAATAAATAAGTAAATTTTTAAAAAAACTTGTATTATGGACTTCTTTAGCAGTCTGATGAAACCTATGACCTCTCTGACAATAACATTTTTAAGTGGATAAAAGAAAATACATACAGTTACAAAAAACTAATTACATAAAATACAGTGCTCAAAATAATATGTATATTCTTTAGTAACTCATTAAATAATATCTAGTATTAAATCTAATAACCCCTATAATTTCAAAGACATGAAGAGCATAAATGGTATCTTGAGATAATCCGCAGCAGATTAATGTGATATAAAGACCTCTTTGATTTCTTTTTTTTTTTTAATTTTTATTTATTTATTTATGGCTGTGTTGGGTCTTCAGTGCTGAGCACGGGCTTTCTCTAGTTGTGGCAAGTGGCGGCTTCTCATTGTCGTGGCTTCTCTTGTTGCGGAGGACGGGCTCTAGGCACGCAGGCTTCAGTAGTTGTGGCACGTGGGCTCAGTAGATGTGGCTCGCGGGCTTAGTTGCTCCACGGCATGTGGGATCTTCCCGGGCCAGGGATCAAACCCCTGTCCCTTGCATTGGCAGGCAGATTCTTAACCACTGTGCCACCAGGGAAGCCCCAAGACCTCTTTGATTTCTACTGTGTCCAAATCAAGGATACCAGTGATGGCCCTGTGGTTTGTTGCCCACATTTGAAGTGGGAAGACACAGTAAATTTCAATTAGAGGTGAGTGAAAACAAAAATGTAATTATTTTCCCATCCAAGTTCACAGATCCCCTGGATTCTCTCCAAGGATCCTTGGTAGAGAACGTCTGGACCAGATGACCCCCAGGTTCTCTTCTCACCCTGAGTCTGTCATTTCTGTAATCTCCTCCAGCCAGGCACCTTGAGGCGGACCCTTGTCAACCATCTGTATGTGTGTGAGCCTCTCTGGGTTCTCAAGTTTAATGAGATATCAAAATATTTCATTTGCAAGTCTTGGCTGCTGTACAGCACTTAGCAAAGCAGAGCCAGTTTTCCTATTTGAGAGTGGTCCACATCAGGTTCCTTTGTCTAGCATTTCACAGAATATTTTCCCACATTTGTCCAACTGCAGTTTGAAGGCTGTAACTGACAATATAAATGTGCCCTAAGGTAGAAACTCCAACCCCATTTCCCTGAGTGATCTCCAGGGTTGGCCATTACCATGCAGATGCCCAGAGTCAAGGGATCTCCATGGATCTGCTAATTATCCCCCAGGCTTTTCCACCAGCAATAAAAATCCCATCTGTGGCAGCTTGTTCGCAGAACAGCCCCATTTCCACAGTGGTGGCATTAATTAGCAAAAACCTGTGAAAATGACCAGAGTTTATAGGTTTTAAAGAGAGAGAAAGGACCCTGAGTCACTTCTAAATATTCTTATAAACTCCCCTATAGCAACCAGGGACTAAAAGCCCACTTGTCTAGATGCTGTAATTTTTTCATGTCTGTAGCCCTAAGTAGGAATTCATCGAGACCTCAGGTTCTCATTAGAGTAATGGCTTTGGAGAACCTGAATGCAGAAAGATGCTGAATTTCTCAGATAGTCAATCACCCTTTCCTGATGGCCTAGTGGCACCTCACATTGGGGCTGGAAGGATCCTGGGTAGTCCATTCTTGAAGGCAAAGCCCTTGCCTAGTGGGGTGCTCTAGAAACAAACCATCTCTCCAGGGTTCTACGAGATATTCCAGATGATGATGTTGGGGTATGAGGACTGGAGAGTGATGAGAGGTGTCTCCGCCCTCCAACCTGGAAAGATACACAGTCTTTAACCTCAGAGACATAGGATAACCCCACACAAAGATGGTGGCTAACAGAGGAAGAAGAATGAACAGGAAACATTTTCTTCGATGATTTTATCAAGTCTATGTTTTGGAGCAGTTTTGGGGTTTTGTTTGTTTTTAAGTTAAGAAGTCCTATTTTCTACTTAACAGTTTATCTACAAGGAGAAAATGGTCTGTCTTCCTCTTAAAACCCAGGACTTAATCACTTTCTAAGCAAGTGTGACTCTAACTTTCCTTCTGAAGGGTTAAACAAACGGATAAAGGGTAATAAATCTTCCCTCTTCACTTTCAATGAGTTTCAGAATGTTTTCCTCCCTAATTCCTACCCTGAGCCAACAATCACTGCTGACTTTAGCTAAGAATTCTATTTTTTAATTTTTTTTATAGCTGCAATGTGAGTTTCCCATGCAGTTTTTATTAACTGTGTTTCATTGCAAGGCCTTGCAAGCAAAAATGGCCCTTATTTTTATTTGAAGAAGTCTATTTCAGTGACAATCTAGCCTCAGGGCAGCTATATGTCAATCTCTTTGCTTTTTTTCCCTGTTGAAACAAGCATGGGAAAGTTGCAAGACAAATGTCATACAGGGCAGGGCTGAAGCAAGCAGCATACCAACCCTCATCTTTGGCCAGTTCAAGACCAGAAAGTATTATAAAGGAAAACTCAATGAAGGGATGATCCAATGGTATAAGGTGGAAGGAAACCCTTGTACATCTACCAGCTTTCATTCCCAATAGATGGAAGACCTTAAATTCTCACCACTTGTCAACTTTTCCCAGAGATGACATTATTTGGGATTATGCTGGGAGGCTGGAGTATAATATTTACAATAAGTAGCATGTCTTCTTGAAAAGGCAATAGGAGCTTAAGTGCCTGTTGTTTCTGGGCTACCACCCCAGGGCTTCCTGAACTATTTCCTCATTGTGATCCCTGAGATAAAGCCAAGTCCTTCAGAGATAGGCACCTGGAAGTCTAAAGTAGGAATTACTGGGGATCAAACTCCAGCACCTCACACTGCAAATTGGTGTTATGGCTGCTGGGTCAGTATGTAGGTATGAACACCCCAGGCCAGCTTCCCCAGACACACACAAGCTTATTATCTGAAGCCTCGGCTGCTTGACTGAAAACAGTACTTGAAATGCCAACCCCTAAAGCTAAATTCTGAAAACAAGTGGGAAAAAACCGTAACAGGGGTGGGGAAGAGATGAATGTCTTTAAATGAGGCTGGCATTGTCCCAGATCTTACGTCTTTACATTATTTCACTAAGCCTTCTCATCAACACTATCAAGTAGGTTTTATTTTCACCATTTTATATATGAAGATGAGGTTGGCAAGAAAATTAGTAGTTAAATAAACAGTAATATAAATTATCATGTGCTTTCTTTATCTGGCACAATTAGAGAAAAGAACCCTTTCTTTTTTTTTCCAAGAGAAAGCTGGAAGGAGCTCTAGAGACCATTTGGTCTTACTTCTCATTTTTCAGCTGATGGGTAATAGAAGAGGGACAGATCTGGCCCACAGTCTGTTTTTGTAAATAAAGTTTTATTGGAATGTGGCCACACTTGTTCATGTATATATTGTCTATGCTTTTGTATTACACAGTCAGAGTAACTGCAATTAACATCACATGGCCTGCAAAACCTAAAGTATGTACTATGTGGCCCTTTACAGAAACAGTTTGCCAGCTCCTTCTAGAGATCAAGTTGCTCTTAATAATATTGAGTTTTCCGATCCATGAGTATGACATATTTCTCCATTTATTTAGGTTGTCTCTCTCTGCAATGTTTTGTATTTTTAAATGTGCAAGTCTTGCACATCTTTGCTAGAAATAAACTGTGGTGTGTTACGCTTTTTGATGCAGTGATATTTTTATTTTATATTTCAACTGTTTGCTATTGAATATACAAATACAATTCATTTTGCATATCAACTTTGAATACTAAAACCTTGCTGAACTTAGTATTAGTTCTAGCAGATTTTTATAGATTCCTTAGGATTGTCTACATAGATAAAAATGCCATCTGTAAATGAAGAGTTGTATTCTCCCCTTCTGGGACTTTGGTGGTCCAGTGGGTAAAACTCTGTGCTCCCAATGCAGGGGGCCTGGACTCGACCCTTGGTCAGGGAACTAGATCCCACACGCATGCCACAACTAAGAAGTCTGCATGCCGCAATGAAGGAGTCCGCATGCTGCAACAAAGATCTCACGTGTAGTAACTAAAGATCCCACGTGCTGCAACATAGATCCCACGTGCCACAACTAAGACCCAGCACAGCCAAAATAAATAAATATTTTTTTAAAAATCTTGTCATTTCCATGGAAACCCTGGGCTACTCTGGAGTCCAGGAGACATTAAAAAAAAAAAAGAGTTGTGTTCTCCTTTTCGATCCTTATGCTGTTTTTTTTTTTTTTCCTTGCCTTATTGGACTGGTGTGACCTCCAGTACAATGTCAGTGGAAGGGGTAAAAGTGGCCATCCTTGTCTTTTTCATGATTTTAAGGGGAAAGCCTTCAATAGTCACCATTAAGTATAATGTTCACTGTTGCTTTTTTCTTGGACTTTAAAGTCCTTCACCCTTTCATTTATTTGTACCTTTTTACAGAATGACTTTTTGACAGAATGAATTAGAAAATAAAAAGCCTAAGCAATCGGAGATGGGAATGTTTGCTAACTGAGTCCTGCCCCGTGTTCAGATTGGCTAGTTGGCCTGTTTCATAGGAAGAGAGGGAGATGGAAGGTCAGAGAGAAAGTAGTACAAAGATCCCTCTTCCAGCACTGTTGATCTTTTGAGAGAAAATCTTGAGTAAGAGTGTAGAATGGCACAACTGCTTTGGAAAACTGCCCTCTGACCCAACAATTTCCCTCTAGGTATCTATACAAGGGAAATACTTGCATGTGTCAACAAAAGACTTGTACACGAACTGTCATACCAGCTTCGTGTATCGTGCCAAAAAGTAGAGACAACCTACATGTCCATCAGTGAGAATGGATTTTAAAAGTTGTGGTGTCTTCATACAATGGAATACTTCTCAGCGATAAAAAGAAACAAACTCCTGGTACAGTAATGTGGGAAAACCTCAAGACCATTATATCAAGTGAAAGAAGGCAGTCTTAATACTGTTTGGTTCCATGTAGATAAAGTTCTAGAACAGATGAAACTAATCAATAGTGATAAAAATCAGAACAGTTGTTAGTTGTGGTGGGCAGAGAAGGAGGGATTGACTAGAAAGGGAAAAAAAGGACTTTATGGGGAGATGAAAATGTTCTAAATCTTGAGTGGTGGTGAATCCATGGGAATATATATTTATCAAAACTCAAACTGTATACTTAAGGTCTGTACATTTCACTGAATGTAAATTAATCCTCAAGAAAAAATAAATTTAGAAAAAGCAAACCTGCAGGGAAAGGGCAGAGCACTAATGAATAAGTCTTTGACAATGCAATTTCAGACACTTGGACCCCGGGTACAAAGAGGCTCTGCTGGGGGACAAATGACAACACTAAGGAACAGCTTTGTGAGTGGGGTCAGACCCCACAGTCTCTACTAACAGACATCCTGCAACCAATAAACATACAAACTAAGCGAAAGCAATGTGTGTGCCAAACAAATGAAGCTTCAAGACAAGTTCCATAGATCTTTTTCCAACTGATTTGCAGGTCCCTGCCCCTCCTACTCAGAAATTCAGGGGCCACCAGTGTGAACCTCAAATCACTTAGGCAGTCAGCCATTCAGACACAGCCCCCTCCCCCATGCATTTGCAAGCACTCGTCTACCTTCTCAACTCCCTAGATTCACTAGTATGCCCCATGCACTCTTCTAAATCACTGGACTAAGTGATTAAATGAGTAAAGATAGTCCAAGTAACACAGTTACAACAGTGCTGGAGTTGTAGCAAATGCCCAAGAGACATCAGATACCATTGCAGTTTCCATTTCTGCCTCTTTCTCTAGTTCTCCTTCAGCCCCACTGGATCCAAAGGAGCACTTGGGCAACAGTCGTGGATATGTTTTCTTGACTTTTTCAGAATTTCTGAATGAACTATAGGAGCCTCCCCAAGAGATAAGAGACCAGAGAGCAGAGTTTTTCTCTCTGAGGGCCTAATTGCTCAGCCAAGTTCACCATCCCCTAGAACTTCAGGGGGCTCCTGAATACCAATGCTTTATACCTAAGCAAATTGAGGCTTAAGACAGTAAAATGGGTTTCACCAAGCTTCCCAAACTGTCAGAACTGTGTTAGGACTTTGCACTTTGCTGTCTTGCCCTCTAGGACTGACAGGCAGACATTGCAACCAGCAGGTGCTCAGTAAATGCCTTTATGAAATATGTACTGGGGGGCGGAGAAAGTTGTCTCCTTTCCAAGGTAGTGAGAAGTTCAAAACTTACTGTAATAAATGTACATGTTCTAGACAAATTAAATTGTGTTGAATCCTGAGGATTTTCTTTGATTTTTTACAACCAGATTTTGTTTTTCTTCCAGGTGAGAATACACTTTATTTTCCTGGGTTACACAGGGAAACTTAGGCAACTAAGTTGAAATATCTATTTAATTTCTAGTCCAGGAAAGGCAGTGTAACAGAAGGGGTAAAGCAGAGACTCAGGAGCATAACTCACTCTAACTTCTGAGTTACTTACAAACAACTCCACATCTCTGGATCATAACTGCCTACACTGTAAGGTTATGGTGGGAGCCTCAGACCATGCCTAGCAGAATGTTGGACACATAGCCGGATCTCAACAAACACAGTAGAGCTTTTCCTTTCTCTAGGTCTATGGGATCACTGGCTCTGAGCCCCACCACCCATAGCCCATCACCCCCTGCCCATTCCAAATCTCTCCCCGGGTCATTGGTTCAGAAACAGAGTAGATCATGAGGGCTGTCTTAAGCAAAGCAATGAAGTCACATTCAGGTCCAGCTTTAACTCAGGCCACGAGGAACTGGAGAAGAGTAACATTTCAAGTATCAAGAACAAAGCAACAAAAGAGGAGATGGGCACCCTGAGCTCCAAACTTCAAACCTTAGACCAAGCCACGATTCCAAAACAGCCTCAAACTGGGGCACAACAAAACATTATGTAACCAGAAAGCTCCTTTATTTATTCCATTGGCAAACATTTCCTGCTTGGTTTTGTATAAACATGGGTGCAGAATTTCCTAGCAGTCGTATCTTCTGTCGGGCCAGCTAGCATTACCCTGTTTGGTTCGGAGGGTTGACCTCATTGTTTCAGCAGCTCTCTTCTCCCCCTCACACCAGACACTTTGGTGAACTGGCTCCATGAAGGGATGGAGGTTTAGGTTAAATTCTTCTGGCTTAACAACACAATCAGACTGAGTTGTCCCAAAGTAGCATCAGCAACATGAAAGAAACCCTTCTGCCCGAGGACGTGGAGCTCAAGGAGTCGCTCAGGTTTCTGAAAGGTGAAAAGAAGGACAAGATGCGTGAGGGCTTAACCCAGGTGGGGTTGGTCTTGGTAAGACCACGTGTACATGAGAGAACTTGGCATGTTCCAGGAGCTCTTCTAAGAACTTCACACAGTTTAAATCATTCCATGCACACCCACAATCCTATAAGAGACACACTATTTCATAAGCACACCTTAGAGATGTCGTGGGTTCAGTTCCAGACCACCATAATAAAGCAAATATCACAACAAAGTGAGTCACACAAATCTTTTAGTTTCCCAGGGATGTAAAGGTTATGTTTACACTATATGTAGCCTATTAAGTGTGCAATAGCATCATGTCTAGAAAAATGAACATACCTTCCTTAAAAAATACCTTATTGCTAAAAAATGCTAACCGTCCACTGAGGCTTCGGTGAGTCATAGTAGTAACATCAAAGATCACTGATCACAGAAAGAGAAAAACAAATATCGTATCATAGCTCTTTTATGTGGAATCTAGAAAAATTATACAGATGAACTTATTTGCAAAGCAGAAATAGAGACACAGACGTAAAGAGTGACATATATACACTACCAAATGTAAAATAGATAGCTAGTGGGAAGCAGCCGCATAGCACAGGGAGATCAGCTCGGTGCTTTGTGACCACTTAGAGGGGTGGGATAGGGAGGGTGGGAGGGAGAAGAAAAAGGGAGGAGATATGGGGATATGTATAGCTGATTCACTTTGTTATAAAGCAGAAACTAACACACCCTTGTAAAGCAATTATACTCCAATAAAGATGTTAAAAAAGAAAAATAAAGAATGGACGTATGGAAATGAAGGGGAGGGGGGGAATGAATTGGGAAAATGGGATTGACATATATACACTACTATGTATAAAATAGATAACTAATGAGAACCTACTGTATAGCACAGGGAACTCTACTCAATGCTCTGTGGTGACCTAAATGGGAAGGAAATCCAAAAAAGAGGGGATATATGTATACGTATAGCTGATTCACTTTCCTGAACAGCAGAAACTAACACAACATTGTAAAGCAACTATACTCCAATAAAAATTAATTTAAAAGAAAGATCGCTGATCACAGATCACCATGACAAGTAGAATGATAATGAACAGCTTTAAAATATTGTGAGGATTACCAAAATGTGACACAAAGACACAAAGTGAGCAAATGCTGTTGGAAAAGTGGCGCCAATAGACTTGCTCGATGCAGAGTTGCCACAAACCTTCAATTTGTAAAAAATGTAGCATCTGCGAGGTGCACTAAAATGAAGCACAATAAAAGGGGTATACCTTTATTTGCATTTTACAGATGAGGAGAGTGAGGCACAGGGATCAAGATGACAAGGCTGGGCTTCCCTGGTGGCGCAGTCGTTGAGAGTCCGCCTGCCGATGCAGGGGACATGGGTTCGTGCCCCGGTCCAGGAAGATCCCACGTGCCACGGAGTGGCTGGGCCCATGAGCCATGGCCGCTGAGCCTGCACGTCTGGAGCCTGTGCTCCGCAACGGGAGAGGCCACAGCAGTGACAGGCCCGCATACCACAAAAAAAAAAAAAAAAAAAAAATAGATGACAAGGCTAATAAATAGCAGAGCCCATATTCAAATCCAGACAGGTAAGCTCTGGACTCTGAGGTCTTATCCACTTGCTACACCACACCACTCGAAATACAGTTTCCAGGAAAAATAAAGTGGAACAGATTTGAATGTGTCTCCCATGCACCCCAGCTCCCTGCCTCAGCCAACATGTTCCTTGCACACAATAAACATGTATTGAGAGACACCATGTCCTGGGCTATGTCCTAGGAATTCCGAGCTAAATAGGCCATGGATCCTGTTCTCTAAACCGGTACATTCACCACTAGCCACATTTAACAAGATTAAATTTAATTTAATTTAATTTAAATTTATTTCCTCCACCGCACTAGCCATATTTCAGATATTGAATAGCCACACGTGGCTAATGGTTAGTGTATTGGACAATGTAGATACAGAACATTTCCATCATTGCAGGAAGTTCTATTAGAGAGCAATGTTCTAGACTTTGCTACTCAAAGAGTGTTCCCTAGACCTGCAGCATCAACATCACCCAGGATATTGCTGGAAATGCAGAGTCTCAGCCCTGCCTCAGCCCTACTGGATCAGAATCTTCATTTTAACAAGATTCCTAGGAGACTCATGTGTACCTTAGACTTTGAGAAGCACTTCAGTCTAGAAACTTTTTTCTGCCCTACTACTGGAACTTAGATGAGCTAAGACTGGAAACTCAATTGAATGCAGGAGCCAGAGTGTTCTCAGGAGCTCACAGCAAAAGGGTCCTGATGGGAATTGCTATCATCATGGCCCTTGGAATAGAAAATAGCACACTTGGAGCTTATGTCAAGGAAGGGGCAATAGGCTGTTTGGGGGCAGTGGTGGAGGTGGGTGAGAAGAGGGCTGAGATAGCAAAGCTGTACATAAACATAAATATCAATGACAGCCAGCAATAATAATCATAAGCAACATTATTGAATGTGTACTATGGGATCGATACTTGTGGTCGACATGGAAATGCACCACACAGACCCCTCTTCAGGAAGGGCTTGCTGTCCAGTTGCAGGGTATGCATTCGGCACACAGCCTCCAGCTGTCAGCTCCTTCAGGGTCTGCCTCAGTCACAGGGTCCCCAAGCCCAAACACACCCCTTTTTGGGTAGCCCACATCAAATGAATGGTCTAGAAAGAAATTTGAAGGCTTGCTCGTCTTGACCCAACTCAGGAGAGCTCTGGAAGGCTGTTCTAGCTTAGGGCTCATGCCTGGTTGGCTGAGGCTTTGTCACAGTTTCCACAGATTGACTTCTTCTTTTTCCCAATCCTTAATAAACATCTTGCATCCCAAACACTGTACCAGTGTCCACTTCCACAACTCCAAGAAATATTCATTCATAAGAGTCAATAGTTATAGTAAGTACTGAGATCCAATCTGTTCATCTGATAAAAGTCTCATTTTATTTTTAAAAAGAAGAAATGAGAGAAAAGATGGAGGAAGGAAGGAAGGAAATTAATGGCAGTTAAATACTTCCTGAGATTCACAACACACCACCATAGGTCCCAAGAAAATCAAATTTGTGACACTTTGGGACAATTATGAAAGTAGTAGCCAGTGATCAAGTGAGCACCAGCCTGGATGAGGAAGAGAGAAATAGAAACATCTCCCCTCTGCTCTCATACTGCTAAGTCTTTCAGGTTCTACAAGAGGAGTGCAAGAAGTAGGGCATAAAGGAGAGACTCAGGGCAAGTTGGAACATGAATCTCAGTAAGGTCTAACTGGGTTTCCAGAAGTTTCTTTGCTTCTTTCAACTTATGGAACCATCTTTTTATAAGAAGTAATAGTAAGGAATACTATTGATCTTTTACTATGTGACAAGCAAGTGTGCTAAGAACTATATGTGTATTATATCAATTATCACTCAAACAACACTAGGTTCGTGAGGCAGATGTTATTGGTGAATAAATACTCATTCTGCCTGCCTCTTTCCATGGGAAAAGCATAATTACCCAGCCCTCCAATGTTGAACTTGGCCCTATGACTTATTTGACCAATGAAATATGAATTAATGCAAGTGGAGGCTCTGACTGGGATTGTTCAATGGTTTGGCTCCCTCTCTTATGCTCCTAACATCCCCCTCTCAGAACTACTTCCTTTTCAGCCTGGTATCTGTGAAGTAGAACTGAACCCACCTTTCAGTCTAGAACAAGCTGCATAGTTGACCTACAGACTCTTGAGGAAGAAAATAATATTTCTGGTCATTAACCACTGAGACTGCAGAGGGAGCTGTTTGTCACGCAGCACTATTGTAGTAAAAGCTAACTAATACAGACATGGTCTGTACTTATTTTTAGATGAGGAAATTCAGGTACAGAAAAGTTAAGTGACTTGACCAAGTTCACACAGATAAATTAGTGGAGAAGCTGAAATTTAAACCAAGCAATAAAACTCAAACAGCATTGTTAATCCCTGCTTTATAAGGCATATTCAATGTTAGAGATAAATACTGTGATGTCATTCTATTTGAAATGTTAAGAGATCTTTGAATTCCACCTCCAACCAAGATTCAGTTATTTTATTTCCTAGGTCTTTTTAAGCATTCTTAGATGGTAGTGTCTATGAATAGGCCCAACATTTACATATGATTACTATGAATATTGTAACCAAAGAAATGACAATAAAATGTCCAATCGTTGGTTCAAGATATATGCACATTATTTACATTTTCATAAGATAGTGAGTTATTATTGAAAATTACCTGATTTTCTTATCAATGGAAAACTGAGGGCAATTTCAACAGCAAAAGTATTGAGGAACAGGTTAGAACAGTCATATCTCTAAGCCTGTGCGCTTTAAGAGATGTAAGCCTTTAAGAGAAAAAAATATAAATGAGGAATGGTAACTTGCATTTAATTACACTTTTAATTGAAATAATTAATTATATGTTTTCTTTTCAATTTTAAAAAATAGGGATCACAAAAATCTTACCCCTTATTACTTCATACTCACAATCAAATTTTCCTACATAATACTGAAATGTATACAATTAAGTCAAATGATTTATGTCAAACCCCCCCCACCCCACCCTTTTTTTTTTTTTTCCTTAACTGAATTTAGACCACAAGAAATTCTTGAACCTTCCTGGGAAATTTCAAGACCCCAACAGATCTTCCACACACACCCTTCCTCAGAACAACTCCATCCATCATCCCCTGCCACTGCGGCTGCTTTCACAGCCCTTAGAGAAGATAAACTTGTGACCCAAGCTGGGAAGTTGGGACTGACTCACGCTGAGAAATGGAGCAGTGTAGAGGGCATCTGGTACTTTAATTTATTCCTTCAGACTTCCCACTGCCCTTACCAGAAGCTTATTGCCACAGTCCCTCGGACTCTTTCAACTCAAACCCTTTATACACCTCGCTAGAGATGCATAACTATAAAAGTTCCACACCATTAGTTCAGATTCTTTCCAGACCCTTTCAGAAGGTCTGCCCTAAAGACAGTCACATGCAGTAAATGACCTCAAAAGGAACATGCCACAAAATACTTACTGGAAAGATGATCTAGGATGGAAGAGGCATAACAAGGAAAGGCATTTTAAGATTCTGCCTCTAATTGTCTGAAATCCATTTTACCTCTTTTAGCCTATGAATGCCACGAACAAAATGGCGATACCAATATTGTTCCCATTACCTCCATGCTGGAAGAACAAATTGCTCTTTTGTGGCTCTCCAGAGGGTCTTCCATAAGTGGCTTCCAAAAGACATCTGAAAAGGGAAGAAAGCATATTACAGCTGCAAAGTAAAATAAAGTGCCTACCAGTTTTATATACTCAATACGAGGTCTGCTGTAAGCCCAGCCCTGCGCAAGGCATGATGGGAAGTGCACAGTAATGATGAAGCCCTCATCCCTTCCTTCAAGAGGCTCACAAACCGGGTATTTGTTCAGCAAATAACTGTGTGCAACAAGATTAAGATATGTCCCTGTCCCTGAGAAAGAATACGAGAGCAAATCCATTAATTACCCTGATTTCTGGGACTTCACTCACAGTCTGTAAGGGGAGAGAAAACTGACACTAAATAATTCTAGTAAATAAAACAGGAAGTGATACATGCCTAGGAGAGACTCAGTGGACAATACGGAGTTGAGGAGAATGGAAATTACTTAGAGGTAAGGGGGGAATTGATTGAGGAAGACTTTGAGTGGGTCTTTTTCTTTTTTTAATTGATTTTTATTGGTGTATTGTTGATTTACAGTGTTGTGTTAGTTTCAGGTGTACAGCAAAGTGAATCAATTATACATATACATATACCTACTCTTTTTTTAGATTCTATTCCCATATAGGTCATTACAGAGTACTGAGTAGAGTTCCCTGTGTGAGTCTTAAAAGACAGGATTTGGACATATGCAGATGGAAGGAGGGTAAACTAAACAGAAGAGAATTCTATTCATATGAGCAGAGGATACAAAGTGGGGAAACAGAGTATATGGAAATAACAGTTCCCTTTCACTCAACTGTTGGGGACATAGTGGACACAAATGGGAAATAAGATGGAAAAGTAAGCTGGGAGGAGATTTCAGAGGACCATGACCAGGAGGCTCAGAAAATTGGCATTTATTCAAAATCTCTTCTGCTGAGTTCTGGGTGTTAGGAATACAGAATGGGCAATGATCCGGGATACTCTCCTGGTGTGACCAGACCAGACTGCTTTTATCTAGTTGACCTACTAGACTTCCTGGACAAGATTTCATTCGGGAGACCACATACAAAACCACTACTGTCAGCAAATTCAATCTGTGCAAGGATTAAACATGGTCAGGTGAGTCAGAAGATCAGATGCCAAAAGATGAATCTGGTAGCAGCAGCGTGTATGATGGATTCAAGGGAGGGGAGTGTCAACTTGGGAAGATGGATTAAGACATTATTGCAGCATCCCCAGGTAGAGGTACTGGGGGCCTAAACTTAAGCCCAGCAGTGTGGGAGAGGAGACTGGGCACTTACCAGTAGTACAAAGAGGTCAACCTTCTGGGCCTTGGAAGCAAGCAGAATACAAAGGGAAGTCAAGGGTTTTGAGCCTGGAAGATAAGATGCTGTTGCAGAAATAGGGGGCACAGAACAGAAGACAAGTTTGGAAATTAAAAAGCCAAGTTAGGGAAATAGTATTAAGATTGAGGTTCTGGCGAGATTTCCAGAGGGCAAATAACTTGGTGGGAATGCCTTGCAAGCAGTTGAGGAAAAAAATCTCTCTGGATAAACACACACATAAGAGATGAGCACATGAAACAGTTAATCGTATACAGGAGGGTATTTTTTTAATTAAGCGTAAATGTTTATTACATGCCAGACTCTGTTTAACTATTTGCTTCCCAAATATGTCAGGTGCACAAGATTTGGCCCTGGACCCTTTGTTCTTCCTGCTGCTTATTCTCCTACTCAGAGATCTCATTTACTATCAGCTTGAAAAATCCACATTCCATATTTGTCTCCAGCCCTATAGCTCCAGCTGCCTGCTAAAGACAGCCACCTGACATGGGCATCCCAACCCAATCAAGGCAAGGATAGGCTCATCCCCTTCTCTCCCCTTTAACTGGTGTTTCCTCCAAATCTCCCTATTTCTTTGAACAGGGACTTCAAATTGTGGTGCCTCAGACCTCCCCATGCTCATGACACAGTCATCCTAGAAGAGCACTTTATAACATGATGTGCCTCTGCTCAAAGCCTTCAGGCTCCCTAATGTGGACAGAATAAAAGCCAAGGTTCTCAACCAAGGTTTCAACTCCATCCCCGGGTCCATCCCAAATTACCTTTCCAATTGAAGTTCCCACTGTCTCTCTGCCCAAACCTCCTCCAAGGAGACATCCTGCATGTGACTCTCAAGCATGCTCACCTTGATGCCTTCCCAGCATCTCAAGGAGATTGGCAATCCTTCCTTCTGCCAGGCATTATTCTGCCCCAGTTTTTTCTTCATCTGACCCATCCCATCCCCTGAGCCTTGGAAAACGTCCCATCTGGTCCTGAACATCTTGTCCATTCCAGGCTAGAGGCGGTGCTTCCTCTACACTCACTAAAAAGCCAGATGGCATTTGCATAGCTATTTCCCCATATGGGATATGGGGTTATAACAGTACCTATATGATAGGATCATAAGTAAATAAATGCTCAATAAATCATTATTATGATCATTGTTATTATACGTTAGACATTGGGCTAGGCATTTAGGGATCTAAGTTGGAGTAAGATACAGTCCCTGACCTCAGGAGCTCAAAATCCACTGGGGGAGAAAATGGATTGGGGAGGGAAAAATGCAAGGAAAAAGGATGCTTTTTCACTATCTTGTCTAATTATCTTTTCTAGCATGTAAGTCATGACTCTTCTACATGATTGTAAGCCTTGGAGAAAGTAAATTTAATATTTTCTTGAACAGCTGTTTGGAAAATGTATCTTATTTCTTGTGTGTGTGTGTGTGTTTTACTTCGTCCAGGAGCCTGTGCACTAAATAATTATATTTTCACAGGATAAACATTTTAGTTCCAAGAATCAGGGATTTTTACTCATCTGACAACACTTCGGATTAATAGCCCAATATTTAGTATCTTCCACCGAGAGCTCCTCAACCTTAGGCATGCACACACACAGACACAGACACACACACATTCACAGACACACACGCACATTCACAGACACACACACAAACGACGCTCATCCCTAACTGGCCAATGTATATGTACTCAGTGACTTGAAAAAAGCACTGGAGCTAGAGGAAGAAGAAGAAGGAGGAAGCAGAGGAGGAGGGGGAAGGGAAAAATAGAAAAGAGATAAGAAAGGGGAAAAAAAGAAATTCCATCTTCAGCCACCTGTACAATAGGAATTGAGTATCTTAATTATCCCTGCCAAGCATCAGCCTACTCATCTGTAAAATGTGTGCACTAGATTGTGGCTCCCAAGTCCTAGTTGATTATAAGACTCTCATCTAGGGAGGTTTGTTAAAATTCCTTTTCCTAGGCTCCACTCTGGACCTGCTAAATTAGAACTTCCAGGGAAGGCGCCTGAAACTCTCTACCTTTAAAAAAGCACTCCGGGCGATTACAATGATCAGTCAAGTTTAGGAATCCCTTTTCCAATTCTGATTCTCTTCACATTAAAAGACACACTCCTCCAAGGAGCTTCTGATACCCCGGAGTCGGGATCTGAGGCAGAGAGATCTTTACAGTTCTAAGAGAAAGGCTGTAATAAGGGACCGAGTCTCCTCCCTCCCTGTTTTGTCCACAGAAACACTTTCTTTTCATTTCCCAACTATGGTTTCTGATCAACATAAAAACGTTTTAACCATTTATGATTCTTTCACAAGACAGCTAAGAGCAAAGAAAACACTTTGATTATTTTGATACCCCTTAAGGACTTAAAGAAAGCTTTGAACATGTGACACAAAATCTCCCTCATCAGATAATTTTGTTGCAGTGGCTGAATTCGATTTTAATCAGATGCATATCTCCAATTGTTTCACTTACTCTACTGTGTTATTTTTAAATCGTATTGAATCCCCCCTGTTTACATAAAGATACATTTAAGGAATTATACTCAGCTTCACTGGCTTTGATCAAGCCTCTTCCATAAAATGCCACTTTGCTGGGGCTTTCACTCAATCACCTTAAGAGGAAACTTCTTTCCACTCTCCCAGGGGAGCTCCAGGGCTCTGCTTTGCAAACTTTAGAGTACACGTTTTTCTAGAAGAGCAAAACCACCTACAAGAGCTTCATAGGCAGAAAAGTTTCTAAGCTAATTCCCTGGAAATGTCTACACTCATTAAAAACAATCACGCACTCCCATATATGATTGGGTACCTATATTCAAGCAGATAAAACCACCCTAATTCTCTAGGAAGCTAACGTTTAAAAAAGAAAGATGTTGTGTTTCTTTCTCCCAAGTTGTAGCACAGGAAACATGATTCCAAGGAGCCCCACTTTCTGGTTAAGGGCTCTATGGAAACTGAATGCCTGGCTGCATCTTTTGTGAGCTATGTGGATTTAAGCAAGGTACTCATGCTTTTTGTATCTCAGTTTCCCTGTCTGAAAAATAAGAATAGTGCCTACTTTTAAGGGGTTACTATGAAGTTTAAATTAGATAGTATATAAAAGGATGAAAATAAATCCTGCCACGTGGTAAATACCCCATGAGCACTAGCTATTATTTCTTTTTCCAGAGATTTAGCATTTGTGATAATGTAAGTAAAAAGATTCCTTATGCCCCATCTGGCCCATCACCTCGGCAGCAGTACCCTGTCTTCCTGAATGTTTGGGTTTTGTCTATATTAAGAAGCCTGTTCAACCAGGTAAACACCTGCCCTGGCCAATAGACACTTGTATCTTCTTCCTCATTAAGTCTTGAAAGAGTTCCCCCATTCTTGGATGGTTGTCACTCTTCATTGAAGGACACAACTTTGTTTGCTCTGTTTCCTATAGCCTATGTCCCAAGTGCTCTATGCCATTGTGAAGTCATCTCTAATAACATCTGTACACCAAGTCAGAACACCTTTGCTTCAGCTTGTCCTCTACCGCTGCCATTTTAGAGGTGACAGATGCAAAAAATTGACCTCAGTTAACCTCAGTAGCTTGCATCCAGTAGACACCAACAAATACTTGAGTAATTAAAATCGTCCCTCTGAATCCTCCCCCACTAAGGCACTCAGACTGTATAGCACGGTACTCTAAAAAATTGTCTATCTATCTAAGACTGTTTTAAAAGGGTGAAGGAGGTGGAGAGGAAGGAAGAGAAGATTAGGGTTGTGGATGTTTTGCCATGAAAAGCCAGGGACTCATATCTCTTGGAAGAGAAGACGTGAGGATAAAATGGTGGGCACTTAAATAGAATTCTATGTATTCTATGCCCAGGTTCAAGCCATTATTTGATGTAGATGAGAAAGCATAGAACCTCAAGCCATTTCCAGGAAAATGACTGGAGAAGAAATACCCAGGGTGCTAGAGGAGTTACTTAACAGGGGAGATCAACAAGTCAAGTGGTCAAGTACATGTAAGTAGTCCAGGGGTTCCCTGAACCAGACAGTCTTGAACATCAGCTCCTTGGCCACTGGCCCTCATATAGCTCATTTCCTACTGAGCAAGATGGCCCTGCATTCAACAAGGGAAAACCAAATCATGCAGAAAGCCAGTTTACCGGCAAAGCTTCCAGAAAGGAAGACATTTATCAGTAAGATAAGAAAACCTAAAATTTCATTGATTTAAAATTGAGGGTGTTGGGCTTCCCTGGTGGCGCAGTGGTTGAGAGTCCGCCTGCCAATGCAGGGGACACGGGTTCGTGCCCCGGTCCGGGAAGATCCCACATGCCGCGGAGCAGCTGGGCCCGTGAGCCATGGCCGCTGAGCCTGCGCGTCCGGAGCCTGTGCTCTGCAACGGGACAGGCCACAACAGTGAGAGGCCCACGTACGGCAAAAAAAAAAAAAAAAAAAAAAAAAAATTGAGGGTGTTGAGAGTAGGACGAATTTTACTAAAACACGTGATTTGAAAGGATGATCTTGATTTACTTCAGAACCGTGCATAATTAAGCTAAGATTGTAAGTTACTTTCCCTCAAGTGTTGAAAAATAGAAAAACACTATTAGTGAAACATAATGTTCAAAGTACATGGCAAACAGTTGGCTCTTTATAAAATTTTTATTACATCCTGTTTATTGGGACACTAAAAACTCATCCTGTTCCCAAAGCTAACATCATGGTCAGAATTCTGATATTCGTAAGAAATGTAATGAACCTTCAATATTTAGTTTATATCTAGAGGATGGGGAGAATGAACAGCTCTACACAGGAAAACTAATATGAATTATTCAGAAGAAAATTCTCCATAATAGCTTAATCTTCTCTGTTTCCACGTATTTGTAACTGATATAGCTTCAGGAAGTAAAGAAGTTACACCCATCCTAGTTTTAACTGAAAAGGCCCATGGCATTCTGGGAGTAGTCTCTTTTTATCAGTGTTACTCTGGGGAACACAACAGCTCCTGGGTAATACCAGTCATTGGGAGATCAACCAAATTGCTAATTCTCTACCCCAAGGAAGTTGTCTAATTAATGTAAAAATCTCCAATGTAACACATTCCATCATCCTAAGGTTATAAAAAAAAAAAAAGAGATAGCTTGCTTGCTTTTATTTATTTATTTATTGAGGGAGAGAAAGTTTATTAGCATCACAGGGTGCCGTTTTTCCCCACCCCATCCAAGCTTCCAGGTCTGAGGTCCTCGGTCATTTGGTAGGTTCAACCTGGAGGAGGCCACTGCAGCTGTCGGCCCCAAGTACGTGAATGTGCAGGTGATACACAGATTGTGCGCCCAGCTGCCCATCGTTGATCACAAGTCGGTAGCCATCTCCCAGCCCCCCAGCCTTTGCTGTCTTCTTGGCCACAAGGAGAAGGTGTCCTAGAAGCTTCTGGTCTTCTTCCTCAGCCTGGCTAATGCAAGGAATGGGCTTCTTAGGAATGACCAGAAAGTGCACAGGAGCCTGAGGGACCACATCACGGAATACGAGACACTGCTGGTCCTCATACAGAACGTCAGCTGGGAGGCTTCGATCTAGGATCCAGGAGGAGACGGTTGGAGCTGCTCCCCGAGGAGCTGCCTTCTGGGCCTTGGCCACTTCATTCCCATCAGTCACACCTGCAGCTCCTCGGACCCTGTGTCGACCTCGGTGCCTGGGCCTGTGCAGGCCGTCGTCCTGGTTCATTTCTCCTGCAGCGAGGCTTTAAGAGAGGTTGCCACGACCACCAGTCGGACCTCACCGCACAGCCCTGGAGCCTGAGCCTCGGGAGAGGCAACGTTCCCGGCAGGGCTGCGCACGCCGTGGGGAGCCGGGGAGGAACGCGGCCCCCCGCCTTGCAGGGCGTTAGAGCCGCGGGACCCCTCCATCGCCCCACGGCCACCTCTCACCTGCGCCGCCCGCGGCGCCGCCACCGCCTCTGCCCGGCGCGCCCCGCAGAGTCCGGCGGCCAGCAGTATGGCCGCCGCCATCTTCCCCTCGGCCGCGCCGGGATCGCTTTTAAATTTCAAAATATCTTAATAAGAAAGTTTTTTAAATTAATAATAAAGGTGGTACAGGCAGCAAGGAAAATAACATAGGAATGAAATTTTATTTATGCAGAATTCACTTATTAAGTATATACTTTGTAGTCTGTGTTCTAGACAGAGAAACACAGGTTAATATGCCTGATCTTTTTTCTATTCTCTTTGTATGTATTTTTCGCAGTCATCTCTGTCACCAGGGCTGTGCCACCGTAGAATAACGTGTATATTCTTGGCCTGACGAAATGAGGCACAGCTGGCACGTAGGTTAAGAAGGAAACAGTGGAAACGTGAGCTGAAGCAGCACAAAATTTTGCATGTTAAAAAAATCTTGTAATAACCTATAATGAAAAGAATCTGAAAAAGAATATATATGTATGTATGTGTGTATGTATAACGGAATCACTTTGCTGTACACTTGTAACTAATACATTGTAAGTTAACTATACTTCAATTAAAAAAAAAACCTTAAAACAAATGAGTCACAGACATCTAAAGAGTATATTATTTAAAGAAGACAGAAACTAAAGTGGTTATAGATTTGGAAAAGAGCAGAGGAGAGAAACAGTTAAAGGAACCGAGATTGGCCCCTCAGGGTGGCTGAGTAATATATGGAGTGTTATTAGATCAAAGTTCTCTATCTCTGAGGAGAAAACAACCAAAACTTGGCTTTAAGTCAGTCCAGAAAGATGTCAGCTTAGTTTTTAGGATGAATTCTTGGTGCCTAAGTTGATACGTATCATATTAGGTTACAAAGAGAAGTCTTGTAATCTCGCTCCCAGGAGATGCATGGATATGAGACAGGAAAGCCCCAGTAACATGCATGACCATGTCGAGTGGCTGATTCACCCAGAGCCAGAGGGACACACTAGAAGACTTCCTGGGGTTCTTGCAGGCTCAGGATTTTCTAATAATTCAACAAACATGAGGCTGTCGAAGCAACTGCTCTGCCCCGCATTCAGCAATTTTGGCAAATCCCAAATACTTTTTCTTCATACAAATGAGGTTAACAGCAAGAACAGATTTTACAAGGACGTTTTACAACCAATCAGCACCTCACCGAATGGAATAAATACCTGCTTCTTTCTTAATGTAGTAAATGGCTGGACATAGTTTACCATACAGCCAGAGCTCAGTGCCATTAAAAGAACTGGTGGAAAAAAGTACCGTGTATGGAGGAACCATGTAGGTAAATCAGCATTTTGGAAAGAGAGTTAGTGGCCCTGGTGTTCCCAGGGGAGTTTCACTGGATTCTTTTAACCAAAGTCAATCTGCCACGTTGAGGAAACACAGGGTCAGCCTTAATGCTTTTGGTCCCAAGGGAAAGTTGTCCAGTTGCCAGAACATGAAACAAGAAAGAGGAGGAAAATTATCTCCTTTTCTGTCCCTGCTATGAGTAGTGATGAGAAGAAATGTATTCTATGGGAAGGTCTGCAAAGAGAAAGCCTTCTGCCTATTTCTCACTCTCTCGGTTGAGACTTGCTCCTGCCACGTGAGAGAGGCACTCATGGTACAACAGGCTGATAGGAATAAAAGAAATTTAGAAATTATCCAACTTAAAAAAATATATAGGACTTCCCTGGTGGTGGTGCAGTGGTTAAGAATCCTCTTGCCAATGCAGGGGACACGGGTTCGAGCCCTGGTCCGGGAAGATCCCACATGCCGCGGAGCAACTAAGCCCATGCGCCACAGCTATTGAGCCTGCTCTCTAGAACCCACAAGCCACAACTACTGAGCCCATGTGCCACAACTACTGAAGCCTGTGCGCCTAGAGCCGTGCTCCGCAACAAGAGAAGCCACCACAATGAGAAGCCTGCGCAGCACAAGAGTAGCCTCCGTTCTCAGCAACTAGAGAAAACCTGCGTGCAGCAGCGAAGACCCAATGCAGCCAAAATTAAATAAATGAATAAATAAATTAATTGAAAAGAAACCTTGGGACCATATTATTCTGCCAAATAAGTCATACAGATGGAAAGTGAACTCCATGCTAGAAAGCTTCATGCTGGGCCTAGGTGTGTCACTAGTCTAGTCTTTGTGGAAAAAACAAAATAAAATCCTTTTCTCTTGTTCTTTGACTTCTTTTCGAGGTACAAAATGAAAAAGCTGCACCCCAGCTTGACTGGAGATCCCCCCGTAAAACAATTCAAACCATGTGAGAAAAACAATCATAACACTATCTATGGAAACAAAAATGGAAACTTTTAAAACTGTTACTAAGCAAAGACAACAACCGTGTCCCCCCTTCAGAGTTGATAAAAGATCATGAGGTTGAAATTCTGCACAGCACTTTGAAAACTAGAAGGCTCAGTCTTAGGACTTCATTTTTCTTTTAAAGCAAATACCTTTGAAAGCTTGCTGGATCCACACTGGCTCCATCCTCTGCTGTGTTTTTGATCTACGACACTCAGAAACAATTACTGTCATAGTCAAATACATGTGGATGATTTATAGCCCTCTATGCCACTTACACTTAAGAAAAATAATTCTCAAAGCATACTGATATTAGGACAAAACAAAATGGCCTTGAAAATGAACCAATCATGCACAAAAGCCATATTTTTTAAAATCAACAAATAAAAAGAGGACACAGTATTTTTGTTTGAAAGCTAATGAAATTGGAAACAAGGCAAGTCAATAAACTTTCTTCCAAACCCCCTTTCCCTACCCCTGGAAAGCATTTTATGAGATAACGAAAACCTCTAACACTGAGTGATGTGATTAAGTAATAAAAGGCTGATTTTTCTTCCTGTGTAACCTCCACAGGATGCTTATGAGAGCACGACAAAGGTCTATGTAAAGAGTTAACTGTGTGTTGGTGTAACCCCAGATTACAGGTGTTTGTTAAGGGAGATCCCACTGAGATTTTTCTTAAGACTGGTTGAAGAACAGCATCATTTTCTCTCACTCTAATGAGCTGGTTAGCAAGCGCCCCACCCCCCTTCCTAGAAGGCTCTGTTAACAGTGTACATGGGTGCATTGCCTCAGCCTGGAGTCTACCGGAAAAGCAAGCTTGCACACTTAAAATCTCGTGAGTCACAGATGAGTGCTGTATGGATGCCAGAGCTTGCATGAAGAACCAACTTTCCTTCCACGTGCTTCACGAGAGACTGCAGAGCCACTGCAGACATGCCATGCCAATGCACTAAGAGAAGATGGTTGGCTAACCTCAACCGCTGGGAATGTAACACTTAAAGGATAGCGCACGTGCTCCTTCCCTCCAGAGGGACAGTGCAGGGCACACCGCCTTGACCCAGACCGCTGCTCTGCAAGTTCCCGGTAACAAGCAGGTTAAGCCAGCCATAAATCAACCTTCCAACCAGGGCTTCATCACCCTACACCCTGGACTCTCAGGGCTTTGCAGCCATCTGAAATTTCTTTAGTGGGATTACCCTGATGGACACAGAATTCCTGGAGTCTGTCATTGTAGAAAGACTGCTTCCAACAATATTTATGAGAAGGTGCTTCCACGGCTCATCCTCACACTTTTCTCCTAATATTCAAACTGTTTGTATTCTAAATTCTTCTCCCAGAAAACCTTTACAGCAACAGATACATGTGTATGTGTGTGTGGTGGAGAGGTGGGCTCTAGTTTTAAAACTTTTTATTTTGAAACGATTTCAAATTTCAAGTTGCAAATGCTAAACCCCCCTTTCCACCAATTTAACAACTTTTAGTTATTTGCCATGTTTGCTTAATGCAGCCCTGCTTTCTTTCTGTGTGAGTGTGTGTGTGTGTATCCACGCAAAAATATAGATATATTAGCTCTGAACCATGTGACTGTATGCTGCATGTTTGATGTCTTACTCTGTAATACATCAATGTGTATTTCCTAAGAGTAGAGTCTCTTACGTAATCACAGTACAGCTATCAAATTCAAGAAATTTAACATTGAATTTAAGAATTTTCTTCTAATCTACAGTCCATATACACATTTCATCATGTGTCCCCGGTAATGACCATCATAACAATTATTTTTGGGGTGAAGGATCCAGCTTGGGACCCCACAGTGCATTCAGTTGTCATGACTCTACAATCTCCTTGAACCTGAGAGCCATCACTCAACCTTTCAGTTACTTTATAGAATGTCCCTCAATTTGATATTTCCTTGTGATTAGGCTCATGGATCCCCTTTGGGACTGGAATACTACATAATGATGTGTTCTTCCCAAAATGTCCCATCTTGGGACCCGTAATACCATTTGCCCCTTTGTGGAGATGTTAATTTCTATCATTTGGTTAAAATGCTGTCCCATGTCTTTACTGCATAACTTTTTCCTTCTGTAGTTTTAGATACCTTGAGATTATGTAAGTATTCTGTTCTACATCGAACCTCCACCTTTAGATTGAGTATCAATTGATGACTCCTGCCTGAAGCCATTTTCATTCTAATGCTCATGTGTTTTCTTTTTTATTTAAGTAACATTGTAGAAACAACTCACTGAACACCATCACAGGGTAGGAAAAATCCCTTAGATTGTGTTAGCTCACAACTCACCAGGTTTCTTCATTCACAGGGTGACAATAAAAAGGAGAAAAGAAGGAAATACATGCACTACAAATGGGCCATGTTTGCCCCAACATGCTTTCCTTTTATCCTAGTTTCTCCAAAAGAGTCCTGTCCCCAGAGATGGGAGTGCAAGTCTGGAATCAGGACACCATCTTCCACTCCTTTGATTCAATATCAAGCATTTTTCATGATGATTACATGCAGTCACTAGTCCAGGGCATTTCCTCTCTTTTGTTTAAATTGCTTCTAGAATAAACATCTCAAAACTTAGGATGGCGGCCAACGGAAGATAATCTCTCAGGGGAAAACACTGGAATCCTCACAACTTCCATCAGTAAGAAGCAGAGGAAAATGCCAAGTTGCCATTCATTTCCAAAGATATTACACGACACAGTAAAGCTTCTCACCTTTAATTCCACAGAATGAAAGTTAGTCTTTCAAAACGTTAAATTTCATATATGGCAAATAAATCATACTGTAACATTTCCCATGGAAACAGAAAAACATATACATATATTATATATAGAACTTACAATTATACACACTTTTCCTTGCAAGAGGAGCTCCACGGATCTCAGAAATCTGATATGTTAATTATCAAGGGAATCTTATACTCCTCCATATGAAATGAAAGAAAGTGGGGGAATCTACTACCTATCCCTCTAGGGTTTATCTTGCTCACTAAAAATAAACATAGTTCCTTGAGGACAGACGGAAAATGTGAGGTGACAATTCATTCTCCAAGAAAGCATGTGACTTCCCAAGAGCAAATTCTCACTTCAAGGTGTAGAATATTCAGATGCATAAAACACTCTCTAATCTGTAGGCCAGAAAGCCTACAAAAGCAATGGTTATTCTGATAAAACTGTAGTTTGACTGAAAATCAAAACAAAGACAAGGGGACCAGGTCCAAAATATCGATGCTGATTTGGTCAGTGTTGCTTCCCTCATTCTTAATCAGAATCTGGTAACATGAGCTACTTCTTGTCATCTAATGAAGATTTGCTTGTCTTTCTTGCATTGGCATGTATTGTATTTAAAGATACTATATCAAAATCCCAGCAGGGCAGCCAAGTGAAAGAGACTAAACATCTACACATAGCATGAAAGCATACTGCACAGTATTATATGATATCTACTTTGTCAGGTCTTACTGTCTTTTAGAGCTGGAAGTAACTTCGATATTATTTTTTGTTGTTGTTGTTTTTTGTTTTTGTGGTACGTGGGCCTCTTAATGTTGTGGCCTCTCCCATTGCCGGGCACAGGCTCCGGACGCGCAGGCTCAGTGGCCATGGCTCACGGGCCCAGCCGCTCCGCGGCATGTGGGATCTTCCCGGACCGGGGCACGAACCCGCGTCCCCTGCATCAGCAGGCGGACTCTCAACCACTGCGCCACCAGGGAAGCCCTCGATATTATTTTATAACCACTTTATTTTATAGGCAATGCAACACAGATACCATTTGAATACGTGTTCATTTCATAAATATTTAAACTTATTTAAATATTTATTTGGTCAAAGAATCTTTATCACCTTTGCTTTGTGCCAGGAACAAGGCCAGGCCCTAGTTATATGATGGGGAACAAGACAGATGTAATTGCTACTCTCACAAATATTGTGCCCTACTTGTGCAGTATTTACTGCTGGTAAAAACATCATAGTTTATTAAAAGTTTTCATGTAGATCAGCAGTGCTCAATAGAACTATAATGTGAGCCATATACAATATTTTAAAATATCCAATAGCCACATTTTTTAAGTGTAGAGAAGAGAAATTACTTTAACAATATACTTAATTTAACCCAGTATGTCCAACATATTATCATTTAACATGTAGTCAACATAAAAAGTTACTAATGAGCTGATTAACCTTCTTTTTTATACTAAATCTTTAAAATTCAGTGTGTACATTACATTTAGACCTCTCAATTCAGATGCTGAATTTTCATCAGAAATATTTGATTTGCATTCAGATTCCATAAAAGTTTACAGCTGAAAAAAGTAGCTTGACAAATTCAAGTCATTCCAACTATTCTTAAAAGTTTTCTGAGAACTAAATCAAGCAGGTTTTAAATTTAAATTGAAATGAGTTAAAATTGAATACAACTGAATCCGGTTCCTCTGTCACACCAGTGCTATGCCAAGTACTCAGTAGCCCCATGTGGCCAATGGCTGCCAGACTGGGGGTACAGCTCTGAGTGATATCGTTTTATTTTCCTCAGAAATAAAGGAGCTTGGCAGGGCAGGTTTTGCTACCCACATTGTACATATGAAAAACAAACACGGCTTAGAGGTGACAAAATGACTCATTTGAGGCTGTAGGGACCAGTGAGTGGTGGAATCAGAATTCAATCCTAAGACTTCCAAAGCCCAGTGATCTTTCCCCACATCTTGCTGCATTAAAAATGATCATGAGAAGTCTTACTCTGTTCACAGCACTGTGTCAGGCCATAGAGAATCTTAAACGTCAGATTATTATGTTTGGACTTGAGCCAGCCCAGAGGTAGCACACAGGTGGTTTAAGGCATGAATTGAGCCACAAATGTGTTCTATTGGTCAGGTCCAATTTTTCTTTTAAAAATCTGAATTTGAGTACTTCTTCATGAGACATCCGTTTTCCAGTTTCCCACAGACCCTACCACCCTCTATTACTCATAACCATCCAGCCTCACTCACTCACTTGTTCTTTTCCCTTCCCCTGATGTGTTTGAATTTGACAGCCCAGGGAGGCAGTTGATGCCATGAGGGGTTTTCAGCAAAGGAGGAGAGTGAGAGGTCCAAGGCTGCTTCCAGATGACTAACCTGGTCCTCTGTGCAGGCTAAATTCGTTCCAGTAAAGACTGGAACCAAGGAGACTAGTTTAACTTGAGTACTAGTCTTTTTTAAAGCTCTTTTTGCTTCTTTCAGGTTTATTTCCTTTGAACGTTCATTAAAATATATTTTTGATCCTAAAAGATTCTGCAGAATGTCTTAAATTTTCAGTCAATAGCTCAAAGGCAGCTTCCAATGAAATGATAGAACTACTCTCTCACTCTCTCTCTCTCTCTCTCTCTCTCTCACACACACACACACACACACACACACACACACACACACACACACACACAGAGTTCGTCTCTACCTGAAGGGCACCTGAATGACTCCCATTGAAGGCTTCTGAGTGGAAGATAAGGATATGAACTTTAAACATGTAAAGATATCTTTCTTCCTTCCATACTTGCCTACTAGGAGGCATTGGACAAAACCTATAAATCCCATATATCTGTGGTTTTTTTCTTCTGAAGTATAAATTTATGAATTTTTCATCTTTGCTACACCACAGGTTCCTAGAGGGGATGACATCATGGTAGGTTTCTGAGTCTTTCTATGAAAATAACCAAAAGAATGTTGACTTGGACATTATTGGTGAGGAAGACAAAATGGCCCAATTTTAAGATGCATCAGTTTTTAGGGGCCCCCTTGCAGGTACAAAATCAAAAGAGCAAAAGCAATGATTGTGTTACCAGTATGAGTTTCTTGATTAATCTAATGTAATTATGACATATTATACTTATCATAATCGGGGAAAAGGTAAGAATTTGTTTAAGGTAATTCACTGGAAAAGTCCAACTATATTTTTTGTAATTCATTTCAAAGTAAGTTTTCTGTATCTGAAAAAACACTCTCTTACTTAAGTCTACATATTTCATTGTGTGGAGTAGGAGAATCTAAAGCAGAGATTCTGAAGCCTGAGTGTAAGTGTTGTGGTGTGGGGATGCTGATTAACAGGCAGATTTCTGGGACCCAGCCCCAGAAATATAATTCAGTAGGTATAGGGCACCTCAAGTCCCACAGTGACTCTGAGGTAGGAGGTACCTATAGACCACTTTGAAAAATATGGCTCTAGCAATTGGCTATATGTCATGGACCTTTCACCTGGGGCAGAGATCACTAGCCTAGTTGAAGATTACTTCCCATTAAGATGCACTCAACTGGTTGCACTGATGGTTCCAAATAATGGCTCCCCTGTATCCACACTCTCTCCAATGTGACTCTGCAGCTCCTTCCATCAAGAAGAAGTCTATTTCCTTACCTTTTGGGTCTAGGCTGGCCTTGTGACTTGCTGGTCAATTTACAATGGAAATGTCAGCATGCCAGCTCCAAGTGTGGGCCTCGAGAAACTTGCATGCTTCTCTCTCTCAGATCCTTGTTACCACCATGTGAACCAAACCAGACAAGTCTGCTGGATGATGAAAGACCACACAAAGGAGATTCCACCTTTCCCATTCAAGGTGACCTTGGAGCAGCCTATAGTCAGCCTAGAAATGCAGAGCTCCCTACTTGGCCCACCGCTGGCCAGGGATGCTTGGGGAGCCTTGCCAAGAGCAGAACAGCTGTCCAACCGACCCAAGAGCAATAAATCTTAATTTTTTAGGCCAGAGTTTGGAGTAGCTTGTTATGCAACAATAGCTAACTGGTACAAAAGGCAAAGTCACCATGTGTCCTCTGTTCAGGAGAGTCTGAAGGAGACAATAATTCCCGCACAGGAGAGAAACACCTCTGTTATTTTGGCCAAAATAACAAATAAATAATAAATCCATGGCCAAAATTTACTGGTGGACCAAGGTGATGGCCAAGGATAGAGTACAAGATGAGAAGTAAAACCCAGGCCCCAAACAATATAATAGTTAACAATAAAAATCTAAAGTGACATTATTTAAAATCATTGCAAGATTAAAGATCCAAGCCATAATAAAAGACTTTTTTTTAGTGTTCCATCAGGATCTTGCTGTCCATTCACCCTAAAAGGATATAAAAGGTATAGAATTTGTTCTTTTGAATGAGACACATGTAACCTAGTATTTTTTATATTTCCTGTAAAATCTATCATATCTTTGTGAATTCCTCAAAAGCATTCAAAATCAGATTGTTTAAAGCTCCCCAAAGGCAAAACCAAAGTTAAGACATCCCTAGTAATTCAAACACAGCTTTGCTGAATTTCCCTGATGTTGAATTATTACATGATGTTTCACATATCTAGAATCAGAATGCTAGAAAGACCAGGTCTCGTAAGAGAAATACATCTGTGCTCCTAGAGTATTGATTGTTTTGGCGCTGGTTGCATTACTCTCTGCTTGTAAAGCAATGTCCGTGGTGTAGGAAACTCTCTGGAGTGATGGGTCGCAGAAGAGCACACCATATGCTCCACGGTTCATGAGCACAATGGCCTTAAGTCAAGGGTGACGCTTGGATTAAGAATCTCTTTACATGAATGTAATGGGTACATTACATCCAAAGGCCAAATTAGTTACTTCTTTTGTTTGATGGATAATTATTTCACCCCCTATAGAAGAGAGAATGAACAAAGCCTGTCAAAATCATAGAATTTCCTCATCACTGGCCATCTGCAAACGCACTAGAATGGAGGAAAGACTTAAAAAGTCTATTTCTTATCAGACCAAATATTGGCCCCATTGGCCCCAAAAAGTTTTCATAATTTTCTTAAAGATTGGCTTTCTTGGATAAAATGACAAAAAAGTCATCAAAACAGCCCCAAACTAAGAAACCATATTATGTAGTATTCTGTAAAATTACTTATACCAGCAGTGAAAACAGGAAAAGAAAGCCATAAAACAGGTTCCAAGACGATCTCCCACACCTTTCAACAAATGTCCTACCAGGTATAAATCCCAGGTCTTAAATGATAATCCCCAAACAGGGAAAATCCTGTGGTTTCATGGCCTCAGACTCAGAAGCAAATGTCTACAAGTCAGACTATCCCAAGATATATACTTGCTGAAGATTTCTCCCCATGTTACGTTTAACCTAGAGTAGATCAGCCTTTCTGATTGTACAGCTCCTGACGTTTGGCTGTTTTATGAGAAGCTGGGTGGCTTGCAGTTCAAGTGTGCCAGCACTCCGGGAGTGCCCTCATAGTGTGAGCGGTCAGAGATGATTAACCGAAAAATATTTCTAAGTTAAACATTGATTGCCTCTGCCTCTATTTATTCCTATCTTGGATGACCTTTCCAACTCTTTTTTTTTTTTTAAACCAAAAAAAGCAGGCACCAGTGGCTTTGCATGTCTCCGTGAAAAGCAAAAGCAGAATTCTGCATTTGTTGGTCTTGTGGTTTTATCTTATAAAGAAATGAGCAGGGCATTGAGGCGATCCAAGGAAGTCTATTTGTTTTTCTTTGTACACACAGACAGACACACAGGTAGACAGACAGACATACACACCACACACACATGGACACACACCATACTCGTGACTTGAATGAGATCCTTTCTGTTTTGTTTCGTTTCAGTCACTATCTTATTTAGTCCACACAGATTCAGAAGGTCTGAAACGAGCTTAGTTTATGAGTTAGCTTGAACCTCATCATCCTGCTCATTCTCTTCCTACCTTTTAGGAAAAGGACTGCATATATTTAAGACATCGATCCTCCAGATCTCAATCTACCACTTCAATCCATCACCAAATCCTGCAGCACCTCACTGTGAACTGTATCGTATCACACACACACACACTCACATGTCCCCACCACTGCTCAGCACTCCAAGCCTTAAAGTTTCTGGTCCTATCATCTCTCCTTTCCATCCTATTTGCAAGATGAAAGTTAGTCTTACTAGAACACGGTTGACATCATGCCATGACATCCCTGCTTAAAAACCTACAATGGCTTCCTACTGCCTAATATCAAGGTCAAATTCCTCTTCCTAGGTCAAAAGCATTTCCATAATTTTTTCCCTTTTTATCTACTCCACTTAATTTCTTACCTTTTCTTTACTGCATAACCTTTATTTAATTAGGCTGGTTTTTCCCAGGCTACCCTCCCACCCTCAGGAGTATTACAACTACTTACTAATATCTTTTAAACCTCTCCTGCCAGGTACTCACGAAGTTAGGTATGACCATGTGACCTTCTCTGGCCAATGAATTCTAAGCAGACAGAAGTGACATGTATTACCTCTGGGTGGAAGTATTTAAGAGACAATGCAGTTTTCTCATATCCTCTCCTCTTTGCCACAAAGACCTATAATCTTCCAAATGGTAGCAACTCCATTGCCCTGGATCCCTAAGTGAAGATGAGTTTCAACAGATTCCTCCTACTGGTGTGTGATGAACATTAGCATGAACAGAACATATACTCCACTGCTTATGTCACTGAGATTTGGGGGGTGGTTGTTACTGTATCCTAACCTAGCCCATCCTAACTAATACACTCACTGTGCTGGTTCCTGTCTCCAAGACTTTTTATTATAAACATGTCCTCTCTTTACTTCCTCCTACTTTTTGAAGTTCTGCTCAGGCTTCTGGACCCAGCACAAGTTCTCTTCCTCCAAATGGCCTTCCCCATTTATCCCATACCACAATGGTCTCCCCTTTCTCTATATGGATATGTACCCTCATACAGTTTAACCTTTGATTCAACAGTGACCAGATACTTATTGAACTCCTTGTGTTGACAACTGCCTTAGATACAAAAGCAGATGAGACATGATTCTTGTTACCACGAAGGTAAGGTATATTCACCAGAGGGATACAATTAGAAAATCATACAGTAATAGAAGATGAGACAAAAGTTGTCAGAATGCAAAAATGGCTCATTGCTAAGCCAGTGGCATAAATATGTAGTGCCAATAATGTAACTAAAGGCATCCGGGAAAGCTTTTAGGAAGTTAAGAGCTCCCTTGAGTAGTGGCCAGAAGGAAGGACATTTTAGGTAGGGACTTAGAGCACAAGTATGGAAAAGAAACACTTAAAGTTGGGTCTGTTCATTAAAAAAGTTTATTAGAAAAAAACTAGCATAAGAAAATACTGGAAGAAAATAACAGAAAGGCAGTTGGAGTCAGATTTTGCTGAGTCATATGCTGAAGAGTTTGAGCTTCTTCCTGCAGGAATGAACAGCTGCTAAGCTGTCCACAGCAGAAAGTAACATGCAGAGAGCACTTTATTGGGGTGATCTATCTGACATTTACAAAATAGATGGATTGAATCAGGTTAAGAGAATGGAAGCAATATCTAATATATAATTCCCCTCAAATTTAATAAATACTAATGTTGTCTCTCCAATTACTGTGTATCAGTTAGCTATTGCTGTATAACAAGTCACCCCCAAATTTAGTTGCTTAAAACAATAAGCATGTATTACCAATCACAAATGTCTGGGTCTGCTGGGTTGTTCTTCTGGCCTTGGCAGGACTCACAGGTGCATGTAGTCGGCTGCTGGTTGGGTAGATAGGCAAGTCTGTTGATGTTAGCTAAGCTTTTTCACATGTTTTGAAGGTGACTGACTACAGACTGATCTAGGATGGTCTCCACTGAGACAACTGGGCTCTCCAGGTGATTTCTCACTCCCAGCAGGCTAGCTGAGACTTGTATGGTAATGGCAGGTGTCCAAGAGAACAGGCAGAAGCGCATAAGGCCTCTTCAGGCCTGACCTAGGAAATGGCACAACAGTATTTCCGTTTCATTCTACTTGCCAAAGCAAGTCACAAGTCCAACTCAAATTCAAGATGTGAGGAAGTAGATACAAAGTCACACTGTAAAGGTGGGGCCACAACCAGCCCATTAGCTGGGAAGGAAAGATACAGGAACTAGGCATTTTCTCCCACCCTTTATTCATGCTCACTTTATTCTGTTATAAGCTGGGGTGTTACATTATTATACTCACCATTTTACAGATGAGGAAATGGGGCTTCCACATGGTTAGTAATTCACCTAAGATCATATATAACTGAGCAGTGTAATCAGTATCTGAAATTCAGTCTGAGCCCAAGCCCATGGAATTTTGCTTTTTGATAGAGATCATTATATTGAGAAAGAGAGAGTGAAAATCAATGGTAAAGGAGAAAGAACATATTGCTGAGGTCAAAAGAGTTAAATTCAAGTACCAGCTATGTTTGTTTCTTTATCTAATATATCCAGCTGTCTTACAGAGGCTAACATAAAAACAAAAACATCTACACGCATAAAAGTATTTTGAAAACTACAAAATTCTGTACAAAATAGAATATATCCTTATTGTAATGTTTAACATCTTTATAGAATCTGGAATAAGTCTGTATAGAAGATGAACAACATCCTCCTGGGAAAAAGGGCATTTATTATCTAAAATTATCTAAAATATGCCATGCCAAAAGAACCTCCAAAAAATAGGCCAAATATCTTTATATCTTCTGCTTATGAGAAATTTAAGTAAAAATTTGTGGCTGTTAAGAAATTATTTTTAATATTTTTAAGGCATGATAATTCTGTTGCAGTTGCTGCTTTGCTAAAGAGTTCTTATTTTTTAAAGTGTAGTAGTGATGGGTGAAATTATATGAAGTCAGAGATGTTTCCAGAAAATTTAGAAGGTATAGGTGAAAGATTAGCTATGATTAACTATTGAAGCTGAATAATGGGCCCTTTTATGTCTGTTGGAAATAATAAGAAATTTGTATGAAAGAAAAGTTTTTCTGTTTACTTAAAATCTTCCAAATAAGTGTAGCTGTCCTTCCTTTAAAATAAAAGCTCTTTGCATCTGATATTTCAGAAATATTCCCAGAGCAATAGGCATGACCTGTAGAGTCTGGATATTGTTTCTTTCAACATGAAAACCAATTGCCAAAGAAAATAAAACAAAACCCAAATTACCATCTTTTCTCAATAGCCACAGCGAGAGTTCCCTAAGCTATTTCTCGAACTTAATTCCCAACTCTCATTTTAACGTCAGGTTTCAACCTTACACATTAACCACTGCAATCTTACTCCACCCTTGCTATCTGTTCTTAGCAATCGTCTGTTCACCGTTGTCTGAGCCACCCTCGCACAATCTGTTCTTCTGGGTAGCAAAATATGGAGCAAGGCTTGTGTTGATTTTGTGCAGCCCACATTCCTGGAATGTTAGCACTGAGCACAGAATTTGACCTGTAACACAATGAGGAAAGAGTTCAAATGCAAACTCCAAAGATATCCATCCCACAGAATAAATGCCAATAAGCAATTTCCTTTTCCCAGCCTACCAGAGATTTTTAGCAGATAGCCCATAACAGACAGAACCTGTGCCAATATTTTATAACCCATAAAATTTCTTCAAGCAGTTGTACAGATTTCCAGCCATCCTTTGATCAGTCTTTGTAACAGTGACTCCGGGCTTTTGCCTAAAAATGATTCCTAGATCTCGATATATATATATACAATGGAAAAGATCTGCCCTTCAGAAAGTCTCTCATTAAAGCGCTAATCTGTTCCACCACATTCTTCCGAGACACAGCGATCAGCACCCGAGCCGGACTCCATGGCCAGCCCTAATAAGACTGATAGAAACAGCTTAAGTAATTGGATTGCTATATGGGATTGAATGTCTGACAACAAAAGATAGCCATCTCTATTCGACCACCCTATCTTTGTTCCCACAATGAATTCATTTAGCAATGCACTTAGAGGCTCCCAGGCCCGGGGAGAAATGACAGACTAGGGACACAAAAGCTGGGCCAGCTGATGAGCCCAGAGACAGAGACTGTGCGATTCCAAAAAGTGAATTACAGGGAACACAGGCAGCACACAAAGAGTTGTTGAATCATTATCATAATCACATTACTGCACTGGTCCCCAGTTCCCGGCCGAGGGTAGTGTAGGCTACTTCTCATTCTGACCACGGACTTCATACTTGTTTGCCACCTGCAATCTACTGTACATGACTTCCTGGCTGATACACTCTGAAGCCCAGCTAGTTCCTATCTCCTAGACATATTTTTTACTTTTAATATTTTTTGCATCCAAAGAGACTGACTGTATAGAAATGTTCAAGTAGTCAGGGTAGAAGATGTTGGTGCTAAAATGATGTCATATTTGTCTCCAAATTTATGACTTGGGAAAGCACTGTCATCCATTACAACATAATTGCAATGTCAAAATCATATTTTGACATATAATTTCAGATAGGTCTAAACAGGGTTAATATAAACCAAAATGTTGATTTATAAGTTTAGGTAGGTCTAAAGAAGGTTAATATAAATTAGAATATTGAGAGCTAAAGCTGGTTCTACAGCAAAATGCAGCAAATAGTATCCACACTCAGTGAGTCTGAAGCAACATTCCCAGTTCATATTTTCCTAGAAGCTTTGACATATTTATTTCTTGACCACTGGGTATTTCATTTCCTCAGCAGTATGGCATAAATTATTTTCACTTTTAACTTCTCTGGGACAGTTTGGGGCTGTGTGGAAAGAATACCAGTCATCACCTCATTTTATAATAAACAGAGACATTGGTACGATAACCATGACCAAAAATGTAATAACACAGCAGCAATAATAAGAGTAGAAATGGCATTATTAAACAATAATTACTCTAGACACACCAACCTAGAGAGAGGATTCTAAATATTTCTAAATGAAGTTCTGATTTAGCCGTACAACATTCTGTAAGAGGGCTTGGGGATCATTCCTGCTACTTTAAAATGGAAAGAAACAGCAAAGCCAGGATGCCTTTGCTTTTTCAAACAGTGGCACCAAAGAAGCCCAAATACAAATGTCTTGACATCTAGTCCAATACTCCAGGTCTTTAAAAAGGATCTTTCAGTCAAGATTCCTTGCCCAACTTGGCAAAGGGATAGAACCGACTTCACAGGCCAAATTGTGACTTTGGATCATAGCTGAAAATACACAGTCATATGTTGTCCAAAGTTGGCATGATTTTCCCTTCTTCACTTATCCTACTGCCAAATGGAGGACATAGTCTCAAGTGCTATAACCATGAAAAAGATTGAAATACTTCTAAGCATGGGTAAAGAACATATTTTTCATTTTGACATAAGTAATGAGCAGAACCATGGAAGGATTTTTATTCAAACCTTCTAAGCAGAGAGTTCTGGGAGCTTTGCTGATTTCTTGGCGGAGAATTTTTCAGAGGAAAGGACATTTCTGAGTTTCCAATCCGGGAGGTCACTCCTTCAGTGGAAAGCCATGGTTCATCAGCGCAGCCTACAACCGCGTACCATACCTGTGACCATCATATCTGGCAAAACTGAAGTTACTGTGATAAAAGAAGCTTCAAATTCAAAAAAACATCCCAAATGCCCGCTTAAAATGTCTTCCTTTCTTTTTAGTTTCTAAAAGGGACTGAAGTCACAATCAATCTGTATATAAGAAAATCAAGAGCAATAATATTTGCCATATCTTTAAGCATGACTGCTGTGTAGGACAGGACAGGGGGTCCTACTCCTTACCCCATGCCAGTCCACCCCTCCCCCCACATCTATGCCTCAGGCTCCTCCATTTCCAACATTCATTTCTCACTTACCATGCCCTGTCTCTACTGAACACTGTTTTCCTTTTTTCAACACCATGTATTTCTTCCCTCCTTCCCTGGATCATAAAACCCTCAAGCAGCGTGGAGTGGTGTATAGTGAACACATTTCTCTCAGTTCCCAGCACAGAATGGCATTCCCAAGCATGTCACTGACCAGTTAGGATGGAGGTTAAAACACCAGACAGACAGAATTTGCCACACTGATATGCAATGTAAATATGAAATCATGGCTTACCTTTGAGGTCATCATCAATTTACCTAGAACATAAGAAAACAATAAGCTTTTAGTTCCAGTATTTGCAGTCTTTCTAAATCACCAAAGGTATGACTAGGACATAGCCATAGCTTTGTATAAACCCCAAACCTGACAGCTACTCACAGGGTTACAGGAAATTTGTGTCTACACAGACAGGACCTCTGTCTTGGACCAGTAAATACCTACTGCCTCTGTGACTAATGGTGAAATCACCCCTTTCCTGAGACCACACCCTGGCTCCTCTCCCATCTTCTCTGGGTGATGCAGACAGGCAGGACATGGTTGAAGACAGGTAGACATATGTCTCCCTACCCCCAGTCATTTTACTTTTCCCTTCTTTCTTAGCCATCTTCCTCAGCTTTGCCACCAGCCCCTGCATTTTTTTTTCCTTATATAAACTATTATTTATTTTACATTAAAAAAGATATAAGAATTTGTCCTCAGGGTCATGCATAGAAGTTTAGCTACAAGTTGAAAGGCTGTTCGGCAGCTTGGAATGTTGGGTTTGTGATCTTAACAATGAGTGTACAGGCAGCTCATGTCACTCAGTGGTCTCTGCAATGTATGATCCTTTGAGCAGTTCTGGAGGCTGGAAAGACAAAGACCAAGGTGATAGCCAGTTTGGTTCCTAGCAAGAGCTCTCTTCCTGGCTTACTGATGGCTGCCTTCTTGCCAGTTTCTGCATGGCGATGGAAGACAAGACCGTTTCTTCTTTGAAAGGGGTCTAGAAATCTGTGATTAAAGGGCCTTTCCCCACCACCTTGCAGCATCTGCTAGGCCCCTGGATGAAGCCCTAAAAAGAGCCCAGGCTGATTTCTCCCCTTTACCCTTTTGCCTAGGGAATTTCCAGGCCTGGTTGTCACCTGTAAGTTGTCTGCCTCCCAGGCTCTTATCTGATTTTCTAGGCCTTTCCCATCTAGCACAACATAGATACTATGCATTGACAGCCTGAAATATGCAGGCAACATTGGGTCTGCAAATGAATTTTCTTTACACTCTACACTTTTGTTGTTGTTGTTTTATAAATTCATCACCAACATTTGAAAATCAAGAGATTTTATGTATCAGTTGAGAAGTCTCACTGCTCCTTAGAAACGGGATGGCTTGACCGCCCCTGGTCTGCATTCCCACCTGGCACCATTTAGGCATGGAAGCAATGCTTCCCTTCTCCACTCCCCATCACTCCTCACTCTTGTGCACCCAGGCCCTTGTATTCAGGTATGTACCTGCCATGGCAGAAACTGGATAGCAGTTCACAAAACACAATTCCTCTTCTTTCTGAACACACGACTATCTCCCATCCTCCCTTGCAGTTAGGTGTGGTCATATGTGTGGAAATGTGGTCATGTGACTATATTCTGGTCAATTGAATGTAAGGGGTCACCTTATGGTGAGTGCCATAAAATCTCTCACATGTGATCATCGATGCTCTTTTCTCCTCCACTTGATGCAATCAAGCCACGTGTTGAAAACAGAAAAATGTTGGGTTGGGAGATCCACCTGCAAGAAATGAAACTACTTTTATCATCTTTGAGTTATTATGCATTTTGAGTTCTTCTGTTACAGCAGCTAACACGACCTCAACACACCTGCCTTTGAACTTCATAGGAAGTTTGTGACATGATTTAATGCCTCACCTTATGTTGATCCAGCCATGACTAATCTCTCTGAAATGTACCATTTCTTATAGAAATCTACCCACCATGAACTTCAAAAGACATACTTACCTCCTGGACCTCCTTAGTAATTAGCTTTTTCTAACAACATTAATTTGTGCAGCTATGATTGTGTCTGGATTTGCCTAGCCCTTAACTTAAATCTCCATCTTATACCCTAGAAAGTTCTGGCTCTGATCTCCATGACCTTCTTTTTGGAAAAGTAATGGACAGTTATGAACAACAGAGTTAAAATAAATATAATCACAGTCCTTGGAATCTGAAGAGATGCACTAAGGTAGTCTGGTCCATCAGTAAAAATTTTTTTCCAAGGTAACCAAGGTTTAGAAAACAAAAAAGACTTGCCTAAAATTACACAGACAGAAGATAATAGAGAGAAGAATCAAGTTCTCCTTTTTGCTTCTTAATGCATTGTGCTTGACAACATTATCCTTAACCTCTGATTGCAACCCAGAATTATTTTGCTTTTCTCCACCCACACACAATTTATGGAACGTTTGTCATGTGCCAAGTACTATCTGAGTTATTTACATACATTTTTTAAACTTTAATTTCAGAACAAATACATGAGGCTATATTATTATTTCTATTTTTAAGATATGAAAAGCAAGAGGTTAATGAAATTTTTCAAGATCGCACAGCTAGGAAATGGAAGTTAGGGTCTAGCTCAAAAACCCATGTTCCTAAAAGCCATGTTGTATTTGCTCATTGCAATCTTACCCTTCTCCCTAGAGGAGCACTTTTGTGTCAGTTAGCTTTTCCTGGGAAACAAAGCACAAAAAACATGGTGGCTTAAAACAACCATCACTTCTTTATCCCATGATACTGTGGGGTAGCAAATTTGGGCTAGGCTCAGGAGCACATTTCTTCTGCTGGTCTTGGCTGGGCTCACTCATGTGTGTGAGCCCAGTTAGCTGGTGGCTAGATGAGTTAGATGGCCTCATGCTCATATCTGAGACCTTGGCTGGGAGAGCCAGGATGACTGACATGGCAGGGCCTCTCTCCATATGTTCTCTTATCCTCTAGCAGTCCAGCCAAAGCTTGTTCCCATGGTGATGGTTGCAGTTCCCAGGAGCCTGAGAGCATCAAGAAAGGCAAGTACCAAAGCACAAGTACTTTTCAATTTTCTGCTTGTGTCATATTTGCAACTAGTCCACTGGCCAAAGCAAGTCACAAGCTAACCCCAGTTGCAAAAATGATGAGCAGACCTTCAAAATTATACTGCAAGTGGCATGCAGAATGGGATGGAAATAACTGATGGACATTTTTGTTTTTTTTTTTTAGATGGGGGTAGGAGTTTATTAATTAATTTTATTATTTATTTTTGCTGTGTTGGGTCTTCGTTTCTGTGCGAGGGCTTTCTCTGGTTTTTGGCAAGCGGGGGCCGCTCTTCATCGCGGTGCGCAGGCCTCTCACTGTCGTGGCCTCTCTTGTTGCGGAGCACAGGCTCCAGACGCGCAGGTTCAGTAGTTGTGGCTCACGGGCCTAGTTGCTCCACGGCCTGTGGGATCCTCCCAGACCAGGGCTCGAACCCGTGTCCCCTGCATTAGCAGGCAGACTCTCAACACTGTGCCACCAGGGAAGCCCTGATGGACATTTTTAATATTTCAAGTAATTGAATAGTTTTCTTCCAGTATTTACCTCCATATTTCTAAATAATACATGTATATGGCTACCTCTTAAGTAATCAATTTCAAATATGATCTTCTGGTTCATTACTATAACAATTAAGAATTTAGCTCTTTGGGCTTCCCTGGTGGTGCAGTGGTTGAGAGTCCGCCTGCCGATGCAGGGGACACGGGTTCCTGCCCCGGTCCGGGAGAATCCCACATGCCGCGGAGCGGCTGGGTCTGTGAGCCATGGCCGCTGAGCCTGCGCGTCCGGAGCCTGCGCTCCACAGCGGGAGAGGCCACAACAGTCAGAGGCCCGCGTACCACAAAAAAAAAAAAAAAAAATTAGCTCTTTTATCCCCTTCCTTACTACAAAAAGTTTGTATACCTTTCACTCAAATTCCCTAAATATTGAGTTAACATAACTGATATATAAATATATACATATATATATATATACATTTATGTACATACATACACTTGTATACATATATACACATATATTTACATATATATATATATATATTTGACACTTGAATAACATGGGATTGAACTGTGTGGTTCCACTTACATGCAGAAGTTTTTTTAATAGTAAATATCGCAGTCCTACATGATCCACAGTTAGTTGAACCCGCAGATTTGGAAACGTGGATACAGAGGAATCAAAGATACAGAGGGCTGACTCTAAATTCTATGTGGATTTTTTATTATGCGAGGGTGGGTGCCCCTAACCCCCGCATTGTATTATTCGAGGGTCATGATATATGTATATATATATATGGCATGCTTCTACTTCTACCATAGAGAATATGATAGAAGTATATATATATATATATATATATATATATACACACACATTTATATATATGTGTATATATATACATATATATATATAAACACTGTGATAGTATATATTTTCTCTAGATTATTTCAGAATAAGTTACAACAGACATGATGCTTCTTTACCCTTTAATATTTTGGTGTGTATTTCCAAAATCAAGGCTTACATAACCAACCATGTGATTATTAAAAATCAGGAAATTAGGACTTCCCTGGTGGCACAGTGGTTAAGAATCCACCTGCCAATGCAGGGAACACCGGTTTGATCCCTGGTCCGGGAAGATTCCACATGCCGAGGAGCAACTGAGCCCGTGAGCCACAGCTACTGAAGCCCGCGTACCTAGAGCCCATGCTCCACAACAAGAGAAGCCACCGCAATGAGAAGCCCGCACACTGCAATGAAGAGTAGCCCCTGCTTGCTGCAACTAGAGAAAGCCTGTGCACAGCAACAAAGACCCAATGCAGTCAAAACATAAAATTAAAAAAAAAAATTTTTTTTAATCAGGAAATTAACTTTACAATACTATCACCTGGTCTGTTTCATACTGCCCAATATGCAGCCATTAACCACATATGACTATTTATAGTTAAATTAAACTAACTAAATTGAAGCATTCAGTTCCTTGGTCAGACTAGCCATATTTAAAGTGCTCAGTAGCCATATATGCCTAGAGACTATTATTGATATAATGGATCACGCAGAAAACATTTCCATCATCACAGAAAGGCTCATTGGACAGTGTTGATCTATATCTTTCAAGTCCTGTTAGGATAAAATTACAGATTTATAGAAATGAAATCTGTATGTGTTATAGGATTGTAGTCACAAGGTAGTAATTATTACCTCCAGTTTTTAGATAGGGAGACAAAATTAGAATAGTGAACTGGGTCCATGGCTATATATTAAATCAATTCTATAGGCAAGGATTAGAATCCAAATTCGATCATTTGAAAGACTTTTTTCTTACCATGATATCATACTCCATTCTCAAGAATGTCCACATCTTAGGCTGCATTCTCTAGAAGCAGAGCCTGAGGCAAGGACTCATGTGTCCAAGTTGATTAAGCTCTTCCTTTATTCAGGAACCATTTCCTGGAGAAATAGTAAAGGGATGGGGGAACAGGACAGGGGAAAGGAGCCATGGGAGGTGGAGATTTCAGAAAGTCCCAGCCACAGTCTGATTCTGCAGGCCACTCTGGGGCATAAATGATAGCACAGGCTTTGTCCCACCTGGAGGCAAGGGAGCTAGGCTTTCACATGCCCACGCTGTCAGTCATTGGCTCCAGGCTACACCAGTAGACATAAACTTCCAGGTTCTTCTGGATCCCTGCTTGTAGTATGAGCAGAGCAGTGACAATAGCCCGAGGGCGATCCTCTGAAGAAAGTCAGTAGTTTCTTCAAAGCATCAAAGCACAGAGAGGCTGAGGCATGAGCACCCTCACCCAGTGGAAGGGATCCAAGGACATCAGGAGTAACCCCAACAGAAACCATGACAGAGTATTCTACCTATTTGTACAGTGTGTTCATTAAACATCTCTCCATGTGACCTTTTGTATAACTAAAACTTGAAAATCTAGCTAGTTCAGAAATAACTGCTCACTTAATAACCCTGGCCTATTTCCATGAGATATTTGCTTGAGACTATAATATCAGTTGAGGAATTATGGGTGTGGTGGATGGGGCCACTCTTGATAAGGAACATAAAATCAAAGGGCAGGAATCATGGAAAACTGATCCAGGTACATCCTAGTACAAACCAGTCTGTTTGGTGGAGTGGAATCCCTCTGCTGGACTTCTGTCTTCCCCTTCCACCCAGAATACAGAAATCCACACAAACTAGTGTAAGTAAAGAGGGGATTGTTTTTATGACACAAGAGTGCCTCAGATAACTCAAGATGACAAAATTCAGTGGGGCATTTTGAAGAAGCTGGAGAACCACTGGGAACAGACTCCATCTCCTCGTTCTCTTTTTCCTCCTTTCCTACCCCAGTACCCAAGTCCACAGGCCACGCTGGCTCCAGAAGCAGATCCAGAAATACAAATGTCTCATTCTCTGAGTTACTTAAATTCTCAGCCAGGACAGAATCTGATTGGCCCAGTTCCCATGTCACTTGTTCCCCTCTGGTCCAATCCCCAGAGACCATGGAGAGTGGAATTGTCTGTGTAAAGAGGGCCAGAGCTGCAGATTAAAATAAATGAGTTAGCAGACTATTTTTTCCAAAAATGGCCTCAGTGATATTTCTGGTCCCTTATACTCTTCAGAACCTTGACACTTCTCAATTTGAGAAGTGAAGTCTGAGTTCCCGTCTCTTGAATCAAGACTGGAGCTTTTGATATCTCTGACCAACCAATAGAATATGGCAGCAATGGTGTGATGAAATGTCCAAGGCTGCTAGTCCATTAAAAAGGGACAGTTTCTGCCTGATGCTCACTTCTCTCTCTCTCTGTCTCTTTCTCTCCCAGCTCATACTTGGGAACCCGGCTACCAGCCTGTGAGAAAACCTAGGCCCCATGGAAAGGTCAGCGGATGATGTTCCCTCCGACAGTCCCACCAAAGGCCCCGCGACCAGTGTCCACCATGAGACATCTTCAGAGGATTTCCAGCCCAGTCTTCAAGCTTCTCCATAGGACCCTGAACCCAGCAGAGTCGTGAGCTGTTCCCACCAAACCCTGCCCAAATTACAGATCCGTAAGTAGAATATATATTGTTATGAATGAATGAATGAGTGAATGAGTATTGTTGCTGTTGCTGGTTTTAGCCATTCGTTTATGGGGAATGTGTAGGGCAGCCTAAGTAACTCATTTCAACAAGCTTCGGCATTCCCATCTTGTCCCTCATTGGATCCATGATGATATCTTGATTTCTGATGACCCCCATGCTATGATTTCCTTGCCTGGTCTCCTCACCTCACTACCACTCAAGCCAAGCATGCCGCTGAGGGCCTGAGGAAGAGCAGCTTCTCAATATTACATTGTTTCTATTCTATTGAGGAGGATTTGGGATCCTCCCAGAATATGCAGGACGGGGGGAAGAAAAGACAACCATGTACACTGTAAGCAAAGAATGTGAAGAACAACCAAAGACAAAGCCATTCAGCTTCGCCAGGTGTAGGCTTCTGAGTTTTTATTTCTATTTGTTGGCATAACAAAGTATATAGGGGAAAATCTGAAGCCTCTCTCCCTCAAAAAAAAATACCAAATGCAAAGATTCGTTCAAATATACTATTGTCCAAAACCACTTAGATGTCGTTCCTCCTTGAATCACTCCTGATCCAAGACCCATGGGTTCTTAAAATGCCAGAAGCACATCTCACACACTTTTCTGGAGGGAAACCCCCAGCTCCATCACACTGCAGGAAAGCTGGCAACACGCACATCCTTTCTTATTACATTGGCAAGTGGTAGCATCCCGGACCTCATCCTACTTTATTTTTAAAACATCATTAACTCATTAACCAATGGAGTTTACATGGGGCTACTATTTCCAAGGAGTTTCGTGGTGGTCTGGGGACAATATCCCTCTGAGGACAGGCTGCACTGTCCAGTACAGTGGTTCTCAAAGTGTGACCCCTGGACCAGTAGGGTCAGCGTCACCTGAGAACATGCTAGAGATGCAAATCCCTGGACCCGTCCAGAGCTATTGGATTGGAAACTCTAGGGATGGTCCCAGAAATCCGTGTTTTCCTGAGCACCTGAGGTGATTCTGATACACGTTAGAGTTTGAGAACCACTGGTGTAATCAGGTCCCGTCAGAAATCACACCAGACTGGAAAGAGAATATAATAGAAAGAATTGTCAACCAAGCAAAAAGTTCTAACTAGTAACTGAAGAGGCAAAAAGGGAAGGCCAAGGCCTCAAGGAGACAGCAACTGGAGGAAGCAGCCCGCCCTCCCAGGACTGGGGGAACAAAGGCAAGAGATCAGAATTATTAAAACTTAGATGGAGGAGAGGAGGGTTCCTGTGGAACTGAGAATGGGTCACTGAGAAGGATCAGGGCTCAGCCACTCCAGTGGGCGAGACCCAGGCTTCTGAGAAGGGGCTCTGGCGGCCAGTGCCAAGTGTCTGAGGGGGTGCGATGAAGCCTGGTTCTGTTAGTGGGAAATAAACAGCAAACTGCAATTAACTCCTGCTGCCACAGAGAACAAAGGATGCTCAGGTGATGCTCACCAAACCAAGAAGCCCCTTCTCCCTCCTCCAGCCTTGCAGTCTCAACCTAGCACCCCCTACTGGCAGCAACTGGCAAAGCTGAACTGGGGTTAACAGGGTCTGAGTCCCAGCATCACAGAGTATGTAAGGGAACTCAGAGCTGAGAGACAATAGCCTAATAACTGTCAAGGTTATTTGGAGCTATGGTTTCCAAGGAGTCTTACGTGGTCTCAGGAAAAGTTCTGACTTGAGACAGGCTGCCCATTGTCTAGAAATGTGACACACACTGTACATTGAGCAGTTGGTGGTGACTCACTGACGTGTGTGTGTGTGTGTGTGTGTGTGTGTGTGTGTGTGTGTGTGTTGGTGGGGTGCAGGGTGCATTTTTGTTGGCCTTTCATGGCAAAATGGCCAGGGATACTTTCCCCAACTGCAGAGGATGAAGGCTAGAGAAGGAAGAATGAGAGTGGCCAGCTGAATGAGCAAGGATCCTGGGTGAGGGGAAGGAACTGAATGATACTGGGGACTCAGAGCCTTCTGATGCTTTCGAGAATGAAAAGTGCAGCAGAGTTTCCTGCTTCTATCTTCCTGGAACATCAACATTCCCAAGAAATGATAACTCCTTATATTTCCATGGAGCTGGGACAGGCCTGGCAAGCATGCTTTGTGGCTATTTCAGAGAGCTGCCTCCTGAGCTTTAAAAAGAGAAGATGACCCATCCTTGAGGCCTACTGGCAGCTGGAAGCCACAGCTCCAGCCCTTATCGCACAGGCCCTGTCAGCTCCCCCATCATTGTCAAGGCAGCACTGCCATGGGAGCTAAGATATGTCTCTCTTTCTCCCATGCTCTGGCTCTTTCAGGAAACAGAATGCATGATGCTTAGTGGAGAAAGATGCATAACTTTCAATGAAATTGAAAAGAAATTTTGAGGGAGAAGAAAATAAATCACTTGTCGGGCAGTGGAGAATAATGAGAACTTCCTCCTGAGGGTCACAGACCCCTGGAGATCCCTTCATATTTCTCAGTCAGCTCTAGCCCAAGCTTCTACCATGTCTCAGGAAACCCCAAGAAGATGCATTGGGAAATCCTGGCAATAAGACACTTTTTACAGAAAGAAAATGATGGTAAAAAGAAGATACATTGTATACTGGGCCTTGGGCCACACTTCCTTGGCAATTCTTAGAACTCCAGGTTTTCTTAACACTTGAGATTGATGCCTACTCTAAAACTTGTCTTTAAAGCATTTGATAACATGTAGAACAACTGCTTTGTCTTAGTTCACACCCAGCTCTGAATCAAAACGAATTTAAAAGATTTTTTTCAAGGAAAGCCTACTTCTCTTACCTCTTTGTGGAGAGGGAATAATCAGACTATTATGGTTTGACGTAGCATCCAGTTTTGGAAGGCTCCCTATGTGTTTATGTTCTAGGCTTAAGGTTATATTCATAGACTTTCTTCTAATTTATACATTTTATCTCTTGATCAAAATGCTAACTCAAACTTCCAGCCCCACCTCTTTTATGAGACCTTCTCCAACCAAACACTCCACCTATCGCTTCTTCCCTCTTCTGTACTACTCAGCATCAGCTAGCTCTGATGATGATTGATACTTCATCTGTCTTGCTTCCTCAGTGAAAATGTGAGATCCAAAGGCAAGAACCATGTTTTATACAGTCCCCTGAGCACCTAAGACATCTTCAACTGGGAGCATATATGTGAATGCACATGTCAGAGTTCTTGGTGGCAAACAACAGAAATTGACAGCAATGAAAATATAAGAATCTCACAAAAGATATGCAAGTATTTTATAGACAAATACAATATAGACAAATGCTTTATTGAAGGGCATTAATAAATAACGTTAATAGACAAAGTAATATACCATGTTCATGGATGGGAAGACAAAATCATAAAAATGTTAATCAGCAAATTAAAATATAATTTTAATGTAATTCCAATAAAAATGTCCATATGGTTTTTCATGAACCTTAATAGTCAGATTATAAAATCTACATAGAAGAGCAAAGGCCCAACATAGCCAAGTCAGTCTTTAAGGAGAAGAATGAGGATGAATGGAGAAACTCATTTCCCCAAATCTAATATTTTTATGTGTAGTGATAGGGATGAATGCAGTGTAGTAATGCACAAGGATAAACAAAGGTCAATGGAAGAGAATAGAGACTCTTGAAACTGTCCCATTTATACATGAAAATGTGACATGTAACAGATGAGGCACCATAGATTATTGAGGAAACAATTGACTATGTATTTATGTTGCAGGTAGGACAGCTCATTACACACAAAATTATATCCCTGCTCTACGCTGTACACAAAAGCCTATTCCAGGTGGTCTAAAGGCCTAATGTTGACAATATAGGAGAATCTGTTTATGATTTGAGGGTAAGGAAGATTTTCCTAACAACATACCAAACTCTTCCACACAAATCACAAAAATAGAGATTAATAAATTCAACTACATTAAAAGTTAACATTTCTGTATATTACAAGACAGCATTAAAAAATAAAAAGTCAAGCCACAGATTGGAAGAGGATATTTACAATGCTTGTCATGGTCAAGGATCACTATATGGAATAGATAATTCACCCTTACAAATATGCAAGAGAAAGACAAACAATTCATAAGGGGGAAAAAATGGTCAAAAGATGCGATTTACTGAAGAGGAAATTCAAATGTCCAGTCATCATCTAGAAAGGTAATCTTTTTCACAAGTAGTCAGGAAAGTGCAAATTCAAACAAAGTACCATTTCCCAGCCATCAAAATTCAGTAAAAATAAATAAATAAGTATGATATAGGAAGAATACGAAACAATAGGACACAGAATTATTACTACACAGTGGCAGGAGTGGAAATTGAGGCAACCACTCTGGAGAGCAACTTGGCACCAGCCAATATATTTGAAGATAAATATGCAGGGACCTGAAATTCTGCTCTGAGGAATAGACCCCAGGAATGCTCCCAGGTGAGGCTAATGCTGCTAAAGGGGCAAGTTACTACAAACTACCTAACAGTCACTGTCAGCTCCCCTTTCCAAACAGGGGTAGTAAATGAGTTAGAAGCTCAACTAAATGTGCACTTAACACCTTGAGGTCTTTAAGGAGGATCCAACACCGCCAAGCATTCATTCCAAGGGTTCTCAAAAAGCCGAAGACACTTAACACTGACAGTTACTTTGACTCTTAAATAGTGAGTAATAGCAACCAATAGCAGTCCAGGTCTCCGGTAGCCACTCAGCACCTCACTATCAGAACACAGATAGGATTTTAAATGAGCTTAATTCCCAAAGATAAAATGTCCTAAGACTGGTTTTGCACCTTGCTAACTATGATTCAACTGAGACTTTGACCCAAAAAAAACTTTAACACCAGGGAAGAGGACAGCCTCTGAATGAAGATGTCATCCGGTCAACAATTTTAAAGATGCACCTCACCTGGGAACACTCTAAATAGAACCAGGTTTGCCAGAGTGAAAAGGCCCAGCTTTTGACATGGAACGCTCAGAGACCACTGTGATTTGGGTTCCACCTTTACAGCCAGAACGGATTCATTAGTCTGTCCACTTTATACCGAGAAAGAGAGAGGCCAAGGCAACCGCAAAAGGTGGGCTAGGCAAGGTTTCCAATAAGGGGCCTATCTTTTGTCCGTTGCTTTTAGTGGCTTCCAGTCTGACCTATTAAAGGTATACCCTTGGCTCCAAAAAAGGGGAAAGAAACTATAGCTTTGTATTCCCAACTCATGTATCTTTGCCTGCAATCTTGCATTCAATTTCAGTGTAATATGAAGAGGCCTATTCTTTTACAAAAAGTTCTCTCTTCCCACCAGGCTTGTTTGTTATTTTATGTCTTTCTGCATCATTTGTAGACTCTGCTTTGATCTGCATTCCTCCTGGATGTGGGGTTTCCTTTTCAGCTACCAAAAGGAAAGCTGGTTTGTTTGAAAATCTGTTTATTTGGATTTTTTTTTTTTTTTTTTTGCTAGCCTAAAGTCCCTATCTTTATCAGGATGAGCAGAGCTCCGTGTCTGCCTGGCTTGAACATCACTCATTTTCCCTAAGGAAAAGGCAACTTGGAAATCATACAACTTGCCTGGTTGTCTTTGGAATATTCTGGGAAAGAATATTCTGGGTTTAGAGGTTTCAGTTTAAAGCTTAAGAGAAGTGATTCTTTACCAGATGTATTTAATCAGCAGTGGAACTTTCAGGTTGAGACTGAAGGGGAAGAAAAAAGAGTTTCCTCTCATTATTTCTCAACTAGGAATTTTCTCAGCAAGCACTGGGAAGAACCTGCAACCTCCACAGAGCAAGGAAATCTAGAACAAGATGGCATCGTTCTCCCTGTCTAGGCCAGCATGGTCGTGTGGACCTATGGAAAAAGAAAGTCAAAGTCATACGAAGGTGACGATATCACTATATCACTGTCTCCAGAATATTTTCCTTTGAAGAGAAAAGTGAACACCTGACTCAGCATTGGGCTACTAGGTTGCAACTAACATCTGGGCTCTGATTAATGAACACTGGCTACATGAACAATCTTGGGTACATTAGGTCCCCTTGGGAAAAAGGAGCCACGGTCACATGATTCGGGATGACTTCCGCAGCGTGGAAGGATGTGGCACACATAGGGCATCATCAGCGAATACATCTAAAGGCACCATGTGAGCATCAGATAATTGCCTTTGATGTGTCTGTCTGGGGGTTGATGGAGGGGGATTATTTTGGGCGGCAGGGCAACCAATCCCATAGCTAACTACTTATGACTTGTAAATGATATTGGCTCTCGACCAATATTTCTTCCCAGGGACAGTTCTTCGGAAGACTGAAGCAGTCGATAGACAAAACACAGGGAGGAAATAAAGGCTGTCTGAACGGGGAATACAGGAGACACTCTCCCACATCCTCCAAATGCCTCTTTGATGGGGAAACAGGATGTGTTCCCCAAGGAGCTCATGAGACAGTCACCTCACAGGATGGCAGTGGCCGGGACCCTCTCTTTGGAGGGTTAGCCAGCAGGATTCAATCTGGGAATGCAAACAAACTTAGGAAAACAATAGGCAGGACAAGGAAGGAATGGGAATTATTTGTCTGTTTTTAATAGAATCCTGCCTTCAAATTGCAGGTTTGCTCTAGGGAAAAAAAAAAAAAAAATCACAGTTTTCTTTAAAGTTACACATGAACAGTTTCTGGCTTCAAAAGACAGAGATCAAAATAAACTCCAGTTGTTGCCTAAGAACCACCTCTTTTTGTGGGGACACTGGGCCTCACTCCATTTAGGCCACCTTGGGACAGGTGGTAAGTCTACAAAATAAGACTGGTTAAGTAAAATGACTCCACACTGAGATTTCTCAGCTATTCAAGCAGTGACAAACCTCAAATAGGAATTAAGATGAACTTGTTTATACCAAACTCTGGGCTGTTCTGATTTCTCAGCTTGGCCATCTGTAGAGGAACCTTTGAGTCTCCGAGAAGCAGCAGAAACTTACACCCCCCTTTGGGTACCAAACCTGAGAAGTCCACATGATTGAAGAAACTACGACTATTTGTTAACCCAGAGAGCTTTTTTTTTAAACAGAACATTGAGATTAGAATTTGCTCCTTAAAAAAGACATTCTATTCACATTATAAGTGTTGTTTGTGAGGTCCAGAAAGAGAGTGGGATGGGGTCAAACTGAACTGAGGATTTCATCCTGGCAGATCCAGGAGAAACACGAGGATCTCCTGTGGAAAGTTTTGGTTTTGAGATACAAGCTACAAAGGAAGCTCAGCAGAGTGGACAAGATGGTCAAAAAGTTTGTTAAGAGAAGAAGCCTGTCTTCCTCTTGACAATCCCCCAGATGCAAAAAACATATATGTGTCATTGGCATACAGACTCTAAATTTACAAAATTTTATAACACTTCTCATCCTCATCTTATGCCTTCATATCTCACGTGCTAAGATGGGACCCAATAAGGAATCGTGGCTCTCCTTGGAAGAACCTTGACATCACACACTGTGGTTTCCACAAAATCGCCTCCAGAAGGACCAACATTTGAGTCCTATTAATAAACTTCCACTGAGAAGCCCCATGTGAGGCCAGAATTCCAACCCACAGCCCCTAGAGAATTTACTAAAGTTCAACCCCCTCCCCTTGGAGGTAAGCAAAGGCACACACCCAGAAATCCTGAGAGCGGCTGAAGCAGGTTGCACAGAGTGTGGACCTCAGACCAGCAGCAACAGCATCTGGAAGCTTGTTAAAAAGCAGATTCTCAGGGCCCACCCCAACCGTGCTGAATCCGCATTGCAGTGGGAGAGGGGAACGAATCTGTCTGACAAATTTTCAAAGCGATTCTTCTGTACATTTAACTGTGAGAAGCACCCCTCCTGGGAGGTCTTCGGGAGCATTTTGGCAGCTGTCGGAGAGGTCAGCCCTGCAGGACTTTATAAATGCAGCAAGGGCGTGGCAGGGGGGCAGGGAGAAGAGAGTGGGCCCCCAGGCCCCCTTTGGAATCGCCAGCGGGTCCTTAGGATGATGCCATCCATCCAACAGGAATGCATTAATTTTGATCTTTAGTGAAACACTGGACCCTGCCTGACAGCCTTCTCATTTTTCCAGTGGTAATGCAAAGGAAGTGCAGGTTCAAGGCCAGAAACCTAAACAAACGCTCTTTACCGGCCTCAAGCTGAGCCTATCTTGACTTCACACACACACACACACACACACACACACACACGCTCAGCTCGCTGTCCTTCCCCAGGTGCGTCCACTCAACCCCAGGACGTGCCCACTGCCACTGACCATGGCTGAGCCCCCCACCCACTCTGCTGTGTTCTCATGGAGAATCGAGCTCCATCCAAAGGTCCGTGTCACTGCTACTCCAGACCCTTCAGTTTCAACTCATATCAACCCAAGAAGTTCTTCATGGAGCGATTATTACATCACCTCCTGCCTCCCAGCCTGGTTACATTCTACGTCACTTCCTCTGAAAGTGCCCAGCAAACAGACTTCCTCAGAGAGAAGAAGTTTCTCGGAGCTCAAACATACCCATCATGATGTCTTTCTTAAAGAACTCTACTAGGCTTAGTTTCCGGAACTTTTAATATTTTTTAGTTCCTACTCCACTCAATCAGAAAAACTTCACTGTTTCTCATTCCCCTCTACCTCTTGATTGACGTTGACCTTTGGTCCTCACACCCCGTGTGTGATAATTGTAACTGCAGCTAAAACGCATGGGGAGCTTACCCTGTGCCAAGCATCATTTTACATACATTCTTTCATTTTCCCAACCACCCTGTGAGAAAGCTACTATTATTATTTCCACTCTACCGATGGGGAAACTGAGGCTTCACTTGCCCAAGATGACACAGCTAATCAATAGCAGAGCTGGGATTCTACCCCAAGTCTATCTTTGATTCTTTATGCTTTATTGCCTCTAGAGGCATAAGAGAAAATACATGTGAAAGTAAGTTGAACTTGCAAAACACGATCCACCAGAAACACATTCTTCTGTGGGCTCTCCCACGCTTTTGGAGTCCTCCGCTATTCAGTCCCATTCCCCATTTAAGCGCTAATGTGGCATTTTCTCAGTTTCTCTCTCACCACCACTGCAGATCCCAGCTGTTATGTGTCCTAAAGCTTCCTCTCACCTAGTTTTCCTGGCCCATTGCACCATGGGACACACATCTGATGGTCCCTCCGTGGTAGAGAAGGCTCTGGTTATGTCATTCGTTCATTTGCCTGCTTAGTAGATAGTTCGTCCAGAACCACGTTTCAACCTCAGCTACACATCGGAAGATTTAAACAGTCTCAGTGCCCAGGCTGCAACCTACACCAATTAAACCAAGGTCTCTGGGGGAGGGACCCAGGCATGGATACTTTTCAAAATTCCCCAGGTGATTCTAATGTGTAACAAAGATCGGGAACACTGACTACAGGCTTCATCTTCCTGCTACTGTCCTAATATTTCTCAAGTACCTTATGATGACAAAACTCTCCAGGATGGCCCTTACACCTGTGTTCCTCCAGTATGCCTCCTGGACCATCCTACATACAGTGGAAGCTTAATAAATGTCACCTGCCAGGGAACTGAGTTTTTTCATGGGGGTCTTATAATAATTTTCCTCATAGGGAAGTCACTCTAAATCAGCCACCTGGGATCACTTATTCTCCAGATCCTACTTGGGTCCCAAAACAAACCAGAAGGAATTTATTCTTTGAAATATGAATATAATTTCCTATGTTATTTTCCTTTCTCTGTAACCGTATGAACTATGGAACTCTTACGAGGAGTCTTCTCCCAGACTGGGAAGACCAGAGAAGATCTGGGAGCCTGTTACTACTGATAAGTATGAATGGGTGTTCTAGAATGAAAAGAGTAGGTTTGTTGATCATTCTGGATGTATCAGTATCTTAGGACCAAATTTCTTAAAATTAAAGAACTTGGCTCTAAGATCTCACACTTCCTGGTGCAGGAGAGAGACCCAAGATACATGGCTGTGATTGACCATGGGTAAAATGGTCTTAAAAGGCTGTTTCACCATGGTTAGGATAAAGTGTAAAAAAATTGGTAGATCCTTAACGTGAATGAGCTATAGGTGAAAGGCTACTCAAATCCCCTCAAACCATCTTTACTTTACCTCTGCAATTTTGGTCTTTTCTGAAGTGAATGCACAGTAAAAGAAAGTCCAGATAGCACTTTTCCTTGAAGACCTTATTTAAATCTCAAACCGGGGTTATGACTGGAGGCTTCTAGATTAGGGGAGAGTCAGCCTCCTGGATAGGATGTCAAATCATGTGACACCTTTCATCTCCCTTCCAACATATGAATTAAGCCCAGGTTTACCTCGGCCGACCGCACCTCAGTGAAAGAGCGAAGAGGATTTTCAACGGGATTAAATGATATGAATAGCTTTCAGGTTTCTACTGGGGCCCGAGCTGCAGGGCGGAGCTGCTGCGGCAGCTGCTCCAAGGGGAGAATAAAGGATTTGCTGGAGCTTTGTGACTCCATGGATCTGCTGAGGATTGATCTGAGGGCCTTTCTTAGCCTCCTTTTGGGGGGAGGAGAAGGGCTTCTTTTCACAGTCACATTGTCTGGCAACAAAGCCTGACCCAGGAGAGTGGTGTTTGAGGGGCTGCACACTTGCTGGGGAGAGAGGTGGGCTCAAAGCCTCCCTCAAAGAGAAGGCACAGAGCTTCAACAGGCGGGTCTAGAAGCTGGGAGGGGCTGGGGAAGGTGAGCCCAGCCTCCCTGGCTTTCCCAGAGCCTCTGACCTCAGCCTCCTCCCGGGTGGCTCGTGCTCCTGGCATTACCCTGCCTGAGATCCCGAGGTGAAGGCTGTCTATACTGCGTGTGTCGAGGGACTGGGGGCAGTGCCTGGCATGCAGCTCAGAAAGATCACTCAGCTACTGCTGGGGGCAGTGAAGAAACGGTGCCACCACTGTGGAAAATAGTTTGCAGTTTCTTACAAACATACACTTACCATGGAACCCAGCAATCCCACTCTTAGGTATTTACCTAAGACAAATGAAAACAGGTTGACACCAAAACTTGCCCTCAAATATTTATAGCAGCTCTCTTCATAAATGCCAGGAACCAAAACAACTCAAAGATCTCTCAGCAGGGGATAGATAAACACATTGCAGTACATCCCTGCAATGGAGCATCACTCAGCAATAAAAAAGGATCCAACTGTTGACACATTGATTAACATGGATGAATCCCAAGTGTATTATATTAAGTGAAAGAAGCCAAACTTAAAAGGTTGCCTGCTGTGTGGCTCCATCTATGTAATGTTCTAGAAAAGGGAACGCTATAGGGCTTGGGGGAGGGGGCTGAATACCAAGTGGCAGCACGAGGGGATGTGGGAGCTAAGGGAATATCCGCATCTTGATTGTAATGGTGATTACACGACTGTGTGCAGGAAAAAGAGTGAACATTACTATATGTAAGTAAAGAAAATAAATCAGTAACAGCTCCGTCATGAAAGATGTGAAGAGAGGTTCTAAAGACTGTCATACAGAGTGAAGTAAGTCAGAAAGAGAAAAACAAATGTCATATATTAACGCATGTATGTGGAATCTAGAAAAATGGTACAGATGAACCGGTTTGCAGGGCAGAAGTTGAGACACAGATGTAGAGAACAAATGTATGGACACCAAGGGGGGAAAGCGGCGGGGGAGTGGTGGTGGTGGTGTGCTGAATTGGGCGACTGGGATTGACATGTATACACTGATGTGGATAAAACTGGTGACTAATAAGAACCTGCTATATAAAAAAATAAATAAAATTAAATTAAAAAATTAAAAAAAAAATACAATAACAGGTGAAGTGATCTTTTTGTTAGATACCAGCACAATAGCAAACCTTGAGGGGAGTCACTAGAATGAGACCAGGGGGCCTCTGAGTGTCTGGCGATTTTCTGTGTCTTTATCTAGAAGCTAGGTATAGAGTGTATTCAGATTATGATTTTTCTGAAATTTGTCATTTCCTTACAAACCATGCATGTTTTTAGTTTAGTTTTGTTTTGTTTTTTAAAGCTGTGGTTTTCTTTTTTTTGAAGATGTTGGGGGTAGGAGTTTACTAATTAATTTATTTATTTTTGCTGCGTTGGGTCTTCGTTTCTGTGCGAGGGCTTTCTCTAGTTGTGGCAAGCGGGGGCCACTCTTCATCGCGGTGCACGGGCCTCTCACTATCGCGGCCTCTCTTGTTGCGGAGCACAGGCTCCAGACGCGCAGGCTCAGTAGTTGTGGCTCACGGGCCTAGTTGCTCCGCGGCATGTGCGATCCTCCCAGACCAGGGCTCGAACCCGTGTCCCCTGCATTAGCAGGCAGATTCTCAACCACTGCGCCACCAGGGAAGCCCTAGCTGTTTTTTATACATAACAAAAAGTAAAAAATATAGACTAGGGAAGGTAATTATAAAAAAAAACAGAGAGGTTTTAAAACCCTCAGGCCTTGTCGCAGCTTTCACTATAATCTCACCCTCCCTCTTCCTGTCGGTGGTCACCAGTGATTGTTCTAGATTCCCATCACATGTTCCCGCAGTCGGTGACCAGGTGACTGTATCCCTGGTTGCTTCCAGGAGGCGATAATTTTAGCATACAGTGGTGGGTTTTCTTACTCTGATGGTCCCAATTGCTTCCCCTCAGCTCTCCCTCCTTTCTCTCATGAAGAATGTGGGGCCTGGGCACCCCTCCTTGGACTCATTCTTTTAATACAGCTCCCCCCTTGTGTTCCCTCTTCAAATTCTTCATTGACAAAATGAAAGGCAAATTGTATTGTGTGGATGACACAATTAAAGGACCATTCAGGACCTCTGCTTCCCGCCAAGGGACATCTCAGGCTTTGTGCTGATGCCAATGGCATTGAGAGCATTGCTCCTCTAAGTGCGTTCTGGGGCCAGCAGCATCAGCATTACCTGGGCTCTCATGAGTAATGCAGACTCTCAGGCCTGCCCCAGACCGATGAATAAGGATCTGCCTTTTAACAAGATGCTCAAGGATTCCCACTCCCTTTTAAAGTTGTCTCGCTCATATTCACTCACCAAGAATTTATTTTTAGCTATTCACATTTATTCTCATCAAGCTATATTCAATTTAGTTTGACTAGAAGCAACATCTTTCTTTCAGCACTCATATTTCATCGGTTTATGTAATAGTGAATTAAATGATGTAATTACAATAACAACTGGCATATACAGTTTTGGGAACTCATCCAAACTGCCTCTTGGAAAATACAACATCCTACCCCTCTTTGGAACAGAACTTAGTCTATTAGCTGCCAGAATTCTCCATGCTGTGGGTTACTGTCAGTATTTATTAAAGAAGGGATGAAGGACATAGGTCAATTCAATGACTAGGTTAAGCAAAGGATGTTACGAGAGTCTCTGTCATGACTTTTTTAGGGGAGCCCGAAAATAATTTATTTTTTGAGATAACGTGAACAGATGCAAGAATTTTTGTACAATAAATGTCACTTGAGCTCACATTTCAGCTTGCTTTCTGAAGTAGAGGCTGCTGAGTTAAGGTTGGTTACCCCAGGCTATGCTTAGCTCACAAAAGTTTACTAGTGGCAATTACCACTCATTGCATGCTTGCAAGCAATTTTTGCGTTTCTGTTTTCTTTAAAATTTCATCCATGGCAACAAAAGCAAAAATAAACAAGTGAGACTACATCAAACTAAAAAGCTTCTGCACAGCAAGGGAAACCATCAATAAAATGAAAGGATAACCTACTGAACGGGAGAAAATAATTGCAAGTCATATATTTGATAAGGGGCTAATACCCAAAATAACTCAAGACAACTCAATCCCAAAAAAAAAAAAAATCCAATTAAAAAATGGTCTGAAGCTCTGAATAGACATTTTTCCAACGAAGACATACAGAAGGCAAACAGGTACATGAAAACGTGCTCATTAATCATCAGGGAAACGCAAATCAAAACCGCAATGAGATATCACCTCACACCTATTAGAGTGGCTATTAATCAGAGACATCAGAAAGAAATAACAAGTGTCAAGGATATGGAGAAAAGGGGACACGTGCACTGTTGGTGAGAATGTAAATTGGTGCAGCCACTATGAAAAACTGTGTGGAGGTTCCTCAAAAAACTAAAAATAGAACTGCTGTATGATCCAGCAATTCCATTTCTGGGTATTTGTCCAAAGAAAACAAAAACACTAATTCAGAAAGATGTTTGCACCCTCCAGGATCACTGCAGCATTATTTACAACAGCTAAGATATGAAGACAACCTAAGTGTCCATGGATGGATGAATGGCTAAAGAAATAGTGATATGTATGTGTGTGTGTGTGTGTGTGTGTGTATAAATATATATATAAATATATATATAATGGAATATTATTCAGCCATAAAAAAGAATAAAATCTTGCCATTTGTGGCAACATGGGTGGACATCAAGGGTATTATGCTAAGTGAAATAAATCAGACAAAGACAAATACCACATAATCTCTCTTATATATGGAATCTTAAAAAAAGGCTCTTAGATACAGAGAATAGACTGGTGATCGCAAGAGGAGGAGTGTGGTGGAGGTAAGAAATGGGTGAACTGTTTCGGTTTTTTTTTTTAGTTTAAATAAACTGAATAAAAATTTTTCAAAAATTTCACCCATGGAGGCCAGATTCTCATCTACCGCCACAATAGTGCTGTATAACAAACCGGCTCCAAACAAGTTGACTTAAAGGAAGCAGTTGTTACTTCTCACAAGTCTGTGAGTTGGCTGGGAGGTTCTGCTGATCTGGGCCAATTCGGCTGAGGTCAGTTGGGCTTCCTGGTGTGTCTGGAGTCAACTGGCGGGTCCAGTGAGACTGGTCAAGGAAGATCTTGGTTGGGACTACTCAGTTTTCCCGCCCATAATGTCTCATCCTCCTGCTGGTTAGCCCAGCTTGTCCCATGACCATGGCAGAGTCTTGAAGCAAGAGGGAAGCAAGTTCTCTGGGCCTGGGCTCCGAGCTGGCCCACCGTCACTTCTGCACTGATTCGTGGCCACAGCAAACCATGAGGCCAATACAGATCCACAAGGTAGGAAGGACTTTAAACTCACATCCCAAAGGGGTAGAGATATGAGGCTGGGACAGGACGTGGTGGTAAAGAGTTGGGACGATTTTTTGCAATTCACCACTCATAGGTTAATTTGTAATTTAAAAAAATATCTTAGAGGTAATTGAGTAATTTTCTAATTGCAACACCTTTGCTAAACAGGTCTACATAGAGTCTTTACTTTAATGAATATATATCAAATGTTTGCATAAGAATATACTGGATTGTTTGTATGACCACCTTACTCTAGGTGTTACTCGTGTGATTTTGATGTCCAGTTTATTCTCATGTCGCTACTAAAGAGTACTGCTTTAATTGTGGGCTAATATGAAGAGGATTTAAAAAAGAAAAACAGAACTGGACATAATATATAATGTTGGATTTGTGCCAGGTGAAGTGTAAATGCAATTTTGAGAGCAGGAAAGGCTAGATGAAGAAAGCTTGAGAAGTAAATTTTTTTTTCTTTTTATTGGTGTATAGTTGCTTTACAATGTTGTGTTAGTTTCTGCTGTACAACAAAGTGAATCAGCTATATGTATACATATATCCCCTCCCTCTTGGGTCTCCATCCCACCCACCCCACCCCCCACATCCTACCCATCTAGGTCATTACGGAGCACCAGCCTGAGCTCCCTGCGCTATACACCAGGTTCCCACTAGCTATCTATTTTATACATGGTAGTGTATATATGTCAACCCCAATCTCCCAATTCATCCCACCACCGCCTCCCCGCCCCATGTCCACACTTCTGTTCTTTATATCTGCCTCTCTATTCCTGCCCTTCAAGTAGGTTCATCTGTACCATTTTTCTAGATTCCACACACATGCGTTAGAGAAGTAAATTTAAACTCCCTGGGTCTAAGCTTATAACCTTATTACTATTATCTGCAGAGTGGAGATCCAGGGTAGGGACAGGCGGAGGAAATCAAGATATTTAAAAAACATTAAGTCTAGTATCTTTTGATAGAAGATTAGTCATATCATTTCTTCTCATAAACCTTACATTTTGAGAAAGCTGAATGGCTTATTTCACTACTTATTTTTTTAAAAAGACTTTTTATAAGTAGCATCCTTCACAAAAAAAGGTGCTTATATCCCATTAGTTTTACTTCCCAGAAAAAGTTTACTGAGTTCATCAAAATCAGCACATTTACATGAGAGGAGAACTCCATTGAAAAAAAAAAATGAAATCCACCGTGCTACTGACCTGGGTAATTACAGCATGTAAACTGGAAGATCAGAGATCTCAGAAAGCTGTGTTGTTAGAGCCTACATTGGGTCAATCTTTAGGCAGGGCGTTTTGTGAACGTTTTCTTGAACAAGAACAATTAAATTGCTAGGAATTTAATCTGTAATCATTTCCACACATGAGAGTTTATTCAGTGATTCAATAATCGTTGCTGAGCAGCTATGAAAAAACAAAAACAAACCAAAAAGCCACCGCACTAGATAGTTGGGGATCATCTTTGGATTAAGCAAAACTCTCAGAAAGCTGTACACTTGGAAGCATGTCATCTTCCTCCCCGGCCCCACCCCCATACCACTTTCTCTGAGCAGTGCTTTGGTGTCAGGTCCTCAATTTTCAGGTGCTTCGTTCTGAGAAACAGTCTAATTTTTCAGAGCTCCATCAATGCAAGACCCAAGCCCCCCTAGATATTCGTAATCATACACTTCCACCTATGGGGATATCTTTCATCACAAAATGCCAGGAAAAGCTTTGCTCCATCTGAGGGACCAGCTTGTTGGCACTCTGAGGTTAATCTTGTAGCCGACTCTGTTTTCTTGATCACTTTGGCTGTTGGCAAGCTCATCATCCAATTCTCAGCTCAACTCAGGTAGTTGTGCTTGACCCACCTGTCTTCATTTATTATTTTTCCTTCCCGATCTTGGTCTCCTACCTTCAGCTCCATTTTCCTTGGTCCTGATATTTATCACCAGGTCCTGATACTATTATATATTTTACCTGAAAGTCACCTGAAGTCTTTTTTTAAGACTAGGCTGTTGTATACAGACTTGGTTAAATAAGTGAGAGAAATTCCCATTATGACTCTGAGCTCATGATGGGACCACCAAAATGTCCATTTGACTAACCAACACTTCCACCCAATGACACAGTATTGCCACCATTCAGTGGAAAGAACATCTGATAACTTCTGCTTAATGTGTAGACTTGCGGTTTCAGTGTGGGTTAGACCTTAATGTGCAGACGAATTACCTGGGGATCTTGTGAAATTGCAGATGCTGATTCGGAAGGTCTGGGGCAGGGGCCTGAGAGTTCAACTTTCTCTCAAGCTCCCAGGTGAAGCCAGTGCTGCTGGCCTCAGACGGCTTTCCGAGTAGCAAGGGAGAGAGTACAGTCATGGGCCAGGGCTAAGATGACCAGCTCTGTGACACAGCTGACTGATTTGCTGCAGCCATTATGTAAATATGGGTGTGACTGAGCCTCAAAAAGTCAGTTCAGGAAAGCAGATGGGTCCACGCCGTTCTCACCCTTGCACACCAGTCTCTGCTGATCCCCAGTCAGTGGTATCAAAAACCGGCTCCTAGATTCTCAGGTAGAGACCTGAATTCCCACCCTGTTTATTTTGTCGTTGCCTCCTAGAGATGAGGTTCCTAGGAAACCACCTAGTTCAATGTCACATCCAGGATGGGGAATCCCCCTCTCTCCTGCCGCTGACAAGTGGTCCCAGCAGCCTCTGTTTAATTACCTTCAATATTAGGGACTCACTACTTCCAAGGCAGCTTGTTACATTGCGGAATAGCTCTCATGGAAACAAAGTCTGTCTTTCTGCTGAGTCAAAACCAACTTCCTTGTAACCTCCACCCACTAAGCTGACTCTGCCATTTGCAGCATCCCAAGTCTGTTCCCTCTGACTCAAGTCAGCCTTTCCAATATTGCAGACAGCTGCTATGCCTCCTATTCCCTCGTCTACAACTAGACACCCCCCCCAGTCCTTCAATTGCTCTGCTTAAAGATCTACATTTTTGGGCCTTTCACCGCCTTCTGGGTATGACCCAATTGGTTAATATACCTCTTAAAATGGTTCCCAGTATATACCCAACAGATTTGAAAGCAGGGTCTTGAAGAGATATTTGTAGACCCATGTTCATAGCAGCATCACCCACAATAGCCAAAATGACCCAAGTGTCCATCAGTGGATGAATGGATAAATAAAATGCAGCATACACATACAATGGGCCACTATTCAGCCTTACGAAGAAGGAAATTTGGACACATGCTACAACAAGGATGAACCTTGAGGACATTATGCTAAATGAAATAAGACAGTCACAAAAAGACAAATGCTGTATGATTCCACTTACATGAAGTACCTAGGGCAGTCAAATTTGTTGACCGAAAGTAGAGCGGTGATTGACAGGGCTGGGGGAGGGAGAAATGGGGAATTTTTTAATGGGTACAGAGTTTCAGTTTGAGAAGATGAAAATGTTCTGAAGATTGGTTTCACAACAGTGTGAAGGTAATTAACACCTTTGAACTGTACACTTAAAAATGTTTAAGATGGCAGATTTTAGTTTATGTGTATTTTACCGCAGTTTTTAAAAGACGGTGCCCAGAGCTGGTCAGAACCCTTCAGTCGTGTTAGTGCTAGTGCAGAATTTGCTGAGGCTATGATTTCTCCAGGATCGCTAACCCCCTGCATTTCTAGTAATTCAGCTTCATACTGTGGCCCTACCCTTCTTAGTAGCCTGATTATAGAATTAGGCATGTCACAGGTGTGGTCTATTAAAATCCCCACCTCCTCTGCACATGAATTACTGCCAAATTATCCTAAAATAATGTAATTGGCTTCCCTAGCTTTTACCTGCTTTGAAAAAAATTACCACTTCACTGGATGCATCTTTTGTAATTAAACTTTCACCTTTATAATCATTTGAAGTTTTCTATGTCCTAGTTTTATTTCCAAAAGAAAAAATCATCTTTGATAGGTTCTGAAATCGTTTCTGAATGGTGCTTATGAAAATCTGTCTGTCAGTAACCTATCATGATCAGTATCTAAGGATTTAGAAATTTATAGGTAGTCCTTGTGCCAGTGTTTCTGTGCTCAAGCTAATGTTTCTTTAGCCATCGTTGACTGCTCTTGGCATAAAAACAATATGAAAAACAACTATTTACCTTCCACATAAAAAAAAGAAGCTTAAGCATTGCAATCATCCACATTTTATGTCCTTAGTAACTTCTAATTTCAAGAAAGCCGTCGGGAAAGAAATCACTGGCTTGAGAACAAAAATGTCAAACACAGACACAATCTTGTAATTTATTGAGACCCATTAACCCAAACATGAAATACTGGGATTAGAAGCCCTGTGGCTTTCGTGCTGTTGGTAGGGTAATCACCTGTCTTTGACTCTCACACTTATATATGTTTTGAAATTTTCTCAGATAACTGGATATATTTAGCTCTCCTTTTCTTGAGTTTCAACAACTACTTTGATTTTTTTTTTTTTTCTTTTTTTGAGATCTGGAGGCAGATTTGGGTTTGCACAGGTTTGGAAATCTGAGTGCAAACAAGATGAAACGTTGCTCAAGAGTGAATTGTATTGTGGTACTTTCCAAATGCTACCTCCTTCTGGAAGTGTAATTTCCAGAGCCTTTTAGGAGATGAAAAGGTTTGTAAGAGTTCAGTCACACTTTCAAATTATAGAAAATTGTTAGTTTCATTTAGATCAGTCAACTGTACAAATGGGCCAATTTGGTTTCAAAAATATGATCCCAGAATATCTGTGGGTCAAGTCATTCAGGTGTCATTCATAGAACAGAAAACTCACTACATCATCACCACAAAAAGGAGGGTAGCTGAATCATTTACAGTTGTTTGAGAATGCCAATTTAACAGCAATTTACACCCAAGATTTTTATTTTCAGAGAAGACTCTCCACTGTAAGAAAAGAGGACATTTTATAAGTACTCTTTTCTCCCCAGTAAATTATGAAACTATAAAACTATATAAAACTATGAAAAGTCATTTAAAAAATCTTTGGTTTTAATTCAAGGAGTGAAATGAGGAAATTAGTCCCACAGTTCCTGGATTTTGCATCTTGGGTTTTTTGCGACTTTCTGCGATTGTCTTGTTAAAGGGGACATGGACATGTAACTCTATTTGTCCTGATAGATTTCCAGATAATAACTGTGAAACAGGGTTGGGGCAAGACAGTCAAAATTAGAAATACCTGAACTCAAGGCAAAAACAGAACAATGTTTAAAAGCTCATACAAAATTACTGTTGAAGATGCAAGAAATTCATAGTTCTAGTTTCCAAAGAAAATGAATTCACATCTCCTTTGTATGTAAAATGAAGCTTTGAAAAAAATGGTTGGATCTACTCAATTCATACTTGGACGTATAAACCTGTGGCCTGGTTATGGTGGCTGTGCGAGCTGTAACTTTATCCTGATTTTTTAATGTCTAATTTGTTGCCCATAGGTAGTTCTTGTTTTTTCTTTTTCATGACTTCTTGTGATGTGGAAGAATAAGAATAATCCACGGAAATGGCTGTATATTCAGATGCTGAGCTTCTCTGGGGGAGTTGGCTAGACAGAGTTTACAGAGGCTTACATTTTCTCACATAGTAATATGGTAGAGAGATTGTAGGACACAGAAGTGTCCTTTGGATATATATATACACTAATATGTATAAAATAGGTAACTAATAAGAACCTGCTGTATAAAAAATAAATAAATAAGAAAAAAAGTGTCCTTTGGTCCTGCTGGAAAGGGACAGAAAGCTATCACATCTGCTTTTCCGTGGAAGAGGGCTCATGAACTTGCACTAACTTCATCCTTGAAGAAAAAGGAAGATATTGAAGAATATTTTACATGTCCCTTCTCTATATTTGGACCTTTCTCTCTTACTTATTGGAAAGAAGAAAGAAATTAGGGAGAAAAGGTGTGGGGGAATGGAACTACCTTTCTTGGGTTCACTACTACAATCTAAACTATCATCATCCCTTACAAGCATGCCCTCTACTTTATTAAGCCCATTATTTTGTGTTATCCGCTATATTATTGGCACCCTACACAATACCTGGCACATCAATAACTATTTTCCTCAACATTTTATAGTGAAAAATTTTAAACATAGAGAAGTTTGAAAGAATTTTACATGAACACCAGTATGCCCACCACCTAGATCCTATCACTAACACTTTACTATTTTGTTTCTGCATATACCTATTGATCCAGCCATCCTTTATCCATCCATCAGTCCCTTTAATTTTTTATGCATTTCCAAGTTGAAAATATCATTTCTCTTCCCTCTGAATACTTCAGCACTCATGTAACTACTAACTCAAGTATTACATTTTTTTCTCTTTTGAACATGCAATGAAATGCACCAATCTTAAGTGTGCTGTTTAATGAATTCTGACAAGTGCAGACACCTGTGTAGCCCAAAGCCTTATCAAGAGACAGAACCTTATCCACCCCCAAGAAGAGGCCTCAAGCCCATCCCAGCTCTTCTCCACCCTCCCATCTCCCCAAGCAATCAGTCTTTCAATATTTTTTTGACCATAGATTAGTTTTGCCTGTTCTAGAACTTCAGAGAAATGGATTCAGACAGGATGTAGTCTTTTGTGTCTGGCCTCTTTCACTCAGCATGATATTTTTGAGATCATCCATGTTGTTGCATGTCACAAAGTTCTCAATAAATATTGATTTGCTGATTTTTATCACAGATTTTATTAACCAGAGATTTAAGTCAACTAAATATATTTAAATACAGTTACTATAGTTGAATGTCTTTTATTATGCCTTGGTTGGGGGGGTGTTCAGCACTGCTGTGTGTTGATGATTCAGCAAAGGTAGGGCAAGTTTTGTAGAAAAAGAAAAATGAGGCATCATCTTTTTAAAATTAAAGAAGGAAGATACCCAAAGACGCTTACAATTTGAACACGTGAGACAGGCTAGACAGGAACTGGCCACCAGCCTCTGCCCTTCTTGCAGGTGTAAGTGTGATGGCTAAACGTAGCAGTTTTCACAGGAACATTTTTCTGGAATGGTCACTTACTATAGGCTACACCCAAAGGCAGGATGCAAAGTGGCCAAGGAGGAGTCTGCACATTTGAGTTTTTTCTGCAGTAGTTCCCCATTCTCCAGGGAGGGAGGCTGAGAACTGGATGGGAGGAAGTAGAGGGTAGAGCGTCCACTTGATGTCTGTTGTGGGAAACGTGACTGGCTTTTTGGGGGAGTACCAACTAGTTGCAAGAGTCTCAACTGAAAATTTTCCAAAGAATCCCCTGTAGCCCACAACTGTCTTCTCCAAAAGTAGGTTCCCAAGCTCAGGAAGGGTGAGGGGCACCATGCTCTTTGGCATGAGAATTTCATGTTTATTAGTGATTTGACATTTCTGTTAGGGTTAATCAGATAGTTTCCATCCCTTAGAAACCTATGTTCTCTTATTATTCAAGGGGGCTAAACTCACCTCTGGCCTGGAGCTGACCTCGGTTTACATGCACACCAGATCCCCACCTGGAGGCATCTGCCATCTCAGGTAGCCCTCTCGAGTTAAGTCAGGTGGCTGGATCTAAACTCTTCAGCTAACGGCCTGGCTCCTTTCTGAGGGGTGTGTGGAAAACAGGCCACAGGGGCACAGAATCAAAACAGGTTCAAATATGGGGAACTCCAAGGAATGCACATTTGAAGACCTTACCAGCCCTTCGTGAATTTTTTTCCCAGTACCAGCATTTTGCTTTTAAACCATTCCTTAGTACCCTAATTAGGGAAAATTTGGGGGTAGAGGTGAGAAGGGGCAGATAGGAGGTAGGGGAGATTGGTTTGTATGGAAACGTTGGTGAGAAAAGTCTAGATGGGATTACATATGACAACTGGATGTCTTGCATTTAGTATAATTGGGAAGAGTGGGGACTGCGGTACATTAAGACAAAACACCCACGTTGCTACTGCTTATGGTTCTGATCTTAGATATGTCCCTTCCAAAATATGGACTAGTTCTCTCATCAATGATCATCAAGATGGGACACATCACCATTAAGAAGGTGCCTTTCTGGGAATTCCCTGGGAGCCCAGCAGTTAGGCCTTTGTGCTTTCACTGCGGTCGCCGGGGTTCAATCCCTGGTCGGGGAACTAAGATCCTGCAAGCCACGTGGAATGGTCAATAAATAAATAAATAACAACGAAGAAAGAAGGTGCCTTTCTTAGGCTGTTAAAATGCCAAAATTCCTAAACCATCCTTGGTGACTTTGAACCAATGTCACGAGGTCAGTTAGCTGCTTTCTTTTATTCCCTAGCATGATGAGATCTAATACTGAAAACATTGTCCATGTTGATCCACCCATTAAATGCAGTAAATAAATAACCACAAATTAGCCACCGTTTTATTTTCTCATAACTCAGTATGTTGGAAAATATTTTCCTTTCACCCTTGCAGCCCATCATGCCCCACAGTTTCGGAGGGTTTGAGCCACGATCCGGCCCCTTTTCCTCAGGACGTACCCAATATAGGGGCCAAAATTTTGTCCACCTTTCAGGGGAAATCAGTCTTTTCCCTAAAGAGATCTCCTCCAACATAGCATTAGGTCCTCCCGCAGAGGGGTTGGCAGAGGCGTCTGCCAGCCCGCAGGTTTCCTTCGACCTTGGTTGTGACCTAGAGTGTCGCTGTTAATTGCGAGGCTCGCCTCAAGGTAGAAAATAGCATCGGTTTCCACTGCCACCCCAGAGAAGCCAAGTTCTGCTGCCGGGCGACGGCGGTGAGACAGTCTTCCAGGCTAGTCTCCGGCCACCCAGAGCTGCTCGGAGGCCGCCTACAGGTGCAATCCCGGCACTGCGGCCTGGGCAGCGGGACGGGGAGGGTGCGAGCCCCAGCCCATCTGCATCGCTGCCTGCCTCTTGCAAAGCCTGCGCAGGGCCCTCCCCCCCGCCCCTCGTGCCAGCCGCCCTCTGCCCCCGGCTTCCCCTCCTCTGCCCCGGCGCGGTTTGGAAAGGAAGCTGGGAGCCCTCCGAGGCTCCGCAGACTCGGGTTTGGAAGAGGGTAGGGCGCGGCCGAGGCTTCCCCTCGAATCTGCGGCCAGCCTGCCTCCGGGAAAGTTTTTCAAAGTTCCCAGCAGCGCCTGCCCAGGTCGCCTCCGCGGGGCGAGCAGACGGCGGCCAGCGCGCCAGCCTCGCCGCCGCCGCCAGCCGCGCGCTCTGGGCGACTCTCTCGCTCGCTAGCTTGCTCGCGGGAAGCCGGCCCGGCTCCCGGCTGGCAGGCCCTCCTCCCGGGGCGAAAGCCGCAGCTGACGCAGGCGGCTCGGAAGGCGGAAGCTGCCCCGCTCCGACTGCTCAGGCAGCGCCGCAGGGCCTACACCTGGGGCCCCGACGGGCGGCCAGAGGCGCCCGGCCCGAGGTGCCCGAGGGGGCGGTCCGCGCGGGGGGCCCCGGGCGTCTAAGTGGCTTAGCGCGTCCCAGAGCAACGGAGACCTTCCGTTCCTCCCCGCGCCCTACCCCCTACCCGCCTCCCGCCTGGCCCAAAGCGCCCGAGGGCGGGGGTCTGCGCTGGGCCCCCACACGTCTACGCGTCCCTGCGCTTCCCTGAGCCCCCTGCCCCTTCCAAGATCCTCCCTGTACTCCCCCACCCCATCCAACGGGAGGGAAGGGGCGTGTCGATGGTGGGCACGCCCCTCATGAATATTAATAAGCGCGCATGCGCCTGCCAGGCGCGCTGGGTAGAGGTGGCTAGCCCCGGCCGCGGCTCCCAGACGGGCTCTCTGAGTCCCTCTCCGAGAGCCGGGCGGGCACGCGTCATTGTGTTACCTGCGACCGGCCCGCGAGCTGGGTTCGGGTTGTTTTTTTTTTTTCCTCCCCTCCCTCCCTCCTCTCTAAGCAGCTGATCTGAAAGGGAATAAAAGGCTGCGCATAATCATAATAATAAAAGAAGGGGAGCTCGAGAGAAGGAAAGAAAGCCGGGAGGTGGAAGAGGAGGGGGAGCGCCTCAAAGAAGCGATCAGAATAATAAAAGGAGGCCGGGCTCTTTGCCTTCTGGAACGGGCCGCTCTTGAAAGGGCTTTTGAAAAGTGGTGTTGTTTTCCAGTCGTGCATGCTCCAATCGGCGGAGTATATTAGAGCCGGGACGCGGCGGCCGCAGGGCCAGCGGCGACGGCAGCACCGGCGGCAGCACCAGCGGCAGCACCAGCGCGAGCAGCAGCGGCGGCGGCGGCGGCGTCCCGAGTGCCCGCGGCGCGCGGTGCAGCGATGCGGTCCCCACGGACGCGCGGCCGGCCCGGGCGCCCCCTGAGCCTCCTGCTCGCCCTGCTCTGCGCCCTGCGAGCCAAGGTAAGAGCCCGCCGGGCCACTCTCCCGACCCGTCCTCTTCTTTCCCCGGACGCCTGCGGTTGAGCCTCTGGAGCGGGCTCGGTAGCCCTGGGGCGCCGGCTCCCGCCCCAGCCCCTGCGCCCAAGAAGCTGCACTTGGGCTGGGGGAGACCCTGGCTCCTAAATGTACACTCCAGGCTGGGCAGAGCGCGCGTTCGCTCCGCTCTTGCTCCCGGGGTGGGGTGGGGGGCAGTCGTATCGGTTTGCTCCCACTCTAGCCTCTCAAGCCTGGGAATCACGTTGAGTCCTTGCACCCAGTTTTGTAAAATTATTTTCACTTGGCGCCAAGGGCTCGTCGGGGCGGGCGGGGACGGAGTCGCCACTTCCACCCCCGAAGAAAACAACTTTCCCCTGCGCTGACCTCCCTCCCTCCCTCTCTCGCCGGCAGGTGTGCGGGGCCTCCGGCCAGTTCGAGTTGGAGATCCTTTCCATGCAGAACGTGAACGGGGAGCTGCAAAACGGGAACTGCTGCGGCGGCGCCCGGAACCCGGGGGACCGCAAGTGCTCCCGCGACGAGTGTGACACGTACTTCAAAGTGTGCCTCAAGGAGTACCAGTCGCGCGTCACGGCCGGGGGGCCCTGCAGCTTTGGCTCAGGGTCCACGCCTGTCATTGGGGGCAACACCTTCAACCTCAAGGCCAGTCGTGGCAACGAACGCAACCGCATCGTGCTACCTTTCAGTTTTGCCTGGCCGGTGAGTGACGGCCGGGGGGCGGACGGACAGTGGTTTGCACCCGTGGGCCGAGCTCTGCTTTCTCTTGCGAGAGGAGAGGGATTTAAAGGGCCTTGGCTGGAAGCTCGGCGCTAACCCGGGATGTCTCTGTGGTGGCGGGGTTAGGGAGCCGAGGCTCTGTAGCTAGATCTCGGCAGGCCCCAGCCCCAGTGCTTTTTGCTAAGCGCACGAAAGTGGGACCCCAGAGCGGATGGTGGGGCAAGGCTCCTAGGAAGGCCGGTTGAAACTTACAACGTGAAGGCCCGAGAGTAACCGCCCGAGCCAGGAGGTCATTATAGATGATCTTTGCTCAGCCTTATTAAACCTGATGCGCCGGGGAAGGCGGCTCGGCACAGTTCTGGCCTCCGAACGCCGTCCAAATTGGCACCCTCGCGTTTCCCGTGAGCAGCCGGGAGGGCGGGTGTGTCCTTCCTGGAGGGTGTGGGGAGCCCACTTCCCGCTGCTCCCCGGGAGATTTCGATGCGTGCGGGGGCGCGCTCTGGGCTGAGTGTAAGGCCGGGGGGCGGCCGCCGCCGGGGGGGCGGCCGGGCTTTCCCCAGAGCTGTGGGCACGGGAGCCACCCGCCCCCTGTCGGCCCCTTCCTGCCCTCGCCCCCGCGCGGCGTAGCCCTTGTGGCCTCACTAACAGCGGTTCCCGGGCTCTGGAACAGCTGTGTTTGCAAACTTCCCCGGGAAGGGCGGGGGTGCGCCCTCGTCCGGTGGGCGCGCGGGCCCCGCGAGCGTCGGGGGGCGTGCCGAGGCCTGGAAGGGGCGGCCCTAGCGAGGCAGCCCCTGCGGGTGCAAGTGCACAGACCCACGACTCCGGAGCCGCTCGAGGCTCGGGCCCCGCTGGCCGATCCTGCAGCGAGGCCCTGGCAACGTCTCGAAATGGGTGGAAGGAAGATGAGTGTGATTGCAGAAGGGGAGGAAAGGGGAAAATGTTGGTGCCCTCTGCCCCGCTCCTGCCGTCCAGGAGGCGTGACTCAGTACCAGGACTGGGGCTTGGCCCGGCCTGTGCTGGGCGGGTGGGTGGTGAGAGGGGGAGGTCGGTGCCCTGGGGAATACTCTTCGCCACGTGCTCTGATGGGGCGCACTCTGCTGCCTCCTATCGCGGGCTAGGGCTGCAATCGCAACTGTGAGAAGGGAGGGGAGAGAGTCAGCCTTGGAGTATGTGAGAAGCTCGGGGTGCCTCTCAAGGCCCACGTTGACTGGGGCTGGCGTTATAAAGTGCCCTCTGCCTGGGTGGGATGAGACATTTATCAGAACATGCCATTAAAAGGGGCTTATAAAAACCTGTGGTTTGTGGAATTCTCTGAGAATGGAGGACTGAGTCTGTTGCGGGATCTCATTTTTACAAAGAGTGTTTATCTTGTTTGTTAATCCCCTTTAGGGAGAACTTTAAGCTAAAGAGGTTGGCCGCTTTTTAATCTGGCTGGGCCCAAGTTGACTGTGACGACTGACCGCCCTTGCCCTTGTCCGTGTGTTTGGAGGTAGGGGGAAGGGGCCTGCAGGTGGTTACACCCGCCTGGAGGATCAGTCCGGAGCCCCTCGCTTTTCACAAGACCATAAAAGGAATCTTATTACTGATGTGGAAAAGCTGCAGGGCTGGCTGAGGTTCCTCTTGGAGAGGAGGGTCAGAGAAACGGCTGGGATGAACACAGGGAGCCTTGCTCCCCTGGCTGGCTGGGGAAAGTGACCCAGAAGGTGTGTCTGCCTCCTTTTGACACTTGGCAGAGAGCCGAGATGGGGAAGAGCAGCAGTGGTGTGTGAGGGCAGGGAGACGATTGATTTGCTGGTGCTCGTCTGTGGTTTCAGGCCCCGCGGGTCACCAACCATGAAATAGACTCTCGGCTTTTCTAGAATGGGGGAGACGGCTGGAGCTCACACTGAGAGTGTGGTTCTTTTGAAGCTGGGCCAAATGCCTGCTTCCCTCCTAAACAAGTCCCCACCCCACCGTCCCAAAAAGGCCTGCTGTGCAGTGTAAGCTTGACTTCCCAAGAGAGAGTGGAGGTGGGGTGTGCCGTGTTATTTTCCCCAGCACGGTTGGAGAAACACCACTGTCTGTAACTTTCAAGAATGATTCCAGTGTGAGTGTTAACTGAAGTGAAAGCACTTAGGTAGCTGGATTAGTACCGAAGTAGATCGCACAGCTTCACTCAGTTTGGCAATTAAATATTAGTGAGCGTGTCTATTTAAAGCTGATATCTTAAATAGGTAATAGCTGAACTTAGTATAGAATTCAAGATGGAACAAGGAGGATACAGAGTTTAAAAAAAAAAAAATCTAAACTACCTTGGACTTCCTGGCCCCTAAGCTTCTAACCCTTAGGCAGCCACAATTAGTGTCCGTGTGGTTCCTCCCAAGTTTGCTGACAGTGGCAGAGAGGTGGTTCAGGGTGCACAAAAGAAGGTCACTTTAGAAGGTGGTGTAATTATGTGTTTTGTCTGGAATTATGGCCCCAATCAAACAACTGCTTGTGTTCTGAAGAGGAAGAGGAGAAAACGATTTGGTCAGATCTGAAGTGTAATCCACAGGCCAGTGTCCTTGTGAGAAGCTCTGTGGTGTGGGCCTGCCCTCCAGACAGTATCAGATTGTGTCCCACTTGGGGTCCACTGCCCGAGCCGCAGCCTGGTGATGGTTTTCTTTCGTGGCTTCTAATAAGCATAGCAGTGCTGCTCAGAGGGGCTTGACTTGAAGCAACTAGCCTGATTTATGATCCTCCAATCAGGGGACCCAGTGATAAGACCATGCATTATCGGAGGTAATTAGGCTCAACGGGAAATGATTGGGGAATAACCATTTAGAAATCACTGAAATGGTTAAGTTGCACTTCCCAAAATTAGTACTAAATCCCAGGAGTGCCTGATAATTAAAAGTACATTAGTGTAATTACCACTACCCAGTCCCAAAAGCTTTTTAGGAACTCCAGAGCCCCAGTTAGCTGTACTGATGCTTTGCTGGCCCTGGAGTGAAGTGAATCTGGAGAAATTTGGGGGGAAGCAGTTCAGGTACCTGGTCTCTTGGCCTCATATTTAAATGCCATTGACATTGACAAAAGGCTTGCTGAGATCAACTTCCATCTTTTAGGAAAACCCAGTGAAGTGTGATTCTTGCATACCAGAGGGATGCCAGCTTTGGCATCACACTTGAGGCCTGAATGACCAACGGCCAGGGGTTTGGGTAAATCGGATGCTATAAGGTTAGTCGCAGACCGTAACTGACATGCCCTTGCCTTTATGCCTTCCTCTGTGCTTTCGGGTCCCTAGGCCTCCGCAGATGGGTAGCCACGTGGAGGGATGGGATTCTCATTTGAACTGGCTCCTCTCTGCAGTCAGACTGTGCCACCCACGTGGTCAGCATGCGTGCATACAAATAGCACACGTGTGTACGTGCTCAGAGCAAGCGACTTTCTGTGTATGGGGAAAACACCCTTTGCCCTAAGATACCTACCTCGAACTAAAGTGATGAAATGATATGTCTGCATTGCAAAACCAGGCTGGAGAGAAAGTTGAGCTATGCCTGCTTCGTACTGAGTGTCTGCAGAATGGCTACTCCCCCCATGGAATCCCTATTCAAGGTACTTGGTTTCTGATCGTTCTTTCCTCTTCCAGGTGTAACCTCTGTGTGTTCTTCCTCCTTGTTGTCTTGTTTCTTAGCAACTTATTCAAACCTCCAGTACTTATAGGAGTTTACTACCCACCAGCTCCACACCCATAATTCTACAGGGACTTCAAGCATTTTTCAAGAATGGTGAAGCTTTTGGCATGGAGGCTGTTTGGGGGAGTTGGATGGTTAAGGAGGAGAGGCAGCAGCCACTTACAAAGCATGTAGCCTCCCAGAAAGCCAGCAATCTGAATGCTGCCTAAAATCTTTACAGCAAATAGTTGTAAGGGACATTTTGGATGGAAGGTATGTGGAAAGTTTAGCATAGAGGAAAAATGTTATTCATGAAAAAACGAAGCCAAGGCAACAGGGAGTCTTCACGTCCTGATCTGAAAACAGGAATGCAAACAGAGGTCTTGGCCGGATTCGTAGCAGCCACTGGCCCATTGTAGGAGGGCCAGAACCTGGTTCCAATGCCAGGCTTTCGAGATTAGTTACAGTGTAAGAATGCGTAATCTCTGGATATGCATACAATCAGCATGGTAATCCATAAAGGCAAATATTCCTGAGAACTCCCCCTTGGTAAGCGTTCAGAGGCATGTTCCTACGCTCTGCCCCTTCAACCCCCAGGGTGAGGTTCCAAGCTGCCCCAGCTTTTAAATACATTTAAAAAAAAAATTAGCCCTAAACAAACCTAACCTAGTTTTCAACTTTAGGAAGACGTTTGTTTTAGTATGCATGGGAAGTGATGATTCTTGTGTTCTCTAGAATGGTAGAGGCGGAGGGGTAGGGTTCTGGGTTCAGAAATATCCCGCCTCTAGCTTGGCATGGGGCGGGGGTGAGTGGCTGTGTTGTGACTTCTTGCTGGTTTCTGATCACCGCGTGCACTACCCTGCCCTGTGGCCCTTGTTTCTGTGGCACCAGTGACATTTGTCTCTGGTGCACTGCGTGTGCTGGGAGGACACAACAGCGTGGCTCGCAGTGGTTAAAAGTGGCACATAAATAGTCAAACATTCAGGGCCCTCCATCAGTTCAGCCCAGTCTTTATGCGCTTCTGGTAAACGAGTAGAAAGGCATCTTGTTCAGGCTTGCTCTGTGTGAACCGGACGGTTGTGCTTGGCTGGTTTCTCGGTATTCTATCTATTAACCTCGCCACCCTTTTGTAACTGGTGCATTTAATTATCAGTGGGATGCTTTTCAAACAGGTAGGGGTAATGATGGGAAAGGGGGTGGGGGGCCTCTCATTGAGAGTCTCAAATCTGGATATGAGCTTCGGGGCCCTGCTTGGTGAGTCTTTGAGGTGGGCTTTCATGAGAAAATCACCCTTTGTAACCAGATCAGACTCTATTGAAATGTCAAGCCCTGCAGACTAAATTGCTTTCTGTGACTGAGGTCTCAGCCGGGATGCCATGGGGTGGCTGTCCTCCCTCCGTGCCTCACCTTGCCCAAACCCTGCCACACATGAATCGTTGGAGCGAGCGTGCATGTACCCACTCATGACATCTCTGGAGCCTTTATTGAATACGTTTGTGCTTGGAATGTTTTATACTCCGGCCACCCAGACGCAGGCAGGACAATAGTGTGGCCGAATTGACTGAAATGAGGATTACGGGGAATAATGCAGCCGCTGCACAAATAATGCAGATACAGGGCCAGCCACAGGAAGCGACAGTTGAGTCAGCAGAGCACAGGGCCCCAGACCGACCTGGGGCCGCTGCCTCTGTACAATGGCCCTGTGGGTGCTCCCAGGGCGCGCTCCCTGCTGCCTGCCCTGAAGCCCGGGCTTTTGGATGCCGCACGTGTGCCGTTTGCCTGGTGGGCTGTTTGTGTCCATCAGCTTGGCAGGAGGGGAAGCAGCAGCTTCTCAGGGCTCAGTTTGGCTGCCACTGTTGCCAGGAAGAGGAAGCTCTCAGCTGCCAGCACAATTACCTTTGTTTCTCACATCCCCCCTTCTTAATATGGCAATTAAGTGCTTACCACTCCGCCCGGTGCCAAGGTAACCACCATGGGGCTGGATGGGCGCGGAACACAGGCCTCCCGCAGCCCCAGTGCCAAGGGCGGGAGGAGGCGCTGGGGGCCCTTCAATGCCAGGACCCTCCTGGAGGTAGAGTTCCATGGGCATCCTCCCCAGAGGTCCTCCTGAAAGCTGACCATTGCTCCTTCCTGCTGCACGAGAGGGAGAACCAGCTGCCGTGTTGCCAGGTTTCCCTGGAGCTGGGAGGGACAGAAGCGATTCACACTGTGAAGCCAGACTGAAGATCTGCTGGCTGCCCATCCCTCCTGCTTTACCCCCAGGCCATTTTTCTGGAAAAAATGTAAGGAAAAATAGACGAATGCCAGGTAGCTTTTTATAAGAATCCTGTTCTCCTAGTTTGAAACCAAGAAAAATCCAGGTGTTTGCTGTCTTTTATGTTTTTTGCGGGTTTTCTTTTTTTTTTTGTATGAACTTGTTAATAAGTTGAAACACCTGCCCGTCATCTCGCCTGCACCCCTTCCCAAGCCGTGAGAAGGGCCCTGGGACTTGGCCTCTCTAGGGTTAGGTTTGCAGTGGCCACTTGGGTGTGATGTGATTGTAGTGGAATGCCAGTTTGGGGCCTGGTACCTGGCCTTGATGGCATAAGGTGCCCATGATCTGGATCCCGGAGTCGGGATGTACATTCTGGGATGTGCAGAGGTCAAGCGTGGGCCTGGGAAAACTTAAAGTTCCCTAGCAACCAATAATCATTGCCAAATTATCTCGATTGTGTGGGGCTGGAGTGGGAGCTTAAGAGTGCCTCCTAATAGGAGCATTGGAGAGAATCCTTTTCTCTGAAGGCTGGGTGGGAGGAATCCTTCTGCCCCAGGAGGCGAGTCCTAGAACCACAGTCCCTTCTCTGAAACAAGGGAGAGAGACGGTCCAGGGCTGCTGCTTGAATTTTCTACCAACGCCTCGTTGTCAGTGCTGCAGCCCCCAGCCCCTGCCCCACCTTCACCTCCTAGAAGGCCGTTCATGGGGAAATCATGATGCCAGCTGGTGTCAAGGGCTCTGTACTCCTCTTTCCCCTCCAGGTGGGGCATGTTGGTCAGCGACTTCTGAGGTCTCCCAGTTCTGGAAGGATGAGTCCGGGAGAGAGCCTGGCCTTCTAGGATCTTGTGCAAGAACCAAGGATGCCCTCGCCCTTGAGCTTTAAGCAGAGTTACTACTGTCACACCAGCTCGGTCCCGGGATGCCTTCCCTTTCTGTGGGGTTGTGGGCATAGTATGTGTTTAGTGCCTGTACAAGTCTGAACAAACTCCCGGGTACCAGTGCATTTAATCAGAGGATTAATGACAACAATATGTGGAAGTGGAGAACGTGGGTCTCGACGTGACCAGCAAATGAAGGGCTTCATTATCCAGAATCAGACCCACATGTGGCCTCATTTGGACTTGGCTGTCATGTCAAATCAGTAGAGAAACCTCTAATTTCTTGGTGCTCTCAGGGAAGAGTCTGGTAATTTGTAGGAAGTCCTAAGAAACACTGAGGCAGTAAATAAGGTGTAACTTCCACTAATAAAACACCAGTGACGACAGCAATGAATTTGGACCTCTGGCCACTTGCAGGAGAGGGCTGGGTATGTGCCCCGGCTTGCCCAGTTTTGCTTGCTTTTCTGAGCATTTTCCCACAGTTATCAGTGAGCGAAATGGAATCCTCCTCTGCTTTGAGTATGAAACATATTTCGGCTGAATTCCAAGGCGGGGTCTATCACAAGATATTTTTATGTTCAGAGACCTGCTGGGTCGCTGTGTGAGCAGTAAGCTTGCTTTGAGTTATGAATGAAGTTCCTTTTTCTTTTTTTTCTTCCCCCCTCTGTTTTTGCCTTCACCTCGTAGGTGGCACTGTATTATTTGATCAATATACGCTACTATTTCCGACGTACTGGTACCTGCCACTGACAAGGCGGGGATACATAAAAGGGTTCATGTGCCTTTCCTCCCTACTCTCTACCCCTTTGGATACATTTCCCCAGCACCAAGATAGCAGAAGTTTTCTTGAAACCCTGGTGTTTTGTGAGACCGACCTCATTCTAAATTACAAATGAAGATTTGAGTAAAAGTGGGAATTTGCTAATGGCTTGGATTTGGCAGTGGTGGGGGGCACGGGGAGGAGGTGGAATTCTGAGATAAGCCTGGAAGATAAAAGGTACCTTCAGTAGAATGGCTGGCATCCCGCCAGTGTCCAGGGAATTTGTTTAGTTAGTGGACTCTGATTATTCCTGGAATGTTAGATCTTATTGACAGATAAGTTTATCAATAAATACAACCCATGGGGTGCAGCGCTTTCTTCCTTTTATACTTTGGTCCCTAGAGTCCGCCCCCCCTGCACCCCCAAGTTAGGTTACCGCCTTTGTCTTCAGAGTCTATTTGCACCTACCCACCCCTCCTGCTTCCTGGAGTCACCTGATACTTGTGGGAGCCGAGATGGTCTCACACAGACAGGGCTTTCAAAGGGGTTCTGCAAAGGAAAAGGGGCCTCCCCGGGGACCTCCCCACCAGGGCCCAGAGTGTAACAGCAATCCCCAGCCCTCCTCACTGGGTGAGCGCCTCCACTCCCAGGTACAAACACCTGGTTTGGTTAGCTTAGAATCAATTCTTTGTGTGGTTTTCTCAAGCACAAGGGTTAGAGTCTGGAAAGTTTAGGAAAAGCATACGCAAAGTGTTCACAAGTCTAGGGAGATGGCATTTCTTGGTCGGGACTTTAGGCTGCCTGCATGAGGACCACGGTGGGCCCGGTGTCTTTTGCCACCCTGGGGTGGGTGCTAGGGGGAGGGGTGGGGAGTCGGTCTGGACCTAAACACCCAAGACCTCACTTCGACAGCAAATACAGTTTCCATTTTGGCTGCATGGTTTTGTTTGGCAGGGAGGCCGAGAAGGCCTGACCTTTGCGAGCTGACCCCCGTTTCTGAATACTGAGCTGTTGTTTATCTGTGTTACAGAGGTCCTACACTTTGCTTGTGGAGGCGTGGGATTCCAGCAATGACACTGTCCGTAAGTATCACAGCCATGGGCTGAGCGCGTGAGTCTGGAAGCACAGAGCTTGGCACCTGGTGTTTGTCAGAGCTGGACAGAGCTGTCCCCAGGCTGCTTCAGAGCTCTTCTGCCACTGCCCCTGCCTCTCCCCCAACCCCCCCCACACCCCACCCCACCCCCCACCCCCCCGTGGAGTCTTTTTCCATCAATTCCCCTAGAATTTTCGCTTGGAACATTAAGTGGCCAGGACAGATCGCCAGTTAACTCAGTCCCTGAATACGGCCCCTAGATTATCTTTGGGATAGAGATCTTAATGGTTTTACAACTCTAAAACCTTGTAGACTTGCGAAAGGATCAAAGTAGTGACTTTTTAAAAGTCCATTTAAAGTTTAAGTGAGCATTTAATCTCTCATCGGAAAGATAAAGCCCGAAGAGGTGGCTTTGGGCTCTAAAGACCGACCTTGAATTTCACTTGTTGGGCAGGTGAGCCCCCAGCCGGTCAGGGTTTCCCACACTGTGCATGACAGGTGTTCCAGTGCCTCACGGCCATCACACTGGCCTTGTCCCCTTCTGAAAGGTGGCTCTGTTCTCAGCGCAGGCTGCTTTTCAGGGCTACTGGGGGTGGGTGGGTGCTGGGGTCGGGGGAAGCCCTAGAGGATGCCGGTAGAAACGGCAGTATCTGTCTGGCTTAGAACGGAGTCTTTGCTCTTGGATTGTAGCTTCAAAATACGTTTCCCCTCCCTCGCTGAGACTGCCAGCCAGTTCCCTTTTTGCCAGCAGGATCTGGGTGGTTGTCATGGGAAAACTTGATTCACGCTGAAACCTGAGTCTGCAAGAGGAGGGGTTGACTGGCCTGGTGTCTCTGTGTGCCCCCCGATCCCATCCCTCTGCGTGTCTCATCCTCTCTGACCCTTGGTGTGTTTGCTGCTAAGAACATTCCCCCCTCTTCTCGCCTTGCTTTTTTCTTCTTGACTCTGGGACTGGTGAATAACCAGAGAGGGCACAGTGAGGGCTTAGAATCCAAGAGGCAGCCACTGCCCAACTGTCTCGCTGGCCCACCTTGAGCCGCTCGATCACTGCTGAGCCCCGGTTGCCAGAAGCTTCAGGCCGTTTGGGTCACTCCTTGTGCTTTGGCATCTGAAGTCCAGATCCGTGGACCTTCCTCCCCGAGTGACACCCCCGTCCTGCTGTTGGTGGAGGAAGGGGAGGCAGTGACCTGCCTGGGCTGTGGCTGATGCCAGTCAGGGTCCTGGGCACCTGTTTGTTCTCTGTTCCCTCCCCTGCCACACGCGTTGTGGGCTGGGTGAGCGTTATGTCACTGACCTGCTTACAATGGTAACTGTACATTGGGAAGATGGGGGATGGGGAGGGGGATACAGGCTCTTCAGATGTCCTGGTGCAGATGTTAACACAGGCTGGCCGGTGGCGTGAGCATCCTTGAGGTTGACCCTGGCTCCCGGTAAGAGCTGGGTTAGGACACCTGTCAGGGTGTACAAGGGGCCCCTAGTGTTTGCAGGGCCCTTCCTGGGCCTTCCTCCAGCCCACGGGTCAGGTAGCTGTTCCTCCAGAAGCTGGTGCCCCTCCAGAGCTGCCCATGGTTGTCTGCCCCATTTTGGGGCTCTGGAGCCTCTCCTCTCTTGCTAAGAGGTAAAATCACTGGAAGGACACAGGAAGACGTGGGGTAGAGATAAAGGGCGTTCAGGCCTCTACTCTTGAAGGAGAGGGGTTGCCTCAAAGTCACGGAACGCCCACTGTGGAGCATTGAGCCTCATTTTTTTTTTTTTTTTTTTGCGGTACGTGGGCCTCTCACTGTTGTGGCCTCTCCCGCTGCGGAGCGCAGGCTCAGCGGCCATGGCTCACGGGCCCAGCCGCTCTGCGGCATGTGGGATCTTCCCGGACCGGGGCACGAACCCGTGTCCCCTGCATCGGCAGGCGGACTCTCAACCACTGCGCCACCAGGGAAGCCCGAGCCTCACTTTTGTGACCCTGGTGAGGAGGGATGGGGGTTTGCTGGGAGTGGCTTATCCATGTGCTCGTGCAGCCTCCCTTTTGTGATGCTTCCAAGGTATCTCGGATTCCAGCATATTCAGAACCAAATGTGTCATCTTCCCTCCCCAGAAGCAGAGCCCGCCTAGGGCCCTTTACGGACGACTGGCACCAGCATTTGAACGCCCATTACCATAAGCCAGAAATCTGGACAGCACCTCCTGTGTACCACCCTCTCTTAGCATCAGTATCTAATCCACCTCCAAGTTCTGAAAATCTTATGTCCAGTGCTCCACACCCAATCCTGACAGGGTTTGCCTCCCTCCACCTCCCCTGCTGCTACCCTGGTCCATGTCACCATCTGCTTACGCCTGAATTCTTACAGTAGCGGCTGAATTAATGCACCCCTATCTACTCTGGTCCACCTCCAGCGCTTTCTCCATTCTCCTGCCATCTTGATCTTTTCAGAGCATAACATTGGAGTGTCACCTTTACTGAGAGCCACTTGGTAACTTCCTGTTGCCCTCGGGACAGATCTTTGTGTGGCCCCAAAGCCCCTTGCATGGCCCAGTCTTGTCTCCCTGCCAGCTCCATCTCACATGCCACGTTGTCATCTGTCATACCTGTATTCTCTCAAACCCCACCAGTGAACTTTCTGTCCTCAAATGCATCACATTCTCTCCTGCCTCAGGGCCTTTGCACGTGCTGTTCACACTGCCTGGAATGTTTTGCTTTTACTCCCTTCACCCTCTGTCCCTCCCAAGGCACTGTCCTCCGTGAGGGCAGACGCTGAGGTTGTGTAGCAACCCAACTGGGGTTGGCTGCTCTTTGGGGACCAAACAAGGCTTCAGATTAGAGGCAGAGCCCTGAGCTTGGGAACAGAGAATTCCTTCTCACGTCCGCTCTGCAATGAACCCTTGGGAGCAGAGCCTGGCCCAAGTGAAACCCAGGTGATGTACACATGTTAGAAAGTATTTCTGAGGCCAGCCCTCCAAGGTCGTTGCTATTGCATTTCAGCACTGCACTATATAAGGGTGCAGATCTTACTCTCTCCCCCAGAGCAAATGATTTCAGTTTCTCGTTCTGATCAATAGATATGTAAACACAGGTTGGCATACTTAGGACCAGGTTTCCCTCATACTGTAGCCTTCTTGGTTAAGCCTTCTTGGTTAAGGTTTGTGGTTGGCGTGGTTGCAGGATTCTGCTCAGACTCGCCTCTCATCCCCTCCTCCTTGGCCTGCAAGGCTGTTGTGGGTTCTTCGTGCTCCATCTTCATGCAGTTCAAGGTTGTAGGAAGGCCTGGTAGTATCCCCTTCCAATCTTAAAGCTGGGCTATCAACTGAACTACCCCAAAAACACTGGTAATGCCCTGAGCTGATAGGAAGTGTGATTCAGGCAACAGCAGCTTAGAAGAAGCATCTCTGTAATCCAGATGCCAGAAAGTGTGTCACAGACACATTCAACTCCCTCTGGGCCCTTAGGAAAAATCTGTCACGCAGGTGTGAAGTTAGTTATACAGACCTGTTAGCCCCATCGAGGATTCTGAAATGATGTCTTCACAGCATTTCTCGGAAATAGAGAGCATACCAAACCACTGACTGACATGTCAGCCTGTGCCTTTAGGATAACCCCGACTCTTGTCTGAATTGCTTGTTGTTGCAGCCTGCCTGAGAAGGCTAGTGTGTTTAAGTAATCCCTTTATTAAGATCTCATCATCACATGGTAATAGCTCACTACACTTTTTCATTGAACCAGCAGAGGAAGCACACTGTTAATGCAGGGACATTTTTGTCATTCTTTGGCCCGTGTTTATTTGCAAAACTCAGGTTAGGAAAGCATCCTCTGCAAGCGCTTCATGCGTGCCGGGGTGTAGGTCTGCAGGTATGCAGGCTTGTTCAAGGCCCGTCTTGCCCACAGGTAAAGAGCCCAGAGGGTGAGGGCTGGGGCGCTGTTGGAAGTGGAGTGTGGCCGAAGCTGCCCAGGAGTGCCCGTCTCCTGGTCACCTGTGGGGTTTGCCTAGCCTTGCAGATGAGCACAGGCCTAGAAAAACGGGTGTATGTGGATAAGAATCACAAAGACACTGCAAGCAGGTCCTAACGGTCTCTCCAAGGTGGCCTTGAATTTGACAAGGCGTCAAGGGTTGGTGCTGGCAGGTTTAAGAAAACAAACACAGGACCAGGGTGGGTGCTGACTCGGGGCCTTGCTTGCTTTTCACGCCCCTCCCCTGAACTCCTGGCACCTGGAGTTTGGAGCTCTTTTTGTACCTGTCTCTTTTCATACTAAGTGATAGGTGACCCCAGGGCAGGGACCACTTCTTCCTCCTGGACCTGTCTGGGCCCCAGGCGTGTCTCTTTTCCTCAGTAGGCGCTCTTTAAGGAGCCTGACCCTCAGTCTACCTGTCTGTAAACTGGGATGAATGCTTTTCCCATCTGCCTTCTGGGCAAAGGTGAAAGGTGAAATGCATCAAGTTCATGGTATTGTTACTTAAATGCCAGCTTAAGAGGTGACAAAGTTTATAATTAAAAAAAAATTACTCTTTGGCTTCCAGTGAAGAGTTTGGAAATAGACACAGCCTTTCTAAAGCAAGACACAAAACTCTAAAGCCAGAAAATAAAGATTGCTAACCTTTACCTGGAATAATGAAATTTCTTCAAGAATAGCCTTCCATAAGGGGCCACTTTCTATCACATGTAAAGAGCTTTTGCAAACCAGTATGACCAAACAGCGCAATAGAAAAGTTGGCAAAGGAGAGAAACAGATTGAAGTTCAGAGGAGCTGATACACGTGGTTTTGTCAAAAGGGTTCTCACCATCACTTAATTAAATACCCATTAAATCAGAAAGTCTGATAACGCAGTGTTGGCACTGCTGTTGGGAAACAGTTTCCTTTGCTGGTGGGAGGGCAGACAGATGGGGCTTTTGTTCCTGGTGGTTTGGGTTTTCTGGGCGGAAGCGTGTTGGTTGTGTGTGTCTTCTTCGATCCAGCACTTCCATTTCTGGGATATTTCTTTTTTCTAGAACCACATACAGGCAAATATGTTCAAGGATGTTCCCTGTGGCTTTGCTTAATAGCCAAAGGCCAAAACAACCTCAGTGCACATATTGGGAACTAGGTAAATGATTTCATTTTATTTCCAGATGAAGAAATACTACATGCCCAGTAAAAAGGGTAAATGTATGATGGGGAGGGAGACGAATGGCTCATTTTTTGCCCTTTTGTGTTGTTTGAATTTTGTGCCGTGTGCATTTGTTGTTATTAAAAGTCATCACAATGGTCGGGGGAGAAGCTCTGATATCTGATGTAAATGTTGTTGTGATTAATCCTTTTTTTTTGCCTCTAGAACCCGACAGCATTATTGAAAAGGCTTCTCACTCGGGCATGATCAACCCCAGCCGGCAGTGGCAGACGCTGAAGCAGAACACGGGGGTGGCCCACTTTGAGTATCAGATCCGCGTGACCTGTGATGACTATTACTATGGCTTCGGCTGCAATAAGTTCTGCCGACCCAGAGACGACTTCTTTGGCCACTACGCCTGCGACCAGAATGGCAACAAAACGTGCATGGAAGGCTGGATGGGCCCTGAATGTAACAAAGGTGTGTGTGGGCGTGCCTGGTGGGTTAACCAGCTCCTGGTGGCTGTCCCTTTGGGTGTCATGTTCTCACGCCCCTGCCATCAGGTGGCTTTCTTGGGTATGGTGAGATTTGGGCTGCTTTCTAGGCCTGAAGCACGAAGATGCCGTTGGTACCCCATCCCCCAGACGCTCTGAGCATTGGCTGCTAACGTCTCCTTCTCTGGACGTTGTCCTTGGCCAAACAGGTGGCACTCCAAGCCCCGTCCCTCCAGCTCACAGTCTGTGAATGGCTGACATGGGCGTAAGAAGGCCACAGCCCCCTTTGCGTTAACTCTGGGCTACAGTTCACACTCCAGAGTTTCCCCTGGGATCAGGCTGAGGCCAAGCTCCCGCTGAGACCACATTCTTGCTCAGCTTCTTCCCCTGCCCATCTGCCCTCTACCTCTTTCTCTCTACCCGAACCCCCTTCTCAGGCTCTGCTTTTTAAGGCATCGGATGCAAAACAGATGCCAGGTGGGACTGGGTTAGCCCAGCCAATGTCTGAACAGCTTGTGAAAAATGACAGCCCTTGGGCTCAGGGTGGCCTTACGGCAGCTTTCACTGGGCATCTCTGGGGGCCGTGGTATTGAGGGGAGGGGGCGAGTGGTGAACTGAACGCCTCCACAGTAGGATAAACTTCCAGACCTCCTGTCTGTTGTCCCAGCCCTGTCTACTAGAATACAGGGAGTTATCACATATTCACAGACATTCACAGAATTATCTGTGGTCTTTACCTTTACAAAGCTTCTAATTCATAGCAAATTGGTGTATAATTCTAGTCAACCACGTAATAGGCCCTCACCAACATCAACGCACTCTGCTTAGTTCACATAATTTGGTAAATTCCTGTAAGATAAACTCAAGTTGAAAAACGAATTTTTGAACTGTGACTGAAGGGTAAGGCAAAGAGAGGAATTTGCAGGTCTCCTGGGCAATATTGCTTTCTTAAATAATTAGAGACAAGAGTGAAAAGGATGGCCTTCCTGGGATCCAAATGAAAGGATTGATAAAACATATTTTAAATAGTTGGTGTCCTAAAAATCAGTAACAATTACTTAAAAAGTATCTACCTACTATTTTTTGATGTCTGTTCAAAAAGTTTTTTCAATAAAGGAAGCAGAATGGTTTTGTTGTGGATACTTTGCAAAAAAAAAAAAAAAAAAAGGACCACCAGATCTGGCCCGTGGATTAGCCTGCCAAGTGAAGCCGGCCTGGTTGGCTTTGGGTCCCATGGGATTTTTGAGACACCAGGCATTTATTTGGTCAGAGGGTTCTGAAGAGGCTGGGGTACAGAGTGGGAAAGATGACAGAGTTGAGGAAGGATTAGACCTCCTTTTTGCTTTCGGCGAGGGTGGGAATTGACCGGGAGCAGCATAGCTATTGTTCGGAGACTCGGTAAAGCTCCCCTTCCCCCACCTGCTTGCCTGCATTTTGTCCCCAAATGCTATCATGTGTGAGGATCTGCTAGCATGGCCTTGAAGTTTAAAGCTGGGTTTGTTCTTGGGGCACCTCCCGTCTTCCTCTCCTTACAGTGGGCTTGATACGAGATCTCTTAAAATAGTGGATTTTGTTGGCTTAATGGACGAGGTCATTCTCATGATGGTGACAGTGCAAGAAACTGGCAGTGTGCTGACACATCCTTCTGTGTTTTTTGTTTTTTGTTTTTTTTTACAGCTATTTGCCGGCAGGGCTGCAGCCCCAAGCATGGGTCTTGCAAACTCCCAGGTGACTGCAGGTAAACAACTAAACTCTTTTTTTTTTCCTAATAATGATCCCTTTAATACAAGAGGAGGACTGACTTATTGTGAATACGCCTCTTTTACTTTGGAGGACAAGAAAGCATTACCAAAAAAAAAAAAATTTTTTTTTTTCAAGTAGGCACATCCGAAGCTTATTAAATTATACCAGCTGTCCAGTGAAATGCACACGCTTCTCTCTCGGGGGAAAAAAAAAACTCTTCTGGGCATAGTCAGTGACTTCATGTATTAACGGTTCTGTAAATTGATAACTCGTTTTTATAATCTTCCCCTTAAAGTGCTAATGGACTAGATGGAGGGCTGTGGGTTTGGTTTTTGCGGCGGTCTCTCTCCTCCTCCACCCTCCAGCCCCCGCCTGGTTTTCTGTCTCCCAGCCCTCCCCCACTTTTCCCATCAATAGGGGAAAGTGGAGCATTCTTTAGAATGGGATTAGGACAATCTCCTGGCCCCTTTGCAGGCGGGAGCCTGGCCGGTGCTGAGAGGTTAATGGCTGCGCTGGAATCTTGTCAGTTGAGCCTGATGAATGTAGACTTTTGCTGCTGGCCTTTGAAGTCTGTTCTTTTATGGTCCCGGACAATGCAAGAAGCCAAATGGAGACCTCCCCCACGGCTTCCCGATTACAGTTTTTGGAACTTCTTGAAATGTACATCATGCCAATCTGGGAAAGGCTTGTTTCAGGAAATACTGTTGGTGTCTGTGGCATTTTGACATGATCGCCCACTTTACTCTCCTCCCAAATCTGAAGGATTAGCAGATTTAATGTGACACTCAATGGTTCCTTTGGGCCTGTCATGTTTTCCCCCAAAGCTACCCCAGTTTGAGCCCAGGGAAGCTTATGAATCCTTAGTCTAAACCAGTGCATCTCAAACTGACATTACCTGGGACTCTTGTGATGACGCAGATCCTGATTCCATAGCTTGGGGTGGACTCAAGTCTCTGCATTTCTAACAAGCCCCCAGCAGTGCTGTTCTTGCTGGGGGCGCGGGGACCGTACTTTGGGATTCACTGCCCCCAAACCTCAGTACTCAGAGTGTCATTCCCTGAGTTAACCAGGGACGTGTGGAAATGCAGGTTGCTGGGTGCCACCCCACACCCACGGAACCCCAGTCCCTAGGTTGGGCCCAGAAATCTGCATTTCGACAGGCTGAGCACAGCCACAGGATTTTGCCGCTCCGAAAATCCTGAAGACCCCTGTGGTCCTCCATACCTTTGTGCACCCACTGCCGCAGCTCCCCTCCCGTGCAGCGGGGAGCTCTGAGCTCTGGGGCTTGAAGCTGAAGTGGGAATCAGGGCAGCTGGAAGGAAAACAAAACCAGGCTGGCCTGAAATTGTCTCTTCCTGCACTTCAGAAAGATAAGTTTACTTTCTGGAAGACTGAAGGGCTTCGCCTGCGAACCCCCATCGCTGGTGGCAGCCGACTGTGGTATTTAACAGCGTTACTGTCAAGCTTGGGGGCAGGCTCTTCTTTGTGAAGGTTGTTCCGGAGAGTCAGATCAGCCGTGCTCTCAGGGACTCTGCTGCGCCCGCTTCGTGCTCAGCACGCGGGTGCTCAGCTCAGATGAGTATCAGTCAAGGGCGACCTCGATTTCTGCTCCTGTCATCAGAATAAACACACTGCTGCCTGGGGAGGGCCCTCCCAGCCAGAACAGCAGGCTTTGTTTCCAGAATTTAGGCCTTTCTCTTTCGAAGTCTCCCTCCCACTCCCTGCCTGGACTCGCAGGCCCTTATTTACTTAAGGTGTGACTTTCCCACACATCATTTGCATGGTCTCCCAGGCCATCTCCTTCTCCTTCCCTTGAAAAATCAAAACAGAACCTTCTCGCCAAGGAAGTTCTGGTTGCATCCTGCTCCAGAAATAGCTGATGGCAAGTTACCTGTAAGTTGTCCTTCGGATCATGTATTACAGAGGTGTGTTTTGTCTTGTTTTTTCCCCCGCATGAGAACACTTTACTGCTTCTCTTGCTCCCAGGTCGACCTGGAATCCCTTTTTCTGGGTGCACAGTCTTGCTTTATTGCAAGCCTGCCAATAATATCAGACTCAATTATGAATCATCCTATGAGGAAAGTCACTTCAATTTCTCATGAGAACCTTAATCATATATTATTACACTGGGATAACCTTGTGGATGCCTCTTTTAGGGTCAGTATTTTTATTTGTTTTCTTTTGAAGTTATCCAGGGCCTCTTGTGGTTCCTTTCTTATGCTTGGGTATCCAGCTCTCACTGATTAAGAGCCGAGGCGGTCCTCAGCTGCCTCTTACTCCTTGTATTAAGCAAATGGAAGAGGTGTAGTGATCCTTCATCTGGAAGGCAACGAGGGAAAGACTGTAAGAATAATGCTATTTCCCAATCAGTTCCTTCTTAATATCTACCTTTCAGACTAAGACTGTCAGTCTTTACACAAGCGTCCCCGTGATCTCCCACTACCTTGAGTGTCCACTTTGAAAAAATATTTCTACCGGAGGATTTACTTTGTTCTTATTTGACTCCTTTAATAGTGCCTTGCCATTTAGACCGGAGTTTCGTTTTAGATGAACCAGAATCCTCTGATTTTTAAGCCGCACAGCCTGGTGGTTCTTTGTGCTGGGGCGTGGATGGCTTGCTTTTAGGAGTTAGGAAGTGGTGAGTCAGAATTCTCAGGGGTGAGTTGACTCCCGGCCGTGGATGATTAGCGATTAGCTGGTTCCCTGTAATTTTCCCATGACAAGGATTTTTAGCCCACCTCCAGCTCTCTGGACGCAGAACGCCTTTCCTTCTTTGCGGGGGAGGCGATTCTGACCATGGCTTTCCCGGGTCCCGTCATGGAAATATTTGCTGGTCGCTGTTTCTGGCTCACCCCACCTTCACTCCACTGTGGGCTGCCCCCACTGCCAGCTCCTGTTTGCTAGAGCTTGATTTCTGAGAAGGCAGTTAGAGTTTCAGAGGGCTTGAAACTTGAGGGGAGAGTAGCGGAGCCCCTGCCCCAGGTGAAGGTGTATGTTTGTGTTTTTGTTTGGGGATCAAAGGCACCATTTGGCCTCCAGAGAGTCCGATTAATGAGGCGCTTATAAAGGAAACTCGACTCCCTTCCCCAATACGAGATAAACCAAGTTGACTGTGTGTGTGTGTGTGTGCAAAGTGAGAAATAACTATAAAATAAATTAGCCTAAGTAGCCACGAGGGGGGCAGGTCATAAATCACGTACGGAAATGGTTCCAAGCGCTGTTGCTTTCCTCGTCCTCCCTGCAGAAATGGGTCCAGAGATCCTACCCCATCTCTCCAAGGAAGGGAGCCCCTTTTCCTCCTCGTCTGATTTCAGGGAGCCTCCTTGGGAGGCAGTTTCCTGCAGCACTCGGTGTCTCGGTGCATTTTTGTGTGCTGGGGTCGTGACTTGCTGCTGGGACACAGCCCAGCCGCGTTGCTGTGTAAAACTTGCCCAAAGGGCTGCGTCTGCAGAGGCTTCGCGTGGCTATTGTTGTCACTGCAGGGAGAGCCCTTGCCTTCCCCCCAGGGGTTCATTTATTCCAAGCCTCCGCCCTGGGCTCATGGGGGGAGCCTGAGAAGAGAGAGGGGCTTTGTGGAGGGCAGCCCAGTGCTGGCCTCTCCCCAAACAGCCCTCCTTTTGTTGGGAGTCGCCTGGGAGGGGACCTCAGTCCAACTGGGAAAATGTTTGCTTAGAGGGAACCCCCAGACAGACCTTGACAGTCTACCATCCTGTGGCCAGAAGCCTGGGCTTTGCATCCTTGTGTTTTCCTGGCTCCGATCTCCCTGCAAGTTCTAAAGGGTAAAGCAGGGTTTGCTGTGTGTCCCCAGGTGCCAGTATGGCTGGCAGGGCCTGTACTGTGACAAGTGCATCCCACACCCAGGGTGCGTCCACGGCACCTGTAACGAGCCTTGGCAGTGCCTCTGTGAGACCAACTGGGGTGGCCAGCTCTGCGACAAAGGTATGTCTGGGGAGGGCCTGGGTGGGGCTGGAGGTCGGGGGTGGGGTGTGGGTGATTTGGTTTGTACTTTCATTTATTTTTATTTGCAGGGGCTTTTATTCTAAATCTGTTTGAATTTGCCTTTAACCCTGTGAATCTGGGTCTGTTTCCCTCGGTTTTAGTTTTTAAAGAGGAATGGGTCTAGGAACACAGTGTTTCTGGTCTCTGAGTGACTTCTTTGGGGTCTTTTTGGCAGATCTCAACTACTGCGGGACCCACCAGCCGTGTCTCAATGGGGGAACCTGTAGCAACACAGGGCCTGACAAATATCAGTGTTCATGCCCTGAGGGGTACTCGGGACCCAACTGTGAAATTGGTAAGTGGTCCAGGCTCAGTGAGATCCCTTTGTCTAATTTTTCTGTACACTCAGCTTAAATACACTTAGGGACTCATAAAAAGATGAAAATAGCCTCCAATGTTAAGACCTGTCCTCCCAGCCGTTCCGTGGGTCTTTGAAACCTCTGTCCAGTTGCTCAGGTGGTTTGGGGGCTGCTGATTGCATCGGGGGCGGCGTGTACAGGGCAGTGACCCAGCTCCCAGGTCAAAAGCTTGGAGAAATGGGGCCGGAGAGCTTAGCAAGAGAGATGACTTCCTTTCCGCCGCAGACACAGCGGGGTTACGTCCCACACCTGCTTTGATTTCTTGAAACGAGCTCGAGCTGGTGGCCCAGGCGTGCGATTTGGTTGCCGGGGGGAGTGTTAGGTAGCCTCTCTCGGTGGGCGCCCCTTGCTGACTGCTGTGCTGGTGTCCACAGCGGAACACGCCTGCCTCTCTGATCCCTGCCACAACAGAGGCAGCTGCAAGGAGACCTCCCTGGGGTTTGAGTGTGAGTGTTCTCCGGGCTGGACCGGCCCCACGTGCTCCACAAGTAAGTCTGCGTTTTGGCTTGTGCCCTTTCTTGGCGGGGGGGAGGGGGGTATTGTGTCAAGGTACAGGGTTGTGGGTCCCACGTCGGTCTTAGTGATGGGTCTGTCTCGGTGGGAGGGGGTCTGGTGGTGAGGCTGGCCTGAGCTTCCGGCCTCTGCCCTTGGAAGTCTCCTGGCACCCCCATCCTAAGGCACCCTGCTAAGTTAGCACACGCATCTCTGACTGGAAGAAACTCGCTCGTGGGGTAGCTGCGTCCTTTTCCCTGGACTTGTGCCTCCTCTGAACTGAATTACGGTTATTCTCCTCGAAGCTGTACAGAGGATGCCTGCGGGGGAGGTGGTCATGACTGAATTTCATGGTGGGGACAAATTTTGAAAGAGGGACCAGGGCTACAGAGTGACAGTGGCTGCGGGACTTGGCCGCACACCAGGACTACCCCAGTGCTTCCCAGTACAGGTCTCTGGGTGCTACGGTTTCCCTTTGGAATTGGGGAGTTCGTACCTTCCACAGGCTCCTGGGGACTTCCCTGGTGGTGCAACAGTTAGGACTCCGAGCTTCCAGTGCAGGGGACGCAGGTTCGATCCCTGGTCGGGGAACTAGGATTCCACATGCCATGCAGCGCGGCAAAAACAAAAAACAAAACACACACAAGCTCCTGGATTTCAGAGGTGCAGCCAGGCCCGAGGTCCACGGTCATCGGCCCCCTGAGAACAGCATGCAACACGGTTAAGGAGCTGGGTTCCGGGGTTGGATCACCTGGGCTGGTACCATGGCCCTGCCACCCATCACCATGGTGGGACTGTAGTCACTGCCAACCTGTGCCCTGTTTAAACGGGAGAGTAGCAAGTCCCATCTCCTGGGGGTGTGAAGGCTTGGTGAGCAGATTCATGAGGAGAGCCTGGCACCTCCTACCCGGGCAGGAGGTGAATCGCTAAGAGGCCTCAGGAGTCTAGTGCAGAAGGGGGAGGTTGGGCACCCCAGGCATGTGCTTTTGGGAAAAGTCTGTGAGTAAACAAGAATATGATTTTTTTTTTCACCAGCGAAGAAGTTATTTTTCCTTACCTCTCCTTAGTTACCTCTGTGCCGTGATGGAACTTTTCTTTAAAAATAAAGGGTAGGCAGTGAGAGATGTCCTGAGTTACCCAGGGCTGATGCTCCGGGGATCCAGCTGGCTCTCCCACCTGCTCAGGTTGCGGATTAAATGAACTGGGCCAGTGGGGGATTTAAAGCTAAAATCAGGCCTTATCGTCATCGTAGCAGTCACTTGCAGCAGGTGTCTGGCTCTTAAGTGAAGGCCCCTCACGTGAGGGGTGGTATTAAATTATCTAATTGTCAAATGGATTGAGATTAAATTGCCAACCCTCTCCTCTTTTTGTCAAACAGACATTGATGACTGTTCTCCAAATAACTGTTCCCACGGGGGCACCTGCCAGGACTTGGTTAACGGATTTAAGTGCATGTGCCCGCCCCAGTGGACGGGCAAAACGTGCCAGTTAGGTAAGAGAATTCCTGCACCGGGGCTGGCTTGATCCGAGCGATTAAGGGAGCTGTACATGTGGCCAGCGGTGCAAGCTTGCGTGCCATCGTACCAAGAAGTCATTTATTATCTAGGGTCCAGCCAGCAGGCCTGGAAGAAATAACTCGCATGCAAATGGCCTGGCTCTTTGAGGCCCTGTGGGAAAGTCGTGGGATTCCTTGAACCATGTCAATCGTCTGTCCGAGGAGTGTTCAGCTGGGTTCCAAACGGGGATGATCTCATGAGGAATGAGCTGTCTGCATTCTTTTTTGCCACTATTAAATCCCAGCAACTAGGCTGCGCTGGGTTTTGCACAGAAGTGCCTAGTGGCTTTCTGCTGTCCTGTCGGGGGCTAGTTGTCAACAGCAGCTGGAACGTTATCAATTAGCATTCCTTACTGGAGCATAGCTAGGGGAGAGGGTTCAGATGTTCACAGTAGCATCTCTTATTTAGCTAGCTTATTAAAATGTCTCGTTTCAGACAAACTATTTGTATGGTGTTTTTTCTGAGGGGGGAGGTGGGGTAGAACCCCATTTCTCACTGTTCATCCTCTCTGTTTTTCAGATGCAAATGAATGCGAGGCCAAACCTTGTGTAAATGCCAAATCCTGTAAGAATCTGATCGCCAGCTACTACTGTGATTGCCTCCCGGGCTGGATGGGTCAGAATTGTGACATAAGTGAGTGAGACTGTTTCAATTTTGATTTTCATGAGACTGGGGTGTTGAAGGCATTTGCCAGCCGTATTCAGGCTCCAGGTCTAAGACTTGAGTAGTGGAAGGAGAACCTTATAGAGGGAATGTTTTTGGAGAGGGAGTGATGGGCACAGAAATGAAAACATACACGTTATCAGGCTCATTAGCTGGTAAAAAACGGCCGTACTCTGATAAGGTGGCTAAAACAATGATGTGAAGTTTCAGTACCTCAGTCTGGAAGAACTAGGGAGTGTTCCCACCAATAACCTTATTTCACGGGAAGCACGCAAGAAATCTGATTGGAGGTTTTTATCTTCCTGAGCAGAGAAAGCTTTTCAGTGAAGCCCAACTTCAATGTAAATTGCCCCTCCAATACGGTGACTTGTTTATTTTTTAGATATTAATGACTGCCTCGGCCAATGTCAGAATGACGCCTCCTGTCGGGTATGTAAATCTTTGCTTATATCAAAACCTTAGTGATTGACAACAAGCCTTAAGATTTGTGTGACCCTGGGAAAGCTCTGTCCCTGGGAGATTTAAAAATGCAGGTGAAAAGTGAGTCTCTGGAAGTTTCACTCGGGCTCATGTTACCCCAGCCTCCCGGGAGTCATCTTGGAGGCATGCACATAGAAATTCCTCTCTCACATTTGGAGAGGTTTGGCATCTCTTTCAGTGAATCAGCTGAAGCTCAACAGTCACGCTGAACCACTGAAGCCCTGTGTTTGTGGAGCACCTAGAAAAAAAGCATGTGTTTCTCACCCTCCTTCTCCTCCCTCCAGGATTTGGTTAACGGTTATCGCTGTATCTGTCCACCTGGCTATGCAGGCGATCACTGTGAGACAGACATCGATGAGTGTGCCAGCAACCCCTGTCTCAACGGGGGTCACTGTCAGAACGAAATCAACAGATTCCAGTGTCTCTGTCCCACTGGTTTCTCTGGAAACCTCTGTCAGGTGAGCCGGGCTGGAGCGCCCGATGGCCCAGTTTTCACAGGCAGTCTCCTCACCCTCACCTTCCCATTCCCAACACTGTCTGGAGCCTCCTGTTGACTAGGGATCTCTGCTAGACACGCGCCGTGGAAGGAGGGTGATGAGTGATTTTCTTCCCGTTGTCCGGCAGCCTGTCGATTTCTCTTTGTCCGTTTCATCCCAGACCCAGCACTCTCTCATTCTGCCCTGTTGTCTCAAATGCGTACCTGGACAGTCGCTAGGACACAACTGTAAATCATGCTGGGTGTTCTCCTAACAGAAGCAGACGGAAGGGTCAAATTCCAGTGGCCGCTGCCCCAGAGGAGTCATAATGACGGCTTTGTTTTACTTTGTGTCCCCCCTCCCCTGCCCCTGGCCCTCGCAGCTGGACATCGATTATTGCGAGCCCAACCCCTGCCAGAACGGTGCCCAGTGCTACAACCGCGCCAGCGACTATTTCTGCAAGTGTCCCGAGGACTATGAAGGCAAGAACTGCTCCCACCTTAAAGACCACTGCCGCACCACCCCCTGTGAAGGTACCTCCCTCCCCGCCAGGGTTCTGGCTTGTCTTCAAGGCTGCTGTCCTCTGCCCGTTCGTCACTGCCCCGTGACACTCGGAGGGAAGCCAGAACACGTGGAAACAACCTATTCAGGCCCACCAGTTCGGGGGGACCATACCTGCAAGTAGCCAGGGCAGAGAAGGGAATTCATTTAGCATCCCCGTTCTGGGGGACGCTGATGTGCAAGGCCGAGGTGGATTCCTCAGGGCACCTCTGCCAGTAGAACTTTCTGCCACGGTGATATCTGCACCGTTAGGTACAGTAGCCTTGGGTCACGTGTGGCCCGGAACGTTTACTGTGTGACCAGGGCAACTAAAAGCCCTGATTTACTTACTTTTCATTCACTTAAATTTAAATGGCCGCCTGTGGCTGCTGTGTGAGCTGGCTCAGGCTTCCAGGTTCCTGCAGCCGTAAGTGCCCTTACATCGAGGGAAAGGCTGTTCCTCCTCCTTAGCCAGCTTCCAGCAAATTTGGTAGATGTATCAGTAGAGGGAGGATGAACAGGGCCCGCAGACACGTGGGCTCCTGGCTCCATAGGGAGAAAACGCCTAAAAAAAAAAAAAAAAAAAAACTCCGCCTGGGGTCTCGGCTTTGCCTGTCACAGTGTGACACGGCATATTGCCAGTCTTGGCCACCGAGGTGCTGGCTTCTTACCCTCATTAGCCTGGCTAAGGTGCCTGGCTCCAGGAGAGCAGGCGTGGCGTGGGTCCTGGGCTCAGGAACACCGGGTCTTCGGGTCCCTGGCGGGGATCTGACCCCAAGTCTGTCTCGCAGTGATTGACAGCTGCACGGTAGCCATGGCCTCCAATGACACGCCTGAAGGGGTGCGCTATATTTCCTCCAATGTCTGCGGTCCCCACGGGAAGTGCAAGAGTCAGTCGGGAGGCAAATTCACCTGTGACTGTAACAAAGGCTTCACTGGAACGTACTGCCATGAAAGTAAGACCCCGCATCCTCGGGGAATGGGCCAAGGTCCCCCAAACCCTGCCCCGGCCCAGCTGGGGGGCATCTGGAATCATTTCAGGAGAGATCAGCCAGGTTTACCACCTACAATCTAAGACTGAGGTCATGTTTAACTTACGAGATCACTGACGCCTCTTAAGTCTTCAGCACGTTTATTTTAGAATGTTCTGGAACCTTACTAGATCGGGTGGTCCGCTTTGCCTAGGAGTTTCCTCTCCACTCTCTCCAAGTAGCTTAGTGTGAAGACATTAAATAAAAGGGACGGGGTGCTCTCTGGAGGCCCCTGCTTGATAAAACTGCCCGCCGGATTCAGAAACAGTCCTGACGGAGTTAAATGTTGAGGTGCCCAGTGTATTTTCTCAGGAGAGGCAGGGAAGCCCGCAGAACAGTGCTTGGCGGTGGCATTACTTTCCTTCGTTTGCTTACCTGTGTTTCTATTTGCTTTCCTTTCACAGATATTAATGACTGTGAGAGCAACCCCTGTAAAAATGGTGGTACCTGCATCGATGGTGTCAACTCCTACAAGTGTATCTGCAGTGGTGGCTGGGAGGGCGCCTACTGTGAGACCAGTGAGTTCAGGGGTCCTCTGGGGACAGACAGCTCTGGGGGGTGTGGGCAGGACAGAATCCACATGGGAAGCCTTTCTTCTTCGTGGAAATATCTGGGAGTTGGACCCCGACAGTTCCTGCCCTGGGACGGCATGGCCTGTGTCCTATTTGCCTGTGTTGATGCTGACGCCAGCCAGCGGGAAGGAACTTCTGCGGAGGAGCTTATAGAATTAGACCCTGTAATTAGGATGATAGATATCCCCACTTGCAGGAAAAGTGATCATCTTGCTGTTTGGGTTGTCCTTTCTGCCCATCTTGACTTTAACTTCCATGGCCTGTCGGGGGCTCCTTTATTCCTGGGAAAGGGTGACCGTGTTTAAGTCCCCGGGTGTCTGCTGGTTTTGAAGTGGGCGTGGAAAGCAGGGGCTGGGGGCGGAGAGATGCAGTCCTTAGGCGTCGCGGGGCGTGGATGGGCTTGGGAGCGTCTTCAGCCGGCTGTCTCCTCTGATTGCAGATATTAACGACTGCAGCCAGAACCCCTGCCACAACGGGGGCTCGTGTCGCGACCTGGTCAACGACTTTTACTGCGACTGTAAAAACGGGTGGAAAGGCAAGACCTGTCACTCACGTAAGTGGTGGCCGGCTGGGATCCTGCCCTGTCTTCCGTGAGCAGGGCCGGCCAGGGGCTCACGCCGGGATCTTCTCCTCCAGGTGACAGCCAGTGTGATGAGGCTACGTGCAACAATGGTGGCACCTGCTATGACGAGGGGGACGCTTTCAAGTGCATGTGTCCCGGAGGCTGGGAAGGAACGACCTGTAACATAGGTACCTTTCCGCCCTCCCTGGGCCTCACAGGGGCTGTGGGCCTGTGAGCCTATGACTGTTTCCTGGGACCTGGTTTCTGCCCCTCCAGACTGTCACTGGATCCTCAGGGAGGGTGGCCTTGTCTGCTTTTGTCTCATAGCCCGAAACAGTAGCTGCCTGCCTAACCCCTGCCACAATGGGGGCACCTGTGTGGTCAACGGCGAGTCCTTCACGTGTGTCTGCAAAGAAGGCTGGGAGGGGCCCATCTGTACACAGAGTGAGTGTTTCCCCTCCCCCCGCTTGCCACCTTGAACTCTCTGAGGGCTGCAGGAGTCCATCCTGACACCCCCAGGGACTGGCAATGGAAACCAGAAGCAGAGCTGTTTGATGTCTGCTTCTGCATCACCTGGGTCTGTTCTAATGACTTGATGGGATGCAGCCCTGACCTGGGCATGAGAAAGTCGCCGAGGAGATAAGTGGAGACAGATGGCGTCGTGGTTCCCAGCTCCGGTCTGACCAGCAGCCTGTCTCCATCCATTCTCACACCCCCTGCCCACCCCACCCAGGGCCTCTTCCTGTGTACATGTGTCCCACGGTGAATGGGACCAAGTGTGGTGTGGGCCTGGTTCCAATTGAGCAGAGGTCTTAAGCTCCTTCTGCCGGTGTTAACGACAGCTTTATCATCTGGGTATTGTGGAAATCACTGGTGTTTTGACTTAGGGCTAAGAAGGCCTCGCCGTTAAGTTGTCTTTTTTTACTTTGCAGATACCAATGACTGCAGTCCTCATCCCTGGTAAGCATGGCCACCTTTTAAGCCGGCGCTTTATTGTTGGCTGTGACACGTGTGGGCGTCTCCTGGGGATCTTGTTTAAAGTGCAGGTTCGGATGCAGGAGGTCTGGGAGCTGCTGCACATTCCTCCTCTCTGACAGGCTCCCAGGCAATGCCGATCCTGCTGGTCCGCGGACCACACTTTAGTCAGGTTGTGTTCTCATTTAGAGCAGTGATTCTCAACCTTGGCTGCACGCGAGAATTACCCGGGGAGCATTTATAAGTTCCAGTCCCTGGGCTGCAACCGAGACCTGTGATGTTAGACTCTCTGGGGGTGGGACCCAGGCATCAGTGTTTTTAAAGCTCCCAGGCAGTGGTGCGTGTGAGCAGGGGTGAGAGCCGCTGATCGTAACTGGCACGGCTACCTTTGAACTGGCAGGGGAAGTGGTGGACTGGTGGTGACCGAGGGGTCTTTGCTTTCATAGTTACAACAGTGGCACATGCGTGGATGGAGAGAACTGGTACCGCTGTGAGTGCGCCCCCGGCTTCGCTGGGCCCGACTGCAGGATAAGTAAGGACCACCTCCGACTGGGTCTTCCCACTCCAAACCCTCAGCCTGAGAGTTTTCATCTTTAAAATGATTATGGCCATGGTTCTAAGTAGCCTTGACGAGTAATCTCCTGCCTCCAGCTGGGATTAAGACGGCTCTGGCCGGCCCCTCCCTGGGGGACACAGCCCTCCTTGCTCTAGGGGAGAGAGCGTCAGCCACAGAATTTGGTGATTAATCTACTCTGAGGTCCTAAGGAAAGAGTGTGCCTGTCCACGTGACTAACATGAAATTATGGGCAAGCGGACGTTGCCACATCCATGCTGGTAGGGGACAGAGCTAAGGCCACAGAAGGGACTGGGGCTGCGGTTTCCAGGGCTTGATCAGGCCCCGGTGAAATGATTAAACAAAATGGAGGCAGGCAATGCAGTTTTTCAGGAAGTTCACAGTTTATTCTTTATTTTGAGCCTTTTCCCTACTTTTTTTTTACATGCCCTTTCTTTTGCCAAAAAAGGTGATAGATTAGTTGTACTACTTTTGTGTCCTTGTTCCTAAAGTATTTAAAGTTTTACTGGTCCTTGAGGTCCCCAGGTCTGGGACTTCAAGAACTACTAGATGGGGGAACTGTGTATCTGTTTCATGTTTCTGAATCGGGCGTCAGCAAATTATGGCCTGGGGGCCAAAATAAAGTTTTATTGACACACAGCCACACCCTTGTTGATGTACTGTCTAGGGCTGCTTTCATGCTGCAACAGAGTTGAGCAGTCATGACATGACGGAGACTACATGGCCTGCAAAGCCTAAAATAGTTACTAGCTGACCCTTTTCAAGATCTTTGCTGGCCCTTGTTCTAAATCGTACTATCAGAGAAAAAGGAACCTCAGTTAAAAATTGCTGCTTCCCCATATGATTCTCAGCTGTTAGAAATCAGGCTAGTGGTCGTCCTTGCGGGGCAGTGACTGGAGACTCTGGGAGTACTGATGATCTGTTTCTTTATTTGGGTGCTGGTCATGTGATGAAAATGCGTTAAGGTTATACTTAGAAAGCTTATCTGTACGTTTTGTCAGTAAAAACTTAGAAAAACGTTGCTGCCTCCCACTGGGGCCTAAGCTCGAACTCCATCTTTCCTAGACATCAACGAATGCCAGTCTTCACCTTGTGCCTTCGGGGCAACGTGTGTGGATGAGATCAATGGGTACCGGTGTGTCTGCCCCCCAGGGCACAGTGGTGCTAAATGCCAAGAAGGTAAGTGGGCCGGGCCCAGCTGCCCGTGTGTCCTGCGGGCTGAGCGGGCACTGCAGTCACTGTTTTGACTGTTCGTGAGTGGAACTACGCTCAGAGAACACGGAGGGGGGACATCCACTTGGGACCACAGGGAAGGGGAAACCTGAGGGGGGGCGGTCCCGTGAAAACAGCGTAGCTGTTGGTTTTAGCCAGCTGTTGCCACAACTATGCTGTGTGACAACCATCCCTGATCTCCGTGTGTACGACAAGTATTGGTGTTGCTCGTGGGCACAAAGGCACAAGCAGAGCGATGGATGCCTCGGCTTGGGTGCCCAGGTCTGTGTGCCACCCCATCCTCCTTGGACCAGCACTGTATCCAGGGCATGTCCTTTCCCTGGCAAACAGTAGGCTCTCAAGGGGCCAAGCTCACCCGGGAGAGACTCTGCTCACATCGCATCCCAACGCACTGCACTGACCAAAGCCGGTCACGTGGCCGGGTGCAAAGGCCACCGGGGAGGGAGGGATGCTTGCCCATCGTGGGAGCAACTGTGTTGTTATGGGGCAAGGGGCAACAGGTGTAATCACTTCCCGACAGGCAGGGAGTGAAGAATCAGGAGAACTGTCTCCAGAAAAGGCAACTCTTCCCACTCACGAGTCTCCACCTCAGTTTCAGGGAGATCTTGCATCACCGTGGGGAGCGTGATACCTGATGGGGCCAAGTGGGACGATGACTGCAACACCTGCCAGTGCCTGGACGGGAGGATTGCCTGCTCGAAGGTAGGCGTGGCCCCAGCCACCGGTGTTCTGGTTCTGGAACTGCCAACGAGCGTCTCCTGAGCTCTACTCTGTCTCTGCAGGTGTGGTGTGGCCCCCGCCCTTGCTCGCTGCACAAAGGGCACAGCGAGTGCCCCAGCGGGCAGAGCTGCATCCCCATCCTGGACGCCCAGTGCTTCGTGCGCCCCTGCACTGGTGTGGGTGAGTGCCGGTCCTCCAGCCTCCAGCCCGTGAAGACCAAGTGTGCCTCCGACCCCTACTACCAGGACAACTGTGCCAACATCACGTTCACCTTCAACAAGGAGATGATGTCACCGGTACGGAACACCTTGCTGGCTTTGGAGAGGTGGGGTGTGTCTGCTTGCCCTAAAGCAGGGGTGTCACGAGCTCGGATCTCCTCCTCCTTAGCCTAGATTCTTGTCTTACACCAGAGCTCAGCTTCTGAATATAGCTTCACTTTCAAGCAAACAGCAGCCTTTTTTCCTTCCGCTCTTTTACGTGTGTGTGGATTTAAAAATCTCGTTCTAGGGTCTCACCACAGAGCATATTTGCAGCCAGTTGCGGAATTTGAATATTTTGAAGAATGTTTCTGCTGAATATTCAATCTACATAGCTTGCGAGCCTTCCCCTTCTGCAAACAATGAAATACACGTGGCCATTGTGAGTATGAGACCCATGCACGCTTAGTTGTTCGATTGCCAAGTAGCTCAGAAACTTCACTTAGCCAGTGTCCAGATGAGCAGATACATTGAAGGAGAGCTTGACATACACGTGTGGTCAAATAATTTTGAATGAAGGTGACTGTGGAGTGTCCCTGACCCTCTGGTCTGATGAGTCTTCCTTTTCCAGTCTGCTGAAGACATCCGGGATGATGGAAACCCAATCAAGGAAATCACCGACAAAATTATAGATCTTGTTAGTAAACGTGAAGGGAACAGCTCACTGATCGCCGCCGTTGCGGAAGTGAGAGTTCAGAGGCGTCCTCTGAAGAACAGAACAGGTAGGTGGATGGGGGCAGTGGTCCCTTTCTGTGAGGACTGTCACGTCCATCTCATCGATAAGACCAATACAGGGCTTCCCTGGTGGCGCAGTGGTTGAGAGTCCGCCTGCCGATGCAGGGGACACGGGTTCGTGCCCCAGTCCGGGAGGGTCCCACGTGCCGCGGAGCGGCTGCGCCCGTGAGAAATGGCCACTGGGCCTGTGCGTCGGAGCCTGTTGCTCCGCAACGGGAGAGGCCACAACAGTGAGAGGCCCGTGTACCGCAAAAAAAAAAATAAAATAAGACCAATACAACCGGCGTCCAGTAAAACCTCCAGGGTGGGGAGTTACTTGACGGTTCCCTACTCAAGGACCCCCCACTTTTAACTGAGAAAACAGAGGCCATCTGATGTGACCAAGGTCACATGGCAAAGGGCAGAGGCGTCCCTGACTTGTTCCCCTGCCTGCAAGCTGTGCTCCAGCAGGCGGGCGCCCTTCCAGGCACACATTGTCTCTGGGTCCTGGGAAGAGCATGGCTGTGCCTTGAGCGTGTGTCTGTGCGGAGCCTGTCCTGTGCTCCGGTATCGGGGGACAGCCCATCCTAAGCACTGAGACACGGGTTTGATAGATGGCTCGATGGCCCCGCAGGATGTCCAGAGTCCCCCGTGGATGCCCTGAGCATCACCGTTCTAGTGAAGCGACTTGCCGGGCGCAGGACCACTGGGGGCATTTGAGCCGTCCATGCCGGGAGCCTCTTGCTGATGCTTCCGAAAACCGGCTCCTCTAATGAGCTGCCTAAGTAGCCAGCCTCCCCGTGACCGGCCCAGATGCTGCTCCGCGCCGAGGCGGGAGCCTCTACGGGCTGCTGCTCGGCCTAGTCTCTTCAGGGATGCTGGGAGGTGACGATGTGTGGTTGGGAAAGGGACTCGTCCCCATGCGCCCTTCTTAGGGACCAAGGACGGGAGCCGTGGGCGCGGGACTCACGGGGGTGCCCCTGCCTTGCAGATTTCCTGGTGCCCCTGCTGAGCTCGGTCCTGACCGTGGCCTGGGTCTGCTGCCTGGTGACCGCCTTCTACTGGTGCGTGCGCAAGCGGCGGAAGCCCGGCAGCCACGCGCGCTCGGCCTCTGAGGAGAGCACCACCAACAACGTGCGGGAGCAGCTGAACCAGATCAAGAACCCCATCGAGAAGCACGGGGCCAACACAGTCCCCATCAAGGACTACGAGAACAAGAACTCCAAAATGTCCAAAATAAGGACACACAACTCGGAGGTGGAAGAGGACGACATGGACAAGCACCAGCAGAAAGCCCGCTTCGCCAGGCAGGCCACGTACACGCTGGTCGACAGAGAGGAGAAGCCCCCCCACGGCACGCCGGCCAAACACCCGAACTGGACAAACAAACAGGACAACAGAGACCTGGAGAGCGCGCAGAGCCTGAACCGCATGGAGTACATCGTATAGCAGACGGCGGGCGGAGTCTGAGGGCGCCCGGGGTTCCTGAAGCTTCTCCAGCTGTCCTGTCGTGTTCCGGTCCCAGGCTGTCCTTGACGTAGAACCCCTGTGTTAATTTAAGTTCTGACAAGCTGGCTTACACTGGCAATGGTAGTTTCTGTGGTTGGCTGGGCAGCACTGCATCGCACAGCTATGCAAACACCAGGCCCCGGGGCCCCGCCCCTGTCGGATCAGGCTCCCAGGAGAACACCCGGCCCCCCGAGGTCTCCAGCCTCCACTTCTGCCAGATGTCCCGATGGTGATGCAGTCTTAGGATCATAGTTTTTATTTATATTTATTGACTCTTGAGTTGTTTTTGTATATTGGTTTTATGATGACGTCCAAGTAGTTCTGTATTTGAAAAGTGCCTTTGCAGCTCAGAACCACAGCAACTATCACAAATGAGTTTATTATTTATTTTTTTTATTGTATTTTGTTGTTGTTGTTGGGGGAGGGGGACTTTGATGTCAGCAGTTGCTGGTAAAATGAAGAATTTAAAGAGGAAAAATGTGTCAAAAGTAGAATTTTGTATAGTTCTGTAAATAATTCTTTTTTATTAATCACTGTGTATATTTGATTTATTAACTTAATAATCAAGAGCCTTAAGACATCATTCCTTTTTATTTATATGTACGTGTTTAGAATTGAAGGTTTTTGATAGCGTTGTAAGCGTATGGCTTTATTTTTTTGACCTTATTTTCTTATTACGTGTTGCCTATAAGCCAAAATTAAGGTGTTTGAAAATAGTTTATTTTAAGACAATAGGATGGCCTTCTGTGCCTGGAATACTGGTGGAGTTGTTTTTTTTTTTTTTTTTCGTACGACGTCAGATGTTTAAAACCCCGACTGAGGCAGTTTGAGAGTTAGTCTAGAACAAGTGTTTTTTTTTTTTCGTTTTTTTTGTTTTGCTTTAGACTTGAAAGAGACAGGCAGGTGATCTGCTACCGAGCAGTTTAAGGGAACAAGCTGAGCTATGACTAAACGTAGCCAAAACGTGAGTGGTTGAAGATCATTAAAGATATCAAATTAATTGTGTGAAGTTGGAAGCACACCAATCTTATCTTGTAAATTCTGATTTCTTTTCATCATTCGTAATGTAAGACTGAACCACTTGTAGATTTGATTTTGTGTTGTTATCTACTGCATTTAGGGAGTATTCTCATAAGCTAGTTGAATACTTGAACCGTAAAATGTCCAGAAAGGTCACTGTTTAGATTTGCCAGAGTCCACTGCCTGCCTTAAGTGAGGAAATCAAAATGCTATGACGAAATTTAAGATCAAAAAGACTTATTAAAAACTGACTTCGTCGGTTCACCGTTAAGACCGTGAAGATCCTTTGTATTGCCCTCTTAGTGTTATACGAACATAAACATACATCTTTGATGTGTTGTTCCTGGCAATAAATTTTGAAAAGTCATATTTATTAAATTTTTTTGTACGAAAACACGGACCAGTGTGGCCTCTTCTGAGCTTATGTAGTTCTGCCTGGCTCTGCCTTGTGCCTTTGCCAGCGCCCTGGGTCTGTCCTGGTGACTGGGGTGTGAGAAGTAGGCTGTGCTTGACAGGGTCCCCCATCAAGAACGGAAAGCCTTTTCAGCCATAACATTCTCGAAACCCCGAGGGGCTGCTGTGAAGCTGGAGCTGTGAGCCCCGTCTTGGGGGCCTAGATGCCCTTGTTATTCGACAGCAAGTGTGAATACTGCTTGAATAAACACCACTGGATTAATGGCCTGCAGTGTGGACTGAATTGTTTTGAGCACTTGCGGGGGAACGCCCACCGCAGTAAAAGGGTTTTAAATAGCTTGGAATTGGTGCTGGGGGATTAGGAGGGAGACTGGATGCTTTCTCTTATTTTCCCCTGGCTGTTTGGATGAATGTGGATGTCCTGCCGTCACTGCAGACCACACCCTTGTGGCTTTCGTGCACCTTGTACCTCTGGGCTGGTCTCCGCAGGAGGTGGTGGTTACAAGCTTCTGGGGTGAGGGCCCTTCTGCCCCTCACCACCTTGCTCCTAGGGAGTGCGCGAGTGGCTGGCCTCCCGTGCAGAGCCGGGCTGCTCCTACCTGTAAAGGGCAGGTGAGCTGTGGTTGTTGCTCGTGGCTGCTGGGGCCAGAGGCCAACAAGCCTGCCCCACATGGCGGGGCGGGGTAGAGTGGGGGAAGCTTTGCCTCTGGCATCTCGGCACCGAGGGATGAACCACCAGTGACAGGCATGTGGACAGCTTCCAGCAGCTTTGAGGAGTTGCCAGGAGTTCCCTCCTCTGGTTAGGAAGCTATAGCTTACCCTCCTCGGAGCTGTGACACCCAGGCTGTCACCCCCCTCCAGTCTTCATAGTAGAACTCCAGCTGGAGTGACAAACTGAGCAGAGGAAAAGCTACGGGGATGTTTATCTTTCTTCATTCTTGGGAAGCTTCTCTTTCTACCAGGTTAGGAGGCGTGTCCCGATGGGCATCTTGGTTAAGAATGGATGGCGGGTTGAAGCGTCCCTGGTTCCTTGTGCACGAGTGGAGGCCATCAGGGGAATCAGTCCCCTGGTTCCTCGTGCACGAGTGGAGGCCATCAGGGGAATCAGTCCGGGACAGAGTTTTGGCTCGGGGAGGGAGCGCGAAGGACCTGGACCGTGACGGGTCTGGGTTTCCACGATGTCTGCCTGTCCTGGAACGGGACCCCGTATCACTGCTCTGCGGGGCTCAGGTCAGAGGGAGGGAGCAGTGCTTTCCCGGTACAGACCCGACGAGCAGGACAGTCTGAGTTCAAATGCTACCTTGCCCCGGTGGTTTGTAAACTTGGATTCTGCAGGACCCAGAATTCCCTGGGTAGTTGCCAAAGGCTTGTGTGCCAAGAAAAGAGTTTAATGAGCCTCTTCAATTCTTTATTCCAGGAGGGAAGCGATCTTGTGATTGTTACTTTAAGGAGCCTTCTATGCAGGACACGCTGGGTAGTGGAAAGGATGAGATGGTCTCATCTGGACAGGGCTCAAAGCCACGACCTTGGTCGTTAAGGGAGGTGGTCCCCTTTCTCCAGGCCCTGGTTATCCTGGGGGCAGGAATGTGCAAAAGAAGGGACTTAGAACCTTCCCTATCCCCTGGGAATGTTCTGTGCCCTCTGTAAGCAGGCCCTGGAAAAGGAAGAATTTTCCGTCCAGAAACATGGCTAACTAGAACTCCAGCATTAGAACACATATATACCATGAAACTCCGGGAAAGCATCAGCTCACAGTTGGGTGCTTTAGGATGGGACACTGTCCTGGGATTCTAGACTTATGTAATGCAGAGTTAGAACAGAGGGGTATATCTTGACTAAAAGCCCAGTGAGACTGGGTGATGAGCAGAAGCAGAACTTGTAAGCTGGGGAGGGGGTTTCTCTTAAATACAGAGTCCCAGGCCTGGCCCATGATTCATAAGTGGGGCCTGGGAACCTGTATTTTCAACAAGCTGTCCCCTCCTCCCCCAATCCTCCCTGGTTTAGGTACAGCAAACTTTGAGAACAGCTTCACTAAAGTACTAAAGTACAAGCTCTTCCATTAATTACAAGGTTTTTCCTCCTTGTTAAACTGAATTAAGTATTCTGGAAGCTGGTTTGTTGCTCAATTGCCACCTGACATCATTTTTAAGTAAATTAACGACACCTCCCCTTGAACAAGTTGTGGTGTAAGAGCTTCATTTTATTGGCTGATCTGAGGGGGGTCAGTGAGTCAAAGTTAACTTATTTGGTAATATTTCTTAGGTAGCAAAGAGCCCAAGGAACCAGATTGTGGGTTTCCCACATTTCTGAACGGCATACACCTGTCGACCCCAAAGTGAGCAAGTGTGCGGCTAAAAACCAGTTAGTTACCTTTAAAGAAAAAAAAAAATGTCCCACCGGCCTGCAGAGGATTGCGACCTAGGCTGAGCAAAGTTCCAGCAAAGTTTCCGCTTCGACGGCGGCTTTCTTTCTTGCCTCTACTGGGAATGAGAAACAGGAGTTCAGAGGTTCCCGGGCTGGGAAGACACACAAGTACTGGGTTATGGGAAGTCTCCTCCTGCTAATGTGTATTTATACTTTGTAAACTCTGATTCATCTGAGCATTGAAACAGAAATCTGCTTCCTGAGGTTCTGTTTTTAAATAGATAGTTTGCAAAAACAACAATTATTTTTCTTAACATTTTTTTTTCCATCCCACAAGCAGCTAAACATGCCGGCTCGGGCTATGTCAGGCTCCAACTGTGCCAACAGACAGCTTGGTCATCAGAGGTAGAAGGGTGCCCCAAGGCCGTTCTGTGGGGTTCTGGCCCCAGAAGCCTTAAAAACAAAGTTTAGAAACCATCAGGGCAATCGTGTTGTGTCACTTTAAGTACTTTAAGTCCATGAGATATTCCTGGGTCTATTAAGAATAACGAATTGCCCTTTGTGAACAACTGCCTTCTGATGGTGGTTAAAAGTAAGGGCAAGTGGGGGTGATGCTCGCAGGGCTGTGGGTACCGCTGCCTGGCACAGACGGGCCTGCACACCTGCATGGCACCCTCTGAGATCGTGTCACGAGGGTGCGGCTCCCTGGCTTTGGACATGAATTCTACCTGTGTCACTTGCTCCCACATGCCGGGCACAGCCTCCTGGCTTACAGTGTGTTTCTTTCAAGTCCCAGGCAGCTTTTACAAGTCTTAAATTCTGTATCATTATGCACGGGCCCCGTATTAACCTGTGATATGAAAGTTGGGGAAATTAACTTGGAGAGTAAAGGCTCTTAAACCCAATGAGAACCTTGAATGGAGGCCTCCCCGCCGCCCCGCCCCGTCCCCTGCAACTGTCCACATCAGGGCACCCAAGGGTTGAATTACTCCGAGAGCAAAAGCAGATGCCAGCAACATGAAAGTAACAGCTTTGTTTCAAAGAGAAGCTCTCCTGGCAGGGACAGTGGGGCTCCTCCACGATCCCCAGGGGAACACAAGTTAGCAGCTGGCTTCCTAATGACTACTCAGCACCCAGACGGGTTGGCCCCCGGCTCTGTTTTGCACCTGAAGACTGAAAAGCTGCTTTACTTCATCCTTTCTGAGAAATGTGCAGTTGAAAAGCCTTCATTGGAGACTCGCCCGGGTATTAATGCAATCGGTGACCTTACCAGTGAAAGGATCCACCCCTCCTTACTTTCCCAGAAGGGGAAGCTGAGGCCTAGAGAGGATCGGGGACCTGTCCCAGGCCACACAGAGTTAGCGACAGCCAAGACTAGAACCTGGGGCTCCTGCTAGCTGGGCTGCTGCGTTTTCTGCGTCTTCCGGGGATTTGCCAGGTTTATGTCCAGATCCTGCCCTTGATGTGATTTTCAAAGGTAAAGAATTGGGAGATCAGCAATTAACAAAAAGGGGGGCCGCAGGAAGCTGCTGTAAAGACAGTGGCATTGATCTGAGCTGTGCCTCCTCTGGGCTTTGCCTAGAAAGTGACATCTTTATAAATCTGTGAGCAACAGATATTTTCCTAACCAAAGGCAGATGAAAGCGCATCCCTTTGGAGGTGATTTCCTTGTTCTTGGGCAGCTTCACACGTCCTTTTTAGTTTCTGCTTCATAGAATTAGAAGATGAATCGCAGGAAAAGAGGCTCAGAAAGGAAAGCCAGTGACAGGCCCCTAGGTCCTACTCCTCCCTGCGCTGCACACACGTGCACGCCCTTCCACAGGGGTTTTCAGGATGATCACGACACTCTCCGTGTCTGAGGCAGTTGGGAGGGTGCCGGCCAGTGTCAGGTGATTTGCAATTACAACAGGCCTCCTCTCACACCCCTTAACCACGCTTGCCTCCCTGGCAGGTTACGTCCAGGTTATGGAGCAAAAAGCCCTTGAGCAGCTAAAAAGATGAAAAGCCAAGGCAGTTGAACGTGATGCCACGCCACGACAGGGTGCAGCCACGCCATGACGGGATGCAGCGGGGCTGGCACAGACGCACCTGGGAGTTCCTGGAACCGCCCGTGGGCCACTCTGCCTCTTCCACCAACACCTGTGCTCTCCCCACCAGCTGAGGAGGGATGGGAGTGGGTCCCACATCTCTAACCTGTTTGTCATGTTGGGGAGGCCAGAATTAGGTGTAGTATGCTAAAGTTTCCTATGCGCTGAGGCACCAGCGCCGACCGATTTGGGAAAACTCCATCCTGGGGACAGAAATGTCAACCCTCCAAGTTCAGGACACAGACAATCAGATACCCTCACAAGGCTCTCTGGCTTGGCAGGGATGGTTTTGGGAAGTGTTTTTGAAAGAATCCAAGGCACAAAACAGAAAGGAAGAGCACAAATGTGAAACAGCTACAGTTTTGCACAAACTGAGGGCATGGTGGCTGAGATGTGAAGGAAAGGGAGTGGGAGGGGCGAGTCAGGCCTCCCCACCCCCTCTGCTCTCCCAGCACCCAAGGCCGGTATCTCTGCCTTTGCTTCCTGTGCCTTCTCGGTCCAACACTCAACAAAAGAGGCCCCGAACAGAATGTAAATTGATGCAGCCACTATGGAAAACAGTCTGGAGTTTCCTTAAAAAACTAAAAATAGAGCTAACCATATGATCCAGCAATCTCACTCCTGGGCGTACATCTGGAAAAGATGAAAACTCTAATTTGAAAAGATACATGCACCCAAATGTTCATAGCAGCGCTATTCACAACATCCAAGACATGGAAGCAACCTAAGTGTCCAACGACAGATGAATGGATAAAGAAGATGTGGTGTATATATATGCAATGGAATATTACTCAGCCACAAAAAAGAATGAAATATTGTCATTTGCAGCAACATGGATGGACCTAGAGATTATCACACTAAGTGAAGTCAGACAGAGAAAGACAAATATCATATGATATCACTTATATGTGAAATCTAAAAAAAATAATACCAATCAACTTATTTGCAAAACAGAAACAGACTCACAGACATAGAAAAGAAACTTATGGTTACTAAAGGTGAAAGGGAAGAGGGAGGGATAAATTAGGAGTATACGATTAAAAGAAACATACCATTATGTATAAAATAGATAAACAACAAGGATTTACCATATAGCACAGGGAACTATATTCAATATCTTGTAATAACCTATAATGGAAAACCATCTGAAGTTGTACACCTGAAACTAACACAATATTATAAGTCAACTATGGTTCAATTTAAATAGATAGGCCCAAACATCTCCTCCTGGGTGCTCTGCCTCCAACTGGGCCTGTCACTTTCACCTTCTCGGGCACAGGGCCAGGCTGAGCACTGAGCCGTCAGGGGCCTGCACTCTGAAGCCGCACTTCCTTGATTCCCTTGCAGCTATTCCATCCCAACTCCTGGCGTTAGTATTTTCTGCCTGGGAGGTGTTAGGCGCACACTAGAGCGGCCCAACAGCAATTTCTGGGCTTTGGGTTTGGACAGGCCTGGATTCTAGGCTCTGCCACTTACCAACTCGGGGAAACTTTCCAAAATTCCCTGTGCCTCAGTTTCCCCATCTGTGAGATGGTGATAAGAAATGTGTGCCACTGTTAGTATTCATGAAAAAGGGCCGCAGGAAGAAAGAACGCTGCTCTCAGTACTTCTCTTAGCATCCCGTGAGACCAGAGAGTCCATTAAAAGATGAAGGAATCCAGCTAGATTTCAGTGACAGCCTCCGCTCTTACCATTGAACTGGGCCCCTGTCAGAGAAGAGCCAAGGGCTGCTGGATCTGGTGGTAGATGGCTCCCAAAGACTCCTGGTTCCTGGTTCTTTGACCAAACCCTAATCTAAGTCCTACTGTGAAGGGATTTTTCAGACCTAATTAAAGTCCCAAATTCAGTTAGCCTTAAAATATGGAGATTACCCCAGTGGGGCTGACCTAATCACAGGAGCTTTAAAAGCAGGGAGTTTTCTCAGGCTGGTCACAGAAGGAGAAGTCAGAGAGATTCAAAATATGAAAAAGATTCAGCACAAGGGGTTTCTCCATTACTGAGATGGAGGGGTAGGCATGTGGCAAGGTCCTGAGAACAGCCAGGAGATGCTGAGCAAACCCCTCCCAGCTAACCACCAGCAGGACCCCAGGGCTCTTAGTCTCACGGCTGCCAACAACCCAAAGGAGCCTGGAAGTGGGCCTTTCACTAGTCGAGCCTCCAGATGAGGACACAGCCCAGCTGATACCTTGATTCCAGCCTTTTGAGACCCAAAGCGGAGGACCCAGCTAAAAGGTGTCAGGAACCGAGATAATACCTATGTGTTGTTTGAAGCTGCTAGTTTGTGGTGATTTGTTACGCAGCAATAGCAAACCAATGCAGGCCTCTTGTAAAGGGGGTGGCACCAGGCTGTGTCTGGTGTGGGTGCTATACCGTATTTGGTTCTGACTATATAAATTGTGGACTTTTTCCTGGATCAATTCAGTGCCTGCTACCAGTGCTGCAGATAGAAAAGCTCATTTAAGACGAGAATGAACTACAGGATCACAAAAAATCTTGGTGCCCAATGAAATTCTACAACAGTGTGTGGTCTGAGAATGTAGATGACTCGCTATAGCCTCTAAATAATACTAATAGTTCTTCCACATCCATCCTCTTCACTGTTTTAAAAAATTAAGGCCAAACAAGGTAAGCTCAGGTGCCTGGCCTTGGAGGACTCCGGGACACACAGTCTCGGGCCAGTTTTCTCTCCTCATGAAACGTGATAATGTTTGATGCCTGTTTTCTTGCTGATGCTTTCAGTGGACTGGACGTCTCAGAATCACTTTGTAATGCCTTTCCCTATAGGGATATTCCTTCCCTGGCTGTCCTCACTGAGCTGTGACCATCTCCTCTGCACTGAAAGGGGCTAAATGTTGAGCCCAACTTACTCTCCCACCATCTCCTCTCTCCTAAGTTTGTGCTCTTACGGTGGGCGCTGGCCTGGGTGGGCATGCAAAGCCAGTGGCAGAAAGTGAAGATTCTCTCAAGTATGGTGTGCTTTTCTAAAATATTACTAGGACCTAGAATTAGACCTTACGAACACGAGGAACCGCAGCCACAGTTGTTTCTACAACCAGGACCCAGAACATGCGATTTGATAAAGTGGTACCGAGAAACACTGTCTTCAAGAGAAAGGAAGACCAATTTGATGTAGAAGATTCACAGGCGGACCGAGACTCTGCTTCTCTCTGAGCCTGTACAGAGACGTCAGGTGAGATCCAGAAGGTTCTTCCAGCTGGAGGTTCTTATTAGCATCAAAACAAGAACTCCAACAGCACTGCCCTGCAGTTCTGACACAGAGAGCACTTCCTCCCACTGGAGAGCTACCTGAGGATGCTTTTCTAGCTGCCCCAGGCTCTGCCCAGGTAGGCTCCACCCTGCTCTACAGGTCGCTGAGCTGAGCAGAAAGCGCTGGGGAAAGGCTCACAGGCAAGCATTTTAAGGAGAATATATTATACAAAGCAAAGCAGGGTTGCTGTTGCACAAGACCCCATTCACGCTGACATCATTTCGGGAAGGCCTTCCAGGCCCCTCCCACCGGGACACATCCCAAACGCACAGCCCGCGTGTCACGTCAGGGCTGGAGGTCGCCCTAATTTACCATCCCCCCTCCTCCCACTGACAACAGGAACGCATGAGCTGGTCTTGGTCCTCCCAGGCACCCACAGTGGGTTTGGGAAAGAGCCCTCCACATTCTTCTCACCAGCTGAGCATGTGAAGGAGGAACTGAAAAGGCCTTAGGAGCCACTGGGCCCAGAAAAACCCCCAGCCAATCTGTCACCTGCCTCCTCTGGAGAAGGGTCTGCCTGTCCATCCCGCAAATCCAGGGGCAGGTGGAGAGAGGGATGTGAGGCAGTGGGGGAAGTGAGAGCTGAGGCTGTGTCCATGAGTGTGTGTGTGTCCATGAGTGTGTGTCCACCAGTGTGTGTGTCTGTGTGCCCACAAGTGTGTACATCGATATGTGTCCGTGTCCATATGTCTATGAGGGCGTGTCCACAAGTGTGTCTGTGTGTGTCCATGAGTGTGTGCGTCGATGTGTGTGTGTCTAAGCGCAGAGACAGGGCTGGTAACAGAAGAACAGGCAAGAGGGCGTGGGAGACTGGGCCCTTATTTATAAAAGCTCTTCTGCCCTGAAGCAAGTCAAACTCCCTGCTGAGGAGCTGCTTTTCTTCCTCCCTTTTGAGTCTTCTTGCTGAACTGACCTCTCCCCCCGCAAAGGTCAGGGCTCTGCTCACCCTGGGCACCTCGCCTTCTGGTGCTGGATTGCCTTGGAAGCCCACAGAGGAGAGAATTCTTCAGCTCTAATTTCTGAGAGAAAAAAACTATAGTAAATCTCGCGAAGAAGTTTTTTTTTTTTTTAAAGAAATATATGCATGTTATGATCTTTGGGGAACTGTGGAAAAAACAGAAAGCAAACATGAAAACTGTACATCACCGGAGTCTCCTCCCACAGCCTGCTTCACCACCTAAAATAAATCAGGGTGGGTAATGAATGAGGTTTTAAGAAATATAACTGAACTTAAAATACAAGGTCAGCATCTCATCCTAGGTAATCCTTTAGAGGATGAGAAATTCTCCTGATTTTCCCACAGGGTTATTTCAGATGCGCTTTTTTGACCCAAACTATTTTAAAAGCGTTCTTTCTTCCACTACCCTGCCAAATGTGAACTTGAGATTCACACGCACTTTTCGAGAGCTTATTAACGATATTAATGATCATGGATCAAAGGCAAACCCCAGACAATTATTTAGGTGCTTTAAAAACTCATCTTCTGTACGAGGGTAACAATTTCTCAGTGCTGGCAAAGATGAAGGTAGCCTCACGTGTCGGGTCTAAAGCAGCAGAAGTAACGTAGGGGGCCTTCGGGAGAAAAGAGAACACATCCCTCGTCGGATTAAAACTTACGCCTATTGATACCTTGTCGCCTAAGCCCTTCCCATTTGTTTGAAAGTAGGCCCATTTCTCATCTGCAGAAAGCCTCTCTTCTAAAGGATACTCAGCTCTTCGCAGACCCTGCCTCTTTTAACATCCAGTTAAACACACTCAAACCTCCACCCCCCAGTTTTACTTATTTTTTGGCCACGACTCACGGCTTGAGGGATCTTAGTTCCCCAACCAGGGGTCCAACCCGTGCCCCCTGCAGTGGAAGCGCGGAGTCTTAACCACTGAATGGCCAGGGAAGTCCCTACCCTCTGCTTTTAAACAATAGTTCTTAACTGTGGCATCTCATGAGAACTGGAGGAGCTTTTAAAACTGCCAATGCCTAGGCCAATAGAAGCTACCCAGGTAATTCCAATTTCAGTGTCAAGAACCCACTTTTAAACGGATGGTGAAATTAATACACGGAGTGGTACGCTTACCTCGGGGCTCTGTGGAGCCAAGTGTGGTACTTAAACTATCAGAGATTATTTGACAGATGAAGAAACTGAGGCCCGGGAGGTTAAGTGACTTGTCCCCAAATACATGAACCAATTGGTGGTAAAACAGCAGGGCTGTCAGTAGCCCCAGGCAGGCCAGGGCAGCTTTCCTGGGCCGGCCACATGGCACCCATGACCAAAACGGCCAGAAGAAACGGGCTTTGCTTTGTCGAGTGCAGCGGTTCTCAACATTTCACGTACAGCTATTCAGATGTATTATTCCAACCTGATATTGAAATGCTTCTGAAAAATTATGTACAGGATCTGAGGGGAAATATATTTACAAGCAACCAGAGAGGCCTGGGATCCTGTCATAAAAGGCAGTGCAGAGAAAGAGTCAGCCCAGGGCTTCATTCGGTGCTGAACTAGGAGTAAATTCCCTTCGAAAATGGAAATGAATCCACTTGGGAAATGTCAAGATCCTCTGGAAAGGAGTCAAGGTCACATCCTTTAACCCCTCATGAGAGGAGTCTATCTTGACTCACACTGGGAGCAGAAGTGGTAACATAGCTGCAGTGTAGAGGCCGCCCCAAGTCTTACGGGACAATTTAATCACAACATCCTGCACAGGGTGTTCCAGACCTAAATCTTTAGGGCCAGTGGTTCAAATGAAGAGCCCCTTTGATTATTTTAACACAGTCTTCAAAACTTCAGAATTGCTTCAAGGCGGAAAAAGTCTCCAACCAATAGAACATAATGTTACAGATAGCATGTTCAGAAAAGGGCATTTTGAATGTATATTCCTTGGGGTTAATTCACTTGCTTTAAAGAAGAGTGACATACACTAATTTACTTTTTTAAAACAATTTTACTTTTTATTCATAAAACAGGCTCATTTACACTACATACTAGTTTCATCCCCTAGGCATGCACAACTATTTGAACTATTTTAGCAGTTTAAACAAAACAAATGAGAGGATAAGGCTAACGGGAGAAGGGAGCTCTCCTGGTGATGCCTGCAGTGTTTGGCTTTCTACCTTGACTGAAGAAAGTTTCTTCTGGGGATCTGTCAAATCCATACCTTTAGTTGCCTGGTCAGGTGCTTGGGGACCAAATGTATGGTTTCACTGATTTTTGTCTAATTAACAAGATTTTTGATAAGTAACTGTAACAGCAATCATCAGATAATATCATGCTGCATAATACAACTTATGTGATTAAATCCAACCCCGGTACTGAGCAGTTCTCGACAATTAAAGGCAATAATTTCATCCACTCAAGTTCCCTCTGTTAAGCTACATGTTGACATGTATTTGTTCCTTGTCTTGTCGAGTAAACACAGAAACCAAATTAGAGGGAGTTCTGCAGATTTCTGAGAATTTAATTACATCATAAATTGTAACACCAATGATATACATGGTTAGACTTCTGCCCTGAGTGATTTTCTGAATTAACTTCATTTTACAATGCCTAATTTATTTTGTACCAAGGAAGACTTTAAACTGTTTAACAGAAATCAGCTTAACTTTGATTTCTTACTTGTTGCAACGCGTTTCAATTCATTTGTGTTTCAATAACAACGTTTGAACTCTCTTGTCTTGACAAACCAAGTATGGAAATTTCCTCATAAAAGAAGAAATTAAAAGGATTTCCATACTCAAGCCATAGCACAGTACACTGAAAAGAGAGGTTCTGGCTCTTAGGAAAGCCAAAGGAAGGCCACTCACCAGAATTCCGTGGAGATATTACAGTGGGTCCTGCCAAGAAGGAATTCAAGGAAACTGGGAACGGCGACACTGTGATCCCAGGCCACTCTCTTGGGTACAGAGGTTTCCTTCCCTTACGTGCTCTGCTCTCTCTGAGCTCTTTCTGAAATCAAAAGCCACTGATAGGCACAACAATTCATGCTAAAGTCCAAACATGACACTGAGAGCAAACAAATTAACTGTGATCCCACTGTTGTCCCCAAGATATACCCTGAGATACTCATTCAGAAAGAAGCTATAGTCTCCAAAAATCAAAATACAGAGAGTGTTCGTGACTCTTGCTTTTTATAAAATGAAATACATTTTTCCTATTTTTTTTCATTTAAAATAAGTGAGCACAAAAGCTGCAGCATTTACTCCTCTCTCCCCAAACGTTTGCTCCTTTGCATTTAGCAATTTACATGCATATCTGGATGACAGTTAACCTCCAGAGGCAAAGAAAAGAAAAATGTGTAAGAAAAGTCACTCTGACTGTTCTCAGACATTTGCGAACATTAAAAAAAAAAAACAACAAAAAAACCCCACCACCAAGCTATTAAAAAGTCATTTGAAAGCACTTGGAGGTGACGTAGAAGCCATGACATCGAGAAAGTTAGGGAGTTCAAAGTTATAACATTAATCAAATTGGACCCATAGCATCAGACTTGGATTCCAAGCATTAGACTTACGGGAACTTGACTATACATTTAATTTGCTTTATGAAGTAAGTGGTTGAAGAACTTATTCTTTTTAACTAAGAATACTGACAGGGTCTCAGATTTTCAGATGCTGGAAATTATTAAGATTATTAAGAATATCAAAACACACCCACTTCTGGCAGTAGAGAACCAACTCTTCATTTCCCACCTAGTAAGCAACAAAAAAAACCTGGCAGCCCATTTTCCACTCCGTACTTCCAAATATCCAAAGAATCAAAGAACCACTCAAGTAACAAGAGATCCAGGGGTGTTTCAGACATGTGGAAGGAAAATGCTTAAAGGTAAAATTCCTCAAACACATGCCTTATTGCGGAAGCAGAGAGCTGTTCCCTCTGTTAATCCTGATAAAAATCCCACGTACATGATGGCTGTGAGAAAGACCCTATCTATCTACAGCCAAGGGTGCTATTTTCCCTCTAGATCACAGTCATTGTTATTTCCACAAATATACCAAACTCTAAAACAAGTCTTTTCTTGAAGGACGATCACTAAGCATGTAAGTATTGGCTTTAACCACCAGGCCTAGGTTAACTAATGAAATAAAAACTCGATAAAAACTTTCTCTGGTGCCTCCAGTTCAAATATCTCCTAGTTCTGGGGTAGGCAGCAGCTATTGGAATGGCTCTTTTTAATTCCAGACTCTTCCAGGGAGCTCATTGTTTCTTGGCCTATTCCCTGGGTTATTATTTGTGCCCTCTCTGCTTAAACTGTTCCAATAATTGTTTAAGAAGATTCAGTGACACACTGTGGTCCTGTCTTTAGTGAAGAGCACACCGAGAATACGCATCGCTCTGAGAGAGGGGCCCAGGATGGGCCATGTTCTACCATCTTCTCAGGAGGTTTCCACCCTGTGTAGTCTGCCCCTACTGGAGGAGCAGAATCTGCTCCACTGTGGTTGGTATTCTGTTGGGCTCCCTTTCCTATAGAATCCTATGACTGGAATCACCTGGGGCAGGAAAAAAGCTAAGTGGGAAGAGGAAGGGGTATCAGTGGGCGGGGCCATGTTCCTGGTGGGGGTGGTGAGGCTGGGACCATAGGAAGGGAACAGGCTACCAGAAGAGTCTGGAACATCAAAGGGCTAGCACTTGTATCCACGGCCAGGTATGGCAAGCAAGACTTAGCTTCATGACACAAAATGATGCCATGAAATATGGTTGCCTCTTAATGAGCCTTGCCCTGCAATCTAAGAGGGGAAAGGAGAGTGGGGAAGGACACAATGAGCTGGGAGAAACCACTAATTAATCTTAAGCATGAACTTACACTGTGTCTACTTCCATATTCTTTTATATTGTTGGGCTTTTTCTGGGTTATTTTTTGCTAACTCCTACACTTTGGGGAATATACTTGATTTTCCTTGTTACTAGGGAGGTACTACTTCAAAGGACCACCCAATGTTGAGCAGGAAAAAAGATGCATTTGATGGGTGGCCTCTGCATATGGTTTCTTCCTTATTTTAGAATGAAACTGGGTTAAGAAAATCTACTGTAGGTGTCCATCCAAAATAAGTCATTGCTATGATTCACTATGTGACATTTCAGCAAGCCCACTGGAGACAACAGTGGGTGATACTGCAGATGGAAGGCTCCTGGTTTGAAATTTAAACTGCCTGTGAAGCCTTCCAAGTGGAAAACCGCAAACTCTGGCCACTGAGTTCCACTTGGGTTCTTGTCCGTCCTGAACTTAAACCAGAATCTTAGAGGTGGCGGCAAGGGCAGGGACATGCCTGAGCTACAAGCAAGAACAAGCTTCTCCCACATCTTCCCCTAATGTTGGGCTGAATTATATGTAAATGTCCTGCAACTCTTAGGATAAAGTCACAGCTCCCTGGGCTCTGTGGCCGCCCTGCTTAAGAACCTGGGAACAAAGTGACTCATACACTGAACCCAACCTGCTTTACAGGTTGGAGGGGGCATGACGGGTGCCTGTCCACACATGGGCCCCTGCCGATGCGCTGGAGGCCACAATTGCCAGGCTGGAGGGAATCAACACTAGGGAGTCTCCAATTAGCCTGGTGGTTCTCGAACCTGGGCAGGTTTCAGAATCCCCCAGAGTTTCTCATTCTGTAGGTCTGGGTGGGACCCAGGCTCTGCATTTCTTCCACAGATTCAGATCATGATGCTGGTGCCACAGGCAGACAGTGTGAACTGCTAGCCTGTTCCTCCAGTGCTGGCTGCCCTCCTCAGGCTGAAGGGCAGGAGAACTGACCAGCAGCATTGTGGCCCATCGTGTGGTCTGTACATGGATGTGACAAGGAAGCACAAGATTGGTTTCTTCATGCGGTTCCTTCATGGACACTGTCACTGCCAACAAAGCGAGTGGCTATTTATCGTTAAAGTAAATTTCTGAAGACAGTTATAAGGTGTGAATGAGAAAGTAGCAATGCTGTCAGAACAAGCACGTAGGCTCCTGGAGGCCGCTGCTTTGAAAGCTGACCCCAACGCAGGTATATATTTTGTATTTGAAACAATCATTCGAATTCCTTTAAAATCACGGCATCGAGACACACTGCTCGTTTGTCACAGGCTTGGCCACTACATCCTCAACTACGAGTTTGCAATCTTCTTCCGTAAGTTAGTGGCCTCTTTCGTACTTCTTTCTTTTCTTGCTTGGGCTGCCCTGAGTCGTAGCTAATCTTTCAGTGTTTGTGGCTGAGCCAGTTTGCCGTGCCTGCCCTGGCTTATTTTTCATAAGATGTCTGGAGGAGAGATTTTCCAAAGCATGCAACTCTTCATTAGACGCGGTTTCTGCCAAATCTCGTTTCAAAAGTAACCCCGGATCTGACAGCTCTGAAGTTGGCAAAACCTTGACAGCTTTGCTTTTTTTCCACTATTATTTCCCTCGGGACTAATCGATCACTTCCAAGAGAAGCTCTCTTGCGGTGGTCGGCGTCTTCTACAGAGCCGCGGTTCCTGCGTTTCTGTTGTGCTCTGGCCCCTCGTGGACTTTGTTTTGGACCCGGGAATGCTGACTCACAGCTACAGACAGGGCTCCCGCGAAGAAGCCCCGTCTCTAACCGCGTCCCAGGATGAGGTTTCTGCTGGCTGCTGGTGCCTTCTGGCGGGGGCTGATGAACTTTCTCCAGCTTTGGAACAGGAAGCCCCCGGTGGCTCTCAGCTGCCTTTATGTAAGCCTTCGCCTGTCCCTTGGACGGGGGACCGGATGGGGCCTGGCTGTCCCCCCTCTTCCGTGCTACCTCCGCAATCACTGAGTCACTGGATGTTCCCACACTGTTCCTGCTGCTCCGTGATTTGCTCACGATGCTCCTTTTTGTTTCAGTTCTGTTCACACTAAAACAAAGAAAGATTTTTTTGTTCTGTAAAGCTGTAATGGCCAGGTTTCCTCCAGGTCCCCCTTGTCACACTTCTTACACTTGAAGCAGGACGCATGTGCTACTCTCCCTTCTCCTCACCCCTTGGCCAATCTAGGAAAATCCCCAAGTGTATATTTACATGCAGACCAGATCAAGCAAGAGCCATCACATTTTCCAGTACACGAGGACACACTTTATTTATCGATCACTGGGTTATCAATGGAGTTATGATGGAGTTCATATTTTAACTAAGGCTGAGAGGCATTCATTTCAGATGTTAAAGATCAATATTGCCTACATTTAATACATTGATTTTTTTCCCAGAAGTAAATGCTCAAATACATCCAAAGCACAGGCTCTGTGTGTGTGTGTGTGTGTGTGTGTGTGTGTGTGTGTGTGTGTATAAGAACATGCTTGTACATACACAAACTCCCTTTCTACAACACACATACAACTGATAATGTAAACTGCACTCTAAGTAAGTGTGCAATTCACTTGGAGGAGCAGGATAGAAGCTGCCCAGGGAGAATTCAGAGACTGGAGCCTTGTGAATGGCAAGGAGTTTCTTAAACCACCAAACCTGAAATATTGAGACTAAAATATTTCTTTAGCCTAAGCTTTAGTCTGGGAACCAATACATATGTCTGTGTTCTTACTGTTGCTTTGAGGGGCCCGAGGATTATCACAGTGACACGAGGGTCAGAACAGGTACCTCAGGAAAGGAGTGTATTTTTTCAGATCTGTCTGGGGCTGCTCGGAAAGTTGTACGAAATACCCTCAACAGGTGCTTTTCATCTTCAAGGCACTTGTCATTAATTACTCTCTGCAACACACCTGTGAAGCAAGGCCTTGCTCCCCACTGTCCAGAAAGTGAGAGAAAAAGAGTTTGGAAGGAGGAAAAGCCAGTCTGTGACTTAGAGTAGGGTCAGCGCCAGAGGGGCTTCTGTGATTAGGGTCCGAGCACTCCTGCTGAATTCTAGACCTCGTGTTATGTGCCAACCCATACAGACAGTCCAGAGGGAGGAAAAGGAAACTCATGGGACCTACAGGTCTTGCAGAGCGTTTCTCCTGAGCTCTGTGCCAGGAAGAAGCGGCCTCTCCATGCATGCAGCACGATCCTCCGACGCTCCTTGGAGAGCTCTTCCCGGCTATTCCAAAAGATAACAAAAGTTCAACCAGAAATCTATTAGCTGAACAGGAGGGAAAACAGTTCCACTCCAAATGCCCCGGTGAGCAGATTTCATTTGGTGAGGACTGGATGTAACTACGTCATGTTAAGCTTTTCTAATGTTTTTTAGTTTAGAAATTTTGGGTAAATTGTCACTTCCCTTGGCTTCCCAGGACATGTTTCATACATGAACGTGCACCACAAACGTGCAAGATGGTGATTCCAAGACATCTGGGAACTCTCGTCCACTATCTGATATCTCTGTGGCCCTGTGACGACGCCCCAGGGTCAGTAGCCAGGCAGCCGTGTGACTGTGGGCCTGATCTTCCGGAGAGACCTGGTGGCACAGTGGTCTGTACCCTGATTAGCCTCAGAATTCTTACATTTTCTCTATTGACAAAAATGCAAAATATGGCTTTTGCAATACTCAAGACAGTGTCAAGAGTTAAGCCTTTCAATACGGGTACTTTGAAAACTGGAGTTTGTAATCTTGGTTACTAAAAAACTGGGAGGTTTTTTTTTTTTCCTTAAACTGACAGCACTAACATGGTTTTAGATAATTCTTAGGTAATCTATCTATCTATCCTTATATATTCCCATGGAAGCTTCATAAGGAAGCAATTATAAAACGTAAAAACCTCCCAACCATCACCAACATTGACCCATTTCTTACTTTTGGAAAGTTGTTTCCTTTTTGTTAGCATGTAGATCATTCAGAAAAGGTGTTAACTTCTTTTATTTTCTGGTACGTTTCTAAGTACCCTTCTCCAGCCAATTCCACAGTAAAATGTTGCTGCTACAAGGAATGGTGTTGGTAAGGTACCAGTAGGTCCTAGCTTTAGACCTACACTGGAATTAAGAATGACAGCCCCAGAGAGCCTGGTAGGCGGCAGCCAGCAGTGTGATGCCCGGGTGTCCCACAGAGTGATGCCATGAGCTTCGTGCAATCACTGCCCTGAGCCACTAAGTACCAGCCTTTAGCTCTCACTAACTCTGCCTATGGTTCAGACCTGGACCAATGTCACTCAGAGTCATGTCCAGTTATGACCCAAGTCAGTTTGAAGAGTCAGTGAATAGAATACAATAGGTTTTATTGGATTATACTGCATTTTGATGCTTGTCCCTTTTCTTTTCCCTAAGACTTACTAGATGACTAAAAAGGACTAGTTTAAAAGTTAAATGACAGAGAAAGAGATTGAGATTTATGTGTGAAACACTTCTAAACATGCCCTATAAGTACAGTAGATCTCCCCCTTACAACCACACCCTGTAAGTGCTGTATTTTCAGAGCTGAACAATTAACATAAGGAGCATGAGTCAGGCTTTGAACAACTCTGTGGGAACCAGAAAGCCTTTTGCTATTAGGAATGATGTAAATTCCCCAAGGCTGGAAGAAGTCCACAATGGAGGCAGACAGGGTCATAAATAACAACAATGGATACTGCACAGACCACATAACATATGATGCTGTGATAGTGACACTCTTTGCATCTCATATTCGATTCAACCGCTGCCTTTATTTATTTATTTATATATTTTTTAAGCTTAGAGAGCACTCTGCATTTCCTATGGGAACTTCAAAAACATCTCTAAAAAACGAAGGACAATCGACTCTCCTCCCGAAGTCCTCTGACAACAAACAATGGGGGAAATGTCCTTGGAAGAAAACAACAACAGAAAGAGTGACAGTGTGACAGAAGGAAATGTCCAGCTCAAAACGTACAAAACCTGTGACTTCGTGTTTAAAAAAAAAAAAAAGAAAGAAGGAAAGAAAAGAAAAAGAACAAAGAAAAAGGTGAGGCAGAGTCTCCCGCTTCCAAATTAAAACCACATTTGGCAATTTGTTGAAGGAGGCATATTTACATTTGTATGAAGACTGGGTGGGCAGGGGAGAAAGGAGATTAGACTCCTTCAGCCCTTGAACTGTCAGATCTCATTAGAAATCTCTCACTCTTACATTTTAGGGTTAATTCACTCCCCTTTGTCACTAAATCGCAGCCTCCGGTGCCCCCCAAACAAGTATTCCAGAGGAAGCAGCTACCACCTCGGAGCAGGACTTCCCAAGGGACTTGTCCTGATTACTAATGGCTTCTCACATCTGGCATCAAAATGCAACCGTGGCTTATACAGAAGCAAAAGTCTTAAGGCTAAGGTGGCAAGTGCCTCCAGGGCTTACCCGGATGACACTGCTGCTTTTCCGATTCTGTGTGACTAACGACCCTGACATCTTCTGCAAAGAGTACAGACAAACCCAACATATTCAAGAAGGCTATGGGCAGGCCATCCAAAGTCCAGAGTGAGCACTGCACGGGGACTCAGGATTTAAGAAACGGGTTAACCAAGAGGATTGCTATGGGTCAGCATCAATCATCAACGATTCTTCACAACCTGGACTCTAGCTCTGAGTCTAGCTAAGGAAGAAAATGCTGCAACTATCTTTCCCTGGTCACCTCTCTCCCCATTTATTTATTTACCTTTGGTAATACTTTTGGTTTTGGTTTTAAAAATGGCCACCTGTAGGGACTTCCCTGGTGGCACAGTGGTTAAGAATCCACCTGCCAATGTAGGGGACACGGGTTTGATCCCTGACCCGGGAAGATCCCACATGCCGTGAAGCAACTAAGCCCGGGCACCACAACTACTGAGCCTGAGCTCTAGAGCCCGTGAGCCACAAATACTGAAGCCCACGCGCCTAGAGCCCGTGCTCCACAAGAGAAGCCACTGCAATGAGAAGTCCGCGCACCACAACGAAGCGTAGCCTCCGCTCGCCGCAACTAGAGAAAGCCCGCATGCAGCAACGAAGACCCAACACAGCAAAAAATAAATAAATGAAATAAATAAATTAAAAATAAAATAAAATAAAAACATCCACCTGTAAAGGTGTGTCTATATACAGTTCCAGGGAGCAACCAAACCGAAGTGGAGCAAGGCCACCGGCCCCAGAAGTCTAATTAGGGAGATACCCTCCTCAGCAGCTTGAGCAGCCCAGGCAGGCACCCAGAGCAAGGGGTCAGGCCCGCCTCCATTCCTGGGGATGCTCTGGAAACCAGTGGATGCACCGCACGTCAAGGACAGCCAAAGCCCATGCGCCCCAGCACAGGTCCAATGGGGAGGCAGAGCAGGTGAGTGTCTAAGGGTGATGGGGGTGGGTATTACCCCCAATGCTGTCTGGTCTGACCTGGGAAACATATTTTAAATTCCTGGACAGAAAGGACTACAAAGAGAATACCCACCAGAATGAGCTGGGTTGAAATGTAGTTAGAAATACTAGTGGATGTTCAAGTTACAAAGCAAGTTGCAATTGTGGATAAATCAAGGATTCATTCACTCCACAGTGACTTACTGAGTACTACTTCTGAACAGAACACTGTTGGATTAATGAGGGATGGGGAGTGAAGGTGGCCTAAAAAAGACATTAAAAATACCCGCTCTTAAGTTTCTATCCTCCTCAAGGAGTCCACAAAACATACCCAGGCCTCCCAAAGGCTAGTGGGAAGATTAGCTGTTATCAGAGGCACAGAGGGATTTTCAAAAATATTGATTCTTGGGACCCATCCCTGGAAGTTCTGAGTCACAAGATCTGGGGTGGGGCTAGGAGATCTATATTTAGGCTCCCAGGTGATTCAAGGACTACTGATGTGCATGAAACAAAGCTCAAGAGAGCAGAGCAGCAGGTACACAGATGTAAACTGGCACGCCAAGGCAGCATCGGGCAGAGAGCGGCCGAGGTATGCAGCATCAAAATCACCTGGGGAAGGCTTCCCTGGTGGCGCAGTGGTTGAGAGTCCGCCTGCTGATGCAGGGGACACGGGTTCGTGCCCCGGTCCGGGAACATCCCACATGCCGCGGAGCGGCTGCACCCATGTGCCACGGCCGCTGAGCCTGCGCGTCCGGAGGCTGTGCTCCGCAATGGGAGAGGCCACGTCAGTGAGAGGCCCGCGTACCGCAAAAAAAAAAAAAAAGAAAAAAAAATCACCTGCGGAGCTTGTTCAAAAATGTCCAGGATTCTACCCCAGAATCTACTGCATTTGGGTTTCGGGGCTGAGAGGGTGGTGGGATCAGGGCACGCACATTTTAGCAAGTTCCCAAGTGATTCTGATACCCGGCAGAGTTAAACTTCTGTTCTTAGGGGCACGGAATTGAAAACCAAGCAGAGTCATCCAATCAGGCACCACTGAACTCTGCACCAAGCATTGTCTGAGGTCCTTGCAGAGACGGACATGGACCCTCAGAAAATGTTCTTCCTCTCATGGAGTCTCCATCCCAGTGGGGAGGACAACAAACAAAAAACCATACAATGTCAGGTGGTGATGATGTTATGAGGAGAAATGAACCTCTAAAGGGTTGCTGGGGTGCAGTTTTACATACAGTGGTCAGGGAAGGCTATGGGAGGTAACACGGTAAGCTCTACCCACAGACCTGAGTGGAGGATGGGCTGCACAAGCACCTGAAAAGAGCATTTCAAACCTGGGGAGGGGTCAGGGAGCAGGTAAGAGGTGCGTGCGTGTGTGTGTGTGTGTGTGTGTGTGTGTGTGTGTGTGTTGATGATGGTAAGGCCATTGGAAGGTTCCAAGAAGAAAAGTGACTTGGTATTTTAAATGCATCACCTTGGGTATAACAGAGGGACAAGGGTGGAAGCAGGGAGACCAGTGATGAGGATACTGCAATGGTCCATTCAAGGATGGTGGGTCTTGGAGGAGGCAGGTGGTGGTGAGAAGTAGTTTGACTGGAAATACAATTTGAAGGGAGACCCAACAGAATAAGCTGATGGCTTGGATATAGAGAGTGAGCAGAAGAAAAAAGTCGAGGATAACTCCATGATCCGTGCTTTAAACAACTGGATGAAGGAAGTCACCCTTTACCAATACAGGAAGTACTGGGGGGGCGGGCGGCCTTGGGGAAGTTAAACCGAGAAATGCATTTTAGGTATGTAAGCTTTAAGAGCTGTCCTGGATGAAGAATGGAGATGCTGAGCAGGTGGCTAAGCTACAGCTTCTAGGAAGAGTTCTGTCTGCAGACACAAAGCTGGGAAGTCCACAGAGACGGTATTTAAAGGCATCTGTCTGGACGAGCTCCAGTGGGAGTGCGTTTGGATGAGAAAAAAGAAGTTGAGAAGACGAGGATTCAGGAAGGAAGACTAAAAGGGAATCGTTAGTGAGGAAAGAGAAGAGTCAACATAACATGGTGTCCCTGGAGGCAAGAGGAGAAATGGCTTCGTTAAAAGTGACAACTGTGTCAAAAGCTGCTGAGCCTTCAGGAGTGAAAACTGACCAGTGGAAGGTGACTTGACGAAAGCTATTTTTGGTGAAGCGCTGGGACCCAAGCATACCTGGAATGTGTCCAAGAGTGAAGTGGAGGCAGAGTGGAGCCCAGCACTCTCCAGTGGAGATATGACCTGTGCTGTACAGGTGACTTTAAATCTTCCAGGGACCCATGAAAAAGTAATAGGGAACTGGTGACATTAGACTTCAATAATGCATTATTCAACTCCAAATGTTACCTTTACAACGCGTGATCCATATACAATTATTAAGAGAGTTTATATTTTCGTACTGCCTTTGAAGTCTGGGGTGGATTCTACACTTCTAGTATATCATTTCTGACCGGCCACACTTCAAATGCTTAATAGCCAGATGTGGCCAGTGGCCACAGTACTGGCCAGCATGGGTGCGGACAATGCTTTTGGAGAGTTCTGCAGTAAAGGGGGAGCAGAGAAACTGGGTGGTAGCTGGACTGGGCACGGTGGGTAATGGAGGGTGAGTCTGGGATGACTCTGCAACAGGCATATTTGGTGGGATGTGATCAGCCACCATGTGTCAACCTGCAACTGAGTTCCAGGCACTGTTTCAGAAGCTTTGCATGTATTCACCAATGACACCCTCAAAACAACTTGGGGAGGCAGGGAGTTTTCTTATTACCGCGCCGCATTCGTGGACAAGCAGCACGAATGCAATCCCACTGCTCATCGGACAGCATGGCTTCTTGGGAACATGTTGCTGCCAGTCCCCTGGCACCTGGCTGCAGGCCCCCAGGATATCAGTATCAGTCCAGGGTGGATAGATCCTGGGGGCCATGATGTCAGCTGACCCTGTGTGGGCACCAGTGTCACAGCTCAGGCCAGCTACTGCCTGCCGCAGCCTGGTGCACTGGCCCCCCTTACAGCCCTGGGTGGAAGGTATGGCAGAAGTTATCCCGCCAAACTCTTGTTTCCAGGATTGTAGAACATTCTGCCAGATATGAAGGCAGTAACGGGAGAAGGGGAAAAAAAAAGATCCTCAGTGCTGTTAGGATTTTTCTCACAGAAGCACTTAATGCAGTAACATGGTACTCTCAGTCTTTATCTTTTGAGAGTTGGATCTATTTTCTCATGGTTATATACATGAGTTTCTTCTGATTCTGTTTTGTTTACTCCAAATGAAAACAGCTAATAACCCAACCAGGATATTTTAAAAGTAATCCATAGAATATTAGAATACATAGCCGTTAAATCACATTCATAATGTGACTGTATCTGAATTCCTTGTGATCACATCTGCTCAGAACGACACACCCAGAACTGATCACATCAGGTTAGCGCTCCTGGGATGCAAGGTGGAGCACAGAGGTGAGGGGACAGAGGCCAAGGAATAGCACCACTTGGTGGCTTGTCCCAGAGCCAGTTCCTTAAGCCCCTCATAGTTGGTTCATGATTGTTTGGGGAAGTTAAATGCAGCAAGAGGTATGAAACACACTTTGGAAACTGGAAAGCATTGAGCACGTTTTCTTGACATTGTTGTGAAAGAAAATCTGACACCTGCGCAGACCACATGGGTTTATAAGAAGGCGAAGGATGCTTTGCATCTGTAGGAAACTTACATGATTAAATTCTTTCCCCACATCTCACTGGGGCCTCACTGAGTATTTGGCAGACAGGTAGTGTCCCTATTTGACAGAACGAGACCCAGGAGATTAAGTGTCTAAGGCCACACATTTAGCTGGGGGCAGGATTGAGTCGAGAAGGCCTGGCCCTGGTGCAGCACTCTCCCCACTGTGCCCAGGGGGTCAATTTGCCATCTTGGTTAGAGATGGAGATGGAGGAAGAGTACAGAACACTGAGCCCAAAGTCCGTGGGTCCAGCTTCCCTAGGTCATTATCTCACTGTGGCATCTAGACAAGCCCCTTATCTTCTCTGAACATCAGTTTCCTCATCTATTTTTAAAAATGGGGGGGAGGTGATAATAGCTATATAGTGGGCCCTCACCCATCTCCTGGAAACAATACACAGATTTTCTTTTAGGGAGTCATGTCCCCACTGTCCATCCAAAGTCCATGCCTTTCAGGAGGACTCATCTCCAAGCCTGACTCCAGAAGTGGGCCTGTGACCCAGGCCAGGCGAATCGGAGTTCAGAATTCATGAGCCTCATAGAGATGCATGGGCTACAGTGGCCCAGGAAGGGGCCTGCTCTCTTTTCCCATGAACCTGCAGCCACCAGGACCAACCACCACATGGAGGCTGACCATGAAGCCAAACGGTGGAAGGCAATGCCAACAGATGGTGAGAAACAGTCCTGATGGAAGTCTCTGTCCTCTGATCTCTGGGCTTTTGAGGCACATGAGCCAAAAACCTCCCTTTTCTTCCTAAGCCATTTAAAGCTGGCCTTCCTGTCCCTTGAAAACTAAAAGGTTCAAGACTGACACCATCTCTTCTCAGGTTTGTTGCACTTAACAAGTTATTGTATGTGACAACACTCGGCAAAACTAAAAGCCTTTTGCAAACTATAAAAGCAGCACAAAGATAATATATTATCAGCTTATTTGGGGGAGGGGCAAATACTAATATTAAAGTAAAAAACTGGAACTACTTTCAGTTCTTCATGACCTTGTAATAATAAGGCAGAAAGAAAAGTTTTCCTCCTAGTTCAGTGTGATGCCTGATGACTTCCAGGAGTGTCAGCATGGTGAAATGTGACCTGACACAAAAGGAGCTGCTCACAGAAAAGCAGCCCAAGTAGAGCCTGAAATACGACAGTGACCACAGTCTTAGACGGTGACGCAACCTGGTCATGCAGAAACCACACGTCTTAAAATGAAGAGGTCTCTCTTTCCCAAATTTGACTTCTAAGATTTTCTTAAATTATTTGATATTTAATAAGTGAAGGAAGTGAAAAGGACAAAACAGATGGGACAGAGTAGTCACGAACAATTAAAAGAAAGTATAGAAACATACATGTGTGCATTGGCTCAAAGGAACCAAAGCAAAAAGAGGTACAAGAAAAGGAAAGTGGTATCTCAAGAATCCCACCGTGGCCTGAAGGCGTTTTCTCTGCAGGTGATGACGATGGAGGACGTCTATACTGAGATGCCGCAGACAAAGCACTCGGTATAGGGACCAGTCCTCATGAGACACCCACCAGGCAGACATGACCTCCCCTATCACAGAGATGAGGAAAGTGACACCCAAGAGGCCATGCCATCTGCCCAATTCCCAAGGGACAAGCTTTGCGCTTCACTAGGGTCCTCTGGCCCACAGGCCCTCCATCTCTCTGCCCTCCCATGAAAGGACAAGTCTCTAAGGGGAAGAGGAGCACAGCCTTGCTGATGATGCTGCCACTTGGGTTAGCAGCAGATACCCTAAGATACCCTAGTGTTTTGTTTTTTTTTTTGCGGTATGCGGGCCTCTCACTGTTGTGGCCTCTCCCGTTGCGGAGCACAGGCTCCGGACGTGCAGGCTCAGCGGCCATGGCCCACGGGCCCAGCCGCTCCGCGGCATGTGGGATCTTCCCGGACCGGGACACTAACCCGTGTCCCCTGCATCGGCAGGCGGACTCTCAACCACTGCGCCACCAGGGAAGCCCCCCTAGTGTGTTTTTTAAAAATAATTTTTTTTAAGTTTTCATTCCTTCTGAATTGATGACTGTGAAACTATCTTGTGCAGATCTAGGGAAGTACCAATAAAATAGTTGAAAAGAATGTTAACCTGAAAATGAAATCAGTGAAAAAAAAAAATCAAGGAAGTGATCTTGCAGGAAGTACACATTTCATAGGGATTTTCCAGTGTACACTTACCTAACCCTCGAGAACCTAAAAATAAATCCTAAACAGCCTTGGGCCCCACAGTTGAGTCTCTGGTGCCACACAACTGTGAGAAAACTTGGGTGCTTGAAAGAATTTGTAGGTTTGGGACCAGTGCTTCTTAAGAAGGGAGAGCACTCACTGACCACTCTGAGAATTGAAGACAGCTATTTCACTCTGGCCAGAAAAACATAAAAATACATACCACTCTTTAAAAAAATTTCAGATAATTCATGAATCATAGGTTAATAATGCCCAGTTTAAAAGCTGAAGGGAAATAGCTGTGAAAAATAGAGAGAAACTTAATGGCAATTACCCCAGGCAGAACTACCCCAACCCTTGGAGGTCTCCTTATTCAAAAATACCTTCCCTCAGAGGCCTGTGGTTGAAAAACGCCAACACCCACAGGAAGGTTGCCAGCCCATCGTTCGTGGTGGTGATCTTTTCCCTGACATCTCCCATGGCCGAGCTTGTGGGTCTGGACAGGATGGGAGAGGAGAGAGGTGGGTAAATGTGCAGGGCAGCCAGGCAGGTGGCAGGACTGGCCAGGGAGGGCCCAGTGTGGCCCTGGTTGCCGGTGGGAAGAGGCGTGAGAGTCAGAGCAAAGACACCACAGATGACTGTCTGATTTCACAATTCTGCTCAGAACTGGCCCTCTGCCCAGGGATGCAGAAGGAACAGCTCTTCCCATCTCCCTCAGACACAGACAGGGAGACCCCCTTTCCAAGTCTCCAATCTCATGATAGTGACAGACTTCTGTGGACTCGTCTGGGAACCTCGCCCCATTTATGGCATTGCTTCCTTGGGAAAATGAGCACCGAATTCTAAATCATCTGTGTACTAGTGAACTTTCCCAACATAATCCCCTTGCACGTCGACTCCGTCTGTGCTATCGCCGTGGGTGTTCTCCTGGCCGTGTGGCTTTTAGGAAGTTGGCCTGAGAGATCTGCTGGTTCCCAGCTCCTCTGTACCTCAGAGCAGTGACTGGGTCCTTCCTCCAAAGCAATGTCTCACTGGGAGTATACCGGCAGCTACTGGAAATGAAAGGCGTTTTAACCGGTGGTCTCTACTCTACCTCCTCCTCCCCTGGATGGTGGTTAACAGAGCTCCCGCAGGAGGTCTTGAGTTTACGCTCTTGTTGTACCCCTTTGTCCGTCACTGACTTGCTGCCAAAATGGGGCTTTGTCACTTAACTCTTTGGTACTTCAGTTTTCATAGTTGCAAAATGAAGCTGGGTTGGCAAATGGAGATGAAAAATGAGAGTGTTGAGCTTCTTGAGAAAATCACATGTGCAAGTATTTTTCTCATTTCTGGCACAGGGGGTAAGGTGTTTAGCTATCTGCTACTCTGGTTTAATGGCATTTAAATTAACTCCTCTTTGGGGAAGAATGGGAATGATGGTGATAATAACAATTAATATTGCATTGGCCCTTTAGAGTTTACATTTTTGTATTGATCATCTCACTTGATCCTTGGGAAGGCTTGCATGGCAGGCATCACTTTTACTTCTGCTTAGTAAGTCTGGGGATGGATGCTCCAAGAAGCCAAATGACTTGTCCAAGGTCATCAAGTGAGTGAGGGGAGAGAAAGTGGTCAAAGTCAAGTCTTGTAATTTCACTTGATTCCTTTTTCACTTGTTCTATTCCCTGCCATGTTTTGCTTAATTCAATCGATTATCTAAGTAGTCATCAAAGGGAGATTATAGGCTTCTCACAGGAAAGGCACATTATGGGGAAAAGGCACAAAGGATTAGAGGCCCCAGACACATCCTATTCTAACTTACCCTATCTAACTATTCTAACCGAGACACGCCCTACCCTAACTTATCTATTCTACCTGTTCTAACTCAGCAAAGGGCAGGTTCCTTTGGAGGGCTGGAGATGGGGGCCAGGAGACATCTTGTTCACAAGTACTGCTGGCTAATCGTTTGGGAGAATTTTATTATTAGGAAGGGAGAACAAAACCTCAGTTTACTGTAACATACAAGCAAAGGATAGTTGATCTTAAAAGAAAATGATTGCCCCTGAGAAAAAATTTTCTTATGATCTCTGTCATTGTCTAGAAAAACTATTCTAGACAGGCCAGACCAACCAAGAGCATCTTCATCGCCCGAGGCTCCTGCCCTGAAGCATTTTCGTTAGCATCATCCACCTGCCAGTCCACACAAGGGAAGGGCAGGCAGGTGATGGATGCCGCTATAGTTCCCATCCTTATCCAGCCCAACTACAGGCCTGGCTGAGGACACAGACACCTACCACACAGCAAAAACGTCACATAATTGAAAAGTAAATGATAAACTCACTGAAAGTTATTTTCCTTACTACGTAAGAAGTTTTTATATAGTAAGGAGTTTGTGAAATACAAAAATACCAATAAAAAAACTGACATAAACAGACAATTCACAAATGAGTGGGTCCTAGTTAAAATAAATACAGACCAAACTTAGTTATCAAGTATGAACTACACAGGAGTACAGACTAGATCATTAACAGAGGTTATCTTTGGGTTGGGAGTCGTGGGTAAATTTTAGTTTCTAAAATCTTTTCTACAATGAACATGTACAATTTTGGTAAGCAGTTATTAAGTAAAAAACTAAGTTCAGAACACTGTGGGAAATGCAAAATATGGAAATGACCTCTTCCCACTCAAGGAAATTTGCCTAGTGCTACAGGAATCTCTTGTTAATGGCTTCCATGTAATTTATCACTAGCATTGTTTAGGAAATACAATAAGATAAGAAGACTGGATTCTTAAAGTCTACGATACAGTAAGAAAAACCTAGAAAAATCATCCACTACTTATTTAATTTTTTTGGTACAAAAAAAAGAGTTCCTCTCTTGAATGATCTGTTTTAAACTTACACAGAAGTTTCCTCAAGGAAGCTAAATAATTCTGTCATCAGGGTACAGAAGTTAGTGCACAGTCAAATTGTTGTTTATTTCTTCTAGTCTAAAAACTTAAGGACTGAAATGTTTCCTTATAATTTCTATTTATCTTTCCTAAGATTAAACTATAACTCTCCCCTGAAATTTTTTTTTTTCAATCACAATTTTTAAAGCTGTGAGTAAAATGCTCTTTTGTGCAAAATCATTTTGTGGTTTTTATTTAGCTACATTTTCATCTGCTTTCTCTGATAGAAATTCAGTGTGAGAAAGTATTTTTGAGATAATCTGATACCCTCCCCCTTGACTGAGAGGAGGGCTAATAAGGCCCACAGAGGTTCAGTTACGCACAGCTGAGAAATATGACAGCCGAGCTAAAAATAACCGAGGCTAGGGCAGTTTATTGCTTCTTTAGACTCATTTGCATTTCAGTTTTATACTCATAAACTAGAAGGAGGATTCTCTAACATTAAACAGTAGCTTGACTTAAGAGAAGTGTTCAGTTTAGTGCTGAAATATTGTCTCTTGTCAGGGCGTGCCAGCAATCCTTCCACTCTAGGCGAGGGCCTGGCGCTTTCTGAAGAATCTTAACAGCTGTTTTCACAGCTTGGCCACAAATCAAATGAAGGTGAGGCAGAGCTTCTGAATATCTTAACGTACACATCCACTTTTCTGCAGCTCTAGTGCTAAATGCCATTTTTAATTTCCCAAACAATCACAGACTTTTACAGCTTAGGTTTAAAAGAAAGTAACTTAGAATTTTGGACTTCCCTTCCCGAACTGTAGAGAGCAGCTGAATGAACCATTAAAGTGCAGAACGGGTACGTCTTTAAGAAAAAAGGAGGCTCTATTAGAATTACAACTTTTAGGTCACCTGGGTCACCTTCAGTACCCTTGATCTGCCAGACTGTAAGCTCCTTGAGGGCAAGAGCACTGTTTTTCTTTTTCTTTGTTTCCCCAGTGCCTACCAGAGCTCCTGGCACACAGCCAGTACTCAGGAAACTATGTTAAAATGTGATGGTGAGAGCAGATGGGAAGGTCTCCAGAGACTAGGAGCCGCTGTAACCAGTGTTCTATGAGACAGCAGCTTTGTGCTGACTCTGAAATGTCCCAGATATATACAGAGTTCTGTGATTATTTACACAATAAAGTTATTACTTTGGAAAGTAAAGCTATGACTTCGGTTATGTTCGTTATTTCTTTAATAAAGGAATGATAAAATGATAAACAATTTTAAATTTCCCAAAGCCCCCCTGGGCTTTACATCTAAAGAAGAAAGCAGTCTTTACATGGGGACCTGGGTTTGTAAACACGAAAGAAAACATTTGCTGGAATGGGATACACTGAGCACCATACAAATTTACTTTCTGCTCTTAGTATTTCTAGGGAAAAGAAGGTGAAGGGAAAAACAAAGCTATGAAACTAAAGCTAAAATCTTGCAAAAAGGTTTCCCAGCTCCATTTCTAGCAATAGGTCCCAAACTTAGGCTATAAGGGCGTCAAGATTTCTTATGAGAAACTGTAGTAAGAAAAATACAATGACTCATCTCGTAATAATGCCCTTTCTTCCCAAAGTACACATCATGATTCCCACATCCCTGGCACGTGGGCACTCAGGGCAGAGCTACTGCAACAACACGGAGCACCTCCCCACATGGAGTCCCTCGTGCACTGGGGTATGCGTGTGACAGACCTCCGTGCACGAGGGACTCCATGCGGGGAGTCCCTCGTGCACGGGCGTGTGCGTGTGACAGACCTCCGTGGTGCTGGGGGGCAGCACTGACTGCACTCGTTCTGCCCCCAAAGGAGGGGGATTACTCCCTCTGGGCCGCCTGATCAGGAACAGTGGTTCTTTTGTGCTGCCACCTTTAGGAACCTGGGAGCTGAGTGCATCTGGCTTCCCTGTGTCCAGGAGGAGCAGCTCTGAAGAGGCACTCGCAGATTTCCTACCTGACTATTATTTAGACACTGAGGATCGAGGAAAGGAAAGGAAAGGAAAGGGAAAAAGGCAGGAGAAAAGGCATCTCTACTCAAGGCAACAGCACGAGTTAAAGGCTCCCTGGCTGCTGCCCAGGTACTGACTCACCGCCATCACTTCCGTGGCTGGGGAAGAGGGAGTTCAGTAAACAGTTATAGGAAAAATAATTGACATTTATACCAAAGAAGTACCTCTGATACAGCTGCTCAGGAAGCCCATTCCCCAGGCCTCGCTCAGTCAGACATTCCTGGAGAGTAACTACCAAGAGAAAATGAGACGGATCCGGCCTTGTGGTGAGTATCAGTGTAAACTGATAAAAGAATTCGAAGCTTTAAGAAATGTAAGGAAGTTCAAGGGATACTCAGAGGAGAGCCAGACCTCACTGGCTTTGAGCATCTGAGAGAGAGTAAGAATAACGGGAGTAACTTTGCCTTCTCTCTGGCAGAAGGCAATTCTGGGAGGGAAGGATTGTTTATTGATCCTTAAGTAGCTGAGACTGGAGGGATCTGCAGACATCAAATATCAATGAGGACAGAGTCCAAGGCACTTGTAATGGAAGGACTGTGGCCTTGGCTGGACGGGCCATTTGTGGGAGAGAGGGCCCTCTGCTTGACCTGGGTATGTTATCGGTTCTGGGGGAAGGAGCTTGAGGAAGTGGTGGACAGGCCTGTGAGGAGGGGCGCTGTACAGGCAGGCTGGCCATGCAGAGGGGTGCACGGAGCCTGTGCCTGGGATGGAGCCATCTGGCAGTGCCAGGCGTTAGCTGACTTGTATACGTGTGGCTGGGAAAGCGTGTATGTGAAGGATGGTCAGAGGTGGGGAAAAAGGAAGCTCAAGAGACAGAGACTGACTACATCTAAAGAGAAGCACTCCAAACAGTGAAAGATCCTCATGATGTAAATGGCACTTTTCTCATAAGCTAACATGGTTAAGTCTGACACTGTTATCCCTGGATATCAGAACATTTTGAATATGAGAACACGGAACTGGCTCACGCAAAAGGCTCAGACCAGTCAACTTTTCAGAATGACAATTCTTAACATTTAGGATGTCCTCCAGATTATAAGATTTATATGACAGCAGCTATAGGAAACTTACATCTGTATAAATACCAGTGCCCCTAAGGAGGATAATATTTCATTTGTATGGAGATATTTTAACTCACCCTTAATAATTTAAAATATTACATATTAATATAACATACCATACAAGATCTAATTTCTTCTGTATTCCATGTGAAAACAGTAGTACTTTGTGGTACAATTAATTGTTGTTTTCTCAAACCACAAATCAATTTCTTCATTGGTCTGAGAATCAGTTAAGCTATATTACATTATAGCTGTTTGCCAACAGCATTACGACTTTAGTATTTATTAATTTACTAAGATAACTCAACATCCTACAAATACTTCACAAATAAACTTTCAATACTTTTCACCAGGTTTGCCCCATTTATTTCACTTAATGTGTATACTTAGCATTTAATTGATAGATGAAATACAGGTCCCACTGGCTTTTCTGAAGGGCTCATCTGCTACAGATGAAGGTATCTAAATTTAAATCTGCATTCTCTGCTCTTTACTTTTGCTGGGTCTCTGTTCACCCTTTTAGTCTCTAAAACACTTTTCCTATGTATTTATTTAAGATAAGATAAGAAGCTGGTTTTAGACCATGTGGGCCAAATTTCAAATGGATTAAAAAATAATAAACATAAGGGATAATCTAATATCCCTATAAATTATTTTAGAAGCATAATAATCATGTCATACTTCATGCCCACGTTTAACGTCTACTAGATTTTTTCCCCTCTTTGTTAAAGTTTCAAGTCACAAGTCCAAGTCCAAAAATATGAAAAAAAAATTGGTACAGAGGTAAGTTCTGATAGATTGAGCTGTGACTGCAGCAAGATACACACACGCACACACACACATGCATGCACACACACACCAAGGAGACTCTCAAACGTATATGCTAAGCTTAAAAGACAAAGCTGTAAACTATAACATTAGGAGTGAATTTTCAGTATCCATTTGTCTGCATAGAGAACTCCAGCGAAACAGAAATAGGACTGATGGAGCTCAAAACTTAGCACGAGAAAAGAGAGAGAAAACAAACCCTATCAGCTAAGAAATAACACACTGGGGAAAAGTACTGGTTCTCATGAAAATGTCAGTGATTCACCATGGAATAAAATTCAAAAGCCACTGACCCCAATGAAAGCTTCTAGTGGAAACGTGGATTTTGCTTCATTTCATTTAAAGAATGCTTTATATTTCATTTAAATACTATCATAAGCATTTTCACAGTTTTTGTGATATGTTTTCTCATTTTTGTATTGCTATGGAAGAGATACTACTGATCATGCTAAATTTTCAAGGCGTCTTCAAGAAAAGAAGCAGCACATCAATTAATCAATATTATCATGCAAAACAGGTAAGACTTTTTGGTCCCTTAAAACATGCACTGAGGGCTCAAGAGCTGAATGAGAATAGACGACAATCTCTTTTCTATTTTTCATAATAACTCATCATTTAAGCAGATTTATTTGCTTACAGAATTTTTTTCATACGTACCAACTCTTCACTCTGACTTGCCAAAAGATCGTGACTGAATGCAAGCTGACTTACGCAGACCACAAATCTGTCGGGAAATACCCGGAGTTCTGTACAAAATGAAGGAAATCACATTACTAAAGGTATCAAAAGACTAAACACAGAAATGCTTGGTCCCAGACTTCTGAGTTACAGCAATAAGCGTGTATGTATCAGACACGTGTCTTCTCCCCTCCCCTCATTTCAGTGTTTGTCATCAATACTGCGGGACAAGCATAAAGCTCTAGGGATGGCCAAGGAGGCTGCAGATTGGTCCACCTGAGCCCCTGGGCCATCATATCACATGAAAGCCCCAGGCAGGGCCTTTACAGCTTTCCCTCTGTGTCAGTTTGCTGTTTTCTGTTCAGAACTCACATTTAGGAAATAGGGTCAACATTAACTAATGAGTGTTCTGACGTACACGGGAAGATGACGAAAATCTGAAAACGTGACTCGACAATGTTCTTACTAGTTTACTTATCCTCTCCTCGGTCACCTGGTCTTGGAGAGGTTCTCCTACAACTGATCTGAACCAGGCTATGAAAACAGCAGTGTCACTGATCAGGAATTAATGATCAAACTTAAGGAAATGGTTAAATGTGCAATAGTAGAGTTGATACAACAATACCACAGTTGCAGTGATCCATTATTACAACTTCTTAAAGCAAAACCACTGACTTCTGGGTGGGGAAGACTGAATGAATCACAGAACCAGACTTCTCAACACTCAACGAAAGGACTATAAAGTGGTAAATGCTACTACCTGTGTGCCTCCTTCTCCATCTGTCTATCCATCTCTCCATTCATTCATGCAGCCTCCACCTATCTTTGGAGGGATGCTTAGCTGATGTTAACAGTGTACATTCTGGGGGGTGGGGGTGGGAGGGTCTTCTCTCCCCTGCATTTACTTGGTTGTATTGCCTGAATATTTTTTATAATACGTATCATATTTATAACAGAAATAAAGCCATCTTTTTCTAAAAGAGAAAATCTTCCTCTTAGATGTGACCAATTTTTATTATGAGTCATGAAAGTGAAGCCTTTTACATACATTGCACATTTCCAACAACGGATGGCAACGGAGAGCACTGAGGTAGTGACGCAAGCCAAGCGTGAAGGTGTCAGTTACACAGACACAAAACTTCTGTACAGTTAACGCCTCACACCACTCGGGGAGGTTAAATGATACCAAAAGGCCTAGCAAGCTGATGTTCCAGGATCTGCTCTCTGCTCACCGGGACCTCTGTTGTCTCCTTGTGGGGGTCACTCTTCTCTATTCCAATTCATTCTACTCAGGGCAAGTGGGGTAGCAGTTCCAACAAGAGCTCCGCTTACCCTGCTCAGAACCCCACCCTGGCTCCTCACCATGCGACCTGCAAACATTCAGTCTCCGCGACTGGGGCCTAACCTGCTATTCTGATCTGACTCCCTCTGGTCCTTCTCATGCAGAAACCCCCATTTCAGGGGGTCCAGTGTGTTTAAACTTTGACCCACATGGGTGCTATATCTGGCTAGGTGGCTAGGGTGGACATTGAAAAGGCAGAAAAACAAAGTTAACATAGCAGTTAGTATTTATTCACTAATTCTTCCAATATCTTATTGAGATAAAAGGTAAAGAGTCCACTTCCTGCTTTATGGAAGGGGAAACTGAGACTCAGAATTCATTATTTGCACCCCTGCCCCCCAATATCACAATCTTGAAACATAGTTCATTAGTGGATCTGAACTAGAATTCAAAATGATCAGTTCTATCAAATGATTCCTCTCGAAAATAAGAACGCTAGGGCTTCCCTGGTGGCGCAGTGGTTAAGAATCCGCCTGCCAATGCAGGGGACACGGGTTCGAGCCCCGGCCCGGGAAGATCCCACATGCTGAGGAGCAACTAAGCCCGTGAGCCACAACTACTGAGACTGCACTCTAGAGCCCACGAGCCACAGCCACTGAAGCCCGTGCTCCTAGAGCCCGTGCTCTGCAACAAGAGAGACCACTGCAATGAGAAGCTGGCGCACCACAACGAAGAGTAGACCCCACTCGCCACAACTAGAGAAAGCCCACGCACAGCAACAAAGACCCAATGCAGCCAAAAATAAATAAATTTTAAAAAAAGAAAAGAAAAGAAGAACGCTAGAATGGCAGATTTTAAACAATTTGGTGCCAGGTATTATATAAATAGAAGGCCACTTATGTACCCTTTCACTCTGCTTAGGTTATAACTGAGATTTATATTATGTCAATATTTAAATAAAGTAAAGATTTAAGCAATGGCAGTCCCTACTAGGAAGGGTAGCTAGGCTGTATTTTAACAGATACAAAGTTAACTGGTTTATTTTACTAAGAGAACTGAACAGAGTGGAAGGCCCCACTGTGAGAGTAACATAGTCAACCGACACTTAAAGTTAAGAAAGTGCAGGAGGGTTCCCTTTTCACCATACCCTTTCCAGAATTTACTGTTTCTAGATTTTTTGATAATGGCCATTCTGACTGGTGTGAGGTGATACCTTATTGTAGTTTTGATTTGCATTTCTCTAATAATTAGTGATGTTGAGCATCTTTTCATGTGCCTCTTGGCCATCTGTATGTCTTCTTTGGTGAAATGTCTATTTAGGTCTTCCTCCCATTTTTTAATTGCATTGTTTGTTTTTTTGATATTGAGCTCCATGAGCTGTTTGCATTTTTTTGGAGATTAATCTGTTGTCTGTTGTTTTGTTTGCAAATATTTTCTCCCATTCTGAGGGTTGTCTTTTTGTCTTGTTTATGGTTTCCTTTGCTGTGCAAAAGCTTTGAAGTTTCAGTAGGTACCATTTGTTTATTTTTGTTTTCATTTTCATTACTCTAGGAGGTGGGTCAAAAAAGATCTTGCTGTGGTTTATGTCAAAGAGTGTTTTTCCTATGTTTTCCCCTAAGAGTTTTATAGTGTCTGGTCTTACATTTAGGTCTTTAATCCACTTGGAGTTTATTTTTGTGTATGGTGTTATGCAGTGTCCTAATTTCATTCTTTTACATGTACCTGTCCAGTTTTCCCAGCACCACTTATTGAAGAGGCTGACTTTTCTCCATTGTATATTCTTGCTTCCTTTGTCGTAAATTAGGTGATGATATGTGCATGGGTGCATGGGTTTATCTCTGGGCATTCTATTCTGTACCATTGATCTATATTTCTATTTTTGTGCCAGTACCATACTGTCTTGATTACTGTAGCTTTGTAGTACAGTTTGAGGTGAAAAGTGAACCCTCCTGCACTGTTGGTGGAAATGTAAATTGATACAACCACTATGGAGAACAGTATGGAGGTTCCTTAAAAAACTAAAAATAGAACTATCATATGACCCAGGAATCCCACTACTGGGCATATACCCTGAGAAAACCATAATTCAAAAAAAGAGACATGTACCACAGTGTTCACTGCAGCACTACTTACAATAGCCAGGACGTGGAAGCAACCTAAATGTCCATCGACAGATGAATGGATAAAGAAGATGTGGCACATATATACAATGGAATATTACCATTAAAAAGAAATGAAATTGAGTTATTTGTAGTGAGGTGGATGGACCTACAGTCTGTCATACGGAGTGAAATTAAGTCAGAAAGAGAAAAACAAATACCGTATGCTAACGCATATATATGGGATCTAAAAAAAAAAAAAAGGCATTGATGAAGCTAGTGGCAGGGCAGGAATAAAGATGATGCAGACATGGAGAATGGACCTGAGGACATGGAGGGGGATGGGTAGAGGGGGAAGCTGGGGCAAAGCGAGAGTAACATCGACATATATACACTACCAAATGTAAAATAGTCAGCTAGTGGGAAGCAGCAGCACAGCACAGGGAGATCAGCTCAGTGCTTTGCGATGACCTAGAGGGGTGGGATAGGGAGGGTGGGAGGGAGGCTCAAGGGGGAGGGAATACGGGGACATATGTACGCATATTGCTGATTCACTTTGTTGTACAAAAGAAACTAACACAGTACTGTGAAGCAATTATACTCCAATAAAGATGCATTTTAAAAAAAAAAAGAAAGTGTCCGTAACTGCAGATCCCAAGAGCAAACCTCCACACAGTTACTTTTTAAAGTCCCTGTTTCATGTCTTATGTACTAAAATCATCCAAGGAAGCTGAGCTAGATTTTCTTTCCGGTCGTTAGCATCTGACTCTGTTGTTGTTGGCTGGACACGTCTGAAATCATTTCCTCAGTGGACGTCTTGACTTGGGGAAATGGGGGCCAGGGTGGGGGGAAAGCAGGCCTCATCACACACCTAGGAAAGCATTTTCTTGTGCACGTGCTTGCTCTGTACTCCTGGGCCTTGGTGTGCACCGACAATGGTGAAGTGAGTCACAGTTTAACTGCCTGTCCAGTCACTCTGGAAGCTCAAGGAAAGTGCTGAGATGCACCAGGAAAGGAAAGTAGAGTGTGGCACCACTCACTGCGCTCAGGCAGGCAGTAAACAGTGCAAGATGAAACACAAATAATCACAAGTGCTTGCAAATACTAAGTTTCATGAAGGCTATGAGGCAACTAGGAATCTTCATTCCTTAGTTTTCACCCCTTCTCTAAGGACACGTTAATTGTGCACAATGCCTGACGACCCAAGAAATTGGCTTCTCACCTGCATTCTGTGAGCCCCCGAGGCAGCGGAGACGTATCCCTCTCTTGAGGAAATAGGCTGTGATTTGAAAGCCATAACCTGTAAAGTGAATATCATATGATATCACTCATATGTGGAATCTAATTTAAAAAATGATACAAATGAACGTATTTACAAAAGAGAAACAGACTCACAGATTTCTAAAACAAACCCATGGTTACCAAAGGGGAAATGTGGAGGGGGAGGGATAAATTAGGAGCTTGGGATTAACATACACACACTACTATACATAAAATAGATAACCAACAAGGACCTACTATACAGCACAGGGAACTCTACTCAATACTCTTTAATGACCTGTATGGGGAAAGAATTTGAAAAAGAATGAATATGTGTATATGTGTAACTGAATCACTTTGCTGTACACCTGAAACTAAAACAACTTTGTAAATCAAGTATACCCCATTAAAACAAACAAACAAACAAAAACCTGTAAAGTGAAAGAAGACAGCATTAGATAATAAGCTTGTTTGTGACTGAATCCCACGGGCCTAGCCCAGTGCCTGCCATCCAGTGAGCATTCAATGATTACCTAGTGAGCAAAAGATGAAGAGAATCCGTAGAGGGCCTCTCTTAGAGGAAGGGGTGAACAGTGTACGCTTAGCTCTTCCAGGAGGCCCGGCCACGGCACCTGGAATAGCCTCCAGTCCCTGAAGCAGCTCAGTTACTTTATCTGTAAATTGGAATAAATGAGGTCTGACCAAACAGGCCTAACAACCAGTCCCTCCAGGTTGGAGGATTAATTCAGGCTGAGCTGGTGAACCAATCTTGGCCACCTTCTGATGCTCGTTACTTATCAGCTCACAGAAAGAAGAGTTTAATACCTATTTGAAGAAGGGTGTATTTCGCCTGTAAATAAGTTATTCTAATTCAAGTACAGTAAAGCCTTTATATAGGATGAGATGAAAAGAAATATGACATGAACCTCCCCCCCAACCCACGAAAAGAGAAGAGGCAGAAAGAAAACTCTCCAATCCACCAGAATGGCCAAACTGAAAAAGGCCAAGAGCGCCAAGTGTTGGCAATAATGTGGGCAAATGGGAATTCTCATGCACTGCTGGTGGAAGTATGAAATGGCACAGCTTCTTTCAGCATCTAAAGTTGAACTTAAGCATAAACACACAGAACGTTAATAGCACTTTTCACAATAGTCCCAAACTGGAAGCAATGCAAATACCCATCAAAAGTACAATTTTTTTTTTTTTTTGAGGTACGTGGGCCTCTCACTGGTGTGTCCTCTCCCGCTGTGGAGCACAGGCCCAGCGGCCATGGCTCACGGGCCCAGCCGCTCCGCGGCATGTGGGATCCTCCCAGTCCGGGGCACAAACCTGTGTCCCCTGCATCGGCAGGCGGACTGTCAACCACTGCGCCACCAGGGAAGCCCAAAAGTAGAATTTTTAATTGAAAAAAAGGGAGGAGGTAATAGTCACACAGTGCAATCCTACTCTGCCCCTAAAAGTGAATAAGCTACAACTAGAGGCAATATCAGAACTGAATCTCACAAACATGATGTTAAATGAAAGAAGCCTGGTCCAAAGGAATGCATTCCATCTGTGATGATGGAGACATTACCATTCACCTTACAGGGTGGCAATGGAATTGCAGGTGGCTCACAGGAAGTACCAGCATAGTTCCTTCCTTCCTTCCAGCCCCCCTCCAGGTATAGACTACTCTCTTGATGACTCTCCTGAAATCAAGTAAAAACGTCCGGTTAACACAGTCCAGTACTTGGTGGAAGAATCAGAAGTGAAAGGCCCACCAAAGATTGGTGAGGGTTCCCAGGTTCTAAAACAACCTCAGAAAATTGCTAACTCTTAAAGACAGTATTTTATTTATGAAATTGGAAGGTCCAGGAGTTAAAAAGAGGTGGTCTCCAGGCCCACTGGATTCTCCAAAGACTATCATTATGATTGTTTTGACATAACTTGTACATAAAGAACACAATTAAAGTTTCCAGTTTTACATTCAAGTATCCTTCTGTCACCCTCGTAGAAAGATCCAGAACATCAGTGACCACAGACTTGATGTTCTGTCTACACAAGCTATGGCTCTGACAGCACAACTGCTTCAGTCACGGGGATTTTGAAATAACAGTGACATCTATGATGGGATAATCTCCAGATTTACTGAGATGAAATATATTTTTTCCTAACATACTTAAAGTGGATTGCACTTTGGTCATGTGGCTTTCTTCTGCTTAAAGTGTCAAACAAAATATGCACACCACTGGCATTATTCTGAGTGCTTTAAAACAAATACTTCAGCCCTTAGGTCACCGAGAGAGTGGAAGTGACATCCACATCTGTTTATTTGTCCTACTGCTGGGGGAGGGGGATGGTAAGAGAGGAGTCCTTAACAATTTGGGATTTACAAACACACAAAGAAAGGTGATTTTCAAAGTAATGATTTATCATGTGAGTCTTCCAAAGGACTGACAACAACAACAAAAATGCAATATCGAAGTCATTCTGCCTTTGCTGGTGGATCACACTTAATGCTTATAGTTCCAGGTGATCAAGAGTCAGATGGCATGCTCAAATTTTCAAAACTCTTCCCTGTACAAAATCTCCAGCGATAAAATGTTATTAGTAGGAAGGCACTAAATCTGAAGTCGACTAGGAAAGCTCGAGCTCAGGAAGCCTGGTATCTGGAGATACCACTTGAGTAATAACTAAATCCTGCTTGGTCAGCTGTCTCAGTAGGACACCTTCCCCTATAGAAAAATAAAGCAGTATAAGTCAAATTCTGACTGTTTTACTACTGACATTACTAGGAGAAATGAGTTTATTGAAATCCTTCCTCTTCTGTCCCCCACCCTCCTGGACAGGATTATGTTAAAGGCAATCATTCCTCAGCTGGCGTCTTGTTATGGTTTTAGTGGAAAACCCTGTCGAATGGCACCTATAAGAGAAATGGTAAGTTTACCATGGAAAAGAGATTTGCACCTGCTTAGTTCAAATTCTACTGGCTGTAGGAAACCTTATTGTTTAAAGAGAAACTTGAAGAGAGAGAAAACACAAGAAGTATTTGTGTCAGTTCTTACGGCAAACTAATTTTGATATGTAAACGAAGAAACTCACTGCTGTTGAAATATACTGAACTGAAATGCTTAGGGAGCTGTACTTCATTTATCCATAGATAATAGGCAGTGATAAAGAGTACATTATCTTTGCTCTTTAATGAAACTGGCTTCACAGACTTGAGCAGGCTACTGAGATACTGTATTATCCAGGGTTAATGTAAAGCTCCACTACTCTCGAAAGCTAAATAGCAGCTTGGCAAAGAATCCAGGAGGCCTTCTGTTTCCCCTTCTTGGGCACCAGCTTGCAACGCTGATGTTCTAAATGCCCGGAACCAGGGTCAGGGCCAGCGGGGGAAGAAGCAAAATGGAAATCATAAAGTGATATTCATCTGAAAACTACATGACAATGGTATTCCAAGATCCAGAGGCACTTATAAATCACACTTAAGGATGCCTGTTTTCTTTGAGCTACTTACTTGAAAAAACTGTCTGTAGCCACAGAAAGAGATTGGGGTTAGAGAGAGGACTGCTTTGTAGTGGAAGCACCTTTCCACCAGGAGTCTTCAGGTATGTCTACTTCTAGAAATAATATATTTCTGCGTTGCTTAATGTCATGAGACATCCAGTACCAGCAGGAGGCCATCGTCTCCCATGGCCCCCAAGCAGCCCCAAAAGTCTCCCATCCCTGTGCCTCCCGCACTCCGTACTTTATAAAGAGCTGCTGCACTTCCGGCTACCTTTCTACAGACAACCTTGCAATGAAGCCCCAGATGATGACTTATTACCACATGTACTTCCTTCTGTTCTTCACCAAAGAACATTAAGTATCCAAGAAAAAAAGGAGGCAGGGGTCGTAACATTTGTGAGAGAAAGAAAGGTGGTCCATGTTTTAAGGACAGAGTTCTGCTACTATTTCATTTAACATTCTGCCTAAAATAAACTGTTCCAAATGGCTTTATTAGAAATTCAGAGATTTCATGAATAGAAAGGGAAAAACAAACAAAAAAAATCAAGTATGAGTTGAACAAATTCCATCCTGGCTTAGCCAGGCAATAGATTAGTTTTAAGTAGTACTGTGCTCCAATGAGTAATACTTTTGAAGGGAGTGGTCGTTTATTTGGGTTGTTACATTTCACAGTCCCAAGACACTAAGAGCAAATATCCAACATGGAGTTTTTACTGTAAAACTATCCAGCTTCTCTTCTTTTCCAGGGGATTCCTGGCCAACATGACTTGAGCTTCCCCAAGACTGCCAAGGGGAAGCTGTGGTCCAGTGCACCATGGTGGGAAGCCCTCTCCCATGGCGACTAGGAGACCAATTCATGGGGAGCCTGGGAAACTGCCTTGGGTCAGCCTGCTGAGCCCCTGGACAGCCGGGCAGGTAAGCACCCTTCACAGTGGGCTCCGCCCACCACTTCATGGCTCCCCTCCAGCGAAGCCTCCTCCCAAACCACAGGGCAGCCTCAGCAAGACATACTGTGTCCCACAACACTTCTCTCCCAGAGGTGACGGCTTCCTTAGTATCCTCACGCACAAGCATGAAAAATTTCCAACACCCAGAAAAGAGGAAAAACAGTGCCATGAACACCCCAAAGCCCGCCATCTATACTCAGTAATGGTTAATATTGTATCATATTTCATATACCCACTTGCTATACCATTTCAGAGTAGACATCATGACGTTTTACTCCTAAATATGCAAGCACAGACTCCCAGACAATGACATTCTCCTATATCACAAAATACTATGATCATAACTGACATGACATTATTGCTCAAATAGACAGTCCATGTTCAAATTCTCAAAATGCCCCCAAAATGTGTATCACTGACTTTCCTCCTGAACTAGAATCCAACCAAAGGTCATGCATTGCATCTGGTTATGTTTCTTACACCTAGAATAATAAAATAACCTCCTCCTTTTTTCCATAACTCTGACCTTTTAAAGAGATCAGGCTAGTTTTTCTGGAGAATGACCCCCATTCAGGATTTGAACTTTAAAGAAAAAATCTCAGTTGCCTAAATACAAATTTTCAAACTGCATGCTATTTTATTTATTTATTTATTTATTTATTTTGCGGTACGCGGGCCTCTCACCACCGCAGCCCCTCCCGTTGCGGAGCACAGGCTCCGGACACACAGGCCCAGCGGCCATGGCCCACGGGCCCAGCCGCTCCAAGGCATGTGGGATCCTCCCGGACCCGGGCACGAACCCGTGTCCCCTGCATTGGCAGGTGGACTCTCAACCACTGTGCCACCAGGGAAGCCCCTGCATGCTATTTTAGAATGCCAGCCATTTATTAATTTTGATGGTTTCTTTAGCTGCTGCAGGAAATTGCAGGTTCAGACTAAAGCTATAATTACAATTCCAAGTCTGAAACACACACGACTTGAAGATTCAGTCCTAAAGTTGATTTTGAAGAAACCAAATCTTAAATTTATAGATACTTCAATTTTCAGCAAAGGTAAGCTTACCTAAGCAGGTGTGATAGTGGTCTCATATTGGTCTACATTTGTTTTAAGAAAGGGGACTTGGTGGCAATCAGATGACTGTGGGCTGAACTAGAAGCAGCTCCATACTGTGCACCAGTTCAGACTTGTGACTCTTTCCAGTCTGAGGTCTTGAGTCAGTGCTCATTCACTAGCTGAAGACTTGGGTGAGATTTAATAAGACAGTAGGAAGGAAGGGTCTCATACCTATCAAGTACTGACAATGTCTTGGTGCTAGACTAGGCCAGGAACACATAATATATTTAAAAGATGGGTAACGTGTGTGTTTTAAAGCTATTTAGTTCAGGAGAAATGAAGTTATAACTCATGACTTCTGAAACTGTGCCTATTCGGAAAGTCATACCAGTCCTTATCAGACAGTCAAGGGTAGAGAAATCATAAGCTTGATGCCATCTCTTGAAACATAAAGGAAAAACTAAGTATGAGACACCGTCTTTGGAAAGCCTTTATGGAGCCCTTTGAAACATTTTGTAGGTCTAAGTGCGACCTTCACCATTGCTGATGTCGGTGGGGTTGTAGAAAAAAACTGTTCTGTGGGAACCAAAAAACAAGTGTCCTGTCCTAAGTTTAAGAAGACACACACAGGATCCTAGTCTAAGACCACAACTGGGAAACAATTTGGGTGGGTAAGTGGAATATTTGATCCTGGGCTAAAAGTTTCACTTATTACCCAAGACATTTAGAGACTCCAAAAAAGTTCCCTTGAGATAACATTTCATGTCTTTAAATAAGGACAGAACTGGACTCTGAGTCACAATGAAGCTATGTCTATTTGATGCCAAAACAAATGGGCAAACTGGTTAGTTCCATTAAAAAAAAAACAAAAAACAAAACCTGTGAACAAAATAATTACTTGAGGCCAAATTTACTTGGAAAAAAACAAATTTTCTACCTGTAACCTCACTGACTTTGTATGTAATACCACGGGCCACATGTGCTATTAATTTTATTATCTACAGGATCTATCAGAGATTGTTAACACTGAATGAGAAAGCTTCTCAGGGCAGACAAAAATTAGAATAAAACATACTGAGAAACTATCACTTTAGATTTCGTTCGCATACCACTTTCCCACTATTTTGTTTATAAAAATATGCCCTTAACGTTAAATATGAAAACCGTGATTAGATAACATTCAAGCACAGATGAAATGATATTCAAAACGATGGTCTACATGGTACTCATGGGAATGATGTGATACTGAGTACTTATAAAACTCAAAGTTACCTATAAAATCCTTCACTCACATTTATGTAACTAGGCATAAAAAGCAACACAGAGTTTTAAGAAACCTTCTAAATGAGGTAGCTAGTTGTTTGAACTGCTGGTTGTTGAAGCAGGTCCCTCTGCAATAGCTGTCAAACTTCCTGTGCCCAAGACGAGGATGCCAGATGAAGCACGACCTCTGTGGGCTCCTTGTCTTGCACAGGGCCCACTGCAGCTTCGACGACCATGTACATTGAGAAAAAGTGTTCTTGAACCATGGGATTTATTCCAACAGGATCGCAGACTCACAGGACAAGAAAGATCTTTGAGAAGTCACCTACTCTACTTCCCGCTTATTAGGACCATATTTATTTATTTAACATCTTTATTGGAGTATGATTGCTTTACAATGTTGTGTTAGTTTCTGCTGTATAACAAAGTGAATCAGCTATATGTATACATATATCCCCATATCCCCTCCTTCTTGCGTCTCCCTCCCACCCTCCCTATCCCATCCCTCTAGGTGGTCACAAAGCACACAGCTGATCTCCCTGTGCTATGCAGCTGCTTCCCACTAGCTATCTATTTTACATTTGGTAGTGTATATATGTCCATGCCTCTCTCACTTCGTCCCAGCTTACCCTTCTCCCTCCCCGTGTCCTGAAGTCCATTCTCTACATCTGTGTCTATTTCTGTCCTGCCCCTAGGTTCATCAGAACCTTTTTTTTTTTTTTAGATTCCATATATATGTGTTAGCATATGGTGCTTGTTTTTCTCTTTCTGACTTACTTCACTCTGTATGACAGACTCTAGGTCCATCCACCTCGCTACAAATAACTCAATTTCGTTTAAACCATATTTAAAAAACAATACTGAAAGGCTGAATGAAAAATGCCATGCCTATACGTGTACAACTCAGTTCTTCCTTTACCACTTGAATTGAGGTTGCACACTTAAATGCTTAAGGGGCAAGACAGGTAACAGGAAAGGGCTGGGTTCTGACAGAGGTGAACTGGAGAAAGTACACACCTGGTTTAAAGGGGGCAGCTGCTACTGAACTCCAGCCGTCAGCTGCTGCTGGAAACTCGGGTGCAGGGTACCAGATTTTAAGCCTTGCCAGAAAACCTGGAAATCTAAATTTTTATGTGAGATGTCCCAAATTTTAAATTAGCAATGAATTCAAAATTTTAAACTATGCCGTGCAGTCCAAAATAATGTTTCTGAGGGCCACTTCAGCTTCGCACTGCCAGTTTGCAATCTCTAATCTGAACTGCTCACACTTCAGTTGAAGTTCATTTTGTGTCCTGTCTTTGGCAGAGCTGAAGGAAAGCTGGCCACTACCACGTGCTTGGAGATAGGTATTCAGCTGCAATACAGTCATTTATTCTAAGCTAAATAAACCCTGGTCCTTAATCTCACTACACAGGATGTATTTATCTACGTTTAAATCATCTTTCTGACGCTTCTAAGTCCTGATGGTAAAGATATACAGTTAAGGGTTTGACTCAAGGTGGGGGAAAAACTGAAAGACTATACTATTTTAGAAAACGATAATTGTATGAATGTGTGAGATCTGTATTTCAAAAAATCACAAAGCTTATATTAATTAAAAGAAAAAAAAAAGGACTTGAAAAGATCTGAGTAACATACCATGTTCTTGGTTGGAAGGGCTAACCGGTATAAAGATGTGAATTGTTCCCGTATTTATTTACTTAACAAACATACTGAGTGCCTATTATGCACCAGACAATTCCAACCAAACTCACAATGAAAATGTTATTTTTGTGTGTGAAGGGAAGAGGCAGTTTGGAAGTTGCCAAAAAGAATTCTAAAAAATAATCTAAAAGAAGACTAAACTAGTAAAAATAGGGGAACAAACTGAAAATGAAAATTTTTTTTCAAATTAAAGGTAATGTATACTTAATGTATTAAAAAAAACCCAAAACTAAACAGAAACAAAAAGGAGGCATAAAGAGAAGGTTAAATCATCAACAATCCAACCACCCAGAGATAGTCACTTTGTCACCTTGACTTTTTTTTTTTGCGGTACGTGTGCCTCTCACTGTTGTGGCCTCTCCCGTTGCGGAGCACAGGCTCCGGACGCGCAGGCTCAGCGGCCATGGCTCACGGGCCCAGCCGCTCCGCGGCATGTGGGATCTTCCCAGACCGGGGCACGAACCCGTGTCCCCTGCATCAGCAGATGGACTCTCAACCACTGCGCCACCAGGGAAGCCCCTGTCACCTTGACTTTGATACCCTCCAGATTTTTCTCAAGATATATAATCACACATATATTCTTCTCTCTTTTTACAAAGATGGAGACATGATTTTTTTAATGCTGCTTTATAATCTGATTTTTAAAAAAATCTCAGTGTTGTGTGCATTGACTTTGTGTATGGTATCTGTGAGGAATCCACTTTCATTCTTACCCCAATGCATAACCAATAGAATAGTCAACAGAAAGTCCCCACTGATCTGAAATGCCAGCTCTGTCATACATAGACCTGTCTGAGTTATTTTACTCCATTGACTTATCAGTCAATGCACACTGTATTAATTACCTGAGCTTTATTTATAATAAATCTTAATATCCAGGAGTGCACGTTCCTCTCCTGATCCCCAACACTGTTTCTAGTCTTCATCAGGATTACTTGGAGTTATTCTTGGCCCTCCATGCTGTTCATACAACTTTTAGTATTATTCGCTTGTCAAACTGCATAAAAAAACCCTGTTGGGAGTCTGATTAGAAAGGCCTTGAATCTACAGATCAAGGTGAAGAAAACTAACATCTTGATGATAATGAGACTTCCTATGCATTTAACACGGTAAATCTCCCAATTATTTTTAAGGACTCTCAAAATGTCTTTCAATAAAGTTTAACATTTTTCTATATAAATTTACTGCATACTTTGCTAGGTTTATTATGAGGTACTTCCTATTTTTTTTATGTTGCCATTGTACATGTTAGCTCCTAAAAATAATATTTTCCAACTGTCTGCTATTGTAATTGATTTCTGTGTATGGACCTGCAGCTGAAAAACCTATGAAATTCTCTTATTAATTCTAATAATTAGTCTGCATATATCCTTTAGACTTTTCTATGTATTCATTTACCCCCAAAATGACCCTTTTGTTCTTTATTTCCAATATTTCATCTATATTATCTTCCGTGTCTTATTGCTAGGGCTGGAACCTCCAGTAATTATTGAATATTGTAGTAAGCATCTTTGTGGTGCTCTCAGTTATAAAAGGAATGCTTTTAATGTTTCACCACTGAGAACAATATTTGCTGTAGACTTTTTATAGACACAATCCTAATCTTTCCAAGAGTTTTTATCATGAATGACAGCTGCTTTTCCTGCATCTAGTTATCATATGCATTGTTCTCCTCTAATGTATTAACATTGTACAACTACTAACAGGCTTTCTAATGATGAACCAACTTGGCATGATGTCATGATTTTTTCCTACATTGCCAAATTTGGTTTGCTGACATTTAGTTTAGGATTTCTGCTTTTATATTTGAATGAAATTGACTTGTAATTTTCCTCTCTTTTATTGTCCTTATCTGGTTTTAGTGTCAAATCATACTAACCTCATAAAATGAGTTGGAAATGTTAACTCTTATTCGATTATATAAAACTGGAATTACCTATTTCTTAAATTTTGAGGGAATTCCTTGGTAAAATATCCGGACCTGGTACTTTCTGAAGTAGTGGTCTAAATTGTTTAATTGAATCTATTCAGGTTTTCTCTTTCTTCTTAGCTCAACTTTGCAGTTTATTTTTTTCTATGATTTTTTTTCCTTTCATCTAAGTTTTCAAATTTATTAGCATGAAATTGTTCTTAATAGTCTTTAATTAGTCTTTTAATTTCCACTGACATCTAATTACATCTTTTTTCATTACTACTATTTCTACTTCTAGGAATTCTCTTTGCCTTTTTCGCCCTTGATTTTGACCACTTTTACTCTTGAAAATTTATTTAAAAATACTTAATTTGAGCTATTTTAAAAATCCTTTCTATTATACATTTCCTGTATAATTTCTTTATATTCTTTTATTTCTCTCCTCTATTTTCCTTGAGTTTATTAATTTGTTCTTTAACTAACTTCTTAAGCTAGATGCTTAACTTATTCATTTTCAGCCTTTCTCCTTTTCTAATATAAGCTACAAATTGCTCTATGTAGGTGTGCCCTACAACTTCTGGAAAGTAGTCTTTTAATTATCACACTTTAAATATTTTCTGATTTCAATTCAGATTTCCTTTCTGTCCCACATATTATGTACAACTATGCTTTTTAATTTCCAAAAGTATCTCTTTGTTACTAATTTCTAAATTAGAGAATGTGATTTATCTTTTTTTAAAATTTTTATTTATTTATTTTTGGCTGCATTGAGTCTTCGTTGCTGCATGTGGGCTATCCCTAGTTGTGGTGAGCGGGGGCTACTCTTCGTTGCGGTGCACGGGCTTCTCATTGTGGTGGCTTCTCTTGTTGTGGAGCACAGGCTCTAGGTGCGTGCGTTTCAGTAGTCGTGGCATGCGGGCTCTAGAGCACAGGTTCAGTAGTTGTGGCACACAGGCTTAGTTGCTCTGTGGCGTGTGGGATTTTCCCAGACCAGGGCACGAACCCGTGTCCCCTGCATTAGCAGGCAGATTCTTAAGTCACTGTGCCAGCAGGGAAGTCCCCAGAATGTGATTTATCTTGCATGATCATATTCTGTGAAATATTTTGAGGCTTGCTTAACAATCTAATGTGATCTAGTTTCGTAAATGTTCTCTGTATGTTTTGATAAATATGAGCATTCTCTGGCTACAAAATATGTCTGCTGGTTCAAGCTTGTTATTTGTTTTGGTCAAATCTTTCATATCCTTCTTATCTTTTCATCCTTTTGATCAATTTATTAATGAAAATGGTGGGTTAAGATCTCTCTTTATGATGGTGGATTTATCAATTTCTTTTCAGTTCTGTCCATTTTGCATGATATTTTTGGGAACTGTATTATGTACACAGAGGTTTAGAATTTTTATACGTTCAACATAAACTGAACCTTTACTCAATAATCAGTGGTCTTCTTTAACTTTAGTAATGTTCTCTGCCTTAAACATTTTTGATTTGATACTAATATACCTGCTCCAGCTTGCTTTTCAGTGGTATTTGTCTAGTATACCCTTTTCCTTCCTCTTACTTTTGACTTTTCTGAAGTCTTATGTTTTAGGAATATCTCTTATAAATAGCACATGAATAAAATCTTTAACAATCTAGTCTTTAAAATATTTAACCACAATTATCAATAGACATGGATTAATAGCTATTGTTTTTTTATTTGCTTCACTTTTTCTGTTTGCTTTTAAAGCTCTTTCATTGCCATCTTGGATTGATTTATTTGTTTTCCTCCCTTCTTTCCATTTCCCTTCTTCCTTCTTGCAGTGTCACACTATTAATTTTTCAAATGAATATTTAACCTAACAGGGCTAAAGCTAGTCTACCTTTTTACCCCACTCCAAAAAGTCAAGACCTACTAATCACCCATGCCCCTCTTCCACTACGTATCTGCCAATGCTTTCCAGGATTTTAGCTTTATCTTGATTTTTATAAATCCTATAAATTATTCACTTCTGTTGCTTCGCTGCACCCACATAGTTATCATTTTCTTTGTTCACATCTGACTGCTCCTCCGGCCTCTTTCCTGGGATCATGTCCTGCTTCCTAAAGAAGAGCCTTTGGAAGTCCTTATAATGACATTTTGTGAATAGCAAGCTTTTTCAGTTGTCTCTATGTTTGAAATGCCTTTATTTCACCTTCAGTCTTGAAAAACAACTTCACAGAATAAAGAATCCTAGGTCGACAATTATTTTTTTCTCAGAACTCTGAAAAAAATCATTCCAGTACCTTGGATTATATTTTTGCTGTTAACTGATTGATTTTAAAAATATGATCTGTCTTTTCCTTCTGGCAGCTTTTAAGACCTCTTTTAAGTCTTTGGCATTTGGGAATTTACTGCAATATATCTAAGATCTTTTGAAAAATTTATCCTGCTGGGATCTGCTGAGATTTCTTAAATCAGAGAATACATCCTTCACTCCTTTTAGAAATTTGTCAGTCTTTTTCACTTTAATTCCCGCCTCCAATGCCTTTTTCACTGTTCTCCTGGAACTTTGATTTTTCTTATGATGAATCCATTTTCTCTTTTCCTAATTTGCCAGGATCCTGCTGAAACTCTGACTGATGTGATACTGCCACATTCCATTCCAGAAAAAAAAAATTCCAATTCACATTCCCACCAAGAGTATAACATCATGTCCATTTCCCCATATTCATACTAACATTGAGCAATCAGCCTTTACCTGCCTAATAGGTTAATGCTCACGGCTCATGGCTTTTTAATTTCCAGTTCTTTAACTGCAAGTAAGGACAAACTTTATTTCAGATACATTTGTATTTCTACATGTCCTTTGTTCATTTCTATTAGGGTGCAGAGCTTTTTTTAGTTTATTTTTTTCACTGATTTGTAAGCATAATTTTACAATAATTACATTAATCTTTTATCTGAAAATGTTTTCTTCCCATATTATCATTTATATTTTAACTTTGTTTATAGTGTTTTTTATTTTGCCAAAGTATTTTCCACTTTTATTTAGTAAAACACATATATTGTTTTGAAATTCTGACATAAAGCTTTTGCCCATGCCAAAAGACAACTAAATCACTTACATTATCATTTTCTTATAATATTTTTATCTTATGTTTAAGTCAAAAATCACAAACTAGGGCTTCCCTGGTGGTGCAGTGGTTGAGAGTCCACCTGCCGATGCAGGGTACACGGGTTCGTGCCCCGGTCCGGGAAGATCCCACATGCCGCGGAGCGGCTGGGCCCGTGAGCCATGGCCACTGAGCCTGTGCGTCCGGAGCCTGTGCTCCGCAATGGGAGAGGCCACAACAGCGAGAAGCCCGTGTACCGCAAAAAAAAAAAAAAATCACAAACTAGTGGCCTACGAAGGTGCACGTGGTGTTATAAAAGTTTTTTAATTAGTTACAAACATTTTAAGGATTGGGCAAGTTTACATGAAAATATGTATTTTCAGCTTCACTTGAAAAATCAGAATATGTAGCACATGGGCCTACATTTCCACAATGGCACAGTGTCTAAAATTGGTAGAAGCCACAGCAAGCCAAGTGGGGGAAGGTGAGGATTATCAGTCGTGATAGAACTAATGAGAAAGGGACACATTCAAGGGACACTTCAGAGACAGAAGCAGAGACAGGTTTGGTGGTCCACAAACAACATGCGCAGAGAGGGTGAATTCCAATGACAGTGTTTCCAGCTTTGTTGACTTGGTGAATGGGGGCTTGCTAAGGAACAGGGAGGGTGGGGAGAATTGGTAAGACAATGAACCAAGCTTTAGACAGAAGGACCTATGAGATGTCTGGGAACGGCTGTCTGGGAAGCAAATGGAAATAAGGTGTGGACTTCAGAGCAGAAGTGATGTCTGGAGATATATACTGAGGCAACTCTGACCAAAGGGAAAAGAGGTCCATGGTGGAGCATGCCAACCGAGAAATGAAGAGGATGAGGGTCAGCAGAGAAAGAGGCACCCACAGGAGTGGTCAGACGGGAAAAGGGATAACCATGGGAGTGAGGTTTTGGAAGTTAAGGATAAAGAGAGTTTCAAGGTCAAATGCATTAGTAAAGGTAGAAGTAGAAAACACTAGGAGTTGACAATTAAGAGGTGGTCGACAGCACTTCTGAGGTGGCTTCACGGTAGAAGAGTAAATGAGGGTGAGAAAGAGGGCACAAAGAGACAAACATCTGCTCCAGGAACTCTGCAAACAGGAGGCAGCACAGGAGTGTCAGGGGAAACTACTGAAGTAAAGGCAAACCGTCGTTTGTCCCTCTGGGACCACACTCCTGTTCCCGTTCCCCAGGCTCATGCTGGCTTTCTCGACAGGCACTGTCTCACTGAGTTCTGTTAGGACCTTACCGTGGCTCTGTCCTTCGTGACATGCGGTCACTGCTTTCTCCTCTGTGTTGACGTAGTCTGTTTTCTGTTCTATGTTTGCTAGTCAGCATTTGTCTGTAACAAACATTCCTCTCAGGATTGTCACCGTCATTTGGGATTTGTATCCCATTTTACAAGGTGCTAGGTCCTTTTGCCATTTTTGATGCATTCACTCAAGCCATGGATGAAAACACCAAATATGCCCAAAGTTTATCATCAATCCTACTGTTTCTTCCAGTTATTAAATAAACCACTGTGAAGTTCAAGTGACCACCTACTGGTCTAGAGTCTTTCCAACTCCCAAGCATGAGCTCCCTGCCCATATCTAAATCACTCGAGGAATGTGAATCTCCACCGCTAGGGTCTTTTACAAATGCATAGGATTCCTGTATCCCCCGCATCCGAGAACCCGATGTAGATCTGAGGTGGGTGCCAGAGAACTGTATTCTTTTAAAAAAGCTCCAGGGGATTCTAATGCACAGCTGAGGTTTGGAAGTCACTGCTCTAAATCTTATTTTGTTGATTTACTGGTCTGTTATAATGAAATTAGTAGCAAGAGTCTCGCTAGAGTAATGGTGGTACTTTACAGAGTTGTTGGAAGACAAAAACAAAATTCGAGTTCTGTAAGTGAATGTAAGAGAGAAATTACACGAGTTCCTTAAACACAAACAGATAGGCCTTTGGCAAGAATACTATAGCAACAGTGAAGAGGCATGGGGAGAAAGCTAATTTCTAAGGCACTCAAGGCTCAAACTACCAAGGCAATTGATGAGAAGCCAATGCATATTAGCTCTATTATTATCGCACCTCTGGAGGAGTTCAAAGAACAGCTCTCATGCCTTCTTTGTTTTCTTCTCTCTCTTTTTTAACTGCCTGCTGATAAACTTTTTCACAGAAAAACAAAAAAAACACCACATGCTTTTCCTTTTCTTATCTTCCACAAGTCCTTAGAGTTCACATAAAATGTACATCATTTTGATGTGTAAAACATTAAAGTGATAGGTATGCAATGACTTATGATCTTAATTAAGACATTAAATCAGATCTCATATAGGCTCAGGTTAAAAAAAGAACAAGCTATGGATGCTATCGGCAAAGTCCGGAAGAATATGTAAAGGGGTCTTTTAAATTTTGTTTTGCTGACACAATATTTACTGATAATATAAATATCAAATAAACCAATCAAAAATACTGATTGATAAAAATATAAGAAACTCCATTTTCACCATATAAACATTGTTAACATGAGATTATGAGAGATAAAACCAGGCATCACGTGCTGCCCAGTGAAATGCAGTGGGAAGTACACCCCCTCCACCACAAAGGATTCTTGCACAAGAAACAACAACAGGGGACCAGACCTCATCAAGCCCTCACTACCAGGTTACAGGAAATACAGGGCTGGAAGAGCATGTTAACACCACCATGCAGATACAGCCAAACCCAAACTGTGGGAAATTCCAGAGGACACTTGACCCAGTTTCTTCAACAAGTAAACAGCAAGAAAAAAAAAAAAACTGGGAGAGGTTTTCCCATAGGTTCAAAGAGATATTTATCTAAGGTAAAGAGAATCATCCAAATGCAATCAGGGTGTGGACCAACCTTGTCTGGACCCTGATTTGAACAATCCAACTATAAAAGAATTGAAGAGATATTCAGAGAACTCTGAAGACAGACTATATATCTGATGGCATCAAGAATTTTTTTTTTCCTTAACGGCACTTTGATCATTTCAGAAAGCAAACAGGGGCTTCCCTGGTGGCGCAGTGGTTAGGAATCTGCCTGCCAATGCAGGGGACACGGGTTCGAGCCCTGGTTCAGGAGGATCCCACATGCTGCAGAGCAGCTGGGCCGCACGCCACAACTACTGAGCCTGCGCTCTAGAGCCCGAGCACCTAGAGCTGGTGCTCCAAGACAAGAGAGGCCACCGCAATGAGAGGCCCATGCACAGCAATAAAGAGTAGACCCTGCTCACCTCAACTAAAAAGAAACCCCATGCACAGCAACGAAGACCCAACGCAGCCAAAAATAAATTAATTAAAAAAATAAACACAAAAACAAACAAACAAATAACCTCATCTTTTAGAGCTGTGTATATTGAATCATTTGTGTGTAAAATAATACGATATTCAGCATTTACTTTAAAAAAATCGGGGGGAGGGGGCAGGAAAAAGCATAAATGAAATAACATTGGCTATATGTTAAAAATGTGATACTGGCTGATGGATAAGTGGGGGTTCGTTGTATGATTCTATTGTTGTGCTTATTTGAAATTTCTAAGTTACAAAATGAAAGTGAAGATTCTTTTAAAGAAGGCTTAATTTTTAAAAAGAAAACACCATCATTTGATGAAAATATTCAAGAATCTTAAAAAAGGATGCACTTTTCTTCTTTTAAATATTTGTGTTTAAAAGAAAGTCCTTCTTCCAAAGTCTCCAGAACATAAATCTTGATTAAAGCTTGATTTTCTAGGTAATTTGCTAACTTTGGAAATAAGATTTTATAAAGAATGCAAAAGTATTCTTTATTATGTTGTGAAATTTAGTCATAATCTTTAGAATCATCTTTTCTGAGGAGATAACGATTACAAGGCAACCTAAGCAAAAATGGTCCAACAGGTGATTGTAAAGCTCTTATCTTCCTGAAGCCTCAATAAGCACACTACTATACTTACAACAGGAATCGTAACTTCACCTCAAGATTCTTTAACAATTACCAGTCCAAGTTGAAAATATAACTGATTACAGATATAGTTACAGGGATAGCTATAGACACAGATACATACCTTTTGCAAACTCAAGCCACATTACCAACCTGTTAAGTATGGAGTAAAAAGTGCACCAGTATTAAAAAATACAGCTTTGCAGTAAAAAGAGCACATTGCTAAAAACTGAATCTGAGGAATCTGGCAGTCTGAGATAAAGGAGACCTTCCCACTAAAAACATAGAATCCAGGTAAAAGAAAAAACGTGTTTAAATATTGATACATAGCTGAGCTCGAGAAAAATGGAAATATCAAGGAAATACCAGGAATGGAGAAGGCAAGAGTAGAAAACCAATGGGCAGACACCCTAAGGGCCACTGGAGAAGGTCAGACGAGCCCAGGCGAGGACTAAAGCTGTACCCTGGCCATATCCCGGTCGCCACCCAGCCCTGGGAGGACACACTGCTCCATCATTCCATGAAAACCCCACTCTCGCCTGACTTGTATATTTTTCTTTTGTTGAATGCTGAGAACTTACCATCCCCTGAGGCTCCACAAAGCCTCCCATAACGTTTCATTATCCCAAACCTCCCAGCTTCCTGCCTAACCCTCCCACAGAACCACTTTCCTGCCCTGCCCTTTCTCTATCGCCACCTTCCAAATGCACACATTTTCAAGGTCACGCTTGAACTCACTTGACTGAGATCTGAGATGTTTCCAGACACAGTTCTCAGCTCTTTTCATAGCAACTTTCTCTCTACCTTTAACTGGTTTTATTAGAAGGTATACATGATAAGAGGCCTTCCCCCCTGGTATTTGAAGGTACTAGACACTCTGCAGGGCTTTGGAGTCTCAGACAGGGAGTCCTGGGGATCCCAGCGGTATCCTGGGGTAGGTGTGAGTCTCAAAGCAATGGCCACCCAAGCAAGGGCATGAATACATGTGTTTCCTTCTGCCTCAAGCCATGCGCCGTCCCTCCCATGCCCCTCCCTGGCCTTGCGCTTCTCGCTGGTTTACTACGTTGTCTTCGTCCTTTCTCAGTGGCACACCTCTCCCACCAGCTCTACAGCGCCCAGGTTCTTCAAGAAGCTCTAGCCCCGCTCAGGGTTTTCCTTGACATGCCAGCCCCACCCATGCCTGTTGTCATCACCCCTCACCCCTGGTCTTGCCCTGCGGTCCCAAGCTTATGCTCTGAGGGCCAGCTCTTCCCTATCCACCTGTGTCTGCACCCTCCACTCTGCTCATTTCCATCATTAAAACCCCTTCCCAGGGCATAGGAGCAAGACAATTTTTTTCTCTGCTCTCTTCTCAAAACACAGCTTTTCTTTTCTTTTTTTTTTTTTTTTAACACAGCTTTTCTTAAAAAACAAAAACAAAAAACTTTACTGAGCTCAGGAAAAATAAAAAATTCCTTAGAAATGGCAGTAAGGCCAACAGGGTTAAACAAGCTTGGGAATTCTATGTTAGTTATATAACAGAAGTTAAACATGACAGTACATGTCACACTGATGATGAGCTGTCACAGAGTGGGCAGGCTGGCAGCACACTGGAGTTTTCCCATATTAGTGAGGCATTCTACTGAGTGTGATCTTACTCTTTCTGACCCTGAAAATGATCTCAGGAGAGGAGTTATAGGGACCAGTGTGAACAGGAAATATACATTCTTTCATTCTGTCAAAAGCTGGATGTTCCTCTAATAGTAATAGCCAAACCAGAGGCATCCAACTCATGCTGCTCGTGCACCTACGACAGAGAAGAGACAGAAGAGTTAAAGGAGGACAGGTACAATGCAAGTGCTACAACAAAGACATGTGTGGGAACTGGGGATGCCAAGAAAGGGTGTGTCTAATTAAACAAGGGAGAGTAACAAACTCAACTGGGAGGAGAGAGATTCCCAAGGAAGGGAAATAAATATCCAAGCAGAGTCTGGAAGCGTCAGGAGGATTCTGCTAAGAGGATTGAGAATGGGAGGGCATCACACCCATGTTCGTGTAAAACCACAGGCGACTCCTGTTGGCTCCTGGGAACCCCGGTAGAGTAGACCTCTAGAGACTCAGGGTTCAGAATGCACAGAAGGAAAGGGAGAGATGAAGGATGAGGTTGGACGGATAAGCAAAGGTCAGACTTTAACCCACAGTCAACTTTACAACCTAAAGTAAAAGATTTTAATGAGTTATTGAGACCCATGAGTGTCCCCAGTCATATCTTACAAATACTGTGAACTCACTAAGGCTTTTCCATTAATATGAAGACTTGACTATGACAAGAATCATTTTTCTCTACATCGATTTAGTTAAAATGGAATAATTAGAGTTGATACATCTGTAAAAGATTTAATCTAAAACCCTAGAAATCCTTTGGCAGATTCAATAGTATTTAATTAATTCATTAAAAGGCAGGTGTTTATAACAATTTAAAGTGAAGTTTATACCAACCAAGTTGGTATAAAACAGACTCTTGATCCTGACTAGTAAATGCCAGCATTAACCCTGCTGGGAAAATGAGAAAACAGTTCTGTTAAAAGAATGGGATGATGATTTAAAATTTACTACAAAGCTACAGTAATTAAAATAGTGTGACACTGGCATAAGGACAGACGTGTAGAAATAGAATTGAGAGTCTAGAAATGAACCCTCCGCCAAGGGTGCCAAGACAATTAAATAGGGATAGAATAGTCTTTTTGACAAATGGTACTGGGATAACTGGATATCCACATGTAAAAGAAGAAGTTGAACCCTTACCTCACATCAGATACAAAATTAATTCAAAATGGATCAATGACCTAAATGTAAAAGCTAAAACTATAAAAGTCTTAGAAAAAAACACAGATATTTGTAAATCTTTGTGGATTTTGATTATGTAATTATTTCTTAGATGTGACACCAAAGGCACAAGCAATGAAAAGAAAAAAAAATAGATAAATTGGACATCATCAAAATTTAAAACTTTAGTGTTTCAAAGGACACCATTAAGAAAGTGAAAAGACAATCCTTAGAAGGGAAGAAAAAGTTTGCAAACCATGTATCTGATAAGGGACTAGTATCTGAAATATGTAAGGAACTCTTACAACAACTCACTAATAAAAAGGCAACTCAATTTAAAAAATGGACAAAGGATTTGAAGACATTTCTCCAGAGAAGATACACAAATGGCTAATAAGTATTTGAATGGATGGAAAACATCATTAGCCATCAGGGAAATGGAAAAATCAAAACCACAATGAGATATCACTTCATACTCAGCAGGATGGCTATAATCAAAATGACAGATAATAACAAGTGTTGACAGGATGTGGAGAAAAAGGAACCCTCATACACTTCTGGTGGGAATACAAAATGTGCAGCCACTTTGGAAAACAGGCTGCAAGTTCCTCAATATACTAAACATAGAGGTATAAAATTATCCAGAAACTCCTTTCTTAGGTATATACTCATAAGAAATTTAAATAAATATCCACTCAAAAACCTATACAAATGTTCATAGCAGCATTATTCATAATAGCCACATAGGGGAAACAGTCCAAATGTCTATCAACTGATGAATGGATAAATGAAATGTGACATATCCATACAACAGAGTATTATTTGACAGTAAATAAGAAACAAAACACTACTGATAAATGCTACAACATGGATGAACCTTGAAAACATTATGCTAAATTTAAACAGTTACAAAAACAACATATTGTGTGACTCAGTTTATGTGAAATGTCCAGAATAGGCAAACTGATAGAAACAACACATAAATTGGTGGTTCCCTAGGCTGAGGGTAAGAAAGGTATTGGGGGAAAGTGGTTCCCCCAATACCTTGTGGGTATTTTAAAGGCTAGTGGGTACAGGGCTTCTTTATAGAGTGAAAAAAATGTTCTCAAATTTATTCTGGTGATGGTTGCACAGCTTTGTGAATATATAAAAACCACTGAATCGTATGTGTTAAATGAGTGAATCATATGGTATGTGAATTACATCTCAAGAAAGTTATTATTAAAAAAAAAAAATGGAGAACGGGATGAAATGTTCTTCAGCTAAATGGATGGGAACTGTCAGTGTTTCTCATTCTTAAATCCCTAAATCAAGTAGGAAGAATGATGCTTTCCTCTGGCTGAAAATGTCTGAGACTTTCCAAATGGGAAATAATGACTGACTGACATGATGGCCAATTCTAAAAGGCTACACAGAAACAATAGTCCATCATTTTACTAGATTCAGCGAATGCATCGATAAGCATCGGATGTGTGAATTCTATAGTTTTTCAACAGTAGGCCTCCTAGACCTACAGTTATCCTAATTAAATGTCATTGGTGTATTCTGGCCCATCAGAGTACCATATATTACTACAGGCCCCCAAAGTTTATTCAGCCTAATTTTCACTTTTCTAAAAGGCTAGAGAATAAAGATTTAATAAGTTAGAGCTGGAAAAAGGAAAAAAAAAGTATGAAAAAGCCTCTTCACAAGAGGACTACTTCTAAAGTGTACACTTTTGTTATTAACTAGTGTTTTACTAAAATAAGGATAAACTTACACAATGCAACAACCTTACAGTCTTCCAAAACTTCACATTACCTTGAAAGGAAATCTAGAAGCTGTTTTATTTTCAAATATATCTTATACAGAAAGATTTGTTAAGTGTTTCAAAAATGTTTTCTATTTAAAAGAAACCTTTACGAGTCATTCTTGTAAATAATGAGCATTTCTTTTCCCCCAGGGGAATAATTCCTACTTCAGTGTTTCTAAGAATACACAGGGTTAAAACCGTGTAAAATAGATTTTCTCACAGTTGGGGGAGAGCAAAACACCGCAAATAGGAAACCAGACAGCTAGGAGGTCAAAACACTACACTTCCAGGTCAGACTTCTGGTTGCAATTAAGTAAAATTCCTGCAAATATTTGGAAGGAAATCATATTTTTGGTGTCTCCTTTCTGGCCTTGTAACTTTTTTTATTTTTCTTAGCAGCAACTTATGTATCTATATTATTCATTAAAGACACTCAGAAACACACAAACATACACAATTACAGGCACATATGCACCAACCTATGACCCCAGAATTGCGATTCGATCTTGGCCTCAAAGTTAAAACTAGCACCTCTTCCCAGGCATTCATTTTTTTTAGGTTTGAGATCGTGTGGACCTAGTCTGGGTTTTGCTTAACGTAGACATGGATGATTTTCTTAAGACATTCCACACAATAGGTTAAGCCAAGTTTCCCATTAGTGAAATAGTTCATGATCAAATATCTGAGACCCATTTGAAGCTGACTGGAGTTGAGGCTCTAAGTAGTAACGGCACTGTGCTACAACAACAAATACAAACCAGCTCCACAATTAAGTGCAGATGAGCAGGTATTAAACACGCCTCTTCTCAACTCCCTGGAAATAGCCCAGGGGTTTGCAATGCTTCACAAATGCACACCTCCTTCAGAAAACGGTGGTGGATTCATTTAGAGGTGATATAAATGGCCACTGTAGCAAAGGGAGCAGGTAGTCCCTGCCCAGTTTATAGACGTTATTACAGTGAATATAAAATTGTTTTCATTATAGACAATTGCAGTGGTAAGCTGAAAATACTAACTACAACAACCGTAATTTTAGATTCTCCACTTTTATTCTAAATAAAAGGGTGTCATGTTAGGGAATTTGAAAACGAAAGCGCTCCGGTTTTTAATCATCACTTAGGCTACTGGTCCCCAAATTCCCAAAATACCTAATTAGCAAATCCCAGTCCCAAAGCATTAAACCTCAGCATGTTACCCTCCACTAGACAGAGCCTCTTCACACGTTCTCCGTACCCTTCAAAGTCAAAGAATTCTTAGACATTTAATCAGTGAGATAACTACTATCTATTTTCTCTCTAGAGCTTCCCAATGGCTATAATGTTAGTGATGTGAAACTCAATTACTATGAATTTTTAAATCTTGGCATTGTGATCAGAGGGCCTGGCCAAAGGAAAAGAATTTAAAGGGGACAGACAGGCTGGTAAAAGCCATAAGCGCTTCCCATACATAGGAAAGGCTATTACTATAGGGCAACGGACATAAAACTCCCAAGAAATGTACAGTACATGCCAAGGTAAATAGTTTCCACTATACCTTGTCATCTCACACATTAAAAAATTATATGCAACTCCTGTGAGAAAAGGCCACTGCTTTCTGAGAAACGGGGGTGGGGGGAGGTAGGGGATATGTGTGTGTTTGCTTTCCTCGTTAGTATCTGTCAAACACAGGAGAGGTGCCACTCTTTAAGACTTCATCTGGGATTTGCCAAAGGAAAGTACAGTTTTGTCGGGGTGGGGGGAGGGTCTCACTATCTCCTTCTGCCCCCCACCCCTCCCAACACACACACACACACACGCACACACACACACACACACACACACACACACACTATGTGGCAGCCAAACCATTTGAACAATATTAAGGCCAGTGTCCCAAGGGCCACATTCCCTACATGCTAGAATAAGCCACTGTTTTCACTGGGTAAACCATGAGAACTATAGGTCCCCCATCCAGTTGTCACCATTAGAAACACTGTGACAAAACACACAGATCACTAATAGAATGGTGTTATCTCACGCTGATTATCAATGTAAGGCAGTGACTTTCTCTGCCAGCAGGGCAGGAGTGCCAGCCAGTCCCACCTGCCACCAAGCAGGACTCGTCTTTGGAAGATCTAGTAATAAACAGTCAGTCTTCACAGAGCTGGTAAATGGGCAGGGCTCTCAGCCAATTGGGACAACTCCTTTTAGAAAAGTCTTGCAACCACCATCTGATGACAAAGACCTTTCTAGAATCCAAGAGTCCCAGGGGATTTGGTAAAGTTGTTTTGAACTTCCCAGTTCCTGAATATGCAGAAATTTGGGAGCAGAGAGTCTGGATGTAAATGTGAACCAGCCCAAGCCGACTCTAAAGTATAAATGGAGTTGCATCACCATAAAAGCCCCAAGAGAATTGGCATTGTAATTTGAACCTCAGCAATGGCAACGCAGACTTCGTTTTATGAGGAAAAATCATTGTTTGCTATGTGCCGGGCAGGGGCTTTCGGGAGAAGGCCAGGGTGGGAGAGGAAGCAGCTGACTCACCAGCCAGCAGGGTCGATTTAATAAGGTTTATACTAACAACGAAAAGGCCTTCTAGGTGGTTCAAACTGGCGCTCGACAACCTCTTGGTGTGGTGAAAAGAATCCTAACCTTTTCTTTGAAGCTTTGCAATCAGGTTTTTTTGTGTGTTTTAATTCCTTATAAAATTTAAAAAATAAACAAAAGATCAGTTATTGCCACTTCAGCAATGTCCATAACAGGTAACTATAACAAGTGGAAACATGATGCATAAAAGTTTACAGTTTTTGCTTTTCTTTCCATTTATTGCAATAAATGATTAGACAAGTCTCCCCAGTTTCTGAGGATGCAAAGTCTCTCGTGTTGTCATTGCTGCTTTAGCACAGTTACGGTAAAAAGTATAAAACTTAAAGTTTTACAAATTTCCAATTCCTGGAAAAATCATCTTTGCTGAAATTGCGGCACGTTCACCAGAGGCCTTGTGGGCACTTGCTTCCATTATTGCCCTTGTAAGCTTCTCGTGCGGATGAAAGCTGAGCAAATGTTTTGATGGAGTACATTATGGGAAGAAATGTAAATAATAACCAAAGCTATTTAAACACATGTGTAAAGAGAAAACACATGTTTCCATGGTGCCCTAGGACACATCTAGGGAAATCCATTTCTCTTTGTAAAGGGCTGTGAATAGAAAAAAACAATGTCTCCATATTAAGAATATTTAGCAGCATGGCAGATTGTTTTAAATGTGCTGTGCTTTTTACTGTGTATCAAAGCGCAGAAGCTCCCAGCTCCTCCCGTTTCAGGCCGAGAAGCCCTTCCATGGCAGCGTCGGCGGCCGCCCACGGCTCCACCTCAAAGGCCGGGGAGGGCAGGGGCGGGTGCTGACACACAGCCAAGGTGACTCCGAAGCTGGGACTCTCTGCCAAGGGCCTATGTTTCATCAGGGCTGACAGCTGTTGGAGAGACGGTAACTTTCATTGTCCCTAATGTCTAAGGAAAGGATGGTCACGTGACTGCGTAAGGACGGTGTTTCGGAGCAAGCTTTCACTGTTCTCTCTGCAAACGCCGGATGGTTTACATGGAGGAAGGGCTGGGCTCAAACGGAAAAGGTTTTCACTTCCAAAATTTCTTTTAAATAGGAAAAGGCCCTTTTTTCAGTGGGCTGGGAAAATAAATACAAAGCAAAACAAACAGCACAATATGCGAATGTGCGCTCCTGGGGCCCCTGGGGAGCAGGGCTCACAATCGGGCCTGTGTCTGGAGCGCAGAGAGAAAGCTTTTTTTGGCAGGTACGGTGCATCGGGCGATGGGGAAAGGAGAGGAACGTTTCTCAGACGGAGGGAAGAATAGGAAGAACTTGCTTGTTTTGGCAATTCTCATCTTTTTCTTGTGCTCCTCCTGTTGTGTGCACACCCGCTGATTTCCTAACATGGTGGTAAAGTGCCCCCCGCCCTCCCCAGGATGCTGAGTGGGTGTCGATGGACAGATAGGAGGTCTGTTCATCTGGCCCCGAACATTCACAGAAGATGCCTCAGATGCCACAAGAGAACGAGCTGCACGCTGGCTGGAGATTTAAGCTAAGATTTTATAGGAGCGTTCGGCTTAGAAGAAAAGCCAAATAGAAAGCCAAGGCAGACAGAAACCACAGTGCCCAGGAAAATTTAATCTATTTTATGGTATTTTCCAAAGGACTGGGTTTCTTACATGTTAACTGCAAGAAAAAGGTTACACAGAATGGAATAATGGGCAGTTAAAAAAAAAAAAAAAAAAGGAAAAAAGAAAGATTACTGCTCTACAAACACAAAGATGTCTTAAAGCCCTAATATTTAGACAGTGTATTGTGGGAAGTGCTTGGAGCTGGAAGATGAGCTCTGTTTTCATGATTAGAGGGAAATTTTATTAAAAAAGAAAACACACACACACACTCTCTCCCCCACTCTCTCTCCCTCCCTCTCTCTCTCTCTCTCTCTCTCCCCCCTTAATAGGGAGGCTGAAGCAGTGAAGAGAAGCCAGGCATCCTGACAGCCATGTTTTCATGATGCCTCTGACACTTCCCAGTTATGTGACCTCGGGCAAGTTGCCTGAACTCTGAGCTTGGTTCTCATCCTTAAAACCAGGGTTAAGGATGCTGCTAGAAAGGGCTGCCCCAAGGATCCACCGTGGGTACGCGGAAGCCCCAGCACAGTGCTGGCACCCATCAGGCTGAATCTTGGTAACGGTAACTAGTAGGAGTGGTAACGTTGGAGGGCACTTGTGGTGGTGGTGGGGCTGGAGGGCACTTGTGATGAGCAGGGCTGGAGGGCAGGCATCTGCAGAAGAGGCAGAAAATACTGCAGCTCACCTTACACTGGGGTAGGATGTGGTTTTGACTTTCTCAAAACCAAATGAGGAAAACTATCTAATAATTTGTAACTCGCAGACCACTTTTACCTCTGCCTTTTGTTAAAGGGGCAAGAGATGCTACGATGGAAGCAGAGCACAAGCCTTGGCAAATGCTACAGTTCGTTCCTTTACTTCTTCCAATGCGTGTGCTCCTCCTGAGTGACAAGCTCTGCACTGGGTGCTGCCCAGGACAGGACCCTTGCCCTCCAGGAGGAGGAAACGATGACTGTGCCACTGTCCAGGCTGGAAAAGGGAGGAGCAGCTCCCTGAGGGGGAAGACGCAACAGATAAGGTTCCTTAAGGGAAATGATAAGGTTCCTTAAGGGAAATGATGCGGGAGCACAGGCCTGCGGGGTGATGCAGAGCTGGCCCAGCGGCGAACAAGGAGAAGAGAGTTGTGGGGAGAGGAAGCAGCATGTGCAAAGGCCCAGAGGCGAGAAAACATGATGTTCTGGGGGCCTGTCAGGTAGGCTATGGTGCCAAGCTGATAAATGAGGGTTTATCATTTATCCCCCCCTGGCCAAAGCCATCTGGGACCAATGACTCCCCTGCCCCTAGAGGAGAGAGGCTCCTCCGGAACCCAGCTTCCCACAGGTCTGGATGAAGGGCCACCCAAGTCTCCGGGTACCGGGCGGTTGGCTTACCCAGTGTTCTCCTGAACAGCCTGACTGCTCAGTGCCTGAAACTGGGACTAAAATGTCCCGCCCCCCTCCCCGCCACCCCCACAAGGTCATTTTCATGCTTGCTTAATAAAAAGGTTGATCATGGGAGAACTGAGGTCCCTCTGCTGGAATGCAGTTACAAGGTACATAAAGCTGTACCCCAGCGAAGCACACACAGCTACAGAACGGCAAGAGAGCAGAGGATCCCGTGTGAGACTCTCAGCCTGTGCCAAGTGATGCCCTGCATTCCCTAGAACCCTCTGCACAGGTGGGGGCCCAACATGGAGAGGACACTGCCACCACGGCTCGTGGACCCTGGGGTTGAGGGACACCCTTCAGGGACTGAGAGCTAGTTGCTGGGAGGACTAATGACCAGGAGAGACATGGCATCTGTAGACCACCACAGTCGAAGAGTGGATGGGTCACCTGGTGATGAGGTGGCCAGAAATTTGTCGTCCACTAAAGCCTGTGGCTGGGTGAGTCACTTGGTCCAGTAGAGGGCCATGAGCCAGTGGTAGCCTTGGTAGGAACGCTGTCAGTGGCTTGACCGACAGACATCTTTGGCTTATTGGTTAACTGATACGTCCATGACTCCAAATAAAATGGAGAACATACTTGGGCCCTACTTAAACTGTATGTTATGGGCTGAATCGTGTCTCTCCAAAATTCTTATGTTGAAGTCCTCACCCTAGAGGTACTCAAAATGTGACTATATTTGGAAATAGCATCTTTAAAGAGATCATTAAAATGAGGTCATTAGGGTGGGCCCTAATCCAATATGACTGTATAAGAGGTGGACTTTATACGAGGGGGAATTTAGGACACAGACATGTAGAGGGAAAACCGCGTGAAGACACGGAGAAAAAGCCCATCTGCGAGCCGAGGAGAGAGGCCTCAGAACCAACCCTGCTGACACCTTGATCTCGAACTTCCAACCCCCAGAAGTGTGAGAAAATAAATTTCTGTTGTTTAGCAGTCTGTGTTATTTTGTTATGACAGCCCTAGCAAGCTAGTACACTGTATAATAGAAAAGAATCTAGGTCTGGTAAATAGGGGTCTGACTTGGGCTACCTTGAAAGACAGCCACAGCTTCTCAGAGAGCCAGGCACCCAAGCAAGGCCCCCTCAAAAATATTACAAGTACATTCTCTAAATTTTCCCCTTGGGATCTGCAATTGTTTACTAGGGTGCCTGCACAGTGAGAAAAGGGAAATACCCAGAACTTTTGAGGATGACTGGACGCTAGCTCTGAGACTGTGCTATGCCTTGGGGTTTCTGGTTGCCACTGTACCCACCAGAGGGGGATAAATAGAAACCTGGCTTCAATTCATCTGACAAAGGGCCCAGCAGGTCTGTGAAAATCTGTAGTTGTCTTCTCAGCTGTTGAGTATATGACTGAAATAGATTTACTCGGCAAATGACAGAAGGACTGGGACAAGGACATTTGGAGAAAAGTTACAGAGTGTGAGAATATTTGCATCTGATGTGAATGTTCTCTGAAAGGCCCCATTAAGAGGTGCTTACAATAAGCTGGACCAGATGACCTGCCCCCATGCGTGCTGGCCAGCCTCTTTCCCCAGTTGCCCAAGTACCTGCTCAAGGACTCAGGAGTGATGTGGCAACGGGGGCAAGGATGAACATTATGCTTGGGCTCAACAACACAGACTTAACCGCATCAAGGCTGAGCCCTGCCAAACGTCCAATTAATCTGAGCCTCCCCACCAACTCTCATATCGCAGGGAGACGGGCTAGCCGTTGAGGGTGGATTATATTAGACCTCTTTCATCACAGAGGCGGCAACAGCTTACCTCCATTGGAATAGACCCTTATTCAGGATTTGGATGTACCCTCTATGTCTGCCATGTTTCTGCCAGCCACATCACCCATGCACTTCCTGAAGGCCTCATTCACCATCACCAGTGCAGTGATTCTGACCAAGAAAACTCATTTTTCAAAATAAGACAGTGGGTGCATAAAATTCAGTGGTCCTACCAAGCAATCAAGCCAGGCTCAAATGCAGCTGGCCTTAGACAATGGTGAAGAGGTCTACTGAAAATTCAGCTATGACACAAACTGCAAGGCAGAAGGGCTTGTGGAGCTGGGGTGAAGCCCGAAAAGATGTATATGTGCTCTGACCAGCAGAACAACGCATTCCCTTGGCCAGAATATGTGGTTCCTGGAACCAGGGAGTGGAAGTGGGAAGTGACCACCTCAGCAAAAAGTTTGCCTTCCATCCCCCTGACTCTGCTTCTTTAGTACTCAAGAAAAGACTAGAGGGGCTTCCCTGGTGGCGCAGTGGTTGGGAGTCCGCCTGCCGATGCAGGGGACACAGGTTCGTGCCCCGGTCCGGGAAGATCCCACATGCCACGGAGCGGCTGGGTCCGTGAGCCATGGCCGCTGATCCTGCGCGTCCGGAGCCTGTGCTCCGCAACGGGAGGGGCCACAACAGTGAGAGGCCCACGTACCGCAAAAAAAAAAAAAAAAAAAAAAGACTAGAACAGAGAGGAAAACATGAGTCAGGCTGAAAGTTCAAAGCGCCGTGTAACTGTTTCCGGCTCTTCACGCCGCTAGACAAATAGACCAAAGGGCGGTTGAAATGTTGGCTCACGATGGTACAAGAAGAGCAACAAGGTAGACGGGTAACACAGAAGGAATATAACGCGTTCGACCTAGCAGAGCACATCCAGTGCTAAAACTTAACGCAAACTATGGCAACCTCAGAAAGGCAGGACCACTGAGGGCTCAAATTCCTTAGGAAGGAAAGTTTGGTCACCTCACCAGGTCAAGAAACCTGATCAGCTGAGTTACTGGCTAAAGACAAAGGGAATATGAAATAAATATTAGAGGAGGGAATATACAAACACCAACTATTTATTTCATGTAACCGACTACAGAAGTTAGAATGATAGCATCTTCCTAAATTGTCTTCCTTGCTGTACCACATATGTATTTATATATTAACTAAGTTTTTTGTTTTTTTATTCAGGGTATGTTGGCAATAGTTAGCTTCGTCATTTAGTCAATAAGGAAAATAATATGGGCTGTGAATAAACCAAAGGAGGAATACACATCACTCAGAAATCTCGGGCTTGGAGCTGGGATGTGAGGCTTGGGGTTCTCTCTCTTGGAGGAGGTGCTGAGCATATTTTGTCTGTAGTTGGGAGAGTTGTATTGTCAGGCAAAAGTTTGTTGTTATTGTTTGGAAGTTTATGGAAGAAGGAAGCCAACAGGAAAATTTCAGTGGATATTTGTAACTCGTATCCACCCACCCAAAACTTCTGCCCATCCTCCCTGCGTTTTGGTAACTTCCCACATTTTTTAAGTCCCACTTTCCCAAGGTAAAAGCCAAACATTTTGCACTCCCTGGCTCACCTGCAACCAGGATACAGCCATGGGATCCTCTCCATGGGAGGAGCACGGCGCCATGGCCACAGGCCAGGCCGTCAGGCTCCTGTAGGCTCAGTGCTGGGCTTTGCAGACGGCAGCTGAAAGGGCTCATGAACCAAAGCCGTCCCCCCATCTTGAGGCTGAGGCTGTGCTGTCTGTGTAGACTCAGAATCGGACTGCCTGGCCCTCCTACAGGTAGATTCTGTTGAACTACCTAATATCTTTAATCAACTTCTTCTCTGCTGCAGAGCCAGACCAATTCCAGCTAGTCTCAAGCAGAAATGAAATTAAACAAAGGATATTAGGTAACTAAGGTTCCTGACCACAAAAGGATTTAAGCTGGAGACGATCACATTTTTGTTTTCAAAAGGCCACTCTGGCAGCAGAGGCATGGATGAATTGGAAGGGATATCAGGAGGCCGTGGCAGTGATTCAAGAGCTGATTAATAAGAAGGGTCCTGACCAAGCGAGTGACACAGGGAAAAACAAAAATTTAAGACGAAAAAGGCAAACGACCCGATACAAAGGTAAGCAATAGTTGTAAATATGCAGTTCAGTCAATAAACACATAAAAACAGAAAGATAAATATCAAAGGGCATGACATCTCTTTTTTTGATTTTTGGCCTGTCAGACTGGCAAAAATTAAAAATACCAGTAACACTCAATATTGGCAAAGCTAAGGGGAAAAATATTAATGAGGTAGAGTTGACAGAATCTGAGCTAAGTCTTTAAAATAGAAACTTTCTTACAACGTTAATTTTTACTAAATCCATTGAAATAACAATTCCAGGTGACTTAAGAAGGCTGAGGCTACTGGCAAATGTCTGTGCTATGCTGTTCGCTGACGGAGTTTTTGCCAGTACTCTTTGTATTCCTCAATATTACATGATTAAGGAAATGGCTTAAAAGCCATTTATGTTACTTTTTTAATAAAGATAACTCAGAGGATGAAATATATTAATTTTATTAAAGCAATCAGCAAAGTTACCAGCCTGGTGACTTCAGCTCACCAAGCATCGCGTGTTAAGTGTCTATCCCATGATGAAGTACGTTATCGTTACTCAGATCTGGAAACGGGAAAGGTAAGAAACTCACACAAATAAGGAAGATACCCAATTTACACAAAAGCGAAAACCATACACATTCACCCTAGTCACCAAGACAGTAAGAACAACTCTATTTTCAGGGAACATGAGACACAGAACTAAACAGTGAGGAGGAAATAGGCAAGGCCTTCCTTACAGTTCATGGTTCTGAAATTCCTTTGGAAGAAAAAGGCATTTAAAGTAAGACTATGGGAGCAGCCGAGAAGAGGCAGTTTCCATTTTTAGTGATGCTGATAATAAACAGTCTGGGATGGGCAGCATCACTATGTATGTCTGCTTCATCCCTGCGGGTGTGCATGTCCTAGAAGATGATGCATCTTGGCTCTCTATGGAAGGCAGCCCTGGGGTAGAGATGGGCGAACAGCGCTCTGACCTTTAGGAAATTAACAGTTTAGTATGAGGTGAAGCAGAGTTACCGGTTTCTGCTCTTGAATTAAGCAGCTCGGTCATTTGGAGGAAAAAAAAAAAAAGAGGCTCTGGGGTGGCAACCCCTCAATCTTTACCAACAAAGAAAGGGAGAAAGGCAGGTAAACTGATTATAAAACAATTATAATACAATGTGACCAATGTTATAAAAGTGCTATAAGCAAGGAAGACAGGAAATTGAGGAAGACTTTGTAGAAGTAATATGTGAGTTAGGTCTTAAAAGCTGAATACTAGGAGATTTCCAGACAAAAGAGAAACCTAAAAACATAAAAACACAGAGGTATAAAGAATGCAGGTTTGCAGGAAATAGAAAAGTGAGTAGCAGGAAGGGACAAGGCAGGCGAGGTAAGTTACAGCAGGCCTTGACCTTACTAGGAAGAGGAAAGATGTATCCATGTGTGTAATTAATCACTTGTACAAACATTTATTAAGAACCTACTACAAACCGGAAAATATGCTCCATGCCGGGGATACCATGGATCATAAAAGAGGCAGAACCTGTCTTCAGGCGACCGGCACACTTGTGGAGAGATCAACATTAATCAAATGGTGTGAACCAAAGTGCAGGATGCTCCTGGGCCTGGAAACAGGGGACCTGTGGACAGGATACGCTTCCCTGGGGTGTGGACTTTGAGCGGAGGGCTGAAAGTGGCAGAGGGGCAGGGGAGGACCAGCGCTCCAACACAGGCAGAAGCCCCAGGATGAGTGGAAGAATGGGGCTTTGAAAGAGAGGAACTGAAGCTGCTGTGGCTTAAGCATGAAAGAAGGAACAAGGGTCACAAGATGAGGCTGGAGAGGCAGCTACCCCAGAGATCTTGGCCTTCACCCAGGAGCCCTGGGGAAATCCTGAAGGGCTTTCTGCACAAAGATCAGACCTGTGACGTGAAGGGATTACACTAACTCAAGTGTTGACAACAGGTGGGGCATCAGCCAGAGCGAGCGCAAGGGCGCCAGCGAGCGTGCTGCTGCAGGTGTTCGAGTGTCCAGCTGAGGCGGGACCCTGGACTGCTTGGTGGCAGCAGAGGACTAGCTCAGGTGGGGACATCGAAAGACATGCTCAGTCAAAGGTTAACTGTTCTCAGAAGCAGAAAGAAGCTAGATGCTGCTTTCACACCGAGTTGGCTTTCGAAGAGGGAGAGGAGTGAGCGGCACACCGTTGCATCAGCACCCTCCTGCTTTCTTGGGCAATCAACCGTGCTGCTTATCTCTGACAGAGAAGCCCGGCTTTTGCCCCCACTAGGGGGCATCGGAGGCTCCAGGGGCAAAAAAGGCTTCTTGTTTGTGGTTGTAAAATAAACCAAGTCAGAGGCAAATGACAAACTGAGAAAAATCTCTTGCAACATACATAACACACAGAGCTTGAATATCCTTAAGGAGCTCTTACAATGTATGAACAATAGAGAGAAATATTATATAGAAATTGAAGTGTGCAAATATCTAGATCATCAAGGTGTCCACCATACCACTGTTTACAACAGTGAAAATATTAGATGTGACCTAAATGTCCCACTGATAAATCAAACTATGGACACAATGGAATTCTATGCAGTCATTAAAAACAGTGATGTGGACCCCGAATGGCCAAAACAATCTTGAAAAACAAGAACAAAGTTGGAAGAGTCACACTTCCTAATTTCAAAACCTACTACAAAGCTATGGTAATCAATACAGTGTGGTATTGGCATAAAGACAGACATATAGACCAATAGAATAGAAGAGAGAGCCCAGAAATAAACTCTCATATTTATGGTCAAATGATTTTTTATAATGGTGCCAAGGCCACTCAATGGGTCAAAGGACAGGCTTTTCAACAAATAGCACTGGGAAAACTGGATATCCACATGTGAAAGAACAAAGTTGGACCCTTAACTTAAACCATATAAAAGATTAACTCAAAATGAATCAAAGACCTAAATGTCTATAAAACTCTTAGAAGAAAAAAATAGGGAAAAGCTTTGTGACACTGAATCCAGCAATGATTTGTTGGATATGACATCAACTGGCTACATCAAAATTAAAAACGTTTGGGTCAAAGGACATTGTCAAAGGCTTTGTTTTCTCCATTTCTCTCAGGAGGGAGAAAATATCTGCAAATCATATCTGATAAAAGATTAATATCCAGAATATATAAAGAATTCCTACAACTCAAACAAATAAACAAACAACCTAATTAAAAAATGGGCCAAGGACATAAACAGACATTTCTCCAAAGATACACAAATAGTTAATAAGCACATGAAAAGATGGTCAACATCACTAATCATTAAAGAAATGCAAACCCAAACCACAATGTGATACCACTTCACATCTATTAAATTTTTAAAATGGTGATATATGTGTTTCAAAGGACTTTTATATTATGTTAGGTGGGAAGAAAATAGATTACAAAATTGTATGTACAGTAAGATCACTTTTCTGTTTAAAAACAAACTTCTTGCTCACGTGAGCCCAAGAAAGGCTTTGGGTTTCATCTTGGGGCCAGAATACCATGTGTTCCCTGCCTGTGAGAGAGGCTGGGAAAGTGAGTATTTAGCTCTTCCCTCAGTAGGAGTGGAGGCCAGGGGAGGGGCCAGTTGAGGATGGGGACTGACTAAGCCACTACCACAGTGGAGACAGAGGTCTTGGAACTTTCTCTGCTCCTTTTCCTTCCGTACCAGTTAGAAAGTGACACTAGCCAGGTCTGCTGGAGTACAAAGGATGCAAGCTCATACGGCTTTTCTCAAGAAGACTTACAGTATTACTAAGCAAAATGCCGGCAAGCGTCATCTAATACAATATTGTTTGGACTGAAAATTCTATTTGTCTGAGGCTTTCGGTTTGAATAAATTTAACCTATCTGCCCACTTATCAGTCGTGCCCAAGTAAACAGTGCAGATTAAGTATGCCTTCAAAGGGGAGGACGTGACACCATTCTTTCCCTAAAGAGGTGTTGCATTAGCATAATCTAGTTCACAGCACTACAGTGCTGTCCTCTGAGGATTAACATGGGCTGACTGTTAAGTGTACTACAAAGAGTGCCATGAAATGCTAACTTAAAATTAAAAACACCACAATGACAGAGTGGAGAGAACACTGGTCTGGGGGGTCAGGTTCTGCTGCTTGTGACCCAAGTCCTCCTCCATATTCAATGTATCCCTGAATATGCTGAATATGAATCTGTGCATCAGGCACTGAGCTAAGTGCTGGGGGCAGGGAGAGGAGAAGGGAAGATGCCAGATACACGACATAATCTTTGTCCTCGAGAAGATGATCTTTTATTTGGGCAACCCCCTTAATCTCGCAACCTCAGCTTCTTCACCCATAACTCAAGGATATGACCATTCTCCAAGTGTTATTAGGATAACAGGGTGGGATATTTCAACCTCAGTGCCCTTGACATTTTGGGGGATAGTGTCTTGCTGCGGGGAGCTGCCCTGGCCACTGTAGGATATTTAGTGGCGTCCCTGGCCTCTACCCACCAGATGCCAGTAGCTCCCCTCCATGGCTATGACAACCCAGACTGTCACAGACATTTCCAAATGTCCCCTGGGGCAAAAGCACCCCCAGGTGAGAACTTCTGAAATAGGGTGACATAAATGAAAGCACTTAGAAAAGCATAAAGCCCCAAATCAAGTCAGTGTTAACGTAAACCCAGCTGTAAGACTTGTCAAAAAAAAAAAAAAAAATCCTTTAAAGAATTTATAGCTTACTTAGGAATGTTTATTTTCTATTTTTATGTACTTTGCCTACCATTAAAAGCCCTTCAGGGCTTTCTGGTTAATTTGCTTTACCTAATGAATGCATCTTCAATAGAACATATTTTTTAAAAATGTATCACTGTACTAACGTGACAGTCAGAGTCAAACATAACTGCCATCTCTACAAAGCAGAAATTTTATCCAAAATCAAAGTACTCCATTCCTACCTTTTAAGGACAAGGGATTGGATCTTGTGAATTCTGTATTTGACGGCCTGTGCTGTTTACGAACTCCTAAGTAGTCCTTCACTCTTGAATCAATGGTTTCTTTTAACAGTAAACAGACTTCCTAAAGTAAATCAGAAAATAGATATAACTTAATTTAATGCAATTCAAAAAAGTCAATATCATGCATATTTAAACACCAAAATCGAACATTTCATTTTGTTTGCTCTTTAAATTAGCTATGAATGAATAAAGGAATCATATATGTGCTCATGGATAATGCTGCAGATTTAAATTTGCCACTGAGCTTTGCTTGAAACCATGATGTTGGCTTACTCTGTGATATAAGAAATACACTTCATTTCTCTCTGCCTCAGTTTCACATTTCTAAAAGGAAGATAAAAACACTTCAATGTAAAAATCAGGGCGATCAGGTGACAAAATCAGAGAGGTAAAGACTGTTTTCGTATAAATATCAACCCGTGGGATTGTGACAAACAGAAGAGAGAAGTCAAACAGAGCCAACTCTGGCTGGAGATGGTAGCCCCAGAGCCAGGCCCACTGGGTGGGGACTGTGGACCGGGAGAAGCTGGGAGCCAAGGCACAGTCAGAGGGAACCCTGACCCCTAAGCAGTCAACAGGGGGCAGCCCCCCGTGCTTTCATATGGGGACACAAGGCACAGTGATACCAGATCTTCCAATTTGTTTAAGAGAAACTAGAGACAGTGATTTTTATACAAAAATTTCCCACTTTTCAAACTTGGTTCAAAAAACTTTTAATACCTAACCACCATAATTCATTAGTTTCTGGGATTTACAAATCTACTAAAAAGGAATAGCACCGAGTGGTGGGTTGAATAGCGAACTGGAAATCAGGAGTCTGATTTTCTTCTCATACTTGTTGATGATACTGTATATGCTTTTGTGAAAACTGTACTTTGTTCACCTATTCATGGTAAAAATAATTTAACTTCTTATATTGCTCAAAAGTAGACTAATATTTATTAGGCAACAGAAACACAGGGCATCCCATATGACTAGCAAATTTCTGGAGCTAACATTTTATGTATCAGTGTTATTGATAAAAAGAAAAACAAAACTTTAAAAGTCCAACCACACAATGGGATGACACTGCCCATTCCAGCTACACTACCAGAAGAATGTTACTTGATGTAGGGAAAGGAAAAAATTGCCCACAAATCTAAATGTCTTAACTGAGATTAAGAACTGATGCGTAAGGATGGGTAATTCTGGTTCAGTTCCCAAGGACTCTGCAGAAGGCTCAGAGTTTCCAGGTCACCTCAAACCTGTTTCACTGGTTTCTGGCAATGCCATCTCAGGTTGATCTCTTAGAATCTTCATAAATTAAAATGAGGACAGAGTTGTAAGCTGCTTCAAAGGGCAACGAGAGCCAAACTTTTCTTTTGTTGCAGATACGTGTACTCCTCAAACAGTACAGAGAACCCTTGACTTAATTGACAAACATGAGTTTCTTGATAAAATACAAACACTGGTCTCCTCTCTCCTGCTCTCATTTTGCAGCCCAGAGATGCACTGCCTTGTGGAATACAGCCGTATTCGTTTACAGTTAGGGTTTTGGCATTGTTCACGCAACAGAAAGGCAGCCTTGTCTCATACTGTTGTTTTAACAATTAAAGAATTTTGCTTCACATGCAGGGTTCAACGATGACTGAGCTAGAAAATATGTGAAAGACATACATGGAAACAAGGATTGTTAAAATTTGGCCATAAATGCCCTATAAGGCCAGAACTAAAAATAGTATGACAAAAATAAAGCCAAGGCCCATACACACAAACTCTCTCCCTAGAGTTACGGGGCTTTCCTTCCATGAGAAAGGTTTGACAAATGGAAGGTAGATATTGTGTGCTGTGGTTGAGATACCCTAGTAAGTGACCACACTGCACTTGGCGAAGTGTTCTCTTCAGAACCAGAGCAAGGTAAGAAAAGACAAATTCCCAGCTAAACTGGAGGGGGGGCAAGAAGACCAGGTCCCAGTCAAGGAGCAAGAGAGAGATGCGCCCAACATCTCCAGGCTAACAGGGGTTCATGTGTGCTTCCCCAGGTTTACAAACGGAACAGTTTGAGTTCAACTGTTTGGGTACAAAGACTACTCATGCTGGACTCAAAATAAACACATGTTTAATACATGTAATTAGTTCCTTTTCCTGAAAAGGAACTGGATATTCTTAAGACTTTCACTACGCAAAGCGACTGTTAAAATGCAATCAAACTGATAGCTCATGAAATCCCAGTCTTGAGATAATCTAATGATTAAGAAAAGATGAAAGCATTGGGACACTGAACATAGGCTAAAGTCATATCCTCAACTAGCTTTTCTCCTTTCTCACACACACACACACACACACACACAAATTATCCCAGAGCGATTTTAATGTCAGTGAACACACTTCGAAGGAACAACTTCAGTAAAAGCCACAAACTATCTACTTCGCTTTGAGAGGAAAACTCAGCTTGCTGGCACTGCATCGGAGCTCTGCAGGTCTAATCGTGCTCTGAGCATCTTGCTAAGTCACGCCCTGCTGCCCGGACATAGGTACGAGGTGGAGCAGCACAGTTGCTTGTGGCACCCTGGAAAATTCTAGCCTTATGCTTTGGCTAGGAAGTGAGTCACATACCCACAGATTTATTGTAAAGCCTTCCAAATCAACTGAATCTTGGCAAAATTGACTAAATATCAACAAAAAAGGTCTAAGGCCACGGTGGCAGAGCTGGGAGAGACTAGAGGAAAATGGAATGGTGGATTCTAGGATGCTGTTTATGTAAGTCAAACTTTTTGGGTGGGGTCCCCTGGGGTGCATATTAGTCACTTTGGGGAAACGAATTAACTGTTTTGAATCATAGGGACAGGTGTTGAGAAGCCAAATCTTGGAATGACATGAAGGTGAGTTGTAGAAGGAGATGCTGGCCCGTCAAACGTTAAGCCCTGAAGAGTAGGGTTCACGGCTATTTACCTGAACGAAGATCCCATCATATAGAATCTTGCGCCTTCTCGCTCCAGCTTCAGGCCATTGGGTATCCTTCGCAAAATGAGGACAACAGAGTCCTGATAATACTATTATCTCCTGACCGAAAATGTATCACTTATAAATTTTCTTTTGGGAGTTTTCTTTTCTAGTTATCTCCAAAAGCTGACTGAAAACAGTTATCATAGTAAAGGCGTAAAAAAGTGGTATAAAAAAGTACCACTATCACTAGTTTCTTCTCCATATACTACCTTTTAATAAAATGTATTTTTATTTCTAGCTCTAAAAAGCTATTGTGACCAACAAATATCATGGAAGACACCAAGGGCTCTAACATTTGGAAAGTTATGTGAAAGCCACAGGCTCGCCGTCCTGCTCTCCTGTAAGCAGGGATCTGGAGAAGGGAGCCAAGCACGTGATGAGAGCTAGAGGCACCTTCTCACCCTCTGCCACAGCGGCACTTGGGTGGGACCTCGGAAACTGAGAGCTGGGAGTGACTCAGCCAGGGTCTGGGAGAACCCCTTCATCTGCAGAGGAGGAGGCTGGGGCCCCAGGAGTTCCAACATCGCCACCCTGTCACATGACCACTTCCTTTACTGACTGAGCATCAGCTTAGTGACTGGCCACAGCGAGAGGAGGGCCGTGATGAACCATCTCTACACTTTGTCAAAGGATCACACGGTGCAGAAGAGGATTTCAGACCAGTGAGAAAGACCAGCTTTGTGTCAACACCACACCTGCTCCAGGTGCTCAGTCCATCCTTTACGGCCAGTCAGGATTACAGTCCCTGCTTACCTGGAAAAGTCACTTTAACTTCTTTTTTTTTTTATTATTTTTTTTCTTTTGCGGTACGCGGGCCTCTCACTGTTGTGGTCTCTCCCGCTGCGGAGCACAGGCTCCGGACGCGCAGGCTCAGTGGCCATGGCTTACGGGCCCAGCCGCTCTGCGGCATGTGGGATCTTCCTGGACCGGGGCACGAACCCGTGTCCCCTGCATCGGCAGGCAGACTCTCAACCACTGCACCACCAGGGAAGCCCCAACCTCTTCTTTTTTTAATACAAAGAACCCTTTCCCCCAAACAAAGAGGTAGGAAATTTCTGGTTTAAATACTAGAATAGCAAAGGAAATAGATGTGTCAGTTTCCAAAGAAACAGCAACAACAAAAAAGCAGGTGTATGTCTGTTGTGGGGAACACAACTGTTTTTCAAGGATTAAATAGCACTCAAGATTTATTGTCCACTAATGAAAATGAAAGCTGGAAGAAGAGCTAATATTCTTTTAAAAGCTCCTTGCATTTAAAATAGTGAAAAGTTTTAAGGAGAGCACAGGGAACTATATTCAGTATCATGTAATAGGACTTCCCTGGTGGAGCAGTGGTTAAGACTCCGCCTGCCAAGCAGGGGACATGGGTTCGATCCCTGGTCCAAGAAGATCCCACATGCCGCGGAGCAGCCAAGCCCGTGCACCACAACTACTGAGCCTGCGCTTTAGAGCCCGCGTGCTGCAACTACTGAAGCCCGAGTGCCGCAACTACTGAAGCCCATGTTCCTAGAGCCTGTGCTCTGCAACAAGAGAAGCCACTGCAATGAGAAGCCCATGCACCGCAACGAAGAGTAGCCCCCGCTTGCCGCAACTAGAGAAAGCCTGCACACAGCAACAAAGACCCAATGCAGCCAAAAAGAAAAAAAAAAAGAACTAATTCCACTACTAATGAAATAAACAACTCCTGAAAGAATTTATTTAAAAAATATCACGTAATAACCTATAACGGAAAAGAATCTGAAAAAGAATACGTGTGTGTGTGTGTTTGTATGTATAACTGAATCACTTTGCTGTACAACTGAAACACCGTAAATCAACTATACTTCAATTTTAAAAAATAGTGAAAAGTTTTCTGGTACCTCTTTCTTCTGTTCAGAAAACCAGCTGGTATCTTTGTTTGAACCTTGCGGAGATATATGAAGATCCACCAGGACAGCAAAATTCCCACACTGAAAGACATTAATGGCAGAGTTAGCTTACGCCCAGCAAACAATGAGAGAAAATCTCACAAATTCCTATGTGGTTGCTCATGATGAAACGGCAACAAAGTTCACTACTGGACAGAAACGTTAATATGGGGCGGGGTAAAACTCATAACCCGATGCTTTTTGCAAGTTTATAATTTATGCTAGAAATGCTAGGGAGAGATTTAATTTCAATCAGGATAGGAAAGACAAAATATCTATCTCTGGGCCGCACCTTCAAGGAGGATGCCCAGAAATCTGGCAGCAGTTGGAAGGCTATTAAACACCGAGAAAAGTTAAATAGGTCAGTACGAGGTAGGCTCCAGAAAAGAATGAGTCCGTGGACGGCCAGGGGAATTCTTTCTTCCAGATAGGCGAGAACAGACAGAAGTTACTGCATTTTTAGACAGACAAAAGGATTGGCTGGAACCGTACATCTTGGACTAGAACTAGAAGCACGGACAAACGAAAAAGAACCAAAGAGCAGAAGGCAGATGCTGAATGACAGTTATGAAAACTACATGAGTTTTATTAAAATATGCTACAAAGCCTGTCTCCTTTCTTATTTGATAGGCTAGTGCTGTCTAGCATTTTGGAAAAAATGGAAATCTTCTCTATCTGCACTGTTCAATAGGGAAGCCAATAGCCTTATGTGGTTACTGTGCACTTGAAATGTGGCTATTGTGACTGAGAAGCTGAACTTTTAATTTTATTTAATTTCAAGCTAATTTAAACAGCCACATGTAGCTAGAAGCTCTGCGGCATGGCTACAGACCTTGTAAAAACGTGTAGCTTCATAAACCCTCATACCGTATGAGTAAAGTAATCTGAGAATCTCAAGATAACTGTGGATGAACTAACTTAGAAAAGCACCGTGGGTTGCTTTATGGCCAGCAGGGAAAGTCATTTTTGTACCTCTTTGGCTAAACAATTTTTTTTTTTTAATTCTGTGCTATAACTCAGTGGTGAAAAAAAATTTTTTTTCAACAAACGGTGTGAGAATACCAGATATAATATGGAAACAAAATGAAACTCGACACCTACCTCACACCATACACAGAAACTGATTTGAGATGAATCACAGAACTAAATGTAAAAAAATTCAAATCTATCTTCCCAAACTTGGGGTAGAAAAAGATTTCTTAGACAGGATCCAGAAAGCACTAATTATAAAAGAAAATATCAGCACGCTGGACTTGATCAAAATTTAAAACTTCTGCTCATCAAAAGACACCATTAATAAAATGGATATTTTAAATGCCATAGACTGGGAGAAAATATTCATAAATGCACGTGTCGGACAAAAGGACTGGTGTCCAAAATATGTAAAAAATACTTCTACAAATTGACGTTAAGAAAACAAAACACAAGCTTGAACAGACACTTCACAATTAAGAAAAACAACTGGTGAATAGGCACATGAAAAAAAGTGTACAACATCATCGCTTATCAAGCAAATACAAATTAACACTGCCAAGAGATACAACTACACACCTACCACAATGACTGCAGTGAAAAAGACTGATGCACACCAAATGTTGGTAAGGATGGGGAGTGACCCAAACTCACACACTGCTCGTGGCAATGGAAAATGGTTCAACCACCCTGGCAAATGTTTGTCAGTTTCCTACAGTTAAACACATATTTATTTTACCATCTGAGCCAGCAATTCCACCTCAGGTATTTACCTGCGAGAGATGAAACATATGTGCACACAAAGAAATGTACACAAATGTGTGTGGATGTTTTATTTGCAAGAATCGAAATGGAAGACAACCCGAAAGTCTCTCACCAGGAGAACAAACAAATTGTGGTATATTCATGCAATGGAACCCTCCTCACCAAACTACTGATCTGCTCAACACGGACTAATATCAATATCATTGCACTGAGCAAAGCCAGGCTAAAATACATACTGCATGATTCCATTTATATAAAGTTCTAGAAAAGCAAAATTAAATCTATGGTCAAAGAAATCAGCACAGTGATTGCTCAGGGAGAAATTGACTGGGGAATGTTCTATGTCTTGTTATACAATTAAGATCAGTTCGTTTCCCTGTATATATGTTACATATCAATAATAAATGATTTTTTAAGTACTGTGTAAAAATATACTCATATTTGTTGACATATATTTAAAATGTAAGTATTATGTCCTTGAAAATGTGTGGGTATTTTGGGGGAGAACAAAGTGAACTTCCCTGGGTAATAAATCATAAAGTATAATGAAAAAGGGTCTCCTACAATGTCCAACAGTGCAATGTCACCCACAGAACTACAGTTTAGTGAGCTGCAACCAGCATTTTATTTTAATGAAAGAGAAATGGGATAAAAAAAAATCAATGTGTCACACGGTAAAGTTAAGTCTTGTTTTGTGAAACTTAGGTATGAGTGTACTGAGTTATGATATAAAGCCTATTTCTCACTGTGGGTTGTGGTCAAAAATGTTTGAAAACCATATTCAAATACACTGTTATTTTAAAAGTTTCTTCCATGTTGATTATCGATTTAACCTTTAAGGAGTATGCTGCCACCAGGTGGAGGTCTCATGTCACAACTACAGGATCTTAGCCAGGGATTATTAACCTTTCATGTGCCACGGATCTCTTTGTTGTGAAGCTGATGAAACCTGTGCATAATAATGTTTTTAAATGCATGGAGACACAATGCACAGGAGTAAAAAGAAAGCCAATTATACTGAAGTACAGTTACCCATATTAAAAAAATATTGTAATATAGTAATGGATGTACTTGTTCAATAAGGCATTGGATATTGTCACACAGTGGTGGATCTAAAAACTACTATAAATCCAAAGTAGTGATAAGCATAAATGACATTTTCAGATGTCTGCCACAATTATAATGCAATATAAAAAGAGCTGTGATTTCTAATGGTAACAAACATTGCTAATACTATTGTGTTCTGAATATTTCATTCATAATAAAAACAAAATTTATTAGAACTTGGTCAAAGTAAAGATGCAACTTTTTTCCCATCCAAGTTCACTGACCCTCTGAATTCTCTCACAGGCCTGTTGAGGCTCCAGGGATCCTAGAACAAGAGCCCCTCCAAAGAGGTGAGACATGCCTCATACACATTCTACTGGGTTTCCTGTGGGTGTTCCACCCTGACTGTTCAGTCAAACCAAGTTCTCTGCTACCCCTTTGTCATTAGCAAAGATGATTTTTTAAATTAAAAAAAAAAATAGTGACGTTTGAACAACCTGAACTGATACTATGTAATAGTATCCTAAAAAATTGAATGATAAGGTCCAATTTGGTATTTTTTCATCATTTTAGCTCTGATCACAAAGAAGCTAGTCTGTTTGATTATAAGAAGACTGATTAAAATGTCTTTTTTTTTTTTTTAAATAAATCATTGAATCTCACTCTGGTGCTCAAACCTTCCCGGGCTTCCTGCCAGACTCCCCACTCCCCAGTGGGGCTCTCCCTCTGCAGCCAGCCTTCTGAGTTTTCCAGCAAGAGCTCTCTCCAGCTCCCACAGTAATAAGAGATATTTTGCCTTTCTGAAGTTCCCTGCTCTCAAAGCTTTGCTTCTTTTCTCCCATGAGTAAACAGAAGTAAAAAAAAAAAAAAAAAGAAAGAAAGAAAAAGAACACCACCCCTGACTGCTGCTGGCAGCACAGCCCCCGCCCCTCCTGCCCCTTAATTAGGGGCCATTTCTTCTCTACTCTTCCAGGCAGAGCAGCACAGTCAGCATCACTGGGCTCTCAGGCCAGAGCTGCTCATGCTACACAGGCCGCGTTACCTCCCTCACAGCCCAGCAGCTACGAGAGGAAGCTCTGCATCCCACGCTTGGGCTGGGAACCAACCGGCTGGGGGCCAGTCCGGCTTCCTCCCCCTCCACCCAGAGGTTTCGGCCAAAAACCTGGGAGTCACCCCTAACTCCTCCCTTCCCTCACCCTCAGTCACCACGCCTGGTAGATTTGGCTTCTTCAAGAGCTAAACACACCCCTCCTCTCTGGCTCTCCAGCTCACGTCATCTCCCACTTGGAACATCAGGGCCACTTCTCGGAGTCCTGGATGAACTCCCCAGCCTCCACCAGATCCACGCCTGCCGCAGAGGGGATGCCGAGGCTCCAAGGCTCTGATGAGGCCCGCTTCCCACTGTCTCCCACTGCTCCTGGGCACATGCTCTCTGCCCTTTGCTTCCAGAGCACCTCGATGCTCCCGTGCTCAGTGGGCTCTCACACATCCTCAAACCCTCGCAGGAGTGCGGCCATCCCCATGGAGCTTTTCTGAACAGTTTGCCACTCCCTCCTCCGGATCAGCAATGCTTCCCGTGCTTATTTCTGCATTCAGTGGCTGGTTCATGTAGGGGCCTCCCCTGCCAGACTGTCAGCTCCTCAGTGGAGACAGGGTCCACACCTCAGTCCCTCTGCATCCCAGGGATCAGCACAGTGCCAGCTCACAGTAAATGCTTAATATTTAGTGGAAGGAAGGGAGGGACGAAGGGAGGGACGGAGGGAGGGAGGGAGGGAGGGAGGGAGGGAGGAAGGAAGGAAGGAAGGAAGGAGGGAAGGAAGGAAGGAAGGAAGAAAGTGGGGGGGCAATCACAGCCTTATCTGCAAACTGGGGGCTCTGACACCACTCTGGGGACAAGGTCACTCTGACTGAGCCCAGGACACTGATGTGTCATAGAACAACTTTCTCCCTCCTTATTCTGGAGCGGCGACAACTATGCCATCACCAGTGACAACCACTCATTTTCCATATTTTGGAAAAAGGGAATTCAAGGATCCTAGGATTACCTCACCCCAAATTCACTGCCAACCAAGCATGTTGGTGATTTTTCCTACTTCTTTCCTAAGAATTCCAAAGTCGAAACTTAACTGTCACCAAGTCTTCAGGGGTGGGAGATCTTGTCCTCTAATTGTACATTAAGTGTAAAATAAAGGTGAAACTGCTACTATTTCTCATATGTGTAGCTCTCTCAGATGCAGGTTCAAAACTCTGAGTTATGTGGAAGGTTCTCCACATTCTCTCATTCGTTCGTTCATTCATTTATTCATTCCCCACTGAGTTTCACAGGAGCCCTGGGGCAGAGCTGGTGCGGGGGGCGGGGGGGGGGCGTATCAGAGCACTGCAGGCAGTGTGACTACAGTGCACACCCAAGGGAGCTGAGTGTCAACTCCCCCTGAGGGAGGCCAGGGAGGAGGGTGTGATGTTGCAGCTGAGTCCTGAGGAACAGGGTGACAAGTGGTCGAGAGAGAGGCCCAAGGAAGGAGCTCGGTATATGCTCTGAGGATGGTGGAGTCTGACGACATGGAAACAGGGCAGGAGGGCTCAGAGCACAGAGGAGCCCCGGACGGGCTGAGGGGCCAAGAAGACTGCAGGCTGGAGGGTGGAATGACCTGAGCCAGGCATCCAGGTTTAAAGCCACCACAAGAGCCCAAACGAGGTAGTAGAAGGTGATCCTGAGGTGGGGGGAAGGAGCAGATTTGAGGGATACTCAGAAGACAGAGTCAAGAGCATGTGGTTGGGTGAAGAGGGGGAGGGGCAAGGGTGACCCCAGGGCCCACGGGCAGTTTCCCCCATGCCCCGGGGCTGCCCACAGGCAGTTTCCCCCATATGGGTCTGTCGCATTGTCACTGGCATTGTACACCCACCTATTATTAAAGATTTAAGGCAGCCTGGATTAACAAGGCAAAGATTTAAAATGGGGGAATAAGTAAGAAAAACAAGGGTAAAAAGATAAAATGAAGCCAGTGCTAGGTCTCATAGGTTTGCACAAAAGCCCCACCATGTCCTAAGTCTCTGCAACAGTCTGCTCTCAGTTTGCTAGTTACCAACGTGAAAAACAAGAGGCCAGAGGCCGTCAGATGAGAACAAATCGGTGCTGAGGATAATTCAATCAATCCCGATACTCAATCTAGAAAGACATTTCTCCTGAATATCTTCATGAAAAAACATGGCAATTATCCTCCTGGAGCATCAACTTGACTCAAAGCCTCTAGCAAAATATTAAATATTTTCATATCCAAACGAACCGCATATAGGTTATAGCACAAAATTTAAAAGTCCCATGATTTTGCAAGAAAGAGCACAGTTTAAAATACTGACAGTATTCAATTTAATCCTCGTCACTAAGCTGTGAAGGAGCACGACTATTACTCGCATTTTATAGGTAAGGAAATGGAGTCAGAGACGGTAAAGGCCAAGTCCAAGATTACGCAGGCAGTGAAGGACAAACCCAGGAATCAAATCCTAATCTTTTACCCCTCAAAGCCGACTTGTGTGCATTACTTGGAAGAGATATCCCCCCGCCTGTGGAAGGCCCCTCGGGACTCATTTCCTGACCCCACGTGGAGGCACGTTTAAAGCTGCCTGGCCTGGAACCCCCTCCACTCTACTTGGGAACTGGCCTCCTGTCCCCTCTAAGGTGAGTGATGGCAGCTGCGCGGACCCACCCCATCGGTGCCTGGTGATGGAACCAAGGATTCTGAACGGGGTCCCGCAGCTCCCTTCCCTGGGCTGAAGCGAGGCCCTGAGGGCTCAGATCCTAAAGCTGCCACTGGGGTAGGTACGCTGCTGGAGAAGAGTGCAGCATGGAGGTGAAAGCCCCACTGCAGAGAGAGTGGGGCGAGAGGGCTGTGGGGAGAAGGAAGGAGGAGAAGGGTGACACGTCACGCCAAAGGTGGGGTCGGGTGGCAGGGCAGGAAAAGAGGTCTCCTGACATGAACAGCCCCATCCAGGGAGCTCAGGCTGAAGAAAAGTCAACGCAAATAGTTTGTCAATTTCACCCCTGTTCTTCCTTAAAATACTTGCCCAAGAAATCCAAGCTTGGAGTTTACATTCGAGAAAAGAAACCAGCATACCTTCAGGATGGCATATGCCATAAACACGCAGACAGTTGGGTCAGGGGACAGGAGAATAAACAGTTAGTTGTACTATCGGAATACACGACACCCTTCATCTAATTGCAAAAACTTCCAAAGGGGAAATAAGTTGGCGATCACAACAGTTAAGATTTGCTGAGCACTTACTGTGTGCCAGGCCCTGCATCAAGCCCTCTCAGTGCATTACCGTATTTATTGTGCCCCGGAGAGGCAGAAACAACTACCACTCAGCATTCTGGAGACACTGAGAAGCTCAAGAGCTCTCCCTCTCTCTCATCAAAGATCCCTGGTGATCATGGCTGGGTTTTGTTTGGAGTGGTGCCTGCCAACCTGGCAATACTCGTCAGGACAGGTAGGAGGAACACTCTATATTCTTAGTCACAGAACGGGACACAGCCTGAAGTCGAGAGCACAGCACACAGAGAGGGCCTGGAGAAAGCCTTCTGCTGACCAACAGGAGAATGGCCTAGCACAGGGAGTCCAAGGCCACAATCTCTTCTGGTGACACCCCAGTTTAGGAGGGGTTTCCCACCTCCCCTCTCTGGGTGTCAGTCTCCCTCTTTGTAAAATGACACAACTAGGTCTCCTTCAAGGTGCCTTATGCTCTAAGATCCCATCTCTTAGGGTTTTGATTTGCAACCATTTGCCTGGACTCCATTGGCCCATGTCACGTCTGCCCTCCTGTAAAGCTTCTGAAAGAGCCACCCTGAGTCTGGCACCTGGTACCATCCTCCATTGGTTCACAATGGGCCCTGCAAGCACAGCAGGCAAGTCCACCGTCGTTTTGGAATAGACAACAGGAGAGCACATGTCCTGCTGGGCTGACCTCTGTGGGCAGGATTTAGTCTTGGCAACCAATGACAGAAAATACCAGTCTCATGGCTAGAAATCACGGTATAAACCACAGGAAATGGAGAAGCTCAGTGGAGTTGGCTGAGGGAAAAATCTTAGCAACCAACGAGCTCTTCCCCCCAGAGCACTCTCCGACCAGATGCAGGCGAGACTGAGCTCTTCTCTGCCGCCACAGCATTTTATTTACGCTCCTGTTGTGGGACTCCCTTATAGGCTGTCCGCACAGGACTGCATGCTTCCTGGCTCCCGAGGGCTGCTTGCGAGAAGGGGCTGCTTTCTGTTACCTTTGGCTTATCAATGCCTAGTACTGGGCCTGGCACAGAGATGGCCGGGAAGAGTGTTTGTTCAATAAATGAAAATAATACATCAGTGATGAAAATTACTTAAGTGTCAGCCCTGTTCTCTCTCTAGGAGGGATTACCACCCTCTCACCTGTACCTTGTCCTCAGAACAGAATCAAGCTCATGGTTTACAACTAAGGTTGCCTCATACATGCACAGAACACTATCACCCGGGAAAACGGGCAGAGGTGGCCACTGCTGCACGCTAGATGGTTAGCGTCCGATCCTGCAATCAAACCCTGGCTGACTATATGAATCCAGACCCATTAGAAGGAACCTACATAGGGCTTCCTTGGTTGCAAATGGATGGCTAGTGCTTTGAGGTCAAGTTTTTCTGGTTGAAAGAGAAGCAGGAAAGGGTGTGACTTTTCTCAAGTGGAAAGGAATCAGGAGGGGAGGGAGTTTCTCTCTGTTTGGTTTCTGCTCTGGGACATTTGACTACAGGTCAGGGATGTACACCTTTTCAGTCATTTGTTTGTTTTTCTTAACAGATTTATTGCTATGGTTGGGAAAAGGTTCTACACGGGCAGGGAGCAAATCACAAAGGAATGAGAGTAAAAGATGGCAGACAAGCAGAGTTACTGAGTGTGATGACAACTTCTAAAAGGAGAAACAAATAGAGTCACAAGGGCTGGTGTCCTTCAGTAAGCTGTCTCTGGTCTCCTGCTCAGAAAGAGTTCTGGGTTTTTTTTTTTTTGCCTAAAATGCTCACACAGTGCTTCACATAAGCTATGGATAGGATCTGAGAAGGGAAGCAAAGTGCTGCTGGGAATGAAGCGAAGGCCAACAAAGCGGTATTACGAAGCGACACTTAAGTTTCCCACATGCCCCCTGGAACTTTTAAGTCGTATTCGAGGCCAAACCACAGCCTCTACAACCCATCACTGCATGAAGAGTGCAGTTAGGAACAGACTCTCAGTCACTCCCTTTGAAAGATAAGAACGGCCTTCATTTCTTTAGATACTAACCCCAGTGATTTTTCCAAAAATTATCCTTTTAAATGTAACCCCCAGGCCACTATTCCTAGGAGACCGGCCTGTGGCACGTCCAGAGCATGTGAGCAGCGAGGAGTGGGGATGATGAGGGGGCAGGACAGACCTGGCGCAGCCCCCTCCCTGCGCCTCAGACCCTCAGGCCCTGGGTAAGTCCCCGCAGTGCAAAATGGGACAATAATGCAAGATGCTTCACGGAGTCGTTTTGAGGATTACATGAGAGAATTCAGGTACAAAACTTCAGCACATCCGAAGGGCTTAAGAAAGAAATATGGGTCGTTTTGTTTTGTTTCTCTCCAAAGGTAGAATTTGTTTCAAATTCCAGAGAATTTTCAATGAACTCTGAACTGTCAGTTCCATTAAGGTTGACAAATAGGTCGGGCGCAGGTTTCCCCTTGTTTCTCCTAAGAGCTAATAAATGCCTCCTAATTCTTTTCCGCTGTTTTACTCTGGCCACACGCTGCTTCTCAGAAGAACAGCAGATGGCTTGTAATCACACCAGATTACAACGAGCCCTCCTGCCACACATTTCTGCAACAGAGAACATGAAAGGAAAAGATAATCTGACAGAAATTATTCTGTACTTGTCTATAGGGAACTTGTCTTGAGAGGGTCTTAAGTGGCTAGAAAAACAAGCAACATTCACAGTTTAGCAACATTTCGGCTGCTCAGGAGCAAGTTAAGGAACAATTACGGCCAACCATCTAGGAATCTGAAAATGGAATCTGGTGGACACCAGGGGTGTTGGTCCCTACAAATTCTGCTCACAATTTTACCCAGCATGTGTCATCAAGAAGCTTTGGAATGTGGGTTTCAATTTAAATTCTAAAAATTAACACGTTAAAAAAAAAATCTTCTTTTATATTCCCAAAGAATCTTGACATTCTTCACGGTCAAGAACAAAAGAAAAGCAGTGCAGCCTATGAGTTAAAGAAATTTATGACAAATTATAAATACATCAAACACAAATAAAAACAAAAACCCTGTAAATATTCCCTTAGTGATCAATGCTTAGAATCTGTGGATCATTCTAAAGGGTGGTGGGTCCTGGAGGGAGATTTCTTGAAAGAGGAAGGGAGATAAAAGACAGGGGGCACAATTTTCCTACCTCTCTGGGGAGCAGGGGGTAGGGAACCAAAGAATCTTTGATGAGTACTTTGGAGATTCTGGATGACTTAGAGGAATTCTGTTCGTATGGTTAATGTAAAATAATTTAAGGAAATCCCCCACGATCAGTATTTTTTCCTCTGGAATCCTCCCGTCTATGTTCAAGTATAACAAAGGGCTTGCCCAACAGAGCTGTGACAGACACCCTCTGTTCAATCCAGTTGTCATTTAATTTTCTCTGGAGTACTGATATTGTGTAGGTACTATTGATAAAGGGGGTTTACATTTGCTCTTCTAAACCGTGTAAGAGTAGTGTTTTCCAAGCCAACTTTGACAGGCCAAAGACAAGGCTACATGTAACCTTTTTCAGGAAGGCAAAGAGAATCCAAGTATATGGCTGCAACCAAAACGTCACCTCAGAGTGAGGACCTCCTGAGGCCTACTGCACCTGAAGAGTTTCCACTTCTGCAGGGCTCAGGGTTACCAACGTCTCAGAGAGGCCCAACCAAGTCAAGTGCCAGCCCTCTCTCTGCGCTTGGCCATGGTTATCATCCTGGTTCTGCCAGTTCAGGAAAGCTCTCTGTGTGTACAACCTTAAGGATATTTGTCCACTAGAGCCTGGAGATCTAGCTCTTAAAGTATCGGCAGCATCAGTATCTCCTGGAGCTTGTTTGATATGCAAATTCAGACCTACCCAATCAGAAATTTTAGGTGTGGAGTTTGGTATCCTGTGTTTTAACAAGCCCTCCAGATGATTTTGGTGCGGGTTCAAGTCTAAGAACCACTGCTGTAGGCTACTATATCTCTTTGAGGACTCCTCTGGCATGCTCCGTACAATACAGGAAATTTTAGAAAAGGAAGGGGGGAAAATCTGATTAGGTTTCATAATATACCACAAGAGAAGGCGACAGCTCACCAAAATATATTACAATTCTAAAACCCATTAGGAAAACACATCACAATTTTACCATGATGATAAGAAAATAATTCTCTTAGAGTTGTAAGAAACTCAAAGTATGATTTTCTTTAAAAAGAAAAAACCAACACTCTCCAAAGGTAAATGTGATGTGCAGCCAGGGTTGAGAACCACAGATATAATAATGCCTCCCTAAGCATCTTAAAAACTGCCCTCTGGATTAGGATGATGGCAATCCAAAGGGAAAAGGAAATCTACCTACTGGATCAAGGTAGAGCCTTAGGAGGAAATGGAAAGGAAGGAAGTTGTAAGCCCAAAACAGACAGGGAGGTCACACAACTGCACTTAAGTCCTTGAAATGAGCTCAGATCACTGGGCTCAGGGGAACCCACCCCAAAGCATAAAGAGGATGGGCTCTGCACGTGGCTTGGCCACGGGGATGATGAGTTGCAATGAGATCCTTGAGAGGGGCAGACGACATTGCTCTTTGCAAAAGGGGGAGGAAGATAGAGTTTGCAACAGTCAACTTAATCCCTGATAGATTATTAGATAGGATCCAGAAAAAAACTAAAATTATGAAAAACTAATCTCATTTTCTTCTTTGCTGAGGTTCCTGACTGTGACAACTGGTGAAATGTGATTGACAAAGAAGACATGAACCTCAGCCAGGAATCAGGCAGACTCTCCCATGACAACCTTTTGTCCAAACCACTGCACCACAGCAGCTTTTGTCAAGGTTACCTATGACCTTCATGTAGCCAATCCAATGAACAGGTCTCAGTCCTCACATGACATGACCTCTCGGCACCATCTTAACAAAGTGGTTCATTCACTTGATCCCTGAAACCCTCGCTTCTGGGCCACTGTGCTTTCCTGGTTCTCCTCCCTCCTCACTGGCCACTCTTCCTCAGTCTCCTGTGCAGGCTCGTCCCCACTGCACCAACATCCAAACGGAGCTCAAGCCTTGACCTCTTCGTCTCCACCTACACTCCCGTTAGTCTCAAGGTTTCAGATCCTGATCGTGCCCAGTGTTTCTGCTCCAGCCTGGACCTCCTCCCAGCTCCAGATGCGCATATCCAACTGCCTACTCTACATCTCCACGTAGATGTGAAATAGACATTTACGATTTCACAAGTTCAAAACCCAAACTACTACTGTTTTACCCTCAAATGTGCTCCCAGCAGGTTTAGCTGAAGGGGCTTGGTAAATGACAACTCCACACTCTTCCAGCTGTTCAGGTCAAAACCTTGGAGTCGCCTTCGATGCCTCTCCTTCTCTCATATTCTACAGCTTCTCTGTTAACAAACCCTAACAGTTCTACCTTCAAGACAGCCCGCCTGGTACACAGCAGGAGCTCAGTAAATATTAACTGGATGGATCTATGAATGCACAAATGAATCCCAGTAAAGAAAAAAACAGAAAAGTATCATCATAAAACAAACAGAAAAATTTCATCATGGGTGAAAATGACAATCAGATGGATTCATAACTAGTTCAACAACCATAACCCCCAGAGTCATTCACGGCCAAACCACAGCATGGAGGGAGATGGTGAAGAGCTCTTCCCTTGACCCTGATCTTGGTCCACACTCTTAGCAGTGACATGATGAAGGTGGACATGCCACAAAATAGATGGATGAAGTTGCACAGGAGGGGAGAGTGAATATCTGGAATAGCAAAAACGGAATCTGGCACAAATACAGGAAACAAACAAAAAATCTGGATCTCTGTGACTCAGAAAGATGAGATCAACCTAAGAAGATGGAATTTAATAAGAATATATGTAAAGGTCAACATCTGACTCCAAAACAACTAACAGCCTGAGCACAGAGGTTGTCTTGGTCAAGAGAAAGCTCTGTGAGTGGGCAGCGAAATGCTGTGGTCGATGATGGCAACGTCATTTTAGGCTGCCTCAGCAGCAGCAGCCAGAATAAGCATTATGCTGGCTATGCTCTTTAGGTATTTAGTACTCAATTAGTCTCAACATACAAACAGAGACAAACAAGCGTGTATTAGAATACGAGTAACCAGGGTAAGACCAACACTTCAAATCATGTAATGAGGATCAGGTGAAAAAAGTGGAATGATTTACCTAAAAAAGAAAACCACCAGGATAAAATAATGTTACCAGGACATTTAAAGGTGGAAGAATGATCCTCTTCAGTTCTTCAGGGCCTTAAGGGATACAGAGCAGAGAAACCCCAAGGAGACAGGTATTGCCTCCACATAAGGAAGACTTCCTGGCCGGCAGGCTTTCCAACCAGGAAATGATCTGCCATGGGAGGTGGTATGTTCACCAGCCAAGCCAGGAGATCACACTGTATTGACATAAAACACATGAAAATGGACAACGGTATAAATATTGCCTTCTTATCACAGGGCACTGGTCTAGTTGTGAGGAGTTATGAAAATGACACAGGAAAGGGTATGCTACTGACTTGCTGCATTTTATTAATTGGCCACTGCAATCATACAGTGCAACACTCATTACTGTTTTTTGGTTTTTTAGTGTATCCCTAAGGATGTGGGCTTACTGACCTCAAGAATCTGAGAAGTTACCTTCGGAAACAATTTAACATACAAAGCATGGGCTTTTGGAATCAAGCAGGTGTGCGTCCAACCACTGGCTGTACCTTTTACTGGCCATAAGGCCTCGGGCCTTATGTCCTTAGATGTCCTTAGGATTAAATTCAAAGAGGAAAAATAGAGTACAATAGTAGTTAACAAAGAGTAGTTAACTAACAAATTGGGAGTAGTTAACAAATAATGACATCATTTGCAGTCCCAGTACTCCAACTATAATGGGGGTGATGAGATTGACCAGTGCTGCCTGATAACTTCCTGTGATGATGGAAATGTTCTCTGTCTTCGCTGTCCAACACCTTGGCCACAAGCCACCTTGTGAGCACCTGCACTGAGGCTTGTGTGACTTTGGAGTTTGATTTAATTCTAATTAAGTTGGTTTATTAGCAATTAATTTATTAATTAACTTGAATTGCTACATGTAGCTAGTGGCTACTCTACTGAACAGTGTAGATACTTCCCTAAAGTGACTCCTGGTTCAGAAATCCTGGTTCTATAATTTTTTTTTTTTTTTTGGCCACACCCCGTGGCCTGTGGAACTTCCCTGACCAGGGATCGAACCTGTGCCCCCAGCAGTGGAAGCACAGAGTCTTAACCACTGGACCACCAGGGAAGTCCTGGTTCTATAATTTTAAAGAGCAAACAACATCAGGAAACCCGTAATAGGAAGTGCCCAGTGATGCGAGGGGATTCCCATCCCACAGGGAACTCCAGAAGGCTCCTCAGGATGGCATGTGAGGGTATGACAGGGACTAACCTGGGAAATTTCTCTGAACTTTACCAAGGACGGTGCTGATCCAATAGAACTGTTTTAGTTCAAGGTGTTTTCCTTGTAAAGAGAAAATGAAGCCATAAAAGCTGTTACTGCCAATTAGAGGATTAAGAAGTTTAAGTTTCCCTTCACCTTTCACCCCTTTCACCGTGACCCTGCTTTATCAAATCAGAAAACAAAATTCAAGGAGAATTCTTAAAGTTATTATTGCAGCCACTATAATCGCTCCTAATCCCTTGGCTTTCACTGAGAATGAACCTTAAAATTTGGTGCTTGAATTTCCCTTCCAACTCTGCCCTGCATCTCAGGACTCAGGAAACAATCCTCTAACTACTTTCATCACTGCTTCATCAGGTTTCTACAAAATGAACACGAGTTCAAAGGGAATTTTCAACCAATTCATGGCTAAGGCAGGAAATTGAAACAGCAAATGGGACAGAAGGATGTTAGACAAACACAGGCGAGGTCTGCTGGGGGGAGCCCGAGTTTTTCTTTCCCGATCCGTTTTTCGAGAACTACAAAGGGCAATGAAGGGAGGCAGTTAATTGGTCACAGGACTTGTTCAGAGCCACCTCGACTTTCTTTTTCTAATTGACTGCCGGGAATAACACAGTCTTCAAGGACTGCTCAAAGGGCAACGTGCTGGGACAGGAGACCACTGATGAAATGGCTTCAGAAACTGAAGATCATTTAATAAGAATATTGAGAGCAAGGTTGAAAACTTCGCAGAAATGAGGTGCGGGGACGGGGAGAACTCGGTATCAGCTGCTACCTACACGTTAGCAATTAAGCCTTATGAAGGCTCGGTGGAAAGTTACAGCTTCCAGGTGGTCCTCCTTGGATAAGTGAAGAGTCTCCTGAGGTGACTGAACTCTGAAGATGGTCTCATCGACTGTAGGGTAGTATCTCCACCAGCCACTATTCCATACCCTTGATTCTCAGGATTCAATGTCTTCCAAGCACCACCACCCACTGCCTGAAACAGTGTTTCTCGAACTTGAGCGTGCATCAGATTCCCCAGGGGAGCAGGTTACAGATGCAGATGGCCAAGGCTCAGCCCCAGAGTTTCTTATTTCACAGGCTGGAGGTGGGGCAGAGAATGTGCATTTCTACCACTGCCAGGTGATGCTGCTGCTGCTTCTGCTGCTGGAGATCACACTTTGAGGACCATCAGCCTAAGAATAGGGGTTTGCAACCCTGGCAGCACATCAGAATCACCTGGGGAATATTGAAAGCCTATGTTCTAATTCTACCCCAGACCATTAAATCAGACCCGGGAGAGAGCGGGATGGGGTCTAGATATCAGTATTCTTTTAAAATCTCCCTACCTGATTGTAATAATGCTGGCTGGGTTGAGAACCAATGCAGAAAAGATCAGCCTCAAACCATTTAAATTTGGAGACTACATCCACCCTTACAAACTAGAGACAGGGAGGCAGATCTTGGCATCTGCTTGATCCCACCAACTCTTGGAGGTGATATTTCACTGTTCATTTATTTTTTTTCTACAAACCAAAATATAATGATCTTCATGGTACTAGCAAAACACACACACACACTCTCTCTCTCTCTCTCCAAGAATTCTCTGAAGATTTACTAATGAGAACAACTGAAGATCTATGAACACTGATAAATCTACTAATCATTTGAAAACAGAGTAGGTAACAAGTAATAAATTTTGAAATAAGAACCCTACAGCTAGATGAGCAGCAGGTAATGATTTTTATTTATTTATTTTGTAGTACACGGGCCTCTCACGTTGTGGCCTCTCCCGTTGCGGAGCACAGGCTCCGGACCCGCAGGCTCAGCAGCCATGGCTCACAGGCCCAGCCGCTCTGCGGCACGTGGGATCTTCCCAGACCGGGGCACGAACCTGTGTCCCCTGCATCGGCAGGTGGACTCTCAACCACTGCACCACCAGGGAAGCCCAGGTAATGATTTTTAAGACATTCAAAATCATGTAACATTTCTTCCTCAAATCTCTTTTCTATTCTCTTCGAATTCCTTTCCCTTCTTTCCAAATCAGATTCTCCTCTTTCCTCATCTCTACGTATTATCTGGCTGCTTCTACCCTTCCCTCCTCATCTCTGGCTTAATATGGCAAGGATGAAGTTTACAGTTAGTTATTCCTGTGAAATAATGTTTTATGATGCCTGTTCCTCCTTTAACAAACTGGGGAACTAAATTTTTTTTTTGGTGAGAATAACAAAGCTAAATTGAATTATTTTTGGTATGTACCCCCTGATTAACTCTGCCTTGAGCATTAGTACTCAACAGGAAACCTATTCCCCATCCTGAATTCCAATTAATGAATCTTCAGGCTAAAATAACATGTGCCATACATCAGCACCTACTGAGAAAGTGTAGAAGTGCAATTTAGCTCCAAGTAATAAAGCTAAAGATGAAGGAATATACAATTCATAATCTAGAACTGTGGTTCTGAGGCCAAACCACCCCCGTCTTCCCCTCCACCCCCTCAACGTGCAACGTCTGGAAACATTTAGGGTTGTCACGACTGGCATCTAGTGGGGTAGAGTCCAGGAAAGCTGCTAAACATTCTACAATATGCAGGAGAGCCCACAACAAAGAATCATCTGGTTCATGCTGTCATTAGTGCCTAAGTAGAGAAACCCTGCTCTGGAAACTGCTACGTGAAGTCAGCTGACTTCTCAGCCACTGGAGAACTGGCAGGGATCTCAGGCCAGCCGGGAGGAGGAACAGAGAGAGGGCCTGAGGGTCCAGAGCTGAAGAAGTCCTACAAAATGCCCAGTCGAGGAGAGGGTTGGAGCCACTGCTCATCCTCCCAACTGCCCAGAACAACACAGAAATGGTCTTCTCAGCCTTGACCTTGCCAGACGTGGTCAATGAGGGCTTTTTTCAATGAGGTTAAAGATTTAGTTTGGTAACAATTCTGTTCTGTGATTCATCATATGGCCAACTGACAGACTACCTCCACTCTATACAGCATTCTGTATCATTCCTAACTTTGAAAAAGGCCTAAACTAAGGAATGAATGAATGAAAAACTGCAGGAATTCTGAACAGGTATCATTTTAGAAATCGACTATATCACTACTTTTGTAAAAATCTAAATGGCAGTACTGCCCATTCTCTGGAGAGACATTTTTATTTGGGGCAATTTACAGAGGGTCTCAGCATAGGGGTAGATGGGGTAACGGTGAAGGAGTTTTCTCATGCATCATTAATATCATACTGAGATCATGACTATTAGATGTATGTCCTGTCACCATTAACTTCCTAGAAAAATTACACTGGTCAACAACCAAAACAAGTATGGTAGCTAGATTTGATTTGGAACACTCTTCAGGTTTTAAATGGCAAATAGCTACTTAATGGGTCATTTAAAAATCTATTAAATGGTGTTATAGTAAGGAAGTACTTAAATGCCTCACAAAATAGTATTTCCATTCCAGGTACTCATGACAGAGTTCCTTTAAACAGCAAAGCCCACGTGGCTCACTCAAGGGCTTACCTCCTTCCCAGTTGGGGAGGGAAAGACAGGTTGCCAATCAAAGATTGATCAGAAAAGAACAAGCACCAGTAGGACAACAGGAACTGTCTTTTAGTTACGGCCTAAACCACCATACACGGTAACCCCATATTCTCATTGCCCCTTCCCAATAGAGTTAGTTATTTTAATATATTCTTAAGTTTTCCCATGTAACTTAAACTCATCTCTAAATTATAAACTGTGTAAATATGTCACCAAGAAATGCTAAAATGCCCCTACTGCATATGAATTGTTTATCCCAGGCCTATAATGTTCTGTGCCCTAATGCTCCAGAGATATTAGATACTAAAATTTTATTAAAACCATATTCCTTGCATTTGCTGCCATTATCAGTATCCTAATTCACACGTGTGTGAGCTAATGAAGCAGTCAGACAGGGTTTCACAGGCAGAGAAAAGGCTGAAAGAATTCTTTTTTTGCCAAATAGAAAGTGGCCCAACTGTGGAAAACGATATGGATGTCTAAGGTAGACCCCGCAAGCCAAAACTGTAAATAAGGTTAGACCCTCGCATGGTTCCATGGTCTGAGTATATGTTACAACATTTTAAACCAAACATTCATTTCATTATAGGGATTCCTGCCAGCTGGCAAAGTGTAGTTGACCAAAAGTGAAAAATGAGCTTGAGTTCTCCCTCCTTGTAAAACTCAGGACATTTGTAGCGTTAGCCCCTTACCAGAAGAGGGCAATGGCGGCCCAGCTGGCATTACACAAAGCCCTGGCAGTTACCTGCAGTCAAGGTAATAACTAGCCAAGGGAATCAGACCTCAGGAAACAGCCTGCAGAAGCACAGGCTTCTACGTATCACGTGTGCAAAGATTCAGGCTTGTTGCCTTTCCTTTTCCTGGGATGAATTAACAGGCAGCTGCAAGACCAAACCATTCCAGTATTTCCAACTGATGATGAGGAAGTACGGTTCACTGCAACCCAACCAAAGCATTTTAAAGTTACCATCTCTTTCTGGTCATACCAACCATAAAACTTCACATTCTAAAAACAAGAGGGTGCTTTAAAGATCTTTGAATGAAGATGAATATTATGTAAATAATACATTAGAAGTCTGTAAATTAGAGAGACCATAAGAGCCGTTCTAAATACAGACTCTAATTTACTTGCAGTACCCTGGCTTTTTAGACCCTCTTTGCTGGACTCTCAGTTCTGCTACCTGCTTTCCCTCACCATGTTTCCGAGTTCATCTTCCGAAACGGTGCTTTTCCAGCTCAGCGTCTTTTATCTTTTCAGGAAAGAGCATTCTCCAACCTCCTCTCCCTGATAAACTATTCACTCTGTTGTGCGGGCTTACTCAATATTTGCTTTTTATGAAGCAAAGGATTTGTTTTTGGTTAATAAAATTTTAGGCATAAGCGAGTAGTGGATGGGTAGGGGGGGCTGCGGTAGTTTTAACAGAGGTGGGACATGAGACCAGCAGCACGTGTGGAGTTAGGTTATTTTCTCCTCGTTTGGGAATTCACAAGCCTAAGGATGAAACCTCAAGTTCATACTTTGACTTCCCCACCTGTCCCAAACTACACATTCTCCCCAGACCTGTTCCTCCTCCCTGTTCTAGCTCCACCAGAGGCACCAAAACCTGTCCAGTTCTGAAACCTTGACACCGCTCTTTGCTCAGCAGCCACGGGCAACCCATCACCACGTCCTGTGGTCCCTCCTCCTCGCCATCCCGGCCTCCAGTCCAGGCCACCACCCTCCCCTGCCTGGCCCTTAAATGCAACAGTCCCATGATCTCCTAAGTCTAGTCACTTTCCATCTGTTAGAGCCCTACAGCCCGTGGCCAGAGCGATCGAGTCTTGCCTTTCCTCCACACTTGCACCCAAGCTAAAACCCCTTCAAGAGGCCTTTCACGGTTCTCTGAAAGAAGACTGAACTCCCTATGGTGGCCTGTAAGAGGCTGACCACACATCCTAGTTTTCCCAGGTCAGTCTCATTTTACGTCCTACTGTTCAAACATAATTAGTAATAGTACCCTCTTTTCATCTAAAAGCTGTCCCAATTTTCACAGCAACCCAGATGATCTCTTTAGCAACAAGCCTCTGTGAGGCCTGGCCCCTGCCAGTGTCTCCAGCCCCATGTCACTCCACTGCCCCCTGCACTCCCTGCTGGCCTTCGTTTATTCACTAATTCTTATTTGTTGATCGTACACCAGACGCCAGCCCTGTGCCAGGAGCTGAACACAGGGCAGGGAACAGAAGAGGCAGGACCTCGGCCCCAGCCAGCCTGCACCCACCTGCCCCTGGGCTCACACAGGGGTGTCCTTCAGCCTCTTCGTCGCGGAAACCTTCTGAGGCCCAGGGCATCCCACCCTTCACCTTGCCTCTATTTGAAACAATGGTCCAAGGCTGCAATTTTTCCTGCTTCTGTGTGATTCATCTGACTGCCAGATTCTTCCAAGAGATGATGAAGTCTGCATCTATTTGGGGGTGGGGGAAGGGAGCAGAAGCCCCCCACCCCCTCCATCACCGTCACCCCTCCTCAGCTGAGATGCACTCTGTGCTCTGCACAGACTCTCATGCCCAGCAGAGGGCTGCCTGGCAAACAGTAGCCAAAGGAAAAAGGGACAGCAAGATGAAAATCAGACAAGGTAGCATTAAAGGCGAAAATCATTCAAAGAAACTGAGAGATGTTTCATTTACAACGATCAATCCATCCAGAAGCCACGAGTCACAAGCTTCATGCACCGAACAGTGTTCTTCTCCCTACCAGAGTGATCTCAAACTTCTCTCCATTTCAAAGTAGATCTCTGCTTTATTTGCACAAATATGAGGCTCATCTGAGCAGTTTTCACAAAGAGAAATATTGAAGTTTCCCTCTCTTGACAGAAAGACATTGCTTGTGGCTTATAAAAGTCCATTTTTTTCCTTCCATTTCTACCCATTATAGATTAAAATCTGAGTGCAAATTTCAGCTTGGTACACCCACCCATCTGCAGGGGAGGGCGGGGGAGGGGGTGTCACTTAAACAGTGTGAAGCTCTATTCAAAGTGAAAGCAACATACTGGTTATTTTCACCACAATATCCCACCAAGGCGGGTGGGGTGAGGAGGGGACTGGTTGTGTTTTATGAAACAACCACACCGACAGCACCCAAAGCCCATGCCGCACGGTGTCCAGCCAGGAGAGTGACAGCAGGTGAGGGCCCCGCAGGCACACCCTCCACAGGGGCCCCCTTCCTCCATCACACCACCTTCCCAGACAGAGGAGCCTCGGCTGCACCCGCCTAGTGAGGGTGCTCGTGGTAATCTTTTGATTAATTTTTTATCCTGCTAAATGTAGAGAAGAGTTCTAATATTTTCCCTATAGCAAGGTGGACCATTTACCTCCCTCCGTGTCCCACCTTGGCGCGCGCACACGTAACTCTGGAGACCGCTGCAGTCAACTGGAGAAACAACTGGATGACTCGGAGGGGCCCGGGGAGTCAGTACGGGCACAGCCCCGCCGGCAGGGGCAAACCCAGCAATGCCCGTGCAACCGCTAAATCGTAGCAGGAGGATGAAATGAGCCCGGGGAGGACACTGACAGTGGATAAAGGCTACAAGGAAATGAAAGCTCTCCTGAGAATCCAGTGTCACACACAGCACACAAATGCAGATGGAAACCCCCACAAAACCTGCTCATCTAAAACGCCACGTTTGCTTCTGTCTTGATGCCTTTGCACCTCAGGTCTCTTGGCTACAACTCCCTGGGGAGGTGCCTCCCTCTTTCTACTCAGACTTCTACTCAAATGCTACTCCCTGGGAGAGGCTCTCTGACCTGCCTACTTAAACTGGAACCACCTCTAGTCCCTTGCCAGCAAACTACCAAACTTCATCACTCTTCTCAGTATCTGAAATTATCTTGTTTCTTTCCTTGTGTGGCGTCTGTCTTCCCCCGACTGCAAGGTCACCTCCATGAGACCAGGGACCTTGTCGGTCTTACTCAAAACTGTGTCCCCACGGCTGAGAACCATTCCTGGTACATGGGAGGCAAGCGATAAATATTTAATGAATAAATAAAATGTTTAAAAACAAGAGAAACCCCAGAGTTGTAAGAGATTGAATCCACTTCTTTCAGCCCACACCGGATCAAGGAAGCAAACATAAATACGACCAAAAAGGACTTATAAACATAATGTTGATCTGAAATATATATATATATATATATATATATATACACACACCCATATCTGATATATATATATATATCAAACCCTACACAATGAAAGCAGAGAATACATCATCTTTTGAAACATCCACGAAATGGTCTCTGGATCTGTCAGTTTCCAGTTTTCAAAAAATATCTGAACTTCCCTGTAGGCAGGAGGTGAGGGCGAGGGTCTGATCTCATAGCAAGATACAGCAGCCAGAGGTGGGGGGTCTGATCCCAGAAAGGGGGTCAATGCCAAAGGCTGGGCCGCTGCCCGATACCCGTCTACTAGGCCCCTCCACCCTAGTGTCATGTTGCTCAGCAGACTCTCCACATACAGTCTAAACAGGGAGACAGACATGCTAGAACCTAGTTAGCCAGGAATCAACCTAAAGATGTGTTTAAAGCCGAGGACTCTGCAAACATATGCTCCTTAAGCCACTGGTGTGCCCACTTTAAGAAACATCTCATCAAGTATCTAACATGGTAAACTGTGTTAATCAGGACCCTGCCATTTACATTTTCAGGTAGAAGGCAGCTGCCAACACTGGTTCTTTTGAAAAGTATTAGTAATTGTTCTTTATTTTTCGACCTTAGAGTCACTGTAGGAACAGAATCCCCCTTTAAAAAATTTGTTTCAATACCAAAATTAATTATTTTCTTTTTATAATCAAACCAGTTTCTGAAGCAAGATAGAAAAAAGGCTTACAGCCTCTATACCAAACCCTTATGCTCATGCCATAAATAATTTATAGCAAGAGGGTTGCTTCTCAGCGGCAGGCTCAAATTCCCATTTTAATCAAAACTGATTTTGAAATCTATTTCTCAATTTACATGTGGTCAGGGAGCTTCTCACCATGTGAGCTCTCAGATTCCTTCATGGAAATGGGCACTCTTCCCAAACTCCTAAAACCCCGGGATGTTATTAACCACTGGTAATCATTTTCTTCTACCCTCTGATGCTCTTGACTTCATCAAAGGTTAACGTCATGGCGGCAGCCTCAGAAAAAAAATCAAACGCTCAAAGCCACAAAACACCAAGGGTACTATGTTCACTGATAGTTCCAAATGTTTAAACAGACCTCACGAAGAAAAAAGCTCAAAGATTCACTGAATCATCTAAACACACAAACTCATACCAGAAACATAAAGACATAATAAAACGAAGTACCAACCAGTGGAGTATTGTGCTTCAAATCTCCAAAGTCGTACCTCCAGGACTGTATTCGTTGCCTTACTCTGGGGCAGGTAACACAGGAAAGTCTTTCTATGCTATTTTTGTTTCCAAAAACAGTCTTTATTCACCCCCCTGCAAAGCTTCTTGACTCCTCCCCCCCCTTTTTTTTTGGTCTTTACAAAGTGGCTTCACTTAAATTAAATATTAAGTAGACAAGAGGGTCAGCCTGTTCATAACTGGATCCCCAGTAGGGATTCCCAAAACTTCTGAGAACCACCATGCTCTGTGGCTGAGCACTGCCAAGGCAGCCGAAACTGTGACAGAGAGACCCAGCATCTTCACACGCCCGCTCTGCTGGTTGACTCCCAACTCCCGTCCCATAGGTGAAAGCTCTGTGGACTTCACAAGGTCTTGGGCTTTCCATGAGTGGAGAAATAAAACACCTGCCAAAATGAGGCTGTTCCGAGGGCAGAGACTCAAAAAGGCTTCCCGAACTCATGAAATTCTCCTGGCATCAAGAATATTGCTAATGCTGGCTTAAGTTAATTTATATCCCGGTGGACTAGAACTGAAAAGAACATTTTACATGACAGCAATTGTGGGAAAGGGTCTTTGAATTTTCAAAGGCTTTGGTTCCTCCTTTCATAGTGATATGGAATTCTAACAAAGCTAGGATTAAAAAAAAACAATCGAGATCACTTTTCAACAACGAGCCATTTATTTTATCTTCTTCTTCCACAAGGCTAAAGAGCAAAATATATGATCTAAACATAAAAATTAAATATCTCTTATTAGCATGATAGGAAAATTAGATTCACCTACTCCTCCCAAAGCTGTACTTTTTTAATAAAGTTAAAGCAGTGAACAAAATCTGAATCTACTTTTGGTTAGACACCATCCTAAACTTATTACTTCAAAGCAAAGAGACTCAGAAATCCATCCAAGCAAATCACGAATGTATCACCAGGTATCTTCTTTGCACAGCTCAAAAGGAAATAATAAAGAGCACCATGTTTGTAAGTCACACAACATAACAGAAAGCTCCAGGCATCTCCAACAGCTTCAACTTTGAGCTGGGCTGCATTTGGCCACATAGTTTAAGGGTATCGAGATGTTTACATCTATGTTTAAAAGGAAAACCCCGGGCTTCCCTGGTGGCGCAGTGGTTGAGAGTCTGCCTGCCGATGCAGGGGACACGGGTACGTGCCCCGGTCCGGGAGGATCCCACATGCCATGGAGTGGCTGGGCCCATGAGCCACGGCCGCTGAGCCTGTGCTCCGCAACGGGAGAGGCCACAACAGTGAGAGGCCCGCGTACAGCCAAAAAAAAAAAAAAAAAAAGGAAAATCCCAAATTGCAAGAACATCTAACATGACCAGGCAAACATGTCCAGGCCAGGGCAACAGGACCAGTAGGGCAAATACTGGCCAGCCACTATAGCCGGTGTGGGTCATAACCTGGATTCAAGGGTTCTCTCTTCTGGGTCTTCAGACTGAGGCTGAGGAGTCTGGGCCCTACTCCTTTGTTCTGAGATGTAAGGAGGGCTCACTCTAAAGACCTAGTCTGGTACAATAATGCAAGTTCCCAGGAGTTTAAAAAAAAAAAAGAAAAGAAAAATCCACAAATAGAGCAAGGCCAATGAAGCTTAAGTCCACAAGTCTCTTAACCCTCCCAGGTGACCTAGTAAAATTATTTCCCACTTCCTAAATGTAATTGGTGCTTTTGTTATTACTCATGAGTATCAGATGAAGGAGAGGGAAGAAGAGGGGCAAGAGGATGAGTGACAATGGAAGGTACAAATCATACTTGAATGACTCTCACCATGAAAATCAATTCCATTTCAAAAATGATGATGTTTATGAGACTAATGTCATATAACCATGAAGGGTCCAGCTCTTGCAATATGCACAAAGATTCTACAAATTGCTTTGATGCGCTTTTGTTTTGAAATCATTTCAAATTTTAGAAAAGTTGTGAGAACAGTACAAAGTTGGAAAATTTCCTAATAGCACATTTAAAATTATCTTCTAAGAACTTAACACTATATATATATATTTTTTAAAGAAGATGTTGGTGGTAGGAGTTTAGTTATTTATTTATTTATATTTGCTGTGTTGGGTCTTCGTTTCTGTGCGAGGGCTTTCTCTAGTTGTGGCAAGCGGGGGCCACTCTTCATCGCGGTGCGCAGGCCTCTCACTAACGCGGCCTCTCTTGTTGCGGAGCACAGGCTCCAGACGCGCAGGCTCAGTAGTTGTGGCTCACGGGCCTAGTTGCTCCGCGACATGTGGGATCCTCCCAGACCAGGGCTTGAACCCGTGTACCCTGCATTAGCAGGCAGATTCTCAACCACTGCGCCACCAGGGAAGCCCAACACTATTTTTTAATTAGCTTCAAAAGGTAAATATAAAATCAGTTCTACTCTTACCTGATAAATGGCTACAGAACCCATAATGATCAATTACTCAGGGAAGGTAGAACCACCAGGTCTGTCAGCCTTTTTGTTTTATTGGAACATGCAAGGCAGAGGGTGACATTTGTGACCCCTACTCCCGGGAGTGCACAGATAGGCAGGCTGGGGGTTATGTTCAATTACAGAGGCACCAGCTGTCCCTCCACCCTTTTCTTTCCCAAATGAAATGCAGGATGGAGAGCAAATGAAAATAAGTAATTATATTAATGGATAACCTTAAATGTGTATCAATCTTTTTTTCCCTAGTAAAGAAATCACTGAAAAACTTAGGTCCTTTATTTGTGATAACAACTTGTCTAAAACACATTGCACTGTAAAGAAACCTTGGATTAGAACCTCTAATAGAAGTGATAATTTTGGATTTGTAAGTTATTCTTCCTTATTACCTGAGTCCGAGAGAGCCTTATAAGAATCACTGAAAGAAATCACTTTGAGTGCAATCAAGTATCCTAAAACAAATGAAAGCAATAAAGCATTTCCAAAGGCTGAAGACTAACTTCCATTTCCTTTGCACCTTATAAAAACATCTTCCTTGGGAACAGAATGGAGTAAAATTTAAGGGCAAGAAGTCAAGGGGCTCATGTTAAATAAACTGAGAGGATTCTATAGAGAGTTCATCGTCTGGGTTTACCAAAGGGTTTGTGTTTCTATCACAAAGCCACTTTGCACACTAGAGTTCTGCTCAGGACATCTGTGGTTGGTAAAGCATGAAATTAGTCCTTTGACTAGTCCCCTCTTGCACCTTCTCCATGTGTCTAAAATACTTGCCAGAGGACTTCCCTGGTGGTGCAGTGGTTAAGAATCTGCCTGCCAATGCAGGGGACACAGGTTCGATCCCTGCATGCAGAGAAGCAACTAAGCCTGTGCGCCACAACTACTGAGCCTGCGCTCTAGAGCCCGCGAGCCACAACTACTGAAACCCACGTGCCTAGAGCCCGTGCTCCACAACAAGAGAAGCCACTGCAATGAGAAGCCTGCGCACCGCGACAAAGAGTAGCCCCCGCTCGCCGTGACTAGAGAAAGCCCGCGTGCAGCAACAAAGACCCAAAGCAGCCATAAACAAACAAACAAATACATTTATTAAATAAATAAATAATATAATATACTTGCCAGAGTTTCTCTTTGTATTTCTAACTCCTTATTTCTCTTATTATTCAGAAATGTATCCAAATAATAGACGAGGATCCTTGGGGAAAGCTGTCCTTTCCCACAACACTGTGTGCCATCGAAGGGCAGGGTTCTGTCTGTGTTGGTGTTTATAAAGCCAGGACCTGGCATAGGGCCTGGTTCGTGGTACTGTTTATCTGTTAATGAATCTGCAACATTTTGATTGAGGTGTGGTCATTATGACCAAAGAACAATGTATCTTTTGATTATCGTAGGACACCACATATCTCAAAGGGCACCTCGCCTCAGAGGCTATCGTGGGTTGAATGGTGGCCCCCCCTTGTGCACGGACTAATTGCCAGAACCTGTGACCGTTACCCTATTTTAGAAATACGGTCTCTGCAGATGTTAGTAAGTTGAGGATCTTGAGATGACGAGATCATCCTGCATTATCCAAACAGGCCCTAATCCAAACATAAGTGTCCTTTTAGGCCTTCCCTGGCGGCGCAGTGGTTGAGAGTCCGCCTGCCGATGCAGGGGATGCGGGTTCGTGCCCCGGTCCGGGAGGATCCCACATGCCGCGGAGAGGCTGGGCCCGTAAGCCATGGCCGCTGGGCCTGCGCGTCTGGAGCCTGTGCTCCGCGGCGGGAGAGGCCACAACAGTGAGAGGCCCACAAAGCGCAAAAAAAAAAAAAAAAAGAAGAAACATAGAAGAGTATACAGACACACAGATGAGAAGGTGACAAAGAGACAAAGCAGAAAGATGTGGCCACAAGACAAGGAAGCTGGCCCCCACCAGAAGCTGGTAGAGGCAAAGGAAGGATTCTCCCTCAAAGCCTCCAGAGGGAGCATGGCCCTACCAACTTCAGGCTTGATTTCAGACTTTTGGCTTCCAGAACTGAGAGAGAATAAACAGAGGTCTACTAAAAACATCTCAGAAGATCAAAAATAATTTGATGGAAACAACCCCTGAATAGCAATCTTGAAGATACATTTCAGACAAACAGTCAGCATTTGTTAGTCTGCTGCTTACCGTCTCCGAAGTTACCTGCTACATTGAAATTATCTTATTTGAGGAAACATTATTAACTGTGTTTGTTAGTGAATTATACCCTAGTTCATTCCAAAAAGGATCAAGGTAGTTGATAAACCCAAACCCAACAATTGCCATGCACCTGCTATAAACCTGTCGTTTCATGCTTTGCCAAACAGAAGTAGAAATGTTCTTTCTTAACTACAATTTTATCGATATCATCTGAATAGATAGCTGGTTTGATGACTATACTTTTTTACCAGGTAGAAAATTGGAGAAGAGCCCTCCAGGCTAAGGGAATAGCACCAACAAATGCAAAGGTGTGAATGTGCACAGTGATGTGGAACCATGCAGGAAGGTACGGTGGGAAAGATGAGGCTCTAAATGTAAGCAAGAACAAACAGGACAAGCCAGTGGGTCTGGCAAAGAGTCAGGGAGAGGACTTCAGTGAACAGTGAGACCCTTTGGATGCTCAGCTCCAGGAATCCTGGCAGTGAGGCATTTACCACAAGACCCCTGAGTCCTTACCCCCTACATCCACAGTTCTTCCTCAGGAAGTTATTAGAAATGTGTTGCATCAAACAAACAATAAACCAAGAAAGTGGAAAAGAGTAATGTAAGAAAGAGAGAATCTAACACAGGAGAGGGGTAAAGATAAATCGAGGATGATGCCTGTGTGTTGAGCCTTACATGCCACCAGTCCAGAGAAAGCAGCAGGGTGACAACCACAGGAACAGACAAAGAAATGCCCTGACACACTACCTGGCCCAGTGGATTGTGGGAAAATACTCTTTGGAAGGACTTTATAGTTCGTTTGGATAACTGTGGATATAAACAGTGATAGAGACAAAGAAAACTATACCAACAACAACCAAAAAAAAAGAAGCAACTCTAAACTCCAGGAAAAACAAAACATTGTAACAATAAGAAAATATTCATGGAACACAGTTTAGCACAGCAATGAAAATACTTGTATAGTTATAATAATATAAACATTAAAGACAGATTTAACTAAACATTTTGATACAACTATGGAGGACACCAAGAGGGGAAGTTTCCATGTGGGTAAGTGGGAAGCGAGAGGTATAACAGTTCTAATTCCCATCTACAGAGGTGAATAGATAATGTCAAAATCTTGAAAATCAAGAAATTACAATATAAACAACCAAAAAGAAGTATCTTCTGGGGTACAGGATTTGGGGATGGATAGAAATGGGGGAACAGGGACCTGCTACTTTTCAATAAAATCGTAGTACTGCTATTTGATATTTGAAACTATATACATATATGAAATGATAAAAATATCAACAATAAAGAAACCACATTTGAAAGAAAAAAAACAAGGTAGAGTGGACAAGACTGTAAAGATTTTCTCATTTTCTTTCTTTCCTTTTATTTTAAATAACGTGCTAAGGACTTTTTATCACACAGGATAAACGTGCACACACACACAGATAAATAACAAAGATCACCCTGACTCCAAAGGTGAGAATTGGTGCCAAAGGGAGAAACTGAAGGCATGAAACTAGTTAAGTGGCTATAAGAGACTGGAAACAGAAGATGATGGCCTGAACTAAGACAATGATAGCAGAAATAAAGAGAGGGGAAGGGAGAAATGTCCAAGAAACAAGCAAGTGCAACAAGGCAGGAGATCAGATTTCTCGACACACTGAGCTTCAGATGTTTGATGGAAAGGTTTCACCTGAGAATTTAGGCTTGATGAACTCACTTGAGGTCATCCGTGTGTAGGTAATGACAGAAGCTAGTAACATAAGACATCTAGGGACAGGATACAGAATGAGAGAAGATGAGAGTTTGAGGCAAAACGTCCACTTAATCTTCACCAGAATCTTACAATACGGAGGCTTTGAAAAGATCAAATGGTGAGTAATTGGTGGATCTCCACTTTTCCTTCTTGACACTGTGTTTTGTTGCCTTCTGAGCGTACGTATCTTTCCTAACACTTTTGTAGCTCCACTACCATCCTGTGCCTCCATGGGTCAAATAGAAACTTGAAAGCAACTCGCAAAAATATTATTTTAGACATCAAAGACATTTGTATGTATATAGTTAACTGAATTTCCAATTAAATCTCTTCCCTATGACTATTTACTCATCACCACTGAGTGGGCCCCTGGGAGCCCTGTGTGTTTTTGACTTCAGCCCCAGGCCTGGCCGTAGCGGATGGAACGATCATTTCATGTTGCTCAGCAACGTGGAACTAGGGCAAGGAGGGTGGTCAAGAGCATCTCCCACCATGGCCACGCCTGTAACATGTAAACCTGGGAACCGTTGGGGCTGCATCAGAGTCTGGGAAGGACCAAGCTGATGCCCACAGAGAAGCAGACATGAGAAATGATGCAGAGGGTCCCTCCATCCCCCGCCCAGAGTTCTGTGAACCAGCCCTGTAACTGTGTAATCAATGCCAAATGGACTTGGCCAGTCCACTTTACCACACCCACAAGGCCTGCAGCCCTCTTCCCTCGCACAGCCCTGGGACTAGCCTCGGCCTGCTGCCACTGGGCTTCCTCCGACCTCCCAACCCATGGGCCTGCTGTGGGTTGTGCGCCTGCTGGGTCTCTACCTTAGACCAGCCAGCCGGCCCTCCTGGGCCTGTGTCAGGCAGGAACAGAAACAAACCACCCAACATTACAGCCTCCTCCTACTGATTCACTTTTTAAAAAATACTTCACCTACTTAATCTGCTCATGACTTTAAAGCTTCACATGAGCTTCTCACAAAATACATCCTCTAGCAGACGGCTCCAATGTAGCATCTCCTGCAGTAAATTCTTCATTCGTTCGCTAAGGCAGCACTGGGTCCTTGGTGCCAGGCATCGTGCCAGGTGCTGGGGAGGATGACGGGATAGGCAGTTGTGGTCCCCGACTTCCCTGATGCTTAGAGTCAAATTTTAGGAACAGTTTTTAGAGTTTAATGTAACATTTAAAAAGGTGAAGGGGCTATTACTTTATTTATCCTACAATTAATTAATCTCTCTCCACATAACCATACCTCTATAGGTTTGGAGAGATAAATACAAAAGCATTTCACCATGTCCACATACAGAGGTCAGTTAAAAGAGGGGGTTAAAAGATAATCTAACAAGTATCATAAAAACCAGTTAAACGTGACTTGAATGAATTCAACTTCCCCATAAACTGGCTTAAGTTCAACTTCATCATTAGAAACAAATCTAATATAAACTGCTACCATGAGGAGAAAGCTACCAACCATTTCCACCTCTCAGTGACTCTCACAGCATCTTGTGGCAGTGTCCCTTCCAGGTAGAACTGAGCTGAGATCCACCTGGCCAGGAAGGCAATGACTGCCACCTTCTCCATATGCTTGTACCCACTGACTATCCCAAGAGGTCCTGCCGAGAGGTCTGATGCAGAGGAAAGATCTGAGCTGTGCTTGCACTTGGGGTTTAAACACACTCAGGAACTTCTAGAAAAATTAGGGAGGGACAGAGGGCTGTAGACTTAGAGGCCAAATGGCAAAGAAAGACTGCAGGGCTGGGTGAGAGTTTGCAGCAGAAGGGAAGCGGGTTATGTGCTCAGTCTGGTGGCTGGGACCTGCCATTCTAGCAAACTGTGTTCACAAAAGACCCAAGCAACCCTGCGGTGGGACCTGTTCCCCACCAGCGGGTGGGGCCACGGAGCAGGAGAGATGCTCCCTGCATCACTGCACCTGGGCTGAGGTGGCACGGGTGGGTTAAGAGCATCAGTGGCAGCGAACAAGAACAAGGAGGATGCTCTATGGGGAAGATCAGTAACAGCCGCCTGGGCTGATACACAGCACATGTGAGACGACCCTGCCTCCCCTGGAACACCCGGAGCGGGTGAGGGAAGGACATTTTAATGGGGGGAAGCATGTGGGTGAGGACCAACGGATCAGCAAAATCCAGGTTTTAGTTTCACACACTATCATGTGGTTTCACCCACAGGCCCAGGAGGCCAGGAGCCTTGTCCCTCCCTCCCTCCTTCATACTCCCCTTTGCCCCCTGTTGAGGTGCCTGGGGGAGGGCAGGGAAGAGAGGACAAGCTCCCACCCACAGGGCACCTCCACTCTACTGGGGGGCGGGGACACAGAGAAGAGGTATGAAAAACATCAATTTGGATCACTGAGCTTTGGGGGAGGGGGCTTTAATAAGCCTTTACAAAAGATCTAAGATGCCAAGAGAAATGCAACACTAAGGGAGAGGTAATAATCCTTTCCCATTGACTGCAACACAACCTGCATTTTCTATTCAGCAAAAGATCAAAACATTTTCCAGTTTTTTTTTTCTTACTAATAATCATTTCTAAGGCTTGCAAGTCACCACACATTGAATCAAACAGCTATTCCGCGTCTCTGCAGTACAAAGCACACCTCTCCCAAGCCTGTGGCTGCTGCTCACTCTACCTCATGATTTCTGTCACTTGCCACAGTGGCTCCTCCATGTTTGTGAATGTGGTTAATGGAAGCGCTAATCAGTTCCATTTACTTTTCAGGGACTTGATCAGCCCCCAGAAGGAGGCTGCGCCCTCTTGATGTCACAGAGAGCTGGCTAGTCAGGGAGGTTCTGGTTCCACTTCCATCCTGTATTCTCTCGAAAAATCTTAACCTCAATCTCTCCTTTGGACAATCGAAGGGGTCGGTCCTGCTACTGGCTAAAACCACTTCCAGACTTTTGGTTCTAAGAAGTGGCCAGACTTAAAGATAGTACCCCAAAGGACACATTCAGTATGCTTTTATTTCAACATGTTGTGCAAAACTTTCTTTTTTAATGATAGATTTCTAATAGATTTCTCTCTAATGATAGATTTCCTGGTTAAGTAAGATGATGTTACAATAAGATACAAGGAGAAAAGGAGAGGGGGGAAGGGAGAGAGAGATGAGATTTTTTAAAATATGACTGATATATACACATATATGTACAAACATACTTCTTTTTAACTGATTGAACACAAATAGTTTTAGTGATAGAAATGTCATTTATAAGGACAGTCATTAGGCTGTGCTTTTAAAAGCAGAGAAAGGGAGTTAAGTCCAAGCAGGTACTCTATTCTCATAAGGATATACGGTAATAATTTTTTATTTGTAATTGTGACAAATGGATTGTTCTACATAAAATTACTTTCCAGAAAATTAAAACGTATTCCTTTAAAGAAAAGGGGGAGGGAGGGGGGTGGGGAGGGAGGAGGCCAGCCACTGAGGAGCGCCATAATGAAGCAACGCCTCTATGTGAGCCTGACTCTTACAGGACTTTCTGTAATAACATTGAATTATGTATTAAATGATGTATAATTCAGGTCTCTACCAATTATATGCTGATTTTAAAAGCAATTCCGCCTTCCGTCCCTTAGCTAACTGGCACTTCTTACAGCTCACTGTGTGCCTGTTTCTAGCCTTCCCTTTGCTCCTAATTGAAAGTTTTTTCAACTTCTTCTCTGATGTGCCCTAGAAAGCCGAACAGCCAAGCACCTCAGAACTGTATATAAAAGAGAAGCAGATTCGATGAGGACAGGCATGGTGAGGAAAGTGACTTCAGTGGCCATGTCTGGGGAAGCAGCACCACTTCTGTATATCCAGGTAACCTCCTGGTTCCTAGAATTATGGTTCTGATGGATAAGACTTTTGTTCTGGGTAAGGAAGGTGTTCTTGACTCAGGATTCTTAACTGCTTTTAATTCATTTTCAGTAGCCATGAGCAGTAAAAGAAACAGGATATTAGTAAGGAATTTCATTAATCTGGACATCAGGTTCCTCAGTTGTATGTAAAGGATCCCTGGCTAATCCAGGAAGCAGGGATCCCAGGCAGAGAATAGAGGAGAAGTGAAGGGAACTCCTAAAAGAAGAGCAATAGGAGTCTCTGGAAGACAGCAATCCACAGAACAGCCAGCTTGGAATGAACAAAGCAAGAGATGACTCCAGGAAGGATGAACCCCAGAACAAAGAAGACAGAAAGACAAAGGCGAGAAACAGAATAGAAAGATTACCCCTGGGGTCTGATCATGTGGAGAACTGGACTGGCAGGCACTTTATTTAAAGACCTGCTGGGGGGTGGGGGGGGGGACAGATCGACCAGACTGCAGGAGACAGCAAGCAAATGCAAACAAAATGGGGGTTGGAGTGGGGGGAGGTGGGGAATTAACGCAAAGGAAAACAAAGATAATACAGAAAAAAAAAGAAATGTACTCAGAGTACACTACTTGGCTCAGCAGTAAACACTGTCATAATAATATAAAATATCATCATAATAATGAAACACAATATGGATTTATGTCAAAATGGTTCAAATTTAAATATATTGAGTTTTATCATAATACTCAAGAAATTGCCATGTAAGCATGGTATTTAGAAATATGGAGGTAAAAATCAGAAAAAAACAGCTAAAAGCGTTTAGAGTGATCACTTCTGAGGAGTGAGAACAGAGGATGGAGGGGGGTATAGCAGGGAACTATTGCTTTTCTTTCAAAGTCTATAATGTGATGCCAAGATAATTAAACAGGGGAAAGAATTAAAAAAGGAAAGAAAAGAAAATACACGTTCACACATGTAACACAGATGGTGTTGGGACAATTGGATACCACATGCAAAAGAATAAAGTTGGATCTATTCCTCAAACCATATCCGAAATTACCTCAAAATGGATCACAGACCCAAATGTTAGAGCTAAAACTATGAAACTCTTAGAAGAAAACATAGGTATAAACCTCCATGACCTTGGTTAGGCAAAGATTTCTTAGACATGATATGAAAAACACAAGCGACAAAAGAAAAAATAAGGTAGTCTTTACCAAAATTAAAACTTGTGCTTCAAAGTACACCATCAAGAAAGCAAAGAGACAATTCCCAAAATGGGAGATAATATTTGCAAATCATATATCTGATCGGAATATATAAAGAATTCTTACAACAATAACAAAAAGACACATGACCAAACTTAAAAACGCACAAGATTTCAATAGACATTTCTCCAAAGAAGATAAACAAATGTCCAATAAGCACATGAGAAGACATTCAACATCATTAGCCATCAAGAAATTGCAAATTAAAATCACAGTGAGATGCCACTTCACACCACTAGGATGGCTACAGTCAAGAAGACAGACAACAGCAAGTGTTAATGAGGATGTGGGGTAAGTTGGAACCCTTCTACATTGCTGGTGACATTGTAAAATGATAGAGCCACTCTGGAAAACAGTTCCTCAAAAAGTTAAACATAACAGTTACCATACGATTTAGCAATTCCACTCCTAGGTGTATACTCAAGAGAAATGAAAACATACAAGTGTACACAAAAACTTCTATATAAATGTTTATAACAGCATTCTTCATAATACCCAAAAAGTGGAAACAACCCAGATATTCATTAACTGATAAATAAACAAAAGACAGTATATTCATACAATGGAGTATTCATCATAAAAAGGAATGAAGTACTGGTATATGCTACAACATGGATGAACCTTGAAAACAATTTGCAAAGTGAAAACAGCCAGTCACAAAAGACCACATATTGTATGAATAGTTCTACTTACTTGAAATGTCCAAAACAGGCAAATTTATAAAGATAGGAAGTAGACTGACAGTTGCCTAGGGCTAGGACTGGGGAATGGGGAGGGGCGGGACTGGCAGTGACTGCTAATGGTATGGCGTTTCTTTTTAGTGGGATGACAATGCTCTAAAATTAGAGTGTGGTAAGGCTGCACAGCTCTGTGAATATACTAAAACCCACTGGGTTTAAATACCCTTCTCATGAGGGAGTTTTAGGGTATGTGAGTTATATCTCAATAAAGCTGTTTTTAAATGTCTATAGGACAGTGGTTATTACACAGATGTAAACATTTGTCAAAACTCATCCAACTGTACACATTAATGGGTACATTTTATTGCACATAAATTATATCTCAAAAAAGTGGACTTTAAAAAAATGTGTCTAATGCAATGGCTTTAGTACAGTGAATTTATACAAATGTTACTTTCAGAACCCCGAGCAGGAAAAAATATCAAACTCATTACTACCTTTCTATGGCCAGCATTAACCCTCCTCTGCTCTGGCTTCCTTAGAAAGGTCTGTAGTGCTGCTCGGAGAGCGGCCATCTGTCAGAGTGACAAGATTCAATTCCCAGCAGGAAAGCAACAATGTCGTTTTAATCAACATTTTCCTGAAGTTAGCGAGTGTGCCTTCCTAGCAGAACTATTTGTTTTTTTAAACAGAACTCTTAAATATTAAAGTACTATTTATTCTCAGTTTAAAAAAAAAAAATTTCATTCTGGAAGTATGTTAGAGAGCGAATCCCTTATTTGCAGACCTGGCAATGGACTGAGGCCTAGAGAAGTTAAAAAATTTGCTCAGGATCACAGGGTTGTGAACTGACACAGCTGCACCCAGCCTCCCTGTGGATGGGCCCCAGCACAGGTCACTTCCCAGCACCCCAGGGATAGCGGTCCCAGGTCAGCGGGCACGCAGGGCTTGCTGAGTGCCAGACGCCGAGCTAGCACGGGGAATGAATGCTCTCCTCACTCACTCCTCAGATTGACCCTGTGAGGCGGGGACCCTCTGCCACCCCCCAGTTTACTGATGAGAAATTAGGCACCAAGCGCTTAGTCCGAAAACTACAGTCACGGAGCTGTAAGAACAGAGCCGGGAGTCCCACATCGGCCGTTATGTCTCCAGAACCTGAACTTCTAGCCAATAAGATATGCCCACTTCCCTAAAGTACACATTTTACCATGTTCATTTCTTTTCATAAATGTTAGCATTTTTCATTTCCTATATGTGGGAAGATACTCACTGACATCATTGCTGTCAGAACACTGTTTATCTCTACCTCACACAGAGTTCTGGCCTATGTCTATCTTTTGCCTCAAATCTAGTCCCTCCCTCCCTCTCTCCTCTTTGGTTTGCCCCTTGTCAAGCCAGACTCAGGGGCATGGCAGTACCCCTGACCTTCCGCAGTGCAACAAAACCCAGCGTGGCATCGACCACATGACGGTGGATATAACAGAAGCACAGTCTTTTTTTTTTTTTTTTTTTTTTTGCGGTACGCAGGCCTCTCACTGTTGTGGCCTCTCCTGTTGCGGAGCACAGGCTCCAGACGCGCAGGCTCAGCGGCCATGGCTCACGGGCCCAGCCGCTCCGCGGCATGTGGGATCTTCCCGGACCGGGAAACGAACCCGTGTCCCCTGCGTCGGCAGGCGGACTCTCAACCGCTGCGCCACCAGGGAAGCCCCCTCTTGTGTTATTTTGGAGTAGCTAATGGTAGATGCTTTTCTAGTGTTATTTTGGAGTAGCTAATGGTAGAGAAACATTGAACCACTTTAATAAAAGTAAAGGAGAATTAGATCAAGCACTTGATTATATTTTCTGTAATGTTTTATGTGTATGAACTGCCATCCTGGAATTCATTTTTTCGTTTGTTTTTGTTTGTGGGATTTTTGTTTGTTTGTTTGTTTTGGGTACACCACACAGAGATCTTAGTTCTCCGACCAGGGATTGAACCCAGGCCCCCTGCAGTGGAAGTGCTGAGTCCTAACCACTAGACTGCCAGGGAATTCCTTGTTTGTTTTTTTTTGTTTCTTTTTTTTTGTGGCACGCGGGCCTCTCACTGTCGTGGCCTCTCCCGCTGCGGAGCACAGGCTCTGGACGCGCAGGCCCAGCGGCCATGGCTCACGGGCCTAGCCGCTCCGCGCCATGTGGGATCTTCCTGGACCGGGGCACGAACCCATGTCCCCTGCATCGGCAGGCGGACTCTCAACCACTGCGCCACCAGGGAAGCCCTGAAGCACAGTCTTTTTGTGTGTGGTATATACAGAAACAAAAAACCAGTAAGAGCTGATGGCATGTAGTGGAGAGAAAAGACTGGTTTGAACAATTTCATACGTTCTTACAAATGCTTTCTCAAACGTGATGGCTTTTGATTTAAAGTGATCAGAATGGACACACACAGTTCCTCCAGTGGTCGCTCTGAGTTACTGTGTTACTAACCACTTTAGTCTATCAGGTTTTAAGTTGCAGGCTTACCTAAAAGATAATCTTGACCTCAAAATAAATCTATTAAATATTGTATAGATTGAAGAGAAAGAATAGGAGACCTCTCTGAGAAGCAATACCATATTTGGTCTTAGGAATCCACTGGGATGTAAACCATAGACAAAATTATGGGCCACTTTAGAACAAAGCTGTAACTGCCCAGACATTCTTCACTCTGTTAAAAGGGAAGACGACTAAAAGCCAATGGAGACGACCTGAGCCACTTTGGGGTTTTCTTGGCTAATGCCAGCAAATTCCTTCTTAAAAACACAGCAGCCGACTTACTACTTGATGTTTGTTTCATGGCTGTCTTTCGTGGGGTGAGCTTGGGAGTTTCTCCTTGTTAGACCCATCTTGATGGAGAAGGGCCATTAAGCAAGAATCTGACTTGTTATAAAACATCCCAGTACTGACACATGCAAACAAACACACATCCTAGAAGCATAATGTTCATTCCTGAGCGCTGCCAACACCGGGAAGTTTTCTTCTGAAACAGTCCCCCAAGTCAATTTGCAAGCCTCACGGCCATACCTCAGGTTTGCTCAATAACCACCTTATCTACTATAGTCAAGAGCCTGTCATTTTCTCTGAATTGAAAATCGAAATCTCCCCTCAAGGATTAAAGACTTGCCAGGATCTACATTGTGTGTGTGTGTGTGTGTGTGTGTGTGTGTTTGTGTGTATGCGCGCACGCACGTGCGTGTGTACTAACCATGGAAGAGAAGGCACTAGGCCAGGTACCACGGTGTGGATAAAAATAGCCTCAAGAAGCAAGAGAGAGACTGCAGGTAACTACACAGCAAAATCAGGTGTAAAGATATTACTGCTCTTAAAATAGCATTGGCTTTAAAGAACAAACTAATTGATATTCTGATAGCAACCATACAAATAGACCTAAAATGACAGTAACATATGCCAACATCTTACATTTTCAACCAAAAGGCAACAAAGTTTTCAAATTAAAAAAAAAAAAAATAGCATTCAAGTATAGTATTCAGGCAAATGAAGTGATGAGCTAGGCTTATGTCATGAATTTTATTCAGAAGACATCATTTCCTCCCAAATAGCTGAGAAATATCAGTTTCCTAAGTCCTTAATTTATGCACATTATAATTGTAAGTGTTTTGACTGGATTTCATTTGGAGTAAGGAGCCAAGACTATTTTAAATATACCAAAACAAAGGAAAACTGGTAATTACATTATTGGACTTGATCCTTGTTTCAGTCAGTCCTTTCTGAGCCTCTGAAAACTGTATCATTTCAAATGCACACCTGTTTCACCAGAGAAAAATTTCTTAAAAAACGCTTCAACTTAGAAATAAATAGGAATTCAATTTAATAACAACACACATTGACCTTTGACTTTTTTCCTCCAAAAGTGTAGTATTTTAAAAAATACATCAAGAGGGGCCAAATTCAAACAGTCCACATTCCCAATCGAAGAGCAACGTCTTGGGGCCAGAGAGACCTGTGTTCCAATGCTGGTCTAGCTGTCATCCCTATTCATCATCTCTCTGCACCATCGCGGAGGGACACTTCTCTCCAACCTAAAAAGTACTGAACTGCAAAGAAATGCACAAAGCTCTGGGCTAATACTCTATTTCTATTATCTCTTTTTACATAAAAATTACTTTCAGAACATGCTATTTGTTTCTAGGCTCAAAGTTGCTTCGAAGAATTTCTCTCAACTTGATGCAAGTTAACTTGACAGTGAAGAAATACATTTTTACCACATTAAGGCTCCCATGTGGCCCATTAAGTGTCCGGGATTATTGTACAGTTATTAAATGTTTAATGCATTATACAGAGGGTGATCTTTCCGTGCTATGTGAACTTTAACTTTGGTATACTCCAACCAGAATGCTCAAACTTGAAAGCTAACTGTTTTCAGATTTTTGTGCTTGGTGCCCTAACATCAGTTAAAATGTGGAATACAAGAAGAAAGGACTTAGCCAACAGCTTAACAGAACAGAGAAGGAAGTTGGGGCAAGAGTCAGGCAAACAGGAAACATCCTCTTATTTGTCCTGATGCCAAAATGAACTTAGACAATTTTCCTGGGGCAACACTGAACGTCTGGGGAAGTACACCAAGTATAGTACACCTCAAAGAATACACGCTGAAAAGCGGGGGCTAGGAGGCAGAACCCCTTGTTCTCCTCTCACCTCCCACCCCTGAGAGGAGGTTTCTAACCAAACTTACAGGCACCCTGTTTTGCGCTTTTCTCTGAGTGAGTAGTTTGGAAAAGCTCCAAAGGACTGTCCTCATTGTGGTTAGGGTCACTGCTTTGGAAACTTGGTACCAAAAAATACCACCCAGAAATTGTAAGAATTGATAGGAACTATTTTTAAAGATTTCCTTTTGGCACAGGTTTATCTAAAGAAGGCAACTCCCCTTGAAAATTATATTCAACTTGATGCTCCCTTTAAGTCACTGAGCTAGAAATACAGGGGTCTAACCTGTAAGAGTCCAGAAACGGGTGGGGGCCATGCTCTCTCCACTGTCCCAGCTAGAAGCCACATGCATCCCAGGGAGATGCACATCGGAATGCCAGGCAGGTGCTGTGCTGCACGAGGACTTTTCACTCTGCTCAGGGCAGTGAGCGGTGAGAAGCACAGCCAGGACTCCCCCATCCCTCTTGCCCTTGGGCCCAGCCAGACAAAGCCCTGAGTAGGCCAGAGGCAGCTCTGATGCAAAAAGCAGCCCCCAGGCCCTCCTCAAGTCCTCTCCCTCGAAATCCAAGGATGTCCTCAGGCCATGGGGCAGCTTCTGACCTCAAGGCCCTCCAGTGCGCTTGAGGCTTCTTCCAACCAGAAGCCCTAAGGATTCTGTACTTCCTTTACTCCCCGTGAAAGGTCCCACCTAACACTCGCTGACCTCGGTGATGTTTATACCTAAGATGGGTAAGGTGGGAGGTGACAACTGCCACCTCTTCTACCTGGGAAAAGAGCATGGTTCCACCTCATCCCAATTTTGTCCTGCTTCCATCTGACTGATTTATTTGATTTAATTATTCTGTGCTTGCTCAGCCTTAGAGCTTGGGTTCTGAGGTCAGATAGTCCAGGTTTGAATCCAAATCCAACCACTAGCTCTGTGAACCTGGGCAAAGTTCCTAACCTTCTGTGCCTCAGTTTCCTCATCAGTAAAATGGGGGTAATAATCATACTTAACTCATGGGATTAGTGTGTATTTCCTGACACCGTCCACATGAAGCCCTTAGTACCATGCCCTGCACACAGGAAGTTCTGCACAAAGCTGAGCTATGGCTACTCCTCTGGAAAGTCTCTGTATCCCTCCCTCCAAGTGCTTCCCTCCATCGCCAGGCCCTCTTCTTGGACTGGAAAAGCATAGGAATCTACGGAAAGGTCACCTGATACAGAAAGGTCCTGACTAGTGAGCACAGAGAGCAGAGTTTCTACTTCATTGTAGTCTCATTAATAACCTTAAAGTGCCATAATACTAGGGTGACAGTATATTATTTATCGATCAAGATACTTTTGAAACTAAAAGGGGGTGCTATTAATAATTAGTGCAAAATAACTATGACTGTCCTACTTCACACCCACTTGTAAACCCTTCCTCACCATCAAGGAAAATCCCGTTAATGCAGACTAAGCCAAAGTCCAAAGCCAGCTGCTGCCTGTTCCCGTAAATAAAGTTTTACTAGAACACAGCCGTGCTCCTTTGTTTACACATTGCCTTTGTCTGCTTTTGTCAACGATGGCAGAGTTAAGTTCATGGCAATTCTAGATTTCAAATGAAACTAAAATTTATCAAAATACAGCTTCCTGATGGGCACCAAATTTTCAGAGGATTCTGTCAAACTAGAAAGGATAAAAAGAAGTAGGAATATCTGGGTGTCAGGTCTGAGAACATCATTCTATATGTCAGGTCTGAGAACATCATTCTATATGCTCAAAAAGCATCAACTACTTAATATGGAAGAAGAAGAAAAGATCTGGGATGGGAAGGATAGGACCTGGTCTTGGCACACAGGCAAGGTGGAGCCAGAGTGCTGTGGGCACTCAGTGCTCTGTTCCTGAGTGGCGTCCTACCTGGGGTCCTCACCTTCTCTGAGCCTCATCTGTGAAGCTGGGGCAGTAAAAATACCTTCCTCACAGAAAGATGGTGACCATCAAGTGGAATGGAAAGTGCCATTGCTGTTGTTGCTTTTATTAAATTAATCGTTTGTATTATTGTTATTATTGTTGAAAGGCTGGTAGACATATTCTGTTGACCAAATTATAACAATAATTGTTATACTGAGTTTCAAGTAGGCAGATTTCAGCTCAACACAAGGAGAGACTATCACCTTACTGCCTGCGGACAGTCAGATGAACAGACCATTCACAGATGGTCAAAACCCCTGACACTGCCCCAGGAGGCGGCAGGGCGGATGCAGTGGGGACTGCAGAAGGGTGATGATTTGTACTGAATGACTTCAATGTTTTTTTTTCCTCTGTGATTATGTTTAAGAAAGTTTTATGTGTCCCTGAAAAAACGAGTACATATCATCCCTGAAAAAACGAGTACATATCATCTTCTTGATAGGGAAGTATGACACACCAAAGGTTAAGTAGATGTCGGCGGATTATGAGGACAGTGTATCGCAAACTTTTAAGTTTTAAAGGACTCAAAACCGGATAAGAAAACAAGCTGGCTCCATTTTGCCAGAAAGGTGAATGGAGGGGCAAGACCAGGGCACCAATGAACGCACGAAGCTGATGGATTAACCCAGGAAGTGGCCGGTCCCCAACAACAGACCCAGTGGTTTTGGCTGGCAGGATCTTCCTGCAAAGGCACTGTGCCCAATTCATTTGCCAGGTGCCTGAGGCTAAGCCCAGGCTCCCTCTCACTGTAGCCACCTTATCTTTAGTGGACAAGCCCTGACCCACTGATCACGGCACCTGAGAGGACAGCCGATTGCATAATGGGTCTGCAGCCCCAGGTGCCCATTACCCAGGATGCAAGTATGGCCACAGAGCACAGACTCAAGCACTCCTTAACGCCCTAGGGGCTTAAGGGTCATTCGTTCATAACCTGAATACAAATCAAGAGTTTAAAAAGTATAGAGGAGCCAAAGGAGGAGGGGAAAGCATGGGTGTGCTATAGGACATTACAGGTGAGACACTGAGAATAAGGCCACTGCGTCCGGGGGTGGATAAATGGATGAAGGCAAGCATACTACTGGAACACACACAGTCCACGTTTGCCTCATGAATTATTAGCATGAAATGCCTTTTCATAAGGTGGTTGAATCTTCGGTGCCATCCATCTCAAGTCCTCTCAGGTCGGAGAGGCATGGAATGCGTAACAAATGCCCCTCCTTCACATGGTACTTTACAGTTTATAAAGCACATCCACATGAAGAAAATAGTATGGTGGGTAGTTCTACACTCATTCTTGCAGATGAGGAAACAGGCTCAAAAAGGCAAGTGACTTGGCCAATATCCCACAGCTAAAGAAGACTTCAGTCTGCCAATCCAAAGCCCTTTTGTCAATTAAACAGCTTTTCAGAGCAAGGATCCGCAGACTGGGTGGGAGGAAAATGAAGTGGGGACAGAGGGAAGGAGGACAGCGAGGTCCTTTCTCACATGTTATCTCTTCACGCCATCCTCACGCCAACCCTGCTGGGTGTGGATGAGTTTCCTCAACGTGGCAAGTGAACCCAGAGGGCTCAAGTTGAAGATCACACCAGGACCAGCTGACAGTACTAACTCCAGGCCGTTTCCCCACCTCAAGGCTGCCTGGAGAGCAGGTGTGGAGGCATCAGGGCAGGAGAAACACTGGGGATGGCACTGGCAGTGGCATGTCTGCACGAGGATGAGGTGCTCGCCAGCCTCAGGGGATGTGGTGCCAGAGCCCAGGCCGGAAAAGCAGGGGGACACAGTGAGAGCTGGCCAGGGGGCCAAGAAGTCTCGAGGAAAAAGGAAAGGGGGTGAGGGTGGGGGCAGGAGGAGAGTGGAGGGCTGAGCGGGCCGGGAGGACCTGGCACCGGGTCTCCTCCATGACCTCAGGCGCGTGCTCCCCTACTTCAGCAAGTGGGCTAGAGAGCCAGCCTGAAAGGACATGGTGCTTTGCAGGTTGGTCTTTGATTGGGTGGAAAGAGGAAGACATTCAACCCTAAGGAAGCAAAAGCAACTTACTAGCTGCTGAAGCTTCAGCTGCCTCCTCTCCACCTCTATGCCCCGCCCATCCACCCACTGCCACCTTGAGAGCTGTCCTGACCCCTCAGAGACCTGTGGCCTTGTTCTTTGCAGATATTTCCAGAAAATGGGCAAGAGGAAAGGATCAGGGTTTGAACGTCTATTGGAGTTTGTTTTTTTTTAATTCATTTATTTTATTTATTTATTTTTGGCTGTGTTAGGTCTTCGTTGCCGCATGTGGGCTTCTTGTCGCGGTAGCTTCTCTTGTCGCGGAGCACGGGCTCTAGGCGCACGGGCTTCAGTAGTTTTGGCGTGCAGGCTCAGTAGTTGTGGCTCACAGACTTCAGTGGCTGTGGCTCGCGGGCTCTAGAGCGCAGGCTTGGTAGTTGTGGCTCACGGACTTCATTGGCTGTGGCTCGTGGGCTGTAGAGCGCAGGCTCAGTAGTTGTGGCTCACGGACTTCAGTGGCTGTGGCTCGCGGGCTCTAGAGCGCAGGCTCAGTAGTTGTGGCTCACGGACTTCAGTGGCTGTGGCTCGCGGGCTCTAGAGTGCAGGCTCAGTAGTTGTGGCGCCCGGGCTTAGTTGCTCCACAGCTTGTGGGATCTTCCCAGACCAGGGATCGAACCCATGTCCCCTATATTGGCAGGCGGATTCTCAACCACTGCGCCACCAGGGAAGCCCCTGTTGGAGATTTTTGAAGCCCAGTTCCACGTCTGCCTTCCCAGGCAGACAACAAGGGCAGTGAGGACAGCAGGGTGGGGCACAATGAACCTGGCAGCTCCTATGGCCACACTGACGTCAGTCATGGCGACAAACGGCCACCTTGGCACGGTCCTCGGCCAGGGGCTCTCTCCTGACTTTCCTGGAGCGAGAGCTGCGTGAATGTGCTGTAGGCAGAGGAACGATCTGGGCTTTGACCTCTGCAGACCTGGGTACAAATTCCGACTCTACCAAGTGCTAGCTGAGTCTCAGTTGCCTTATCTGAAAAATAGGAGTGATGATTCTTATCTCAAAAGGTTGCATCTGCTAGAATCTGGTACTTTCCGTCTACCACATGGCAGCTAGTGAATAAACATTAGCTCTCTTTATTTCCTCCCTCTCCAGCCAATACTGAGGAGGTGGGCTGGCCTGGCAGGATGAGGGGCACACAGGTAACACCGCTCTCCTCCCCCTGCCTCTCCACCCTGTCACTCCTTTTCTCTTTCCTTCTCAGGTCCCAGTTCAGAGGTTGATCAACACAACACACAAGGTCAGAGACCGTGTGGCAAGGCCTCACAGGCTTACAGGGGCACATCACTAACAATGACATCTGTTATCAGGCACACAGAGTGGAATCAGAGCTTATATGACAACTGGGTTCTAAAATTCACCAAGAAATGACTGTATTAAAAATTACTCCTGAAAACATCTTAAACACAAAAATAAATAAAACACTGTGTGGGACTATCTGTGTATAAATCAGTCCAATGTGCCCAGTTTTTCCTTTCTCCCCTCCAGTGTTGGGACAACTCTCTGTTTCTCTGGTTAAGTACCAGACAATTACATTTAGGGATGACACGGCAAGCAAAGTCCGCCCCGTGTAACTGTTTGGTGGCACCACACTCGGCGTGGCGAGGTGCGAAGCCACGAAGGTGGGCCATGCAGCTTCTCCTACTGTGTCCAGGGATGTTTAAATATGGTTTCTCACCTTGTCTCCCTAACCAGAGCTGTTTCTGTACCCCACTCTGCACATTACATCATTAAGGAATATTTTTAATTTATAAAAATAGTAGACGGGTATTCTAGAAACTCTGTAAAGTACAGGAAAAAAATAATTAAAGAAAAAAGACTTTCACAAAAAAAGGCACTCTCATTTTGGAATATTTCCTCGCCAGTCTTTTTTCTCTTTAAAGTTTTTATACAGTTAAGGTGATACGGTACGTAATTTTTATACTATTTTCCTTATTACTTAATTTTGCCTGTTTGACTTAGTACGCTCAAAAACAACCAGTGACTTTGTCAATACCCTTATTATTAATAACTCTGTACATGTAGTTTTAATAACTGCATAATATTCAACTACGTAGCTATTTCAAAATTTATTCATCAGCCCCATGGTGGACCAGCTGTCTCCAATTTTTCACTACTGCAAATAATGTTGCAATGAACATCTTTCTGGATAAGCCTTTGTCCACACAGTAAGTAAGTTCTCAACCACTTTTTTTAACCACTAGAAAATCTGGTCTGCACTGAGATGACATCCCACCAAGCTCGGGAATGAGGCACTTCCCCCCCTGTCAAAGCACTTACCAGCCTCCGTGCTCAGATTCCTGACATCCAACAGCAGGGCACCTCTGACCACGGTGGCCAGACTGTTCCAAGATGGAAGCGCTGCTCAGTTAGCAACTAGGGACTTAGTGGTCTCCATCATGTCATTTTTCATATGGGGCTTTGCTTTCTTCAGCTGTAAAACTAGGAGCTAGAATGAGATGATCTCAATGTTCCCTGCTGCCTTTATAACTGAACAACTGGTTCTAGAAAAAAGAAGCTTTACAGACCCAGCAGTGACTTTCCTCAACAATTTTACAGTCAGATTTCTCTAATGCTGAATTACAGCTTGAGGGCAGCCACCACGGCAGCTCGTGAGAGGCCCTGGGCCCCGAGCTCTTGGTCAGTGAAGGTAGGGAAGAATCTCAGGGAAGGCGAAGTGAGTGAGACCCTGGCTTGTCATGTAAGGGAGAAATGGAGCCACTGGGCCTCAGATGGCGGCACTGCTCTCAGTATTGGCCATCTGGAAGAGACCATGTGTCCAACCATGTCTGCTGGCCAGTCTCATGATGGCAGGCTGCGCAGTCTAACAGACACCCTGACTTAGAGAAGCCTCGGTGGAGAGCACTCACTTGGAGCCTTCTTTGGCTTTACCTGGAATTTTCTTCCTTTGACTATCTGCTTCTCAGGCCAAAGCAGACAGGAACTCCTGGGTAAGGAGTGAGAAGTGGGACTTGGGGAGAGTTGGAGGCAGGCCGATTGACAACAGCAAGAGGGAGGGCTGCAAGTTAGCGAAAGCAGGCAGCAGAGCTTTAGCAGAGCAGTTTTGGGTCATGCACTGTTGCAGGAAGCTGCGCATGGCCCCGGGAGCACCAGTGGATATAGCGACTGATGCTCAAAAGAATGACCCTGATCAATTCACACTAAAGATCAACAGACCTCATTTAAGAAGCTCAGAAAATCTAAATCTGCAAGACATTTTAGGCTCATTTCCACCATGTCTCAAAGAAAAAAGGGATAAGCTTTGGCTATCTGGAAAAGTTGCCCACACTGAGCGCCGCATGTGCTGACGGTGTCAGGAGCCGGGACAAGCTGATCCGGGACACATCATGCTAAAGGGATGCCAGCGACAAGGGAGGGGTTTTCAGGGCTGGGCTGTCAGAGGCTCTGCCCACATTGGCATGGTGCCCAGCACTGTGGGAAGCTCACTGAGCAGGCCTGATACCCAAGAGCATGGTCTGTGCACAGACACTCCCCCAACTCCAGCCAGGGGAATGCTGGACCACAAGACCTGCCACACAGCCTCTTCGGAAACACCGGCTCTCCTCTCTGCCTTCCTTTTCCCCAGATGCAAACCAGAAACAGAGGATCTGCTGAAAAAACTACTAAGCCAACTCATGACATGGCTGCCTATAGGGTGGGGAAAGCCACTGAGGATGGGAATTGAAAGGAACTTAAACACACACACACACACACACACACACACACACACACATACACACACACACACACACACACACACACACACACACACACTCATTTTACAAAGGCTGGAAGCAAATATGCCAAAATGTTAAGTGCTATAAATTCTGGGTGGCTGGTGTATTATTCTAGGATTTTTGTGTCTGTGTTCTCCAAATAACTCAAAACATAAAAGACAACAGGCCTCTGTCCCCCCAGGAGGTATGTCACTAAATCCTTCATCCATGTGTCCATCCATTCAAACATGTCCTGCTTTGTGCGCCTCATTAACCTGCCAGGCACGGGCTGCGCTTCGAGGGCCGGCGATGAAGGAAGAGGATCAAGTCCGGCCCTCATGCAGCTTTCCCTCCTTGCACGTGGTTTATGCCACCTTCTCCTTCCTTCTCTCAAACCTTAGAAGTAGAAGGGAGCATCTCACATCATTCTACCTCTCGTTTCACTCAGAGTAAAACCCGTACCCCTCACCCCGACCACACAGTGCATACTGAGCCATCTCCTCCCTCCTCTCCCATCTTCCCCTTCCCCACTTTCACAGGACAGCAGGGGCAAGGGGTCGGGGGTATGGAGGCTCTTTCCTGTCTTGGGCCCTTGGTCCTTGCCGTTCCCCCATTCCCATGCCTGGACCATTCTCGCCTAACTCTTCCCGTGCATGACAGGCTCATCAAATCCTTCAGGTTTCAACTCAAGCCTCAAAACCTCATCCAAAGGCCTTCCCTGACCTCTCATGTCTAAAAGAGCAGCCCCACCACTCCGTCAGCTGCGCACCCTGCTCTCACACTTACACCCTCGGTATCTGGATGTCCTTCCCCCGCCCCCCTACTCACTCCACTCCAGCCACGCTTGCCCCCTGTTGTTCCCAAACACTCTGGTCCCCATAGGCCTAGAACATTCTTCCCCCAGACACTGCTGAGCTGACCCCCTCACCTCTTCAAGCCTTCTCGGTGAGGCTTTCCAGGATCATGCTCATGTATCCTAAGAGTCTCAAAAGTGCCCTCAGTAAACATCTGACGCTGAGCAAACCCATTTCAGAGCAATCGCAAATATCGTCTTTCTTGTTTACCTGATTTCTTATTTACTGTTTCCCCTGAGACAGCCAGAGCAAGCACCACAAGCCAACAGCCTATCTATCCTGCTTAATCCACATGTCCAGTGCGTAAAAGAGAACCTGACACGTTTGAGGTGTTCCGTAAATATTTGAAACCAAAGAAGACACTGGCAGGCCGGGTCTGATGTGAGTTTTTCTATAAAAGGACTTCATGGGAATTCAGCTACTCATTTTCCTCCGATTCCCTGAAAGAATCTTAGCCGCCTGAAAAGGAATCATTATTTCAACTAGCCTAATCATCATGCAAAAATAATGATTTCACTCGTTCTGTGTCCTAAGTTTGAAAGTCAACTGCAGGCTGTAATTGCTGCCTAAATCCCAGTAGTACACAAAGCAACTTCGCTTTTTATATGTTACCACAAGGCTCTCCAGGTTTGCTCTTTCCAGCCAAAGAAATGTTGACACAGTTGCTCACCAAGTTTCAACATGCTGATCATGTTAAAATAGTGCACAAGAAATATTTTTCCACTTTATAAAAAGCCAGACTGTTTACATGCTTAAGTGGCCAGAGACTTTGCTATCTGTGTGTGGTCCTGAAGTTTCAATATCATAACCACGAATACAGAGTGGAGCAGCATGCAACCGACTAGTGGATGTGGTTCTCCCGCCAAACTGGGAATCGAGATGTTACCATGCAAGGACTAAGGGAGAAATGGGCTGGTTAAAAGGGGCGGGGAAGGGGGGGGGCTTTAAAAACCTCATTTTAATATAGTTTTGAAGATAAAGAATAATTTGATATAACTGTGTTATCTGTGCACACATATAATATAGAAAATACATATATTAAATAGAAAGAGAGAAAGAAAGAACAGGCGAGAGAGAGGACAGAAACAGCACACAAGGTCTTTGGCCTACAGATTTCTAGTCAAGATCACATACAAATATGCTGAGCCCAGAGTCAAGTGGCAGAAAGGTTTAAGAAAGAGTTCCCAAGCACCGGCCTTCACACAAGATGACAGGCGTTAATAGGCTTGGCCCAGGAGCTTCACCCAGGCCTTGTGCAACCTCCCAGGAACACCCACCCAAGGAGGGGTCCCAGCCAAGTTCACGGCCCGGCCAGACGAGAAGAACATGCCCCATCTCCTCCGCCTATCCTATTTTCCAAGTAGTACTGGCTTTGGTCTACAATAATTCAGTCTTTCGGCAAGCTAGAAATAGACTTTAAGCAGGGGCTCCACCCTGTCCAGACAATATATAAGTGAAAAAAGACCTCACAGAAAGAAAAATGACCTACAGCTGATGGACTGAAGACACACACTCATTCCCAGAGTCTAGAGTTTAGATGCTCAAGACAGTTTCTGGATTCTGGGCTGTTTGAATTTATCATTCCTGTAGGTTAGTGAGCACTGCCGGTTCTCACATTTTTTACAGCTTTCCACTTGAAGATTCTTGTACACTGTGTCTAAACAAACAAACAAAAATCACTTAGTATAAGCAGGTTCATGTTATAACATGCAATGCCGTTTCCCATTTCACTGCCAAATGCACAAACTGTTATTCTCAGTTGACTGAATAAGTGAAGGAATGGTACGTTATTACAGGGTTGTTTTTTTTTTTCCTGGCATTATTTTTTTTCCTTCTATGGTTTCTTTTACGGAGTCTTCCACGGCTATAGGTCAGAAGAGTTTTCCTGTTGCTATGACAATGGTGTAAATAAGTCAACTTTAAAATTCACTTTGGGGGTATGGAGCTGCCACGTTTCTGGCTACCTAAGCCCTGCTGGGTGTGTGATGTTGCACACTCCTCCCCGCAGACAGAGGATCACGACCATTTAACTGGCCTCCCTCCATTGTGGCCACCACCTTTCTGGCCAGGAAAATCCCACAAGCCTCTCAGAGGTCCCTCTCTGACTGCTGGGCCTCCTCCACACAGATCTGGTCAGTACTGAGTTCCTGCACTACCAGGAGAGGAATATGAGTCCAGTGTTCTACTTCTCCAAATGCAGAGCCTCAGATGAGAGGAGCATGGTGATGTCTGCCTCTCCAACTCTGCCAAGCATCTGTGGCACCTCTCACTTGGCACACAACAACGACACAGAGCAACGAGCAACGATGAAGAGAAGGAGCCCTAAGGACACCTTTGGAGGATAAAGGGTATGGGAGAGCCCTTGAGAAGGGGGCTCTTTACATGAAAGAAGCTCCAACCACTTTTCCACCACCCCGCCATCCTGCTGCAGCCTTCCACAACTGCCCCACTGGAGGTCCGAAAGCCCCCACAGGGGACCAGCCTACACCCGCAGGAGGATGGTGAATTTGCCCTTCACAATTCATCTGTTCTCCCAAGGCTCCTGGACTCCAGAGAAAGAAAGAAGGTACATGGGACTCACTTAACTGAAGCACACACACTCCAGGGTCTGAAAAGGAAAGACCAAGGTCCTAGGATAAACCAATCAATATATTAAGACAAAAAATTTAGGGAATCTCGAGGCTGTCCAGAAGAAGTCAACTCTGCTCTCTATCCTTAGAAAATGTCCAGGCTTTCTCCCTGGTTGCTGCTTCTGCCTCAGAAAGAGTGTTGCCGGTTGAACTGTGTCCCTCCCCACCAAAAAAAAAAAAAAAAAGATATATTAAAGTCCTAATTCCCTGTACCTGTGAATGTGACCATATTTGGAAATAGGGTCTTTGCAGATGTAATCAAGTTAAGATGAGGTTAGTAGGTCCTTATAAGAACAAGAAAAGATAGAAACACAGAGTGAGAAGGCCGCTATGTGATGATAGAGGGAAAGATTAGAGGGAAGGAGCTCCAAGGACTGCCAGCAAACACCAGAAACTAGAAGAGGCAAGAAGGATCCTCCCCAGAGCCTTCAGAGAGACAGCATGGCCCTGCCAACGCTTTGAGTTTGGACTTCAAGCCTCTAGAACTGCAAGACAATAAATTGTTGTTTTTAAGCCACCGAGTTTGTGGTGCTTTGTTACAGCAGCCCCAAGGAAACTAATACAAAGAGCAATTTGTCTTGAGCTAAAAAAAGTCGTCTGGCATTTGTGTATGCAACTGTCCTTCAGATGAAAGCAAAGCTGCATGTGAAAGCACAGGGCGTACACATCAGCCCCTCCTGTGGCACGGTGGCAGCAAGGTGGCCTAAAGTGTCGTTTTATACAAAACTGCATGAATGGCTATGTTTCAGGGAGCAGCTCAGCATCTGGCAATGTTTGGCTCTACACTTTCTAGGTTGTTTCCATGGTCCATCCATCCCAGCCATGCCTCTAGGCCACCTATACTTCCACCCATCAGTCACCTGCCAGCTGTTCAGGAGACTCAGTAGCCACTTCACCCCTGCGGAGCTCTGAAGACAGTGGGCCTGCAGACCTAGGAGCTGCCAAGAGGCCTGCAACATAGGTAGCCTTAGGTCCCACCTAAACCTTGGCACATGGAGGGGCCCGTTCATACCCAGAGGGAATGGATTAAGGGGATATGGATTAAATAAATGAGTTAAGGGAATGTGGGGGAAAGATAGTAGGGGAGGCCATAACGGTGACGGCCCCTGGTTGTATCAATGCTGGAAGGGTGCCTACAGCAGCCCAAGGCACTATAACTAGATAGAAGGAGAACCAGACTGATGGCCACTAATGCCAAGGTCAAATAGCAAGAAAGGTAGTACTAACCATCAAGTCTAAAGATGTAGAGGTACGTTCTGAAGGGCGACTAGTACAGCAGTACTACAAATTCACCAAATATTTACTGAGCACCTACTGTAGACCAGGCATTATTTTAGGTGTTAAGAATACAGCAGTGAAGGACTTCCTTGGTAGTCCAGTGGTTGAGACTCTGTGCTCCCAATGTAGGGGGCACGGGTTCAATCCCTAATTGGGAAACTAGGATCCCACATGCTAAATGGTGTGGCCAAAAATTAAAAAAAAAAAAAAAGTAAAGTATACAGCATTAACGATTTGAGTAGCAGAGAAGGATAAAGCAGAGACGAGAACAGGAAATGTGGGGATGGGGCTGATTATCAGATTAAATGGGGTGATCAAGAAAGAGCTCAAAGAGAAGGTGATAACTGGGGGCAGAGCATTGTAGGTAGGGGGATAGCAGAGCGAAGGCCATGAGGGCAAGAGCCTTCAAAGAATAAGGCTGCCTGTCAGTGAGAGCCAAGCGGACACGTGGCCGTGCATGCAGAGAACAGCCTGGTCATAGAGGGCTTCGACTCTGACACAATCTGACTGCTGCTTTAACCAGATCACCCAGGCTGCTCCATGGAGGGCAGGGTGGGGCGCGGGGGCAGGGAGGAGGCTCCTGCCATAACTGCCACACCTGTGCTAGCACTGAGGCTTATAAACCCCGGCCAATGTGGTGCAGCGGTTAACTCCCCTTAGAGTATCTACCCTAAAGGAAAAATAGTAAGCTGTCATCTCAGCTCCACCCAGTGAAAAACCTGCCCATTCTTTGCTAAGCGAAATTACATGCAAATCAGAGATCACATCTATATTTATTTAAGGAGAAATGGTCTACCCTATTCATCATAACTCTGTAAACACATTTTATAAAATGTAATGGGCAGTTAAAACATTCCAAAGCAGAAGTACATTTTCTAAAGTAACAAAACACTGTTAAAGTGTTGTATAAATTGTCTGTCTCAGAAGAAAATGAGAGGTAATTAATACATTAAGACATCAATTTTTCTTGATGGTGACAAAAATTCTCATTTTATCAACAGACCTTCTTAACTCTGTCTGCCTGGGTAAGTGGAAGCAAGTATAACTTGCCACCTGGCACGACTGCCATCTCTTTGTGGCTATGCGATAAGTCTAGAGCTCTCTGACAGGGGAGGTCTTTGGCAACCCTGCCCACGAGACTCAAGGACCAAGTGGATTGGTAACAGCGGAAAGGTGGTAAAGCAAGGAGCCTTCTGTGGAGGGAGCAGCATTTATCATTAGAGTGACCCCCCTGAAGGAAGGGTATCTGCTGTGTACACAAGCACATCATCTCCAGGACCCCAGAGAGGGTCTACCAGCCTTCTGGCAACTGCAGTCAGTGAACGTAACTCTTCACTGAAGGTGGACTTGATTTATGGATGAAGACAGCTCTCTTTTTAAGGCCAAGTCCCTTCTACTTATTAGCATCTTTTTTGAGAGGATAAATGATGGGGGAGAGGGGAATAAATAAAATTCAAATTTAAATTGAGTCATTAGCGTATGCTGGAAATTTTTCTGTACTGGCTCAGAGCACAGGTTCTGGAGTTAGACAACTTGGGATGTCAAAGGAGCTGTCTCGGTATGTTAGTTAGGGTTCTTCAGAGAAACAGAAACAATGTGTGTGTGTGTGTGTGTGTGTGTGTGTGTGTGTGTGTGTGTGTGTGTGTGTGTGTGTGTGTGTGTGTGTGTGTGTGTGTGTGTGTGTGTAGGGGAGGGGAAGAGAGAGAGAGAAAGACAGAGATGGATGGATGGATAGATTTTAAGAAACTGGCTCACACAGAAATCAAAGAAGAAAAAGAAATAAAAGGAATCCAAATCAGAAAAGAAGTAAAGCTGTCACTGTTTGCAGATGACATGATACTATACACAGAGAATCCTGAAGATGCTACCAGAAAACTACTAGAGCTAATCAGTGAATTTGGTAAAGTAGCAGGATACAAAATTAATGCACAGATATCTCTTGCATTCCTATACACTAATGATGAAAAATCTGAAAGAGAAATTAAGGAAACACTCCCATTTACCACTACAACAAAAAGAATAACATATCTAGGAATAAACCTACCTAAGGAGACAAAAGACCTGTATGCAAAAAACTATAAGACACGATGAAAGAAATTAAAGATGATACAAACAGATGGAGAGATATACCATGTTCTTGGATTGGAAGAATCAACACTGTGAAAATGAATATACTACCCAAAGCAATCTACAGATTCAATGCAATCCCTATCAAACTACCAATGGCATTTTTCACAGAACTAGAACAAAAAATTTCACAATTTGTATGGAAACACAAAAGACCCCGAATAGTCAAAGCAATCTTGAGAAAGAAAAACGGAGCTGGAGGAATTAGGCTTCCTGACTTCAGACTATACTACAAAGCTACAGTAATCAAGACAGTATGGTACTGGCACAAAAACAGAAATATAGATCAATGGAACACGATAGAAAGCCCAGAGATAAACCCACGCACACATGGTCACCTTATTTTTGATAAAGGAGGCAAGAATATACAATGGAGAAAAGACAGCCTCTTCAATAAGTGGTGCTGGGAAAACTGGACAGCTACATGTAAAAGAATGAAATTAGAACACTCCCTAACACCATACACAAAAATAAACTCAAAATGGATTAAAGACCTAAATGTAAGGCCAGACACTATCAAACTCTTAGAGGAAAACATAGGCAGAACACTCTATGACATAAATCACAGCAAGATCCTTTTTCACTCACCTCCTAGAGAAATGGAAATAAAAACAAAAATAAACAAATGGGACCTAATGAAACTTCAAAGCTTTTGCACAGCAAAGGAAACCATAAACAAGACGAAAAGACAACCCTCAGAATGGGAGAAAATATTTGCAAATGAAGCAACGGACAAAGGATTAATCTCCAAAATTTATAAGCAGCTCATGCAGCTCAATATCAAAAAACAAACAACCCAATCCAAAAATGGGCAGGAGACCTAAATAGACATTTCTCCAAAGAAGATATACAGATTGCCAACAAACACATGAAAGGATGCTCAACATCACTAATCATTAGAGAAATGCAAAACAAAACTACAATGAGGTATCACTTCACACCAGTCAGAATGGCCATCATCAAAAAATCTACAAACAATAAATGCTGGAGAGGGTGTGGAGAAAAGGGAACACTCTTGCACTGTTGGTGGGAATGTAAATTGATACAGCCACTATGGAGAACAGTACAGAGGTTCCTTAAAAAACTAAAAATAGAACTACCCTATGACCCAGCAATCCCACTACTGGGCATATACCCTGAGAAAACCATAATTCAAAAAGAGTCATGTATCACAACGTTCACTGTAGCTCTATTTACAGTAGACAGGACCTGGAAGCAACCTAAGTGTCCATCATCGGATGAATGGATAAAGAAGATGTGGCACATATATACAATGGAATATTACTCAGCCACAACAAGAAACAAAACTGAGTTATTTGTAGTGAGGGGGTTGGACCTAGAGTCTGTCATTCAGAGTGAAGTAAGTCAGAAAGAGAAAAACAAATACCATATGCTAACACATATATATGGAATCTAAAACAAACATACAAAAAGGTTCTGAAGAACATAGGGGCAGGACAGGATTAAAGACGCAGACGTAGAGAATGGACTTGAGGACACGGGGAGGGAGAAGGGTAAGCTGGGACGAAGTGAGAGAGTGGCATGGACTTATATACACTACCAAATGTAAAACAGATACCTAGTGGGAAGCAGCTGCATAGCACAGGGAGATCAGCTTGGTGCTTTCTAACCACCTAGAGGGGTGGGATAGGGAGGATGGGAGGGAGACACAAGAGGGAGGAGATATGGGGATATATGTATATGTATAGCTGATTCACTATGTTATAAAGCAGAAACTAACACACAATTGTAAAGCAATTATACTTCAATAAAGATGTGATTGGGGTGGCCGGCAGTCTGGAGACCCAGGGAGGAGTTTGTGTGGCAAACTTGAATCTGCAAGGCAGTCCGGAAGTAGAATTCTTTCTTCCTCAGGGAACCTCAGTCCTTTCTGTAAGCCTTCAACTGACTGGATGCAACCCACCCACATTATGGAGGATAATCACATTACTCAAAATCTACAGATTTACATGTTAATCTCATCTTAAAAAAAAATACCTTCACAGCAACAGTTAGACTGGTGTTTGACCAGAAACTGGGTACTATGGGCTAGCCAAGATGACACAGAAAATGAACTATCACTCCCAGTTTCTCATCTGAGAAAAAAAAAAAAGTGAAAGGTCACAAGACAGCTCTGGTTGTGGCTCTTACATGAGATACTCCCTGTAAAATGCTAATTCGCTCACTGGAGGATGATAATTGAAAGGGCTCATATATATATACATGCTAGTTACCATTACCATTATGCCTACTGCCACCAGCAGTAGTGTTTCTACTACATAGTAACTGCAATAGTTTCACCTATTTTAGCCACCATCAATGCAAGTACACACGGCTAAATTAGTACTTCCTATGGGAACGTTCTTGATTTACACAGGCATAATTCATACAAGGAAAACCACCAACTGATCTCATCAAACATCATCAGGCCAGTGGAGAAGGAAGCACAGGCCAAATAAACTCAAGAAAAGACTAACTGGCTCTAGAGAGCTCTGATGCACTGTCCCCCCACAGACATGGCATTAACCTGTGTTCACACCACACATCCTGAATCTGATGCCTGGGTTTGGAAGCATCTTTACCAAGAACATTACCCCATAAACCAAAGTTGGCTACAAAACAGAATCCCAAAATGAGTACCTAGGGCATAGGGAGGGGCAAGGAATATAATGGCAGACCCTCAGAAAAGTCTACCTTTTCCTCCACATGAAAAAAAACACATGTAGAATCTTGACACAGAATATCATAAATGTAAGACCCTCTCCTATCCCCAGAGCTCAGATAATAATATCTAATATAGGGACAGGATTTATAAATAATCTTCTGGTCTCCTGAACAAGGAAGGGGTGCATGTTTCTTAAATTAATCACCTAAGAATCATACAATAACCACAGCTTTTCTTTTTTCATCTTTGACATGTACCATTTCCTTCGATTCAGTTACTGAGCTTATCTGTATCTTTGATAGCAGTCATCATCACAATTAGCTATATTTACTCTTAGATCCAGTTAAACCCTCAGCAATACTGTCCAATTTAAGTTCTTTTTTCCTACTTAGAGGAAAAGAGGCTAATAAGAATTGTCATTGTTATAATCTATTATCATAGACTATAATTGCTATAATCATTGTAACCTATTTAAGGGTAGAATGATATGATCACAAAATAAATTTGCAGGAAGTTTTAAAAGTTAGATGATTTTTAAAAGGAATTTTAATATGGATATTTAAAAATGTAAATCCTGAGAATAAGGGCCAAAACTCAATCACACCAAGGTGTGAGAGCCAATTGTGAATCTGTCCAAAATAAAAAAAAATTAAAAAAAATTGCTACAAGTTCCAAAGAACCTCTTATCAAGACTACACAGTAAGTTCTCACCTTGAGGCATCCCTGTGGCAATGATCAATTTTTTTAAACCATCCACAAACTATCAAAATGATAGATAGAAAGCCAAGTTCAAAACTCAGATAACCATGTCACGGGCAAGAAATGACCATGAAGATGAATGGATAAAGAAGATGTGGTGTGTATATATATGTATATGCATATGTATATGCATATGTATATATATATACATAAATACAATGGAATATTACTTAGTCATAAAAAAGAATGAAATAATGCCATTGGCAGCAACATGGATGGACCTAGAGATTATCATACTAAGTGAAGTAAATCAAACACAGAAAGCCAAATATCATATGATATCACTTACATATGAAATCTATAAAAATGATACAAATGAACTTATTTACAAAACAGAAACAGACTCACAGACATAGAAAACAAAATTATGGTTACCAAAGGGGAAGGGTGGAGTGATAAATTAGCAATTTGGGGTTAAAAGATACAGACTATTATATATAAAATAGATAAACAAGGACCTACTGTATAGCACAGAGAACTATACTCAATATTTTGTAATAACCTATATGGGGAAAGAATCTGCAAAAGAATATATATATGTATAACTGAATCATTCTGCTGTACACCTGAAACTAACACAACATTGTAAGTCAACTATACTTCAATTAAAAAAATAAATAAAAAAAAAGAAAGAAATGACTGTGAAATAAGCTAGGGGCAGGGTAGAAGCCAGAGACCTGAGGCAGAAGCAAGGGGAGTTTCACTCCTGCAGAGTAATGGGAAAGAGAACCCCCGAGGCTGGAACTGTGGCTTGAGGAAGGACTACCCAGAAGAAAACTGCTAACGGATGACCTAAGACAACAGCATGACTGGATGCTGCCATGACAGGGAGGCAGGAGAACACAAACACAGCCTTGGCAGCTCAACAGAGCTACCCACTGGCTCAGCTTAACATCTATTCCACTGCAGGACAGATGATCTGAAGTTACATTACCTATTTCATCAAATCTACGATGACATCAATTGTAAGGCATAATATTATTTTACATACTACTAAGAAAAAAATGCTGCCAACTAAATCATGATTCACCATGAATTATAGATGCATCCCAATCTGAAAGATTTTAAAACGTGAAAACAATGTGAGCTTTGAAACTAATGAAATATACTCTATGACTGGGTTCTAGACCTCATGCTGGAGGAGCCAAGAAGAGAGGGCTGGTCCTCAGTGAGAAGAGACAACTTTTTAGAAAATGCAAGGTTAGGTATAAGGGTTTCATACAAAGGGCAACAGAGGAAAATAAAACAATGAAGAAAGAGGAGGAGGGGGACGGGGAAGAGGGGGAAGAGAGGAAACAGCAGTAGCAGCAGCCATTGCCACCGCCTACTCAAAGTGAGCCTACAGGGCTTCCCTGGTGGCGCAGTGGTTGAGAGTCCGCCTGCCGATGCAGGGGACGCAGGTTCGTGCCCCGGTCCGGGAGGATCCCACATGCCACGGAGCGGCTGGGCCCGTGAGCCATGGCCGCTGAGCCTGCGCGTCCGGAGCCTGTGCTCCGCAACGGGAAAGGCCACAACAGTAAGAGGCCCATGTACCGCAAAAAAAAAAAAAAAAAAAGTGAGCCTACAAATCAAAAATCCCAAAATATATACAGAATTTTAATGTTTAGAAAGGTGAGCAACAAAATCAATAAGTAAAATAATTTTCTGGAAAATTCTAGTAGACTTAGAAATATGTATGTTTGAGAGCTTTAAAGAGATACAGGAAAATAGTTTTCATTTAAAATATGAACAAATTAAAAAAAAACTATGAACAAATTATAATACAGAAAGAGACAAAAAAAAAAAAAAAGGAAAACTGATATGAAAAATACCAAAAGAACAAGTAAGAAATTTTGGAACATCTTTTGAAAAATTTTTAGACAGCATCAAGTCTAGACTAAAGTAAGTTGAGAAATTTTTTTTTTTTTAGTAAGCTGGTAAATAGTGGTGGGGAACTTCCCTAGAACAGAGCAAAGAGAAAGAGAAACAGAGGAATACATGTATATGAGAGAACACACATGTCACGAAAGACAAATTGAAAGTCTGCACTAAGGCTAGAATAAGGGTTCCAGGCAAGGAAAGTGGAGGTAATGGTGAAAAACAATATTTAAAGAGAGTATGGTGAAGAATGTTCCACAATTGAGGATGTGATTCCTCAGATGAAAACACCTTTGGGCACAAAGCAAAAAATGAGTCCACACCTAGACACACTATAGTGAAATCACAAACACTAGAGAGTGAAAGAAAGTTGTGAAGCTTAAAAGTTACCATAAAGTCTTACAGAAGATTTCTAATCAGCAGGCAACGGAAGAGTAATACCTTCAAAATGCTCAGGGAAAAACACTGTTGACCTAAAAATTTACACCCATGTAAACTACCATCCAAGATTCAATGCAAAGTAAAGACATTTTTGACATCAAACAACTAACACAATGTATCACCCACAGACCCCCACAATCTCTCATAAAAGGATGTCCATCAACTGAAGGAAAGGCATGGGATACCGGAAGCAATAATCAATCAGTCTAGATACTGATTTTTTTTTTTTTTTTGTGGTATGCAGGGGCCCTCTCACTGTTGTGGCCTCTCCCGTTGCAGAGCACAGGCTCCAGACGCGCAGGCTCAGCGGCCATGGCTCACGGGCCCAGCCGCTCCGCGGCATGTGGGATCTTCCTGGACCGGGGCACGAACCCGTGTCCCCTGCATCGGCAGGCGGACTCTCAACCACTGCGCCACCAGGGAAGCCCCTAGATACTGATTTTTATAAAAGAAACACCCACATACATTTCCACAAAAACTTAACCTCTGATTGAAAAAAATAAATATCGATAACCAATTTATTTTGTATTAAGAAAACATTGTGGAAGTTCCTCAATGTTTCAATAAAATGTACTAAGTTATGGTGGAATATGCAGAAAGGACAGAAATATTGAATGACCATAGAATTTGTTAGAAAATTTGAGAATGAAATATGTGTGGAAGACACTATAGATGGTCTGACCTCAAACCCCATTCTCAGTTTCTCTCTAGCCTCCTTCCAGTTATGGGAGGCTCATGGCACACCAGAGGCTGATGCCCAAAGTGCAGCAGGCAGCTCACAGCCATGAAGCAGCAAGAATGAGGAAAAGCCCATGAGTGGGATGTGCTGATGATGATAGACCAGAGTTATGGATGATGGACCAGAGCTGGGTCCCTGATGGCAAGTCCACCTCCAAGTTGTTCGCTGTGTAAGAAAAATAACGCCTGCTTGTTTGTGCTTATATAATTGGTTTTCTCTTACTTGTAGCTGGATATTATTTTAACTAGATAATGAAAAGAATTTAGAATAAGTTCTATAAGAACGGAATTACTGTATATTTATTCCAAACCACAAGAGAGACTTCAAGTGGGAAGGAAACATAAAAAGTTTTGATTAATTCAGCAGAAGGCAGGAAAGGGGAAGATACACAGAAAATAAATGGTAAGCAAAATATACTGTAGTTGAAATACATCTAAATATATCAATATTTTCAATAAATGTAACCAATGCAGAGGTACAGATTATTACACTGAGCAAACAAAACAAACCAACCAGACATTGATGCTTACAAAAAAGAAGATGCAAAGAAAGAGCTGGAAAAGCAAATGTCTGGCATTTAACCCAAATAAAAACTGGTTAAAAAAAAATACCAAATAAAATATTATCTTAGGAAAAAACCATCAATATCACTAAAGATGAATACTTGATAATAAAAACTGAAAAAATATGTGAGGATAATAGAAAATCATGAATTTGTTTATACTTAACAGCAGCTTCAAAATGTATAAAACAAAAATTGACAAAATTATAAGGAGAAAATGACAAGTCTATTAACCACAGTGAGAGATACTATCAGAAGCTGAGGAATCAGGCAGAATACTTGAGCAATAAAATTAATAAACTTGATCTGCTATTTAAATAGAATCCTGCATTTAATAAATGCAGAATGTGAATTCTTTTCAATTACACATGGAACATTTACAAAAACTGACCAAGTGCCAGGTCAAAAAGGAAATCTCAAATTTCCAACAAATTTCTATCGTTCAGACTATATCCTCTAACCCATAATGTACGCAAATTAGAAAATGACAACAGAAAATGTTCTTTAAAAGTAGTTATTTGCAAAATTTAAGATGTAATCCTAAATAAACCAGAAATTTAAAAAGAAATAACAACGAAAATCACAAAATATTTAGAAATTAACAACAATGAAAGTACTACATATCAAAATGTATAATAGGCAGTTAAAGTGATACAGAGATGTAATTTTACAGCCGTTTTTGAATTTTCTAAAACACAAGAAGGAATTAAAATAAATTCAATTTAAAACAGAACAAACCTAAGAAAGGGGGCAACAGGAGATGGGGGAAAAAGTGAGAAAGAGATAAAGTAGAAATTAAACAGAAGTGGCTTCCCTGGTGGCGCAGTGGTTGAGAATCCACCTGACAATGCAGGGGACAGGGGTTTGAGCCCTGGTCTGGGAAGATACACATGCCGCGGAGCAACTAAGCCCATGCACCACAACTATTGAGCCTGCGCTCTATAACCCGTGAGCCACAACCACTGAGCCCGCATGCTGCAACTACTGAAGCCCGTGCGCCTAGAGCCCATGCTCTGCAACAAGAGCAGCCATCGCAATGAGAAGGCCACGCACAACAATGAAGAGTAGCCCTGCTCGCCGCAATTAGAGAAAGCCCGCACACAGCAACAAAGACCCAATGCAGCCAAAAAATAAACAAATAAATTTAAAAGAAAAAATAATTAAATAAAAAATAGCAAATATTAACAAAACCAAATTCTGGTTCACTAGTAAAACTAAGCAGGCAAACTTCTTGCACAAATAAATAATATTGGATAAAAAGGATGACATAATCTTAAGAGTAGGGTTTTTTAAAAAATAAAAAGAGAAAACTATAACAGCTCTGTATCAATATATCTGAAAACATGGATGAAATGGCTGTTTCTCTAACAAATATTAATTACTAAAACAAACCTAAAAGAAATATTAAAATGTGTACAAATCAGTAAGTATTAAAGAAAATGAACCAATTATAAAAAGGCTATATTCCCATTCTCCACCCCAAAAACTCAGGTCCAGGCAGTTTCAGAAGAGAGTTTTACCAAGTCTTCAAGAAATAGATAATCTCAATTTTATGCAAATTATAATAAATATTTTTCTAAAACGTGATCTACTCAATTCACTTAGTGAGATTAGTAAAAAAAAAAGTCAAAAAAAAAGAAAAAGAAAATTAAAGATAAAGCTCATTTATTAAAATAGTTTCAGTGATCCTAAAGTATAATACTGGCAAATCAAAGCAGAGTTTGTCCCAGGAATAATAATATTGACAAAATCAGAACATATATGCTATATACATATACTATACTGTATACTATATACCTATATACATATACTAATATAATATACCATATAAAAAGATTCAAGGAAAAAATATTCAATAAATGCTTTTTTTTTAAAATGTTCAATAAAATTCTAACACTGATTCCTGACACAATGTGGTCACAAACCAAACCCGTAGGAAACTTGTTTTATAAGAAAAGCAGTATCTATCTAAGCCTAAAGCAAGCACTGTTCTTAATAGTGAGACTTTAAAATTCTTTCCATTAAAATCAGGCACAAGACAAGTATACACTACATTTTCACTGTACTCGGGGCCCTACCCAACGCAATGATTTAAGAAATAGAAAAGGGACATATAAGAAGTGAATGAGGGTTTCCCTGGTGGCGCAGTGGTTGGGAGTCTGCCTGCCGGTGCAGGGGACGCGGGTTCGTGCCCCGGTCCAGGAGGATCCCACATGCCGCGGAGCGGCTGGGCCCGTGAGCCATGGCTGCTGGGCCTGCGCGTCCGGAGCCTGTGGTCCGCAACGGGAGAGGCCACAACAGTGAGTGGCCCACATACCGAAAAAAAAAAAAAAAAAAAAAAGACAAAACTGACCTTATTTGTGGATAATGACTGTTTACATGAAAATATTACAAGAATCTTACAGACACTATTAAATATAAAACTATCTTAAATAAACTACTAAAATAAGAGAGTTCAGTACATTTGGTGGTTTCAACATCAATCTATAAAAGTAAATAATTCTCCTAAACCCTGTGATAATCTATTTCAAAACATAAGAGAATAAAAGATTCTATTTACAGTAGCAACAAAAACAAAATGCCTAGAAATAAACCTAATAAAGATCCTGCTTAAGGCCTTTAAGGGCTTTGTTCAAAGACTGAGAGTTATAAAGATAACTGATAACTGCTCTCCAGCTGATTTATAAACTCAACATCACTTGAATCAAAATCCCAAAATTTTAAGGAAGATCAAAGGTCCCAGAGTAGCCAAGACAATTTTGAAAATGAAAAAGGTAGAAGGATGTGTTCTGCCAGAAGACTTACAATACTACAGCAATCAAAACAGTTGGCATTGGCAAAGGAAGAGACAAACGATAAAGACATAGGTCAAAAATACATCTGTGTTTATTTGGAATCATACTATATGACAAAAGAGCATTACAGATTTGTGAGAAAAGGATAAGTTGGTCTGGGATGACTGGTTATCCACTAGGAATAATATAAAAGTAGATACCTACCAGATGCCACTAAATACCAGGTGGATTAAAGACATAAATACAAAAACCAAAACCCTGAAATTTTTGAAAAACACATTTGGGTTGGTGTCTGGTCAGGCAACTCTAAGTGGCTGTTCCCTTGCTCTCTGTACAGCCCCCCTGCTCAACCAGTGCCAGCTACACCTAAACCCTGCTCACTATACTAACCTTCCTACATACTTGCCCCAGGCCCCAACTAGTGAGCGTTCTTATCAAAGGGGCCATGACGGGTGAGCCCCTCTGCTAGTTTCCCTGGTGATCCAACACCCCGCCACACACCCATGAAGACTGCCGCCATGTCCTGTCAACCATCTGCACGCACACGGTGGGGTGTCACTCTAGGACTCTGCTTCAGACACGTAAGCTCCCCCCTATCCATTAAACCACTGATGTCTCTGTTGCTGCCTCTGGGCTCTTTCTTTGGTCTTGAAGCTGGGTAAGTACAGGCCTTGCAGGCCAACAGTTGGAAAGAAAGATATTGCTCTAAGAAATGCACCCAGGGGTGGAAAAATCAGTCTAAAAATTTGCACAAACCATAAAAAGAAAAAGAAAACCATAAAAAGAAAAATCAGTCTAAAAAATTGCACAAACCAAACAATTGCACAAACCATAAATCTGGCTGTATTAGAATTAAAAAGGTCTGTTCAACCAGACACCAGAGACAAAAAGCCAAGTCACAGATTAGTATCTATAACACATATAAATGACAAAAGATCAGTATATAAAGATTATATTAAAAGATAAATACAAACAATCCTGCAGAAAAATGAGTAAAGGATATAAACTAGCTATCTACACAAGAAATAAAAACAAACCGTGAGATATTACTTCACACCCGTAAGATTCGTAAAAGTAAAATTTCTGGCAATACCAAGAATCCCACTGCTGATGGGAGGGAAAACTCACACTTGGGTGTGGAGAGCAATTTGCAGAGTCTAGTGAAGGATGAGCATTCCTCTGCAGCCCAGCAATTCCGCCCCTGGGTGCACTTCTTAGAGCAATTAGCACCTGTGTACAGTCCCCCCATCCCCACCAAACACACAAGGATGTTTATCGCAAACTCTTAGGAATAGCACAAAATTGGGAAAAACTGAAATGTTCAATGGAGAAATGAGTAAGTAAATGGCATATAGTTAAGGAAGAGAAAAATACAGAGTAGATCCAACGCTACAGGTCATGTCCCAACATGGCTGGATCACCAAAATAAGAACGAATGGTAGAACCAACTGCATGAAGCTACACACAGCAGGACACCATTGATATTAAGTCTGAAAACGTGCAAATCCATCATACTATATGTTGTTTGTGGACACATTCACTTGTAAAAAAGGCATAAAAACATATATAGAAATAAATACCAATTCCAGAATGTTATTATTTCTGTGTGAGTGAAAAGTTACAGGTTAAGAAGAGGTACACAGGGGAATTCAAAAGTGTCTAAGTTATTTTTTACCTGATGATACTCACACTGTACTAGCTATTACACTGGATGACAAGTTTACGGATTTTTGTTAAATTAGTGCTTCATCATTTACACATACAGGCATACCTTGGAGATCCTGTGGGTTTGGTTCCAGACGACCTCAATAAAATGAGTCACATGAATTTTTTGGTTTCCCAGAGCATGTAAAAGGTATGTTTACACTATACTGTAGTCAATAAAGTGTGCAATAGCATTGTCTAAAAAACAATGTACATACCTTAATTGAAAAACACTAACCATCATCCGAGTCTTCAGTAAGTTGTAATCTTTTTGCAGCAGTAGCATCAAAGATCACTGATCACCATAACAAATATAATAATAATGAAAAGTTTGAAATACTGTGAAAATTACCAAAATGTGACACAGAAATATGAAGTGAGCAAACGCTGTTAGAAAAAGGGCACCTACAGACTTGCCCAACACATGATTGCCACAAACCTTCAATTTGTAAAAAACGTAGTATCTGCAAAGTGCAATAAAATAAAGTATGGCTGTATTCTTTTGTGTGTATCAAATGATCACATAATACAAAAGTTTAAAGATTCAATAGAAGAAACTACCTATGAATGAAACTGAGAAAAAAATAAACCTTCAGATCTAAAAGATACATCAAGTTTTGGGGAAAACTGATACAGCATCACTGCTTAAAAGCTGTTTAGGTTACAGAACTCAGGAATTCTTCAGCGGTACACTCAGAAAAATTCAGTCCCAAGGGTTTCTCCACATCATCAGTTATTGGAGAAGACAATGGTACGAAGTCCAAAAGCTCTGAGGGAAAGAAAGTTAAACACAAGAACATACACCCATCTAAGTCGCTGGGCCAGAATGCACCCAACAGGAAGGCATATGTCAAAAAGAAAAAAAACAAAAACCCTCGGGGAAGATAGTATCCAGGAACCCTACTTGAAGACTCTTTAGCATTAAGAACCCTAGCCCACTGAGAGGTAAACTGAGGAGAAGGCACTAGTGTTAAGCATGAAACCCCTTTACACAAAGCACCAAGAACAATGTCGTAAGGATTACGGGGATAAACATGAACAATCTTAGCTGCATAAAGTAATAATATAAAAATAGGGAAGCTGAGGGAGAAATAGGGGGAAATGAAAAAGTATTAATTCCTTCATTATCTGAAAAAGAAGGTGGCAGATACTGTCTATGTTTGGCAAAATGTTATGAAATATTTGAATTGGAGAATGAGGACAAAGGTGTCCCTTCTGTCATTGTTCATTTTATTAAATGTTTCAAATACAAATAAACTGTTTTTAAGAAGCCATTAAATCTACAAATGACTAAGGCAAGAAGACAGTAATCAAGTACCAGAGTTTGTAACAGTTTGCTTTATTAAGAAGTGGAGCCAACTGAGAGCCATGTGACGAAACCGTTCTCTTTCACTCGCTTCCCACTGCACCATCCTGCATGGGAAAGAGAGGGGTGGAATTACAAGTAGCTTGCTTGGAATTCTGCACAACCCTGGGTACACCCCTCTGAGTGTGTGAGGCATGTGAAAGCCATCTGTGTGGCAGCAGAAAGCAACAAGTTGAGAACCACTGAATCAGAGCATTCAAATCAAATAATGAATGCAAACTGGACTCTTACCAGGAGAAGCTATGTTCACAGGGAGAAGGGAAATTGACAGAGACACTTTAAAATAAACGACCGAACAGCAATAAAAAAAAATAATCTAAGTCACTACTTGGTCAATAATGTTAAACTGCAGAAAACCCATCAAATCTTTTCAACCTCCGTTAACTAGTAGCAACACTGATCGGTTGGGGTCTCAAGTCCTTTCTTTTTTTCTGGGTCCTTTGGAAAAGGCACAAAGGAAGAAATAAAATGCCAAAACACTAGGTTGCCAGGAAAAAAGGCACTGGAAATAAAGAGCTGAAAAATTCACAAAATGAGTGACTGGTCACAACAATGTGATGTCAGAAGAATCTTTGAGAATGTGAATCTTAACCTAAAAACGGCAGGTTTATTTATTTTTAATCCACATTTGACACCATAAGAAGAAAATGTTACAGGAAACCACATGGACAACTTAGCTGAACATCTCCTTTGCTACCACTGCTCTGTTGAAGCCAGAGCAGAGGCTTAGAATCAGCATGAAGAGAAAGCCGAAGAGAGAGCCAGGCACAGATTCAGAAGTGGAATATTTTAATTATTATATTTTATTCAGTATCAAAATGAAATTATAAATAGTCATAAATAATTTGTGCATAGAACTTTACAAATAGTTTTAATCTTTTAAAAAAGAAAGTTTCATTACTTTAAATATTAAAAATAACTCATTTTAAAACACAAGTTTTTAGGTTCACATGGCAGAGTTGTTTCCTGAGGCCTCTCAGGTGATAATATTTTTCTAAGGTGTGTCATTCTTTATAACCCATACAGGTGATTCATTGGAGCCTCTTTAGAATATATACTAACACTAAGGACATTTTTAGGCCCTTCCCTGTGTTTTAACCTATGAAAGATAAATAGGTGGAGTAGAATTAAATGAAGAAGAAAATTTAAATCAGACTGGATTTCCAAGAGTGAGACATAATGCATGAAAAACACGGCATGCATGTGTTAAAATACTTCAGAAGACAGCACAGTAATTCTTGAAGAACCAGATAAGCTTCATTAAACATGTGAATAAAATCATTACCTTTAATTTGCTGAATATAGTGAAACTGTCCTTATTAACCATGTCTCTATCCCTTTCACTAAGGAGTACAAAGAAAATAGAGCCATTAAGGCCCATCCAGCCATACCTCACCAGGACTACTCCCATTCTCTTTTAAAACTCTCTCCCTAGGCCTAACCTGACCCCTTGGTCTTTCTGTCCCGGCAGACTGAGGACAGGGAATATTCTAGCAGAGGAAGAAGATATAAAAGGGTTCTGAGGAAAATAGGAAGACCATGAGAGAGCCTCAGACAGGAGGGCAAGTGGTATCAACCATTTATTTCATTTATCGTGTCCTTTCTATACTTTGAACCTAATACACAATGATCTTTTTTTTTTTTAGAATAGGAAGATAATTTTATATTACTTATCTTTCCTTAAAAAGTTTAAGGCACATTTTTAAAAAATTATCCACTGTAATATAGGGACTAAGGAAAAGAAAGAGAAAAAAAAAATCTAAGGAGAAGGTCCAAAGCTAACATTATTTCAAACATATCTTGTAGGTTTTGGCTGCCGACTATATCAGGAAAGATATTTATTGGTGAAGAGGCGGGTGACTGTTTCCTCACTGTTTCCCTCTAGGACAGCACCAAATACAATGTCTTGATTTTGCTGCATCAGTGGACCCAACTGCAACCTATTGACAAGTCAAGAAAGAAGACCTTCACTTACAGCAAAGTTTGGTGTGAAGAACACCCCGCAGTGCAGACGGTACTGCTTGCACTACTGTTTACTGAGGTGAGGCATTTAGCAAATAAAGGACTGGCCAGCATCTATGTGGTAGGTTCCTTTGGGAAAACTAGAATAAGCCTGTGGGTGTCTAAAAGAAGTCAATCCTCAAATCTAAGGAAGAAAAGTTAATGAACTGACATTCAACATATGCTAACCCCCAGCCAGTCAACAATAGTTAAATGCTTTTAAGTGGTATGTTCTTTGGTTATATATTCTATACAGACTAGACATGCTGTCATTTGTCTAGCGTGTTAACTTGGAAGGGACAGCCTTACCCAATATCTCGCTTAAAGGGAAGTATCACCAATGACTCCTGAATGAAAAGAACAAAACTGGGAACTGAAAAAACTACATATTCTTTGCATATTTTAGCTACATTAGGAAACACAACAACAGAAATTGAGTGCACTTTTTGAAGAACTAATCACCAAGTGTCAGAGCAGGAAGGTCCTGAGATCATGTACTCCTGGGCTGTTATTTCATAAATGAGGAAGCAGAAGTCCAGGACATTGAGAGGCTTACTCACAGTTCTGTGCCTTCTAGGGGATCAGGGCTGTATTCGTTTCCTGGGGCTGCCGTAGCAAAGCACCAAAAACTGGGTGGCTTAAAACAACAGGAAGGTATTGTCTCACAGTTCTTGCCCTAGAAGTCTGAAATGAAGGTGTCGTAGGGTGGGTTCCTCTGCGGGGGCTGTGATGAGAAGCTGTTCCAGGCCTCACTCCAGGCTTCTGGTGGCTGCAGGCTTTCCTGGGCTTGCAGACGGTGTTCTCCCAGTGTCTTCACATGGCCTTCCCTCTGCATGTGACTGCGTCCAAATTTCCCCTTCTTATAAAAGCACCAGTAATATACAGGATTAGGGCCCACCTTCCTGACATCATTTAAACTTGATTACCTCTTTACTGACCCTGTTTCCAGGGCTTAAAACTTCAACATATCTTTTTTGGGGGGGACACAATTCAACTCATAACAAGGACTAAGAGGGAACTCAGCTCACGAGCTGAGCTGAACCCCAGTCTTCCAATTCCAGGCCAGCAGCCTTTCTTACTTCCTTATTCACAAGATTCTCTCTGCTACTAGCACAGGCTGTGGGGTCCAAAGATGACAGGCGCTACTTACAGGGTCACCCACAATATGCTGATATTTTGCAAAACCCTATGAAACCTTCAAAACCAGCAAAGAGAAAACATCTTCCCATTTGGTCACTCAATGTTCACCATATATTTTAACTTCCTCCCTCACAAAGATGCCTGAAATATTTCTGCAGCTGGCTGGCTCTCATCTCTAAAATGTCTACTGCTCAGAGGAGATGAGTGTGTGCAACATGCCTACGCAAGAAGACAAGCTAAATCCACTCTCCCATTTTGTCCAAGACCACCCTTCTCACACATCTCAGCCTGCCCAGAGCAGGAAAGTCGTGTAGACCTCCTTTGGTGAGAAGAAACCTTGAGAGCCTTGGATTTCCAATAGGACTCAGTTTCTTTCTGCCACCCAAGTTATCCAGTGATGAGTGGCTGGCTAACCCAGTAGGGTCAGAGGCCAGGAGGCCAGGCTCACCCTTCAGCCTGGTGCCTGGTGGTGGCATTTCATAGCAGCCTCTGTTCAAACTATTCAATCATCACTCACCCTGCTGCCTAAGTATTCTTGAGTCTGAAGATAACTGTCATATTGTCTCACTATTTTCCATTATAAATTAATGACATCTGTAACACTGAGTCATAAAAAAGTCTATCCAAAGAACTGTATTAAAAATTGCATGGAACTGATTTCCCTAAGTGGTCTCCTGACAAACACACACCCGCCCTTCTCCATTAAGGCCTTTAGAATCCTGATCTACAGCTGGCCTTGGAAAATTTGGAATTATGTTTTACTGCACAAGATCTAACAAGTTATTACAGTTCCCAAAAATGTCTGAGTAAATAAGAGCAGAGCAGGATTAGACTGGATGCCGGGTTTCCTTCTTGCTGTTGTTTTTGTTTTTAACCCACAAAGAGCTACTGCCTTGAGGAATAAATAGTTTTCTACAGTACAGGACAGAGAGTCCCAGAGCTGGAAGGGCACGGGGGCTGCTCTAATCTAAAAATTCTGTTTACTAAGTAGGAACTAAGGCCCAGGCTAAGTGGATCAAAATCAATGATCAAGTGAACTAAATCAACACTTAATTGTACCCTTCGTTTGATAATTCAAAAGAAACAAGGTTTGAGTATAGAGATTCAGGCATTACTTTGTTCCAATAGGAGAAATATTTTTCAGACTAGGATCTTTTCAAAGGGCAATTTTTAAACCTTCCAAGAAATGCTAGGTTTGAATGCTTAGTGTAACTAACTTGATTCTAAGCAATACTTAAAGGACTATTATGTTAGAGTTTAACATTTTGTAAATAGGGACATAGAGCTGCCCTGGTTACATTGTCTGCCTGATCATTTACCCCAGGAAAGATGTTACAATACTGAGTTATTTTATAACACCTGATTGCCCTTTCCTACCAACATTCTATCAGCAAATTCATCCAAGCCTATACCTGAAATGCTCATGTCCATAAACATCAGCCCTCGGTCTCATTTCTCCTCTGCATGTAGGGATCAAAAATGTTACCAGGACGTTGTAAGGATTAAAAGAAGACTTGGGAAGGCATCTGGCTCACACAAGGGCCACACCTCTCTCCTTCCTGGCTCCCAAGCAGAAAGCAGCACCCGCCCCCTCTCCAACCCCAGCAGCACCACACTGCTGCCTTTCTAATGGGCTAAACCACCTGTGCATGCAATCACTCCATGTGAACCCTCCACGGAGCACCTGGCGTCCTGCATATGGCACACCCTCAGTGAATTTCTGCCGAAATGTTTCAGATAAGACATTTTTATTCTTATTTGCAAGACAGTGTTAGAATTCCTATCTGATAAAATTAAAAAAACAAAAGTGAAGAGTTGATTATTTTGCTCAAGCTGCGGGGGGGGGGGGGGGGGGGGGAAGAAAATGCAACAACCAAGTACACAAATCTTCTTAAATATATAAGCATCTTGCATATAAGAGATATTAAAACCAGCCAAATTACCCGGTTGGTCAATCAATAACTGTTAACAGTGAGTTTCTAAGTTTTAATCTAAACACTTCTTGGCTTAAGAACCCAGCAATTCCCTTACGCCCAACAAAACAAACCCAATCTCTCTTCAGGGCTTTAAAGCCCCTGGGCAGTCACAGCCACTCTGTCCATCCAACTCAATTTTCCAGTTCTGCCCTCTACAACCAGAGTCAATTCTTTCTTTTCAAGGTCTCCCACAAAAGTCATCTTCATTTCTACCCTGGAGCCTGTCTGTGTGCAGCATTCAAATATATTCTTTGTCAGGTGTACACACCTGGGTACCACTAACTGCACAGGCTTTTCTGAGCAGTCCTACCATCATCCTCCTCTTCCTCAGGCCCTATGTGGATACTTGGGAATGATATGGGGCCGTTTCATACGTGCTTGGCTTAGTCTCCTAACTAGAATATACTTTTCTGGAGGATAAGGACTACATCCTAGTTACTCTTTCATTTACTAATGCATTCAATATTCACGGAGCACCTGTAATATACAAAGAGTCGCAGATATAAAAAGGAATTCGTAAGACACAGCCCTTCCCCTAAGAAACTCACAATTTCAGTACATCTCAAAGTAACACGCACACAGGAGTCTTTGCCCATCTGTTTACTGGAAGGCTGACTGATGGGAAGCTTGCCATATTTCCTTGTGTATCTTCCTAATTGATCACCAGAGTAAGGAGCCCCCAGTAAATACTCCTTAGCTATGTTAATGATGCTCCTGCTGAAGGAAGTGGGGGTTATCTTTTAATTCCTTCAGCCACACTATATCTATCTTTGTAATCTAAAGACCATCAAGATTTGGCTCTAGGGCTTCCCTGGTGGCGCAGTGGTTGAGAGTCTGCCTGCCGATGCAGGGGATGCGGGTTCGTGCCCCGGTCCGGGAGGATCCCACATGCCGCGGAGCGGCTAGGCCCGTGAGCCATGGCTGCTGAGCCTGTGCATCCGGAGCCCGTGCTCCGCAACAGGAGAGGCCACAACAGTGAGAGGCCCGTGTACCGCAAAAAATAAAAAAAAAAAGATTTGGCTCTACTAGACTCTATGTTTTACTATTAGAATTAAATAAATAAAAGGCTATCTCATCTCAGAATCCTTTTAGGAAAGCATTACTTTTCTTTTTTCCTTTTCCCTAGTGGTTTCTTTCACAGTCAGAAAGTAATTAAAATCTAATTTGCATTTTCAGGTAGGACTTCTTCATTTACATATCATCCAATCCATAGTAGCAATAGCATGTTTAATTTGCATATCTTAAAATTTACCTGTTTTAAGTTTCCCCTTTGATGAGTTTCACTGAATTTATAGAGTTGTGCAACTGTCATCATAATTTAGAGTAATTCTATCACCCTGCCAAAGTTCCCCAGCTCATTTACTTACTCCAGCAAATATACTTTTCTTTCCTTCTATGAAGTATGGGAAATGACCATTTGGGAAGCAAAAGTTAACAGGACATCCCAGGAGACGAGGATCCAGCCCTGCCCAACCCCTCCCCATCCAAGGGTGAACTCTAACACAGGATCATTAACACAACCTCAGAAAAGAGTAGGAATCCAGGTATTCTGGTGTTTAAACTCCTCACCTCAACTGTTTCCTTCCTCCAGAGACCATTCTTATGAGCTACATGAAAGCAGACTGGCCAAAATACCTAGTTCTCAAACTATAGCTTGAAGGGAAATCAAAGTGGCTTCAGTTACAAAGGGGAGAATACAAAATAGTCACTCACACCACAATGAAGCAAACAGAATGTCTGAGCACAGCCACCCAAGTCCAAGGTTGAAATAAATGGCATGGCTTTAAGTGTGTTTCCATCAAAAACACAATATAAAAGGAGAACAAAAGGTACATGGCCAACCTAAAAGAAAACACAATGTGATTGCAGCAACATGGAGGGACCTAGAGATTGTCATACTGGGTGAAGTAAGTCAGAAAGAGAACGACAAATATCGTATGATATCACTTATATGTGGAATCTAAAAAAATGGTACAAACGAACTTATCTACAAAACAGAAATAGAGTCACAGATGTAGAAAACAATCTCATGGTTACCAGGGGGAAAAGAGGGAGGGAGGGATAAACTGGGAGATTGGGATTGACATATACACACTACTATATATAAAACAGATAACTAATAAGGACCTACTGTATAGTACAGGGAACTCTACTCAATACTCTGTAATGACTAAGAGCAAAGAGAGAATGGACTTGAGGATATGCGGAGGGGGAAGGGTAAGCTGTGACAAAGGGAGAGAGAGGCATGGACATATATACACTACCAAACGTAAGGTAGATAGCTAGTGGGAAGCAGCCGCATAGCACAGGGAGATCAGCTCGGTGCTTTGTGACAGCCTGGAGGGGTGGGATAGGGAGGGTGGGAGGGAGGGAGACGCAAGAGGGAAGAGATATGGGAACATGTGTATATGTATGGCTGATTCGCTTTGTTATGGAGCAGAAACTAACACACCATTGTAAAGCAATTATACTCCAATAAAGATGTAAAAAAAAAAAAAGAGCAAAGAATCTAAAAAACAATGGATATATGTATATAATTGAATCACTTTGCTGTATACCTGAAACTAACACAATATTGTAAATCAATTATACTCCAATAAAAATTGAAAAAAAAAACCCACAATGTGAGAAATAGGAGTTAGGAGTTAAACTCATTAACTCAAGAGCCCAAAGACAGATACAATATAATAAAAAATGAAAAAGAGGGTATGGTAGGCCGCATCTAAGATGACCTCCTATGATCCTCACCTCTTGGTTTTCATGCTCCTGTACAATATGATCCCCTCCCCTGGAGTGTGGGCTAGGCTTAACGATTTGCTTCTAGCAAACAGAATGTGGCAGAGGTGATGATGTGATGTCACTTTGAGGTAAGGTCTCAAAGTCTGTGGCTTCCATCTTGGGCACCCTCTCTTGCTCTCTCTGAGGAAAGCCAGCTGCCATGTTGTGAGTGGCCTTATGGAGAAGCCCATGTGTTGAGAAACAGATGTCTCTAATCAACAGCCAGTAAGTACCAGAGACCCCCTGCCAATATCACATGAGGGAACCTAGAAGTAAATCCTCCACCAATTGAGCCTTGAGAACACTGTTGCCCCAGCTGACATCTTGACTGAATCCTTGTGAGAGATCCTGAGGAAGAGTCACCCAGCTAAGCTATGCCTATATTCCTGTTCCACAGAAACCATGAGCCAGCAAATGTTTGCTGTTGTTTTAATCTCTAAATTTGGGGGTAATTTGGTGAACATTAATAGATAATTAACATGGGGAAAGTAAGAAAACAAATTGAGAATAAAAATCAGTATCATTATGGAATTAATAAATAAGTGAAAGTAATATCATCAAGAAATTGACAACCCTGAAAATTGATTTACTGACAGTAAAAAGGTTTGGATAATCATGGTGATATGGTTTGTTATTATTATTTTTTTATTTAAGTGTAGTTAATTTACAATGTTGTGTTAGTTTCCAGTATACGGCAAAGTGATTCAGCTAAATATATATATTATTTTTCACATTCCTTTCCATTACAGCTTATTACAAGACATTGAATATAGTTCCCTGTGCTATACAGTTAAGACCTTGTTGTTTATGGTGACACGGTTTGGATAGTCAGAATGAAAAATAAAAGAAACAAGGAAATTAAAACAATTAGAGAAAAGCTAATAAAAATGGAAAGCAAATAAAAATAACTTAATAGGAAGACATATCCTTGAAGAAGACAACTTAAGAACTGGAATAGACGAGGGATCACAAGATATGAGACAATGTAAGGATCTCTCTGGAATGAAGAATGAACAAACTTTGCAAATCAAAAAAGCACATGTTCCAGAAAAAGAAAAAAAAAATGCTGCAAGAATACTCCACACTGAGAGAGATTTATAAAATCTTTCAGGTACCCAAGAACAAAAACCAAGTCATCTACATAGCAGGGGAAATGCTGGGCTGGCTTTACATTTCTCGAAAGCAATATTGAACGTCAGAAGACACTGGTGAAATTTTTGTTACAAAATGCTGAGGGAAAGTATAAGCCAAGCTATCACTCAAATACAAAGGCAAAGAAGAGACATTCTCAAACGTGAAAGAATCCAGGAAGTAAAACACCAATAACTGCTTCTTGAAAGTCAGTCTTGTCCAATAGAACCTTCTGTGGTACCTGCACTATCCCCCTAGCCACCTCTGGTTACTGAGCACTGAAAATGTAGCTCTTGAGACTGAAAAATGAAATTTTTAATTTTCTGTAAGTTTAAATAGCCACATGCAGCTAGTGGTCCCCATACTGAACATGAACTGCACAGGACAAGAATGTGAATAATATAAAATGGGAACACACATTAACAACACAACAAAACTTGGGAGGTGAGAAGACAGGAGAGAGGAAGAAGGAGGAGCTGCTGTCCCCTCTCTCACAGCCAGGGGTCAATCAATTCTGTCTAAAACCGAAACAAACCAAAAACAAAAAAACCTTACTTCAACCTCTTTCATTTTGAAGCTATTTTATTCTTAAATCTTTCAGGAAATAAAACCTACATAAGGAAAAAGAACTGAGGTTCAACAATTCCTTAAGTTTCAATTCAGATTCCTTTTCTATTACTAAAGTAAAATTACATTTTATGTTTTTAATGAAAATAACAGCTATAATATCCAATATTTAACAAAAGTGCTTCTATCTTTTGCTGTAATCATTCTATCTGTACATATATATCCCACGGTGTCCATCTGGAATGATGTTCACCTAAATGCTAACAAGAGGTGTTTTCATAAGAGATTTAGAGTGATTTTTTTCTACCTTTGAATTCTTCAGAATGCAAATAGATCATTTTTAATAGAACAAGTTTTTCTACAAGTCTATTTGCCTGTTTTTAAATAAGAGCCTAGGAGCTAATACTGCAAGATGTTAACAGCAATAGAAACATGGAATTTGAGTGGCAGGAATATGGAAATTTTTCCTCTTCATACATTTCAGATTTTTTTTTAATTTCTCAAAGAAAAAGAAGAAGTATACAAAGAGTCTAGAAGTTATATGGCATCGATCCTCATTCTGCATCTATATACACTAACTACCCAGATTGTCTTCAACTTTCCTAGAGGCAGGTTCGCCATCTGGGATGTAGCCACAGTCACTGCTGGCCTCCAGATGGAAACCAATGATCCCACCCACTTCTCAAGGTCTCCCTAACTTCTTCCCCAAAACCAGGCCACGACCTGGGCAGAGGCCTTAGTCGGGGGAGGACTGGCCAACCTGTCCCTGAATTCCAGCTTTTGGGCAGTTTTCTCTTGCTTCTACCTGACCATGGAGGTAACATGCCTTTTTCTTGAGGTCTGGCCCTCTCCTTCTCTCTTTTCCACTTTGAACACTCTCTCACTCCACCTACTTCGTAAGCCAAAGGGGTTCAAGATTCTCTCCCATGAGAGGGCCACCTACCCCCAGGAGGGCTTGGCAAAGGTGGCCTGATTTATTAAGGTCTACAAATGAGAAAAGGGCCCAAAACTGACCTTTGACCAACAGTCTTCAACGCATCTTTTTCCCTAAAAGACTTTTTTTTTGAGAGGGAGAAGCAATAAAGAAACAGAATCGGGGGCTCCAAGGTCCCCTATTTAATAATTACACCTGCCCTGCCGACTTCCCAAGACAACGTATTTTAATATGGTTAGTAAAAGTAATGTCTTAAGAAAACTTTAAAAATTATAAACCACTATAACGTAGGTAGTTGTATTATTACCAGACAAGGGGGAGTCTAAGCCAAAGTTTTTACAAGACTGTAGCTAACAGTTTCCACCTTCTTCTTCAAAGCATATGACTTCCACTAAGCGACCCCAAGCTTGAAACCTACCTTGACCATTTTCCAGCTCTGACCTGTGCAAATTACTCGATCTCGCTTCCCTCACATCTGTGACCCGTCAACAGTAAGGTGTCATTGATGGTGTTGTGAGCATTAAATAGGATAATATGTGAAAAATACCCTGTTCAGTAGGCTGTCTGTAAATGTTAGCTCCCTTCCTTTGCTGTCACAAAAGTCTTCCAGAGAGAGCCTGTTACAAGAAACACCACAACCCACTTGAACTGTACATCCTAAGTGGCTTGAAATGAAATACTTGAAGAGGATAAGGGGGAGCCTACATAATCTTTCAACTGGTCTGCTTCCCAGCTGGCATCTTTAATCTGATTGCTAAGAGCTAAATTTAGTGAATGTTTACTAATTGCCAGGCACTGGATTAGACACTTTCTCTGTGACAACGCTATGAAGGCTGACGTTTATTATTCCCACACTGGACAGGAAGAATCAGGATCCCACTGGTAGGAAAAGCAGTGGGGTCCATCTGACTATTGTGCAATGACACCCCAACAAGAATTCCCTTCACAGTAAACTCAGAAATCTAAGGAATACTGGTATCTTCAGAACTGAGGTCACCGAAATCAGCAGTTTTGGTGGCTGCTTTGGTCATGGGAAAACCCATGCTAATGCCCCAGTAAGATCTCTTATTATACTTCTCATACTATTTCTTAGCATTTAAACAGAAGACTGAAGGTAGAGCTAATGCTCTTTTGGTTTTGCGGAGGAGAATTACTAACAGTGCTGAAATTTGGAAAATTCAGCTTAAACACATGAGTGTTGGAGTCACATGGTACCACTTGCTTTTCTTAAATCAGCCTTCAGCTTAAATATTACTTAATTTAAAACGGTCTGCGATGTTGAAGATGGGTTCAATGTTCATTATACTCCTTCCCTTTTAATAGTTTTAAAATTTTCCAGAAGAAGTTTTTAGAGTCTAGAGATATACACACCCCTCCCAAAATCCCTGCAGAGAGAGGCTGATTCATGTAAATCTTACAGAAGATACCCTTCTCTGGATAATTTTAACTTTTTCTAAAAATAAACAGTCTAATCACCAACCCAGTAAGGGGTCAGCAGCCCAGGAATGCACTGTCATGGCAGATGGGGGATCAGTCATTGTGGGAAGTGAAACAGACCCAAGAAGCACTGGAACTGATGCAGCGCCATTTGATTCCACCAGGCCGTCTTTAAAACAGGAAGCATTTCATCAGCTGTTGGGAGACTGCACAGTGGTAGCAGCACTACTTGGTGACAATTAAAAATACTAAAGCTAGGGTTTTCCTGGTGGTGCAGTGGTTGGGAGTCCGCCTGCCGATGCAGGGGACACGGGTTCGTGCCCCTGTCCGGGAAGATCCCACATGCCGCGGAGCGGCTGGGCCCGTTAGCCATGGCCGCTGAGCCTGCACGTCCGGAGCTTGTACTCCGCAGTGGGAGAGGCCACAACAGTGAAAGGCCCGCGTACTGCAAAAAAAAAAAAAAAAAAAAAAAAAAAACTAAAGCTACAATGCAGTTTCTGTAGTCTTGCACACTGGGGGAAGTACAACGGAATGCTGAGTCAGAAGCAAATGTACAGACTCATAGCTGACTAGAGGTTCCGTGGAATGCATTCAGTGCTTCAGAGCTTCAGAACTCAAGATTTAAGGCCAGATGCATACTACTGAGGGTCCCGACTCAGAATGTCATCTGTAGAGTAGATATGCAAAAATTTTAGCAGAATGATATCCTCTTTGATACTTTTCTTGATTGTTGCAATATTTCAATTTAATTGTCATAATGTACACTGAGGATGTGAACGACCTCAAAATGCCTCAACACGCGCACCAGCAATAAAGCAAGTTGCAAAATGAAGTAAAGCAGTAATTATGATCGTCCTCATCCCCGGTAACCAAGAGAAACTTCTCAAGGGTCAGATTATTCCAGCTACCTCCTGAATGCCCCAGAGACCTCTCTACACACTTTGAGTACTCATTATGTTCTGTAAGAAGGCCTTCTATGGAAGTGCAAGGAGAAACTTTATAGTAAAGTCTCTAAACCTTAAAATGCTGCCATATAACTTTGGGGGTAGTCTGTGCCTTTAATCCTGACAACTGCCACGCCCAAGAATAGGCAGGAGCACGGACAGCCATGCATGCACTAAGTGACCCTGCCCCTGCGCCACAGTCATTGGAGCAAAGGTGGATGCCTACGCAAATTCAGCTCCAGAAGGTTGCTTACTGGGGTGGAATGCACAGGAGTCTTATAAAAGATGTCACTTGGCAGGTGAGGCGCCATCATGATCTGTAGCATGCACAGGAGAGCAGAGGGAGAGTAACAAGGAGAAGCAGAGAACAAGGTCCCACTTCTCAGAGAGAGGCCCACAGGGAGCTGCCCTGGGTGGTCTGAAGCCGTCTCCAGACCTTCCCAAAGCTCAGCCACAAAGTCCGAAGCCGGGGTTCTCTGAGACACTCTGCTCCCCTATCATGAGGTACCCTTTTCAGTTCCCATAGTTTCCACAGGTCTGTTTCTTCCTCCAAAGAGCCTTGATTACCACCAGCCTGATACAGTCCTTACTCTCTAAATAAGGCACTAAGTTCTCTTGGGCAATTTTTCAGATCCTCACCTTGTGCCCCCCAAGGATTCTCATCTTGTCTATGAAGGAGCTGGACTACATCTGTGTTTTTCAATGTGTTTTATGTCATCTCCCCCTCCTTCCCCCCCGCCCCCAGTTAAATTCTATGCAGGACCCAATACATCAGACCGATGGCAGCTGAGCCACTCGGGCTGGAGGAGGGACAGGGATCTGGCTCAGGCCCCGTGGAAGGCAGTGCTCCCAGGAACACTGTCGGAAACCCTGAGCGCAATGTTCTGTGGGGCCCCTGGCTCTGCCTGGGATCTCATCCTCCAGGGAAGAGCAGCTTCACATGAGCCGCCCCACATGCTGGCCCAAAGGAGGAGAGAGACGAGAGGGTGAGGACCGACACTTAAGCCGAGACCAGGAAGCGCGGGCAAGACCAGCCGTCGAGCAATGGCCATGACCTAAACCCAAGGCTTCCTCTGGGAGAGCAAACTCCTGGATGCAGGTGCCAGAGGGAGGCTGAGGTAAGCTGCAGTCCACAGCTCAGTGGTCAGACAGTGACACCCCAGAGAGCACCCATGCCTCTAATCAGCAGGCTGCAAAGACCAATAAACTGCTTTTCACTTTGGGATCTGGCTTATACACAGTGGTTAAGGGGAGAAAGAGGAAGTGACCAAGGCAGCAGGCTGAGCTGTAGAGGATCAGGGTCTCCACCACTCAAGACCCCTCAACCCAGGACCCACTCGGTCCTGTTGGCCTTCCGTTTGGGGTTAACCATGATCCTTATCTGACCACAAATGAAAGAAAAAAAAAAAAAGAAAAGGAAAAAAACTCCACATAGAGACTTTTAAGGACACAAACCTAAATGAAGAAAGAAAGGGGGTCTAGAGAGAGAACAGCTTTTAAAAGCAAATTCCAGAGTTGAGACATTGCCCGGGGACTCATTCAGTGGCATTAATGACTCCCACAAACACATGATCTCTCAACATCCCTTTAGACTGAAGACTATCTTCTTCAGAATTATGAAGTTCCTTCAGACATTGCTTAAACAAGTCTTCATTTACTTGACGACACGAAGTGTTGTTAGACCAACAGATCATTCACAAAATTTTTACAAGGATGAAATAAGAACTCTAGTAGCTTTAAAAAAAAATTGCAAAATAAGCTACTTCATGAAATACGCTGGAGGAAAAAAGTTAAAAAAAAAGTTAATCACAATAATTAATATTTGTTATGATGATGATGATTGAGATAATGCCTAATGTTTATTAAAATGGCTACCTTTGTTAAGCACTTAATATGCATTTAACCCTCACAATAACACTAATATAAAAATAGTGCAATTAGCACAGGCTATGCTTATGCTGCTGGTCCAGAGAACACACTTTGAGAGCCAGTGCTTTACAGACTACAGGGTCTGTCTTTTCTCTTCCTCCCCTTTGTCTCTGAGCTTCATCTTGGACCCAGGTAGGACGGTAGTAGAAGCACGTGTCCCAGTCTCACACACCAGTGTGCTGGTCCACAGGCCAGGCACCACCACAGTCCAAACAGCCAGACTGAATGCTGGCCACCCCACATGGCTTTTTCTTTCTTCCAAACAAAAGATACCAGAAATGCCAAATAAGTCAGCTGTTCACAGACCAAAATACATTTTCAAAATACTTATTTTTAAGGAGCAACAATGTTCTAGGAATAATTTATAATACCAAAATGGATAAACAAAATGAACAGTCTTATTTGAACTAGAAAAATATCCTTGCACTGGCAAAACGTGATTAAATACTTCATCAACCTTATCAGAATTAAGCAAAATGAATGGCAATTAATGTCTTCAACTACTACTGGCTTTGAAAAGGCCCATATCAGGTAACAAGGCAGTGAAAAGGGAAAAATGCTAACACTTTCTAAGTGGTGACTCTGCTGAGACGGACGATTATCCCGGAAAGGAGTTTATATTAACACCACTTAATTAACCCTATTTCCTATTTAACAAGTGGGTACTTAAATCACTTTCCAGAGTGCAGGTCAATGGTGATGCCCTGGTTCAAACACAGGCCTTTCTGCCTCCAACGCCCAAATTCTTTCCACTATATCATACACAAAAAATTCCTCCAATAAATGTTTAGGGAATTATCAAAATGTAGGACTAGACAGTTCATTAGAGATGTGCTAATTCAACACCTCATTTAATAGATACTGATAAGATTTAAGAGATAGGAACATATGTGGTAAACAATCCCCAGAGATGGCCACCAACAATTCCTCCCCTCCTTCACATAAGCACACTGCTCATCCCATCAAGATGAGGAGCTGGGCTTCCCTGGTGGCGCAGTGGTTAAAAATCTGCCTGCCAATGCAGGGGACACGGGTTCAAGCCCTGGTCCGGGAAGACCTCACATACTGCGGAGTAACTAAGCCCATGCGCCACAACTACAGAGCCTGCGCTCTAGAGCCCGTGAGCCGCAACTACTGAAGCCCGTGCGCCTAGGGTCCATGCTCTGCAACAAGAGAAGCCACCACAATGAGAAGCCCGTGCACTGCAACGAAGAGTAACCCCTGCTCACCGCAACTAGAGGAAGCCCGCACGCAGCAGTGAAGACCCAACGTGGCCAAAAAATAAATAAATAAATTTATTTTTTAAAAAAAAGAAAGAAAGAAGAGGAATCTATTTCTTCTCTCCTGACCTTGTGATTTGCTGACCAATAGAATATGGTGTCGGAGTCTGGCAGCTCCAGATTCAGCCCTTAGGAAGCCTAGCATCTTCCAGTGTCATGCTCTCTGGGAAGCCAGCACCATGCTGTAAGGGAGCTCAAGCTAGACAACTAAATGAAAGATGCCTTGTGAAGAGAGAGATGCATCGTGGAGGAGGACTGAACATGGATGGGAGTGAAACCCTCTTGAGCTTACCAGCCCAGTGGGTATCTGAATGCATCCAAATGAGTGACCCAGTCAACGCCATGTAAAGCAGAAAAACTGCCACTTAGATTTTCTGACCCATGGAATTATGAAAAGTTTCGGGCTAGCTGGTTACACAGCTAACTGCTGGTTACATAGCTAACTGAAACATGAGGTTAACTGACGTGCCCATAGTCAAGAATCAATACTAAGGACTGAAATCTAAGCCCCCGGAATTCTAGCCCTGGCCACCTGCCACTGTAGCCCACCAGGTAAACTGACACACGAACGGAGCACCCCAAAGACCGAGTGACCTTTGGGCTTTGCCACAATATCCCATAAAGAAACAGATCTGAACAAAATGACTGTACTCATTTGTTCACACCTCAGCTCTGCAGGACCGTCTGTGTTCCCCTCACCTATGGCTGCTTACATTTTGACACATTAATTTCTCATTACAAACCCCCTGAGGATAGGGACAGGCAATCATCACCCTTGTCTGTGTCTCTAGTGCCTAACCCAGGGCCTTGCACGCCAGGGATAAACGAAGATTTGCTGACACCTCACATATGAAAAGAATTAGACTAGTCCTCATGCCAAAGAATTATGAGACAAAGAACAAACAAGACACTCAGGCCAAGTCCCTCTAACACTATACAGAATGTCACTGTAAAATATTAAATAATTACTGACGGCCCATGACATGCATAAAGTGGTCTTTTCCCAAACACTTTGACAGCACTGTCTTTTATTATTACTCTGATACCCACAAGAAACTCTGTCAAACAGATAGGAATAATAGCACTACCCCACAGCTGAAGAAATGGATGCTCAGAGGGGTAACACAATTCACCCAGTCATCCACATTTCACAAGTGAAGCCACAACATGGTATCAGGAACGCTGATCAAAAGTCTGATGCTAATTTCATCTTCTACAATCCCTTCCTCAAAAACCTGAGGATCTAAATTTCAAGAAGTACTATAAAAGAACCTAGAGTCATATGATTAGAATATCGAGAATCACAGAAACTTAGGACAAGACATGATCTCAGTACTGATCCATAAGAGACAGTGAATTTTTCAGGTCATGAAAAGTGGGATGCCAGACCTGGCGCATGCCTTGCCAGAATCTATATGACGCTACATCTTTGTGAAACAAACAGCATAACATTCTTCCTCATCTCAGCTCACACTTGCAAAACACAGTACGTGCCTGTCTGCTGTGTATGGTCACTACTGCAAACTCATTCTTTACTTGGTGTTTCTAGTAGTCTTAAAATCAGAATGTTATTGTCACATGCTACGCACATGCATCAAAGTGACCTATGCAATGGCCTTGTTTCCTATATTACTTAATCCTGGGTATTACAAGAGGTTACTACCAGAGACACATCGAAAAGGCCAACAAGAATAAATGAACACTGGGCTTTCCTGGTGGCGCAGTGGTTGAGAGTCCGCCTGCCGATGCAGGGGACACAGGTTCGTGCCCCGGTCCGGGAAGATCCCACGTGCCGCGGAGCGGCCGGGCCCGTGAGCCATGGCCGCTGAGCCTGTGCGTCCGGAGCCTGTGCTCCGCAATGGGAGAGGCTGCAACAGTGAGAGGCCCGTGTACCTCAAAAAAAAAAAAAAAAAGAATAAATGAACACTGTGCATCCTTACAACATTTGGCTAATGACTGGACTGTTGCATGTGTGGGCTGTTCAGTGAAATATCATTTCCATTCCCAGGGATTCTGGGATGCAAGGACCCTCTGTTAATCACCACCCTACATCTCACTTCCTCAACCGCACATCCCCAAAACTCACAGTAACAATAACAGTTAGGAAAGGTGTGTAGGAAGTACAGTAACTGTTAAAAACACTGTGACTTCAAGGACTTTGTCCCAGTCGAACCCTCCAGCCTTTACTGCTAGGACCATGGCTGGGCTGGGGCCCCAAAGCCGTGCAAGGACCAAAGGGACCCTCACTCTCAGCCCCTCGCTTCCGCTTCTGGAATCTGGAAGTGAAGCACGCCAGAGGCAATCTTGTGTCACTGACAATGCTTTCTCTGAGGCCACTGCGGATAGTTTGGGCTGTTCTGTTTTCTGCCGCTGTGGTTAACGGTGGTGTTTCCCGGCGAGGAGAACTATAAGGCAGAGCAATCTAAACATCCACAGGCTAACAGGCTATGGGTGAGGGCATACACACAACTCCCAGGCAAGCAAACACCGGCATTTAGCACGTCACGATGACCTAGGAATGAGCCAGCGATTTTAAAAGCACTCTGGCTGCTGTGCTTCCTTGGATCACGACATCTGCAGAGAGGTACTTTACAAAACACAGAACAATTATGCCCTCTACAGCCCTCAAAGAGAATCCAAGGAACGTACTGAGTTCTTGTATCTGTGAAAAAGCTGAATCTACTTTCCTACGAAGAATTATTTTTGACACCAGAAGAAGTTAATAACATACACATGTGCTTTGTATGTATGTTGGAAAAAATTAGCATATCATGGTCTAACACTAAGGTGTTACTTAAAATATGATGATGTCCAAAGAATTAACATCATTGTACTGGAATAATTTACTTTCCTGAAGGCCAAATAGAAGCAAACTCTATACATTGTCATTTTGGCAATTTTCAAAAGAATTACTTAAAATATTTTCAAAGCGAAACTGTGGACTCCTTAAAGGAGAAACAGGTTGAGATGCAATTTTTTTTTAACAAAAGAAATAAACCACAAATTGAAGATTACAACATTCTCTGTCTGGGACTGAAAAAAGACCAGTAAGAAATAACTCTAAGCTTGAGTGACTTTCCTGTTTCCCATAAGCCACGAGGAAAGACATTTCTCATCTTTCTAATAGGGAAAGTGAGGGATACCAGGCACCTCGGAAATACTCCGGATTACTCAAGGTAGATACATAACAAGCAGACCACAGGTCCTTCTTCTTGGGAAATGTGGCTGGGAACAGTATGTTGTAAGAGCATGGGTAGATATAGATATAAATAATTGGAGAATATATATAACACGGACAACAGAAGCTGTGCATAGCAGTCAAAGGAACAAAGTGAGAGGGTAATCGATGCAGGAAAAGTTTAGATGTTGTGTGAAAATAAAAGAGCGTCTTTGATCAAGCCTGGAAAAAGCTGATGAGCATAGACTACAGAAGAAAAGGTGAGAGGGAAAAGGAAGAAAGAAAACCACAGGCCAGATCACTGCAGAAAATGCAAATGCATCGGTTTCATAGGAATAGGTGGGCCATGTTCCCAAGTTCCAAGATGAAAATATGGGTCAAAGTTAAAGAGGAAGGGGGAGAATAGTTATCAGAGTGCCTTGAATTGAGCTGGAGAGTTTAGATTAGGTCTGATTAAACAAAAGGAATTACTCTGATCGCTTAAGCAAGGAAGTGACAGGGTGCAAACGGTGTTAAGAAAACATTATCCTGGCACTTGTCTGGATGCACTGGAATGGCAGGACAAGAAAGGCATAGAGATCATCCAGAGATCAGTGCAGAAACGTTAACGACAAGGATAATAAAGGCTTGAATTTATAAGAAAAGGAGAGAGAAGATGCAAGTCCAGTACACTGTGTTGAGAATGGATGCAGGAAAGACAGGGAAACAGCATAATTTGGCGAGCCCAGGATGTGAGGGTAGAGCCAGGGACATTCAAAGCAAAAGCCAATTTAGAAGAAAATGTGATAAACTGAATTCTTAGTGCAAAGTTTTAGGGATCAGTTTAGGCAGAGACTTCAGGGAGGCAGGTGGAGAGTTGAAACTGAAAAGAGGGTGAGAAGCCAGGGCTGTATTTAAACACTTTCTAATCGTTCCCAAAAAGAATAGATGTGCTAATACACATGGGGAAGGACTGGGGAAGAAGCCCAGAAAACTGGGTGTCTGGCCAGGGAAGCAGAGAGAACACTTGGAAAAGGAAGTTTCATTTCAAGTCCAACAAGAACGTTGTTTCAAAGTCATCAACACTCAGAACAAATGCTCTCACTGGAGTGAGAAGGTCCCTGAAAACTTTAAGCCTGATGCAGCATTTAATTGGGTGACGGCCGGTACACTTTTATGAATTGTATTCCAAATCTATCAAGTACTCAGCACACATTTAGTTGAAGAGTTCCCAGCGTGAGCAACGTAACAGAACAGATACTGTGCAGTAGGGAAGGAAGAGCAGCCGACTGTAGTTGGTGTGCGTGTCATCACCACTGGGAAAACTCGTAGGGATCCTGTGTGATTTTAAAACTTCAAGCTCGCCCAACAAATAGACAAAATTAAGAAGCAACTGGAAGATGAAGAGTTTAAGTTCTGGGGGAAGAAATACAGAGCTACTTCTTTCACCGTGGAAAGTTTCACAAAGACAAATGCCTTTGTAAAAACATTCTCAGGGTTAAAGGTTGCACACCCGTCCTTCAGATTTATTTCTACTAAAGAATGTAACCATTTAAAACTTTTGTGATTTATTGTGTTAGGACACTTCAGTTTTAGTCTTTCTCAAAATTTAATAGAGTCATTAACTAGAACTCGACTGATATGAAAATATTTGCATAAATCTTTTTTTCAATACACAAAATCAGTGCATCTATTTCCAAATGAGTGCTGATGACAAACTCCTACATTCCCCTTTAGGTAAATGAAAAACCTAGGGCACAGAATTTAAGTTATTCACTGAGGCAAACCAGCAAGACAAAAGCCCATTTGCTATTCAACTTTCTCTCTCTAGAAGTTCGAAGAGTTGCTCTTCACTTTTTATAAAGGGGAAATTACTGTCAATTCTTGGGCATATTTCTTTTTGCGGTTGTTCTAAGGAATGCTGAGACTAAGGTTAACTGAAATTCAGAGGAGATAAAACTATAATTGCTACAAAGGAATGGAACGAAAAACAGATAGTAGAGATGCGGGGAGATTTTTTTTAAATGTAAAATCTCTCCTCTCTTTGTTAACATTAATAAAATCTTAAATCTGTTACTTCAGATTTAGGGAATAACTCAGTCGTCATACCCCAAAAGTCCAGCACACCACACTCCCCCCAACCCCAGAATAAAAAGTGGACAACTATCAACAGCTAAAGTAAAAGCTTCAAGTCTCCTGGAGTGGGTGGGAAGGAGGAGGAGAAGGTCATTACACACTCCCTGTGGAAGAAGACAAAGCCAGATCCACATTCCAGGGAAATCTGGCTGGTCTGAGTTTTTCCTTAAGTACCGATTGGCCTGTCACTAAGCCAGGCTCTGTAATCTTCCTGCTAGGGAAGCCATGAATCCCTTCTAATTAATCAAGCCCTCCCAACAAAAATTTTCCCACCCACAATAAAGTGGGCTGTGGGAAGGGAAAGCAGCAGAGCAAGCTTTGTAGCCAAAAGAATTCTAGACTTTGGTGTAATACGTAACTAATCCAAGAAAACAGATGCAGGAAGCAGAGGAAATGATCTACAAACAAAGACAGACAATGAAGTAGGAACACAGTACTGCTCTGCTGGAACTCAAGTCGAAAATTTTAAATTATAAGATTGTAACTATAATTGCATGGGAGTGAGACCTGGCAACACTTTTAAAACACCTGTGAAGCGGGGAATGGATCCATAAACTTTTCAGAAGTAGATACCATGAATACTGATTTGATAGCTTCAACAATAATTTATTATTTAAATTTATTTTCTTCTTACTAAACTTTAATACATTATATATCCATGTCTATTTCTTGCTTCTACTTGCAAAGGAAATGGAGTTGCCTTGACCTTCCTAATTTACCGTGCCCTTGCAGCCGGTTTAACCCAAGGTAAACTTCATTGAAAGCTTACTCTGACAAGGTGCAAGGAAGCAAGAGTACAGAAGGATGCACTGATTCAGACCCATGCTGTCCAATTCAGCTGCTACTACTACTACTACCTATGTGTGCCTCTAAGCAGTTGAAACATGGTCAGTAGGAATTGAGATGTGCTTTAAGAGATATATTTATATACTTAAATCTGCTTATGTAATATATAAATATTTCAGACTTTGCACACAATAAGGTCTTTGTTGCAACTATTCAACTCTGCCATTGTAGCGTAAAAGCAGCCAGGCACAATATATAAACAAATGGGAGTGTCTGTGTTCCAATAAAACTTTATTTACAGAAACAAGCAGCTCATCTGTGGGGTGTAACTTTCTGACCCCTTGTTCCCTAAAGAACTTATAATTATGGAAGTTCTAAAACACTGGGGTGGGTGCAGAGCTAGAATTAGGATCACGGAGGAGCCTGCTGCCACTACTACTTTAAGCTGAGAAAGCCTTCACTGGAGTTTAGGACACATCCTCCTGCCCTGGGCTGCAGTGGCCCAGAAGTCAAGAGACCCTGAAAGCTGGGGTTCCAAGGACTTATCTCATACACCACTGCCATTTCCTGAAATTCTGGCCTAGGAGGCAGTTATAAGAAAGAGGCGAAGGCCAGGGTCACAGCAGTGTTTTGTTTTGTTTTGTTTTGTTTTGTTTCGCTTTGTTTTTAAAAAGCCCTCTTCTATGCAGGAAGGTCAGAAGACCTTTCTTCATTTGAATAAGAATAACTTGTTTGCAGGGATAATTAATACCATTCCAAGGAAAGTCTCAGAATAAACAACTGAGATGCAAGTGGCAAATTGTTGGTATTCACCTGCTTTTCTGTTAGCTTGGAAACCGTGCTCTATCCAAGTATTTTTCAACCCAGATGGTCAAAAGTAAATGCATCTATATGAAAATTTGCATAAGTTAATTCCTTTTAACTTTTATTCATGTGATTTTTTTTATCATAGTAATCCATATACACAGATTAAAATGACCTATCAAAAACAGTCCTCTTCTTCCCCATCCTGGTTCCACCCTCAACCCAACTTTCACTCACCAGGAGACACCACACAGAACTTCATCTATGTCATCTGGTATTTACTAAATCGTTCTAAGTATTTTGTTTATACTGTAATCTTTTATTTCAGATTTAAACACTATCCATGGAAAATGAAAACATGATGTTTGCAACCCACCCGCTCACACATCTCCTTCCCCAGGCTTCCAAAATTTGAAGATCTCAACATATGAAGTGTTCAAAGCTGAGCCATGTAGTTATACCATGCTTACTTTTCTATCTTGCATAATCTTTTGTTTGCTTAGAATTAAGGAATAGTTTCCCATATTCCTACCACTAAATCATTCCCACACTCTGACCTACAGAAACTCCTCTCAATACATTTAAGTACATGTGGTATTTTATTCATTTCCTTTTTTGTTGGAGACATCTTTCATAGAACCATCTGTCCTGTTCCAATTGGACTGGTTACTCTCTAAGCATTATACACAACTGATCATCATGGGATTTGCTTAGGCCCTCACCTGCTGGATTCCCTATTTCCTGGATCCCAATCTCACCCTTCCTCTGCTCACCGTCCCATCTGGGAAAAATCATATCCTTCCTAAAATAGGGTACATTAGAAGAAAATTTCTTTTAGCCTTTGCAAGTCTGAAAATGCCTCTATTCCACCTTAACATGTGATTGAAAGTTGAGCTGTGAAAAGCATTCAGGGCTGGAAACTGAGGCAGGAGGTAGATGGGCCACAAGCCCCTCCCCCCGCCCCCCAGGGTAAGCAATTGGAGATTTGCTCCCTGTGAACCAATACTCCAAGATGAGAATAGCAGGACAATTGAGAGAAGAGGCTGGGCCCTGCCCAGATAGAAGATAAGAGACCACATATTTCTCATTCTCCAAGTCAAGGAAACTTGCTCGACTAGAAAGCTCCTTGGAGGTCAAAAAAGGAGGGGGGAGCCACCCCACAGTAAGAGGCCAACTACCCATAGGCCTCTTCGGTGGAATCCATCTTGGCTGAGAGATGCGCGCGCACACATGGGAGGATCCTGAGATGTTCCAAATACGGACTCAGAACCAGGCAAAGCAAAGTGATAGACCAAAGGAAACCCGGAAGAAATGCCCCATAAAAGTGATTCAAACTACCACGAGGGCGCGACTCTCTCTGAGTCCGCCAGCCCGTGTGTCTATCCACACATCCTCTACTCTTTTTTTTTTTCTCCTAATAAACACTTTACTTGTTTCACTACTTTCCGTCTTTGTAGGAACTCTTCTGCAAAGCCAAAGGGCCAGGGCCTTGTCACTGACCACTGGTCTAGTGGCTAGGTTTCTGTGCTTCACTGCTGCAACCCGACCTCAATCTCTGGCCGGGGAACCAAAACCCTGCTTCAAGCTGCTGCAGGCCGAGGCCACCCAAGATCAGAAACTATTATCCTCAGAATATCTAAGGAATTGTTCCCCTGTCCACAACTATAGCTGCTGAGAAGGCGGTTCTGAATCTGATCCTCTGTATGTGATCTGATTTTCTTCTAGGATCTTCTCTGAATTTCCGGTGTTATGAAATTTTAGGATGATGCACCTTAGTACAACTTGTTTTCCTTGCCTTTTTTAGGTGCACTCTCACAGAAACTTTCAAATAGTAACTTTGTGCCATCATTTCTAGTAATTTTATCGTATTACTTCTTTCATAATTTTCCTCTCCACCATCTTCTTTGTTTTCCTTTCTAGAACTTTTTCATATCAATTTCATATCAATTTGTTTTTCAAAATCAATTTTTCATATCAATACTGTACACCTCAAATTTTCTTGTATTATCTTCCCACTTTTTTAACTATTATCTTTTTGCTCTACTTTCTGGGCAGTATTCCTTATCCATCTTCCCATACTTTACTAAATTTTTATTTCTATCATATTTTTAATTTACAAGAGCTCTTACCTATTTTCAGGAATTTCCCTTATTCATAAAATCCTGAACGTGTCACATGGTTATAATAGTTTCCTTTTTTGCTTTGAGGATACTAATTATAATGTTTTTAAAAGTCTTTTCTTGCTTACTAGAATCTCTCTGATCTTCCAGTTTTGCTCATTTGCTTTTCTCTTTTTCAGTTCTCTGGTTTTCTGTTTCTCAAGTTTTCCTTAAATCTCTGGTGGTATCTTTTGTCCATTCATAATTAAGAACAGACAATAAATCTCTGACTGGAAAGTTTCTGTACATGGGTGGAACTTACTGACTGCTGGGCTTCAGGAATCCAGTGGGGGACTTAGATATCTGGTTGGGGGATGCCAGATGCAGGCCCTACTTATATCAGACAAGTAGACTTTAGGTTAAGTATGACTAGAAATAAAAAGAGATATTTCATAATAATTAAAGATTCTATTCAACAGAAAGAACAATCATAAATTTGTATATATGTGCTAATATAGCCTTAAGATATACAAAGCCAAGATCAATAAAAGGACAAATATACAAATCTAAAACCATAGTTGGAGATTTTAACACGCCTCTCTCAACTGATCAAACAAGTGGACAAAATATGAGCAAACACAAAGCAGATTTTTTACAACAGAATCAACAAACCTGACTTGAGTCGGATACACAGTTCAATGCACCTGACAAGCAACACTTTTTTCAAGTGTTTATAGAACATTAACCAAAATATCAATAGAGGAATTACGCTAAACAAAATGATTATGCTAATAACAAAATGATTATTAGAAAATTTCCAAAAACTTAGAAACTATACAATATACATCTGAATAAGCCATAAACAAAAATGAAACACAATGAAAATTAGAAAATATTTTGATTTGAATGGAAGCAAAATTCCCACTTTAACAGCATCTCTATCAAAACAAGAGGATACAAGTCAAGTAGGTACTTAGAGAGAAATTCATAGCTTTAAGTGCATATACTAGAAAAGAAGAACGGTTCCAAAATCAATGATTTAACCTTCCCCCTTAAGAAGCTGAAAAAAGGACAAATTTGCTCAAAGAATGTAGAAGGAAGGAAATAATAAAGAAATCAATAAAATAGAAAACAAGTACGCTACAGGAAAATAAAATGAAACCTGAATTTGGTTCTCTGAAAAGACTACTAAAAATAACAAATCCCTATCAGCACTAATCAATATCATTCCTTTGGAAAGGCAAATCAAAACCACAATGAGATATCACCTCACACCTGTTAGAATAGCTATTATGAAAAAGACAAGAGATAAATACTGGTGAGACTGTAGAGAAAAGGGAACTCTGGTGCATGGTTGGTGGGAATGTAAATTGGTGCAGCCACTAAAGAAAACATTATGGAGGTTAATCAAAAATTTTAAAGTAGAACTGCCACATGATCCAGCAATCCCACTTCTGGGTATATATCTGAAGGATATGAAATCACTATCTTGAAGAGATATCTGCACTCCGTGTTCACTGCAGCATTATTCACGATAGCCAAGACATGGAAACAACCTAAGTGTCTACTGACAGATGAATGAATAAAGAAAATATGGTATACACATGCAATGGAATATTATTCAGCCATAAAAAGGAAATTCTGCCATTTGCAGCAACACAGATAGACCTTGAGGACATTATACTAAGTGTAGTAACTCAGACAGAGAAAGACAAATAAATACTGTATGATTTCACTTATATGTGGAATCTTAAAACATCAAATTCATAGAAACAGAGTAGAATGGTAGTTGCCAGGGGCTGAGGGATGGGGTAAATGGGGTGATGTTGGTTGAAGGGTACAAACTTTTAGTTATAAGATGAGTAAGTTCCGGGGATGTAATGTACAGCATGGTGACTAGAGTTAGCAACACTGTACTGTATACTTGAGAGTAAAGCTCTAATGTTTTCACCATGACAACAACAAAATGGTAATTATGTGAAGTGAAGGACGTGTTAACTAAAATTACTGTGGTAAACATTTTGCAATTTATACATTTATCAAATCAACATATTGTACACCTTAGACTTACACAATGTTATATGTCAATGATATTTCAATCAAGCTGGAAAAAATATAATCACCCATTTGGAAGGTTCAAGCCTAGTTGTCAGAATATTTGGAAGCCAGGATAGCTGAGAGATGGCATCCTAATGCCTAAAAAGGGTAGGAGAGAGAGAGGAGTTGGGAATAAACTCATTCCAGTTAAGTCCGGAGTTGTGAAGAACTTCAACTTTCAGTTCTTTGTATCAGCTTAGCACATAAGACAAAGCTTGACACAGAAATAAGTACTCAATTTGTAGATATCCTCATATAATACTCTTTGGGTTTGTATGGGTAAGTTTGTCCACAATCTCTTGGAACAGGAGCTATTCAAGAGAGCTTTTCCTTCATCCTCTTGAGAAACTGTGGGTTTCATGAAAATGCAAAAAAAATCTCTGCTCGCTGACCAAGGGAAGCAGCATGGAAGCCTGCCATCCACCCAGGGCTTTGGCAGGGGCGGGGGGTGGGGGGCAGGGGAGGGAGAACAGCAAGGAAAATACTGGAAAATACTAAAAACACTAAGCTTGTGCCATACTCAGTTGTGGGTTGCAAAGTCAGACTACCCACAAGGTGGTGGAATCCCAAGCCCTGAAATGAATATAAACCTGGTCCAAAACCACCAAAATGCCAATGGCTCCAGCAGAAGTAAACTTGAAACCGCTCCACTGCTCTGCAGGGCTGAGCTCATAGGTCTTTCCACCCGTGTATTTCACACTTAGTAAATAACAGTGGAAATAACAGAACAATCTAAAAGAGGCTATAAAATAAACTACTTTAAGATTATGAAGGAGATAAAAGAAGGATATGGAAACATATTGAAAAAAGGGACAAGTATATATATAAAAAAAGAACTGGTAGAATTTGAATTAAAATAAAACAAACATAAATTCTCAAATGAAAAATACAGTCACTAAAAATAAACAAAGAATAGAATAAATACAGATTAAAAAGGAGAATAAATACTGATGACAAGCTTTTAGTAAACTGGAAGAGATCTGATAAAAAGCACTCTGAATGCAACATACAGACATAAAGAGAAGAGAAAAAGGAAACGGAAAATGGCCAAGCAGAGTTCATCAGAGCGGGCACGCGGTGACTGCAGCAAGAGCAGGTGTGCATGTCCCCTGTTGCCCATGACACCCTAGGGCAGTGCACAGCAATCTGGCTGGGCGGGATGTCAGACCTTCAGAATGGGATCCCACTGCTTGGGTTGTGGGCCTTTTAAACTGCATGATTAGGAAAGCACTTGTTCCTTGCCTGTGTGATCAGACAGAAGCAGGGACACCAACACAACATGATGTGTAGAATCTTCCATATAATGTGTCAGAACTCTGACTATCCCTAACCTGCTGGCTTGACACCCATGGTTGGGGTCACTCCCCCACCTGGCATGACCTGGGAGTTAGGTTCCAAGTCTTGCTGGTGCAGCTGTGAGATCAGGCAATCTCGTAGCAGAATTTACCACATCAGTATGTATGTCTTGGAAATCAATTGACCCAGCTCTGGCATAATTAGGGGCCTAGGGTCTAAGCTTTGTGGCTGACGAGGATTGTCTATCCGAATGGACCACAGCCAGTTTGGGCGAAGCTTTGCTAGAGGCCCAGTCCTTTTCTGAGCAGACAGCCTGCAGGCGCTCAGTCCTGGATGAGTTAACATCACCCTCTAGCACATAATAAACAGTTACGTTGGACTATTCAACAAACTTCGTATAAGAGTTCCAGAAGAAGAGATCAGAGAGAACAGAGAGGAGCAGTACTTGAAGAGAAAAAGGTCGAAATTTTCCAAAATTGATGAAAGACTTGACTCTTCCAAATGAAGATGTACATTGCATCCCAAGCCAGATAAATAAAAAGTCTGTATCTCAAGATTTCACAGTGAAACTATAGAATATCAAAGACACAAAATCTTAAGAGCAACCAAAGAGAACCAAGATATCTTGATAAGCAAGATAACAAAGAAAGAAATCACGATGGGCTGACAGTAGACTTCTTTGCTGACTAGTCTCCACAGATGCACCCCAGATTCTCCCCCTCCCTGTAAGCACAAGCTGCTTCTCCCACGGAGAGTTGCAGCTTCCCTGGAGCTGACCCTCTGAGTGCTCTGACCAACAGAATGCAGAGGAAACGCACGTGGGATTCTGAGCTCAGGCCTTCAAGGCACGGACAAATTACACTTTTTTCTTCTCGCAACTTTTGCTCTGGGACACCATCCCTCAAAACTCAGCCACCAAGCCAGGAGAGGAGCCCAAGCCACACAGAGTAGCCACCTGAATGAGAACTGAGGACAACAATTAACAGCCCCAGGTGAGATTCCAAGCACAGCCAGGATCAAGGGCCAGCCACATGCGCGGCCAGCTTTGATGTGCAGGCTGAACTCAGTCCCCAGATGACTGCAGCCCCAGCCAACATCAAGAGAAGAAACCGCCCAACTGATAGCAGGCGACCTACAGAATCCTGAGAGAGAATAAAATGGCTTCTGTTTTACGTCACTACGTTTTAAGGTGGTTTTAAAGCATCAACTGATAATTAAAACATTTCTCAGTTGCAATAAGAGATTTCAAAAGACAATGGAAAAATACCTTTAAAGTGCTGAGAGGAACTGATGTGCAACCTAAAATTCTAAAACAAACTTTACTTTCTAGAGGAAAACCAAAAGACATTTTTAGACAGACAGATTGTGAAAATTCACCACTTATAATCTCTCACAGAGAGGAATACTACATATAGAATATACAGATACTAGAAATAACTGTGAATAATGCAATTTATAAATATGTTGTAAATCTAAAGCACTGACTTGGTAAAGATAAGATACGACTACAACACTAAACAGTATCTGATCTGGTTAACCACTATGATTTCTCTGTTTCGGTGTTTTGAATTTCTGCTTAATTAAACACTAGCGCAGGGAAAATGCCCTAAAGAACAGGCATATGTGAAGCATCCTTCATACAATGGTTCCTCTCGAGACTGGATCTGCAGCTAGTTGGATGCAGGACTCTTGGATGCAGAACCTGGAGGGTCGACTGTACTCACTACCAATTCTTCCCCTCTCCTTCCCCACCACCCCTCACAGGTGACCCTCCCATTCCTCCACAACTGAGAAGGTCTGGGACCCAGCCATCAAGGGATAGAGAAGAGATGCTTACAAGAGAAAAGCAAAAGAGGGCAGCCAGGCAGGAGAACTCGCTCCTGGCGTTCACCCAGGCGCAGCATTTGCTGCCTGCTTCTTTACTTTTACATGCTTTGTCATAATCAAAAATGACGCCATGGACATACAATGTGAATAATACTTTTTAACATTAAGGACCAAGTTATGTCCCAAAGGCATCTTACAAAAGACTTTAAGCAAGAAACTCCCATGACCATATGAACTATTCATTTTCTCCCCCATCTCATTCTTAACATGCAAATTTTCAATCACCTACTTCAAATTTTCAGTAGTGTCCCAAATCTGAAGAGTAGAAGGAAAGTTCAGGGCTACTGTTTTCAATTAACACAGGACTCAGTTATATTAGAAAGTGATTAATCATTTTAAAGAAAGCTATTAAGCATTACTTACCTTAACAGCAAATTTCTTTGACGCCATGGCTTACTGATTCCAGAGTAATTACAGACCTTTAACAGAAGAAAAAAGAAAGTTAAAAAGTAGGTATATCAAAATTTCTTTCGATTTGTATATTATATAAGAGAAAGGTTGGCTGAATAATCAAATATCAACAGGTATTCTTACAAGATGAATGTTCACTTATAACTGGTCTTAACAAAAATATTATATTGAATTAACAGTTTACGAACTGCCCACAAAGAAAAGCACAGGCCCAGATGTATTCTACCAAATGTTTAAAGAACAATTAATACCAATCTTTCACAGACTCTTTAAAAGAAGCATAAGAAAAACTCAAATCATTCTAAGAGGCCAGTTACATCCTGATACCAATACCAAACAGAAACATCACAAGAAAGGAAAACTACACACTAGTATTCAACAAAATACTACAAACCAAAGCTAGCAACATATAAAAAGGATTATACACCATGACATTAGATTTATCTCAGGAATATAAGATTGGTTTAACATCTGAAAATCAGTATAATACACTATATTAATAGAATAAAAGAGAAAACACATGATTATCTCAAATTTAGAAAAAAATTGACAAAATCCAACACTTTTTTAATTAAAAAAAAAAAAATCCAACACACTAGGAATAGAAGGAAGCATCCTCAACCTGATAAAGAGCATCTGTGAAGAACCCACAGCTAGGGAATTCCCTGGCAGTTCAGTGGTAAGGACTCGGCACTTTCACTGCCAAGGGCCTGGGTTCAATCCCTGGTCGGGGAACTAAGATCCCACAAGCCGCACAGCGCAGCCAAAAAAACCAAAATAAAATCCACTAAGAAAAACCCACAGCTAAAACCATACTAAATGGTGAACGACTGAATGCCTCCTCCTCAAAGAGGAAAAAACAGAGATATCTGCTCTGTCACTTCCACACAGCACTGTATGTGCTGCACTGAGGTGCTAGCCAGGGCAATTAGGCAAGAAAAAGAAATAAATGGCATCCAGATTGGGAAGGAAGCGATAAAACTGTCCCTATCACAAATAACATGTTCTTATATGCAGAAAATCCTGAAGAGTTAAAAAAAAAAAAAAAAAAAAACTAATAGAATTACAAAGTATACGAAGTAAGGTTGTAAGATGTAAATATATTAAAAAGTCAATTATAGTTCTACATTCTGGCAATGAGTAATCCTGAAATGAATTTAAGAAAACAATTCTGTTTACAAGAACACCAGAAAGAATACTTAGGAAATTTTTTTTTTAAAAACCCCACAAGATTTATACACCAAAAACCATACATTATTATTGAAAGAAATTAAAAACTTAAGTAAATGGACAGTTATCCCATATTCATGGATTAAATTAACACTTAATTTTGTTAGGATAGCCATACTCCCCAAATTGATCTATAACACAATCTCTATCAAAACCCCAGCTGACTTTATAGAAATTGACAATCTTATCCTAAAATGCATATGAAAATACATCTATAGTAGCCGAAATAATCTTGAAAAAGGAGAACAAAATTGAAGAATTCATACTTCCCCATTTGAACACTTACTACAAAGTTAGAGTAATCAAGACAGTGTGGTACTGGCATAAAAGACAGACACATAGATCAATGGGATAAAACTGAGAGTCCCAAAACAGACCCTTACAGTTATGTTCAATTGATTTTTAACCAATGTGCTGTGACAATTTAATTGGGAAACAGTCCTTTCTACAAATGGTGCTGTTACAACTGGGTATCCACACTCAAAAGAATAAAGCTAGAACACTACATCACATTATATACAAAAATTAACTCAAAATGGATCAAAGACCTAAATGTAAGAGCTAAAACTATAAACTCTTAGAAGAAACCATAGGCATAAATTTTTGTGACCTTGCATAAGGCAATAATTTCTTAGACACGATACCAAAGGCACAAGTCACAAAAGAAAAAATCGGTAAATCAGATTTCATCAAAACTTAAAACTTCAGTGCTTTAAAGGACACTATCAAGAACCTGAAAGACAACCCACAGAATGGGAGAAAATATCTGCAAATCATACAACAAATAAGGGACTCATGTCCAGAAAACATAAAGAACACCTTAAAACAACAATAAAAAGATGAATAACCCAATTTAAAAATGAACAAAGGATTTGAATAGACATTTCTCCAAAGAAGACATACAAATGGCTAATAAGCACATAAAGAGATGCTCAAAATTACTAGTCATCAAGGAAATACAAATCAAAACCACAATGATATACCACTTTACACCCACTAGGATGGCAAAATACAAAAGACAAACAATAACAAGTGTTGACAAAGATATGGATAGATGAGAACTCTCATACATGGTTGGTGAGAATATAAAATGTTGCAGCCACTTTGGAAAACAGTGTAGCAGCTCTTCAAAAAGGTAAACACAGAGTTGCCATATGATTCAGCATTTCCACTCCTAGGTATGTACCCAAGGAAAATAAAAACATATGTTCACACAAACATTTATACAGGAATCTTCATAGCAGCATTATACATAATAACCAAAAAAGTGGAGACAACCCAAATGTCCATCAAATGATGAATGGGTAAACAAAATGTGATATTTGAGATTTTTCTTGTTTCCTGAGGTAGGCTTGTATAACTATATACTTAACAAAATGTGATATATACACACAATGGAATACTATTTGGCAATAAAAAGGAATCAGGTTCTTCTACTCCCTTTTACTGAGCTCCGCCAGGCAACTGCCCTCTCCCACCTTGCAGAGCCTAGAGAACTATGTTCTGGAGAGGGTAAAACAGAGGATCTCTGGTCTGGAGAACACCAGGCAGCATAAAGTGGGGGGTACCCTACTGGAAAAAAGAGAAATTAAGGGGCATCCCACATGCCCCCTGTGATGGTTAATTTTATGTGTTGACTTGTCTGGGCTAAGGGATGCCCAGATAATTAGTAAACATTATTTCAGGTGCGTTTGTGAGGATGCTTCTGGAAGAGATTAGCATTTGAATTCGTGAACTGAGTAAAGCAGATGGCCCTCCCCAATATGGGTGAGCATCATTCAATCCACTGAGGGCCCAAATAGAACAAAAAGGTAGAGGAAGGGTGAATCCAAGATCTCTCTGATTTGGGACATCCATCTTCTTTCCTGCCCTTGGACACTGGCACTCCTGGACTTGGACTGAATCACACCACTGGTTTTTCTGGGTCTCCAGCTTGCAAACAGTATATCATGGGACTTCAAGGCCTCCAAAATCTCATGAGCCAACTCTTTTCATAAATACACATATATATATACATATACGTGTGTGTGTGTGTGTATCTTCTATCGTTTCTGTTTCTCCGGAGAAGCTTGACTAACACACCCCTCTATCCTGCCTTAGTCTCCAAATAGGAGACTGAAACCTCCTCATGCAGGGAACTGGATCTAAAAGTACGGACATCAGGGGTTCCCCAGGCAAACAGCCAAGACAGATGGCTCTAAAGTGAAGGCCACACCCACAAGCCCCACATCTGTGTGCAGAACTAACTCCCATCTCTTTAGTGTTCCACTCTCAAATACACTTAAGCAATCAGGAATCACCTAGCATGTAAGGAACGACTCTATCATGAAAGGAAACAAAACAAACAGAAAAAAAACTACTTGGCTGAAACCTAGACTATGCAAGGAGAAAGAAATATTTTTAAAGAAACTATCACTAATATCAGTGGGATAGGAGATACTACATCTATAAGGCAATAATTTTTTTAAAAAAAGAAACTTGTAGAAAACAACAAATTAAAGCTATGATAGCTAAAATTAAAAAACTAAATAGAAGGTCCAGAGGATCATATTGAGTAAGTCATCCAGAAACTTCAGCAAAAATAAAGAGGATGAAAAATAAGAGAGAATAAATTAAAAATTAAAGACCAGTATAGGAGAACCAACATGTAAAAATCAGGATAGAAGCAGATCCATATAAGGGTGTATATCACAGTAACATTTCAGGCACTGATGACAAAAAGAATCGGTGGTAAGAGAATATCTGGCTCCAAACTACCCAAAACAACTCTGGAATCTAAAAGGCAATGGAAAAACAGCCTAAAAAACCTGAAGAAAATTATTTTCAAACACCAAATGCATTTAAACACGAGGCAGGGGTAAAAGCATTTTTAGGCATGCAAGGTCTTTAAAAATGTATGTCCTGTGCATTCTTTCTCAGGAAGCTACTAAAGATGTGCTTCACCAAAAGGACGAAATTGACCCAAAAAAAGGGAAGATATAGGAAAAAGGAAGGCTGAGATAGGCAAAAGGCAAAGGAAACCCCAGGATCTGGTGAAAGCAGATCCCTGCATGAGACTCATGGGCTAGACAAGCAGAGTACCATCAGTCCAGGACAGAGCCGGTTGTGAGGCTCCAGGAGAGGCCTCTTCAGGAAGTGCCTACATGCATGCAGATGAATTTTAGACAACCAGTGCAGAATATGAGATTGAATTAGGACAGCTGCGCGGAAAGCTAAGCAATTGAATAATACAAGGCAATTACTGATTCCAGGATAAACAAAAATTATGCAGAAAATAAAAATTAAAAAGTATTTCATAGACAGCTCAGCATTTATAGTCATGATAACAAACACTAAATATTGACCTAAACAATATTGTGTTTTCAACAATATTAAGAGGATGGGAAATGTGTGTGTATGTATGTAGTAGGGACAAAGGGGTTAAAGGGAGCTCCCTTTAATGCTAACTGAATGTTTTAGAAGCAAAGCCTAAAACCAATAATAACAACAACAACAACCTACACAACCACAACTAATAAAAAAGCAGAAATATAGCAAGAAATTTAGTGATAAGGACCCAATTCTTTTTTTTTTTTATTGTAGTTGATTTACAATGTTGTGTTAATTTCTGCGGGACAGCAAAGTGATTCAGTTATACATATATATACATTCTTTTTCATATCCTTTTCCATTATGGTTCATCACAGGGTATTGAACATAGTTCCCTGTGCTATATAGTAGGACCTTTTTATTTATCCATTCTATATGTAATAGTTTGCATATGCTAACCCCAAATTCCCCGTCCGTCCCTTCCCCACCTCCCACCTCCCTTTGGCAACCACAAGTCTGTTCTCCATTGATAAGGACCCAATTCTTAAGTGCTAAACTCTGCTCCAACCTGAAGAGCAAGCTGGAGAGAGCTGCTGTTGAGGAAGGAATAGGATGGGAAGGATGCCATAACTCTCAAGCCTCGTGCGTGGAACTATCTGCCGTTTAGATCATGCGTACGGACACTTTTAGAGCAGCACGGTCCAACAGAAATACAATGCAAAGCACATATGTAATTTTAAAATTTCTAGTAGCTGCATCTAATAAAAAGGTAAACAGAAACAGGTGAAATTAATTTTACTAATATGTCTTATTTAACCCAATAAATCCATCATGTTATCATTTCAGCATGCAATCAATATAAAAATATTTACAGTCTTGGTGTTTTACCTAAGTTTTCAAGTCAGGTATGTATTTTATGTTTCTAGCACCTCAATTTGGACTGGCCACATGCCAAGTGCTCAACAGTCACTTGCAGTTAGTGGCAACCGTAACGGACAGTGCAGTTTAAGGGATTTTCGTTTTATTATAAGAAAAGCACTTATTATACAAACAGCTCATGCAGCTCAATATCAAAAAAACAAACAACCCAAACAAAAAATGGGCAGAAGACCTAAACAGACATTTCTCCAAAGAAGACATACAGATAGCCAACAGGCACATGAAAAGATGCTCAACATCGCTAATTACTAGAGAAATGCAAATCAAAACTACAATGAGGTACCACCTCACACTGGTCAGAATGGCCATCATTAAAAAGTCTACAAGTAACAAAGCTGGAGAGGGTGTGGAAAGAAGGGAACAACCCTCCTACTCTACTGGTGGGAATGTAAATCAGTGCAGCCACTATGGAAAACAGTATGGAGGCTCCTCAAAAATTTAAAAATAGAACTACCATATGATCTAGCAATCCCACTTCTGGGTATATATCTGGACTATAATTCAAAAAGACACATGCACCTCTATGTTCCCAGCAGCACTATTTACTATAGCCAAGACACGGAAGCAACCTAAATGTCCACTGACAGATGAATGGTTAAAGAAGATGTGGTATATATATATATATATATATATATATCACTTATATATGGAATCTAAAATATGACACAAATGAACTTATCTACAAAACAGAAACAGACTCACAGACATAGAGAACAGACCTGTGGTTGCCAAGCAGGAGAGAGTAGAGGAGGGATGGATTGGGAGTTTGGGATTAGCAGATGCAAACTGGTATACATAGAATGGAGAAACAACAAGATCCTACCGTATAGCACAGAGAACTATATTAAATATCCTGTAATAAACCATAATGGAAAAGAAAAAAAAGAAAAGCACTTATTTCTGAACCCCAGATTCCTTATTTATAAAACAGGGACAGTAACACCTAACTCAAAATTATTCAAAGGACTAAGCATGTGAAAACCTTCAGTATCATCATTTATAAAAAGTAGGCCCTGGATGAGTGTTAAGAGTTATTATTACTTAGTCAAAGATGATTTTTTAAAGAAATTTGATAACCTTTGATTCTATTTTTCTAATAGACAAAAATATCTTTATCCAAACCCTGTCATTTTAATTTAATTTTAATTTATTCATCTCTATTCTCTTAACAATGTAATGCACATGATTTAGAACTTTTTTTTTTTTTTTTTTTTTGGTATGCGGGCCTCTCACTGCTGTGGCCTCTCCCATTGCGGAGCACAGGCTCCGGACGCGCAGGCTCAGCGGCCATGGCTCACGGGCCCAGCCGCTCCGCGGCATGTGGGATCTTCCCAGACCGGGGCACGAACCCGTGTCCCCTGCATCGGCAGGTGCACTCTCAACCACTGCGCCACCAGGGAAGCCCTAGAACATTTTTAATGATGTTCATCTTAGCAGGCCCATTTAGACAGAGGTGTAAATGGAATAAACAAGTTTCTAGAAAGTCAAGAATGTGTACTTGAAAACAACATTCATGAAGTTTGTTCTGAAAACTTTAGCTAGATCTTAAAAATTATATTATTTGAACCTGATAAACAGTTGGTCCCCTTAAATATATTAAATCAGGCTTGACTAACTCTGCTAAGAATTAGAGAGTCCCTCTCTGGGGACACTTAGAGGGTACTAAGTGGTTCAGGTAGATAGAAAAACAGGGGAGAGAGTTTTCCAGCAAGAACCCAACCAAAGCTGAAGTATGTGTGATCTAATTATTTTTAATCATACACTGGTCTTCTCATATGTCCTTCCTTTCCCAAAGGACAGGCGGACCACACAGAAGGCTGTGGTGAGGCTTTAGGACCATATCTGCTGTTAGATAGATTATGAGCCATATTACAGTGAAGGTTATATTTTCAACTCACAGTAAGGTTGCAGTTGACTCTTTGTTTGTTTGTTTGTTTTTGGTACGCGGGCCTCTCACCGCTGTGGCCTCTCCCGCCGCGGAGCACAGGCTCCGGACGCGCAGGCCCAGCGGCCATGGCTCACGGGCCCAACCGCTCCGTGGCATGTGGGATCTTCCCGGACCAGGGCACGAACCCGTGTCCCCTGCATCGGCAGGCAGACTCTCAACCACTGCGTCACCAGGGAAGCCCCAGTTGACTCTTCTAAAATGCTCATTTTTTTTCTTTAATCAGTAAAGCAAGAGCAGCTGCATTTCGTTTTATTTTGTTTTTATAAATTTATTTATTTTATTTTTGGCTGCACTGGGTCTTCGTTGCTGCGCACGGGCTTCCTCTAGTTGCGGCAAGCGAGGGCTACTCTTCATTGAGGTGCACGGGCTTCTCATTGCAGTGGCTTCTCTTGTTGTGGAGCACGGGCTCTAGGCACGCGGGCTTCAGTAGTTGTGGCGCACAGGCTTAGTTGCTCCGTGGCATGCGGGATCTTCCTGGACCAGAGCTTGAACCCGTGTCCCCTGCATTGGCAGGCGGATTCTTAACCACTGCAGGGAAGTCCCTGCATTTTGTTTTTAAGGACTGGATTCTTCAAAAAGTATCATCAAAGCCCAGTCTCAAAAATATGATCTGTAAGAATCTAGAACTAAATAGCATATTTTTAGATGAAATAAAATGGTCTCTAGTGTAAAATAGGCTGCATGAAAAAAGGAACTGTAAAATACATTTTGCATACTTTTAACCCATTTTTAATACCATGTGGCATTCTGCCTCTCAATGTAAAATTTTTTCACTTGTTCCTACAGTGTTTGCAGTCTCAAAAAAGTAACAGTTTTATGATAAAAGACACCCTACAGACCATCTATTCCCAGGCCTGAGATCTATTTCCCTAACAAGAACTTGGGGGACCAGGCCAGGGTCTCACAGCTGAAGGCCAAGGGCAGGAGAAGAGTCGGGTCAGCTCTCTGAAGGCAAACCAGCACCATCTGTCTCCTGTACAACTGCTAAGGTCAAACGCTAACTGGGCTGTCAAGGTAGGTGTGCCCTCCCTCCCAGAGCCCCTGGCCAAGTCACATGTTCCTAACATAGGGCACGACTTCGAATAAAGCTAAGTGAGTGGTGGGTCTCTCCTGCTAATCAAAGAAAGAAAGAGAGGAAAAGACAGAGACAGAAAGGCTGGGAGGGGGGAGGAAGGAGAAGAGGGAGGGAGGGGCTCCACAGCTAAGGTAAATGGTTGGAATTCATTTAATTCGCTATTATGCTATGTGACATGGCACACTTCTTCATAAATAAAAAATAAAGCCTACCGAGATAAAGCCCATAACACATCTGGACAGCAGTTGCATAGACCTTGAGCCTGCATACTTGCTAAAGTCATATTAGATAAAGAAGGCATACTTCCTTGGCTTCATTACAGCACTGGGCACAGGTGCTGGAAATGAACTACATGACAAACTGAAATCTGAAATGAACCAAACCAATTTGCTAATTTCCAAATATGGTAAAAGCAGGCTTACCCATCCTGGAAGGAGCAAGTTATCAAAGGTGACCAGCCCTCAGAGCACTGCTTAACAATAGAAGGTGATCAAGAAAGTCTGTTGGATGAAGAAATATTCCAGATAATAGGAACTGAGACTATTTTATTTCGGCTGTTTATAGGGAAATTTTCCAAAAAATGTACTGAATCTTTCCCAACTTTCATAAAAAATACCACATAATGAATATTCCTTTGATATTCCAGATGAAAATTTTCACCTGTCGTCACAATGGGCGATATATATGTTAATGCCCTGCTGAGCTGTGCCTACACAGAGCTGCTCACGGTGGAGCCAGGGAGGCCTCTGCCTGTTTGCCACGGCTTTCCATGAGCTGTCAGAGGGCCTGCCTCCCAAGGCTCCCTTTCCCCTCTGGGTTCTTCAACTTAATCCAGTGACCCCAGAAACCTCGGGGACCAGTTTGTCAGGGTGGTGGGACATTTTCCAAGTCTCTCCACAGACTTGCATGGACTTTGGTGTGAAGGCTTCAAGCCCTCTGTCTTAGGTAATAAAATGGCTGTTACCTTTACTTCAGGATTAGGTTTTCTACAGTGGACCATGACTTCTGGACTTGAGCCTCAGCATTTAATTCTTTCTGCCTCAGTAGAACAATGCTGTTGGACAGGCTGACCTCTACGGTCTCTTCCATTTCTAAACCTCTGTGATCCAAAATCCAACAGCTGTTCCAGGAACAAATAATGCCAATGTACAAATGATTCCGGAGAAGAGCGTGAGAGGGAGCCCCCTCCCACCACACAACTCATTTTATGAAGCCCTGAGAGCGAAACCAGACAAGGGCAGATTAAGAAAAGGAAATCAGGGCTTCCCTGGTGGCGCAGTGGTTGAGAGTCCGCCTGCCGATGCAGGGGACACGGGTTCGTGCCCCGGTCCAGGAAGATCCCACATGCCGCGGAGCGGCTGGGCCCGTGAGCCATGGCCGCTGAGCCTGCGCGTCTGGAGCCTGTTGCTCCGCAACGGGAGAGGCCACAACAGTGAGAGGCCCGTGTACCGCAAAAACAAAAACAAAAAAAAGGAAGGGAAATCACAGCCAATTCTATACCTGAACAGAGAAGCGAGAATCCTAAACCAACAGAAGCAATCTGAAGCAAGCAATATATAAAAAATACTCCAGAACCAAGTGAGGTGTCTCTGAAGAGTGAAAGGTTGGTTTAATACTAGAAAAATTACCATACTTAAAAACTGAAGTAGAATAAAAGCACGTGATCATTTTAATGAAAATAGAAAAAAATAAAGAAAAACATTAGAAATCTAAGAATAGAAATTTCTTAACGTGAAAAAAGCATCTACAAAAAAATGTAGCAAACGTGCTTACTGATGAATCTTAAAAGCAATTTCTTTGAAACAAGCAGAAAATGTAGATTTCTGAAAATATCATTTAAACTAGCATTCCACAAATATAAAATACCTAGGAATGAACTTAGTAAGGCATGTGCCAGACCCTGCCACATTGATCTTCAAACTTAATGCAATCCCAGTCACAATCTTGAACAGGGAATCTGAGGAAGTGCAAAAAGGGCTAAGATACATGAGAGAGAGAAAAAAAGAAGACAGGAAAACAAAGGAGGGAGTTTGTATTACCAGTTCTAGCAGAACTACCACCATGCTATAGTAAATCAAATAATGTGCTGGCAAAGGGGTAAACAAACAGGCCAAAGAAACAGACTTCACAGACCAGAAACAAACCCACAGGTTCATGCAAATCAATGATGGGAGAAGCACTGCAGATCGGTGGGAAATAAAGAAGACTATTCATTCAATAAATTGTGGTCCAACAACTGTTTATCTATTTGGAAAAAAATAAAACTGGACAGATACTTCACACAACACCTAAAAATCAATTACAGATGAGCTAAAAGCTCAAATGTATAAAGCAACCATGCTCCAGTAAAAATTAATTAAAAAAATAAAATTTATACTTGAAATAAAATTAGAATCTTTTAGAAAATGTTTTCATGAACTCAGAGGAAGGAAGGAGTTCTTAAACTAGACACAAAAATTACAATACATAAAGAAAAAGAATGGTAGATTTGACCATATTAATATTAAAACTTCTCTGCAGACTGGAATAAAATATTTGTGATCTACACATCCAGTAAATGTCTTATAAACTAGAACATATAAAGAACTCTCAAAACTCAATGGTAAAATATAAAACAATCCAGTCAAAAAGTGGGCAAAAAACATGAACAGGTGTCTCACCAAAGAGCAGAAACAGATAGTAAATAAGCATGTGAAAAGATATTCAAATCATTTCATACTGTATGCAAATGTTGAACAATTATGAAACTAACCTGAAACTAACATAACATTGTATACCAACTATATTTCAATTAAAATAAGATATTCAATATCATTAGCTAACAGGGAAATACAAAATAAACCACAATGACACAACACTACATACTTACCAGAATGGCTAAAAAAAAATAGGGATAATACCAAATGTTGGTGAGGATGCAGAGGACATGCTCTGCAATAAGAGAAGCCACCACAATGAGAAGCCCACGCACCACAACAAAGAGTAGCCCCTGCTCACCGCAACTAAAGAAAGCTCACGTGCAGCAACGAAGACCCAACCCAGCCATAAATAAATAAATTTATTTATTAAAAAAAAAACATTACAAAGAAATGGGGGTGGGGTATGCGGCAGAGTCACAAACTAGAATATATTTGCAAGACGTATAACAAGCAAAAGATGAGTAGTCAAAATAAAACAATCCAATAGAAAAATGGGCAAAGGAGGTGCCCAGAGCTAGGCTCCCCTGTCTCTCCCCTGTCTCCCAGCCAAGTCTCCACAGGTCTGGCAAGGCGGTGGGGGTGGAGGTGGGAGTCTCCTGATCCCTTGTATTATCTCTGCCTTGACAACCACCCTGGGGAGGTGAGGGCCATGTCCTTCACTATCCTTTTATAAAACCTGAGAAAGCTAAAGTCTAAATACAGAAAGACCATTTGCCAGGGAATCTGGGGACAGCACACACTGCTCTCTTCTCTCAGTGCCTGTTGTCTGGGACAGCACAGATGACAGTCACAGATGGTCCTGTCTGCCTCTCACAGGAAGAAAAAATCATGACTTGCTGATGCCAGGAAGTCCCAGATCCCAAAGAGCTGGTTATCCTGAAGGTTCCCCGCAACCAGAGCCTCTTCAAGTACCTGCTGTCTCCATCCCTGCAGCTCTCCATCCCCTGAACCATCACTAGAGGTATCTGAGCAGGTGTCCCCTCTTCAAAGCTCTTCACCAAGGTCTCCCACAGCACCACACCTGCCCACACCTCCACCTCTCAGCTCAGGCACCTTCACAGCTTCAAGGCCTCCACACGGCCAACGCCAGCACGTGCCCTTGAACATGCAGTGTTCTTACACCCCCTCTCCTCTCACACCTAAGTCTGGTCCTCAGCCTCTCTCTCACCTCAGTCTGACCGTAAGCTTCCTGAGGACAGGATCCATTCTCATTCTCTCTGATACCTGGAGCACGGCACAGGTATCCATCAAGATTGCTAACTTGAGTCTGTTGATGTTACTTAAATCAGTGGCTACGGACTGTGTTATTATTTTTTTAGATTTATACCTAATAATCTAATGCATCTTTACTGTCTCCAAATCCCAAATTCCACATTAAGCCCTCTAAAAAGGAGGTCAAAGCACTCTGGTCCTATTTCAATACATAAGTAACACTTAAGTTACACATACCATGCAGCCAAAGTTGAGAGACCTTATATGCATATAAACGTAAACAGAAGATGGAAGCGTTTTACATTGAATATAATAGGCAACAGACACATGGTAGAAGGCCATAAATGTGAGGTTTTCAGTGCTTTTTGTTTTTGTCTTTAAAATACTGACATCCTAACATTCATTTGAATGGAAAAGATATTATTAGCCTCTGTATTAATTAAGTTTTACCCTGGAAACATCTTCAGGTTTTTCTGGACTTGTTCTCTGATCATTAAAAGATAGATGTGCACACACACATTTAGAAAGCAAACACGCACCTTAAAAAATTACTTTCCTAGGCTCTTAGAGTTACGTTCAGGAGGGAACAGCAAGCTCAGTGCCTGGCATTTAAAGCATAAATGTTAAAAAGCCTTCCTATCAGAGCTGCCAATTTGAGTCTACATTCAGTGGAATTTTTACTTTATACCCTGTTTTTAAGACGTTCAGGACAATCTCCAAAAAGATCAAGTTTCCAAATATCTAAAAGCATATAATTTACATAAGCATACTGAGAAGTTGAAGTATGTAGGTCTTACAAATAACATCTCATCCTATATCCTGCATTCTTGAGCCCACTTTCTGACCTGAAAACAGGCATTCTTTCACAAAGAGGAGACGTTGATAGCGTCTGACCCCACCAAAAATAAGTGTGCACGTGTGTCTTTACTGAAGAGGAAATATCCTAAAATCCTTAAGAAAATTAATTTTGGGAGGGAATGGAAGTAGATTAAACAATATCACATGATTGTCCTGTCATTTAAATACAAAGCAGAGATAAACTCTAATAAAGAAAGTCAGTGACCTTCTAGATTATTCTGTGGGAAAATCCAAGGCACTCTGAAATTCACATTTGTCTTCCTTCTAGCATTGCTGGTCTGTGTCACAAGCCAAAGCAACTACTCCAGATTAAAAAGATCAGAAATTAACTTTAGGCTCCTAATCTTCAGATTTCAATTTTTATCAAGAAAATTATTATACTTCCTTCTATCGTCTTAAAAAACTTTCATTACCTATGGGAGCAGAAACAACAAAGGCCCTAGAACTTCTGAAGGAAAAACTGTAATTCAAGAATGAGAAATCATTTCATAACCTGCTGCCCCTACTCCCCCAATCTAATTTTATCACACACATGCAAAAGGACAGTATCAAGGAAGGAATCACAAACTTTAACAAAATACCAAGGAAAAATGACAAATGAGCAAAGTTGTTGCTGGCAACAACTTAGATAAAATTTGAAAAGGTAACTGCAGTGTTAAAAAAAAAAAAGAATCATCGTTTCCTATTATTCATATGGTAACTTTGAATGCCAAAATGGGCTCAAAAACAAAAAGATTAAGTCCACAGAACAGTCCTACCTTTTAGTCACTCTATATCCTTAACCTGGTCAGTTGACCCAAGATCTGGGCCTCCCATTCCTGCTGGGCCCACAGAAAATCCCCACCTGGCCCTGTGTGGGATGCTTCACTAATAAACAACATCTAATTTTTATTTAATACTTTGTCAGAAACAGACATAGGCACTGACCCATGAGGCAGTCATGGTCTCAGGTTCTAGTAAAACAGACATGCATTCAAAGCCTACCTTTTCATGTGACTTCAGACAGCGTACTCAGCACCTCTAAATGTCAGGTTCCCTTACGTATGAAATGGACTAATCACTAATCATCAGAGAAACGAAAATCAAAACCACAGCAAGATGTCATCTCACACTTGTCAGAATGGCTATCATCAAAAAGACAAGTGTTGGTGAGGATGTGGGGAAGAGGGAGTCCTCGTGCACTGTAGATGGGAGTGTAAACTGGTGCAGCCATTGTGGAAAACAGTATGGAGGTTCCTCAAAAAATTAAAAGTACAACTATCATATGATCCAGCAATTCCACTTCTGGGTATTTATCTGAAGAAAAGGAAAACACTAACTTGAAAAGGTATCTGCACCTCCATGTTCACTGCAGCATTAATTACAATAACCAAGACAGGGAAACATCCTAAGTGTCCATGATAGATGAATGGGTAAAGAAAATGTGGTGTGTGTGTACACACATACACACACACACACACACACACACACACACAAAATGGAATATTATTCAGTAATGAAAAAAGAAGGAAACCCTGCCATTTGCGACAACATGAATGGGCATTAAGACAGAGAAAGACAAATACTATATGATCTCACTTATATGTGAAATCTAAAACAAAATAAAACAAAACACCAAACTCAAATGCAGAGAACATACTGGTGGTTGTTAGGGGGTAGGGGGTGGTGAAATGGGTGAAGGGAGTCAAAAGGTATAAACTTCCAGTTATGAAATAAATAAGTCCTGGGAATGTAATGTACTGTATGGTGACCACTAACAATAATATACAGTATTGTATACAGATGACCCTTGAACAACATGGGTTTGAACTGTGAGAGTCCACTTCACTTGGATTTTTTTCCCAATAAATACATACTACAGTATTACAGATCCACAGTTGGTTGAATCCAAGGATGTGGAACCTCAGATATGGGAAGGGGAGGGTGCACTGTAAAGTTATATGCAGATTTTCAACGGCACAAAGGGTCGGCACCCCTAATGCCCAAGTTGTCTAACTATATATACATATATCCAACGATTATGTTGTACATCTGAAACTAATATGTTATATATAAATTATATCTCAATAAAAAAGAGATGCAATCCACTAAAAACTCAATGCATGTGTTCTGCATCTTTAAGAAGCTATTACATGTTTCATTCAGAAAACATGAATTCATAAACTCTACAATGGCAAAGACAAAGTCCCAAACAAACACGTTTTACCACTGGCACCTCTTGCTTTCTCTGTATGTGGAAGGCCTGGCCACCAAACGATTAGACTTTTTTTTCCAATGTGAAAACGAGCACCATGAAAATAAAAACCACCCAAATGCCCTTCAGTTGGCAAATGTGCAAACAAATTAGTCTATCCATGCAATGGAATACTACTCAGCAACTACAAACGAATGAACCACTGACACCTACAACAACGAAGATGGCTCTCCATTCTGACGAGTGAAAGAATCCAGACACTACCCCACCCCCCAAGATAGCACATACTCTAAGATTCCATTTAGATAAAGTCCTAGGAAATGCAAACTTATCTAGAGTGACAGAAAACAGGTGGTTGCCTGGAAGAAAGAGGCCAGAGGGATTACAAAAGGGCAAGAGGAAATTTCTGGGCGTGATGGGTATGTTCATTATCTTGACTGGCGTGTTGGTTTCATGGCTGTATACACGTAAAACACACCAAATTATACACTTTAAACATGTGCAATTTACTGTATGACAACCATACCTCAATAAAGCTGTTTGAAAGAGGGAAAAAGACCATTTAAAAGAAAAACTAACACATCTTCTTGGCTTGGTATATTGTCTTTAACCCACCCTCTTTTTCAAACAGGTATATGTCCTGAAAAGTCATGAAACTACAATACCTTTCCCCTTAAGTGATCTGCATGCATGAACAAAACCTTAATAATCCAAAGACTTAAATATAACAATAGCTAATTAATATTTACATAGCTGTGACTATGTGCCAGGCACTATTTTAAGCACTTTTCTTACATTAACTTATCTGATCCTCATACCAGCACTATTTTAGAGATGAGGAAACTGAGGCACAGAAGGGTTAAGTAATCAGCTCAAGGTCACACAGCTGGTAGTTGGAAGAACTAGGATTTGAACCCAGAGAGTCTGGCTCTAGAGTTCTTTTCTGTACCCACTGTGCTTACTGGCATATACAATATAAGAAACAGTATAGGAAAATCAGAAGCAATGAATATTGCACTTGCAAAATACTTTTCTTCCTCACATTTACAGAATATAAATATCCACTATATTTTGTAGCATACACAAGACTAAATAAAACACAACAGGACCTTCATTCTTCTTTTCCCAATTAATAGATGGAGGACAGAGAGACAGAAAAGCTGGACAACTTGCTTAGGACACAGAATAAATGGCAAGTTGATTGGCTGGTCAAACCAACTAGGAAGTTGGTTTACCACATTCCCAGTCCAACTCTCTTCACTGTCTTCAGATTCCTAATTATTTTAAGTAAATTCTGTAAAGGATAAAAACCGAACATACAGCAACGTGGAAAATGTAAAAGTCATTTGCTATTTCTCAAATACCTTACTAGTTCCTGAATTCCAGCCACAGGATCACAACCTCTGACTGATACTGGCCTGGAGTCTTTTTTTAAAGCGCCCCACATGATTTTCATGAGCGGCCAAAGTTGAGAAACCCCAAGACATATTAGATTTAGAGTTCTCATTTTAAAAAGACAGATGAAAGCAAGAGGCCAAAGCAGCTTTGGTAAACTACGGCCCAAAGTTTTCCAAGTTGATATTGAACTACTGAATACCTGTAGGATTTTGAGTTCAACTTTAAATAAATTAAAAATATGCACAAAGTACATGAGATATTATCACAGCAAAAGTTACATTAACAATACACGGGACTGACATTCTCAACCTTTTAGAATGCTAAATTGGTATCTTGACATCAAGCTGATGGATAAAAGCACAGAAAAAACGTGCCGTATGTCCACTGCATTTAAAGCATGGAATAAACTGACCATATATTGTTTCCGAAGCACAAGTTGAAAAGTCTTTGTCTTTAGTCCATGCAGGAATCAATGGTCTCTGAACTTAAGGTGCACTTTGTAGGGAAGATTCTGACTCAGTGGGCCTGTGGATGGAGTCAGAATGTGTTTCTAACAAGCTGCCAGGTGATGCGGATGCGGCTGATAGATAGACCACACCTGGAGCAACAAGGCCTTAAGTAACTTGAATATTGGCTGTAAAATAAGGCAGTTGGCCTACAAATGTAGTTATATCTAGGATCCAAGAAATAACTGTCATTACGACTTATTCCTAGTCCGGGGGAAAATAAAAGGAGGAGGGGAATAGAGGAAGGAGCAAGCGAATACTTGTTATTTGTTTGTATAGCGTAGCAGGACTAAGAATCATAGAATACTGTTACTTGCCCCGACCCAGTAGCTGTCAAGGTGACAGAATGTAAGCCCCGTGAGATAAAGGGGTTTTATTTTAATTTACACAAAATCATCACGGCCTAGTACACACTAGGTACTCAACAAATGTATTGAATAAATGAATGAATAAGTATATACAAACACAATCTATATTTATGTCACAACCCAAAAAATGTCTGGGAAGGGGAATCTATCAGTACATATGGGTGTTTAATACAAATACCTGGCCCACTCACTGTACTCCATTTTGTCCCCCCCTCCAAAAAAAAAGAATTTTCCAAACCAACACTTCCACTGTCAAGCCCAGGCTTCCCGCACCCTAATGTTTTGTTTTGTTTTAAAATTTATTTAATTACCCTTATGTTTAAAACAATGGAGAGAGGTGGAAGCACAGGGAGAAGGATTCAGAAAAGGTTCACTAATCAAAGGAAAAAAACAGAGTGGGAGAGGAGATGGGCAAACAGTTTAGTTCAAGGGAAGGAATATCTTAGGCTGTCAGCATTTTCAAGTTCTTACCTATGATGGTGAGAGGGTTTGGGTTCGGGCTTTTATTTGTTTTGTTACTGTCCAGAGTAACTGGTGAAGTAGTACCTGGCTGTGCGGCAGGCTCTCAAGCCAACCTTTGGAAGCTTGGGAATTCGCGTTTCCTGCTTACTTCCCGCTTCCCGGGGCTCCCGGCGCGTAGAGGAACTCTGCCACCGCCCAAACACAAGATGACCTGAGCTGCTTCACTATGGATTTGAAGCCACAACCAGGATTGAAGATGGCGGCGAAATACTAAGCGAGCGGCCCGGGAAGCGCGCGAAATCTGCCCAAAAGAAAAATGGCCTCCGAGCAGGATCTCGCGGTTTTCAACGAGAGCCCAAAACAAAAATGGCGGCAAAAGACGACTACGTAGGGGCCGAGAACGAGGTGAACATGATTGGTCCGTGAAGAATCAGTTACCCACTGTGCTAGACAGCGGGGGTGATCGAGAGAAAAATAAAACGCAGTGTTCCTGTCGTACAGAGTGCTTCTTTTTTTTTTTAAACATCTTTATTGGAGTATAATTGTTTTACAATGGTGTGTTAGTTTCTGCTTTATAACAAAGTGAATCAGTTATACATACATCCCCTTATCTCCTCCGTCTTGCGTCTCCCTCCTACCCTCCCTATCCCACCCCTCTAGGTGGTCACAAAGCACCAAGCTGATCTCCCTGTGCTATGCGGCTGCTTCCCACTAGCTATCTATTTTACATTTGGTAGTATATATAAGTCCACGCCACTCTCTCACTTCGCCCCAGCTTACCCTTCCCCCTCCCCGTGTTCTCAAGTCCATTCACAGAGTGCTTCTTGACCCCGTAAAATTACTAGCACAAGGATGGAAAAAGTCTCCCCAATCTTTGAACAGGAAGATTATAGAAAACACAGGTTAGAAAGTAAAGGTGACTTTCACAATGCCGGATAAATTTTGAAATAGCCAGGAACATAACTTCTCCCACAATTCTTTTGAATAGTACAGGGGAATACAATTTTTGTCCTCGAACGAAAAAGCAGGATGGGGACGTAGTGCGCAAATTATCTAATTGGTGAAGGGCACAGAAACAGAGAACTTCTGAACTCCCCGTAGGCCCCCAGACGGCGGACTAAGGGCAAAAGCTGTTAATTGAGCGCCACCAGCTCGCACTGCGCATGACCGCTCTCCAACACGACCCACAGAAATGGTCGCTGTTGCGTCCTTTTCTCCAGGTTTTCCAGGCAGCCATAAAGGAAGGCGGGGAGTTGGCGATGAACAACGGAATCCGGCGCTCTGTGATTGGTCAAATGAAGGAGGCCCGAGAGCCGCCAAGAACGGTTGATCACTTTTTCGTTCAATAAGTGCCTCTCAGGTGCGCGCCAGAAGGAAGATACTGTGCCTTAACAAGTCCATTTGATCTGTTATTTAAGTTTTTCAGTTTCAATAACTTGCTGAGATTGACACTGAATAAGCTCCAACCCCTGTTCTTTCCGGTCTCAGCCACCGCGTTCTCGGCTGAGAACATCACGAAAACTCGGAGAAGAGGAATCCGAGTGGGACCGGCGCCAACCACAAAGCTGCGCGTGCTCCGTCTCCAAGCTCGGGGCGCGAGTTGCCAGGACTGGTGGCTGCGGCTGCGTGGTGCTCGGCTTCAGGGGCCTGCGGGCGGCGGCTGACGGGGCGGCGCAGCCGCGGGTGCGCAGGTGAGAGTGACGGGGTCGCAGGTGGAAAAGCCGGCACTCTACCCGGCCGAAGAGAGGGGTGGGGGACTTGTGGGCGCCTCCTCCCCGCTCGGAAAGGTCACTGGTGTCACTGAAGGATATTTGGGGGCGGGGAATAGGAGGAGGCTGGTTCCTTAGAAAGCTGAATATCTACCTTTAAAACAGCTGTTGGCAGTGAATCCTTGCTGCAGGAAGGAATGTAGATGGCGAGGAGGTGTTCCAGTGGTGTAGGTAGAGTTCCAGGTATAGACCCTTCTTCCTCTCCCATCTGCGCGGCACCGTAAAGTAGAAGGAAAAGGTGTCCCAGTGAAAGCACCAGTTGCGCCTGCGCTGCCACCTGTGTCTGTCTGGGAGGTGAGAGCCACCCTCTGACGTGGAACTGGATGTCAGAACTCTGTACAGCGTGGTAGTACCAACTCTGAAAGCAGAAGCAGGATTCGGGGCTTTGAAATCTTTTTGAGAGGGAGAACTCCTGAAGTCATATACAGCTTCCTCCCAAATTGGACCATCCACAAATCCTGTTGCTGTTTCAGAGGCTCTCTGTACCTGCAGTTTTTCCTTCATTAACGTCATCAGTTTATATTCGTATTTGTCACACTGTGCTGAGTTAGCAGATACAGCAGTGACCAAGACAGGCATGGTCCCTGATCACATGGAGCTTATATTCAATGATGGAAGGGGAAACAATAAACAAGCACATTGATAAATGAACAAGATGTTTCCAGATTGTCCTAGATTGGGTTCCCTGGGGAGCAGACTCTAAGGAGATTTGTGGGCAGGACATTTATTAGGGAGGACTTTTTGGATCTTACCAAGGAAGAAAGGAAGCAGGATTGGGTGGATAGAAAAAGTTGAGCTGTAGTGTAGTCCCAAGGAGGGTCTCCACCAGTCTCACAGGAAATCCGGTGCTGGGTTGGGCCTTCATAGTTGGCCCAAGTTGGGTGAACCGCCAGGCCTTTGTACCACTGCAGTGACCAGTCATTGGATACCCATTGCCCTGGAAGGAGAGCATAACTTCAACTCTCTTCATCCAGTCAGTCCTGTCTCAGCACTACCAGGAGCTTTAGTCAAACAGGAATCTCCAGAAGTGCCTGTCTTTATATATGATGTGTATTGAAGATACTGTATGTACAGGAATAATCACTACCATGCCTTGAATACTTCTCACGTATTAGACACTGAACTAAGCAATAAATACATAGATATATACTTAGGAATCCTCATTATATAGCCCCATGTTACAGACTATGAAATTGAGGCAGGAAAGAAGTAATTTGCCTAAGATCGTAACTTGTGCGGGAGGTTAGAATTTGATTTCCATCGTTACTCAGAGCTTCATCACACTAGGACTCTCATGTTTAATCACTGGCAACTTTAACTTCATTAACTGTTATCAGAGAAATAAATATGAAACTCTCACCCTGTCTTTGCTATTTTGCTCTGTCCTTGAGTTTTCCGGTTTCCTTCATGATTAGCTTTCCTGGCCCTCACTTTAGGAGCCTGAGTGTTATCTTTTCTATAACATCCTGGAATCTGATTACAGATCTACCCTACTGTAATCAAAATAGCCCCGAAGACGTCAGAACCTCTTTCTTGAGAATCTGGGGGTTTTATTCACATCTGGACTAACTGAAACTGCCTATAGTTTATGGACCCAATTGCCTTAGTCATTCCAGACCTCTCTTTCTACACTCAAGGTTGACACCAGTAATGTTATTTTTTAACCTTTTGAAATAATCAAAATAATAGCTAACAGTCACAGGGTCCAGTCTGAGTGCCAGGTATTGTGATAACTGCACAACAGCCTTGTGATGGATGTCAATATTATTCTCATTTTATGGGTGATGGGACTGAGGCATTGTGAGGTTAAGTGACTCATCCAAGGTCACAGCCAGTTGCAAAGTGGTAAGGCAGAGATGGAAAGCCCAGGCAGTAGGATTCCACAACTCATCCCCTTAATCACTACACAACAATACATCCTTACTAAAATAATTTGCTGTGCTTTCCCTTCTGGAACTAGATCCTGGTGGGCTTTTTGTGCTGTACTAAGAAATGTAGGTTTCACCTTCTAGTCAAAAATGTCACTGAAGGCTTCTAAGCAAAGCAGAAACATGAATGTATTTGTTGTTGTTTTCCCCAAGATGGCTGTGTTAAGAGGGTAGAGAATGGATTAGTGGGCAATAGACTCGAACAGTGGTTCTCAGACTTAAGCTTCAGAATTACCTAAAGAATTTGTTAAAACACAGATTGCTGGATCCCAACCTAGAGTTCTGATTCAGTAGGTCAGGAGCAGCCCAAGATTTTGCGTTTCTGATAAATTCCCAGATGATGCTACTGCCTGTGGTGAGGGGACCACACTTTGAGAACCATTGGACTAGAAGCGAGGAGATCCTGAGGTAATGAGGGTCTGGACTGTAGCTGTAGGGAGAAATTACATAAAAGAAATGTCATGTCAAATGGAGGATTGAGTGACTGACTTGATGAGGAATATAAGGAACAGGGCAGAGTCCACTATATCCAGATTTTCTAACTGAATGGCATGGTAGATAATGCCTTTTTTATTTTTTATTTATTATTATTATTATTATTTTGATAATGCCTTTTTTTAAGAAACAAAACAGGAAGCAGAGGAGGAACAGCAGTTTGGGAAGGAAAGAGGATTCATCGTTATATGAGATGAGTTTAGACACTTGTGGGGAATAACAGTGGGATAAGTGGGTTTAAGCTGAAGATGTAGATGTGGGAGTCATTGGTGGATGTGTTAAAACAGAAGCTTTGGATGTGAATGAGGCCACCCAGGAAACGAACATGGGGGGAAGACGGCCCAGGACAGAGCTTTGAGAAGGGGGAGTAGGTGGATGGAAACCAAGGGGTCATTAAAGGAGACTGAGAAGGATCAGACTAGTCTCAGGTACGTAAAGAGTTTTAAGAACTCATCAGAAGTGGTGCAGAGAGATCACGGAGAAAGGGAGAGATGGGCGATCTTTATAGTCAGGGCAGTTTCCATGGAGAGTGGGGCAAAAGCAAATTACTTGGGTTTGAAGATGGAAGTGGGCAGTGGCTCTAGAAACATGCGTTATTTGAAAGGAATCAGAGTGTGTAGTACTGGAAGGAAGGCTGGTAAAGGGCAGCTACATTGGGGAATTTGTTTTTAGTTCTTTTCAATGGAGAAAAATGGTCAGGTTTTGCATAGGAGGAAGACCAATTCCAAGTGGGAGGTGGAAGGTAGAAGAGGGGGGTTAATGGAGGTGGAACCGTGAAGACAAAGCAGCATGTGGGACCGGCTGGAGCACAGATAACAGAAGTGCCAGGCCTTCCTCTGAGACACTGAGGAAGGAGGTGAAGATGGGAGCTGAGGTGGGCATGTGGGAGCAGGAAGTGGAGGGGCTCCTACCCAGTAGCCACGGTTTCCTCTGGCCAGTAGGTTACCTGCAGAAACGAAGGTAGAGAGTAAAATAGAAATCTCAGAAATGATGAAGACAGAAACCAACCCATTTGGGATTCAGAGCTGACCAGGGGAACATAAAGTCATTGCTGCAGTACTAAGGACCCAATCAGCTGCACACTTAATCTGGAACAGTCTGCTGTCTGCATGGTACCCAGTCCCCTTCCTCCACCAATCTGGGCATCAAATGGCAGCCAGATGTAAAGACAGTGAAAGGGGATGGAAAGATTCTCAGACAACTCTGTAAACTTTATAACAACGCTCCAAACCTTTCTGATAAACCACAGCCTGCCAGTAAGACTGTCTCTTCCTCATTAGTCGCTAATCAGTCACTCACTTGTCACATCTTAGGCTGTTGACAGTTAGTAAAGCTCCCCTATAAAATTCGTGATGCTTTCAGTATATTATTTATTTATAAATACATTGAATTCACTGTAACAGTGGGGGATAACCGAGATCATGAAATGCTTACACATAACTTGACCTTCACCGTACTCTGTGCGTACTCCTGACCCGCTCCTGATGAGGCTGTGCTGTCAGCAGCCCAGCTACTGCCTGTAGGTCAAGGTAGGGGTAGGATTTTGCAGAATGGAAACTTTAGAACTCAGGTGTAGTACATTCAGTTCATCGAGAATTGACAGTAACGTTTTTGGTACCTGTGTTTTTCCAAGACTGGAAAAGCTCAGCAAAGCTGTTATTTTAGGTGATGTAGTTAGAAAAGAAAAAGAAAAAAGGAAGCTATTGTTCTCTTTAGCACGCCAGTCAGTTGAATAGGCCTGAAGACAACATGCAGTCGTTTCTAATGTGTACACAAAAACTGCCAAAATGTGAACTGCTGTATTAACAATTGAGGATAAAAAGAACTATTTTCAGGGTTAGTCATTGGAACTCAGGAATGAAGAATTCACAGATCCTTAAAAACCAACATTGCCATGCTAAAAGAAAAGGCATTGTACAATTCCAATAAACTTCATCGAATATTGCAGTCACAAGAGCTGGGTTAATTAATTGTTCAACGTTCTGTTTAGCGTTCTCCATGTTTAAGTTACATTCAGTAGTTTTTTAAAAATTGTTAAACATTACTGTTTTTTCCCAAATACTTTAAGCAGAGCAGCAATGAAGACATAAAGAATGTACCTTACACTGTGTCCAAAAGACCAGCAGGTGGCGTCCAGCAAGCCCAGTAGGCAAAATGAGAACCTTCCACAGAGTATTTCCTGCATCCAGGTTGTTGTAGGCCTAATCAGTAGCAAAGCGTGGTGGTTTTAATTGACCTGATGCTCCATAGAAAGAGTAATCTGATAGCCGGACCCAGGTTGTTTAGGATTTCCTAGGGAGCTTAACTGCTTTTTTGCCCTTCTTTGCCCTTCACCTTACTGATAGCACCAAGAAACCCTCCTTGGCTTGGAATGTAACAAGTTTCAGTAAGCCTGTCAGAGGCCTTGATGGTAGAAATTGAAGAGCTGGTAATCTCTGTAATACAAATTGAGGGGAGGGAAAGTTGCTGTTCTAGACACATTAGTGCCTTAAATGTAGAGAGTATTTGTGGTCTGAAGCATATCTCTCAGTGTTTTCCTTTCTTGGCCTTTATATGCACTCAAAAAGATGACGATATTTTAATGAGGCAGAGATACAGCAAGCTTTTCTCCATTCTGTTCATTAATTTCTCTCTATTCATTCCGTACTAAGAACTAAGCTAAAAAAACTGAACTAAAATTAGCCCCACTGATCTCAACCATTAGTAGATCATGGGTGTGTTTTTGGAGGAGATAGGCTTTTTTACCCTCTCATTTTGGACCAAGTGGCACAAGACTTGTTAACCTCCAGTGTACCTGACATGAGAAGAAAAACATGCCAGGTGTAATGCACCAGGATACTTGCCTTCTTCAGTGACCCTCACAAGTGTGCACCATGCACCCAGAATGTTCTCGTCCATCATCGTGCACCGGAAATTCTGATTGACTGTTATTGCCAAAGCTGGGATACTAATTCTTGACTTTTGAAAATTGCTGTTAAGAATACCAACCAAGACTTTTAGGACTCCAGAATCTAAGATGAGTGCCACAATTAGCTGACAGTAATTTTGGAATCAATCATTTAGAATTTCCTCATGTATAAAGTGGTCTCATAAAATTGCTATGAAAACAAAATGAGAAAAAATATGAAACCTTTTGAATAATGCAAAGTATACATTTTTGAAAGAAGAGTATAAGAAAGCATAATCTGTGTTGATGGCCTCTAAACATTTTCTAAACAAAAGGCATTTCAATGGATAAAGCCATAAACATCTACTTTCTGTTTTACTTAATGTAAAATTTACTAATCTCATTTCCTTTCTCTTGGTTTCCTCCATCAAAAGCGTTCCATACCTTCTGGTTTTGTTTATTTGGGTTTTTTTTAGGAGTGTGTTTAAATAAGATTCAGGAAAGATAAGGGCAGTGGCAGGTAGACTAAAGGAGGGTAAGGAGAGGAAAGAAGTCTTCCTGCTGTTATTTATGTTGCTGCTTTACTCCAAGCAAACTTGAAAGGCTCAGTGAATGAACAGCAAGCACTAACTTATTTTAGAAACCATCCTCTTATTGCCCAACAAATCTGATCATGTTGAGCATATTCTTGAGAAATTTTTGTTTCAGACGCAGGAATCTCTCGAGTCCATAAAATAGTTCCATACCACCTGGAATAACTTGTTGCCAAATGTTTGGAGGGAAGGACCATTTTAAGATAAGCTGTATCTAGCTTCGTTTTTCATCCCCCAAGTTGGAGCTCCCTGTCTCCCTGCTGCCCAGCACCGAGAACCTTTGTAAAAGTCACGGTTTTAAAAACCATCTCGTAAGTTCATTTGAAAAATGAGTTAGGGTTTCCCTGGTGGCGCAGTGGTTGAGAGTCCGCCTGCCGATGCAGGGGACACGGGTTCGTGCCCCGGTCTGGGAAGATCCCACATGCCGCGGAGCAGCTGGGCCCGTGAGCCATGGCCGCTGAGCCTGCGCGTCCGGAGCATGTGGTCCGCAACGGGAGAGGCCACAACAGTGAGAGGCCCGCGTACCGCAAAAAAAAAAAAAAAGAAAAATGAGTTAATTGTTAGGTATTCTAGTAAGACTTTGTATCATCCTGAGAAGCAGCATGCAGCAGCTATGAGCATGGGCTCCAGAGAATTTACAAAAATACTTATTATTCTTAGCATATTTAGCAATAAAGCACTGAAAAAAATCTCAAATTTCTATCAATCAGCGATCTGTCAAATTAGGGCATTGCCATAAATCAAAAGCTATACAGCCACTGAAAATCATAATGAAGATTTGTATTCTTGGGGGAAGAAACGATTACAAAACAGCATGTATATTCTAATCACATTTTTGTGAAAACCAAAATGACTACAGATATTTTAGCTTTCTTTTTCTTACATCTGTATTTTCTAACTTAAAAAAGTAAGACAATTTTATATTTTTTAGAAAACGGCAGTAATGCTGATTTTCATTTTGGAAAAAAAAACCCACGAAAAGACTTTAGGAGAAAAAAATGGGTTAAATCAAAATTTTATCCCCAAAATATATGGACTGTATTTAAAAGCTCCACAAGAAGATATGAAGAAAATAAGGAATGCATCATTTCACTGACTAGTTTGTTGTCTTCTTCTTACAACTAACAATGAGCCTTATTTAGTGAAGTCTAACTTGTCTGGCCGTAGAATATGGGTTATTTAAGCAACAGAATACATGTAAAATGCTGGAAAGCTATTAAGCGAAATGAAGTAGGTGAAGGTTACTGTGGCATTTAAAAATAGTCCATTTTGCTTGGTGGAGATGGACTATCATGCAGATGGTGTGATACTCAAGTGTTTTTATGTGGATTTAAATGTGAAGACTGTGAAAGTACTTTGTAAAGTAAAAAGCCCTGTCATCCTGATCCTAATAATTTTCCAAGCCTCTCAAAGGACAACAGGATAATCATCAGAAAATAGTTACCTGCTCTCTCACCCCCATTAGCCAAATCAATGTGTGAGATATGGAGAATTTGAGGAAATGGGGGCATGTAGATGTTGAGCAAATATTACAGCAATTAATCATTAAATCAGTCCACATCAGTTACTAACCAGGAAGTGCTGTTACTGGGCCTCAGTGGTAATTTGGCAAATAAGAGTTTTCAGCCTGAATAGGTACTAATTCCCAGATTTAACTAAACCTATATCTACAAAAAGATGCATAGATCCTTAAGTTATTCTAGTGGAAAAGAATAGTAGTCTGGGGCTTCCCTGGTGGCGCAGTGGTTGAGAGTCCACCTGCCGATGCAGGGTACACGGGTTCGTGCCCTGGTCCGGGAAGATCCCACATGCTGCGGAGCGGCTGGGCCCGTGAGCCATGGCCGCTGAGCCTGCGCGTCCGGAGCCTGTGCTCCGCAACAGGAGAGGCCACAACAGTGAGAGGCCCGCGTACCACAAAAAAAAAAAAAAAAAAAAAAAAGTAGTTAAGCACAACATAAATAAAATGGAGCACCCTCCTTTGTCCTTAACACAGTGATGACCCAAAGATGTATTGAGTACAGGGAGCTAACTTGATCCTAATCTGATCCTAATTCTCAATACATCACATTTCATCCTGTGACCTACATGGAGAGAATAGTACCACACTTTCCAGAGATTGCTGTTATAGCTTGTACTTTAATTTGTTCTGAATTTTAATTATTGAGTTTTTTATGTCAACTTTATTATTATATCCTTTTATCCAAATGACTCTTTGCTGTAAGCTGTTTTCCTAAAAGTTTACAACTCAGGAAAAAGTAACAAACAAACAAAACAAAACTAACAAAACTAACATATCATATGTTAGTTATGTTAGTGATCATGAGAAGTAAACAGTGAAGAGCAGAGATGCCATCTATGAAAAGTACTGTGACTTGATAAGCTCGTGTTGAGAGGGACAGAGTTGGAGGTGTTAAAGTCACCTTAGGTACTGAGACTGGATGTGAAGGACAGTATCTTCTAACCCTTTAATTCAAGGTATTTTGTGGACAAAAATACCACCTATCAGTCAACACAAGCCGGTTGACTTTGGTGCACCCTCAGTCCCTCCTTCCATCTAGGAAGTAACCCTTACTGTAGTTCTTCCCTCATTACTTACTCCGAGTCACCCGGTGCCTCCCCCAGTGGTTTTATTGTTTCCTCAAATCTCAAATGTCCCAAAGGCTTTTGCATAGTGGACTTTGCAAGGAAATGTAATCATGATACAGTTATTTGTGATTGACTTTTTCCAAAGATAGAACATGAGCATGTCAATAAAAGGTGTGGTCTCTAAAGGCTGCAAGAAGTGTATAGGATGCCAAAGCACTTTAGAAAAGAAAAAGGCATAAAATACTTGGAGTTACAAAGTAGGCCATGTTTTTTCCATCTATTAACTTGTTTAAGCTTAGCAACAAAGTCCTTATTAAATGTGAATTTGGACCTCAACGAGAAATGGTTTCTAATGCTGGGAGTAATATATGTACATAGGCATAACTCTAAGCCTTCTGTTTTTTCTAATATGTATATACGGAACACAGAGACAATTTAGGTATTTAGCTCACTAGTCCTGTATATTAATCTTGATTTAAAAGGGAAGGAATAAGTGAAAATTCTGTTCAGGCATTTTTCTAAAGGCATTCACACAAAATTACTGTAAGAAATTTTACGATACTGAAACTCATATACATGCAATTGAACCTAATTCTTAGTTTATCCTGTAGATGAAGAAGCAGTCCTTACTGTCCTGTGCCCAGAAAAGAACTTGGAGAGCAGGTCCATTCATAGCATCACAAGTCTATAAGCTAATCACTAAAGCCTAGTGAGTGCCCTTAAGTGAAAAAGTATAAGGAGTCCAGTTGTACGGACTCAAGTTCCCAAACCCAGCGGATCATCAGAAACAGACTTCCTGGGCTACACTCCATGCTTTCCAAATCAAAGATAGAGCAGAAAGACTGTTCTCAATACTACTGAGCTTTGAAACTCCAGGCAAGTTACTGGCCCCAATTTCTTCATGTAAACTGGATTGACAGTAACCCCTGCAGGGTATAGTTATTAGCGATAAGGGTAAACACTCTAAAATCCAGTGGTTCAGCACATAAATGTGGAAATGGCATTAATTCATAGAGTCCAAACCAAAAGTCTTTTGCTACAGTTGGAATCCATGCATGACTCAATCTCAGTTGAAGCACCATCACTCACATCCTGTCAGAATGCAGAATCTGAATTCTTACTGCATATTTTAAGATTGCCATTTGATTCTTCTGTGAAAATTGTGACTAAATATATTTTTTTAAAAAATCTAACTTCATTATGGCTCAGAGAAAGTATACTTAATTATATAAAGAAAACCAAGGATCCCCACCCCCCAGGCCGTGGACCAGTACTGGTCCAGGCCTGTTAGGAACTGGACCGCACAGCAGGAGGTGAGCGGTGGCCAGCCAGCGAAGCTTCATCTGCCGCTCCCCACCGCTCGCACTACCTCCTGAACCATCTACCCCGCACCCCCAACCCCTGTCCGTGGAAAAATTGTCTTCCATGAAACCGGTCCCTGGTGCCAAAAAGGTTGGGGACCAATGAAGAAAACGATTTTTTTTTTTTTTTTTGGCGGTACGCGGGCCTCTCACTGCTATGGCCTCTCCCGTTGCGGAGCACAGGCTCCGGACGCGCAGGCCCAGCGGCCATGGCTCACGGGCCTAGCCGCTCCGCGGCATGTGGGATCTTCCCGGACCGGGGCACGAACCCGTGTCCCCTGCGAAGGCAGGTGGACTCTCAACCACTGCGCCACCAGGGAAGCCCAGAAAACGATTTTGATGCATGAGTGTTTCCAAAGATTCCAGTGGCTTTCCGAGCAGGTAATATTGCTCCTTTACAGTTTCTGGCTAAACGTTTAGTATTACTCTATAAGCTTACCAAGCCTGATTTTCTGCCATCCCTTTAAGTCTACAATGTCTCTTTTTGTTAATTAACATTGCAATGTATTGTAACCAAAAACTTTTAACAGGCAGCTTTTATTAGAGTGCAATATTCTGCTTGTGGTGGTATATATAGATGTAATTTGAGGGATTTTTTTTGTTTCTTTTAACTGTTGGCCTTTTCTTAGGTGCACTAATGCTGAAGCACTATGAGCTTTCAGAAATTCTGGAGAGACTACAAAGTTCTGATTGTTATGGTACCTCTAGTTGGGCTCATACATTTGGGGTGGCACAGGATCAAAAGCAGCCCTGTCTTCCAAATTCCTAATAAGGATGGCCTTCCTGAGCCAGGCAGAGTGGCAGTCACAAGTCCTGAGAAGAACCACCTCCCAGGGAAATAGTAGACTTGAGAGCTTCAGGTGAGTTTGATTTAATGTGGTCAACCAAATGGCATGTTCCAACAATGGGAAACATAATCTTTAAGAAAGTATAGGGCTCTGACAATAAAAGCCTAAGTTGGTGAGTTAACCTGTTGTTTTTATTATGAACCACTGGCAAAATATTATCCTACAGTTGCTTCTAGAAAAGTTGGTTCCACAGAAAGCTTTGACACTTGCCTGAAAGGACAGTCAGTCCATTACTTGTCCTGTCCTTTTCACTAGCAGTGTCACCAGGATCATAATTGTATCCAAAGGAGCAGTTTTTCCCCTGCCATAAATCCATGTCGCACTTACAGATCTGTAACTTGCAAAAGGTTCTTTTCTTTATTACTGTTCTCTGATTTTTCCAAGATAAATAAAACTAATTGTATTTATTCCTTAATATCTACAGTCAGCCCTCCGTACCCATAGATTCCAAATCCACAGATTCAGTGAACCACGGACCAAAAATATTTTTAAAAATAATTCCAGAAAGTTCCAAAAAGCAACTACTTACATAGCATTTCCATTGTATTGGTATTATAAGTAATTTAGAGATGATTTAAAGTATCTGGGAGGATATGCCTATGTTATATGCAAATAGTTCCCCATTTTATATAAGGGACTTGAGCATCTGCAGATTTTGGTATCTGAGTGGGGGGGGGGGGTCCTGTAACGAATCCCCCATGGCTACCAAAGAATGACTAATATTTTAGCTTCAAAGTAATTTGTTACTTTTCAGAGTCACTGAAATAATAGCATATAGTAATATAATTCAGGTCTATAGACCCCTATCAATAATTCCCAAATCCAGAAAGTTCTAAAATCTAAAAGGTTTTGTCATAACTCCTTAGCTAGTTGATCTTAACTGACATGAGGCAATTTAATCTTTATTCCACTTAATATGAATACTTAGTTTCACTGCAGAAATATTGTATTTGATCATGAGTGTTATACTGTATTATGATTATATTGATTCTGGGTGTTAAACACCATATTATTTTGATTATGGTGTTATACACTATATTGTATTTCTAAAATCCAAGAAATAATGAATTATGAAACTCATTTGGCCCCAGATGGAGAACTGTAACCCTACAATTGTGGAACATTTTCTATTTTAATATACCATTTTGACCTTCAGGTGAATAATAATGTCCTAGTGGTTGAAGTACGTCAAAAGAATGTGCTGTATCTGTCCGTTATTTTAAAAAATTTTTACTTTTATTATGGAAAGTTGCAAACAAACCCCAAATAGAGAGGAATAGTATATTCAACTCTGTAGTATCCATCCCCCAACTTTAACAATTATCAACATTTTACCAATCTCTTTTTAGCTATCCCCTCCCTTTTTTTTTTATTGCTGGAATACTTTTAAGCAAGTCTCAGGTTTTGGTATGTATCTTTAACGGTGAGGATAAACACATACAACCACAAGTATATTATCACACTGAAAAAGTTAATGGTAACTCTTACTATTTAACTTTAAGTTCTAGCACAGAAGCATTCATACACAGTACATGAGGGTGAGCCAATAAACTATTTACAAAATAGGCAGTGGGCTGGATATGGTCCATGGGCTATAATTTGCCAACCACTATGATGGTGTAGTCCATTACTTCATTAGGTGTTGCAAAATTATGCTGCTGAAATGCTGTTGTTTCTTCTCTGTTTAGTAGCTGGACCAACTTTGCCTCAACTATTCAGTTACCCCTCAAAATGCATTTATACAGGAAAAGCAAGATATATGGTTTATTTCCCTTTATCAGTTTTTATAATAAATTTGAATTATCTCAGTCTATTACTGTCAGTATTCTTTTTAATGCTTAAATTGTCCCATCTTAGATTCCCTCCAAGTTGACTCCTGTGTCGTTTTTTTTTTTTTTCTTTTCCTGTGCCCTTTGATATGATCCAAGTGATCTTTAATAACATTATTACTTTTTGGCAGAAAAATGTCCCCAGCTCATCTAGTTTATTTCTTGCCTCAGACCTAGAATCAGCCACTTCTCCAAAGAGCCCTGATTCCTTTTAGGAAAATATTTTACGTGTTTATATTTCTTTAAATCATATTTTAAAGCTCTGAATTTAGAATATAGTCATGTAGGTTTTAGTATTATTTAATTGTTATCCATCACTGCAAAAAGCCCATCTGCCAGGCCAGTGCATCCAGGAATAGTCAGGGCCATTCATGTGATGGTAACTTTTGGAATAATGGGTCACATTGTTAGGAAGAAAGAAATAGCTGAGCTGACACTTCCAAACCTATGCTATAAGCCAGCCCTGTGTTTCGTTTCTTTTTTTTTTCAATTGTACCTTATTTTGTCTAGATCTAGACATAGGACCAGAAGTCAGCAAGTTTTGACATCCTAAAAATGATTTGGGAGTCACCAACACTCTCTTCCTTTCTCATTTTATAGAGATATTAGCCAAAAGATGTGGTTACTGGTCTCACTACCACAAGACTGTTAGAGGTGCCAATTTGGCATTCTGCTTTTGAAAAGTCGTATGTCACTATTATGTATTGAAAAGTAACTAGAGAAATCACTTTATTAATCACAGTCTCTGTTATGATTTGTGGTTTGTGTGTGTGTGTGTGTTGTAACGTGCAAATTTATGTATGGAAGTCACTTCACTAAGCTTTCATTTAAATGTATTTCACAGATTTTGCCAAATCTAAAATAACCTTTGAAATAATATTTAAGTACCTTTGTTGTTCCTTGCATAAGATGAACAGGAACTTTTTTTCCTCCTCGTGCTATAAAAAGAGATGACTATAGCTTTATCATTGCAGGGAGAAAGCTGGCCATCATTGCTTTCACTTTATTTGGGCCCAGTTGCCATGGTTACAGCCCTTTAACTAAATTGGGAGGAGTGGTAACCAAAAGAACACTTTGCATAGCATTCCCTTGTTCTCTTCACATCTTCTTTGCACATCTTCAAATCACCTTTTTGGTCTGTATCATATTGTGCCATAGACAGCTCTGGATAGTACTGTAGTCTGAGTAGTTCAATTAGTTTTATTTGTGCTAAACATTGTCCAATGGTTAGCATATTCCTGAAAATAACTAATAATTGGCTGAACCTTTACCTTCAAAGCACCAAGCCTCAACAGATAAGGTCTATGACCTGAGATTTTTATCCTTTCCACATATTATTATAGTATCAGTATTTTATGCCTCAGGCACGCTTCTTCCAACCTCGTTAAGGAAACTAGTACAAGCGCTAGCACACTTGGTAAATGATAGCATTTTATATTATTTACCCTCTTTGAGATCACATTGCAAATCAGATCCTATTTTTCTCCTTGTCATCCAGCACATTCCCTGGCTTTTGTATTTATTGTCATTAGCCAAAATTTGGGGGACGGTTAGATATAGGACATCGAAACTGAAAATCATTGATTGATCGGGTAGAACTACAGGAAACTGCTCTGAATTTAGCCAAATATTTAAAATTAAAACATTTATTCTTTGGTAAATGTGTTGTGTAGATTTGTCTAGCTGGATGTCGACTGAACATTAGAGAGTGTCTGTATTAGGAATCCCAACAGTTATCTCATTTTCATAATTATTTATAAGTAGGATTTGATATAAATGCACTTGTATTCACACCTAAGGTTTCCAAGCAAACGAAACTTAGAGAAGAAACAACACCAGATCTTGATGTAAGAGAATAAAAACATTTGGGACCCAGAGACCAAACTCTATGCGTTTCACATGGCATTTGTCTTCTAGAAGCATATATCATACTTGAATAACTGTACTGTAAGCTTTCTAGCTGTGTTACTGTGCATTCCAAAATTATTAAAATATCAATACTTTTTCATGCAGGGATTCATTGAAGAATAAAGAAATGAATGTTCAGTCTAAGTTGATTTACATTTCTCATTTTGGGAGGTTTGTGCCAGTGGATAGTTCCTTTTTCTAAAGAAGGAGCAGAGCATTAAAAGTAATTACTAAACTACAATCTATTAAATGTTTTGGAATTATTTCTCTAAAATGTTTTATTTTTATTTCTTATAGAAAGAAGCAGCTTTGAGTCTGAGCTTGAGTTTGAAAGAAGAAATGAAAAATAGCAAATGGATCAGAAAGAACTGGCTTCTTGTAGCTGGGATTTTCTTCACAGGCATCCATCTCGGAACATATTTTATACAGAGAGCTGCAAAACAATCTGTAAAGTCTCAGCCTGAACTCAAACAAAAGAGTTTGAATAATGAACTAAAATAAATATTTGGAATTACTAATATGTCATTACACCATTACGTGCCGATTAGTATCGTAAGCATGGAGCTAAGTATTTAATTTTATAGCCACAACGCTGTATATTCGGACTTTCATTCCTGAAGGATAATCTTGTTAAATGTTGAAACCCACCACAATACAATAAATAGAAAACTCTGGTTAACTAAATAAAAGCTGTCTTCACAAATTACCACCTGAAGTAAGATGACTCGTTTAGAAGCTAAAAAGCCCTCATTCTGTAGAAGTGAGCCACTGACAAGCGAACGAGTGAAGGCCACCCTCTCTGTCTTGAAAGGCATCGTCACATCCTGCTATGGCCCGGCAGGCAGGCTGAAGCAGCTGCACAACGGCCTGGGGGGCTCTGTGCGCACAACCTCCCAGTCGGCAGCCCTCCTCGCCAACCTGCCAGTCACCCATCCCATTTTAAAGATACTGACAACTTCTGTGCAGAATCACGTGTCCTGCTTCAGTGACGGCGGCTTATTCACAGCCATTCTTTGCTGCAACTTAGTTGAAAATGTTCAGAGAATAGGTTTGACACCGACCACTGTCATTAAGTTAAATAAGCAGCTTTCGAGCCTCTGCATCAGTTACCTAAAATCTGAGGCCTGTGGTTGTCGAATCCCAGTCAACTTTAGTAGCACTCAGATCCTCCTCTGTTTGGTGCGTAGTATATTAACAAGTAAACCTGCCTGTATGCTCACCACAAAGGAAGTCGACCATATCAGTACTTTGATTCTGAGAGCCTTTCTGCTTATAATTCCAGAAAATGCCCAAGACCACATCATTTTAGGAAAGAGTATAATTGTCCCTTTAAAACATCAAAGAGTTATAGATTCTACTGTGTTACCTGGAATACTTATTGAAATATCAGAAGTTCAATTGATGAAGATATTACCTATCAAAAAATCAGATTCCTTCAAGGTGGCACTCTTTTGTGTGTCTTTATCCGGAGACCTTTCTGATACTGGAGAAGGAAATGTGGTGGTGAGTTACGGAGTTTCTCTTGAAAATGCAGTCCTGGACCAGTTGCTTAACCTAGGAAGGCAGCTAGTTAGTGATCACGTAGATCTTGTCTTGTGCCAAAAAGTTATACACCCATCTTTGAAGCAGTTTCTCAGAACGCATCATGTTATTGCTGTAGACAGAGTTGGAGTGGCTGTGATGGAACCCCTGAGTAAAGTGACAGGTAAAAAGCACTCTCAGCTTTTGCCCCTTATGGTTAATAAATCACACTTCTTTTGAGCAAAGATAGTCTTGGTGTGTGTCAACTGTTAACATCTTGAACAATTTGAGAAGCCGCCAACCTCACAGTGTGTGTGTATCATTTCTGGTGGTTTCTGGAAAAGATCCTGCATTGTTCACTTATTAAAAATTGAGTGATGAGGACTATTTTCTAGGTATTTTCCAGCCCCAAAATGTACTGCAGAGTCTGTCATAATCTAAAACTATTAACCCCCAAACATTTTACAGATTATTGAGAAATCTAACATTTTCATAATCACATAAAGTCTTTCATACTTGAAACAAAATTCTTCTACTTGAGTTTTACAAAGCTCTTATTGTATTCAGAAGGTAGTTTTGCAACTAGAATATTCACTTTTATCTAACTCCAACAAACAACTGTACTTCTGCCTAAATGGTGGTTCCTAATTTGTGTGTGTGTGCGTGTGTGTGTGTGTGTGTGTGTGTGTGTGTGTGTGCGCGCGCGCGCCCGCAGGCTAGCTTTCAATATCCCAAATATTTCCAGCTAGGCTCCTTGAGACTGAGAGTTGGGATCATCTTTTACTTTCGGTGCTTACAACAAGCCTGGTCCACAGAAGGGGTTCTAAAATGTTTGTTGAATTAACAATAATATGTTTATTAACATACAGAATTATAACAGGCAAGAAATTCACCGTATTTCACAAACTCAGCAAAAAGAAGCAAATAGAAGTTTGGTAGTCACCTGCTAGAGCCAAAGAGAAATGACAGGCTGAAAAGTTCCTGATTTGAGTCACTTTTCAGTATCTCTTTAACTGCATTGACAACCCATCAGAAAGACAATCATTTCATTCAGATCAATTTCAATTCGTAAGTTATTAGACTTAAAAGTTTAAGTCTAATAAATTTTGTTAAAACTGTTAAAGTTGACTATTTTTAGTCTTATTATAAATCATCGAAAAGGAGAAGGATGAGTGCCAGTACTGAATCCCTAAGATCTCTGGGCTGTTGCCCTGCCTCTGTAAGACTGTCAAATGATCGTTAGTGGAAATTGTTAAGAAATAACAGAAAATCATTCTTTGGAACTCATTGGTAATATTGTGGGTCAGACCCATATCCTTAAATATTTACTGGCTTTTCATGAGTCAGATGATTTCCAGTTGTGAATATTGAGTATTATAGATTATGTAGTCAGTTTTTAAACTGAAGCATTTTTCCATAGAAACAATATAAGTGGGCACTGGGTTTCCACACCAGCCCACAATTGATATTTTATCCCATTTGTAACTAGAACATGGTAGAACATGAACTGACCTATTTTATTTGAAAATGGATATGAAAAGTTATGTGTTTTCCAAGTATTTGCAGTTGATTCTTTGGAGTGTTATCAGGTGTTATCTAGGAGTGTTATCAAGAGATCGCAGAGCTGACAGTGAGACTGGGGAGAGTGTCAATGTTTTTTATAGACATGCCCTGCCCTGCTTCCCCAAATTATGTATGTGTAATGTTATGCAAAGCCACAGCTGCAGTCTTGGATCTCGGGAGCAGAAACTTTTTGAGACACAAGGGAAAAGGGGGGAAAAAACTATACCAGGCCGATGGTTCCGGTAAACTAATAACAGGTGAAGTATGTTTGGGACCTAATGCATCTTCTCTGGTGTATCTAGGTTAACATTACCTCCTTTCTCCCCCTTCAAACAAAATTCCTCTTTACTGATGATCTAGGTTAAGTAATGGGGTTATTGTGCTTGGTTGACTTGTGGGTATGAAGCTTGTCATAGCTTACAGAGCATTTTTAACATTTGGTTTGATTTATTTGTGAAATAGACGTGATTATCCCCATTCTGGGAAAGCCCACCCAGAAGAGTTAAATGACTTGCTGCACATCAGAGGATAATCAGCGGGAAAGGGGATCCTCTCCTTACAAATTCTCTGTTGGTTCCACCCTTGAAATTATACAAGATGTAGAGTTTTGTGGTTTTTTTCCTTAAATTTTAGATCCCTCAAGTATTCCTTATTCTTTGAGAATTCAGAAGTAAAGAGGAAAGGGTATTCAAAGAAGTGAAATTGTTCATGATTATTTTCTGGTTTTTTACAAAATTTTTGAGCTGCACATATTTTTAGACATAATTATTTTAATCCCATTAGTTTCAAAGAGGAAACTGGCCCAAGAAGGTACATTGCTAAGAGTTACAGTTTTAATCTTAAGATTTTAAACTAGTATTGTTACTCCTTATAGGTTTGTGCCATTTCTTACATAACTACTACATTTAGAGATTTTTAGAAACCTTCAAGTCATCCTAACTTCTCATTCATATTTTTATTAATTTATGTTTTGTAAAATTTTACTATTTTACCTGTACAGGAAGGAGGGCAAAATATAATCAAAGAATAAGAAAATGAAATAAGAATGTCACATACTTTATTTTGGCATAATTTAGGTAGTTGTTTACATGCAAACAATTGTTAGGCAAAAAGAAAAAAAAAAATTCCTATATGTTCACTAAATGGAGCCCCAAAAGAATTCAACTACACATCTATTTGCATAGCTTACTTTGTGTGTTCTAAGGTAAAAATCATAACACCTTTAGAAAATGACCTGTCTCCTCACTTCATCCTCATTCCAGATTAGTGGGGTTGTTAATTTGGGGTCTCTGATCCCTGCACAGGCTTCCAGGGTTCCTGGACTTCCTGAAAATGTACGCAAAATTGTGTGTGTCTTTTTTTGGAGAGTACAAAATAGCTAAACATGTTCAAAGACGTCTGTAAACCAAAAGAACCTCTGCTTTATTTGCATATGATTTTAATGACAGAATACTACTTATTTCATAGGTTTAAGAAGATGCATCTTATTTCTTTATCCTATATTTCATATCTTAAATGATATGCTTGTGGGGCTTTTATATTGGCTGGGAATAAATATTGTAAATGATTGTATGCTCCATCTTCACTCATCCATTTTGTGTTTTCTAAACTTTTTTTAAAAAATAGGAACAAGGCCTATTGGTTCCTTGGACTCAATCTCTCCCAGTAGTTATGGAAGTGTGAAAGATTTGTGCACTGCAAAATTTGGCTTCAAACATTTTTTTCATCTTATTCCTAATGAAGTAACTGTCTGCAGCTTGCTTCTCTGCAACAGAAATGACACAGCCTGGGATGAACTGAAGGTAAGTAATAAACTGAATTCCACATCTAGGGGCTGAGGCAGGGATTAAATAATCACTCAGACAAGTGCTATAATTTTTTTTCACATCGGTGAGCTATGCTTTTTTTTTTTCTTCATAACTTCCCTGGGTTGTATAGAAAGCAAAAACAACAAAAATGTGAGAATTAAAATTACAAGTAAACTGATTGAATTGCCTGTGATACTACAGAAGCTTGGCATGTTGCCTCTTATTATTTCTAGTATTTTACAAGCAATCTGAAAGTCCTTGATGGGGACTTTTCTTAAGAAATTAACTTCAATTGTGTACTTGTTGATGCTAATGTGTATGAATAATTCACTTAGCAATAGGTTCCCCAGTTATACCCATCATCCACCTCTTAACAGCATGTTGTCCACGAACAGCAATAACACATGCAGCTTTTATACAATGGAAGCGATACCCTATGGCATTGGTCACAGACTTGAAGAATGCATGCTCAAGGATCTATCCTTGGTGAATATTCAAGGTCTGTGTGTTTTTATTACTGCTTGGTTGGATCATTTCCATAGCAACTTGAAATAAATTCTGTAGCATTTATACAGCTAAGTTATTTAGACTGAAATATTTTTTGGTAGAAATATTTGCATACCTTGCTGATCCAGTTATTGTGTTTGTGAATCTCAATTTGAAGAGCTAAATATATATGAAAGAGGATATTAATCCAGACCATGAAAACAAACATCTGGCTAAAGTATTTTCTTTCATCTCTTTATTATTTCATCTTTATTATTCCAAAATGTATTCATCACATGACAACCTTAGTGACACCAGTTTTGTTCTTCTGCAATTAAAATCAGGCTCTTTGAGACCACTCTCTTAAGTTGCCTTGAAAACGTGGTTATATTTCTTTGTGTTTCTGATGTCAATGTCAGATACTGGTGATTCGTTTCTTTTTTAGCTCACGTGTCAAACAGCACTGCATGCTTTGCAGTTAACAATCAAGGAACCATGCGTTTTATTAGGAGGTGGCTGTACTGAAACTCATTTGGCGGCATATATCAGACACAAGGTAGGTTAGATAGTCCTTCTTAAATTATCTGAATTCTCAGCAACATTCATTTTATGAAATAATAAGCTAAATCATAACACTCTGGAGCCTCTAATGCTTAATTTCTCAGTAGTCTTAAAATCAAATATTGTATTTGAAAACACTCGAGGAAAATAACACTTGCAAATATAAGGTAATATCTTTATCACAATGATTATTAATCCAACCTTTTAGCAGGTGATCGCATTCTTTGAGTATTGTCTCTACCGCCTCTTGAAATGAGCATTCTGTTAATGGGAGCTGTCATCTTAGAGATCTCAAGTGCTGTGGTACAGTAATAATTGATATTCACTATGAAAGTGTTGAGATTCTATAGAATACTTCAGTACCTTCTGCATCTTCAAGAAAACACTTAATTTCATTTATTAAAGCGTGCTAATTATTAGACTCTTATAATTTTTAAATTGGTTTTCATTTATGATATATTGATTCTATTAACTAGAATTGTTTTATTAATCTATGAAACTCCATTTCCTGACAGTAAAGTTAGTGCATTGTAGTTCTTATTAATTATTTCATTAACACTGACCTACTCTATTTGAAAATGGATACAAAAATGTATGTGTTTTCCAGGTATTTGCAGTTGGCTCTTTGGTTAGTCAGGAGTGCAGAGCTCCCTGGGATGCCTGGGATTGGGTGTAAACGTTTTTCATAGACATGCCTTGCCCTGCTTCCCCAAATAATTTAAAATCTGTTTGGGGATAAAGCCCATTCATGAAAAGTTATTGGAATTTACATTATGAAAAACAAACCCATTGCCAATCTATTGATGCTGAATGGATGGTCTGCAAATGGGACTGAGTAAACTAGAATAAGTCTTTTGGAGAAGGAAGGTGTTTTGAGTAGGATTTTAAAGAAACAGTATAGCACTGAAAATATGGGGAAAGAATATGCCATAGAGATGATCTCATCTGGTTCCAACCTCCTGGGAAAAAGAAAAAAGTGGTCACTGTTTTTAAGTAGTTAGGATATGGGTTTTTAACTATCATTCAAGTATGAGTTTGCTAATATATTACTTTTTCTATCATGAAATTTCTAGGATAAACTTTTTAGAATGGTGGAAAAGAAGCAAAGTTGTATAACCTTGTCATTAATTTAAAAAGAAGAATAGTTATTTTTTAAACATTAATGTGAAAATGACACGTGCTTAAATGGTTTTTGTCTTAATAATAATACATGTATTCGCATTTTAAACAAATCTCAAACATTTGCCAAGCATAAATAAGTACTTCATCTGGGACATTAGTCTTCCAGAGGTTCCTCCCAGATGTACAGAAGCCTGTGATTCACATATTATACCTTGTCCTTCATGTATTAAGGAGGCAGTACTGGGCAGTCCTTCAGAATAAGTTGATGGTGGGGTTTATTCTGAGTCGTTCATTCTGATAACATGACTGGTAGAGAGCATTTTTACTACAACAACCAGGTTAAGGGATTAGCCTGACCAGCTGGCCCATCCATGCCCTTTAGCCTTGCACCAAACCCCTATGAATAAGGGTCTGATCAAGTATTTTTCAGAAACATTTTTGCATATTAATTGCTCTGTTCTGTGTTTTCAATGGTTTTGTTGCTCTTTAGATGCGTAGCGAGCCGGAAGGCATTCTAAGAGATGACGGATGTACCCAGACAGAACTCCAGCTGATCGCTGAAGCATTCTGCAGCGCACTCGAATCTCTCGCTGGCTCTTTAGAACACGACGGAGGTGAAATTCTCACTGACGGGAAGTATGGACACTTTTGGTCAGTTCAGGCTGATTCTCCCTCTGTTGTGAACTGGCCAGATTTGCTTTCAAGATGTGGCTGTGGACTCTACAGCAGCCAGGAAGAACTTAGCTGGTCCTTCTTAAGGAGTGCTCGTCTTCCTTTTGTGCCTCAAACCTGCCTTCCGTGTGAAGCCACGGACTCAGCTGGCAACCTGACCTTGGACTGTTTTACTGCAAAGCTTAGTGGCCTGCAGGTGGCTGTGGAGACTGCCAATTTGATTTTGGATCTTTCATATGTCATTGAAGATAAAAACTGATGTAAGAGAATAGCATGTTTATATTACAAAAAGAAAAGCTAGTGACATGTCAATAAGGAAAAATATTGAGTGCATGTGTTGTCTCTCAAAGACCTGTTCTGCATATTGGGATTGATGATTCATAAATTTATAGATTCACTTATTTAAGAAAAAAAGAATTGATTCTTGAATACCACATTATTATACCACAGAATAATAAAAATATGAAGCATTGTTAAAGATACGGTAATTATCTAGCAGTTTCCACAGATACCACTGTACATTGTTCTAAATTTCTGTTCTCATTATTTTGACGTCATTCTGAGAGCATAACAGAATTCTTTTTTAAATCCTATGTTCTTGTTCGGATATACTTATTACAGATATTTTTTAGTTCGTAGTAATTACATATGTTTAAAACTAGATTCCAAAGTATCACAAAGCATCTAGTGCATACTGCTCATTCAGAAGAAGTATTCAAACTACACATTCAGTAAAATTTCTGGGTTCTTCAACTGAGACTATATCATTCACTGGTTGGGTAATTGATGTAGGAGCTGGTCTACCTACAATTGCTAGTTTGTATCACGGTTCTTCATTTTTGTTATTTTGATGAAATATGTAATCAAGGAAAAATATAGATTTATATAGTAACTAAGCAGCATAGAGAAAAGAAGTGGAAAAACTATTTCTCTAATTTAGTCAAGAGTGCCAAAAAGAAACTGGCACAGCTCTCATATTCAAAGTAAAGACATGTCATATCAAGGAATATAATTTGAATTTTATGCAAATGCAAGATGTATTGATAAATTGAAGAAGAAATACAGAATGTAGCTAGAAGAATCAGTATGGAGCTGTAACATGTTATATTAAACTTTAGGAAAACATCTTGAACAGTTTGGGAAAATTAAACAACCTAAGAGTCAATGATCAGATCTATAGCCGTGATAGAGGGAGATAGAATGTTTAAGCAATTTCCTCCAGTATTCTTGTAATCTAAAAGAATTTTTATCCTGAGCCAAAGAAGAAATTGCAGTACAAACACAGCAATGCAATATATGTTGAAAAATCAGCTACACTACAGGCTTCATAAAATATTTCTCTAAAATTTCATGTCTTTTATTATTAGGGTCAGTCTGGCAGAGTGGTAGGCAGCCTCTGAGATGGCCCCCAGTTACCCACTGCCTCCTAGTTTTCAGGCCCTTGTCTAATCCCCTCGGTTGAGTGTGGGCTGGATGTAGTGACTCCTTTGAGTTTTCCAGTTCTCAGTTGGTGAACAGGAGTGTCTTAGGGCAGTTATCCTGAGCCTGATCTATCACTGTATATTGGGACATAACTTGTCTTTGTGGGTCTACAGGTGGAGAGGAACTGTGCTCCAGGAGCTGTACCTAAAGAATCACACACAGGGAGCCTCACCCACCCTGACCTGACTTCAGTCATGAGATTCTGGACTTTGAGCTGATGTTGTAACGCCATGAGAATTTGGGGGATCTGGGAAGGGTGTGAATGTATCTTGCATGGGATGGGCAGCCTCCAAGATGGTCCTGCCTCTTGGCGTACACACTTCGGGTGTGGCTGGGACCAAATGACTAGCTCTTAATGAGTAGAATACAGCAGAAGTGATGGGCTGTCACTTCCAATAGTGGGTTGTCAAAACAGGCTTCTCTCCTTATCTGTCACTTGCTCACTGTGACGGAAACAAGCTGCCAGGTTGGGAGCTACCCTCAAGAGAGGCCCACGTGGCAAGGGACTGAGGGAGGCTCCAGCCAGCAGCCCACAAGGAACTGAATCCTACCAACAAACACAAGAGTGAATTTGGAAGCAGTTCCTCCTTAATAGGCATCAAGATGAGTTTAGCCTCTATATCATTGCAGCCTCATGAGACACCTTAAAACAGTGGATCTAGATAAACCACTCCTTGATTGATTTCCTGACCCACAAAATCTGTGAGATAATAAACTTTAAGTCAAGTTTGGGGTGTTATTTTTTATGCAGCAGTTAACACCTAATAAAGGCAAGAGTAAAGCTTATTTATAATTACATACTGAAAATTTGATCACACAAGTGGAAAAAAGCATTCTTGATGCCATGCCTTTGCATTTTCACCATCATTCCAAACATAAAGGCAGGGTTCATCACACATGTTTACAATGGGGTTTTTATATTCACTTAAGAAAGGGTGTCACATAGAAATATGGGAATTATCCTGGGTTCTCAGGATACCCATTTTTAGCTCTGTCATTTTTAACTTTGCCTTAAAATTCAATTATATTCCTTGGTGAAATACCAGTGCTCTCATTTTGAGTATGTCATAAATTTGTTGAAATATTTTTATAAATTCATGTTTCCTGAAGTTGTATACAATCCTTAGTAGAAAACACTGGAAATTAAAAAAAAAAAAACTGTCTTAATAGTTCAAGAAAATCATCATTCAAACTCAGATGGTAAAATACGAGATGAAAATTCTTGATGAAAATAATTTCAGAGGAGCTCATTTTGACAGAAATCAACAACAAACTAGCAGCTAAGTTAAGCCTTGGGCATTGTTTGCTGACAAAGTAAGATTGAAGTCTGAATATTGCATTATGTTTCCTCGGGCAACAGAACAGGAAGCCCTGATAGCTACAAAAAAAGGAAAAGGAGAATCATGCAGGAAAGAATGAAGTCAGCACTGCTCAATACTTTTGTGGGACTCACAGGACACATCTCATGTTTTATTATTATTAATTAGTAAAGTTTCTTGAACCATAGGATTAGCATCTTTTTAATCAAAAGAGGTTAGGATTTTGGCAGCATAGAAAAAAAAATTGGAGAACTAACACAAATTAAAAGACATTTTAAGTCAAAATACTCATTTAATCTTATAAATACCCAATTCCTTAATTCTTCCATTTATACTTGTATCAGAGAATATATGTTAGACATTTAAATCAACTGTTAGAGTGGAGTATTTTCCACAGGATATTTAAATTATTATTATTAGTTCTTTTTTATTATCATAGATATTCTTGAACCCAGTTTGTATAATCAAAACTTTTGGGGCATTCACGTGATAGAAGAGGACTTTTAAGTACCCTCATAAGACCCATCATATTCTGTATTCTTACATTGTTGAACAGTTTTTTGGATAACTTTAAAATAAAACAATATTGTTTATAGTCACATAAATTATATAGGTTACTATTTAAGAGTATCATGTACAAAAATCACTCTCATAATCAATGCAGGGCCTGTCAAAACATCCAATTAGGTTATTCATTTCTGGTGATCTTTGGGGAATAGTCAAGGAGACTAAACATGTCTTATAGGTCCCTGTTTCAGCTGTATTGTATAAATAAATCTATCTCTTAATCTGAAGGAAAAGGCAAGTTTGAACATCTGATACCTTTATAATTTTTTTTCATTAGTTAAGTGTTTCCACTTAGTGACTATAGTGTCCCATAATCCTTGGAAATGTTTGCCATTCACCTACAAAATTTGAGTTTAGATGCATCTAAACTCAATGTTAGCCTGTATTTTTGGATTACAAGTAGATTTATATGTTTCTTTATTAAGAATATAGTAATACTCATATAAAAGAGAATGCAATCTCTGAAAACTATTTGTATATGTAGATCAACCCGTTTGTTGGAGAGAGAATTAATAGACTAGATGTATTAAAAGCAGTGGAATACCATTATCTGTAATAAATTGTGACTTAAGAGGGAAATGAAGCAACCTGACAATGTTCTATTAAGAATTCACATTGGGGAAACCTTTATAATAAACATCCTATTTTATTTAGCCCTGTAGCTTTTGTTTGAAGCATTGTGACTTCATTTTGAGAAATGTCAATTGATTTCTTTCTGTTTGCCAGACACAAAAGTCAATGGTGTTGAAGATTTAAAAAAAAAAAGATTTGTTCACAATCCCTGACTTCAAGGAGTTGATCATCTGGCCGGCAAGACATATTTTTTAAGTATTATTTTCCTTTCTTCTTTCATAACATTTTGTAACAGTAGAAATTTTGGAAAATATGAATCTGACATACACACACAAAACAAAAACAAAGTCAAGAGTAGTCCTACTACCCAGAGATGACCACTGTTTACATTTTATGTGCATCTTTTTGGTTTGTCCTCTGTGTACAGTTTTCCAAAAATGTGATCATATAGGATGTTGTTTTATAATCTATTCTTTTTACTTAATATGTCATGAACATCATAATCATGTATAATAATTACACATTCTTCTACTATATCAGTTTTAATACCTGAAGAAATTTCAGTTGTAGAGATTACAGGCATGCCTTGTTTGATTGTCCTTCACTTTATTGCACTTCACAGATATTATGTTTTTTCATAAATTGAAAGTTTGTGGCAACTCTGCATCGAGCAATTCTATTGGCCCCGCTTTTCCAACCACATCTGCTCACTTTGTATGTGTCACATTTTGGTAATTCTCGCAGTATTTCTAGCTTTTTCATTATTATTATATTTGCTGTGTTGATCTGTGATCAGTGATCTTTGATGTCACTATTGCAAAAAGATTACAACTCACTGAAGGCTCAGATAATGGCTGGCATATTTTAGCAATAAAGTATTTTTTAATTAAGGTATATGCAATGTTTCTTTAGACATAATGCTATTGCACCCTTAATAGACTACAGTATACTGTAAACATAATTTTCATACATACTGGGAAACCAAAAAAAACTGTGTAATTTACTTTATTGCAGTTCTTGTTTTATTGTGGTGGTCTGGAATCAAACCCTCACTATATTTGAGGTATACCATACCTGTGTATCATAATTTAGTCAATGAGCTTTTATTAATATACCTTTAGACTGTTTTCAATTTTTGTGTTAATATAAGCGACAACGCAGCAAACATCTTGCATATATCCTTTTCCCAGATCCCTGATTATTTTCTCAGAGTGAATAAATAGAATTAAGATTCCTGGGTCCAGCTGTATTTGAAATGGAAAGGCTATTAATACATATTGTCTAATTGTCTTCTAGAAATGTAGCATCAATAAACTTCAACTACACTGTGTGAAAGCTCTCATTTTTCTGAACTTTGGTCAACACTAGTTATTATCTTTGCCAATCTAATAGCTGAAAATAAAATCCTTTTTTTAATCTGCATTTTCAAAATTATTAATAAGGAAGATACTGTTTCATACATCATTGGCCATGTCTTCCTTTTTTTAGTCAAATGTTAAAACAGGCCTTCCAAGCCTTACTTTCTATCAGTAAGTTTACCTTTCTCTTACACATTTTTATTTTTATATTTGTTTTCTCATATGGATTATTAAAGATATCTATGTAGTAGAGAGAGAAAATTTTAAAGCAAATGCATAGCCTCTCTTAGGGTCTCAATTTTCTAAACAGTTTCACTTGCCCAAAGCTAAACATGGTGATTTCTTAATGGCCCAGCTTTGTACATTTCTTTTGATTTGTCACTTACAAGCAGCCACTAAACATCTATGTAGTATGATGAATTTTAAATAGTAGCCTCTGACTTTTTACTATCATCTAACTCTTTGAACATCTATGAAATGGGATGGTGTAGTAGTTTCCTAGGGCTGTCATAACAAATACCGCAAACTTGGTGGCTTCACAGAAATTTATTTTCTCACAGTTTTGGAAGCTAGAAGTCTGAAATCAAGGTGCTGGCAGGGCTATACTGCCTACAGAGGCTCTAGGGAACAGTCATTCCTTGCTCTCCTAGTTTCTGGTAGCTGTCAGCAATCCTTGGCATTCCTTGGCTTGTAGACACATCATTCCCATCTCTGCCTCTATCTTCACAGGGCCTTCCCACCTCTGTCTCTCAAATCTCCCTCTGCTTGCTCTCATAAGGACACCAGTCTTTGGATTCAGGGCCCACCCTAAATTCAGGATGATCTCATCTCAACATCCTTAATTACATCTGCCAAGACCCTATTTCCAAATAAGATCGTATTCACAGGATGGGGCAGAGGACTTAGACATATGCTTTGGGGGATACACCATACAACTCACTACAGACAGTAAAAAGATGCCAAGATGTAAATCCTTCTTCCCCAGGGCTACAGCGGCACAGAGAGTGAAGTCTGTCCACCTTGGACAGAGAGCATCAATGCCAGGTTTTACCACCAAACATTTCAAATCGTTTCTCCTTTTATTGTTGTCCTTTAATTAACAATCATCTTTTTTGTAGGGTACTATTTCCTTGTCCCCCTTAGTCCCCTTAAATCACCCTACACCTGACATTCTCTGTTACTCCCCTTCTCTATCTGCACCATCATCATGCTTCCACTCCTGCCCCAGGTGTCACAGATAAACTACCCATCAGGTGTCAAAAGGCGGGCATGATGTACTGTGTAAAAGGGACCGTGATAAATAGGTCTTTAGTGATGCAGTGGTAAGTTCTGGGGAGAAAGGTGGCACTTTATAGTCCTGTGATTAGGTCTTGGTCTTTTGGTGAGCCTCTGCTCCTGGACTGTGAACTTCACCAGTGCTTCTCAGGGTTTTCTCCCCTTAGGTGAAACGACGGCTAGAACAAGAAGCAACCTTGTAGGATTAAGCCTTGAACCTGTGGAATCTGCCACTGTCTCTCCAGGTAGAAAGTGTAAGAATTGAGTTGAATCGTAGGACCCTGCTGATATCTGGAGAGCTGCTTGTGGGTGTGGGGAAAGCTACCTCTCCCACCCCCAACACACACACACACACACACACACACACGCTCACACAAATTTGGTGATCAGAGTGACCTATCACAGATCTAAGAGGAGTTTGTTCAGCTTTTTACTTGTTTGGATGTAGCGGTGACTCCTAAATTCCTTACATACTGGATGAGAAACTAGAAGTCACTATATATATATATTTTTTTGGGGGGGGGTTGGCACGCGGGCCTCTCACTGTTGTGGCCTCTCCCGTTGCGGAGCACAGGCTCCTGACACGCAGGCTCAGCGGCCATGGCTCACGGGCCCAGCTGCTCCGCGGCATGTGGGATCTTCCTGGACCGGGGCACGAACCCGTGTCCTCTGCATCGGCAGACGGACTCTCAACCACTGTGCCACCAGGGAAGCCCCACAATATATATATTTAAATGCTCATATTCACTAGTAATCAAACTTTAAAATAAAATAACTTCAGACGCCTATCACAAGCCCAGGATATCACCTGTACTTTTGACCAACTGGCTATATATCCTATAGATTGGAGGTCCCAACGACCCCATCCCTGGGTTTGATTAATTTGCTAGTGTGACTCACAGAACTCAGTGAAACATGTTGCTTACTAGATCACCAGTTTATTACAAAAGCATATAACTCAGCAACAGCCAGATGGAAGAGATACATATGACAAGTCATGGGGACAGGACACAGGGGTTTCATGCTCTCTCGGAGAGGGCTATTCTCCCCAAATGCCACATGTTCACCAACCAGGACGCTCTTAGAATCCTGGCCATTTGGGTTTTTATGGAGGCTTTGCTACATCGGCATGATTGATTAAATCCTTGGCCATTGGCAACTGATTGGACCTCCAGCTCTTTTGCTCTCCTTGGAGGTCAGGGGGTGGGATTTATATGGATTTTTAAGTATTTCACTGCTCTGTTGCTAGTTTGAATAGAATGATTTTCCATTACTAAATGCCCAATATTTTATTTCTATGTTTTTGGAATACCATGAATACTGTTCACTGCTAATAAATCATAGATACTTTTTCGATCTATGGGTTTTTCTTTTTCACATATAACTTTTCTAAAATTGGAATGTGTCTTAAAATCAAAGTATACATTATTTGGGTGTCTTTTTACCCCCCACAAAATAGTTACTATTAAGTTGATGATGTGCTTTATAGACTTTCACGGATTTGAGGAAATAAATATATCAATGCAATCTGTATAGATGGAAGGAGGCATGGCATAGGCTTTTGAGAATTCTGGTGTTTTGAAAGGGAGACCTTGGTTTAAATACTTGAGTAAATTCTTACTTTTTGTGAGCTTTTTAACCTTATGTGATTGTTGTGAAGAGTAAATTAAATAATTAATTAAGAGCACAGAAACTGGCATATAAGCAGCACTCAATAAACAGGAGCAGGCTTCCCTGGTGGCTCAGTGGTTGAGAGTCTGTCTGCCAATGCAGGGGACACGGGTTCGTGCCCCGGTCCGGGAAGATCCCACATGCCACGGAGCGGCTGCACCCGTGAGCCATGGCCGCTAAACCTGCGCGTCAGGAGCCTGTGCTCTGCAACGGGAGAGGCCACAACAGTGAGAGGCCTGCGTACCGCAAAAAAAAAACCCAGAAAACAAACAAACAAAAAAAACAGGAGCTAAGAAAAATCTTCCAATAGATTCCAACAGGCTGATAATTCCACATTATTTTAGAAGCTCGAAAAATAATTTTTTTTAATTTAATTGTGATAAAGCAAAACTACAAATTTATAAAGTTTGGTGAAGTGGTCACAAGGCTATTCAATCATCTGCTTAATTTTCAAGTACTCCTGTAGACTTAGTAACTTTGTATAATTTTTAATTCTCTTAGGTTATGTCAGGGACTACACACAATGGGCATATTTATTAAATCACTCTGACAGTCTTGGTTCACTAAAAACATAGATAAATGTGCTACATATTATTTTTATCAGTACCTCAGACACATCTATGAATATTGATTAGGTGGTTTTATTGCAAAAGAATTTAATATTCCCTGAGTTTAAGAAAAATGGATTGAATTTTTGTCAACAAATTACTAACATTTGTTATCAATGGTGCTTAAGATATTTTCAAAACTACTATTCTGCATCTCTTTACTTTTATTTATATACGTTTTGACTGTAAGAAATGAATAAATATATATGAAGTATGTTTGAATCTATTTTACAATTATATAAGCAACTTGAAAATTCTTAGATTACTCATGAAAATTAAAGGAACTATTAAAACTAAAACAGAAATTTCTATCAACTTCTCAAGGGAAAGTATCAACTATTCTTATTTATTTCACTTATGAATTTCCTATACATGAATATTTTATCATATTAGGTTACACTTGATGAAGTATAACAGAAATTTTTATCTTTATGGCACATGGAACCAAGGTCTTTAAAACACAGATGAGGGCTTCCCTGGTGGCGCAGTGGTTGAGAGTCCGCCTGCCGATTCAGGGGACACGGGTTCGTGCCCCGGTCCGGGAAGATCCCACATGCCATGGAGCGGCTGGGCCCCTGAGCCATGGCCCCTGAGCCATGGCCGCTGAGCCTGCGCGTCCAGAGCCTGTGCTCCGCAACAGGAGAGGCCACAACAGTGGGAGGCCCACGTACCACAAAACAAAACAAAACAAAACAAAAATAACCCCCCAAAAACAGATGATTTCGAGTTCTTGTTTAAATACAATTTTTCCTTTTTTTATTGAGCATTACAAGAAATATTGTCATCATTTTCTATCATAAATTAAATCCTGATTATCTGCATGGATGAATCTCTCCTCTCATATTTGGATCCTTTCTGGTTTTATTTTCATCTTAATGAATGAATTGATGTAAATATTGGGACTCTGCTGTGGGAACAACTTCAAAATATGAAATTAAATATAGAGCATTTGCAGTTTGTTTTTTGACCCATGATTCTTACTTTCTTAAAACCAAATTAAGTTTCTCTTCATTTATTCAATGAAGACCTACTGATTGTCTGACCATATCAAGTCACACATTTTTCCTATCTAGCTTCATTTTTCCACCCATTTATTCATTACCTAGCACCATAGCTAGGGATACCATAATAAATATGAAAAGACATTGTCTCTGTTCTGATTAAGCTTAAAGTCTGAAAATCATTCACATAAGAGTAAACTTAATTTGCCTCTGAAGGAGGGAGATATAAGAGAGTATAGTGGGAATTTGGAGGTTCTTACCTAAGGACAAGATGATTGAAATGAGATTTGAAGGAGGATTAAAGTTAATTTGGATAAGGAAGAATGAGATGATTCCAGGCGGAAAGAATAACATAAACAAAGGCCCTGTGGCAGGAGGGAACAAAACATATTTGAAGAATTGAAAGGTCATCGTGACCAAAGCTTATAGAGTGAGGGCAAATGTCATGGAAGATGACTCAGAAGACATAGGTGGAGGCTGGACCAGGCCAAACTTTTTAAGTCATTACAAAGAGTTTGGAATTAATCCTAAAAGCAATGCAACTTCTGACACTGCTTTAAGTTGAGGTGGGAGGGAGAAGTAGTGAGTTCAAGGAGGGGAAATTAGTTAGGAAGTCATTCACTAGAATAGGGAAGAAATTATGGCAGGTGATGGTGGCAGTATAGGTGAGAGGCACAGAAGGATTCAAGAAATATTCAGCACATAAACTCAACAGAATTGTGATGATTTGGATAATCACAAACGGAAACTTGGATGGTTAAATATAACTCCCTGCTTTTAGTTTACTCATCTTGATGACTGGTATAAGAGAGGATTTGCAAGAGACAGTAGTTTTGTTTTGAACATAATGAGGCTAAATTGCTTTCTTGCTAATCAAGTGAAGAGATTTAAAAGGCAGATGTACAAGTCTGAAGCTCAGAGGATGAATCTGGGGTAGAAATCTAAATATGTGAGTAATTTGCATATAGGTAGTTATAAAAGCTGTTCATTCACTGATTATTCAATCACCACACATTTGTCACACTACCACTATATGCCAGGTACTGTTCTAGATTCTGGGGATTCAGATAAATTCTAGAATCAGCTTGACAAGGCCCATGACAATTCTTTGGGATTTTAATTGGGATTTCATTATTTGCATGTAATTGACACCTATGTAATATTTAGTTTGGTTATCCTGAAAAATGGTATATCTCCCAACTTAACTTTGATTTAGTTCTTTCATACTTCTATAGTTTTTTGTTTCATTATATGTCTTTCATTTTTCTTAGATATTTTATAAGTTTTTTATTACAGGGAATGAAATCTGTACGTCACATTTCTCAATTGGTTAAAACAAACCTGCAGGAAGGGCATTGGTTTTTGTATGTTACACTTTAACTCAATTTCCTTACTGAACTTCCTTACCAGTTCTAAAAAGTTAGTTGACCCTCTTGGTCTTTGGAGATAAACAGTTATATTACCAGCAAACAATAACAGTTTTATCCCTTTTTTTTTCCTTTCTGGTCTCATTGCATTGGCTTGGACTGTCAGTACTATTTGAATAGTAAGAGGGATAGTTAGAACTTTTTAAAGTTAAAGAACTTTTCTTTTGTGATGTTCCAAGTTTTACAAGTTTATACCCTTCCCTAGTCAATGAGAAATATATCTTTTGGGATACTGAAACAGGGAAGGTTATATCATTCAACATAGTCCCCAAATGCTTGAATTAACATTGAAAATGAGTAATATATAAAAATAATTTAATTTATAGGCTTTATCATCATTATTATTCTATCACAAAAGATTAAGTTTTACTGTTTAAATTGATTTTCAAAAAATCTATTGAAATAACATGGACACGGAAATTCCAAACAAGATCTTTTTGGTTTTCCTGTTGGAGACCTACATCCTAAAATATATCAAGAAAATATAGAAAACAATAGGGACAGCCAAGCCAAACTAAAGTGTATGTATGTCTAAAAGGCTACAAAAATGATAGTCTTGCACAGTTAATGATGACCCTGTAGCATGTGTTGTGAAGAGCATTTTGCTTCCTGTTAACAACAGCTTGCCATCTAAATAGAATAATGTAAAGTTTAATGAGCACTATTCTTAAAATAAATATTGCTTTTATTTACAGTGAAGTGGAAAGCACTGCCTTTGTCTTTCTTTTGTATATCCAGTTGCTACAAAAATAAATCTACATAAGGTACATTAAACAGCCATTGTGCAGCTATGAATTCAGGATATAGTCAACCAGGCTGATCAATGAAGAGCATATATATCATTATTAATCTGCAAAACAGTTGATTGACCTAGCATTGTCAGACATGTCTGCAAAACTGCGTAATTCTTTTTTTTTTTTTTTTTGCGGTACACGGGCCTCCCACTGCTGCGGCCTCTCCCGTTGCGGAGCACAGGCTCCGGACGCGCAGGCCGAGTGGCCATGGCTCACGGGCCCAGCCGCTCCGCAGCATGTGGGATCTTCCCGGACCAGGGCAAGAACCCGTGTGCCCTGCATCGGCAGGCAGACTTTCAACCACTGTGCCACCAGGGAAGCCCCCAACTGCGTAACTTTTATAGACATTTAATATCAAAATGAATAAAACTATGATGATTTTCACATGCCCACTCTATAGATAATGACAAATATTAGGGTGAGTGGCCAAGATGGCAGAGAAGAAAGACCCCGAGCTCACCTCTTCCCATGGACACGCCAAAATTACAACTATTTACAGAGCAACTACTGATGAGAATGACCTGAAAACCGGCAGAAAAGGTCTTCTACAACCAAAGATATAAAGAAGGAGCCACAACAAGACAGGTAGGAGGGGTGGAATGATGAGCATTCGCAAGCTGAACATCCATATGTCACCAGCACCCAGATCAAGAAACAGGACACTCCTCCTTTACGTCCCCTTCAGTCACTACCTCCTCCCAAGAGAAACCACTATCCTGACTTCTAACACATAGACTAGTTTCACCTGTTGTTTGTACTTTACATAAACGGGATCATACTTTTTTTTTTAATAAATTTATTTATTTTATTATTTATTTATTTTTGGTTTTGTTGGGTCTTCTTTGCTGTGCGCGGGCTTTCTCTAGTTGCGGTGAACAGAGTCTACTCTTCATGGCGGTGCGCGGGCTTCTCATTGTCTTGGCTTCTCTTGTTGCAGAGCACGGGCTCTAGGCGCGCAGGCTTCAGTAGTTGTGGCTTGCGGGCTCTAGAGCTCAGGCTCAGTAGTTGTGGTGCACGGGCTTAGTTGCTCCACAGCACGTGGGATCTTCCCAGGCCAGGGCACGAACACCGTGTCCCTTGCATTGGCAGGCGGATTCTTAACCACTGCGCCACCAGGGAAGCCCCCAGGGATCATAATTTTTTAATAGGAGAAAAGCGTACAAATTTCATTTAATAATTTAATGTGCACACAGGAATCGTCAGAAGAAAAATGAAGACACAAAGAAGCAGTTAGGACCAAGAGCTTAAATACTTTTTTAAAACAAAGAAATGATAAATTTTTGGAGAAGTAACAAGACAAAGGGGGTTGGGCTGGGGCAGTAAATTATGGGAAAGGGACTAGGAAATATATGGGGGGAAGTTCCCTGGGTGCCTAATGGTTAGAATTCCAGGCTTTCACTGCCGTGGCCCAGGGTTCAATCACCGGTAAGGGAACCGAGATCCCACAGGCTGTGTTCCACGCTCCCACTCCCCCCAAATAATAATATGGATAAGAAAACTGAAGCACAGAGGATAAGTGATTTGCCTGAGTATCCCAGGATGGAAAGCAAGGAAATATATGGGGGAAACTAATGGGAGATAAGTGTTATTTTAGTAGGGTTGTCTTGTACAGATCCATTTTGGCATCAAATCTGTCTCCAGTGATAAGAATGTTCTTCTCTTCCTGGTACAGGGAGGGAACCTTTCTCGTGGGAAATGTTATGAAGCGTGTTTAAGTAGAAAGAGAATTCAGAGAGCCCTTCCTGCACCTGTTTCTCAAATGCCGTTTCTCAAATGCTCAAAATAATCAGTATGCCATAGCGGCATATTTTGGGTTGGCATGTTCTGATTCCTTTCATGGGTAATAGGTAAATACCTTAGTGGTTATCTCTAAATTTGCTTCAATGGACAGCATACTGTCAGTAAGCAGTATTCATGCCTATCCTCTTTCACCCACCATTGTGTTTGTGAGATTCATCCATGTTGTTTTGTGAATTTATAGATATTTCATTTTTGTCGCTATTTTTGTATTGCGTTGTCTACATAGATCACAATTTATTTATTATCCATTCATCTGTTGATGGACATTTGAGTTGTTTCCAGGTTTTGGCTGTTATGAATAGTGCTGCTAAGAACATTCTTGTACATGTCAGTTGGTGAACATATGTATGAATTTCTTTGGGGTATATACCTAGGAGTGGAACTGCTGAAACATGTATGCTCATAGTCAGCATTAGCAGATAAAGCCAGGGCGACTCACAACTAACCATGTGAAAGTTCCAGTTTTATTCCACATCCTACCCAACATTTGATATTTTCTGTCTTTTAATTAGCTATTCTGGTGGATTTTAATTTGTGTGTGGTTTTAATTTGCATTTCACTAATGAATAATAAAGTTGAGCACCTTTTCAAATGTGTATTGGCCCTTTAGATATTCTCTTTTGTAAGATATCTGTTCAAGTCTTTTGCCTATTTCTATCACATTGCCGTTCTTTTTCTTGTTGATTTGTAGGAGTTCTTTACATATTCTGGATAAAAGTCTTTTGTTGGATATATGTATTGCAAATGTTCTTTCTGTGAGTTGTGTTTTAATTCCCTTTTTGGTGGCTTTTGATGAACAGAAGTTTGTGATTTTAATATAGTCCAATTTAATCACTTCTTTCCATTATGGTATTTTGTATTCTGTTGTTTTTTATTTTTTTTTAATTTGCCTACCCAAAGTCATGAAGATGTTCTATTTTTTTTTAGAGCTTTATTAATTTACTTTTCATACTTAGATCTACAGTCCGTTTGGAACTGATTTTTGTGTAAGGTGTGTAGGGGTCAAATCACATATAGAGGAGTATAAAAAGCCAAAAGTACAGAAATTTATTTAGCTTCGTAACTTTGAAAGCTTAGGCTTAGAAACTACAGAGCTTGATTTAAATCATCTTCAGCCTCAGAAAGGCAGAGGGGAAATTGTTAGTGACAGGTAATTGTCCAAAGCAGAACATTTAAAAAAGAATTGACAACACGCTTTCTGAGTGAAAGGTGCTTCCTGATCAGTTTAGAATATTTCAAACCAATTTGCTTAAATCTTAGCTTGGAATTTAATTGCTGAGAATTTGTACTTTCTTATCAAAATGTATAATGATTAATCACCCTGTGGGCTGAGACCTTTTTCTTCCTATAACTGCAGTATAAAATGTCAAAATGAACAAATCTCTCATTGTTATCTATTGTGGAAGCGGAATATAACCATGGAAGTTTAATATATGAGAAAAGAGAGACCAAGAAACTTGGCTGGACAGTACCCTCTAGTTGTCCACATCAGCCCCATGCTTTAACAGATGAAAAACCAGAGGCCAAAGACATGTCGGGGCTTGTCCAAGGTCCTGCAGGGAGCTAATGAGAGAGCTCCATTAGAAATGGCGTCCAGGCCTGCAATTCTCCTTTGACATGTTCATTTTGTTGCGTACATTTATCTAGGTTTTATTCCCAAGATAAAAAAATAGCGAATTGCTGGTATCAGGCAGCAAAATTTCATTCATGGGAAATCTCTGTGTATCAATCACCTATTGCTGCAAAACCAACCACCACATACTTGTGGTGTAAAACAGCAACAGTCATTTTTTATTGTTATTATTATTTCTTGTGGTTTGGGGGTTCACTGGGTGCAGCCACACAGTTCTCAGTCAGGAGTCTCTCATGCAGTTGCAGGCAGATGGCAGCTAGGGCCAGAGTCCTCTTGAACTCTTCCTTACTCACATGTCTCCCTCACATGTGTTTCCCTCACAGGGAGGGAAAATAGTTTTCACATCCCATTGGGAGGAGAGTAAGAAGAGCGTGTGAGATGGGAGATAGCATTGCAGCCATTTTAGAAAATACAATGGTCCACGCTGTGGTATAATGGAGAATATATCTCATCTTTTCCTCAGTTCCTCACACAGAGCCTCAAAAACTCTTAGAATTTTCTATAATAAGAATGTCTTTGTTATGCCAATGAGGTGACTTTTAGTGAGACCCTAGTTAGCCTTAGGATGGAGGCTGGTCACCAGAAAGACCAACCACATGATTTGAAAGTTGGAACCTTGCACCAGCCTAACCTCCCGGAAGGAGAAGGGGCTGGAGATTGAGTTCAATCACATGCCAATAATTTAATCATGCTCAAGTAGTGAAACCACGAAAACTCTGGACACTGAGCGTATTAGTCTGGGTCCTCCAGAACTAATAGGATATACAGTTGACCCTTGAACAACGTGGGAGTTAGGGGTGCTGACCCACTGTGCGGTAGAAAATCTGTGTATAACTGTATAGTCAATCCATCATATCCGCTGTTTTGCATCTGCAGATTCAACCAACTGCAGATCGTGTAGTATTGTAGTATTTACTGAAAAAATCCACATGTAAGTGGACTGTGCAGTTCAAACCCATGTTGTTCAAGGGTCAACTGAGAGTGAGAGAGGGAGAGAGACACAGAGAGAGAGATCTCCTGTTTCTATATATACATAGATTTTTCTATGAGGAATTGGCTCACATTATTATGGAGGCTGAGAAGTCCAAGATCTGCAGTTGGCAAGCTGGGGACCTGGGAGAGTCAATAATATAGCTCCAGTCCGAACCCTAGTCCAAGGGAAGGAGAAGACCAATGCTCCAGCTCAAAGACAGTCAGGCAGAGAAAAGGAATTCTTTCTTATGCAGGCTTTTTCAGGCCTTCAGTGGATTAGGTGAGGCCCACCACACTGGTGCGGGGATAATCTGCTTTACTCAGTCTACTGATTCAAATGTTAATCTCATTCAGAAACACCTCGCACACACACACCCAGAAATAACGTTTATCCAAATTTCTAGGCAGCTAGTGGCCCAGTCAAGTTGACACATAAAATTAACTATTGCATAGAGGCTCACTGGAGCTTCCCAGTTGGTGAGTGAGTTACACTGATGTGCTGGGAGGGTGACATGCCTGAATTCCATGAGGAGATGGCAGTAAGTTCTGCCTTATCTTCCGAGCTTGCCCTATGCCTCTCTCCATTTGTCAGATCTGTACTCTTTTTTTTTTTGCTGTATGCGGGCCTCTCACTGTTGTGGCCTCTCCCGTTGCGGAGCACAGGCTCCAGACACACAGGCTCAGCGGCCATGGCTCACAGGCCCAGCCGCTCCGCGGCATGTGGGATCTTCCCGGACCGGGGCACGAACCCGTGTCCCCTGCACTGGCAGGCGGACTCTCAACCACTGCGCCACCAGGGAAGCCCCAGATCTGTACTCTTAATAGACAACTGTGATTATTAAGTATAGTACTTTCCTGAGTTCTGCAAATTATAAAACCTGAGAGGTTCACGGGACTCCTGAATTTGTAACCAACTGTTTAGAAGTGCAGATGTCTGAGGGACCCCACTTGTGGCTGGTGTCTGAAGCGGGGTCAGTCTTGTAGAGGACTATTCTGTGGGGTCTGCTCTAATGCTGGGTAGTTAGTATCAGAATTTAATTGTTGGACACCCAGTTGGTGTCACAGAATTGGTGTCAGACAGACATACCTTGTGACATTGATTCTTCTTCAGTTACCAAATTGTTTTTTATATTTGTCTTATTCTCACTTATCTTAAAGGGGAATTTAATATACATGGTGCCTACTCCAAATACTGTAGATAGCTTACAAGTATCACAGAATGCTCACAGAGCTCTCTATTTTTATCTCCAAAGTTCACTCTTTTCCATTTTCTCCTTAATGCCAAAGATACCCAGTGAACCTTTGTATTCCACTCCAGAGGATTTCCTATACTGTCTTAAGATTTAAGGATCATGAAGGCTTGGGCAGCACTCCTTTCTGATAGGTCAGAGTGTTCTGCTCTGATGGAGATAATTATAGCAACATCTCCAGAGCTCAGCCCTTGGATCTTTTCTCTTTTCTACTTACATTCTCTCCTTAGTTGTTTTCATCCAGTAGCATGACTTTAAATACCATCAATATACTCCAAACTGGATGTCTCCTCTGAACCTCAGGTTTCTACATTCAATTTCCCAGTCAACATCTCCATTTACATGTCTAATCCTCTTCTCAAATTTAACATGTACAAAACTGAGTTCACAGTATTGTCCCCAAATCCTGCACCTCCCACAATCTTCCCAATCTCAGTTAATGGCAGCTTCATCCTTCTAGTTGATCCTTCAAGTGTGATCCTTTATTCTCTTTCTTTCACATCCCACATCTGATCCATCAGCAAATCCTAACAGCTCTTTCTAGCTATATTCCAAATTCAACTACTTTTCTCTACCTCGCTGCCACCACTGGGTCCTACCATAATTATTTCTTGATTAAATTATTACAATAGCCTCCTAATTGGTCTCCTCACATCTGCCCTTCCCCTCCCACCTTCACATTCTATTCTCAACTCAGAGGGTAAAGAGATTCTGTTAAAAATAAGTTAAGAGGGCTTCCCTGGTGGTGCAGTGGTTGAGAGTCTGCCTGCCGATGCAGGGGAAAAGGGTTTGTGCCCCTGTCCGGGAAGATCCCACATGCCGCGGAGCGGCTGGGCCCGTAAGCCATGGCCGCTGAGCCTGTGCGTCCGGAGCCTGTGCTCCGCAATGGGAGAGGCCACAACAGTGGGAGGCCCCCGTACCTCAAAAAAAAAAAAAAACTTAAGAAAAAATAAATAAGTTAGATCATGTCACTTCTCATCTCATGCCCTCCAATGGCACCCCATCCCAGTCAGAGTAAAAGCCAAAGTTCTTAGCAAAACCTACAGGCCCTGCATAACCTGGTTCCATGTCCTCTCTGACTTCATTTCCCAATCTCACCCCCTTCTCGACCTCATTGCAACCACAATGGTCTCCTTCTTGTTCCTCCAACATACTAGGCACACTCCCACCTCAGGGCTGTTGCACTAATTATTCTCTTTGCTTGGAGCGATATTCTCCGAAATACACACATGGCTCACCCCTCACTTCATTCAGGTCACTACTCAGAATTCTGCTTTTGTGTAAGACTTTCACTGGCCATTTTATTTAATATTTCAGCCGAACTCCTCCCCAGATATTCATATCCCCCCTTCCCACTTAATTTTTCTTCTTAGCTCATATAACTATCTAACACACTATATATTTTACTCATGCAATGCCCAATTAGCAGCCAAGTTAAGTACTTTAATCAACTTAGGAGTCTGAGAAAAGCTGAGATTTGTAATAGCCAGGAAAGACTTCATAGAATAGGAGGATTTGAGATGCCTTTGAAGAAATGGGTGGGATTTAAATAGGCAGTAAGGAGAAAGGATGAGAATTCCATGTGAAAGAAGACATGAACCATTTTCCAGAGATTTGAGAATTCCATGTGAAAGAAGACATGAACTATTTTCCAGAGATTTGAGATGCAAAAAGTATGAGTATCTCTTAATAAGTAGGGCATTGCAGTACATTTTCGGGCCTTTCCTTGAACACAAGGACATTTTCCATATCTGTTTCCTTCATAGGTTATCCCAGTACCTGGCATAGAACAGAAATTCAATAAATGTCAGGTGGATTATTAGATGAGTGGATGGATGGATGGATGGATGAACGGATCAAAGGATGGATGAGTGCATAGGTGATACAGACTCATGGATCCAGATACCTTCTGTTTAAATGACATTGGATTCTGACGTGTTATAACCATAAAGATAATTCTTCACCTAGGGGCTCAAAAACTGACTTAGTTTTGACCTACACAGGAAAGAACCTTTTAAAAAAGACTATATGAATTTTTTCATTGTACTAAAACATACACATTAAATTTACCATCTTAACCATTTGTCAGTGGTTAAGTAGTGTTAAAGATTTCTGAGCAATAGATCTCTAAAACATTTTCATCTTGTAACACTCAAACTCTATACCCACTAAATAGTAATTACCCCACCTCCCTCCCTCTACCAGGTCACCTTTGTACTTTCTGTTTCTATGATTTTGACTATTTTAGATAATTCATATGAGTGGAATTATACAGTATTTGTCCTAAAAAGACCATAAGAAATTTAAACCTCCTCTTATGCTACTTTGAAAGGAGCAGTCATTGGAAAACATTCTATCAATACCTTGGAAGCTAAAGTTTCCTGCTGCGCAGTTCAAAACTAGATTGAGAAACAAGAGCTGATTATGAATCTCTCGGTCTGATCTTTATGTTTATTCAGTAGGAAAAATGATAATTATTCTTATTATATAAATGAGGTAAGTCAAAATATCATATTTTATCAATTCTAAAATACTCATTTTCCCCCACATTTTAATATTTCTGAAACAAAGATGTGTCTTATAATCAGTGGTGTTTTCACATTGCATCGTAGTTCAATTGGCAGCAATGTTTCTTTCCTGATGTCATTTTTTATTGGTGTATTTTACAAGCATTTGTATCGTAGAGCTACAAAATAAGATAAATGATTAGCTCAGAATCTCACACCCCATCCATGGTGGGACTGGGATTGGAACTAAGGTTTCCTCAGATTTAAAGTAATGTTTTAATGGCTAGTAACATTTCCACTAGAAAATGGAGCCTTTCCCAGATTACTTTTATGCCATACCACATAAATTTAAGGAAACTATCATTCACCTCTAGATGGCTCTCATTTGATGTTAAAAGGGAAGAAGTAATGAGTTTCAGAGACACTCTCTTAGGACAAGTTTCTTGCAGCTGGGATCTTACCTAATGATGTGAGACATAGCAAAAAACAATACAAGAATGTCTCAAACATTGCATTGGACATCTTCCACTAAAAAATTTATCAGAAATTCAAATTTAACTGGGCATCCTGAATATAATCTTGCAACCCTAACCTCACCTAATCTTTGAAAGAAGGGAGATCAATGGACTGGCTTTGACTTTCCACAAGATTCTCAGCAAGGGGAGCTGCGTGGGGAGATGTGAGATGATCCAGTTCATCAGGAATAGAAGCCCTCTGGACAGTGTCTGATCCAGGATCTTGGGAGCTCCCTTGATTCAGCTCCTAAGATTCATGTTGGAAGTGTACCAAACCCTCAATTTGGCTGAATGCCAAATGGCCTAGTGTTAAAATAAATAATAGGCTGAAGCCAAATATTGTCAACTTACGATGAAGTTCTATGGCAGGTTGTTTTCTTTAAAAACTCGAAGCCTAAATGGAATTAAATAGCAAAATAAAAATAAATATAGGTTTTGAAGGGTATTTTGTTTAATGCCATGAATGATAATAACCTAATAATTATGCAAAGACTACAAATATGATTTATATATAGTCTCTATTATTCTGCTTTCCATTCTTATTTAAAATTGTACAAATATTTGTTGGCTCAAGAAGGATAATGTGTTCTTCCTAAAGTTATCTAGCAGAGGCATTCTTGCTTAATATTCCTATTAAGCTGATTTTTTTCTTTAATGATTTAACTATTGGAAAGTTTTTAATCATTACTATTTTACATAAAATTAACACCACAATGGTTAATTATAATAGCATTTTATTCTTTCAGTAATAAATACAAATTTCAACCGAGTGATAGAAATTTAGCACATAAAGCTCACAGGGAGATTTTTATTCAACAGTATATCTAGATGCTTACTTCAATTTGAAAAAATTCAGATGTTAACAACAAATTCAAAAGAATAACATGTCTGTTTTATTTAATTGATTTTTTAAACGTAAAGTGTGGCCCTGCATCAGCAGCATCACCTGGGAGGAATGTGCAGGATTTCAGGTCCACACTAGACTTACAAAATCAGGATCTGAGGGTGGGGCTGCGTTTAACAAGCCCTCCACGTGATTCCAATGCACAATGAAGTTTGAAATACTCTGGCCTTGAAAACCAATCTCCTGGCCACTGCCGGTATCTCAGACTCATCTCAGACCTAGGGAATTAGAATCTGCATCTCAACAAGATGCTGAAGTGATTTGTGCGCACATTAAAGCCTGAGCCACACTCTTTTAGAGTTTTAGTTTTAAAATATACCAAAACAGGACTTCCCTGGTGGCGCAGTAGTTAAGAATCCACCTGCCAATGCAGGGGACATGGGTTTGAGCCCTGGTCCGGGAAGATCCCACATGCCGTGGAGCAACCAAGCCTGTGCACCACAACTACTGAGCCTGCACTCTAGAGCCCGTGAGCCACAACTAATGAAACCCGCGCACCTAGGCCCGTGCTCTGCAACAAGAGAAGCCCCCGCTCGCTGCAGCTAGAGAAAGCCTGCGTGCAGCAACAAAGACCCAATGCAGCCAAAAATAAATAAAAATTTAAAAATAAAATAAAATATACCAAAACTGAATGTTGTGTTTCATCACGTTTCTAACCAGCTAATGCTGATGAAAAACCAGTGACTTTGAGTGGTCCACGTGCCCAGACTGACAACTGGACTGGATTCAAGACTTTCCTTATCAATGAAATGTGGGGATTATTTCAACCAATGGTGAGCATATGTCAATCTTGTTCTATTATTTGTTCTATCCACAGTGTTCCTTTTCAATCCTTAATTAGCATAACCACCTCAAAAACCCTCTTACCTCCTGTCTAGTCCTTAGCCCTGGTTTTGTTACACAGTGATAACTAACCTATACAGTGTCCCTTAAAATAGCTTTATCAAAGTCACACAGAGGTGCCTTTTAAGTGGGAGGCAAGTAGGCTCTACCAGGACCATCACTCTAAAAAGCCCTCTCAGTTGGAAAATCCACTAAATGCATTTGCAGAACTGAGTTTTTAACCCCTGCTTCAGACACATTAAAACGGACACATCAAAAGTTTGCTGTAATAATCATATTTTATTCTCTCTTCTTCCTAATCGTGTGACTCCCTCCAAGTGTGTTGAGTTGCATCCTGTATCCACTTCCTTATCTTATCAGTAGAAAAAAGATCTGAAATGTAAGGGTCAGAGTCTTGTAGTCAGTCCAGAATTAACATTTAAGTTTGAATTCCAAGTTAAATATTGGTTCTGATCTCTCAACTTAATATAGTCTTTTGGGAGAAAATATCCATTTTTAACAACTCTTCTGGCCATAAGACTATTGTTTAAATTTAACCTAAATCCCTCTAGTAACTGAACAAGTTCATTTCTACTCTTGGAGAGGAATGCTTGCTTACGGCTCCACAATCCCAGATATGCTTTGGAATTGAACATTTTTGGAGTGTAGAAAGGTAATGCAGTGCATATAGGGCATACTGTATTACACCTCCAGGGAGGTCTAAAGCAGCATCCTGTAACAAACACATTTAAATCTCTGCAATGAAACATAAAAATTCACAGTAAGAGGTAAATAGACATTATAAACAGTTTTATGTGAGTTCTGGTTTTGTCATTAAATTTAAAAGAAACTTTTAGTTTTCAGAGCTCTATTTGGGCACTATGAATAAAAGATTGTAGATTGCAAGTTGCTATAAAAAGACTTAAAAAGAGCGAACTTAATTGGGAAAGCTGAAGGGAAACAAATGAACAACAACAGTGATGTACACTGGAAAAGCTCATCTAACGGATTTCTTCCCACAAACAAGCTTGATTTGGAATGAAAATTGTCTGGTTCCTCAGGGGCCAGGTTCAGATCCCCAGCCAGGAGACCTTGCAATAAAAAAGAGACTTATTTGGATTGGGAGATGGGTTTTAGGGAGAGATGGAATGAGGGGAATATTAAAAAGCCTTGTGAGCACCTAGAAATGGCATCTTGTATGTGGGTTAATTATTTTCAATGATGATTCATCCCCCCAGACAGTTTACAGCTTTTATTTCTTCCTTTTAAAATTCATCTACATCAGTGTGGTTAACGGTGGGTCGTTCAGGACAGATTCATTGTTCTTGTAGCCTTTGAGAAATCTCAGGTTCTATTTCAGGTCTTTTGATTTTGCATCCCAAATCATCTGGTCCTCTTTGCTCCTTGACTGTTTTTCTTGGTCCTTGGGTCTTTGGTTATTTAACTGGCTTTTGCTCAAGGAACATAACAGGTTAGTGAAAAGAAGATAGAAATTGGGAAGCTCTAGCTCTCCTTTAAGAAACATATGCTGCTTTTTTTTCTAAACACATTTCTGAAGATTTTTCTTTTGGCATCATCTTTTAAAGAATGGATCTAAGCTAAGATGTGTCAGATCAAAGATAGATTAAAAATTCAAAAGCAAATAATTTCTTTTTCTCAAATACATTACTGAATAGAATAATCAAGCACTTCAGAAGTGTAAGTCACTTTTCGGACAGTCTCAGGGTTTTCTGTAATGTAAATTTTATCAATATATAGTGTACATACAGAAAATTGCACAAATCATAAGTGAGCAGACAGATGACTTATCACAAAGCTTACATGCTTTGTAGCCAGTGCTCAGACCAAGAAATAGAACATGACCAGCAAGCACTACAGAAGCCCATCCTATGGTCCCCACCTCGAGAGGTGCCAGCATCCAAACTTCAAACAAGACCATAGATTAATTTTGTTTGATTTTAATTTCACTTTTTTAAATTTTACTTTATTGAAGTATAGTTGATTTACAATGTTTGTACACTTTTATATTGTAAAATGATTACCATCAAGGTGTTACTAACACCTGCATCACATCACTTACAGTTTCATTTTTGTGGTGAACATTTAAGATCTACTCTCATTCTCTCAGAGACTTTCAAGTCTCTGAGATAGATAGATAGATCCTCTGCCTATTCTTTTATCAGATTGTTTTGTTTTGTTTTGTTTTGCTATTGAGTTGCATGAGTTCTTTATATATTTTGGATGTCAACTCCTTATTAGAATTTGATTTACAAATATTTTCTTCCATTCTGTAAGTTGCCTTTTCATTTTGTTGATGGTTTCCTTTGCTTGTGCAGAAGCTTTTTAGTTTCATGTAGTCCCATTTTATTTCTGCTTTGTTGTTATCTTTGCTTTTGGCGTCAAATCCAAAAAAATCATTACCGAGACCACTGTCAAGGATCTTACCTCCTTTATTTTCTTCTAGGAGTTTTATGGTTTGGGGATTGAAATAAAATGAATTTCCTTACTTGTTCGGTTTTTGTCTTGGACAGAGCTCATGCTTTCATATCTTTAATGACTAAGGGTTGGTGGTTAAACTGGCAAAGATGAATCTTTCTTTATTACATCTGAGTATGGTAACATCAGAGGGAAGAAATGACTGTTCTTTTAAAGCCAGCAAGAATATCTTTTCCCCAAATTACTGCCTTCCTGCCCCTGGTTTGGTAGATCTAATAAACTACTATCTTCTCAAAGATTCTCTGAGGCCCAGGACATCATGTGGGCATCAGCATCAGTCTATATTAAGTCCATCCTTAGCATGCTCAGCAACCTCTGAGTTTCTGCTAACGTGCTGAAAATTTTTGAAAAGTGTGAGAATGTTTAAAGTGGAAATTCTCTAAATGCCTAAGTGTGTATGAAGGAGGTTGCAGAATTGATCTGACAAGCATTGGACGGCTTTGAACTAAGACATATAATACAGATGCTCTTTCAAGATTTGAATTTTATTTAGCAGTATCATTTTGTCCCTCTAGAAGCCCGCTTAACTTTTGAGCACAAAAGGTATTATGGAAAAAAGTATGTACTTATTCAATTTCATTTGTCACAAGGAAGAAAAAGCAACCACTTTCCCATACTTTACTAAAACACATGCTTTCTACAAAATAGAATTCTAGAAATAGCAGGGGACAGAAACGTTTATTTACTCTATTTTCCACTTTTGCCATTATAGAAGCAATCCTGAGATTAATAATAAAAAAAAATCTGAGCATCCTTCTTTGCATTGCATCTGTGTTGTGGGTTCAGTATTAAGTGATTAGAGAATAAAGAATAAATAAACAAAAAGACCTTATTATTTTTTTAAAAAATATTTATTTATTTATTTGTTTTTGTCTGTGTTGGGTCTTCGTTTCTGTGCGAGGGCTTTCTCTAGTTGCGGCAAGCGGGGGCCACTCTTCATCGCGGTGCGCGGGCCTCTCACTATCGCGGCCTCTCTTGTTGCAGAGCACAGGCTCCAGACGCGCAGGCTCAGTAGTTGTGGCTCACGGGCCTAGTTGCTCCGCGGCATGTGGGATCTTCCCAGACCAGGGCTCCCCTGAATTGGCAGGCAGATTCTCAACCACTGAGCCACCAGGGAAGTCCCAAAAAGCCCTTATTAACCCTTATTAAAAAAATGGCTTTTGGCTTGAGGTTTTTTTGGTTTTTTGGTTTTGGGGTTTTTTTAAGCTTGAGGGTTTTTTTTTTAATGTTTTTAGTTTATTTATTTATTTACTTATTTATTTATTTTTGGCTGCGTTGGGTCTTCGTTGCTGTGCGTGGGCTTTCTCTAGTTGTGTCAAGCGAGGGATACTCTTCATTGTGGTGTGTGGACTTCTCATTGCAGTGGCTTCTCTTGTTGCAGAGCACAGACTCTAGGCACGCAAGCTTCAGTAGTTGTGGACATGGACTCAGTAGCTGTGGCTCGCGGGCCCTAGAGCACAGGTTCAGTAGTTGTGGCACACGGACTTAGTTGCTCTGCGGCATGTGGGATCTTCCCAGACCAGGGCTTGAACCAGTGTCCCCTGCATTGGCAGGCAGATTTGTAACCACTGTGCTACCAAGGAAGCCCTAACTTGAATTTTTAAATCATGGCAATTGAATGTACTATTTGATGGACTTTTCATAGAAAATGTAGAATGTATTTAATGAATTCAAATTAGAAATTTTGGTGCGGGGGCTCTCTTAAAATCTGGACTAAGGCATCAGCAGAAACTGAAATATAAAAATCTATTAATTGCTCTTTGTGTAAAACTTTACGAAGCTATTATTAGAACTGTTATAATCAAAGGTGTCAATACAGAAAAGTTTATGGCTGTAGAAATTTTTATTCTGCATATAGGCTATGCAGAAATGCCACCTACTTACTTCTCAGGAATTTTCACTGCCCACCACCAACCTGTTTTCACTGAGATACCAAGCTTTATATTCATGTCTGCATTTTTTGGTTTGCCTCTAGAGAATAATTAGGCAGAACCAACAACACTGAAGATAATTAAAAGGTTGCAATAGATTTCAGAGGTAGCAAGAAATAACACCGAGCAAAGTATAGAGCTTTATGCACTATAGCAAAAAAGTGGCTGGATTTTGAACCTATAAACCAACCAGATTATTTTTGTAGTATGAATATACAGTTAGGTTATCACGAAGTTGTCTTAGTGTTTTCCCCAAATAATCTTTTTACCTTGAGTCAATGCATAGGACCTCAAGACCACTGTTCCTTATTCTTTCTAAATTAATTACAGACGGAGGTAATCTAAGGTCAAAATAGCAGTACCTATTTTACGGAGATTTAATTGACATATACATTGTATAAGTTTAAGATGTACAAGGTGATGATTTCATGAATGTATATATTGTGAAATGATTACCACAATAAGGTTAGTTAACACCTCCATAAGTTAATATACTTATCTTGTGGGGGGGATAAGAATATTTAAGATTTAGTCCCTTAGCAACTTTCAAATATATAACACACTATTGTTAACTATAGTCACTATGCTGTACTTTAGATCTCCAGTATTTATTCACCTTAAAACTAGAAGTCTGTACTCTTTGTCCAACATCTCCCCATTTTCCCCACCCCCCAGCTCCTGGCAACCCCAACCTAGAGTCTGTCTGCATGAAACATGTCTATTCACATCCTCTGAACTGGATTAAATTGCAGTATTTAACTTATTTATTTATGTTTTTTGCTATCGAGTTGTATGAGTTCCTTATTATTTTGAATATTAGCCCCTTATCAGATAGATAATTTGCAAATATTCCTTAGATTGCCTTTTTATGTTGTTGGTTCTTTCTTTTGCTGTAAAGCAGCTGTTAGTTTGATGTAGTCACACTTGTTTATTTCTATTTTTATTGCTTGTGCTTTTGGTGTCATATCTAAAATATCATTGCAAAACCAATGTCAAGGAGTTTCTCCCATATGTTTTCTTCTAATAGTTTTACAGTTTCAGGTTTTAAATTTAAGTATTTAATCCATTTGGAGCTGGAGTGAGCGGTGTAAGATAGGGGTCAGTTTTCATTATTTTTCAGGTGATTATTCATAAACTTCTCTCTTAGAACTGCATTTACTGCATCCCATAAGTTTGGGTATGTTGTGTTTCCATTTTCATTTGTTTCAAGAAATTTTTTATTTCTCTTTGATTTCTTCTTTGACCTATTGTTTGTTTAGGAGTGTGTCGTATAATTTCCACATATTTGTGAATTTTTCAGTTGATCTCCTGTTATTATTTCTAGCGTTACACCATTCTGATCAGAAGAGATCCTTGGTATGATTTCACTCTTCTTAAATTTTCTAAGACTTGTTTTGTGACATGATCTGCCCTGGAGAATGTCCCATGTGTACTTGAGATGAATGTGTATTCTGCTGCTATTGGATGAAATGTTCTGTGTATGTCTGTTAGGTTCATATGGTCTAAAGTACAGTTCAAGTCCAGTGTTTCCTTACTGATTTTCTGTCTGAATAATCTATCCATTGTTGAAAGTGGGCTATTGAAGACCTCTAATATTATGGGTTGTTGTCTATTTCTCCCTTCAGATCTGTTACTATTTGTGTAATATATTTAGGTCCTCTGATGTTGGGTGCATATATCGGGTTGGCCAAAAAGTTCATTCGGGTTTTTCTGTAACATCTTACGAAAAACCTGAATGAACTTTTTGGCCAACCCAGTATACTTACAATTGTTGTATCCTCTTGATGAAATGACCCTTTTATCATCATATAACAGCCTTCTTTGTTTCTTGTTACTGTTTTTGAGTCTATTTTGTTTGATATGAGTATAACTACCTCTGTTCCCTTTTGATTTCCATTTGCTTGGAAAATCTCTTTCAATCCCTCCACCTTGAACTTATGTGTGTCCTTAAAGCTGAAGAGAGTCTCTTGTAAGCAGTATATATTAGGGCATTGTTTTTTTAACCCATTCAGCCACTCTATGCCTTCTGATTGGAGAATTTAATCCTTTTACATTTAAAATAATTAACAGGTAAGGACTTATAATATGATTTTTCTTAATTGTTTTCTGGCTCTTTTGTAGTTTTCTTGTTCCTTTCTTCCTTTGATGTCTTCCTTTGTGAACTGATGATTTTCCATAGTGGTATTTTTTGATTCCCTTCTCTTTATCTTTTGTGTATCTACTGTAGGTTTTTGCTTTGTGGTCGCAATAAGACTTATAAAAAGCATCTTATAGATTTAACAGCTATTTTACTCTAATAACACCTTAACTTCAATTGCATAAAAAAATTCTACCCTTTTATTTACCACTGCCTCCACACACGCATTTTGTTTTGGATGTCACAATTTACCTCTTTTTATATTGTGTATTCATTGACAAATTTTGTAGCTACACTTAATACTTTTGTCCTTTAGGCTTTATACTAGAGTTAAGTCCTTAGCATACAACCATAATACAGTATTAGAGTTTTCTGGATTTCACTATATACTTATCTTTATAAGTGTGTTTTATATTTTCATATGTTTTCATGTTACCAATTAGCAACCCTTTATATCAGCTTGAAAAGTTCCTTTCAGCATTTCTTGAAGGCAGGTCTAGTAGTGATGAACTTCCTCAGCTTTTGTTTGTTTGGGAAAGTCTTTACCACTTCTCCATTTCTGAAGGACAACTTTGCCAGGGAAAGTGTTCTTGGTTAGCAGTTTTTTTCTTTTAGCATTTTGAATATATCACCCTACTGTTTCCTGGCCTGTAAGTTGCCTGCTGAGAAATCTGCTGATAGACTTGCAATGGTTCTCTCGTATATGATGATTTTTTTTCTCTTGCTGTTTTTGAAATTCTCTCTTAGTCTTTGATTTTGGACAGTTTTATCATAATATGCCTTGGAAAAGATCTTTTGGGTTGAAATTTTAGAGGGGAACTTTGTGCTTCATGAACTTGGATGTCCAAATTTCTCCCCAGATTTTGAAATTTCTCAGCCATTATTTCTTAAAATAAGTACGCTGCCACTTTCTCCCTTTCTTCTCCAGGACTCTGGTTATGATAATGGTAACTCAGTGGAAATTGTGATGTCATATTTGGCATAATTTTATCAATATCCCAAAGGATAAGTATTATTATTTTTAAAATTTATTTATTTTATTTATTTTTATTTTTGGCTGTGTGGTGTCTTTGTTGCTGTGTGCAGGCTTTCTCTAGTTGTGACAAGTTGGGGCTACTCTTCATTGTGGTGTGCAGGTTTCTCATTGCAGTGGCTTCTCTTGTTGTGGAGCACAGGCTCTAGGCGCGTGGACTTCAGTAGTTGTGGCACATGGGCTCTAGAGTGCAGGATCAGTTGTGGTGCACGTGCTTAGTTGCTCCACGGCATGTGGGATCTTCCCGGACCAGGGCTCGAACTCATGTCCCCTGCATTGGCAGGTGGATTCTTAACCACTGCACCACCAGGGAAGCCCCAGGATAATTTTTGTTATCCTCATTTTATTGAAGATGAAAGTAAGGTCCAGTGTCCCACCCAACAACTTATGATTAGAAGCTGTAGAGATAAGACTCCAATGAAAATCTTCCATTTAAATTATTAGTAGACTATATGATTTATGGCAATACACCTTGTATTGGCTTTTGTTTTTTCAGATTCCCAGAGTGTTATAAAATTCCCCACATAGCAATTTCATACTCTGTATCCCTTTACAGAATCTCTGCCCATAAAAATTATTGATTCATCCTTCCCATTGTTTGGGAAGAAGAGTTATGTTTTATTAAGTTAGGAATGAGAAATGAATTATTTATTGAACAAAGCAAAATGAAACATTGATTAGAGGGAGCAAAAAGTATATTGAGCTTCCTGAGAGATGATCTGGGCCTCATTGTTCAAGTTCTAAACATACTGAATACAGAAAACAGAGTCAGCAAGCATATCGTGGAAACTATTCACGGACCAGACAGAAAAATATTAACTCATAGAAAGCTCACAGAGTTGATTCTTAGAGTCGGAGCACCTGTGTGCTTTAGTTTCTAGAGGCGATATCACTATTAAAATTGTTTAATCTTTCTGGAGCTCAATTTTCTCATCTGTAGAATAGGAATAATAAAGCCTATTCTTCTCTTGGGGTTGTGAAGCTCAAATGAAATAATAACCATTACTATTGACTTCTGTGCTCTTCCTAGGACCCTCCATGGGCAGGCTATATCTTCTTGAGTGAGAGCAAGGGGCACATGTTGCTCCAGTTACTGTGAGCCTACAATTCTTCACCCAGTTCCAACATGTAAGTTCTTCCCCCACACCACCAAGCTGGGTGTCCTATAATTCAACTCAATTCTGACACTGTTTACTTGGAGATACTGTCAGATTCCACAGGTTAAAGGCTCAGTCCCCAAGATTAACCTCCACTTCAGATACCAATCATAGTCCAGGCTGTCGCCCATGCTTCTGACCAACTGGCTATAAATTACAGCATCCCATAACCCAATCCTTGGGTTTGATTAATTTGCTAGAGTGGCTCACAGAACTCAGGAAAACAGTTTACTCACTGAATTACTGATTTATTACAATGATTTTAAATGCAAATCAACAGCCAGATGAAGAGATTCATAGGGCAAGTGTGTGGGGAGGGGCACGAGGTGTCCATGCTCTCTGAGCATGCCTTTCTCCCCAAATCTCTACTTGTTCACCAACCTAGAAGCTCTCCGAAACTCCTTCCTTCCTTTCTTTTTTTTTTTTCTTTTCTTTTCTTTTTTAATGCAGGCTTCATTACATATGGATGGTAGATAAAATCCTGGGCCATAGGCGATTAAACTCAATTTCCATCCCCCTTCCCCTCCCACAAGGTCGGGAGTGGTGGGTAGAGGGTGGAGGTGGGGGGAAATGAAAGTTCTGACCCTCCAACAGGCAAGGAGCCCCCATTCTTAGGTGACCTAAGGTCTTTCTGAAATTCACTTCATTAGCATAACAAAAGACACCATATGGCTCTCCACACTTAAGAAATTCCAAGCCTTGTAGGAGTTCTGTGCCAGGAAAGGGAAAAGAAGACCAAATGTACATTTCTTATTATAAATCACAATATCACATATCCTAAGCCAGCTTTCTCAGGAGAGAAGAATAAGCCCGTCATTTTTCAGCTTAAGGTTCCTTCCATGTAGCAATGCCAGTTGGAAAATAGTCAAGACCATGTGGATATGTCGTTATTATGTATCTATTATGTCTCCATAGAGCAAAAAACTAAGGCTTAGAAAAATTAATTAACTTTGCAAATATCACACAAATTGTAAGCTATAGAACCAATATTTGTATGTAGATCTATAAATTTCTAAGTATTTTCTTTTAAACAGTATCTACTATTAAAGTTAGATATACAACTAATCAAAATAAACACATATTTGTACCATAATTTGAGAAGGTTTTGGGTTCTAGAAAACACAGATTGGCATTAGTTACTTACCTGGCATAGTTATTTTATGTAGATAATCACAAAAATTTTGCTTCCATACTTGCTTTCTTCTTTGTGGTCTTCCTGCTGAACAACCTCAGAATTTCCTGTATCACTGAAACTGAAGAAAAGAGAGGGTCTATTTTTAAGAAATTAATATCTAAGTATTATAACTTATATATGTTTATTGTGGATAACTTGGAAAAGACAGATTAAAAAAAAAGTACAAGGTCAAAATTACCTAGTGCCATTTAGCTGTAATTCCTGTGTATATGTTGCTTATATAAACTTCCAGAAAAAGTTGTGTTACAAAATCGGGAACCTTTGACAGGGTATGAAGAGCAGTTTTCTTTCTTTTTTTTTTTCCTGATAAAACATTTTTACTACATCAAAGAATTAAAGTATTTAATATTATATTTATATCATAGTGAATGATACTAAATATCTGTGGTTTTAAGACATGTGAGTAAAATGTTTTGAGGTTGACCTTTTGTAAAACTTCACAGACTTGGACCATTTCAAAGACTATGTTGGAACTCATGCTAGGATCTCGTTCAACTAAAGTTTTTATGTTGCATAGTTTAAACTGTTCATTTTCTGACATTATCAAACATGATAAATTAAAGATTATGTCTCAATAGCCAACTATAGATATTCTAAATTAAAGAGTGCCTTTATCACTGTAGTGAAAACCATTTTAAGCACTTTGAAATTTTTGCAGGTATTATATAGATATTCTTGAAGTTTCAATAGTCAAGAATATACAAAAATATCTCAGTAAATATTTATTTCAGTTTATGTATTCAATTATGAGTAGCTTCTTAAGCAAGAATAAAGATTCTTTATTCCCTATTTTCTTTACAAATGTTTCATGTGACAACTTTTGTAAAAATCTTGTAGTAGGCTTAAAGAGTGTTAGTATTTCATATTTTAGTTTGTTGCCACTTAATTGAACAGACATGAATTTAAGAATAAAAAGCATATCATTATGAAAATAATCATCAGTTATGTTTTCCTAATACTGCTTTCTATACCTGAAATGATTATTAAATTGTAAATTATTTTATTAAAAAAAGAAATACTCAAAAAGGTTCAATGAATATTCTTGAGCACTTACCATGTTTTATTTTGGGTTCTCCTAAAAAACAGGTCCTGAGACAAGGATTTGAGAGTAATTTGGGAACTAATTTGAGTGTAAATTGGGAAGGTTTCAAGATTATTTAGGAGGTGAAGGGAACACAGGTTGGGGATTTTCTAAGTGAGACAGGGGAAGAAAAAGGAACCAGTGACATGTGTCTCACTGAGCCAGCTACCATTATGGATGACTGGAGCTTGATTCTGCTGGGGAAATTCTGTAAGCTAGTGTAGGATACATCAGGGTCAAAGGAACTTGACCTACCTGAATATCAAAGGAACTGGGACATTTATACACTAACTGGCAGAGGGGGCTCCGGAAGAGAGTGAAAACACTGAGGGAAAGAAAGGCAGAGGCTGGCTGTTGAAAGTTGGGCCAGGGTGCACTGAACTACTAAGAGGAGTTGGGGGATGCAGGTAGGACAGGAGCAGCACCTGATTTTCGGTGTATAGAAGTATAGCATCAATAATTGAGGAAAGCTAAAATCAAAATGGATGAGTTTTTCTGAGCACACAAGTTGGATTGAGCACAAGTATAAAATCAGAGTTGTTTTTTCTCTTTTTTTTCCCAAAGCTCCCTTGTCTTGTTTTTCTATTTTCTTTGTTCTTGCCCTACAGGTTTTCCCAACCAGAGCCCCCACTGCCAATGGGTGAATAAATATCCTAGTCACTTCTACTAGACTACGCTGTGCAGTTCTTCAATACTCAGTCTTGTCTCGACTGTGCCTAGACCCCTTCCTTAGAATAGTTCGCACAATCTTTCCACATTCAGAGAGCCTGGGATGTAGTATTAAGATTGGCTTCCATTTTAGGCTTGGTCCTCCTGTTTTTCTTTGTAATTTGTCCCTGCTGTTTTTAAAGAGATTTGCATTGATTTTGTGACCTGCTAGTGGATGCTTAGAGGAACTTAATTGAAAAGGGACTGTGAACAATTTGGTAATGTGGGAAATGTAATGTAGGGGGTAAAATGAAAAATATTTAGCACACAACATGGTGAGGACACTTAACAATCGCCATGGACTCTTGACTGAAGTTTGGTTCTCTGCTCTGCCAGAGTTAACTTTCTGGTAGTTGGCTGATTCTGGGGCTTCAAGGGAGAGAGGCTGGGATGACTGGGATAACTTGAGGATTACCTAAGGGGCTCATAGCCATGGCTAACTACCAATTGGCACTGAGATATTATAATATTTTAACAAACTGTAAGTGCTGGCTGAAACTCAGCCCTGCGTATAACCTAAATAAAAACTTCATCAACATTTACTTCTTTGAATTGGGTTTTTTGCCTGCACCTGTTTGCATATGGGAAAAGGGAGTCTACAGAACCTCCCAAATGTCTGTAATTCACACTGGTTGTGGTCTAGTGACAGTAGGAGGTATGACCTCTAAAGTGACAATATGGACTGGATTAGTCTAGATGGGTATCTTAAAACCCTTGCTCTGATGCCATTTCCAAACAACAATCAGTTGTGTAAGTTTATTTATCTACTTTTGTATATAAGGTTATCAAGGAAAAGCTACAGGCTAATTTTTCTCTTTTTAAAAAAATATTATTTATTTTTGGCTGCATTGGTTCTTCATTGCTGCTCACGGGCTTTCTCTAGCTGCCTCAAGTGGGGGCTACTCTTTGTTGCAGTGCACGGGCTTCTCGTTGCGGAGCATGGCTCTAAGCACAAGGGCTTCAGTAGTTGTGGCGCATGGGCTTAGTTGCTCCGAAGCACGTGTGATCTTCCCAGACCAGGGATTGAACCCATATCCCCTGCATTGGTAGGCTGATTCTTAACCACTGTGCCACCAGGGAAGTCTACTTCTTCTTGAAAGTGTGATCCCCTGATGCCTGCTATACATAGCAAATTCCTGAAGGAAAACACCAGAATATGGATGAGCTGAATACCAAAATCTGGGTTGATTTTTCTTTTCTTTCTTTTTTCTTTGTTTTTGGCACCCAATCTCTTTTATGGAGTGGGGGGGAGGCCCTGAGGGGGAGCTCTCACTGCACAGCTTGTTCATTAGCGCTGCTTCCTGGGTCCTGCGGCTTCATCACATCCGGCAACTCCGGTGGGCTGGAGAAGGGTTTGATGGGCAGGGTCTCAAATGCTTCACCTGCCTGTAAGGCTAGGCCCCACCCGCGGCTGGGTCTGGCTGGTGAAGCCACACTCACCCAATATCTTGCCATCGTCCAGAAACCGGTGGTCCTTGTACAGCCGCTGCTCGTCTGGCAGCTGCTTGAGGATGCCCTCGACGATGCGCTTCAACAGGAACATGGTGCTGGACGATTTGCCTTCCATGAAGATGATGGTCTTGCGGCGCCGTAGTTTGAGGAACACGTCCACACCGGCTACTGCCTCTCCCCTTCGACTAGCCGGAAGCTCCAACCCCCTTCCTGACAGCCCACACGCCGGCCCCCAGGGTGCCCGAACCTGGCGGCCCCGCCCCGCCCCGCCTCGTCTGGCTTGATTTTTCTAATCAAGGGGAAGTGAGTAATTTGGAATGCTAAGGATTTAAATGAGTCATGAGCTTTCTCTTAGAAATAAAGAATTTGGTATTTCTCTGTTTTCAACATGTGTAATAGATTCTGAAGGAGATTCTGAGAATCTATGGTGCTGTTAAGCTGAATCTACTGTACAAATGAATAGTGTATAATTATTGCAAAATGTATAATTTTTAATTGTATATTCGTGGATTTAAATCACTTCTGATGTGACTTTTTCCTGAAGCGATTTTTCTGATTTCATGTTCATGCTTTTTTATTAATGTTGTTGCAAAGAAAAAATATCCTCCAAAACTTGGAAGAAAAAAAAAAAAGATTGTGTCACCTTTGTTTTTATTTTTAGACAATGTCCTGTTCCTAGGTCAAAGTTGGCAAGTTTTGTTTGTTTTCTGTAAAGGGCCAGATAGTAAATATTTTAGACTGTGCTCACCACGTGGTCTCTATTCAACTCTGTAGCAAAAGCAGCCATGTATAATACGTAACAAATGGCTGTGGCAGTGTTCCAACAAAACTTTATTTACAAAAAACAAGTGGTCAGCTAAGCCCAACTATAGTCTGCTGACCCCTGCCCTAGAGTCACAAGATATACAAGTTTGTTTGACTTGCCATTTACTGTTGATTAAGGCCCAGACAACTCACAACTTTGTAAAGTTGGATGTTCCTTTATTGGAAACTGGTAAGATATAAATGATTTTTCCCAATATTAGGCAAGTAATTTTTGTGCAATGAAACTTATTTTTGCCTGATAATAACACGAATGATTTTTCATACATAGAAAAGTTAGTCCCAAAGACTGGTCTTATTTCTGGTAGGACAATGACAAATTTTGCATCTAACTTTGTGATTTATCACAGCATTCTTCCTTTGCTTCATTGATTATATAATCATTAGTTCTCTGTATTTTTTTTTATAAAGCCAGAAATGGTATGATCCCTTTTTATTTATTTATTTATTAATTATAAATTTATTTATTTTTGTCTGTGTTGGGTCTTCATTGCTGTGTGTGGGCTTTCTCTAGTTGCGGCAAGCTGGGGCTACTCTGTTGTGGTGTGTGGGTTTCTCATTGTGGTGGCTTCTCTTGTTGCAGAGCATGGGCTCTAGATGCGTAGGTTTCAGTAGTTGTGGCACGCAGGCTCAGTAATTGTGGCACGCAGGCTCAGTAGTTGTGGCATGCAGGCTTAGTTGCTCCACGGCATGTGGGATCTTCCCAGACCAGGGATGGAACACCTGTCCCCTGCATTGGCAGGCAGATTCTTAACCACTGTGCCACCAGGGAAGTCCTCCCTGTATTCTTTTCTGAACCATCTTTGTCATCCCGCTGTCTCCCTCATTAATGAGTTTAATAAAACTTAAATTCCTGCTCATTATGGTTTTATATAAGAATTGCAATCTATGAAACACTTTGAAAATTATACTTTGGGTATCATTCTGTTAAGATATTTACCTAAATTAAACCCCACGTTCTTGTCCTTCAATTTTATGACCTGGGAGAGGAAGAAAACAATGTTCTCAACTTCCAAACCAACAGGCAATTCTAAAATAATGGAACTAAGAGCTAAAGATAAGTAAAAACTATCTGAATGTGATACAGAAGCCACAGGTGCCTTGGATGGAGCAACCATTTAATCTAAATGCTGGGATGTGTCTTCAAGTTTGGTGATAGTAGAAAGCGTAGGAGACTAGAATGTGTGATCCCAAAATATACCTCTTTAGCATAAATGTCAATATTTAAAATTGACTATTTTGAGAAACAGCAGACACAGGAGAAGTTCTGAAAACAGGGTATAAGTTGTCTTTTTGTAAGGGAAATTTCCATTTGTAGAGGAAATTTCCATTTGTGAAGGTGTCTTCCTCTCTGTACCAGGAAAAGAAGGATGACTCTAAATCACAAGAAACTCATCAATAGAGAAGGAACAGTCTTAAATCCGCATAGCAAACCTTATGTTTCTTTACATACTTTTCCTGGTCACCTTCCCATAACTTACCTCCCCACACCCCCACCCCACACCCTTCTTCTTCTGTTTTAAATGAAGATGGCATTTAAGCCCAAGTTCTAGCCACCTCTTTGAGTTACTCATCTGTGAGTTTCTCCCATGTATATGTGAGATATACATGTTGATAAATTTCTGTTTGTTTTTCTCTTGATAATCTGTCTTTCATTACAGGATTCCCAATGGAGAGCCTAAAAGGAGAAGATATTTCTTCTCTCCTACAAAAGCATAGGCATGTGTTTTAAGTTCTATTATAATTTGATAATGTGCACAGGATAAACCTCTCACATCAGTTTCTATTTTCTGGCAACATTTATCTCAAGATTGCAGGTATTTTACCCACTGGAGGTAATCAGCACACTTCTCTAATGCTGCCTTTACTTCCATACATTGAAAGTGAAACAGAATTAAAGTAGCTTTCAAGTGTATGCTAAAAACATTCATTTAATAATTTTTCCCAAAAAGCAACCCTCAGGGGAATTTGAAAATTCCACCTACAGTTCCCCCTTTGGCTCACAGCAATGACTGTACCTGCATTCAGGAGAGGCTGAACCTTTGAAGGACAGCTGAGTTCATGCCAATCAGCAGGCAGTGGCAAAATGAAATGAATTTTTTTTCGCATTAGACTAGATGGTGTAGTGCCAAGCTGAAAAATAGTCTGTTTCATTTTGGATTCATGGGGTTTTTTTCCTAGTCTTTGATTTGACTTGAAAGTCAAACTGAATGTCTGAGATAAAAATGTCATGCAGATCATAACTCAGTGCTCCTGGGTTCATTGGAGATGGACACAGTTGAAACTCTTGACTGAGGTCTAGAGAGGTCAGTTCAGCTATGCTGTTCCCCAGCCATCCCCTGCTATTCCTCACTCCAAAAGAGTAGTTCACTTTATTATGTCCAGTTGAACCTCAGGTAAGAGGTTCAGCTGGGCTCCTAGAAGCTTAAAGACAGTCAATTCATGAAAGTATTAAAGGATAACTTTTTAGAAAAAATAAACCCACATACATATTTAAAATGGACACATGTCAAAGATTTTATTTATTTAATTAATTAATGAGGGAACCAGTAAGATGTTACCACTAGTTCAAAGGAGACTCCAAAAAGAATACACATATGTAGGCTATCAGGAATGATGCAATGAATTTAGATTTGCTTAACTTGTGCCAAAATAGCTTCTTCCACAGAGAGGAGGAAAATTAATTGAACCTCCTCCAAATTCATTTGCATATATGTGGACAAGAATCATTTGTATCTCTTTCAGTTCTCTAAAACTTACAGATTTGTAGAAAACATTACTACAATGAAGGGTGTAAAGACCCCATAGAATCAGATAACTTGGAGGGGTATGCTAGACAATGCATAGTTTTCCATTGAAAACATCAGGAATTTTTTAGCTGTATTTCAGTCCTTCATAATTTTTCCCTACAAAAGAAAACCTGACTAACATTATGTTTGTATCTCTAAGGTTATATAAAACAAAAAAGGCGATAGTGTCCTTCTCCTGCATCTGTTTGCCAAAAACAATCAAAATAGGGCAACAAATGAACTTGAGTAGCAGATACTTGAAAGCTGGAGAAAACAAATGGAAGGAAAGTAAACTTTAAAATACCCTTTGCTTAATCATTGTCTTTATAGCACATTACTTTGTGTTTCACGTTGTGGAAAATTTTAAGAGAAACACTACATGGATGAGCTGTCCTTTAAGCTACACTGTTTTGATTTCACAACTTTTCAGCATTTTGGAATGTTAGGAAAAGCACCATGAATCTTTTAACCCTGAATCAAAAGCTTTGGAAAATAATATGAAAGTCTTATGACAATTTTTCATGGAAGAATTAGGAGACACCACACTGCATTCAATCCAGCAAGCCTTCCTAACAACTCTTCTTACATATCTCTCCCCCCACCCCAAAATTCCACTCCTAATGGCTGTTCCTCAGTCTCTTCTCTCTCACCTATGTTCCAAAGGCCTTTAGTTGTGCTAGCTTATCTCCCTATCATTTCTTTTTTTGCTTTTATAAAAGGTAATTTCATCTTCTCATCTTCTTCAAGTTTTCTCTCCTTCTACTATGCCTCTCAGCACAATGTCCTGGTAAACAAACCAAGCAAATACTATATCCTTTGAAGTGAATGAAGAGGGATACCACAAAAACTTGTAATTTGATATGTTCCTTCATGCCACACTTTATTTTCAACTTAAAGATTAAATATCTTTGCTATATACCTTGAAATATAATAGCTGCTACATCATAATTTTAAGTAGGTATACCACACAAGATAATGATTTTTATAAAAATGATAACATTTATAAAAAAAGGATTCCTAAGCTTTTTCTGAATGTTAACTGGGTTCCTCCTGACACTCTCAAAATTCGGGCAGGCAAAAGGACTGTATTAGTTTTCTAGTGCTGCCATAACAGAGTACCCAAGAATGGATGGCATAAACAACAAAGATTTATTCTCTCACAGTTCTGGAGGCTGGAAGTCCAAGATCAAGGTGTTGCCAGGGTTGGTTTCTTTTGAGGCCTCTCTCCTTGGCTTGCTACCTTCTCCCTGTGTCTTTACATGGTCTTCCCTCCATGTGTATCTGTATTCCAATCTCCTCTTCATTTAAGGACACCAGTCACATTGGATTAGGGCCTACAGTAATGACCTCATTTTAACTTAATTCCCTCTTTAAAGACCCCATTTTAAAACACAGTCACATTTTGAGGTACAGAAGGTTAAGATTTCAACATATGAATTTTGGAGGGCCATAATTCATCCCTCAACAAGGACTGTTCTTTCAATTTCAGTAGAAGAAGGATGTCAGGTGTTCAGGGACTAAGTGACCACTGAACAGTCTAAGGAACACAGCCAGCACATCCAATTGATAATCTGTACTATGGATTTCTTTAAGTCATTCTTAGAAGAAAGAGATGTTAGAATTACAGACCTTCTTAGAGTTTCAGAGTTGGCATTATAGAACAAGAAAGCAATGCTTTTTTTGTCTTTAATTTAAAGATATAAATGATGGACATATGCCAACCTTATAAATATCCTTCAAGGTATCTAGGTTAGCTATTTCCATAGCTGGTCTAAATATTCATGCAAAAGTATTATAGGTATTTTTTTGTGTGTTTTTTAACAACTGTATTGAGATATAATTTACACAGTGTAAAGTTCAGTAGTCTAAAGTGTACAATTATCATGAATATTTATGTGTGTAATTATGTGGGAAATTATTCTGCACTCTATGTAGATTAATGTTAATCTCTATGATAACTCTACAAGGTTGACATCACTGGCATTTATAGATGAGGACATGAAGCTTAGAAATGAAAATAACTTTCTCAGATTCTCCCAGGTAATAAGTAGGAGAGTTGGTCATTCAAACCCAGGTCTGTGGGGTCTAAAACCTAGGCCCTATACACCACACCACTCAGCTAGTCCTTCCCCATTTTACCATATGTAACACATTCTCATTGTATGGAAATCAAAGAGCACAGCTAAATAAAAAGAAAATAAAAATCATTTGTAATCCTTACCCAGAGTTTACCATCATAACCATTTTGATATGTACACTTACAGTTGTTTTCCCATTCATATGTGTCAAGTACATATAACTTCATACACATAAACTCATTTGTATCTTTATTTTCTTCAGGTAAAATTAAGTGTATCTCTGACCTTCATCCTACAAGGTTGTCAGGAGATCCTGGTAAGTATTGAGGCTCCTGATCTTTCTTGAGGTCAAAGAGAAAATTGGGAGATTTGTGTACTACTGGGAGAGTAGAGGGAGGCCTCTGATCTTCAGTCTAGCATGGCAGCCTTCATTATTGTCTATGGTTCAGCAGTTCAGGAGAACAGGAACTGTACTGATTCAGGGCCCAGAGGAGCACAGATAGCCTTGCTCCAATGGGAGGCTCAGTGCTAGTTTTAGCTTCCTTCTGAGATCTTGCTACCTAAGGGTACTGAGAAGCGTGGGGTCTGGGTTCTCCAGCTCACTGTGCACCCCGCTCTACTTTAAGGATTTTCCTTTATCTGCCTCTGCCTGTCACTCTGTCTCCTGCAATTCCTTCTCCCATTGTATAGTCCCTTTTTTTTTAACATCTTTATTGGAGTATAATTGCTTTGCAATGGTGTGTTAGTTTCTGCTGTATAACAAAGTGAAACAACTTTACGTATACATATATCCCCATATCCCCTCCCTCTTGCATCTCCCTCCCACCCTCCCTATCCCACCCCTCTAGGTGGTCACAAAACACCGAGCTGATCTCCCTGTGCTATGTGGCTGCTTCCCACTCACTATGTATTCTACATTTGGTAGTGTATATATGTCCACGCCTCTCTCACTTCATCCCAGCTTACCCTTCCCCCTCCCCGTGTCCTCAAGTCCATTCTCTACGTCTGTGTCTTTATTCCTGTCCTGCCCCTAGGTTCTTCAGAAACTTTTTTTTTTTTTTTTAGATTCCATATATATGTGTTAGCATACGGTATTTGTTTTTCTCTTTCTGACTTACTTCACTCTGTATGACAGACTCAAGGTCCATCCACCTCAGTACAAATAACTCAATTTCATTTCTTTTTATGGCTGAGTAATATTCCATTGTATATATGTGCCACATCTTCTTTATCCATTCATCTGTCGATGGACACTTAGGTTGTTTCCATGTCCTGGCTTTTGTAAATAATGAACATTGTGGTACATGAATCTTTTTGAGTTATGGTTTTCTCAGGGTATATGCCCAGTAGTGGGATTGCTGGGTCATATGGTAGTTCTATTTTTAGTTTTTTAAGGAACCTCCATACTGTTCTCCATAGTGGCTGTATCAATTTACATTCCCACCAACAGTGCAAGAGGGTTCCCTTTTCTCCACACCCTCTCCACCTAAATAGACATTTCTCCAAAGAAGATACATAGATTGCCAACAAACACATGAAAGGATGCTCAACATCACTAATCATTAGAGAAATGCAAATCAAAACTACAGTGAGGTATCACCTCACACCAGTCAGAATGGCCATCATCAAAAAATCTGTATAATCCCTTTTACTCAAGTTTAAAAAAACAAGAGCTAGGAAGGGAAATGTTTACAGTTCACAACTCCCTTTTGAAAAAAGAGAGAGTTAAAGGACTTGGCTATTGCAAAAAAAATTTTTAATGTATTTATTATGATTATGATTTACAAAATCATATTCTACCTGCTGTTTTTATCTAATTTGACAATCTTTATTGTTTTTAATTTGATTTTTTCTTATTATTGAGCTTAAAGAATTTTTTGTGTATTTTGGATATAAGTTCCTTATCAGATATGTATTTTGCGATTATTTTCTTCCATTCTGTCTTTCATTTTCTTAAATGTCTTTTATAGAACAGAAATTTTAAATTTTAATAAGATGCAACATATCAGTTTTTCCTTTCATATATTGTGCTTTTGGTATTGTGTCTAAAAACTCAGTTTCTCAACCTATAGGGATTTTCCCCATTTTCTTCTAGACGTTTTATAGTTTTTCACCTTACCTTTAGGTCTATGATTCACTTTGAGTTAATTCTTGTAAAGTGTTAAGTCTATATCTAGTTTCCAATATCACTTATTGAAAATACTGTTCTTTCTCCATTGAATTGCCTTTGAGCCTTTGTCAAAGATCAGTTTGACTTTGTGTGCTAGATATTTGGCTATATTTTGTTGGTCTATTAATTCTATTTCTATTTCTGGGCTCTTAATTCTATTTCATTGATCTATGTGTCTATTTTTTTTACTGATACCATGCTGTTTTGATTATGGTAGCTATATAGTAAGGCTTGAAATTGGGCAGTTTAAGTCCTCCAACTCTGTTCTTCTTTTTCAATATTGTGTTAGTTATTCTAGGTCTTTTCCTTTTTGATATACATGTTAGAATCAGTTTGTTGATATCTACAAAATAGTTGCTGGGATTTTGATTGGGATTACAGTACATCTATAGATGAAGTTGGAAAGAATTAACATTTCTGGCCAGGATTGTCCACCAATGACCCATGGGAGATGGTTGATGAATGCCCAAGCTTTCCCATTGCTCAGGTGTGACATCTCTGTGCATGTTTCACAGAGCATCCCAGAGGTCCCCAGGAGGATCAAGCACCAGTTACCCACAGTGGCAACTTCTCATTAAGATAGCCTTTATTGAATATCTTCTCTTCCCTGTTCACTTTCCCATTCCCCTACCAGTTTTTCTTGTAATCACCTCCCAAATAAACTACTTTTCCTCAAAACCTCTTCTTAGGGTTTGTTTCTGGGGGATACAAACTACAACAAACCTGTGATAACACCCATATACTAAAACGCAGGCTCAAATAAGACAACTCCATTTCCTACATGCACCCAGTTTCCAAAGCAGTATCGGACCTAATCAATTTAGATAGAAATTGCACAGTCAGATAACTTAATGCCTACCCTGAGCATTCAAATTTATTCTGTAAGAGATAGAAAACAAGTGCCCCTCTCAAGTCTGCTCTCTCTCCAGAAGGAATAAAGGATAAAAACACATTTAATTTCAACAAGCATGCATGTGTGAGAAAATCTACCTCAAAATAGCTAAAATGGTAAAATATATGTAGCTATTTTAAAGCCAGAAGATTTGGATTCTCCTCAGGCAGCTTTTAGCTTCTAGGGTTTTATGGCTCACTAGCTTTAGGTTAGAAAATTAGAATTGCAAAGTATGTTGTGGTTTTAGTCTCTGCCATTCTTTCATGGTTTTGTAATAGAAGGGTTTGGGGGAGGCGGGATATGGGGGGGGGGATAAAGTTAGGGAGGAAGGAATGAAATGTACCAGGAGAACTTGTCCAACTATCTGTCTTAATTTTTAACAGCCTTCAAAGCAAGTCATGCACGCTGAGCATTGCAGAAACACTAGACATTTGTTGGGGGAAGAAAAGTCTTCTGGGAATGCACTCCTTGCGGGGAGAAAATGGCTTCATAAAGGAATGATGCAAACACTATACATTGCCCTGCCAGCAACTTCTCTCTTTATTTGCAATTGCAGAATGAAATATCCCCTATACCGAAGCCTCAGTCAGCTGCAAAAACAATGTGTTGTAATATGATATTTATTTTTGCTGAAATGGAGCCACAGCGTTGCCATTCCAGATTCTGCAGCCTTGCAAAAGCACCCAGAGAGGCTTCGCTGACCTTGGGGGAGTGCAGAAGGCTAATGAAACATCCTTACTTTTGCAATTTAATTTTTCTTCAAGAACCCAAGCCAGAGCTAGACGAGTTTCCATCTAGCTTTTGGAGGGAAAAACAAAAATGAATTAATTAAGATTATCAGACAGCCTTTACAAAATGTAATATCAGCCCTTTATTATGATATAATATCAGCCAACACTTGCTTCACTTTCCTTGCGAAGAATCGGATTGGAGCTGCTGATCATGGAAGAAGTACTCTGTTGTCTCAACCCACACATTCAAGCAATTTAAATCTAGTCTCCCAGAGACCTGACATCATAAAGGGAAATTACGTTCAGGTCTTCTAATCTATGAAAACATTACCTCAACACTGTTCAACTCAGTCACTATCATGATTTTGCTCTTTCCCTGAATCACCAAACTTCACAGAAGAGAAATTATTGCTCCACTATTTCACCACCTAATATTTCCTTAATTCTAAGATCGGCTGCCATAGAACACTTGAACGATGCTGTTCTTTGGAAGGCCATCAAGGACTTCACCTTCTCCAATCCAATAAGCATCCTGATGGACTGCACCATTGGATACTGCTTACCTACCTCTCCTTTCATAGTGAAGCCTTGTGTCTTCTTGCCTTTGTTGACATGGTGCTTCTCTCTTCTTGCGCATCCTCCCAGCCCTCCCTTGTGGTCATTCTCCAAAGGCTCTTGCTTCCAAACTCCTACTCTTTATATTCGATAAGCATCCATTCTCATATTTTTAGTCATCACCTCCCTGATGGCTGGAGCTTAAGCAGCAATCTTGAATGATGAAGTGCCCTTGAGGATGGAATTCCCTAGTAGAGGATGCTGAAGAGCACAGTAGAAGAAGCTTGGCCCCCTGATGACTTTGTTGGATGCACCATATTTGTTTGGCCTTGCATACCTCCTGATTTCTTCTACATGCTAGAATAAACTCTATGTGTTTAAGTCATTGTTAATTCGGATTTTCTGTTATATGCCACAGAATCTAATTCAGGTAGTAAAAATGGGTATAATAATGCCTTCTCGTAAAGTTAGTGTAAGGTTGACACGATATAATATAGGTCATATGCCTGGTTCTTGTGCTTAGTGAGGCAGAGCCCTACGCAGTCAAAACATTGTAGATATTATTATTATAAGCTCTATGCCTACACTCGCAACTTCATAATGACCATACCACAGAACGTCAAGTACATTCAAAACAAATCCCTTCCAAATCCAACTCCTCCTCCTGATTACTTTATTCTTTGGTTTATGACATTACTAATCCTTAGTTGTAAATCAAAGTTTTGATTCTCTTCATTCTTTTCCTCCTAATGTAGAATTAATTGCTAATCTTATTTATCTAGTCCTTCAAATTTTCTCCAATTAATTTCCTCATTTTTCTATTTCCCCTACAAACACACTAAAAAGTTGAAGCTTTTTTTATCACCTACCCAAACTATTGCAATCATCAACTCAGTTGTTTCCCCACTTCTTGCATTATCTTCCTTCTCCAAGTTATCCTGTGGAAACCCTGAGATGAATCTTCCAAAAGCACTGCTCTAATCTTGTTACTCCTCCAATAAAAAACCTGAGTGGCTTGTCATTGCTCACTGTGTAAGACAACACACTCCTCAGACTGGTGTTTGAGAACTCAACCTATCTTCTGCTCCTCTTCTCCATCTCCTTCCATGCTCATCAATCTAGACTCTTTGATTTTCCTTCTGCTTTCTTAATTCTGTCCTTTGGTTCACACTTCACTCATGCAGAATGTCCTCTTCCTATTACACTCTCTACATTTCAATATCTTAGCTAACTTTCAAAGCTTTATGGAAATGCAGTCAATCCTGGAAGTCCTCCTTTCAAAATAAATGTGATTTTCCCTTTACTCAAAGCACTTTGTATCTCTCTTTGGTGCTTGTGCTCTATTGCTTTATAGCAGTGATTCTCCAAATTTAGAGCATCATAATCACCTGGAAGAACTGTGAAAATAGATTTCTGGGCCTGACTCCCAGAGATCCTGATTCAGAGGGTCTGGGGTGGAGTCTGAGAATCTGCATTTCTAACAAAGTCTCAGGTGATACTACTGCTGCTGGTCTAGGGATCACACATTGAGAACTGCTTTCTCCTTATCTGTATCTCATTCTCTCTCTACATTGTAAACTTCTTGAAATCAGACAATATGGTTTATTCTAATCTAATATTTCCTGAGACTCCCAGCACATGGTAGATAGTAACTTTATTTAAATGGAATCGAATAGAACAAGAAGCGAAGTTTCTGCTTTCAAAGTTGGCATTGTTTGGAGTTACATTCAATTGTTGGTGTCCATCATCTAGAAAGAACACATCTAAGTGCTTCTGCTGAGAGCATAGCCAAATTCTTCCTGGTCTTTACTTTTTTCTTGGTCTGGGCAAGACCAAGCGTATGCTTGGAGGATTGTTAGGTATTAAAGGCAATGACATGACATGGGTTCAGGGGAAGCAGTAGTTGAAGGGCTCCCTGAAAGGAGTAGGATGACAGAAGTTCAATATTTGGGAAATTAAGTGTGAAGGTTGCCATGGTAAAGTAACAACAGATTTCAAATCTATAATTGTACTTGGAGAGAGGCATGTTAGAGACCCCCTCCATATACTTTTGTTCCCTCTTATACTTTTAATGTTTCAGGAGTCAGTCACTGTGAATTCAAGTTGTGCTTCTAATTGCCCTTATTATTATTCTCAGAATGTTCTTTAGAACCAACATGATTTTTAGGAAAGGAAATTAATTGCAGCTTTTCTTGGTTTGGAAATGTAGGTAACTGGGTATTTTGGCAAATTCATGTCCTGTTTTCCTCCTGTGTGTAGATAACAGACTGATAGTCTCCTTCTGCTGGTCTATCCAGTTATCCAGTTAAGGGCATTTTTTGCTGGCGGGTGAGAGAAAATTTTGCATATGGAAAGTGTTTTTGAAATGACAAGAAAATAAAGGACAAGTCAGCCAAAGAAACAAAAATTCCACAGCCATCCCCCAAAGGCCTTCGTCCTTAACTTTTAATATTTCATGTCATACTTCTCATGAAATAAGTCCTACAGAAAAAATGAAGGATGGATGGAGACCATTACAAGAAAGGATATATATCAAATAAGGATATTTTTTATTTTAAAGAGGCAATTCAGTTATACCCAGATGGAACATTAAAAAAGTCACAGCTATGCATCATCATTTTTCAGCCACTGAACAGATGGTACCTTTTCATTTGCACTGCGTGCCAACATAGTCAGTGCGTTCGGCTGTCTGCCCCACCCCCATCATGATTCCAAGTTTGCATGTAAGAGGACTTGTTGGTTAACTCAGAGACCGCTTGGGAGACTGCATTGCCTGGGGCTTTGACATTACTATTTTATAATATTTCCTTCTTCAAGGAAGCAGATGGGATAGTCAGACCATGACTTTTTTCTACTGTTCTTGAGCAAGGCACCCTAAGGCTTTCTGCCCTTTCCCAGAGACAGGCCACAGATCTACAGTGATGGAGAGAAGCAGTCAACATCGGCAGACCTTCTGTTAAAAGCTCTTGTTTACTTAAATGTCCTATTTCCTTGCTATTTTTGTTTCTAGAAATTAGGGAGATACTTATCCTTTCTTGTCCCAATAAGGTTAAAAATTACAACTGATGTCATTAAGGGCCCACAATTTATGTCCTAAGTAAAAAAAAAAAAAAAAAAAAAATCCAAAAATAACCCCACAGTGACAATACACCACCACCACCACCATCATCCCACCTGACTGTTGGAATGGTTTGCCTGGGGATAGTGGTAGAAATTCTGCTTCCTCTAGAGAAATTACTACAGTCTTTTGGGGGATGGGGGGCCCAAGAAAATCCCACATAGGGAAGGCACCAGGTAAATAATAACTGAGAAGGAACAAGGAGAATGAAATTATTTGCCAGGCTATCTCATGCTGTCCCTCAATTTCTGCTTCACTGTGATAAAATAAAACTGGCCAGAAAGCAGAGAATCCCGAATTTTAGCATACCCTTGGGTCCTAAGGCATTTCACAGTCTAGCATTTACTTATTCACTTTAATTCTTTGCTTCCTATGTGATAAGCACTTATCATTTTCAACATTTCAGGACTATGTTAACCACTGTTGTCTCCTGTTCCCAGCTGTTAATGTAGAGCTGCCAGTCCTTTGAAAAGCTCTGTCTTCCTATTCTTCAGCCCTTCCTGTGTCCCTGCCCTTTGCCCTGTGGCTTTACATACAGCTCCTTCCCTCCAGAGGCTGAGCTTGCTTCCCTGCCCTTTGATTCTGATTTATCCATGTGACCTGCCTTAGCCAATGGAATATTAGCAGTTGTGACTCAAGCAGAGGCTTGAGAAAGAGCTTCTTCCTTTCCATTGTGGTCTGTGTCTCTGCTGTCTCCATGAATGCCTGCCCAGGCTATCTTGCTGGAGAATGAGAGATGTATGGAGTAAAGTTAAGTTGTCCCATTTGTCCCAGATAAAGACAGTCTAGATCAACCAAGGGCCAGTGGACTCTAGTACCAATGCTTTATCTTTCAATCCATTGTCCAAGTCTGGTTTTACCTCCAGTGTAATTCTCGAGTTTGCCCACTTTTCTCCACCTCCACAGTCACTGCCTTAGTTTAAAGCATCTGCACCATATTTTACCTGAATTTTGTAATGGCCTCTTAGATAGGGCCTTGCTTTCCCTCACCCTTCCTCATGAGGCTGTTCCCACTCAGCAGCCAAGGGATCTTTTAAAAACACAAATCAGACGGTTTTAGTCCCCTGGGTAAACCCTTTGATGGATTCTCCTTGCTCTTAGAACAAAATCCAATATGTTAACACAACTTTCAAGGTGTGCATACTGTGCTTCCTCATCTAAACTTATAAAACCCTCTTCCATCCTCTTACTAGACTCCTATTCTACTGATCTCCTCTTTTTTACCCTCAAATGAGCCAAGCCCCTTCCAGTTTTAGAGTCTTTGCCCATAATGCTCTCTCTGGAATGCCCTTTCCCCAACAATTCGAATCACCATGCCCTCCATCGGTTTCTGCTTAAACATACCTTCTCCTGCAGATCCTCACTGTCCTTTATCAAACAAGCCCCTCCTAAGTCACAATCAGACCACTGAGATGGTTTCTTTCATAACATTAATCACAATCTATAATTATTCTATTTATGTATTTGGTTCTTTGTTGGCTGTCTTCTTCTTAGAATGTATGTTTCTTGTAGACAAGAATTTGATTTTCTTATTTTCACTGATATTTCCAGCATCTCACCTATAATCAGTGCTCTGTGTATGTGTGTATGAGAGGTTAAAACTGGAGGACTCTCTCTCTCACACACACATACAATATACATGTAATAATTATTTGTGTGTATATGTTAATGAGTATTTTATCTTTAACTTCACACAAATATGTAATGCATATGTGGAACACACATATGCAATGTATACATTTGGGTATAATGTACGTATCTATGTAATGAGTCCTTTGTTTTTAACCTGACACACACACACACACACACACACACACACACACACACACAATTTACTCTTCAGAATCTTGAATTATATAAAAATATAAGTTGGACATCTTTTTATAGCAGCAGATATAAGCCCACCTCATTCCTCAGGTTGCATAGTATTCCTTTGTACCACGGATGTACCACAGTTTATTTAGCCAGTGTGAGCTAGTACTAAAATTGTTCCCATTTCAGTGATGAAGAAACAGAGGATGAGGGAAATCATTGGCTGAAGCAGCCCGTGTTAGACGTGGGGTCTGAATCCCAGTAGTGGAATGGGAAGTGCGGACCTTGGCCTAGCACTCCCAGGGCATGAACACAGTTGGAGGCAAGTTTGTTGGGGGTCAGTTCCTGTTGCTTTTGCACTTCTTTGTGGCTTTCTGTTGACAGTCCTCTCTCCAATCAATCCATCCCAAGTTGAATGAGAGATATATGCCAGTGGTTTCCAAATGTTAGTGCCCATAAAATCACAAGGAGGTCATGTTAAAACACAGATTGCTGGGCCCCACCCCAGAGATTCTCACTCAGCAGATTGGGGCTGTGGGCTGAAATTCTGCATTTCTAACAAGTTTTCAGGTGATGCTTATGCTACCAGTCCATGGACCACACTTTGGGTATGTGAAGTGCTCTGTAAACTCTAAAGCCCACACAAACTCAGGTGAATGTGAACTTTGAGTCTTTATTAAGCCCCTACTGAGTGCCAACTATGGTGACAGGCGTTATGGGGAAGAAAACCTTACCATGTGGGGCCTCACCACAAAGACTTAAGAATTTAGTTGGTGAAAACAAAACGTGTTGCAAAAACATAAAATTTCAGTGCAAGGAAGAGTGAGATAAGTGTCAAAGGAATAGTCTTAAATTAGAAACCAGTTCTGGGAAAAAGAAAAGACACTCTGTGCAGACCATCAAATTTTTGGCATCTACTTATTGAATATCAATTTCAAAACTTTCTTCCTTCATTTTAGTGAGTGCAGAATTAGCATTCTCCTGGAAGTCATTGACAGCTGTTTTGAACTTCTGCTTGCTGACCTGTCTCTTAGCTAAGACTGTCCTAAGATCCACATCGCCACAAAGGGAAGCTGTCTTAGGTAGAGCCTGAGATGAGGATTCTTGTGCAAGTGATTTATTTAGGGAGGGCATTTAGGAGGAAACTGTGACAGGGTGAGCGGAGTAGGACAAAGCCAGGCAGGAGTGGAATAAGGGTGTGGTCTCATCTGTAGCCTCAGCTTGACACCCTGAGGAGCTCTGGAGCATGAAGGGCACCAAGAGCTGTCCCACTTTGAGTCAGGGGGCCACCCTTAATACCCCAATGTCAGTCAGGCATTGGCAGTGGATTGCCCTGGGGTGGTGTGGTATCATCTCCTGGGTGGGGCACCTCCCATCAACACTTTCAGTAGGACCCTGCAGGCCCATGTGGCCCTCCACTGAGGTTCACTGGCCTCCTGACTTTTCCCAATTTCCACAGTCTTTGTAAATACATGCTTTTCTTGTCTTATTTCACAAGCATGTATTGCCCACATATTCCAGGCACTGGGTATTTGTGAGATCCTTTCAGGGCCTTAACTCCTCTGTTTCAAAGCTCACAGTGATGTTAACTGATAATGAAACCTGACCTGGTGGCTACAGGGAGAACCCTGGGCCTCTCTCTCTCCAGGGCCGAACATCTGTAATTTAGCCAGTGTGGGATTTAATGGCCTGCCTTTAGTCTAGCCCTCCCCTACCCTACTCCACACAGTTGTCTGGAGAATCCCCAGTAAAGAAAGTCTGACCACTCTCATGTAAAATCTTTAAGGGTACCCTGTCGCCCTCAGAGTCAAGTCTAACTTCCCTGTTCTGGTCTGTAAGACCCTCCATGCTGAGATGTCTGCCTTCCTCATCTCTCACTCATTCTTAAGCTCAAGGAATGCAGAAATATCCACTCACCAGGGTCTTTGCATGTCCCGGTATTAGGTTGTTGTAGTACAGGGAATAATGGTTACTCAAAGATGTTAAGTACTAATCCTTGGAAATTGTTAGTCTTAGTTTATAAGGAAAAGTGTCTTTGCAGATATGGTTGTTAAGGATATTGACATGGAAAGATTATCTAGATTATTCAGGTGGGCCTTAAATGAAATGACAAGTGTCTTCGTAAGACAGAGGCAGAGGGAAATTTGACACCGGGAAGACAGAGACAAAGATTGATAAGGCCCTAAGCCAAGGAATGCCAGCAGCCACCAAAAGCTGGAACATACTGTCCCCTAGAGCCTCCATAGGGAGTATGGCTCTGTCAACACCTTGACTTCAGACTTGTAACCTCCAGTACAGTGAGAGAATAAAATTCGGTTGTTTTAAGCCACCCAGTTGTGGTAATTTTTTAGAGAAGCCTGAGAAAACTATTACAACTGTAATATTACCTATTTATGGAATGACCTGCCCCCCCCACACCCACTCTCTCCCATAACACATAATCCATCAGAATGATTCCTATCTCGGCAGCTCACATGCCACCTCTCCAGGTAGGCTCTTAGACCTCTCCTCCAGGCCCCATTCTGAGTAGACATGTCTCCTATATCTCCCACAGTTCCTTGAACAATCCCCTCTTATTGTTCTTGTCCTATTCTTTTGTATGACCATCCCTAGGTCAATCTCCCTGTTAAGTTCTGAATCCCCAGGGGCCTCATTAATTTTTGTATTCCCTGGGTTTGGTACAGTGCTGAGTGCAAAGTGGCATCTTGGTGAATGTATGTTTCTTGGCATGAAGAGGGGGTAGATGCTGCTGTTCAGTGGCCGAAGGGGAGATTTGGGGATCCGCAAGGCCTCACATCATTGGCCAGGGCCTGCTGTACGTGGGTGGGTGACAGCTCCCCTGGTGGAGTCAGCCACACGCAGGCTTCTCACCTGCGCACCTGCCCGTCAAGACCTCCAGCTCAGCCTGCTCGGATGCTCTCTGAGGCCTCTGGCCTGGGTGCTCCCCTCAGCTTTGTGTCTGCAGAGCCTGTGTTTATTTTCTGCTTTGCTCTTTTTATATAATCCTCCTCTGTCCACTTACCTCTTCTGCCTCCCAAACAACTGTGACTCACAAGCACAAACGCTGCTCCCTTTTCCCATTATTTTTAGGCGTCTCACGATTTCCCTCATTATCACCTTTGGGCTAGAACAGGAGTTGGCCTGCAGTGTTTTCTGTCTCAGGGCCAAGCCGGGGAGAACAAAGCAAGTGACAGTTCAATAAACTGGGGGTCACATTAGTGTTCTAGCAATCTAGTTGTTTTGAGGAGGTGGCAGCTAAATGTGGAACTTGAAAATTAGGAACTGGGCTTCAGTCAAAGGGATAATGTTAGAGTTTTTTCAATTCTTCTTCTACAAATTAGCTGTCCAACTCAGACTTCCTGGACAGCATTTGCAGTCAGACTTAACAGTTTCTCCTAAAACTTGATCGTTTTCTATTAGCCTCCAAGGAAGGTAGATAGTTATTTTGTCCTTTTTGTTCTTTTAAACATTAGGTAAAAGGCTTCCGAGGAGAGGGTTTCGTTGTTGTATTTTCTCCCCTTTATGCTGTTTAGAAGCCATTGTAATGTTACAATTATGGAACCTGGTCTTTGGGGGAAGGTTCAATAATTTATTCACAAGGTGGATGAATTTGTTATCTGTTGCTGCATAACAAACTGTCCCCAAATTTAGCAGCTTAAAACAACAAGCATTTATGACCTCACAAAGTTTCTGAAAATCAGGGTATATTCTAGCTCAGGGTCTCTCATGAAGTTGCAGTCAAAATGTTGGTTGGGACTGCAACAGAGCAGGACCCTATGGGCCTTCCTGAGACAGACCCTACCCTCATATATTCTGCTGTAACTCCTCTCTGAAGTACCCAGGTAATAGTATCTCATGCATATTTCTTGAGTTTTTCAGATGCTAAAAACCACCACCAAATAGAAGAAATTAACTACTTGATGATCATGAGCACATAACCCCCAGACCTTCTGGCGCCTAAGGATTAACAATGTTAACTGCTCTGTTACCACACCATCAACCAATCAGAGAACTGTGCATGAGCAGATCACATACCCTGTGATGCCCCTCCCTCACCTGGCCTTTAAAAATGCTTTCCTGAAATCCTTTGGAGAGTTTGGGGTTTTGAGGGGCATGAGCCACCCATTTCTCCTTGCGTGGCCCTGCAATAAACCTTTCTCTGCTCCAAACTCCAACGTTTTGTTGTTTGGCCTCACGGTGCATCAGGCACATGAACTAGCAGTAGGTAACAGGACTACTGCAGTCTTCAGAAGGAGCTGGAGTACCTGCTTCAAGAAGGCTTTTTCAGGTGCCCATTGGCTGGAGGCCTCAGTTCCTTGTCATGTAGCCCTCTCTATGTATAAGGTTGCTTGAATGCCCTTATGACATGGCAGCTGGCTTCTGCTTCCAGAGCAAGTGATCCAAGAGAAAGAAAGGAAGAAGCCACAGGTCTCTGATAATCTAGTCTCGGAAGTTACACACTGTCACTTCTGCCTTATCCTATTCCTTAGAAGTGAGTCACTAAGTGTCCACTTAAGGGGAAGAGAATTAGGCTTCACCTATTGGAGGGAGCATCAAAGAATTTACATATATATTTTAAACCACCAGAGTGGCTTTCCTTCAAATAGCTCCAGAGAAGGCAAACAAATCCTTGTTACCCTGTGGATAAAATACCACCTGGTATTTGAATGTTCTGCTGAGAGGTTGCAAGAGACATGGAAGTCTTACCTAATAATCATTGGAATAGTGAAAAAATAATACTTATGAGAACGGGTGAGAGGGTATTCTGTTCTTTTAGGTATGGATAACTGGAAGAACTTGGGAAGAGTAGGGGATGCCATTGGCTTCAATTTAGTACTTTCTGTTTAATATATTCAATATTAACTAGTTATCTCATTGTGGTCTTCCGTTTGGCAATTCAATACCAAGGGCCATGATGAATGAAACAAAATCCCTGCCTTCAAGGATGAGATACAGATGGAGTAATGCTATCCCAGCTAAGCTGTCCAGCCAAGCTCAGCCCAGATATAACCCTATCAGACCCACAGATGCATGAGTGAGCCCAGCAGAAACCAGCAGAAACACCCAGCTCAGAACTGCTGAACATGGAAGAAATGTGAGACATTAATATTTATCGTTGTATGCCACTGAGTTTGTGTGATTGTTTCTGACACAACAATAGTAACGGATACAAGTTTATAGTGTCATGAAAGAGACAAACATAAAGGCAAATTTTGCAATGCAATGTGATGCATGTTATACTTGAAGATTTAATAGGATGCTCTGAGAAGAGTGAGAAGGTAGTGTTTAAATCTACCTCAGAGTGGTCAAGGCAGTGGAAGACTTCAGCTGATGCCTGAATGAAGTTCTAAGGATGAGCAGGTGTTTGCTAGAGTGGGTTGGGAGACTGAGGTGGGGGTTGAGGAAGCACATCCTTTTCCGGTAACTGCAAGCCTCTTAGTAAGCTAAGGAGCAATAATAATAAATTGTTCCTAATTATTGGCAGCCACTGGATAATGAATAGCTTCATATGTCCTGCTAAAGAGTTTGTTCTTTATCCTAATGGTAACCAAACCACTGAAGGACTGGAGGTGCATAACATGAATGGATTGATGGCTTTTTAAGCTCGCTCTGGGGGTGGTGTGGACCCAGGCAATTCTTGGGGAGGCTAGTCTTGAATCTGTGTTCTTCCACATGTGGCCATAGGAAAGAAGGGGCAGAGGAGGAAGATATTAGGAGGTGGTGCAGACAAGGCTTGGCAACTGATTTAATGAGGGCGTGGTATCTGGCTTCAGTCCTGAGGCAGAAAAGTTTGGAAGCGGGGGCGGTATGCAATTCAGTATGGGTCATGATGAATTTGAAGTGGCTGTGGGTGAGCTGGAAGGAGGTGTTTAGTAGGCAGGCAGAAATGTGATTTGGGACATCAGAAAAGAAGCCTGGAGTTCTAGTTTTAGGCATCATCTGCATGGAGGCTGTAGCTGAAGCTAATATAGGCAAGGTTGGGTTTATGCAGAGTGAGAAGCAAACCAAACTCAGTACTTCAGGGAAACACTAACACCTAAAAGATAGGCAGAGGAAGAGAAACCAAAGGAGACTGAGAAAGAGAAGATTCAGAGGCAAGAGGTTTCTTATAAAACAAGGAAGGAGTTTTGAAGTTGGAGGTCAACAGTATCAAATATACCAGAGAGGTTGGGGCATAGAGGATTGGAAAGTTTTCTCTTTGTCTTGTGCTCAGAAATTATGATGAACTTCATGGTGACCTTACCAAGGGTTGAATCAAAGGTCATGAAGGGTGAGAGAGTAGTAAGAAAATGGAGAAAACAATGGCTGTTAACTATTCCTTGGTGGAAGATCCATCCATGGTCTCTAGACCTCAGCTCTGATTTCAGTCATGGAGGGGTAGATAGTCCTGTGCAGTCTTTGACTCATTTCAAGCACACAGTGTCTTGAAAACTTTAAGTTTTCCCTTCTGTCCAGGGCTTCTCCAATGCCATGAGCACCAGTGAGAGCTTGCTCAGCCCTGTACATGAAAGCTTGGAAGTATGGGGGAGTTAACACCTCTGTGGGGGAATCAACAATCCTCCACCCATGTGGATGTGAGCTAATGAATGAATGATTCTGTCTTGCATTATTGACAGTAGCCAAGATATGGAAACAACCCTAAGTGTCCATCAGCAGATGAATGGATAAAGTAAATGTATTGATAGTATTTACACACAATGGAATATTATTCAGCCATAAAAAGGAGGAAATCCTGCCATTTGTGACAACATGAATAAACCTTGAAGATATTCTGTTAAGTGAAATAAGTCCAACAGAGGAAGACAAATACTATGTGACCTCATTTATATGTGAAATCTGAAGAAAAGCTGAACTCATAGAAACAGGGAATAGAATGGTGGTTGCTAGGAGCTGTGGGTAGGGGTAATAAGGAGAAATTGGTCAAAGGGCACAAACTTCACAGTTATAAAATGAATATATTCTGGGGATCTAATATCCAGCATGGTGACTATAGTTAATAATACTGTATTATATATTTGAAAGTTGCTAAGAAAGTAAATCTAAAATGTTCTTAAACAAAAAAAATTATAATTATGTGAGGTAATGGATGTGTTAATTAACCTTATTGTGGTAATCATTTTGCAATATAAACACATATCAAATATCACCTTGTACACTTTAAACTTACAAAAAATTTTGCATGTTAATTATATCTCAATAAAGCTGGAAAAAAAGAAAAGAAAAAAGAATGCTCTTGCCTTTCCTCTTTAGACTGGACAATTCTGAGAGGCATTCTGTAAAGTTTTCAGAGGTTCCCATGGAACTGAGCTCCATTGCCCAGAGCAGTGATTTTGACAACACATGCTTGTACTGGCTTTTCTTCCTTACCAGATCCCTCACTCCTGCACACTGGGATTACCTCCCAAATAAACTGTCTGAATCTGAATCCCTAACTCAGGTTCTGCTTTGGGAGAATCTAAATTAAAAAAGAAATCTTTTAGACTAAAGATTTAAGGTGAATATATAGATATCAATAGGTACTCACTCACTACACCCCTTTTCCTTAAAGCTCCTGTTGCTTAGGTGGCCATGTTTTGTGTCGCATGACCTAACTCTCCAGCAATAGCTAACTGGAGCACGAGTGAGCATGTGACTGAGCTCAGCCTATCCAAACCAAATGTCAAAGAGTCAGCAACCTATGATGTTGCTTGTTGTGAAAATAAGGGAGGAGCTAATTGGATTCCCTGTTTTGGGAATCAGACTAAGAAAGATCTAGGGAATGAAGAAGTGATGAGAGCAGAAGCTGAAAGGTTGAGATGGATGAGTTGGACATGGTTGGTCCCCTGCAGCAGCATTATGAGAGAGCAAAAGCAGTGAGCTAACGAAAGAATATAAAGACAGACAGAAGGGGAGCTTCCACAGGGCTCATAACTATGCTCCTTCTGACAACTTCAAAACTGACAACTTCACTTTTTCTCTTGAAATACAAGGTAAAATCATTCTAGGAGAGAGGAAATGAAAAGGATGGTTCAGAAGGGGTTCCTTTATATTTGAAAGCCCCTTACAGCTGAAGGGAGAGCCAGATGAAGCTGGGGACTCTATTTTGTTGTTTTTATAACTCTTTTGAAACTTCTTGTTGAGGTATATAATATACATCCAAAAAGGTGCACACATGTCATATTCTAAAGCTCAGTGAATTTTTGCAAACTGAATACACCCATGTAACCAGCATTGATGTCAAGAAACAGGACATTATTAATGCCCCAGAAACTTCTCTGTGTCCTGGTTAAGTTACTAGCCCTTCACTCTAAGGGTAATAACTATCCTAACTTCTAACCCTATGGATTGATTTATTCTGTTTTTGAACTTTATATATGTGGAATCAAACAAAGTGTTCTTTATATTTGGCTTCTGTCATTCTGCATTGAATTAATAAGGTCTATGCTCCTTGCTTTAGCATGTAGTTGTAGTTTGCACATTCCCATTGCTGGAAGAATTCCATGTGTAAACAACCATAATAGATTTCTCCATTCTATTATTGATGGGCATTTGAGCAAATCCCACTTTGAGGCTATAATGAATACTTTCTGCTATGAACATTCTAGTACATGTCTTTGATGAACGAAAGTACATATCTGATGGGTAGATACCTAGGAATGGAATTGCTGAATCATAGTGTATGCATATATTTAGCTTTTGTAGATACAGTGATCCCTTTGTTTCCTCGGGGGATGGGTTCCAAGAACCCCTTCGGATACCAGAATCTGCGGATGGTCAAGTCCCTTACTGATAGATTTGTGATCGGTTGAATCTGCAGATGCAGAATCCCAGATACGGAGGGCCAAATGTCCTGCCAAATAGTTTTCTAAAGTGGTTGTACCAATTTACACTGCCACCTGCTGGGCATTACAGTTCCAGCGGGACCATGTGTTTTTATTGGCACCAATCCAGGTATTTGTGTGATTTTACCCTATGTTCCAAAGGACTTCATGCAGGTGGGATCAGGCAGTGGGCTGCATTTATCCAGAGTTTGGGGTTTATAGTCCAGGGCTGATGGGCAGAAAGTTACAGATGTTGGTACAAGAGTGGAGGAAGTTGTTGACCAGGTCTCTTGGTGACATTAGGAAGTTGGACTTAGAAAAAATGTAGGAGAAGCAGCTAGAAGTTTAGATGAGTTTGAAGGGCATGTACAGATATGTAAGAACACGAGAGAATGGAAGTGTAAAATTTTTGGTCAGAGATGAATTTTTTTCTCTGAACTTTGGAGCAATATTGGATGAAACTGAGGATGAGAGAAGCTTTGCAGTGCAGAAGCTTATAATCAAGGTCACCTTGATCACTGTGAGAATAAAGGTAGGGGGAGGGCTTCCCTGGTGGCGCAGTGGTTGAGAGTCCGCCTGCTGATGCAGGGGACGCGGGTTCGTGCCCCGGTCCGGGAAGATCCCACGTGCTGCGGAGCGGCTGGGCCCATGAGACATGGCCGCTGAGCCTGTGCGTCCAGAGCCTGTGCTCTGCAACGGGAGAGACCACAACAGTGAGAGGGCTCCCGCATACCGCAAAAAAAAAAAAAAAAAAAAAAAAAGAATAAAGGAAGAGAGAAGGACCAAGGATTGCAGGTGAGGTTATTTTCCGGAAGATGAAAGAGAAATAGTAACAAGGAACTGAGTCCATAACCAGCCGCTATCCTCCAATCCTTCGGGTAGTTGTTTTTTTTTTGTTTTTTTTTTTTCCTAGTACGCGGGCCTCTCACCTCTGCGGCCTCTCCCGTTGCGGAGCACAGGCTTCGGACGCGCAGGCTCAGCGGCCATGGCTCACCGGCCCAGCCACTCCGCGGCATGCGGGATCCTCCCGCACCGGGGCATGAACCCGCGTCCCCTGCATCGGCAGGCGGACTCCCAACCACTGCACCACCAGGGAAGCCCCGGGTAGTATTTTTATCTAAAAGTTCTCTTTTATATTTCTTTCTTATTTCCTTTTAACTAGTTATGGCATTCTCTGCTCCCCCACCCCCATTCCCTCAATCTCTTCTGTGTTGTCATTTTGCCAGAATTGCTCAATACTATCTTCTTTGGTGTTCCTCTTCCTTATCTCCCTCCTAATGCTAAACTTTCTGGCCTTTTGCCTTTGGGTTTCCAGGACTCAAAAAACAAAAACAAAAAGCAAGCCTTCCCTGTTACTTTTCTCTTAACATCCAAAGCCTTTGATCCATCACTAATGTATAGAACTTTATTTTTTTTCCCATCTATTCTTCAGTTTGTCCCTTCTGTTGGTCCTCCAAATTATTCTAAAACAGAAGCTTTTAAAGGTTTCATCTTATGTTTCTTTTTTAGCAGTGGAATCTCTTTCAAACAAAATCTCATTTGAGACCCTATATATAAAGCAGGGAAATATGGAGCTGCTATTATGCTGTGAATGGCACCCTCTAGAGTTGAGCAGTATGCAAACTGCACAACTGTATGCAATGCACATCAGATGCTTCTTAAACATACCTTCCAACTCTCTTGTCCCTGTCTCTTATCCCAGCCACAGCAGTGGTGACCAGTTTCATGCAGATTTCAACCAGCCTCACACAAGCATGAACTGACAGTACCTGCCTCAGCCCCACCTCTCACTTCTGCCTGGAGGCCTTTGATCTTCTACGGCAGGACAACCTTGAAAAGAGCCCCTTGACATTCAGGTGCCTCACTCAGAAGTATCTGGGAGTTGATGCCCTGCCCTGTGGCTATCCTTAACTAAAGGCAGATGGAAGCTGATGGGTAAATCTCCCCAGCTTGCCCCAGGAAGATGGTCCTGATGTGCATTTCACAGGGCTTCTCAGCTGCCCCATGGGAATCAACACCCAGGTGCCTGTAGCTTGGCTAATTCCATATGGCTCCCCCTCCTTTGCTATTTTACTCTCTTATCCCTCTTTCCTGCTCCCTGAAATCACACTCCCAGATAAACTACTTAGACTTATGCATCTATCTCAGCTTTGTTTTCTGAGGAACCAACCTGGAATGCCTCCTAATTCAGTCCCTGGAGGTTGGGGACAGCACTTCCAAGGCACTCCCTTGTTTCTTCTTGGCTTCAAATCACTGCTCTGGAATAAGATTATGTTGAGATAGTTGGTCAGGATATCTCGACTGAAGAATTAATTGTTCATTGTTCTCAGAGCTGAGTGGGCTCTTCATATTTAAGGTACAGAAATGAAATTTTGGAAGCCAGGAATTCCAGTAGGCCATTGTCATGGTCAAATCAATAGGTATGGAAGGTAAAGTGGATTTTCAGTGGAGACATATAAAAGCTCTAGCCCCTTAGAGAATCTCTTTGTCCTAGTTGGGGGCTTTACCTTTAATAACAAATGAGGGTATGGGTTTAGCTCTCTAGGGCTTTCTATCCCCCCCAGCCTCTGAAAGTTTAAAAACACACACCGTTAGCATTTTCTCATCTTTCCTAAACTGGCGGTTGTGTCGGTTCCTTTAAAGAAGTTAAGACGGTGCCTGGGAAGACAGTAGTCTCCTCCCACACCCCCATTCCCCAGACAACCAGGATACACTTGTGTGTACTTAAGCTGTCTCTGACACACATAATTTCTTTTTCATCCCTGAGTAATCAGTCTTTTTTATCCTTTTAGCAAAGAGAATGGTGTATTTTTGTGCAGAAAAGATTGGGAGGAAAGGAAAATTAAAGAAAGCACCTGCCCTCCTCCTGAGAAATTTCCATGTAAATTCCCACAAAATAGCAACAAATAAAAGATGGCAGGGAAAAAACCACAGAAGTTTTTAGAATAAGGATATTTGTCAGGTGCTGGTTGAGGATCCAGTTCTATTTTGAACATTTTAAAATGTTTTCTTTCCAGTTCTGGTGTTTAGGGGTTAATGATGGTGCTGAAACCCTATTGCTTTGAATAGGAGGGATTAGTTTCGTTATTTTGGGATTAAGGTCAGTCTTATCGACTGGCTGCCACATCCTGTCAGCAGTGCCCAGTCCTACAATCACTCAGCTCGGGTTCTCAAATCCTCGCTTGGGCTGCTGCCTGCTGAGCCCTACAGTTTTTCTTTTGAATATGACTAAAGGGGAAGAATATTCGGGTGTGCTTACTCTAAGGCACACAGAGGATCTACCCTTTTGCTTCCTTGAGATGACAAGGACACAGAGGACAGAAGGAGAATTCCATAGGCCTCTCGGTTGGTGTGGTGGATTGATTGCCAAGATAGCCATATAGTTCACCTCTCTCTGCATCCCTGCCCTTTGCAATATGACTTTAAGCCTTTCCCAATAAGAAGTGTATTTCCCTATCTCTTGAATCTGAACTGATCTTGTCACTTGCTTTGGCCAATAGAATGTAGTAGAAGCAATGAGCCTAGACCTCAAGAGGTTTTGCCTACTTCCACTCTTTTTCTTGGACTTTTTCTGATTTTGCCCTGAGAGCAAATCTTAGTTGACTTGTTGGAGAATGAGAGGCCACAGAGCGAAAAAGGGAGGTTCCTCAGCAGACAGTTGGCCAACTTGCCCAGCTGACTGTAGTTATGTGAGGAGCCCAACCTAGACCAGAACTGCCAGCCAAGCCCAGCCTCAAATGCCAAAATGCAGAATTGTGAGCCAAATGAATATTTATTAAGTCACCATGTTTGGGGGCAGCTTGTTTTGTAGCAATAGCTAACTGTTACAGAGGTTCACAGCCTCCACCATATTCTTTGGATCCTTTGCCTGGTTTCCCTTATTATCATTGATAGTATTGGCAACAGTGATAACAATAGGTAATATTAAGACAGAACTGTAGAGTGTACGACTCATTTGGGTCTCACAATAACATCTAGGGGATGCCTTTTATTTTGTCTCTTTTTTAAATTTTTTGGCTGTGCCATGTGGATTGTGGGATCTTAGCTCCCCAGCCAGGGATCGAACTTGTGCCCCCTGCATTGGCAGCATGGAGTCTTAACCACTGGACTGCCAGGGAAGTCCCTGGGATGCCTTTTATTTTGGATGTGAACAATGGCAAAAACAGTGCTAACACTCTTGACTTTTATTACCTTTGGGTAAAGGTCAAAGAGACTGATAGAACTTTAATGGTTAAAAAATTTAGCAGACCAACTGCTACAATTCAGAATGGAGATAACTGAAGAGTTTGTTAGTAGGTTTAACAAAGTATGAAGCATTTTTGATGTGAAAATTAATTTATTTAAACTTAAGGTGAAGTCCAGGGAGTACACTGTGTGTGCACATATGCAATGAGTGAATTCTCTAACCAAAAGTGGCAAGGGAGGCCTGTTTTCAGTCCTGGTGGTGCTATGTTCTCTTTCACTTTATTTGTCATCTTGTGGCACATAAGATTTACAAGGCATTTTAATGAACATGATCCCACTTGATAGTCTCAACCATCCTATAAAATAAGTAGGGCAAGCATCATTATATCTGTTTTGCTTAGACATATATAGACTAAGGCCCAGGCTAGTCTTAAGACTCCTGATTGAATTCTCTTTCCATAGCACATCCAAGCTACCCTTCAGTTTATAACTTTGTGAGAGGGAGCACATTGTCTTTCACTATAAGTTTTCATCCCTCCAACCCTTGTTTTGGGAAGGTGGGTGCTACATGAGGGGCAGAAGCCAGATTTCACAAATGCAGAGCCATGGGTTCAGACAATAATTGGTACTGCTTTGCATGCAGCTCCTTGCTCACCACTGAGGAACGCCAGTTTCTATACACATGCAGTAGGAATTAAGGGGCATTTTACTGAAGAAGGATGGATCCAAAGAACAGTGGCAAGTAAAGAATGCTGGCAAGTGGGTGGCAGGCAGTGCATTTCTCTATGGCAGTGTTTTGGAGGAGATGATCAGAAGCTGGCATGAATCTCATAAAAACGTGTTGTCTTAGGTAGGGCTTTCCCAGAAGGGGACCCTGGGGCAAGGATTTGGGGGCATGTAGTTTATTTGAAAAGAGATTTCAGGAAATACAAGTAGGAAGGTGGCAAAGAGGCAGAGAAGAGAAGACAGCCAATAAAGAAAGTGACAGTTACCAGGCAAGATGTCATGTGAGGAAGTTGAGATTGGTTCTACTGATGAACTCTGGGAGACAATATATTGAGAACACATGCCTCAGAGCCATCCCAACCTGGGGGCAAAGAAGCTGGGGAAACCACTCATCCAGCCCTATCCATCCTTGGTCGAGGACTGCTTCCAGGGGCATTAAAACTTCAGCACTTCTGGAGAGGGTGTGGAGAAAAAAGAACCCTCCTGCACTGTTGGTGAGAATGTAAACTGGTACAGCCACTATGGAGGTTCCTTAAAAAACTAAAAGTAGAGCTACCATATGATCCAGCAATTCTACTCCTGGGCATATATCCGGAGAAAACCATAATTCAAAAAGATAGAGCTTCCCTGGTGGCGCAGTGATTGAGAGTCCCCCTGCCAATGCAGGGGACACGGGTTCGTGCCCTGGTCTGGGATGATCCCACATGCCGTGGAGCGGCTGGGCCCGTGAGCCATGGCCGCTGAGCCTGCATGTCCGGAGCCTGTACTCTGCAACAGGAGAGGCCACAACAGTGAGAGGCCCGTGTACCACAAAAAATAAAAAATAAAAGAAAATTTAAAAAGATATATGCACCCCTATGTTCATTGCAGCACTATTTACAATAGCCAGGACATGGAAGCAACCTAAATGTCCATCGACAGATGAATGGATAAAGAAGATGTGGTACACGTAAACAATGGAATATTACTCAGCCATAAAAAAGAACTAAATAATACCATTTGCTGCAACATAAATGGACCTAGAGATTGTCACACTGAGTGAAGCAAGTCAGACAGAGAAAGACAAATATCATATGATATCACTTATATGTGGAATCTAAAAAAATGGTATAAATGAACTTATTTATAAAACAGAAATAGAGTCACAGATGTAGAAAACAAACTTATGGTTACCAAGAGGGAAAGCGGGGGAGGGATAAATTGAGAGATTGGGACTGACATATACACACTACCATATATAAAATAGGTAACAAATAAGAGACTACTGTATAGCACAGGGAACTCTACGCAATACTTTGTAATGACCTATATAGGAAAATAATCTAAAAAAGTGTGGATATATGTATAATGATTCACTATGCTGTACAGCAGAAACTAACACAATATTGGAAATCAACTTTACTCCAATAAAAATTAATTAAAAAAAAAAAAAAGCTTCGCACTTCTGACATTCCCTGCCTCAAGGCAGAGAATTGCTGGTTCTTCACTGTAAATCACCTTTTGGGAGTAGAGGTAAGTGCTCAGAGGATGTGGGCAGGGCACTAGCAACATCTGCTAGAAGGACTGTGGGTCAATTTCTCCAGTTTGCTTGTGGAAAGAGAATCGTGAACTCAAGGCAGCAACTCCCATAAACAGGATGGTCTTGAAGCTGTGCTATGGTGAGAGGCTGGAGGAGCTAAGAACTATGTGGTGGGTGGGAACATTAGCTGGTGGCGCCCTGCCTGGGAGTGAGGCTCTAGAACAGCCTGGGAGGTTTTGGCAACTCGTTCTGGAAATAACTGAGAGTACTAGAGTTAAATGACTTGTTCATGGTTTAGTTTTTCTTAATTTCCTTGTTTCCCCTACATTCTAGGAGATGTATTTGAGTTTCCAAAAGCTAGTTGGAGAGCCTGAGGTATATGACTAATGTACTTGAAGGTAAATTAATAAGTTGATGATTGGATGATGGCCACTTAGAGCAAGAATTCCCAAATCTTGGATCATGAAGTCAACACTTTTTTACTCTTCTAATAACATTTGACTTAATACTCATCCCTTGCACACTGTTTGTTTCATCCTTTGAGTCTTCTTGCTCATAGGGCCAAGGATTTCACAAGTTCCTTCTGGACAATGTAGGAAATACTTAAAACCAGTATTGATTGAGCTGTAGAGGAGGTACGCCAGTACTACGAAATGAAAAGATACAGGTAGTTTGTACGTTCCTTTTATCACTCCCAGCCTCTGCTTCCCAAGTGGGTTCGCTCTGGACATATCATTTTAGTTACTCCCAACATTGAACTTCACCTTTTCTTCCTGGATCACTCTATTTTAAAATAACACCTTCTCTCCTACCTCCTACACTCTTTACCCTCCTCACTGCTTTATATTTTTCTGGGGCAGTTACCATCTGATACACTTCATATTTTAGTTGTTGGTTTATCTGGATAGATAAACCCCCCAGCTTGAGTGTAAGTTCAATGAATCGAGGGAATTGTCCCTGCCCCTCCCACTCCCAATACTCAGAACAGGACCTGGCATAGAGGCTCAATAATCATTTCATGAGGGGCTTCCCTGGTGGCGCAGTGGTTGAGAGTCTGCCTGCTAATGCAGGGGACACGGGTTCGAGCCCTGGTCTGGGAGGATCCCACAGGCCGTGGAGCAACTAGGCCCGTGAGCCACGACTGCTGAACCTGTGCGTCTGGAGCCTGTGCTCCGCAACAAGGGAGGCCGTGATAGTGAGAGGCCCGCGCACCGCAATGAAGAGTGGCCCCCGCTTGCCACAACTAGAGAAAGCCCTCGCACAGAAACAAAGACCCAACACAGCAAAAATAAAAATAAGTAAATTAATAAACTCCTACCCCCAACATCTTCTAAAAAAAAAAAAAATCATTTCATGAATGAATGAATGAAAGGTGGGTTTACCAAGACCTTCTACTAAGAAGCCCAGCACATTTGTCTTTACTGTTCTTTGTGAAGCCAAATGTCTCTCGGAGTTTCCTGACCAGCTGAATTGAGAGAAGCACAATCCTGGATTTATCTTCCAGGCCTCTCTACAGCTTTGGAGACACACACATCTGGCTTGAATCATGCCTCTGTCACTTACTAGCTTAAACAAGAGAAATCTGGTTCAAATAATCTATTCATTTCTTCTTCTGCAAAATGGGGCTAATAATGTCAAGTTTTCAGAGTTTTTAAGAGTGTTTAATGAGTCAACATTAATGAGGCACTTCACACAGCACCTGGAATGTACTAGCTGACCACAAGTATGATTTTTCTTCCCTTTCTCTCAATTTCCAGTGCCGTTATCAATGTGCTGACAAATCAGTGACACAAAGATTGGGACAAGATGGTCAAAGCAGATGCTGGGGGAGGATGTGGAAAAAAGAAAACCGGAAGTAGAAATGGAGAGGCAGACAAGAGGAAAGGACTCTGTCACTAGGACACAGGACCACCTTTCACCTTCTGGTGTTCTGTTGAAGGCTCACGGATGAGAGGGATAGAAGACTTGGGCTTCACAGTATTCCACCTTGCTCCAGTAATTATATTTCTACTGTACTTCCTGAGTTGGTGCGTTACACAGATCTGATTCATCCCTGGGGAATATGTCTTCCTTTAGCCAAATGAAGCTGACTGCATTAAAGCTGAGGGTAGACAAGCTCAATTATCAAAGGAAATATGTTTCAGAATGAATTATGTGATGGACCTTAAAGCAGGATACCCATGTCTTACTTTTCATGTATCCAGTGTGGGATTTTAATTACTCACACAATGTGGAACCACACTCACTCACCTCACTGAGAACAGATGGAGTTTGGAAAAGAATTTTCTAACTCGGCCCATACATCGACCCCTTAGCAGCTTCGACATACACGGTATATTTATTCGTCTTCTCCATCTTTGAGCATCCTCTCTATTACCTTAATTTTAAGGAATAAATGTGTTGCTAGAGTTGGTCCTTAGAATAACTTCTCTGAGCACCTGGGTATCTCTAGAACCTGTTCTGAGGTTTGGGAACAGGGTAAAGAACTGCAAACATTCCCTGAGAATGATGAGCTTGTCGTCACTGTTTTTACTTCTTAGCTGCTCTCACCAAACCTCCAGAGTTACTGGTGAAATGATATGGCAGCCAACCAGAGCAATCAGGATACATTTGCCTGCATTGCCATTATGGGGTAGGAGACAGAGACAGAGGAGGTGGCAGAGGTGAGAGAGATAACGGTGGTGTTGGTGAAGGTGGTGGAGGAGATGGAGGTGGGGGCAACTGTGGTGGTGGCAGTGGTGATGAATGAGATGGTTGTGGCTGGGAAGGTAGCAGTGATAAAGATGGAGGTGCTAGTTAAGACGGTTAGAGAGGTGGCAGAGGTAGTGGAAAGGTCAAGGTGGTGGTAGTCGAAGCAGTGGTCACGGTGGAGGTAGGAGGGTATAGGTTATGGTGGAGGTGATGGTGGGAGAAGTGTTGGTGGCAGAGGAAATGATGGTGGTGAAGGTGGTAATATCAAGAGCAATGAAAACTTATGTTTGCCCAAAAACTTGAGCACGAACGTTCATAGCAGCATAACTCATCATAGCCCCAAAGTGAAAGCCATGCAAATGGCCATCAGTGGATGAATGGATAAACAAAATGTGTTTTCCATACAATGGATATTATTTGGCCATAAAAAGGAATGAAGCTCTGTTAGATGCTACAATATGGATGAACGTTGAAACCATGATGCTAAATAAAAGAAGCCAGTCACAAGGCTTCCATTATATTGTATAATTCCATTTACAGGAAATGTTCAGAATAGGCAAGTCTATAGACAGAACTTAAATGAGTGGTTGTCTATGGCTGAGGGAAGTAGAATGGGAGTGATTACTAATAGGTATGGGCTTTCTTTTTGGGATGATAAAAATAGTCTAAAATTAGATTGCACAACTCTGTGAATATACTAAAAACGATTGGATTATACATTTTAAATGGGTGAATTTTATGACACATCCATAAAGCTGTTAAATAAAGTGGGGGCAGCAGTGGTGGTGGTTGTGGAGGTCTAAATTTGGTGGGGATACTGGAGAGAGGAAGGAAGATGAGAGTTGATTGACACCTGATATACCTCAGTCAATGTACAGCCAAGTCTGAGTACCACAGATATTTTTCCCATGGAATTTTTTTCTATGCCTTCTGGCTGAACTACATTTCCCCACAGACAACACTGAACCTACACACAAGCATTTCTGAAACAGATTATAAAAATCAAGCCAAGTTTTGGCTGTCATTGGATCGTGTCTAGAAGGGACACCTTTGCTTTTTCCATGCAGTGTCCTCAGCACACAGAACTGGCTTCTTAGGAGCAATGGGATAGTAGCCAGATTTCTTCTTCTCATGTGAGTGCATCCATCCAGATTTCTTCTTCTCATGTGAGTGCATCCACTCATGTGAGTGGGTCCATGAAGAAATTAAAACAGACATCTGGAGTCTATAATTTTTAATAATTTTAAACTAGCTACAAAATGTCAATCACATCACAAACTGACAGAGAAGACAAGGGGGAATTTAATATTACATGCTGTAATGATATTTATCTCACAGTTTATCTATATTTCATTCATTTATATTATTTTTTAAAGGTTTCTTTATCAGCTACTAAACATCTCAGCAATTTGGTGTGCATAGCTCTAGATTAAGCAACAGAGAATTGTACTGATAACAAACCACAGGGGAAATGGTGATTAATAAGAATCAGCCTTATAAAATTTACATCTCCACACTGTTTCACAGCAAGGTTGCTTTCTCCAAAACAGAGCCTTCAAAAGCAGCAAACAAACCCTATATTACATCCATTTGACATAGTTTCAGCCAAACATATATTTTGCTGGAAATGGTTCAATGGTGAGCGTGTTTAACCCATCTTTTTAAAAACAATTTTTTTTAAAAAAAGGATGATTATGATTAATAAGTCTAAATATTGACAAAAAGAAAGTGACACTATTGCAGTTTTGCTGGTATAACTTAATCTTGACAGTGTCTCAATACTGAGCATGCTTTGTTGTTGTTTTGCTGTTGTTGCTGTTGTTTTATGTATGTGTTTTCTCATCAGTATGCTACTGTCATGGAAATATTTTGTTTAAGTAGGAATCTAAAAATCTATTTAGTTCTCATGCATAAATGCATAAATCACATCACTTTGAGTGCAATGCCTGTTATGTAATTCCACATTGTCTAATCATGAAATCATAAAGACAGATGACAGCCGTGAGGAACCAAAGACAGCAAATTTTGAGAGTTTCAGAGCCTGACACCCAAAGAAAGGACAGTGGCAGTAGCTCTGTGGAATGTCACAGTTTTACAAGAACAATACTGTGTATTGAAAGAATCAACAGCACATTGAGCATTCCCAAATTGTTGTCATTCAGCAAACGCCACTGAGGAGAGAAAAGGAAAAAATGAAACCCAAGACATCTTACGTAGGGAGTTAGAGCCACCAAATGACCACTATATACAGCCTTTGGAAAGAAAGAGACCCAGAAAGAACAAAAGACACGTAGTATTGTTGGGCTGATGGATGACACAAGACAACATTCACAATGGGGGCGGATTGATGTGTGCATGTGTGCAGACCTACTAGGTAATACCATGAAAAAAGCATGAAGGTGCCATCTTGCCCGACAGCATTTGGAAGAGGACACAGGTGGGCACATTTAACCACTCCCCAGCATCTTTGTTGCACGTTGGTTGGCCTCATCAATTCTGGTTTTGTTGGAATCAGCCTGGAGAAAGGGGAAAGAAAACAGAATTCAGTTTACCCATTCACATTCCATTCATCCTTCTGGGTCTAGTTCAAATTGCTCCTGTTGGGTGAAGGCATCTTGAGACTTCCCTGATCAGAATGAACCATGCCTCCTTTTGTGTTCCCAGAACCATTGCTTATGGCTGGACTTAGACATGATCACAGAAGCTTGATCTTAGTTCTCATGACTCTTTTCCCTACTATGGAGAGCAGAGTTATATCATTTATCTTTCTCTTCTGGAATGACACCCAGTGATTTCTATGGCAGGCATTCACATCCGTTGGATTGAGTTGAATTCCTGCCATTTGTACAGTTATTAGCAGTGTCACTTTGGGAAAATTACTTAACATTTCAGGGCCTCAGCTTTCTCATTTATAAGCTGGGGATAATAAAGAACACTGCTAATGAGCACAGTTCCACTCATTCAACTTTGACAACATCAACTATGAGGTATATCCTGTTATTAGCTCCTTTTACCAAGTGAGGAAACTAAGCAGAGGGGATTTAGGCAATTTGTCTAATGTCACAGAACTAATAAATGAGGAAACCAGAGTCAGAAGGCCAGCACCCTGGAGTCAGCGTCCACACTGGTAGTCACTATGTTAGTCATTTTACTACTTAAGTTTGCTATGAGGATGAAATGAGTTTATACACATAGTATGTTTAGAATAATGTTTTGCAAAAATTAAGGGCTCAACATATCTTATCTTGTAATTATTGTTATTGGGTGAAAACGTGGTTTGCTTTTAAGGATGTTTAATAATTGTTTAGCCCCATTTCTGAAGACTTACTCTTATGAGTTATAACTGGCTTGTTTTAGCAGGGGATCATTTACTATCATTTTGTGCCTTGACTGACCCCTTCACTGCTTGAGCTACCTTTTGGTCTGCATGCATCATGAAACCCAGGTCTGCTACCTGGATATACCTTTAAACTCCAGAAAATAAACTATTCCTGACACCACTGAGAAATGTATGAGTCAGCAAGTAGAAGGGAAGACAAAAATTCTTTTTAGGCTGTTGTTTTCCTCTATTATGATTGGTAATGTTGTCTGTCCCTCTCCAGCCTGGGAAGAGGGGAAGGAAGCTGAGAGGCAGTGTAGGGAAACTGGACTGTTTTTATATCAACCAGTATTTACTCAACAGTTACTGATTTTGCATCCATGACTGTGCTTGGTGCTTTCCAATCTCCACCAAGTTGTGTCTTCTTTATTCAGTTTAATTGTGAATTCTCAGCACACTAGAGTTATCAATATTCAAATAGAAATTTGCCAAGTTAAAATAAAAAATAATTCTAGATTATCCATAACTCTAAATTATCTGGCAATGGCTCCCTACCATCTGTTTGGATAATTAAGTGTTGACTTCAAAACAGATAAGATAGAACACTAATTTTCCTTGATTGCCTTGATCTATAGATTCATATTTTTGACCTTAGGTTCCTAATTTGGGAAATGGGTATTCTCTCCAATTTTACTTGGCTCTTAAGTATTCCCTCTTCAGCTACAGAAATAATGACTCTTTGGTACAAAGGAAAATTAGAGGCTCAGACCAGTGTGAAATGCTCCTGAAGACTGGATTATTCTATTTTTCCAGACTTAACTTTGAGAACTGTTCAAATGAGAAAAATCATCCATTTAAAAATGGATAGCATTTCTGGAGGCAAACATTCTAGGATTTCTTACATTAAGAATGCACTGATGAGTCTTCACATGATGGTACAAGAGGATATTTTGAAGTAGAGCATGAGGTTACTCTTTGGATATCCTCAAAGGATCTGGGAGGAGCTGGAACAGACCTATCTTTAACAGCCATCTGTGATGTCCACCTGAATTATTTCTGAAGCATATCAAAATTCCAGCCCATACAGTACAAAAGTGCCATATCTTTATTATATTATATAACAGTAGTGCTTTTAGAAAAAACTCCTGAGATAATCTTATTTTAGATGTCTTCCTGGTATTTGGAGAATGTGTCTGTGTTTATTCTATTTATATGCTTTTTAGGACTTTATTTATGCAATATATCCCATTCCAACTTTCATATTTCTATGTAAAGAATCCTAAACTTGCTAATATACTCAAGATATGGTACATGATTTGCCCTTGTGAGAAACCCAGGATGACTAAGAAAAAAGCCAGTAAGAGAGGTAGAAGGAGCTATTTAGTTCACCCTTCTGAACACTCTGGAAATCTCAACTTCAGACCATGACAGGTAGATTTTAGGCCACAGCTCAGACTTCCAGAAGTGGATACTCACTATCCCACATGGCAGCCTGTTCTGACCCCAGATTTGCACTGTTCTCTTATCATCTTTCAGGTGAGGAACCAGGTCATGAAGCTGGTGAGCAGGAAAACCTTGCTGGTACTCAAGATCTTAGTTTTCAAATTCCATGTTTCCTTGTTGATGAGAGAATGTGAGCAATGCTAAAGCTTCAACTTCACTGTATTTCAATGTGTGTGTATCATCTTCCACTGACAACTTTAAGTCCAAGTTTGAACATCACTAAGTTGTTTCCTTAGCAACAGTTCCCATAAAGATCTGATATAAACTTGCCCTGTTTTAATAGTTTTCTAAGAGAATCGTAGCTTTTTAACCTTAGAAGATTGTCTATATATAAATATCCTAAATCAGAAAACAAGGTTTTAAAATAGACAAAGTAATTTCTTGACAGTCCATAAGGATGTATTGAAAATTGGGTTGTTTTGGACTCCCAAAACTTCACTGCTATCTGAAGTGATGAGAAAGGATCATGACTGATGAAGTTGGGTGAAGATTGCTGTTGGAGTCACGAGAGAATATGGGAGAAACATCAGAAGATTCTCTTTTGTTCTACAGTGTGATTTAATCTTAAATATGCAGGAGACCTCTGCATACCATTTCCTGTTATCAGAAGTAAGAACTTGCACAAGAAGATAGAAGTCTACTAATAATTTTGTAGCTCATGTAACATGTATCATTTGGAGCAATGCTGAGTTGAAATGGGCTTTATCTCAATCATATCCACATTGTTATTTTGAGGGGAAAAAAAGGCTAGTTACTCAATGGCAACTAGACCCCTACCTTACTTCTTAAGCAATTCAGCATTCAAGGATGATATAAACTGTAATGACTATTTCCTATCCACTTGTCTGACTTTTGATTAAACCTTATAGCTGCACATGTCTTTGCTCTTATAGCAAACTTGGCCCAGAATGAAAGGTATTCTCCTAAAGAAGAGAACTAGAAATACAAAGCGGCAGAATTAAGATGTCACTTGCCTTTCCAGGAAAACAGCTTGCTTAAAGCCCAGCTCTATCAATAAAGATTTGACCCCTCTCTTTTAGTAGAACTTCTCCTTCTAGGACTCTAAGTGAGTTAGAGATACATTATCTCCCTACATCTGAGTCAATTGGGTCCTTTGATAGAAAATGACTACTCTTCATTTTTTAAAAATCATTTTCCTGTTGGAAGGTAGTTCAGCAATTATTTCTTAGTTCATTTTTCTGGGCCGTAATGGTTAGGTCCATTTCTGTTGGCTCTAGTGCTTTATGAAACCCCCAATATTGTTCTGAAAATCTATTGATTTGCTTTAAAAGCTTTAAAAGCTTTAGCGTATCAAAGGCTCTTAACAATAATAAGTATGTCATGACTTGTAAAGTAGGCAGAGCTCAAGTATTTTGTCAACTAACATTGACATCTGTGTAGCTCAATATTGATTAGCCAAAGTGTTATGCAATCAAATATTTTTAATATAAAGTGCACAGAACACAATAGGGCAAAGCGTTCCCTTTATGTCTACTCATTGCTTTCTCAAGTCAGTGGAGAATGCTTAGGTACTAAGAAACTGAGTATTTAGCCTTATGATTCAAGAGATCTCAAAAACCATCCTTCTTCCCCCTACCAAAGTGGAATGAGTTGTTGAAAAGAAACTCAGGGTTTCAGCCTCAAAACTTCAATATCTTCCAAGGAATAAACTCACACAATATAAGATTAGCCACGTAGAATCGATTATAGATGCACAATTACCATTAAACCCATAATGTGTCTATTTCTCCCTGTTGGCATTTGGACACCTTTAAGAGATTACAAGCAATATTTAGGAGTCTACTGATTGGGGAGGGAGTGGAATACAAAGACATAGAGACTGAATCAGATTTGCATAGTGTAGAATACCAGGTTTGGGTGCCCCAAATCTTTATATAAGAGCTTTCCAGTGTTTCTTTCTGTTTCCTCCTAATCTCAAGCCCAAACCTACCCTTTTCCATTCTACTGTCTCTACTCTTCCTTATGCCTCTTGTTGACACTAGGGGGCTCAGTCTTAGCATGACACCTGGTGTCCTTATGTGAACGCAGCTTCATCAGATTATGTTCCCTACTTTGAGATTCTGGACATGTGCACTGTTGAACTGGAAATGGAATCTGGGACTTTTTGAACTGTCATTAAAGCTCTGGCACTTATAAAATCAAAGCTCATATTCATCATCTGGCTAACCTAAAATAACTATTCTTTTGCTCATTTCCTGATTCTGTTCCTACATCATCTCCACCTGACAAGCTCCTAACCATCCTTTAGGACTCAATTCAAATTCAACCGTTTTTTTGGAGATTTTCCCATCCCCTGACCCTTGAAATCTTTCCTCATCTAACATGATTTAGCATTTGATGTGTGGCTTTCTTGGCAAATTATATTTTCATCTGAAGCTCACTGCCTTCTGTAGGCTGTGAGTTTCTTGGCAGTTGGGATGATGTCTTTCTCATCTTAATATGTCCTTTGATTCCTAGCACAATGCCTGAAGCAAAGGTTCCTCTGAGGAATATCTGCTAGATTAAATTCTACCCTGTTACTTACTTATCTGTTGCTGGATTTTTGTCTTAGAAAATTAAGGGAAAATGTCTATCTACCAACGTCTGAATCCAAAGTCACGGTTTGAGGGTCTTGTTATGCCCTTCGCACTTCCTCGGTGGTTATTTCAGAGGAAGTGATAAGCAATGGAAACTTGCTGAATGCCACATGCTCACCTTCTCCATGATCCTGTCGATCTGGCGGTTCTGTGTATCGATCTCATTGCCCATATCCAGGGCCATGTGACGGAGGTTTCCAATGATGCCGCTCACCTGCTCCAGGTTTTCATCCATTTCATTTTCTCGGGCATCATTTGTTACCCTGGGCATCAAAGAACAGTTTTTAGAAGATAGGAAAAAAACTCAAATACCAAGGACTCAAAGTTTAGGGAAAATCTGTAGACCTCTAGGTATCAATCCTATTCTTTTAAAATTTCTATTCTATACAAGAACACATGTTCGCTGTTGTACATTGGAAAATGATGTTTTAAAGTGCATTATTGAACACTTACATTTCTATTTTTAAAGAAAGCATATTAAATAGATTAATTTATCTTCTTCTCTTGCTTCCACCAACACATCATTTCCTCCCTTCATATGTTTATCCCAATTTTCATTTTTTTAAGGGTAAAATCAGCTGGGAGGATTAGTTGGGAGGGTTTCAGGTCAAAGAATGGAACTAGTTAGAAACTGTATTTTTCTTTCTGAAGTGTCAGTCAAAATCTCCAAGACTCAAATTTAGAATGAAACAAAAGCTACTGTACTAAGTCAGAGAATTTCTCCACTCATCTTCTTCCCCATTTGGGACCAACATCAATGGGAAGACTAATGAGAATCACCGTCTTCCCCTTAATCCTGTTTGCTCCCAAGAATTCCAAAGGGAGTTACTTGTTCAAGATGATTTTTACTTGCTCAGATTTCAATGCTATGGGGGTTTTGGTGGCATTGTGAATGGTTGATTTCAAGGAAGAAAACTGTGATAAAAGATTATTGTTTCAGTTTGAATGGGGAGGAAGGAGTTGGCTCTCAAAGTGCCTTATCCAAAGTGCCTTCCCATGTTTTTCATAGCTCAGCTTGAAAGTTAAGAGGGCAATAACTCTTTATTGTAAACAGTAGGTACTTATTCCAGAATGTCTGGCTAACTAATATCTTTCTACAACAGATGGTGATGAGCTAAAATATGTTCAGAGGGGTTAAAATCCATCCCCCATGGTAAATCCCAATGCAGACTGCCCCCCTAAGGTTTTTAAAGCAGTCCAGGCCAGATAAAATTAAAGGGGAACTTCCTAGATTTCTTCTGTAGAAAAGAAGCTTATTTAAATGATCTTCAGCAGCTAAGGCATACTTCTGGTTCCAGGGTTCCCAGCCCTATTTGCACATTAGAATCACCTGAGGAGCTTTAAGAACTACTGATACCTGGATCTCATTTCTAGAAATTCTGATTCAATTGGTGTGGATTAAGTCCAGGCACTGATACTTTTTAAAAATTGCTCAGGTTATTCTAATGTGCAGCCAGGATTGAGGACCCCTGGTCTGGTTTCCCTTGGAGCAAATAGAAACATGAATAGAATTGTCATCTGTTATTTCTAGGTAGATATCTAGATCTTTATACACAAATGGCAGTGACATTTGAATCTGGTTTGTTGGCAGTCTCAGCTACAAAGGCCTGGGTATAGATGGCTGTACAAACAGCAACCCTAGTCATTGCTAAGTCCTAGTGTAGTAACCTGTAAAAAGTTATAGTTTTTTTTCCTTTTCTTTTTAACAACAGAGATATTTGTTCTTATTACTATTTTCTGATCTCTTGAGACTTTAGTTCCGAGTTGGCAGGTCTGTGTGACTTGAGATTTTTTAATAGATGTTTAAGTTAGCTTTTGCTTCCAGATCTCAAAAGAAACAATTAATAAGAATTCAGGTCTGCTCATTATTCTCTACTTGTACCCCCAGATCTGTTCTCTGGCCTTCTTTGCTCTCTGCCCAGAGAGGCTGACCTCTCTACAACCTTATCACCCAGGTTCTCTTACTCTGCCCTCCAGTAGGCTTTGTCCAATGGCCAGTGAGAGACTGGAGGACAAGAGACTGAGGAGTTGGGGCATTTATTTCCCTTTCTAGTTTCCTGTTGGGTTTGACAGTGGCTGCATCTCAACCCACAGCCCCTGCCCATAGCCATAACTACAGTTGGGTTCTGGTGACAGCTCTCTCCTATCCCTTCAGGATTCTTCCTGCTATTCCTAGTTCATAAGTGCTTTGCCATTCCTTATTATTGACCCTGCCCACATCTCTGTAAATAATCTTTCATAAGTTCTGTTCCAATTAAACTCACAGAATGAGACACCTGTTTACTGCCACACTGATGCTGGATGTGGTCATGTGACTTGCTTTGTCCAATGTAATGTGGACAAAGGCTTGATAAGTGCTTGCTCATCAGAGCCTGCCCCTTGGGTTGCTGCCACCACCATGCAAGAAACCTCAGCTCTCCTGCTGGAGAGGCCACATAGAAAACAATGGATGCTCCCTACTCACAGCCCCAGCCAACCACCAGACAAGCAAGGAGGGCCATCTTGGATCATCCCTCACCCGGGTGCATGTAATGAGTGAGTCCAGGAGAGGCTTTTGGAAGACCTACTCAGCCAACATAGAGGTTCAGAAGTAGAAAAATGATTTTTTTTTTCTTGGCCTCTACACGCAGCCTGTGGGATCTTAGTTCCCCGACCAGGGATTGAAAGCAAGGAGTCCTAACCACTGGACCACCAGGGAACCCCTTAGTTGTTGTTTTAGAACCACTCAGTTTGGGGTGGTTTGTCACTCAAAAGTAGATAACTTACATAGCGCTGGCTGCCCAAGGCTCACCTGCGGATGAAGCCACCACTGATGGCCATCTGCTCCCGTTCGTCCACCACACGAGCAGGCTGGCTGGCCACAACTCCATCCTGATTATTGCCCCAGGCTTTTTTGTAAGCATCGCTTGATTTAAGCCTATGCAAAAAAGAGGGTGAGTGACAAGCAAAGGGGGCAGAGCATCAAGCTCACAATAACGGTTACCTCTTCAAGCTAAGAACTGAACCAAGCGAATGAGTTTTAATTCGAGGCATTAGAGAATACCGATATATCATAATCTGGACCCATAGAGTTGGCCACCACCATGCCTCAGCTACTCAGGATTTTATTTCCAATCAAGTCAATTGCAATTGTCAAGATGGCAACCTTTGCCCGCGGGTTGTTCTTGTTTTGGTTTGTTTTTGTAGTTTAGTTGGATTTAAGACAAGGATTAAGGTAGTTAGAGGACATTCAGTTCTATTTCAATGACACGGTTATATTTTGAGACACAAAACACACAGAAAAAACATACTGGCAGACAGACACAAAACAAGACTGCCAAGTAGAGTGTGTACATCACACCACAGGAACACACTGTCATCAAGAAAAACATACTGGACCAAGTTTTTACACACCATCATGCAAAGATTCCCTGCTTAATTGTTTTCCCCCAACGCATGTGTGGAAACAAGCATTCCCACTCTGCATGGAGAACATAAAGGATTGGTGGTTGGCCAAGCGTGATGGTCTGTGAGTTGCCTCTAGAATGATTTGAATTAGATAATATATCGGTACTTCCAAACAGTTACCATACATCCAGAATCGATGTACAAACCTTTGTCCACAGAGACAAAAAGTAAAAGAAGCGTAGTGAAATGAATGCAGGAAAATAGAAGAGAGAACAAGCCATCTAGCACCAAAAAGGGAAATCCCTCTACATCTTCTTCATGCACCAGCTACAGGCATGAGTAGAAAGTGAAGCATTCTCATTTAAGCCAAACTACTCCAGAAGTTGACCATTCTCAAAAAAGGCACCAGCAGGACAGTAATAGCCTTCATGAGGATTTGAAACGCAGTTCAATAGCTTCTTTGTTGGGCTGAGGGGCAGGATGGGAGTGGTTACAGACTCCTACTTCAAACTGTCCTGGGATGTGGTGGGGGAGAGTGGTCTGGAACTGGTGTGGTCTCCGTAGGCCATATTTCACTGAGCTGCCTTGGAGAAAAACTTAAAATCCAGGCATACCTGTTGTGCCCAATAGAAACATGTGCAGCGTGTTTTGGTAGGTGTGTTGTAATTGAGCAATCAAAGATGTTTTTAGGTTCTTTGCATAGTAGAAACCACATGCTTTTTAGTCCAAGAACAGAACTTCCTTTGGTCCCATTTTTACATTTTCTATTATAAGACACCGGAATTTAACCTTTTTTTTTTCTTTTAGTGTAGGACCATAGCCATTTATTAAAACTGGCTCTAATACTAATATTTGAAGATTAGGGACCAAGAAACCTTGGAGACAAATTGGAAAATTGTACAAATGGAATTTCAGCAACTTCCACAATCTAGTGTATAATACCACAGCCTTAGAGCAGTCAGAATTCACTGCTCTAAAGAGCCAGGGGCCCACTTAGTGGGATAGGATCCAAAATCTAATTTAATGGAGTTTAGAGTCTGGTTTTGTTGTTGTTGTTTTTTTTCAAATCCCCATCTCCTCCATCCTCACATTAACAGAAGTTATATGGACCTTGTGATGCTTTCTGCTATGTAAAATGTCTGGTATACCATCTTTGGCAGAGTCAAGGGGGTGGGAAAGTTTGCGTTTCTGAACGAAGGCGAATCACTGCACCCACAATGCTGCACATAGACTCACATAACTGCCGGACATCTATCATAGTCCTTCGAAACATGCCGAGACAGGGCGAAGCCCTCAGAGAGTCCAGGGCACCACCAGCCACTGCGTTGTGACACATGGTTTTTAAAGCATTATTTACACACAATACGGAACACTTCAGTCAAGCTTTGAAGCTCAGTTAGGGTCTCTTGTGCAATAAGGAATTACTGCCAACTGGTATGTGGAATTCATAGGGGTCGTCATTTCATCTGAACGTTAGAATCCATCCCAGGGAGGGAAGGGGGCCTGCCTCCACCTTTTCTCCACATACAGTTGATGGATGGGGAAAATGTACCTGTGAAATTCATCACAAAGCAGGTAGACATCTCACCTGGGGGCAAGTGGCCACTGAAAAGGATATACAGTTAAATCTTGACTAACTGGAATGCGTAGCAATGTCATTTTGGTGAATTATTGGACTTTCTTCATTAGCAGTGGGCCATGGCGGTACATTTTATTTCAAGGGTGATGGCTGAATATCTGTTAGATTCTTGAGCTACTTTCCTGCCTCAGAGTCTTAGGGCAGTGAGCATGATCAAATCATTCCTTGGTTATGGTTTCTCTTGATGTGTCTGATGGCCTTTCCTCCGCAGCTCAGCTCTTACTGTTTGGTCCTATTGGATGTAGAAGTTATATAGAATGGAGACTGAGTGAAAGAATGCCAACTGCCTAGACTGACCTTAAAGAGAAACACTTTAAAATCCTTGATGGGATTTGTTCTCTCCTTGTTCATTTGTCTTTTTGTTAAAAGTGGAAAGGAGCAAAAGTATAAATATACTCAAGGGTTCCAGTTAGCTAGATTCCAGTTAATCAGACTTTACTGTAGATCATTCTTTAAAAAAAGAAAAAATAAAAGTTTAAATTTATTTGTAAATTGAGCCCCTCCCCCTCCTAAACAGGAAGTGGGATATTTTAAATCAGCCTCAAAGTTTAAAGGATGTGAATGGTCATATAATCAGCTAGAAATGACATCAATTTCTATTCTAAAAGCTAGGATCAGGAGAGCTTTTAGGAAAAAGGCTTCTGTTCAAAGGGAAGTGGGAGAGGTGAAGGGGATCGGGTAACGGGTTTAATTTTCCAAATGCATGTTGGACAATCCGCTCATGCATTTTTTTTTCACTGCTAGTCAAAGGAGACTACCTTCCAGAACCCTTATTTTCAGGTTCCTTCTGTTGCAAACCTTTATAACCACATGTCACATTTCTGCTACATTCCAAAAAAGCATTGCAGAACCTTAATAGTTGAATGTTTTGTGATGTTGTGCATGCAAAATCTACACATTTCAACATTTCGGCCAGTGTACAGGGAGGTCTTCCAAGAGGAGGAATTGGAGAGGGATGGGTCCAATTTGGCTAAGGCTTGAGCACTTCTTGTTGAAGGACTCATTGCCTCTGAGTTGGGTGCAGCTGTGGCATCTACGGGTTAACCACTGACACGATTTGGCAACTGGTGGGCAGTTGAAAGGGTGAGTTGCTGTCATACTCTCTAACTTATGAAATGCTTGTTTGGGCCAAATTAACTCTTATTTTTGCTTCTGAAAAATCAGACCTTGATACGTGTTTCTCATCTTCCCAACTTACCCACAGTCTTTTCTAAATCTGCAATTTTGGCTTTTGGGATTTAGAGAACATAAAATCCCTCTTTTATGGGATTTTATGTTCTCTAAAGCACCTCTTTCTTGAGATTAGTCTCTGTCTCGAGGTACACGTTCTGGAAAATGTTGAAACGTTCATCAATAAAAGTTGCTGACAGTGAAGCTTTCACTGTAGTATGCCTGATTTTTAATGCATCAACAGTAACTCCCACTAATATCATCTATGCTATGAGATGAATGCATTGGAGACGGTATTGATCTGTTCTGCATGCCACATACTCATCCTGCCTTTGCACCCAGCAGGAATGAGCTTGTCAAGGCTTGGAGATGGGCCTTGGGAAACCAAAGCTTCAGGCAGGCAGGCAGCACCTACTTGTTACAGGGACACACACAAAGCCCGCAGAATTTTCCTAGATCCGTCAAATTCTTTTCTGCTTCTTTCATGTCCTTATTGATTTGGTCCATCCCTTCCTCAATGCGTTCCAGTTGTTCTGATTAAACACAAGTATTTTATCCCCACAGAATGAAGCAGATGAAAAAGGACAAAGAAAAAAAAGACAAAACTTCAGACATTCACTTTGACATTAAAAAAGAAAAAAAAAAAAAGAAAGAAAACTGGACGCCACAGATTAGAGCTGGTACCCAGTACCTACTTGTTACAAGGACATATGAAAAGGCCACAGCATTTCCCTAAATCTTTTAAATTTTTCTCAGCCTCCTTCATGTCTTGGTTGATATGGTTCATGCCTTCTTCGACACGATCGAGTTGTTCTGGTTAGGACAAAGGGATGACAGTGTGGAATGAATTTTTGGGGGGTTTCCAACAGAACATGAGAAATGTCTATGTGAAACGGAATTTGAAAAAGAAGGAGAGCTATTACAATGCATTGTCCGAGAGGATGCATTGCTGGAGTCGGCTGTTGCTCCCCTATGCAGCCAGGGGTGGAAGGAAATGAACAAAAATGATGCTCAAATAGTTTATAGTGCAGATACGATGGGATGGGGTAGGTAGGCCTGTTAGATTCTGAGGATCCAGGAAAACAACACAGCATATTCACTTACTCAGACACCAGTGAAACCCAAGAGAAAGAAAACAGCATGTTAGTTTATGTTTTAGGCATTCAGATGTAATGCTACTAGAGAAAGTGTCTGCTTCAACTTTAACAGGTCTCAGTCTTCTGGTTTTTAAGCATCCTCAACCAGCTAAGGGTAGAAAATAATCCACCTTCTTCTTTGGGAAAAATAACAACTACAGTGATAACTATCACTGGATACCATACAGTTTTTCCCCCTAGCAGTGTTTCTCTAGTCAAAGGCAGGCCATGGACAGCTCTTGGTTTTGAATACTCAATTAACACAAGTTCTAAGAAAAGCAACATCAGCACAGCAATGTTATAGGTAGTGGAACATTTAAATTCCTTTTATCCTATGACTTCCTTGTAATGAAAGCTTTGGAAGGCATTTCACTTCTCTGCCCCTGATTTCCCATTCTCCACAATGGGAAATGCTAGACCCCAACCCCAGGCAGAGCATGGGAAAAATGAATGCCTGGGTCTCTGGAGGAAGGTGATGGATTGGAACATAAAACAGTACCAAGTCATCACTGCCAGGAAAGCTGACCTTAGTATACCTAAGACATAGATCAATACCCATAAAAATGAATCATACTTCTAGGTCACCAGGGTAACATACACCAACTTGATTAATTTTTCAAAAGTTGTGTCATCAAATTGAGTAAACTATAAGTTCCATGAAGGGATTTTTAAAACGGCTTTTAAGACCATTAAGACAGCAATGGGATGTCTTGGCTGTCTATTTACAAAACCTAATTACATTTCTATTCCTCCTTTCATCTATATTTTCATGCATGCATGCCTACGCCTCTGGGAAGGAAGGCATGATTATAATAAAACTGGTAAATACATTTCCAGTCTAAGGGCATACATAATCACTTAAAAACAATTTCACATTAAATTGTCATTCCAGTCGAAATTGTCATTCCAGAAAACTAAGCTAGGTTCACTAGTGGCCCAAACTGGAGAGACTATCCATTTGGAAAATAAGAGCCTATTATGTTCTCTTTTGTGGGGCTGAGGAATAGAATTCAACTTATTAAGAATCTGCTATCTCTGCTCTGCTTTTCAAATGACAAGGGAAAACAAAATGTTTATCCAGCATAGGCTAGCCGGAGGAAATAAGGGTGCAGTGCTGGCAAACTTTTGCTGAATAAATATAGGTACAGTAATAGCTTAAGAAAAATCTCTAAAGGGGCTAAAAAACAAATGGATGACAATTCTTTACAATCCAGAGAATTCTGTACTTTTCTGAAGACTTCATTCCAGTTTCCTTTAAGGAATGCAATAAATTAGTCTGTAGATCAAATTAACTATCAAATGAGGGGATTGGTTGGGGGGAAAGGAGCCCAATATCCTCAAAACAAGAACTATGTTAAGTACAGACAGAATAGGGACGCCAAATTCCAATCGAGGAATTGCTAATGGCTTCCTGGAGAGCTGGGTTGAGATGAGATTGAAGCATCTGGGTTCAGAGGGAAAACTTGCTGGACTCAACTAATGACAGCTGACATATGCACAGGTTATGGCATGGGGACACACATTCAGGTGTTTGCCTTTCCTAAGGAATTTCTCTTGAGTTAATATTTTCAGCTAAGATAACTTTCTGACATTTCAAGATCCCCACCCACTGTGTCTCCAGGGATTAGAAAATAACATAAATAAAAGTGAACTGGCCCACAAGTGTTGAATTTCTGAACCAGAGAATTCAAATTAAAAGATAAAAACAAACAGGCAGGTCCAAATCCCTATTTCTGAGAGCAGGGTTCGGCCATGTTTTGCCAGTTTGTTCAGCAAAGATCATAGCAAATAGGAATTCTGGAGTTCTTTCAGAAAAGCTGATTCAGAAAACTATTTTATTGCTCCAATATTGGTTGAATGTTTCGTTATACACAATTATCAGTCAAATCCTTAATTAAAAAAATATTGTGGGACTTCCCTGGGGTTCCAGTGGTTAAGACTCCACCGCTTCCACTGCAGGGGACACAGGTTCGATCCCTGGTCAGGGAACTAAGATCCAGCATGCCTCATGGCATGGCCATAAATAAAAAAATAAACAAAAATTTAAAAAATAAAAATATTTAAAAAGAAATTTAAAAATATTGTGGAACCATTTTGTCACAGATATTCTGACAATAATATTTCTTTTTTTTGGTTCCCTCTTTGAATGTGAATGCTATAAAGGCAGGGATTTTTGCCTGTTTTGTTCAGTGCTATGGCACATAGCAGGAGCTCACAATAATGGCAATTTTAAGAGTGTTACTGAGTTACGTTTGTGGATATGTTTGGTGTATTGGGACTTCACAGCACTTAAATGATTTCTGTGAAGATTTTCCTCAGGAAATGCTTGAAAGCAATCAATATCCTCATTCCATTCTGGCGTAGACAGCAGCATCTGAGAGGCTGATGCAATGCAGTGTCTAGGGTTGACTGCTCCTTTCCTCCCTAAACTTACTTTCTGGCTGTTTTCTGTTTACTCTTGGAGACTGGGAGGGGAATAAGATTTGGGATTGGGGAGGTATTCCAGTACATCACACTATATGTTGGGGCAAGAGATTGTTCTTTCTTTTGCTATGATATTTGGATGACTGGTTATTTGCAATGGATCCACCAATGGCAGGATGCTCAGGGATCTAAGTTTAGACATCTTTTCTATTAATATTATGTAAGTAAAGCAGCGTGGGACCATTAGAATCCTCAATCTAGTAAAAAAAGAAACAGTAGAAGAATAGCAAGAGGTCAATGCTATTGATTGATCCAATGGGTAAGCCTTCATGAGTGTAACCAATTACAAGATGCTGCCTACATGATTTTCATTTTCCTTAGAATTGATGACCATATGGAAATTCATTTAAATAAATTTAAATAGCCACGTGACTAGGGGCTACCATATTGGGCAATGCAGCTTTAGTCATTCATAAGAGATATTGGTGAGTGGACTTTAGCAAGAAGGATGTTTTCACAAATTTTACCCTGTAGTGCCATGAACCCTTTAAGAAAGTTGGCAGGCTCTGTGGATGAGGGTTTACTTTTCCTTTACTCTGCCAGGCAGTGGTCAAAGATTTCACTGTTTAGTTTGTAGCCGTTCCCATGGGATTGTCCCAAGAGCAGCATTTTCAGCATCAAAACAAACATATAACCCAGCAAAGACCAACAAAGGGAACAAGAGATATGGAAGTGAAAGGTTAAATCATCCCACATTAGGGCTAGGGGTTTTTCATGGGGATTTCTCTTGGAGACAAGAAAAGTCCAAGGACGTAGGACATTTCAGGGCCATCTGTCATGCTCAGTGCTCCTTGGTGTCTCCTGACACCTGGGTGTAAAACAAGAATCCCATAAGGAATTTCCTAGCACAACCATTTAGCAAGACAACCTGGATTGGCTCTTTAGGCGGATGGCTGTTTCTTGAGACTTCTGTGCAGTTGCAGTCAACACTTTTGGTGTTCAGGCAAAGACAAAATTAGTAGAGCATAACTGGAGAGAAATTTTAAAGCAGTTACTGATCTAAACAACTAAACACAGCATATGCAGTGTCAAAATGCATTTACAATGGCAGTAAAGATAGTTGTTGACTCATCAGTCATTTCAAAAGTTCTAATCTCTTCTTACAGTATAAATGGAACATGTAGCATTTAAGACCAGGCAGAAGCTACCCACTTTTGAGGGTTTACAGTTGCATGCTTCTCATCAGTATCAATTATTCACCACGCATCTGGTAAAACCCAGGTTATCCTAGGAAATATGTTCAACCAAGAAGTTAGCATTTATTGCATGTGGCCACAATTGAAATGTCTTAGCTGAGAACATTAACTATCTTGTGGGGGCAATCTGCAATTTTACTTCGTTTCTCAGAGAATAATGTAAAGATGTTCCTGAGAATCATTTGTGTTTAAGAATAATATATTTTTGTATTATATTGGAGATTTTGGCAAATTTTGCCTGTAGATTTTCTTCATCAAAGTACAATGAAATTTGAACTCAATATCTTATTCACTTTCTTTTTGACTTCAGATTTGTATATATTATTTTTTCATGTCAATGCTTTATAATTAGGGGAGAAAATGGTATTATCCTGAACCTTTCTCAAACTTTTTCTCTTACTGCAATGCTCCTTTTCTACTCCCTTCACACGCAAATTATTAACTAAAAGAGTTAATAAGATAGAACTCCTTATTACCTGAGTATATATGTATCAATTTAGCTCTGGAAATGTGGTACCACTCTTCTGTATGGGCACCTGCTGCCTAATTAAATAAATTTTTTAAAAAAGCAATGATTTGCTGTGTCCTGAGTTTCAAAGTCTGGGACATTGTTATACACATCAAGCCAGCAAGTCTTATGATTTATAGCAAATTCATCTGGAGAGTTCTGAAGACTGCCACAGCTATTGTAATTCCTTCAAAATACAACTCCACTAGGCTCCATTATTTTTGTATTAATTTTGACAATTTATATTTTAAAAATGGGGGGAGAAGTGTTGGGATTGATGTTCAATTGTTTTTTTAAAAAAATTTTCTTCCGATTTAAAAAAATTAGTGTATATTTATTGGAAAAGTTCAATACAAATAAATAATATAGAAACAAAAGTCTTTATATAGCAGCCATGAGGGTGTACCCCTCAGATCTCCCTTCAAGAGGGACCCTGTAGTTAGCTGACACCTCCAGCTGTTGCACCTATGGGATCTACCACATTTACATGGAAGCCATGCCCTCCCTGGGATGCTTCTAGCCAACAGCTGAGCACAATTTACTAGAGCGGATGCATCCCTGCCCGTCACACGGCTGCTCCATTGGGTTGTCTTTGCTCCTGGGCTGCCTATCAGTCTGGCTGAGACTTTCTCAGAGCAGCACTACAAAATGAGACTCTTCCTACCCAATCTTCCTTCTGCCCCCTCTCCTCTCACAAGTGTCAAGCCCGCATCACAGTCCAAAGGCTCTCCCTGCCTACTCCTGCTTCCTCTCCCCTTCACCCATCACAGACATTTCCTTAAGAAGTCTCACACACTTCTAATTGATTCTTAGCAGTTGCTTCCCAGAGGACCCCAAATAATACACCTTCCTTCAGTCCCTCCCTGCTCCTGCTGTAACTCTTCAGAAGTCAGTAAAAATTGATCTCATATATTGTAAAGGTTGCAGAACATTTTATGCAGAATTTCTTTCCTGGCCATATCATAATTGATTTGGTCAGTCTCCCCACTGACAGACATTTAGTTTCCAGTTTTACACCATTACAGGTAAGGCGTGTATATTTTTCTTCATGGAGTTGTCAGTGAATATCTGCAGCATATAATTCTATGAGTGGAATATCTTGGTCAAAGATGGGTGAACATCAAAATTTGGAGATATTATCAAATTACTCTTAAACTTTGTACCGATCAACAGTGCCCATCTGTAGACTGAGAGTTTCTGTTTTCCCAACATATTCACAGCATTGATTGTTATCAATTAAAAGAAGTTGTGCCAATCTGCTAAAGAGTGGCATCTCATTACTGTTGTTGGGTGAAGCATGGTTTCATTTGTCTACTTGGAAACTGATGATTTACGTATTACATCCATTGTTTCTTGTACGTTGTTGTCCTTTTCTTTGATAAAATGCAAGGTCTCTCTGTATTTTAGGGAAATGCCTTATGTCTGTTATCCATAAGGCAGTTTCCCGCCCCCTCCCCCCCTCCCCAGTTTGAGGTTTATTCTTGGAGTTTGTTTATGGTGTTCCATGTTGTAAAAATTTTATATTTTTATCTTTGACAAAAAATTTCTCGTGATTGCTAAGAGTTTTCTAATGTCTTTGTAAAATATACATAAAGAGAAAAAATTCTGCTAAATCTGATTATTATGATAAGAATTCAGAATGGAATCAGGTAACTAACTTGTGGCTAGAATTAAATAAATCATTGCTGTATGATTCTATGTATAAATCAAAGAAAAAAAGTTTGGTATTACCCTTCTAGGTTCCACTGTAGACTAAATATGCTATACTAAAATGTTGGCACTCTGATGTTCACTGCTTCTAGTATTTCCGTAATAATTAAAAGAAAAAGTTCAAATATTTTAAGTGGTTCAATTTTCCACTTTACAATGATTTCCCTCAGTTTATGTCCTGTTAAAAACAGCTTCCAGTTATTCAAGGAATTCTCATAATGACTTGGAAATCAATATTGCCAGATGCTGAATTAGGATGGTCAAAAGAAATGGACAATATGGTATACTATACTCTCATTCTATATAGGAATTATCACATCAAATTTATGGGAAAGATTGGGGATGAGGAGGAGAATTCTCAAACTCTCCAAAATCCTATCATTAAAAATTCAAACAAATGACTTCTGCCTTCAAAATTGTATTACCCCAACACATATAACAGGGCATGTAGTACCATTTATTCAACCATGAAGATCTCAACATTTCCATACATTTACTAACCTTTTCAACAGAAAAAGGAGAAAAAAAGCAAGATAAAAACTGTAGAACTCTTACACACATATATGTGCATAACACACATCAATGACCACCTGTAGATGCACAAATCATTTTTTAATGGACTTTATTCAGATGAGGAATTGTTCTTACTGAAGAAATCTGAACTTACCTCCTTGTTCATCCAACATAACCAAAGTCCTGATACCAGCATCTTTACTCTACATTCCAATAATGGTAGCAAAGTGGAAAAAGAGTTAGAGAGAGAAAAGAGAGAAAGAGAAATCAGTAAGGGGACAATTAGCCCTAGATATGGAAAATGAAGAAGGACCAAAGGAAAAAGAGGGAGGAAATATGGCGGAGAGTATTAGGGGCTGGGGAGGAACTCAGAGAGGTGGGTCACCTGTGGACTTGCTTCATCAGTGATTCTCAGATAGAAGAGGGGGATGTAGCTCAGTCTCCATGGGGTAGGGCTCGGGATGGGGCTTGGCATGGACTTGAAATACACATACTTAATATTATAGTGTGATTTTATATCTGGAAAATAAAAATGCCTATAGTTTTTGTAACACCAACCACAGAAAGCAAATCTTTCAAAATCTTCAGGACTAAATCTTCTCTGGCACGATAGATCAGAAAGTTTCCCTAGGTGAACTGGGGAGGGGTGCTCTACTGAAAAGATGTGTAAGAATCTTGGGAGTGGTGGTGAGATTTTTAGGTTTATCAAAAAAGATGACAGCTTCACAAAGGTTGAGAAACATAGCTCAAAAGGAAATTCAATCTTCCATTTCTTTCTCTATGGAGAGAAGTTCTGCAAGATTTAGAAAAGGGAATGACAGATGAGAAATAAGGCCTTTTTCTAATGAAATCTGAAATTCTGCACAATAATATGGTGTGAGAAAATAATTCATCCACAAGTTTTACTACAGTTTTTTTGTTCACCCCTTATGCTCTAAATAAACCAAACAGCCCTGAACTATTTAGTGGAGGGGAGTGGGAGTTGGTGGGTGGGAAAAAAGGAGCAGAGATATTTGCATTGTTCATAATCATCATTTCCAGGAACTAGTTATGTAAAGACCTTCCGTTTTATAGGGTGATTATTAATAGATATTAAATGGCAGTGCTTACAGTTTGGATTAATTGTTTTTTCAAGAAAAGCTCATGGTGGTACCTAGAATAAATTCTAAAATATGTCTCTCATGGCCCCATTTATTTTCGACTGACTTACTTTAACCTAAGAGAGAGATGTTAGTGGAGGTCAACAAAAGTGTTTTGTTTTGTTTTTTTAACAGTATTTCAACAATTTAATTCCAATAGTGCTTTCAAAAAATAAAATAAAACACTGAAAATTATTTCTGTGAGCTTTTATAAGCTCACCATTTCAGAGAACATGTGCAGTTAACTCTCCCAGACAGAAAAGCCTATTTTGCTTGTTTTAAAAAAATTGAATGAAAGATTCTTTAAGTTGTATAGTGCTTTATAATTTTCAAAACTTTCACATACATGATTTCATGTAATCATATAAGAACCCCTTTTTTACCCCTACACCTCTATGGCCCCTTCCCCCTTCCCTCTCCCCACTGGTAACAACTAGTTTGTCTCTATATCTGTAAGTCTGCTTCTTTTCTGTTTTAGTCACTAGTTTGTTGTGTTTTTTAGATTCCACAGATAAGATATCATACAGTATTTGTCTTTGTCTGTCTGACTTATTTCATTTGACATAATACCCTCCAAGTCCATCCATGTTGCTGCAAATGGCGAAATTTCATTCTTTTTTATGGGCTGAATAGTATTCCATTGTATATATATACCACAGCTTCTTTATCCATTCATCTCTTGATGGACACTTAGGTCATTTCCATACCTTGGCAATTGTAAATAATGCTGCTATGAACACTGGGGTGCATGTATCTTTTCAAATTAGCGGTTGAACACATTTTGATAAGTTTTAGTTGCAAAGTCAGGATGTAGTTTGGAGAGTGATGGCTCAGGATGACTTCAGGAGTCATTGACAGCACAGATTCTGGAGCTAGACTCTGCCTTGGAATCCTGGTGATTTTCTTTTCTGGCTGCAGGACCTCAGGCAAATGTCTTAATTGCTCTGTGCCTCAGTTCTCTCATTTGTAATACAGCAATCATAATAGTTCATACTTCATTGAGTTCTTATGCGAATTCAGTAAATTAATAGGCGGCACGTGTTAGAACGGTGCCTGGCCTATAGTTAGCCTTACACCAGGGTTAATAAAATAAATACCTTCACAAAATGCATCTAGCGCAGGATATCTGGGCAAACTAAAAATATCATCATTACAGACTACCACCAGAAGTTTCTAGACTACTGCTCAAACTTTAATGTGTATATGAATTCCCTGCATAGAAAACATCTTGTTAAAATATAGATCCTGATTCAGTAGGACTGGGGTAGAGACTGAGATTTTTCATTTTGAACAAGATCGGCGATGCTGGCTGGTGCAGGGTCATACATGGAGCAGCAAGATTCTAGACCCCACAAGACATTTCAAAATCTTGTTCTTCAGTGTGTTATAAATGGACATTTGTCTACACTAGACTGTATTTTAACAATTTCTATGCCCCTTTTATGCAAATTTTAGCCATTGTTTATGAGAGGAAATTGTAAAATGCAGATGGCTCATTCAGGCATATGGATGTGACAATGCAAGTTCCAGTGAGGATGGAGTCATCTCAGAGAGCATCTTCTTCTCTAAGGACCCAACTCAAGGCTATGCACGAGATTTCTGTTCTGTTCTATTTGGGATGGAGGGTGAGAAACAGGTGAGTGACTTCAGTTTGGTCAGTTCAGCTCTCATCTGTTGACCCTTTCTGCTCTACCCATTTATGTTATATAATAAATAAAATAAAGTATAATTTCCTCTGCAAGTATAATTTCCTCTTTGTTCAATTTGGTGCTAAATGTTTCAGTGCTGGAATGATTCACAGAACCACCAAGAGTTTGCCCCAATTTGAGAGAACAGAAGCAGTGAGCACAGGTCAGAGAGTCAGGAATGCTGGATTATGTTCTTAGCTCAGCCAGTTAATAGTCTTGAGATTGGGGAAGAGTCACTTGACCTTTCAGGATGCTTTCCCATATTTAAGATAAGGATAGAGATGCTAAATAAGACTGGGTAGTTGCTAGGTTGGTTCATTCACTCACTCGTTCATTAGTTTGTTCATTCATTCATTCATTCACTAAATGGTTATTGTGCTTCCACTCTGCCCCAGGCACTAAGGTAAGGGCCAGACAAATTCCTGGCTTCTAAACTGTGCTTCACAGAATGATAAACAGTTTGGTCAAGCGAACAGAGCTGGCATCTGGGAGTCAGTAATTCTGAATTCTAGACTTATCTTTACAGTTCTATTGCTCTAGAGTCATCCGTTCTGTGTCTCAGCTTTTCCAGCTGTCAGATGGGGACAGAAACAGCTCCCTCACTTCCCAAGATTTATAAAGACAAAATAAGCTACAGAACCTAAAAGCTTCTACAGGTTCAACTCCACTGGAGGCCATGATTCAAAAACTGAGATAAAGGATTTCATTTGTGTGGAATCTGTCAGTTTAGGATGAGCTGCTATGTTTGTTTTCTTAGATCCTTTTGCTTTTTGTGGAATTCTCAAAAAATTTTTAAATATTGTGGGAATTGCTGGTGTAAGGGAAATGTTGTAAGAATTCACACTCTGGAATCAGGTAGATCTGAGTTTGAATTTCATCTCTGTCTTTTGTGGCTGTGTGTCTCAAGCAAGTTTCTTAACCACTGTGGACTTCAATTTCCTCCTTGGTAAAATGGAGAGCAAAGCAGTAGAAAAAGTGACTGCAGGGATTAAATTAGATAATAAACTCTGAGCACAGTCGCTGGCATATAGTAGGTTCTCAATAAATAGTAGAACTTATATTTGGCTCCACTTTTTGCTGACAACTTTTATCAAAACAACTGGGTGGTCCTTTGGAGGAACTAGGAGGGCAAGAGAGAAGGACAGGGATGGGACGATATCTTGGGGGAGGCAGAATATTACTTTCTCTGGTTCCTTAATGAGTATTATGTTTTAATAGCTAGGAGGGAGAGGAGGTTGTTCTATTTTTGTCTTAGCTCAATTCCTGGTTCCTGTTCAAGATCCCTGGGAAACTTGTCTAACTGTGAACAGGGGGAGTTGGAGATGCCAGTGATTTTTAAAAATATATTTATTTATTTACTTATTTTGCTGCACTGGGTCTTAGTTGCGGTGCATGGGATCTGCGTCGCAGCACGCGGGCTTGGGCTCTTCGTTGTGGCACATGGGCTTCTCTCTAGTTGCAGCACTCAGGCTCTCTAGCTGTGGTGTGTGGGCTCCAGAGTGCGTAGGCACGGTAGCTTCGGCACGTGGGCTTAGTTGCCCCATGGCATGAGGCATCTTAGTTCCCCAACCAGCGATTGAACCCACATCCCCTTCATTGGAAGGCAGATTCTTAACCACTGGACCACCAGGGAAGTCCCCGATTTTTTTTTTTTCATTTCTTTCATTTTACTTTTTATTTCTCTATTCTTATTTTTTTCTTGCTGATGATCTAAGACCATGTTTATAGAACATTTTAAAGTCCTTTGTCATCCTGCAATGCTTTTCCCAAAGTCCAATACACCTGAGCTAAAACTAGGCCAGTCCAGACACTCTCTTAACCGCGAGAGTTCCAAAAGATCCCTACAACTGCCTACCTGAAAACAACTGCTCAGCCTGAATTTTCCACCTTTAGTACAAAGTCTGGCATAACAAAGACATAGCTTTAGAATGCTTATTTTCTTCTTGTGGCCAACGTGTTTCAAAAGATAAGTTGGAATGAAAAGAAAAGATGCTGAAACACCCATAAATGTTGGGGAGCCCTCAGTAACCACCACTGCGTGAAAGCTCTGTGTGGGGCTTTGGATCAGCCTGCCCTAGGGCAGTGTGGCTTTTCCGGGCTTTGTTCTATAGCCCAAGGCATTAACATGTAGAGCTCATTTCCTGCAGTTAGTATTAGCAGAGTTAACTTTTTTGTCTGGAATCAAATAGTATTCATGACTCTCCCTCTAGAATTCATTGTCCCCTCCTCTGTGCTCCTGAGGCAGGTGTGGCCTTGAATTTGGAGAGCTATTTTCATATCTGTTTTTCTACATGATATCAATTTTGATCTTCCACCTCCAGCATCAGGCATTCCATAAATATTTGCTGAAATGCATCCATCAAAAGAGCCAGTTCCCAGCCCCAGGCTGGGAACCAAGTGCTATGTGATTTCTAATCTTTTTATGTGTGTATGGTATTCAGCTTTTCTGAACTTTCTCTACTGATCTCTGTGTAACTTTACATTGTCCTTGATACACTGATGATGGCTTCTATTGAAAACCAAGCTTCCATGCCTTCCACTCTGTTACATCGTAAAGTCCATGAGGGATGGCACAAAGTCCTATACATTCCACTGAAAGTGGGATTGTTTGCCTCAGGGAAACTTCACAAGTTGAGTAACCTTTCCTGTCTTTGAGACTGAATTTCAATAAGCATTCAGCTCAATTCAAATTATATGGCACTGATAGACTTTGGGATCATGGGCAAGATCCTAGTATTTCAATGCTCAGATTTTCCAAATGATTTCTGCCCTTGATGAATATTTAATGCTGATTCTCTTTAAAGAGAATTTCCTTCCTGATTGAAAGCAGAATAACATCTGACTGGCCAATGCCCTAGATATAAGGGATGTTTGACCATCAATATAAGATAACCCAGGAGGATGTAAGAGCAATCAATCTAGTCTAATAATGCCTTGCTCATAATTTCCTAAGGATGGAAAGTCTAATAGCCTCCTCTCATTTGTTAGAGGTAGGAGACAGCATCCATCTGTTTCACCCCCTGTTCTAAGATGCAACTTCATGCTTGATCGAGAAACACTTTAGGAAAAACAAAAATGTAATATTTGAGAATCCTACTTCAATTAATAGAGCTTTTGAGATTTTTTTTTTCCAGAATAAATTAGAGCAGACACTCCTTTTCCAAGACTGGTCAACGTTGCCTGCAATTTAAGAAGACACAGAAAAAGAAGTCTCTGCAGCCCAAAGACTCTGATGGGGGAGGGGCCAGTTGGGAAAAGTGTGTTGGATGCATTCCTCCATCACTTTCTGTGCTCTGGGCAGTTTCAACATTGCACAGGTGGGCAAACTGGTGATAGATTTTGCAGTTTAGAAACTCCCTTCACATGTGCACACACACAAATGAAAATGAAATATGAGCTTGGAGGCCATGGTTGAAGGTCATAAACACGAATCAAGATAATGATGTCAGCTGACTTCTGGGCTCCCTGCCTTCCTGTCACGGTGAGAGCTCATGTGTGGATGTTACTCAGATCTGTTCCTTTTACTTGTTCTCATGACAAGATGAGGGGCAACATGTGGATTCTGAAAGCCTCACCGACACTAGTAGATTTAGAATATCTGCCTCCTTTTTGGTCCTCAAGTACTGCGTGAGTCCCAGGACAGCACAAAGAAAGCATTTCTCTTCATTAAGAGAGTGAAGGTTGCTTTCCTGTGCTGCTGAGGGCCCCTTGCTGGCCCACCTCCTGTGGGGGCCAATTTGTACTATGCTGCAGGCTCAAACTCTCATTTTTCATGATAATAGATCTCCTTCAGTGGACCCCCTTCCCTTCCCAGGGGTCCTCTGAGCTCTTGGTTGCCACCTTCTCCTCCCCCTCCTGTGGCAATTCACAGTTAGCTATATACCATTCTTAGCTGAGAAGCTGAAGCTGCAGAAGTAAGGGAAAATGTTGGCTTCCATAGTGTAAGAGGCGGCTGCCCTTCCTTTTAGCCTTATAAAATTGACACTTTTCTCCTTTCATGTCATTGCAAAAGCAATTTACAGTAGCATGAGGCAAGTAGGCTCATTTGATCATTCTGCTAGAAAACCCCCAAGATCTCTAAAGATGATAACCACACATGAATTTATACATTGATAAGCATTTTCAAAGCATAGATAAAACAGCATCTCACTGAATAAAAATGATTAGACTTGTTTTATTCAGTTAAGATAAATATAGCTCATCCCATTCTTTTTCCACTTCATCTCTCCCAACGGACAAGTTCAATTAATCCATTTATTCTTCCTGGTTGTCTGCCGCTCTCCCAAATTGGAATAAATGAGGTTTATTGCAAATGGCCTTTTGATTCCATTATTGCTGTCTGCCCTATTTCACCCATTTAAAAATAGTCACGGATTCATTAACCATGCCTTGAAAATGAATGTTAAATCCAGAGTCAGGAATATAAAAGAGCTTCTATATTTACATGACTAGACTTGATATTTCCCTTTATTAAAGGATTTTCCTATTATTTCATGAATTTTAGTGCCTGACTATAAATGTAACAATTTCTGAAAATTATGCCTCTCTGGGTACATATTTTTTAAAGTGATATATGTAGCTAGATTTAAAACAGAAGGCCAAGATTAGATGTAATTTAGAGGCATCAAAATCAGTACAAATGAGGATTTTATGTAGATAATTCTTTCGTATATTAAAAAATCGTTCTGATTTGTTTTTGTGATTTCTTGGGAACATTTACATACTTGGAAATACCACCCTCTTCTGCTTCCGAGACTAGGAAGATAGGCTGGGCTGGAGGGAAAGTGAATACTTTGATGGCTACCTGGCAACTTAAATATAGCATCTCTCTCATTATATGGCTTTCTGGTAGCTACATTCACACTGGAATAAATGGGACAGTGGTCTAGGGAAAGGCAAAGGGTCTAGGCAAAGGATATGTCAGCCAAAGGGATTAGTTCATCTTAAAATATAGTCACTGCTTACCTCTTCAACCAGTTGTAGCATACGACGGGTGCTTTCCAGCGACTAAGATAAAAAACACAAATATTATGAGTGCAGGATCCAGAGTTCTTGGAATATCAGAAAAACTTTCTTCACTTGGGAAACATAAAGGGTTGTTATCACATGTTCTTTGAAGTTTGTAACTGAACCACAATTTCAATCTCTTTCCTATCAGGCTTTCTACATAATAAGATTCCCTAAAGCAATTACATTAAAGCTGATTGTCATAAAATCAAAACCAGACGAAGTTGATTTTGATATCAAAGACAAAGTAAGCTCGAAAAGGTAATTTTGCATGTGCAGGAGGCATGAAAAATTATCTCGAATACTCAGAGGACTAATTTGGCCTCCCTGGACCAGGAATATTGAATTTTAAAGGCAAATATCATTTGTCATGAATTGAGATGAATCTAACATCGATTTTCTTATAAAGCTCCTAGAAACACAATTGGAAGTTCTTATCAGTACAAATTAAGTTGTTGCCCTAGGGTGGAAAAAAAATCAAGCGTGTTTGAAACAACTAGTCTATAGGAGAAAGCTATAATAATTATCTTCATCCTTAGATAAGAAAAAATGAATTCAGCACTGGCCCCTTGGACACAGTGTGGTCACTTTTTTCTAAGTTCCTTTTAAATTACTAGAATCCAGCAACCAGTGTGATTTCTCAAAAGCTGTGCTTTTCAATGGCAAACTTATTTTGGACAAGAGTTTGCAGGAACATGAAGCATGTTCACTTTCCTGGAAGTACTGTCAGCAGGCTGCTTTTTGAAATAGAATGGCTGTAAGCAGAGGTATGCTGGTAATGTTAACAATGGGCTCTCCAGAAAAAAGATGTGTGTGTGTGTGTGTGTGTGTGTGTGTATTATTTTAATGATATAAAGGATGACTACCATAAAATTTATAAATAATAATAAAATACACAACACCTTATTGCAAATTCTGTATAGCCAATCGATTGTCACAGAAAACTTTTGTTGATTTTTGCTGAACTCTTGTGTCCACAGCTAAGCACGCATAAAACAAGAGCAGCTCTGGCATGAACGCTGGTTGATATTTTCATTTACGTGAGTGAATAAAAGGCAAGTGAAAGAATGAAGACATGTTTGGGAACTTTATTCATTTGTCAATGATGCAAGTGGCTTCTCTGCTGAAGAGAATCATAGTTTTCAAATACTGGAAGATTTTCTCAATTCTTTTTTGTGTTGCTTATAGTGTAATGGCTGCGGAGGTTCATACTTTTAAGTTTAATCTGTATTATTAATACTTTTCCACTTTCTTAAGTCTAGAGGGTCAACAAAACAATAGGTCAAGCCCTGATTTGTAGTGTTTGCAGATTCCGTCGTGTAAATACTTTTTCCCTCTCTGATTTCTAACTACACCATGGTATCACTGAAGGTGAACTTGGGAAGGTTCACGGTAACACGCCACTAGACGGTATCCTCACACTACAGATACAACACATGCCAAGAACTTTGAAAGCATAGATAGTAGTAAAATCATTAGGACGTGACGAGATCTGAGTATTTATTACCTTTGATTTTAATATGATCTATTCAATTGTCAGTTTATATAATTCAATTTTAATACCACCTTGCAAAGTTCTGGACAATGTAACAACCAGCTCTCAGAATTGAGCCAACTCTGGCAAAACGCTGGCTGTAAGACACCCAAAGACAGTACTTTTCTTAGAGGATCTTGACTTCTCTAGATTTCTAGGCATTGGAAGCTTGGGCTCAGTCACTGAACTGCATGCAAGTTTTATAACCAACCCATTCCTGTGTGCAGAGCCCTTAGATACATCGGAAATCAAAGTCATACTCCTCCTGTTTTTTTTTTTTCTGAGACGAGAAGAAGCCCTTTTCCCACCTCAACCTGAATAAGACAAACTACGCAGCTCTCCATCTTTTGCTCCCTTCCCAGGTCTCCATCCCTCACCTCATCAGCCAGCTGGTCAGCCCTTCGCTGCATCTCCTCCAGCTCATTGCGCATGTCTGCGTCTTCAGCCATGGTAGGGGTGGGGGTTGGCGGGGTGCCTGGACTGGGGCGTCAGTGATGGGTTTGGCCACGGAACCTGGAAAGTAGCAGATTTGAAAATGTGAGAGCTTATATGTGTACAGGCAGGTGTGCTCAGCTAGGGGAAGGTCTCAACGGTCCATACTCTGTCTCCATGACTCATCTTCTTAGCTGTAAGCTGTACCCAGACAGGAGTCCGCAGAATGATGCTCTTTCTCCAAAAGCCACCATGAATACCTATTCGCCTACGTTACAATGGAGATGGATACCTGTCTGCCTATGAAATAATTTTTAAGACACACACCACTCAAGTTTGAAATGTCAGTAGGGAAGGATGTGGTTCCGTGTTAGAATACCTTTAACCTCCCACTTATTTATTTCTATTTTACTTTTTAACAGCTTTATTGAGGTATATTTGGCACACAATAAATCCCATATCTTTGAAGTATACAATGAGAAGTTTTGACAGATGCATCCTCCCAGGAAACCATGACCACAATTAAGAAAATAAACATATCCATCACCCCCAGAAGTTTCCTCATGCCTTTTAAAATCCTACCCACCCACCCATCCCATCTCACTGTAGCCCCGTGCCAAGACAACTGCTTATCTGCTTTCTGTCACTATAAATTAGTTTGCATTTCCTAGAATTTTATATGAATGGAAAGATACAGTATGGATTATTTTTTTCTGGCTTCTTTCACTTAGCGTAATCATTTTGAGATTCACTCATGTTGTAGCATGTACTAATAGTGCATTCCTTCTTGCTGGTGAGTAGTATTCCATTGTATTTAGGGGCATTTAAAAGCAAAAGACAGAAAATCTTTCATCTCTTTCAGTTGTTATCAGAGGTTGCCAAGAGGGCTTATGTGGGTGTGCACAGGAATTTTTCTAAAGAAGGATGGGCCCTTGGTCCTGAAACGTGACCTGTGCATTCTTCTGGCTGCTCTCTTGAAATCCCGTTTAGTGCAACTTACAGTTAACCAGACTAGGCTCCCTCCAGAGCCTTTCTTTCCCTACCCACCTCCTCCATTCTGGCCACCAGAATATGTACTCATGATATGATGTAGAGTTTTAAATGCTTTGCGTTTTACTTAAACACAAGTCTCCATTTTAGAAATTAGGGATCTAGGAAACAGAATTTGGAAGAAATTTATACCAAGTCATTCCTAAACTTTGAGATGAGCAGAAACAAAATTCCTATATTCCTCTGAGTGACTGGGATCTGCCCTCCAGGATAAAATGGTGGACCAGAAATGCTGAGTAGATTGTGGGTCGTAGCTTTGATATCAGAAAGACGTAGTTGTACTGCTGGTTCTGGCACTCAGTTGCTGGGTGACTCTGGACAAGTTTATCGCTGTCTCTGAGCCCCAGCTTTCTCAACAGCGTAAATAATACCAGACTCATTGGCTTGTTGACGGGCATATATTATAGAAAGTTCTGATCAACCTTGTTTGAAACGATGTGGGAGCTTAATATTCAGAAAGCTTGCTCATTCAGGATAAGCCTGTACCCTTTGCTAAGAGTGAAACAAATCCAGTGTTCGTTAATTAGCTTTCATTTACTGATGGCTGGGCAAGAGGCATGTTGCTGCAGTGCTGGTCACCCACGGAAGCCTGAAAACAGGGAAACCAACCGAGTGCCTGAATCTCCAGTCTCCAAGCAGCACCTCTCAGAGGATTTCCAGGTGGAGACAAACAAGCGCGCTTTCTCACCCTGTTCTCCATCTTCATATTTTGCTGCTGGGTTCCTTGGCAGAACTTCTTCCTTCAGTCTAAGCCAGCAAGTGACCTTTCCTTTTAATAGGCCAGTTTGTTAGAAGATAGAGGTCTTTGTGCTTTCAGACCTGTAGTGCTGTTGCTGTTTCCCACTCCTCTACGTCTGTTTGCAGATGGATGTGCCCCCAGAAATTCTTAAAGCATTTCCTGTCCACAGGGCACTGTATATTTGCTATAGACAGATACAGGGTGTGGTGTGTTTTCCTGTCTGTAGTTGTTTGTAGAATTTCCTTTGCCTGGAGTTTCCTGTGATAGGGTTTGTGTTTCCTGGACCATATTTTAAAACAAGAAATGATGCACGGGGCTTCCCTGGTGGCGCAGTGGTTGAGAGTCTGCCTGCCGATGCAGGGGACACGGGTTCGTGCCCCGGTCCAGGAAGATCCCACATGCTGCGGAGCGGCTGGGCCCGTGAGCCATGGCTGCTGAGCCTGCGTGTCCGGAGCCTGTGCTCCGCAACGGAGACGCCACAGCAGTGAGAGGCCCGCGTACCGCAAAAAAAAAAAAAAAAAAAAAAAAAAAAGATGCACGGAGTACAATATAAAAGTGAATTTGCCTTTGATGGACAGAGTTTTAGGACTACAAGTCAGATTTAATCCATGTGATTAATCTGGGATGACCGTACAGCCCTCATAAAGATGCCTAATTTTCATGACCAGCTGACCAAGGTTCCTAGACTCAGCATCAGCACCGGGCCATTTGCATCAGAGACGGAGACGTCTGAGGATCTGTCGCTGTCGAGGTATGCGGTACAAAGTGGGTTGTCTACAGTTATCCCTTGATGGCAGGTGTAATTTGTAAAGCTCTCATTCTCATTCTGCATCCAAGTCTATTTGAGACCCACATTGGACACACAGCAGACGGGCTCTGGAGAAAACCCTTTCTCCCACATCAAGGGGCTTACTTATTTACATGAATTAGCCTAAGACTGCTTTCTCATGTAGAACCTGGACTCAAATATGGGGTTAGGGCTCAGGAACAGAAGGTGAGTGTGCGTATTTAGGTGTGTGCCTTTGATATACGAGGTTGACAGAGACATGGATGGCTATTATGCTGGGGACATCGGCTGTTAGTCCAAGTGCCATAGGGCAGGAATGTCATGGAAAAAGTGTAAGCAGAGTACGCCCTGAGCTAACATCTATTTCTCTTCCTGTTTCACACTTTAATTAAAAGAACAAACCTATATACATCAATACCCATCGGCTGAATTATCATAGAAAGCTGAAACCTACATCTTCGTGTCTCCCCACACCGCTAATCATTTGAACAAGGCTTCTGTAGGACAGATCCCTCTCTTCTTGTAGACCCTGCCTGCTTTCTGGTGGAGATATGCTTTCAAATTCAACAGAAGTTTATTAAAGACTCACTATGTTCAAAAAGCCCAAAGAAGAACACAGGGACTTTATAAACCAAGTCTGACAACTCTCCTTAATTATTAATAAAATCACACTAACACTTAATGAGGGCTACTCTTCGTAGGGCGCTGTTTTCAATGTTTTCACATAATAACTAATGTAAACCTTAAATGACATGTGGTATGCATCCTGTTAGTATCCCTACTTGGTAGATCAGGAAACAGGCTTAGAGGTAACTCTCTGCTGACACACAGATAAGTTTCAGATCATGAGTTTGGGTCATTTTCAAAAACATATTTTCAAAGCATATTTATTCTCAAAGCAAGTTGTGTGGATATTTTGTCTTTTAATTAAAAACTGGAAGTGATTTTATTTTTAGTTTCATTTATATACCGGAAAATAATGTAGTGGTCTGACAAGTACATCTCTTTTTTAATTGAAGTATAGTTGATTTACAATGTTTCAAGTGTACAGCAAAGTGATTCAGAACATATATATACATATATTCTTTTTCAGATTCTTTTCCATTATAGGTTATTACAAGATATTGAATATAATTCCCTGTGCTATACAGTGGGTCCTTGTTGTTTATCTACTTTATATTTAGTAACATGTATCTGTTAATCACAAATTCCTAATTTATCCCTCCACCCCCCTTCCACCTTTGGTAACCATTAATTTTGTTCTATGTCTGTGAGTCTATTTCTGTTTTGTAAATAAATTTATTTGTATCATTTTTTAAGATCCCACATATAAGTGATATCATAGGATATTTGTCTTTCTCTGCCTGACATTTCACTTAGTATAATAATCTCTAGGTCCATTCATGTTGCTGCAAATGGCATTATTTCATTCTTTTTTATGGCTGAGTAATATTCCACTGTGTGTGTGTGTGTGTGTGTGTGTGTGTGTGTGTGTGTGTGTGTGTGTGTGTGTATACACACCACATCTTTATCCATTCATCTGATGATGGACATTTAGGCTGCTTTCATGTCTTGGCTATTATAAATAGTGCTGCTATGAATATTGGGGTGCAGGTATCTTTTTGAATTAGAGTTTCTATCTTTTCTGGATATATGCCCAGGAGTGGGATTGCTGGATCATATGGTAACTCTGTTTTTATTTTTTAAGGAACCTGACAAGTACATCTCAAGTATATCCCAACTTTTGATATTATTTATCATCCCTACTTATGTTGTTAATTTCCAATTCTTTTTTTCCCTTGCATTTATTCTTACTTCTCTTATTTCTCTTTTCTTCCTAAGATGTGTTATCATATTGTTCCTTTTCTATCTTCTTGAATTGATAAAAGATTCATTTTACATTTTTTTCTTATTTTTGGTACAGTATACTACTTACTGCTATAAATTGTCCTCTGTGTGTTACTATGGCCCTATCCTACATGTTTAGGCATATAGAATGGTCTTTGTTATTTATTTCTAAGTAGTTTTAGATTTCAGTTTTAATTTCTTCTATAACTCAGGAGTTATTTGAAAATATGATTTTAAAATTTAAATAAGAAGGTTTTTTTTTTGGTAATTTCTAACTTTATTTTCATTATGGTCAGTGAAGGGGACCCACATGATTTCTGCTTTTTGAAATCTGGTGAGATTTCCTTTGCACCCTAACGTATGACCAATTTCTGAGAATGTTTAATTTGTGTTTGAAAAGAAATTCTATTCCATATTTGACTCTGTCTAGCTACCTACCTACATCAAATTGAGCTGAAAAGGAAGGTGTGTTATTCAAACTCTCTGAAATCCTTACTCAACCTGATCTATTGACTTCTGTGTATTCAAATTCTCCATAGGAACTATAGTTTTATCAATTGCATCTTATATTTCAGCCCATTTTTTGTTTTTCTATTTTACAGCTAGGTTGTCATACTAATAGACCCCAAATGGCTACACATTCATGGTGGATTGTAACTTTTATCAATATTAAAGAATAGTATTGTACCTGTATACCCCATTTCATTATCTTATTTACATTACACAATTCTGGTCAAACTCAAGGGATTGGAGTATATGTCTTAGCCTATCCCTTTCATCTTCACAAAACAAACCCAACAGCAACAACAACAACAACAAACCAGTATCACACATCTAAACTGTGGGAGGTCTCATTTGGCTCATGACTCAGAATCTAACAGAGAGGGAAGCCACCTGTTTTCTCTGAGCTTTCGTCCTCACCTGTAGAAGGAGCCATCTCTTGGATGTGTTTGGAGGAAGGTCTCTTTCCCCAGCTGTGATGGTACGAGAATGTGATCAAGGATGGGCCTAGTGCTATTACTTTCACTGGTGAAATTTCTCCTTGAGGTTAATGCAACTGTAAGACTCAAAGTGCTCATTCTTTTTTTTTAAAAAAAAATTTTTATTAGAGTATAACTGATTTAAAATGTTGTGTTAGTTTCTGCTGTACAGCAAAGTGAATCAGTTATACATATACACATATCCACTCTTAAGATTCTTTTCCCTTATAGGTCATTACAGAGTACTGAGAAGAGTTCCCTGTGCTATACAGTCGGTCCTTATTAGTTATCTATTTTATATATGGTAGTATGTATACGTCAATCCCAATCTCTCAATTTATCCCTCCCCACCCCCTTTTCCCCCTGGTAAGCATAACTTTTTCTACATCTGTGACTCTATTTCTGTTTTGTAAATAAGTTCATTTGTACCACTTTTTTAAGACCCAGGCTTCTTAAAGATTGCTCAGAATTACTCATTGATCAAAATCGATTAGGCAGATGGTTCCCAACCCTGGCTGCACAGTGGAATCAATCACAAAGTGTTCATTCTAAGGGAAGGGTGAGCACAGTTACTGCTGCTGAGATAAGTCCCTAAGTTTCCTCAAGCACATCAGAAGCATTATTTATTGTGAATTATCCGAATTAGGCCTAGGTTTGAAGCAGCCTTTCTCGATTAAGATAAATCAGCTGCACTTATCCAACATTCTGTGTCACATAACTCTTGTCAAAATATTAGGTGTGGACTTCCCTGGTGACACAGTGGTTAAGAATCCACCTACCAATACAGGGGACACAGGTTAGATCCCTGGTCCGGGAAGATCCCACATACCGTGGAGCAAATAAGCCCGTGCACCACAACTACTGAGGCTGCGTGCCTAGAGCCCATGCTCCGCAAAACATATTTTCAAAGCATATTTATTCTCAAAGCAAGTTGTGTGGATATTTTGTCTTTTAATTAAAAACCGGACTCAAAGAGAAGCCACCACAATGAAAAGCCCATGCACCGCAACGACGAGTAGCCCCCGCTCGCAACAACTAGAGAAAGCCTACGTGCAGGAAAGAAGACCCAATACGGCCACATATATGTGTGTGTATATATATATATATATATATATATATATATATATATATACACATATGTGTGTTTGTGTATATATATATATATATATATATATATTAGGCATAGTAATAGTCATTTATTGACAACTTGCTATGTGATAGGAATCAAACCAGGAACTTTATATAAAACTTGAGGGTTTATATAGGATCCCCCAAACCTTTGCTATTCCAAGTGTGGTCCTCAGACCAGCAGAATTAGCTTCACTTGGGAGCTTGTTAGAGATGCAGAATCTTAGGCTCCACCCCAGACCTCCTGAATCAGATCATCTACTGCACAAGATCACTGAGCATCAGAAGTTTGAGAAGTGCTGCCCTAAACCACATTATCTCCATGTTAAATGAAAAGAATGAAGTAGAAGTTGATAACCAACCAAGATCACAGAGCTGCAGTGGAAGAGGCTGAGAGCCCCACCTTGGGAGCCTGACTCTGCCTGTCCCTCCACCCAGCACTGCATGCTGTTACTTCACTCTGCCCCTTCTATACGACCTGCAGACTTCCAGCAGCATTTTCTTCCCAAGAAGCTGAGAGCTCCATGGGGTCATGGGTTCTAAATGTCTCACAACAGAGTCTTGTACTCGGAGGGTGGACAAACTGGCTGATTTCCATGAGATTAAGTATTTCATTCAGAAAGCAAAGGGGAGATGCTTATCAGAAAAAGCACACTGGAGACTTTCCATCTTCCCCAAATAATAGAGTCTGTGAAGGCTAAGACTTATTATTTAAGATCATTAGAGCTCAAAAGGGAGAAAACATTGAGGATTTTGAATGCTGGAGACTCTATGGATGGTCCTGATAAATTCTTCTTCTTCTTCTTCTGAAAATGATGATAATTAAAGTTCATGTCTTAATGCTAAAACTAAGGACCTGAGCAAAGAATAATTTTAGCAGGTAACAGGTAGCAAGGTTCTGTTGGCACTTCTATGGTTAAAAATTGCCATTTCTTAACTCTGCTGTGTTCATGGTTGTATAAGTTCTTCAAAGTGTGGACTGGACTTGGCTCCCTGTGACTCTACTTTGAACATTCTTGTGCATGAAATTCAACGTCCTCTTTTCACTACTGGTTTTAATAAATTTCTTAGTTGAATGAAAAGAGCATCTTTCAAATATGAAGAATAAGTGACTCATAAATGAACTGATTTACTATCTTACATACATTTTATGTCCATTATGTGGTTCACAGATAAGTCTCAAGTGACTTAGGGCTTCTCGGTAGTGTGATCTGAGGTCTCCTTGCATCTAAAACATTTTAGTTGCTTATTAAAATACATATTCCCAGTCACACCACCAATGAAAAGAGATCTATGAAGATGGGGCTGGAATTTGCATTTTTGACAAAACCACAAGTCCTTCTTATGTGCCCAGAAAGGGAGAATCCATGTGCAGCATCACATAAGGCCAAAGGGCTTTGCAAGTATCCAGTGGGCTGACAGTCCTATGATAAAGCCATCTAGAAATACAAGTACATGGTTGTCCAGCATTTAGGAGGCCATCTTGATCTGAGATGGCAGCCTTCTTTTCTCCCCACCATGTTCTCCTCAATATTTGATGGCATAGTATGTGCTGGGTTAAACACCATGAATGCATTCCCTATAAAAGAATTTTGCTTAAGAACCATCTCAAGTGACAAATATTTCAGCCAGCTCACAGAATTGTCATTGTCTCCGTTAGTGTTTCTGAGGGATGGCACTGACCACCATTAGAGCCCAATTCTTTTCAAACTTGGCTTATTTATTTTCTAAACCACTGCACCCCACCCCATTCCTAAATGGGACTCTATGTTTGTACATCTGGATATATAAACAGATACAGTCCTGATCTGGTTTCTTTTGATAAGGTAAGTCCAGCTTCCCCAATGAGCCCCTTCCGTGGGCTATTCTGGGATTAATGACAGCATGGCTGACAGGCAGCTTTGCCTTGGTTTTTGCTTTTTACTGACCTGGGTAGTGGTGGCCTGGCATTTCAATGCAGCCAGCTTTGGCATCTCTTAATTGCAACAGGGCAGCCAGCCACAACCAACATTGATTATGCCTAAATTTCCCCTTTTCAGAAATGCCAGTGTTTCCTTTGTCTGTTTTGCAAATGTGGCCAAATGGTTATTTAGCACTGAGGTTTGTATTATGCAGCAGTTCCTGATTGTTTACTTGGGAGCCAAGCACAGAGGACTCACTGACCAGAAGAGAGGGAAAGGCAGAACTGAACCTCATCTCATTTACCCTGATCATAGTCAAAGCCAGCCAGAGTAACTTGTTCATCCATTTAACCAATATTTACTGAGCACTATGGGTTAGTGCAGCCACATCTGGCTTGCAGCTGGAGGGGAATGGCTGCCTCTAAATGGTGGCCATAGGAGCTTGAGCTGGAAGCCTTTGCTTTCAGTTCTCCTCCTCCATCTTGCCTTAAGAGAGAACTGATGAAAATATTTGTATCCCAAGGTACCTGGCTTGGTTCCTGAGGGAAGAATGATATCCATGTAAGACTAACACTTGGCCACATGAAAAACAAAATGCCCTAAATAAAATGATTCCACTCAGGAGTGCAAGAACATATAGAATCCAAGACCAGGCAGAAATACCCTCCTTCTCATCGAAACAAATTCTTTTTGTGCCCACATGACCAATCAACAGAAGGAAGCTGCTGTATGTTCCGGCTGCTGATAACTTGCTTTCAGTTGTAGATGCTGTTGGTGCTCTGCTTGGCATCCCCAGGATTTCCCTCACTTGGTTCCATGGGGTCATCCCCCAATTTCTGCATATTTTACTCTGACTCATGCATGTGACCCTCTTTGTAAAACTGCCTTAATGCTGCTTCACCTGATCCACTGAGAGCTGCAAGTCCCTGGGTCTCTCCAGGGCAGACCCATAGCTGGTGACCTGCTGGCTCAGGAGTACAGAAGCCCAGCTTTTTTTTTTTTTTTTGGTCTTAAGGTGAGACACACCATGAGATGCAGTGGACACTCCGAAAGTTCTCTCGAGGTCATGCCAAAGCTAGGACCTCGCCTGCCATTGCTCTACTGCCTGGCTTCCTCTCCGCCTCGCTGTCCTCTTCCTCCCTCTCCCTTTCTGGTTTCTCCTGGTAGCGCCTTCTTAATAAAACACTTGCACACAAATACTTGTCTAAGTGTCGGCTTCTCAAGAACCCAACCTAAGACAACTTCTATTGGCTTGTGAGCTATACTTTATCAGGTACAGATGATTGCAAATCAGGTACTGAAAGAATTAACAAATCACTGCATTAGGAAAGGTTGGGGGAGAACAAAAATTCCCTGTGTTCCCAGTCCTGCCAAACAATATGGGAAGTCCTGGCTGGACTTCATTGGATTTGAACACTCCACATCCAAAATATCACAGAGTGGTTAGACTTGAGGGTTATTGGAGCATCATCCTCACAGAGGGAAGGGAAACTCAAGGGTGGAGTAGTTTGTTGGTGGCTGCATCATCACCTGGAACCCACTTCTTTTAACTCAAGAGCTAGGGTTCATCTTAAGGTATCACTGAAACAGGAAATATCAGAAAACTCGGGAGGGAGGAACCCGTCTTGTCTGTGCACATTGACTGTTTTCAGAACGTATAAACAATAGCATGACTAAGGCCAATATGCCCTGTGCTCTTTTCCCACTGTTGATTTGAGGCAACCACTCTTTTTATCTGCCATGATATCATCCCTCCACTAACAAGACCCAAACTCTAGTTTCTTCTGGCTTGGGTCTTTTTGGTGGGTACTGGTCTTGGCATAGAATGTTTTCTTTCCTCAATTGAAAGGAGGCATGTGAGCTGTATGCGGTTTATCAAAGAATCAGTAGTGTTTGCGTTGCTAAACTAATTGAGTTTCAGCATTTTCTGTTATTTTCCTTCCTCCTGGAGACATGACGAATAGCTTAACAGGCAAATGACACTGGTTACCATGATCTCTGTTTTCCTAGGAAAGGTACTCATGGTGAAGACACCCAAGGCCAGGTCCTCCATATCACAGACCTATTATCCTTGTGAATAGTTTATCCAAAACCCTAGGCTTCCTGTGCCTTCAGAATTTAAGCAAAAATGCACACCAGGTTATTAACTTGATCTTTTTTAAAAATTGATTTCAATGGACTCACCTTTCAAACTTAGCCTTGTTCTAAGTAATAATGTCTGTAAAATCAGAAGTTTTGTATTTTCTTTAATAGACATTAAAATAGACACATGACTATTAAAATCTTAAGGAACAAACGTTTTTCATTATCCTCTTCAGCTCACTTGGAGAGCCATCAAGGGTGTGTGTGTGTTATCTTTGGGAATTCACTCACCCACTCACATTCTTGTCTGTATTTCCACATGTCTGACCCATGTAGAGGGGTCAGAGATAGGCAAGAGAAGCTTGGCAAAAAGGGGTTCTGAGAGCATGGATGTAGAATATTTGGGGTGTGTGTGAGTATGAGTGTGTGTCTGTGTGTGTAAGTACCTTTATCCTGGAATCAGGGAGCCCACAGAACAAGCGATATCTATCAAAATTCATACTCATTAATTTGTGGTTAACTTGAAGTTGGGAGGAGTACAGGGTGGTCAAGAGCTTTGACATATTACAAAGGAAGGTATGAGAATGTTTAGCTGGGAGAAAAGAAAGCAGAACAAGACTTAATGGTTACCACAAGGAAGAGACATGATGACTGTCTTTGTGAACCCAGAGGCCCACCTTCCTGAAACAGCTACTACAAGTGTTTCCGTGTCCTTTATCTGTGATCTACTGGGAGGTTTGCTAATTAACATAATGGATGTTAGGGATGCTTTTTAACTGGTGAATTGAGTGTTCAAAATAGGGTAATTGGCTAGAAATGTAGGCACTAACATCCCACTTAATATGAATTGTGTGTGTGTGTGTGTGTGTGTGTATACTCACTCAGTCCAGACCTACTCATTGGCTTAAGGCTGAAGTTTGGTCCTTGATTCTGTTATGGTTAGGGAATTGTCTTGCCCACTGATTCTCATCTGGAGAGTTTACTAAAACTCAGCTTGCTAATGCAGTATGTGATTCCAGAACAGGGTCTGATAATTTACATTTCTAAGAAATTCTCAGGTGATAACTGTTGCTGATGGTTCATGGAACACTCTTTGGGAATCACTGTTGTGGTCTGACTATAAAGTCACCTGAATCCTCCTACTAGAATATTTTTGCAGCTTCCCTAATTAAGCCTTTTCTGCAAGGTTCTTACTGGAGTGTCAAAAAGAACAGAAAGCTGGGACATTGTACTGGTAGAACAGGTTGTCCAACTAGGATTGTGTCTTCTTTCTAATAAATATTTGCATGAAGGGAAGACTTCATCCTGAATCTTGTTTTCCTTATAACATAATATCTAGTTTCAAAGTCATGGGAGAAGAGACCCACAAGCATCACCTACTCTAACTAGTAGAAGCTGCGGCTATCTATGAAATAATTACTGAGAGTTACCAAACTGTGAGAAGACAATTTGCAACAGACTCCAAGGAACAAAACCATCAGCACTGGGGGCAAGTTACAGGAAAGTAGAGTTTGGCTCAGTAAAGAACCTTGGAGCCATCTGTCCAAAGTCTGAGTTGGACACCTTGGATGAAGTGAGTTCCTGTTCTTGGAAATATTCAGGAGAAAGCTGGTGGCCTATGGTCAACAGATTCAGTTAAGAGAGGGGACACTGGATCAAGCAATATGTAAATTCCTTTCCAAACCTGAGGTCTCCGGCTCTATAAAGGATGTCAAAGTGGATTTATGATGTTGATGCTTCAAAGCCAGGCCCGTTGCAAGAGTGGGGTCTTTGCAGCCATGGCAATTGGGATTCACTGAGTGGCAGCACCATCGGCCTCTCCGTATTAAAGGATCCTTTGTGGGTAGAAACCAGAAACATATTTCCCAAGTGAACAAGCTCCCAGGAAGGGGCTGATTCATTTGCAAAGTCTGCTTTATGGAGGTGAGAACCAAAAATGCCAACCTAATGATTATTTCTTAAATTCATTGACAATCTCATATCCAACGACACAGGCATTCGCCCTGGGCTTTATAAGTTTCACCTCTGATGGAGATAATGTGTTTTTTGTTTTTCGGGTTTTTTTGGCCTTAGATAACAGTTCTGTTCTGTCTCTCCTTGAAGCAGCCAGCACCTTCAAAAACAATCCCGCTCCAAAACACACCCATCATGGACCAAGCTACTGGGCGGTTAAGCTAAGAAACTCGCAGAAAATTACTTGCTCTAGAAATGAATTCACTGCAGGGTTTCTTTAAATAGCAAAGCTCCTAGCTTACATTCTAGCATTTTCCAGATCATTAAGTGTTTGACAGAGAGAGGGTGAACAAAAGATTAAAAAGTCTGGCCAAAGCACCAGGAATCTCAGCTAAAGGCAGAAGGGCTCTAAATGATGTGATTTGTAAAATGAGAATTTACTCAAATCTCCAGTTGCTTATGATAAGTAACCAGTGTATAAATTTGATTTCTTCAATTACTCAATTTGGCATTCAGTAACATTAATATGGAGTAGATTTAAAAGGCACTTTGGACTAAATCTTGTGGGTGGAGGGCCTGGGAATTTTTTTTTTTTTTTTTTTTTTTGCATGTACTGAGACCATAGGAGGGAAGGAAGCTTCCTGTGACCAAGTGCTAAGATGTTATGCCGGATAAATCCCCACTCAATGTGAGTTTCCAATGTTCGCTTCTATCATTGTATCTGTGTTTAATCATGGACAGTTTCAATATACAATTCCAAAAAGTTAAAAACATGACTCTCATGAAATTATAGAGTGAACGTGTGTCAAAAATTTATTTATCTCATTAATGAGGGAACCAATTAGATGGAAAAGCTGGTTCACAGATAATTCGTATATAACGATGCTGGCTTGAGATTGCTAATTGGATACAGAGCTGGTTTATATCTTATAGGGCAGTAAAACTGTAACTTTTCTACTAGACAGAAATCATTTAAATCTCTAGCACACAAAAATCTCCAAGTTAATGAACCGGTAACTTCACAGGGTCTGGAGCCTGATCAGAAGTTAATAGTAAGTCAAACAAAGAGAATCAAGTAATCCTTGGGTGGGTCCCTTAGACTTGTATCCACCCTTTTGCCTTATTTCTAAGTTTTGGATAATTTTTCTTAATGATAGAAATAATCGAAAGAGGTGAGTTTTGCCTTGGGCACTACGCCAGGAAATTTGTAGCAGCCACCAGATGCTTCTTTTGCTTTGGAAGGCTGAGTGCTTTCTCCTAGTGTGCTTCGTAAAGAGGATTTAAAAAAAAAAAGGTTCTCAAATCTGGGGTGGGCGGGGGAGCACATTAAAATCTCAACATCTCCTGGGGAGCTTTAAAAAAATCCAGGTGCCCAGGCAACACCCCCGAGCAATTCATTGAGAATCTCTGAGAATGGATCCAGGTAGCAGGATACATTAAAGCTGTTGGGGTGATTCTAATTGCAGCAAGATTGAGAACCAGTGAACTACTTAGAGTCAGTATATACTGTGTATGCCTAAAATAAATTTATCTTTAATTTAGGATCATACTGATATATATTATCCTGTTTTTTCTTTTATTTAATTGTATTTTGAAAATTTTAATTAATCATTAAATGTTTCTCAAATACCATTTTAAAAGACTATACTGTGCTTCAGCATATAAATGTGTTATGATTTATTGGGCTTATTTCTGAACATTTAATGCTATTTTCTTTTTCTTTTTTTTTTTTTGCCATTATAAATTAGACTGCTATGGACATATTTATACAAAAACTTTATCTACTTCCTGGATTATTTTCTTATAATGGATTTCTGGGAGTGGATTTACAGGTCAAAAAAAAAATTGTTTTAAAGACCTTCAAGACATATTACCCAAATTGCTTCCTATAAAGTCTCATCAGTGTATACTTTTAAACGGAGGAGTTCTTCAATTTTTCATTTACATAATATTTACATATTCTAATAACAGTCAAAAATTCATTTTCTTTTAGTCTTTCTCAATGGTTATTTTTAATTTAACTTTTTATTCTGGCTTAAATTTATGTTAGAGTGTATACAGAAACAGTTAAAACTCTAATTTCATATTTTTTCCAAACATCCTTTTTACAACATCCTTTGTGGAATAATTCATTCTTTTTCCATTAATTTATGTAAAATAAAATATGTAGGTGGGTTAACTGTGCTTTGTAATGGTTGATAGACTCATAGATACACATGCCAGTTTAAACTACTAACAAGCTATTTTGAGTGTATTCTTGCCTCAATTTTAACCATCACTATTTCTTAGAGATGTCTAGTTCTGATTTTAACTCTCACTCACTTAGAGAACTCTTAGTGTTGAAAAGCAACTCAGATCTCATCCTCCCTAAGATGGCTTTAATCTGTCTGCAAGCAGCTTGTAGCTTTGCCAATAAGAAGCCTGCCTAAATCCATCTGTTCTACTTTAAATATTCTCCCTCTGTAATATTGGTTATACCCTTGCATTATCTATGAAGAAAGACTTTTCTGCACTATATCCCAGACTGACTTATTACCAATTCTGAATTTAGTGGGATCCATTTTCATATATTTTTGTTTGCATATATTTAATATTATTTCTGTAATAATTATAGCCTCATTGTTCTATGCTTAATAGCCCTATTTACAGTCATTAAATGAAGGCTGAAGTTATCAAAGCCACATCACACAAAAGAAAAGGAGGCCAGAATTTTAAATTATGCTCAAGAAAACAGAAACATATTCGATGACTGCAGGACACAAATCTCTCCCTTCTATCCCTCAAGATTCCTCTATTAAATCGCAGGAAAGGTAGACTCGCCTACTCAGTTTTTTAATGAGCTGTGCTTCACTAGCTTTATTACTCTTTGTTAGCTTTGCTGAGTCTGAGAAACCTTCACTGTGCATCTCTTATTTCCAGGCGTTAAACAGACCCCTAGTGACTGTGGGTTGCAAAGAGGAACAGCTGACCTTGGTGGATTTCCATAACCCTGAGAAGGCAGAGGAAGTTGTATGTGTGTTAATTGTATGCTACCGTTCCAGAAACTGAGAATAGCTTACCCTGACTCATTCACCCTCTCCCACCCAGCCTCTGTCTTGATCAGGGAGTTATTTGAGCCTCTGAAACACACACACAAGATGTTGGACAAGAATTAAAGGTGTTGTCTGTGGCCAGGGGAGCAAGTATCACTTAGAAGTGCTTCCCAGCACCAAAGAGTCCATGTGAGACCACCGAACTTTTGGAAACCTGGCAGGTTGGTAGACCCTTAGCTGGCAGATGGCTGGGCCGAGGAGTCCCACTGAGTCTCAGCAATCTTCTTACTTCAAATGAAGAAGCAGTTGGAAGCCCAGACCCCTTGCTGTGGCTGAGCTGAAGGAGGAAGTTGAGCAAACTTTCCTGAGGTCAGTGAGGTGCAGAGCAGGCTGTACCTGTTTGGGGAGAAGTTCCTGAGGCTCTGAGACTACCCAGTGCATGAGAAAAAGTTTCCAGTGACACAGGCCTGACTAGAAGGCATCTTGCCTTGGGGACACAATGTTCTCCCTTGGAGGATTCTGAATGCTGCTTTCTTCACCCACTGCGAGCCCCGAGCCTACCTATCCTACTTCTCCTCCTGCCCCCAGAGTGCTTACAAAACAAGTAGCTCAGGGTGGGGCCGGTTGCTCAAAGCAAGCCCTGGCTTTGTGGGAACTTCAAGGTTGGAGCCTCCTCTTTTGGGGCTCCACAAGTTCTAGGCAGAGAGACACTTTTAGAGTTAAGAGGAAGGAGAAAAGGAGGTGGTCCTAGACTGCCTCCTCCCAGGAGCCAGCCCTAAGCCAAGAATCTGTGTGCCAGAACCTGGTTTACTGGGGGAAGTGCATCAGCAGAGACCAGGGAGGGAATAGAGGAAGTAGACTGAGGAAGGGGAAGAAGGCAATCAAGACAAGATCATCCCACAGGGAGCCCTGGAGTGTAAGACGTACCTTAGAGTATGTGCTACCTCAAGGCCACGGAGCTGGGATTTTGGACTTCCACACCAGTCAATTATGGGTGAAAGCCACTGAGTAGGCCAGTGGCACAGAGACCCCCCCAGGGATTTCTGAAACTCTATTCAGGGGAGGCAGTCCTTAAGGGGTTACACACAGGCAACCCTTTGCATGGATGGAGTCGTAGGCTGTCTGTAGCAGCAAAACCTGCAGACTCTGGGCAAAAGGCTGGTGCAAGGGATCCAATGAGATCTTATGGTGGCCCCACAGTGCCTGCTATAGGAGCCTCTGGGGACACATCTTCTTGCAGCTCTGGGTGGAGCGGTACCCCAGAACCAAAGAGAAGTCATCTTGCCAAAAGCAGGTGGTAAGACATCTGTGGGCTCTGTGGGAACATGAGGCACTTCCTGCTTAGGGAACCCTGCCAGTCAGCAGGGGGAAAGCCTGGCCAGGTCACCCTGAAACCTGCCTGGACGGGACCTTTGCACCGACAACACCTTTTCTCCAGTCCCAGGGGATGCGTGACGGGTAGGTCACAGAGCTTTTTGTGTCATTAGACTGTATGTGCAGCTGTCAGACAACTTCTGTTAGTAACACAAATACACCTTTGGAATTATTACTGAATGACACTCCAAAGGGGAATTCTTCTGCATATACAAATTATGTATTCAGTCCTTATCATTCTGAGAAGTTCAACAACACTCATCAGCTCTGCTAAATGTCCAGGACCCTTGGCTTCTCAGCCATTCTTTCAAAGGCCCTAATAATAAGGGAATGATCACTGAGCACTTAGTATCTGCCAAGCCCTGTTTAGATCCAGGGTAATAGTCCCAGCAACTCTGTGAGGTGGGTGCCTTTATTATCTCCATTTTACAGATAAGGAACGAAGGCACAGAGTGGTTGAGTGAATGGCCCAGTGTTCCCTAGCTGGTAAATGGCAGAGTTGAGAATTGAAGTCAGAGAGTCTGAGTCCAGAGTCTTTGCCCTTGACCACTGGGCTACAGCATGGTGGACCGACAACTCTGAGAGCTTATGAGTAGATTCTGGATGAGAAGAAGCCAGAATTCTACCACGATTTGGCTCAAGGCCCGGTAAGTCAATTCCACTTTAAAAGTTAGATCCTGCTCTGGCTCTCATCTGCTCTTCTTATAGTTTATAGCTGAGGAAAGAGAGATAAGGTAAAGGGAAGTGCTGTGGTCAAGATCGCACAGTTCTTAGTATCCTTAGCACCTCATTCTTGGTCTGTAGTCTTTCCATTCACCTTATTGTCTTATTCAGATTCCTCAGCTATTTTCTTCCTCAGAAACAATAATTAAGAACAGTGAACATTCACTAGGTCCTCAACATAATATGTACTAGGTGTTTTGCTAAGCGTTCCACATGCATTATTTTCTTTAATCCTAGTTATATGCCTATGACATAGGAGGCTATTTTTATCTTCATTTTTTTCAGACGGAGAGCCTGAGACTTAGGGAGGTTTAAATATTTTGGCCAAGGTCACACAACTAGCAGGCGACCAAAACCTAAATTCCTTTTATTCGAGAATCAGTTGCTCTAATTACTTTCAAGAAAAATTATCCAAAACTTGGAAATAAAGCAAAAGGATGATCACATCCTTTTATGTCACACTGAGGAATTGTCTAATTGGCTCATGCAATGAGTATCTAATTTTCTAGGGGAATGTGCCTTCGTTTGGCTTTCTGTTTTTTCTCTTTCTCTTTTAACAGCTGTATTGAGGCATAATTGATATACAATAAATACATATATTTAAAGTGTACAGTCTGATCCACTTTAATGTCATATGTACATCGCCTGTGAAACCAGCACCATGATCAAGGTAATAAATATACCCGTCACCCCCAAAAGTTTTTACTATTTTCTCTTAATTAGAGACCAGACTACCAAATGAAACAGTACTTTATAGAAAATTGAGCAAGTGACTTTTGTCCAGTAGAGATGCAAATGATTCCTCTTTGATAGAAAAGATAACCCCAAGTGTTATAGTTTTATTGCCCTATAAGACATTAATCAGTTTCCTACTTAACTGAACGAATTTATTCTAACATTCCTTTCCTGACTGTTTATATAAATCTTTGTTCCTCAAATGCTCTGTGAATGAGCTTTCCCAGACTACTGGTTCTCTCACTAATGACATAAAGGAACTTTTGACATATTCTCACTATACATTGATAGGAGAGCCATGTTTTAACTCTTTGGACATTGCACTTTGCCACTACTGAGTTAGCATATGTGTGTCTCAGAATGTGTCAATGTATTCCTATATCCCCAGGCTCTTCCAGAGAGCAAATCAAGGCACATATTTTCTTATCCACCTAAGGATGGTAGAACTCTAGATGGTTCTAGATGGTCATGTCAGTCAAGGCAGAAAGCAAGCTTATGATCCTCACTCATTCCTATTTGGTGTGTGCTGGTGGAGTGCCCGGCAAACACAAGTGTACAGAGAATTTGTGCCTTGAATCTCTCCAGGTTCCTCTTCTTTCCATTTCCCGAGGTTTGAGATTTCTTTTTCTGTAGCTGCACAAATATCTAAAATTTCCATAAATTCACTTTCTAGGAGGCAGGTATTACAGGCGAAAGGGCTTTTCTGGGTCCACAGTTCACTAGAACCTCAAGGGGATGTGATGTGAAATGAACGATTTCATGAATAACAAAAAGGAAACACAAAAGCCACCCAGGAAAGGTTGGCCTGTTTTAATCACAAGTGCAAACATGGCTCCCTTCAAATAGATTTATGTGTTCCTTTCCAGAGGTAGCAGCAGGTTTGTTTAACATTTTCTGAGGAATCAGATCTCATGCTTATTAATCATTGCTCCCTCAGGAGCAAACCTGATGAACATGCTTACCTACCTACTTACTTTTACTGTAATCCTCCAAACCCCTGTGATCTCATTTGCCATAATATCACCTCTCAACCCTGCTCTGCCTCCTTTATCTGGCCAGCTTCTACCCAGCCTTCTTAATTTAGCACAAGTGGCATCTCCTGGAGGAGGCTGGTGGCTTGGCCAAGGCCCCCTCTGGACTCCTGTGTGCTCTTAGGTGTCCTGTCCTAGTATTTCTCACTTCATGCTACATTGGTCTCTTTATGTTACCTACATCTCCCACTATCCTGTTACGGGTCTTCAAAAGCTACCCTTTTAGTCCCAGTGGCTAGCACACAAAACACATCAAGTGACTGTTTTTGAGGACAAGGATCAGAGCTCACACTTTTTTTTGATGTGGACCTTTTTTTTTTGGTTTTTATTGAATTTGTTACAATATTGCTTCTGTTTTTTATGTTTTTGGGTTTTTGGCCCCAAGGCACGTGAGATCCTAGCTCCCCGACCCGGGATCGAACCCGCACTCCCTGCATTAGAAGGTGAAGTCTTAACCACTCACTGGACCACCAGGGAAGTCCTGGAGCTCACACTTCTTTGTAACAGTTTTTGTTTGACTTGATGCTGGGCTCTCAAACATGAGTAGACACTCACATACATGTTGCTTGTTTCCTGCAGTTTTTTTGGTACCAATCTTCCTTTGAGCATTGAAGGCAATATGTCCTCAATTAATTTGGGCATTTATTGGACAGTCCAATGAACAATTTAAGAAATCACAAACATACACACACACTGTCTGACATCAGAATCATAGAAGGTAGAGGGAAGTATTAGGGGAACATGTTAAGGCTTCCCTTTCCAAATGACACAGAGACAACTCTTGGCAATTGGGTGTCACTTTTGTGGGGCCTGACTAATGAGCCCAGAAAATGTAGCCCCAGTGCTGTTTACCAGGGACTCTGGTTCTAATGGAACCAGATGGAAGGCCATCAAGATCCCCCAAACATGAAATCATGAAGCTATACCTTACATAGCTTACACCCTTCTTCTCACTCAGACTCAGCTAGCTCTTTCAGAAATTCCCTGGACACCAGAACCAGCTCTATTTCTAAACAGTTTTTGTGAACTTTGGTTAAAAATAAGTTAAAAATAATTGGATTCCTGAAGAAAATGAGTTCCCTAATTAAGAAAATATCATTTTAAAATGTAACTATAGAATCAGAAATCTTGAAAAGTTCTTGAACGTTGAGGTCAGTTGGTTTTTTTTTTTTGTTTTTTTTTTTTAGAGGGATGTTGGCTAAAGGAGTGCAAGTTGGAATGGGGTCCAGGACTAGCAGCAGCAGCAGCCCTAGGGAACTCACTGGGAATACAGATTCATGAGCTCCACCCTAAGCCGGCTGAATTGGAGCCCCTAAGGGTGCAGCTCAGGAATTTATGTTTTGCCAAGCTCTCCAGGTGATCCTGATGGTCACTAGAGGTGCTGACTTAAAACTCTCCAGAGGATCAGCTGTCCTCCTTGGGAAGCAAATCAATCCATTCTGCAGGGTTCTCAGTAGACCGGGGCTTCTAAAAAGGTAGCTGCATCAAAATCACTAGGAGAGTTTGTTAAAACATCGATTCCTGGACTTCAACCCTGGGGATTCTAGTTCAGTAGGTTTGGGGTGGGGCTTCTGAAGTTCCATTTCTATCAAGCTGCACAGTGGTTCTGCTGGTCCATGGACCACACTTTGAGAAGAAAGGACAGACATCCAGAGAGCAATGAGCTGATCATACATGGCTACAAAAGCTGTACTCCATGTAGTCAGGGCATCATGAAGCCTTGACAATCACGAGGAGGTTTTTGTTTTTTCCCTGTAAGAAACTCAGCGGAATATTACTGGGCTCTTTGCTGTTTAAAAATAGCATAGAAGACTTGGGAGCAGGCTCCTTTCTGTATCTTCAAAAGGCAACATCTTTGTGCAATGTTTTCCTTTCATATCTTTTTTGATGAGGACAGTCACTTAAATATCAGCACGTAGAGGCTGCTGGGACAGGGCTCATAACACTACCCATCCCAGGGCTTCCCAGCTGAGCCCCTCACCAAGGAAAGGAATAAATGAATAAATGAATGAAGAAGTAATGACTACAACCTCCACATCTAACTGTAATGCCTGTTATCAGAGAGCCTGCATCTGAGTTCAGAACTGTCTCATTGAGCACCATAACCTCACCAGAAGAAAAGCATGGGCTATAAAATGAGATGAAAATTACCCCTGCTTATTATTTTCAATGAGAGTGAACTGGAAAAGGGGTATAACATAGAACGGGCCAACTGTGTGTCCATTCACTGGACCTCTCTGAACTTCCATCCTTTCATCTGTGAAGCAGCATTAACAGTACATACCTCAATGTTGCTGTGAACAGAGCTTGTGGACCAATGTAGTTCATGGACCAGTGGCATCAACATCACCTGGAGTCTGCTAGAAATGCAAATTCTTAAGCCCCACCCCAGGCCAACTGAATCATAATATCTGGAGCGGGGTCTCAGCAATCTGTGTTTTAACATGTCCTCCAGGGGATTCTGATACACACTGCACACTAAAGTTCGAGTAACACTGGATATGAAGACCAACAGTAGATTCTCATGGTCAAGACTAGCTAAGGAGTGAGGGTGCACTGCTGCAAATGCTGGCTCTACTACTTGCTGTGTGATCTCAGGCAAGATGTTTAGCCTCTCTGTGCCTCATTTTCCTCATTTTAAAGTGGATTATTGTTGTAAGGATTAAATGAAGTAACACAGGTAAAGCAGTTAGCAAAAGGGCTGACACATAGGGCTCAACAAATGGTATTACTGCATATTTAAGTATAGATAGAAGCAAGGCCAATGTTATACCATATATATAGTATAATAATTATTTATAATTATTGCTTCTGGACCATGAGGTCATTGTTGACTTACTTTTTTATACTTTCCTTCACACTTTTTCTACAATTTATATGAATTCTTTTTTAAACATCTTTATTGGAGTATAATTGCTTTACAGTGGTGTGTTCGTTTCTGCTTTATAACAAAGTGAATCAGCTATACATATACATATATCCTCATATCTCCTCCCTCTTGTGTCTCCCCCCAACCCTCTCTATCCCACTCCTCTAGGTGGTCACAAAGCACTGAGCTGATCTCCCTGTGCTGTGTGGCTGCTTCCTACTAGCTATCTATTTTACATTTGGTAGTGTATATATGTCAGTGCCACTCTCTCGCATCGTCCCAGCTTACCCTCTCCCCCACCCCTGTCCTCAAGTCTATTCTCTACATCTGCATCTTTATTCCTGTCCTGTCCCTAGGTTCTTCATAACCATTTTTTTTTTTTAGATTCCATTTATATGTGTTAGCATATGGTATTTGTTTTTCTCTTTTTGACTTCACTTTGTAAGACAGACTCTAGGTCCATCCACCTCACTACAAATAACTCAATTTCATTTCTTTTTATGGCTGAGTAATATTCCATTGTATATATGTGCCACATCTTCTTTATCCATTCATCTGTCGATGGACACTTAGGTTGCTTCCGTGTCCTGGCTATTGTAAATAGAGCTGCAATGAACATTGTGGCACATGACTCTTTTTGAATTATGCTTTTCTAAGGGTATATGCCCAGTAGTGAGATTGCTGGGTTGTACGGTAGAACCTCCATACTGTTCTCCATAGTGGCTGTATCAATTTACATTCCTACCAACAGTGCAAGAGGGTTCCCTTTTCTCCACACCCTCTCCAGCATTTATTGTTTCTAGATTTTTTTTTTTTTTTTTTTTTTTTTTTTGTGCTACGCGGGCCTCTCACTGTTGTGGCCTCTCCCATTGCGGAGCACAGGCTCCGGACGCGCAGGCTCAGTGACCATGGCTCACGGGCCCAGCCGCTCCGCGGCATGTGGGATCTTCCCGGATCGGGGCACGAACCTATGTCCCCTGACTCGGCAGGCGGACTCTTAACCACTGCGCCACCAGGGAAGCCCTGTTTCTAGATTTTTTGAGGATGGCCATTCTGACTGGTGTGAGGTGATACCTCATTGTAGTTTTGATTCGCATGTCTCTAATGATTAGTGATGTTGAGCATCCTTTCATGTGTTTGCTGGCAATCTGTATATCTTCTTTGGAGAAATGTCTATTTAGGTCTTCTGCCCATTTTTGGATTGGGTTGTTTGTTTTTTTGATATTGAGCTGCATGAGCTGCTTGTAAACTTTGGAGATTAATCCTCTGTCAGTTGCTTCATTTGCAAGTATTTTCTCCCATTCTGAGGATTGTCTTTTCATCTTGTTCCTTTGCTGTGCAAAAGCTTTTAAGTTTCATTAAGTCCCATTTGTTTATTTTTGTTTTTATTTCCACTTCTCTAGGAGGTGGGTCAAAAAGGATCTTGCTGTGATTTATGCCATAGAGTGTTCTGTCTATGTTTTCCTCTAAGAGTTTTATAGTGTCTGGCCTTACTGAATTGTTTTTATAACCAGAAGAAACACTATAACAATGATGTACATAAAGAAGGGAAAGTGTTAATAGCTGAGTTGGATGAGTTATTGGGTTGGCTATGGAATACCATATGGGTCCTCATGGGTCTCCCTCCATTCATGCCTTATTCTTAGAGCCAAACATATCTTTTATTGGCTTCTGTACATACATGTGTGAGTTTGATCATTCCTATGCAATCAATCAGGAAGAAAAACCTCTTAGGCCTCATTACCCATGGGCCTGGGCTCCAGATGATTGATTGGACTGAGGTGATTTCTATACCTGATGGATCATAAGACAGACCATCTGGAACAGAGATAAGTCATCTCAGCTGAGGTCACTCTAGATCAGCTAGCCCCCAGCTGACCTAGCAACTGACCACAGACTGAGCCTAACCAAGATGAGAAACACTGCCCAGCTGAACTCAGTCCAAATTACTGACTTAGAATCATAAGCTAAATAAATGAATACTGTTGAAGCCACTAAGTTGGGGGAGGGTTACTTGTTACCCAGGATAAGCTAACTGATACACTGGGTATACGTCAAGAGTTTGTTATTACGCCATCATCCTATTCTTCCCTCAATATCCAGCAGTCAAATTTCTTTTTACTCTTTCATGTTAAGAGTTTTACAGACAGTGGGACTATCAGGATAAGTAAGCAGCAGGCAGCAAGTAGAACGGAAATAAAGCAGGCTCGAAAGACACATCCGTAATGGAAGGTGCTGTCTTCACGTCCTTTAATAAAAGAAAATAGGCCAAGAGGAAAAAAAGAAGCCTGACTTAATATAAATTTTTCACATGGCATCTCAGGAATAACCAGCCAGTCTATTCTTAGTCTTTTCCTCTATTGAAGCTGAAATTTATTTCCACTTTAATGTCTATCTTGGTCTGAAAGGCAATACTGAACTTATGGGCCAGGACAGGAAGAATGGAGTTGGGATAATAAAGTGTTGGCATCTCATTTCTTTCAGGAGCCTGAAAACAAATCAATGTAGGGCTGGACCCAGATGTTACCACCAATCTATCTCTTTACTGCTCTGCTGATGGCCATTAATTAATGAGACCTCAGGTGCAGCATTCTGGGCAGAACCAGGGTGTCCTCTGCAGCTTCATCTATCCTTTAGGGAGTAAGAAATCTCCTTGCTTACCTGTTGAGAAATTGCCTATTCTGTTCTAACTTTTGGGTCATATTGATTTTAATTAGATGAATTTGGCCATCTTAAGTGCCTGGAAGCACCACAGTTGACACATAGTTAACTCACCGCATGCCAGGTAGTGTCTGACCTCTTTGTGTGTGATAATCTCCACAACAACCCCATTATCATTTCTCTACCTTATACATGAAGAAACTGAGGAATAGGAAGGTTAAATAGCTTCCCTCAAATCTGAGGCTGGAGCACCCACCATTAATTCTTATGTTAGATCTCAGCCAGATGACAGGACGGTGCCTAGGATATAGTAGATGTTCAATAAATACTGTGTCTGACTGACCATGTGAGCCCTAACAGAGATGTTGTACCAGGTGCTGGCAAGCGCTCCTAGAGAGTGACTATTAGTGATGGGTACTGATTAATTCTCCCCTTTTATCCCTACTTTTCCCTTTATAGGGCCACTCTTAGCATATCTATTCTTTATGGATTTTGAGGGGCCTATGAAATTCTTTATGGCTTAAAAGTTGGTGATTTGGTAGGAAGTTCAGGAGACTTGTCTGGAAAGTGAGATTTCCCAGCAAGCACACTGTTTTCACTCGGGTTCTGTGTGTGCTGTGGATGACGGCTGGGGTAGTGGTGGAGATTCTGGGCATGGTGGATAGCAAAAGCACCACCCCCCTACACACATCTGCCATTGTCAAGATGGCTTGCCTCTTTCCTTTCTTCTCTATGTTTTAGCCAAACGTCAACATTTCTTGGGCTCAGCTGATCGTTCAGTCTTCACTGATAAGGAGAACCTTGCAAGTACAATTTGCTCCCCTCTCAATAAATTGGTCAGCCCCTTTCATCTCTTTCTTTCCACCTTCTGTCCCCACCCCACAAACACATACAAATGTGCATGGAACACACCCCCCACCACCATACTTTCTTTTGCTCTCAACCAGGAAAATTCAATGTGAGACTCTATCTTTGAAATACAACCACTCAGAATCAGCTCAGAGTCAACATGGCCCCAGTGAAACCCCTGGAGTTCTGAGTTTTCCCAGCAGGCTTCAGACAGAAGTGGAGTCAACATAGTCAAGCGTAAGATGAATTCCAATGAGCTCCACTAAATAATGCCAAACTCGAGGACACTAGTTACCTGGGTTGAAGGACATACAGTTTTGAAGTCTCAGGTGTCAGTAAAGGTGTGTTTAAAATTTCAGTCATGATGTGAATTAACATACTTTATTCCCTGCCAATTTTGGAAGCAGAAAGATGATTTTATATGGGGACAAGACAGGACAAGGGAAAGGACATAGCTTATAATTTACATGTGCTCTTGAGGTTTCAAATATGGCTGCAGTGGTAAAAAAGCAAGCCACAGCACTTCATCATGAGTCTGTTTAATTATAAATTCATTTAAAAACACATATCAAGCACCTGCTGTGCGGGAATTGTCAGTGTGAGTGTGTGAAAGATGAATAAGATAGCATTCCTGTCGCCAAGAAGTTTGTAGCTGAGTTCAGGTGCAGGAATATGGATCTAGAGACATACCCAGGCTGTGGACCTGGCAATACTTTGAAACCCACACTGATCAGAAAATAGTACTTATTTTTGACTCCCAAATGTAAATTAATGTTCATTCTCCCGAAACATAATTTAATAGCTAATCTAAGTCTTCTTCCTTTGCATTACCAAACTCCTGACATAAAAATGAAGGAGGACAGATTGATTCTCTTAAGCGTGGAAGACAAAGCACAAGGATCTGTTTTGAATGGTCCAGATTCTTTTATACTGACCACCAGTATGAGTTATTGAAAGCGTCGTCTTCCCCACTCCTATCTCCCTAAAATCAAAGACCTACTGAATTTTCTGAAGGGCACATTCAAGAATTGAGAAAGCAAGTAAGAAGGTAAGAAAGCAAGAGAGAAGGAGACTTCCTGTGAAAAGGATACTTAATGTCGGATGGCTTTGGGGGGAGCCAAATCTTTCCATACATCCCTGATCTCCTTCCCCTAACCTACCCCCCAACACCCTTCTCTTGCCTGGTATAAATTTCCCCAAATTTCACAGATGCTTTCCCTGATGGGGCTCCCCTCCCCTGACCAGGCCCCGCCCCATTTTAAACAGTCTCCCAATTTGTTTGTACCATTTAGCGTAGTGTAGCGGTTGCAAGTATGGACTCCAAAATGGGATTTCTTCAGTTCACATCCTGCCTCTGCCACTTTCTGGCTGTGTGCCTTTAGGCAAGCTGCTTAACCTCACTGTGCCTCAGTTTCCTTATCTGTAAAATGGGGCTAAGAGTAGTTCCTACCTCATAGGCTTTTTATGAAGACTAAACGAGTTAATATTTATGAAAATGATGAGAACAGTGCCTGGCATATAGTAAGTGCTAAATAAGTGTTCATTTAATAAATAAACATAGTGGAATGAGTTGTTTAATATGTTCCTTTCAAATATAAGTTCCAACTTATTGTTTTATGTCACTGAGGTGAATTATTGTGGCACTAGATGTCTGATGCACAAGACTGGAGTAAGGAAGGCATTACTATCCACTATTATTACTACTGTTGGTACCTAACGTTTATGGACTGTTTGCTCTGTGTCTGGCACTGTAGTCAAAACTTTATAGGCATTGTCTAATGTAATCTTTACAAGTCTTAGAAATAGATACTCTATTGATACTCATTCCTCAGATGAGGAAAAGGATGCTCAGAAGGGACTAAACAATCTGCCCAAGGTAACAGCCAGGAAGTGCTGATTCAATCCCAGGAGATTTGAGGAGCATTCCAAGTTCTGGATCATTTGAGGAGTTCGCACGATAGTGACTGGGAACTAAGGCAAAGAGATGGGGACAGTATGATGGCCATGGAAATGTGTCTTTCAGATTTTTGCCTGTAGGTGGGGTTTGAGTACCACCTCCACCCCCCCCCACACACACACCCCTTGAGGGTGGGCTAGACTCAGTGACACATTTCCAAAGATAAGAGTATGGAAAGGGAAAAATAGTAACTCTACAGGGGAAAGACTTGGCAAGCACTACCTTGGGCAAGTAGTATAATATCACCAGTGATGTAATATGGATTTGCTGTCCCCCCGACATAAGGTGATGAATAGGACACTTCACTTCTGCCATATTCTTTCCCAAAACCTATAACTCGAGTCTAACGGTAAGAACAACAGCAGACAAACCCAGATTGTGGGACATTCTACAGGGTGCAGGGCACTACTCCTCGAGACGGTCAAGGTCATAAAAAACAAAGAAAGATGGAGAAACTGTCATAGATCATAGGAGACAGGGAGAAATAACAACTAAATGCAATGTGGTATCTGGACTAGATCCTGGACCAGGAAGAGAACATTAATGGAAAAGCTGGTAGGATCCAAATAATATCTGAAGTTTGATTAATAGTAATGTCAGTTTCTTAGTTGTGACAAATGTACCATGTGTTCAAATGTACAAATGTGAAAATGTAAGGTGTTAACAATGGGGGATATTGGGTGGGAGGTGTACTATCTTTGCAACTTTTCTGCAAACCTAAAATTATTCCTAAATAAAAAGTTTATTTATTTTTTAATTCCTAAATTAAAAATGCCTCCAGAAATTATGATTTGATTGGTCTAAGATATGGCCTGAGCTTTGGAATTTTTATAAGATCCATGGGGATTCTGATGTGCAGACAAGTTTAGGAAACCATTGATCCACATGCTTAAGAGCTACTGAATTGAGTGGTAAAGCCAGTTTCTTTTAAGTAAAGTCACAAGGGGCAGCTGCTTTAAGGTGGCTCTACCCCTGAGCTACTGGTTCCATCTCTGTGATGACGGTACAGTGGTTCTTTCTGGAACAGCACTCCTTGCAAATTTACTCTCACATTTATCCTCAGAAACAGGACCTTATCTCTTTGGTGGGACACTCTAATGTACTGGTTAGATTAATCCTAATCTCCTATTATGTTGGCTAAGTGGGTATTCAGACCTACCTTTGGAGAACCAAACTAAATGGAGTCACTATTGTCAGGGACAAAATGTACATGGTCAATACAGGCATATAAAGGAAATGTAAACTAGACTTACAGGAATTTACAGCTCTTCTCAGAAATCAGAAGAGGACACTAGCCAATCCTCAAACTCCAGGTCTGTTCATGCCAGCTCTGGATTTCCTTGTTCCCCTCACTCAGCTCCCCTGATCCAAATGAGAAAGAAGACCACTGGGCAACCAGTCAGCTGAAAAAGACAAATAACTTCCCTATGATCCCATAAAAATCCCTTAGTCTGTGAGCAACTCAGAACTCATTGCTCCCAGAGTCTTGAGTTTCCCAGTTTGCATGCAGGTCAAAGCCTTGCAATAAACTCATCCTTCTGCTTTGTTTTATTCAGCGGGCAGAGTTTGGTTTTTGACACCTTCTAGCATGCAAGGAATTTATTCCTGAGGAGCTGGGTGAATGAAACAGCCGTGAATCAGTTAAGTGCCTAGTGGGAGGTGACTATTTAAAGGTTTTTTGAAGAGGACCTGTGGGCAATGAGAGGCTTCTCCTGTAACAGACCTCCCAGGTTAGCTCATTTAATTTCTTTACATTTGGGTTCAGTGTTTTCTGGCAGCAGGGCGCTTCACAGACTAGTCATCTCCCTCCCTCACTAGAAGCGTAGTGGCTACCATAATGGATGCTGGAGGTGCCCTGCCCAGATCCCAGTTACTCTTTGCTGGCAGGTGTACCAGTTTCCCAGATGCTGAGCTTGCTGTGGCTCACAGGTTACACCTGTCATTTCTCCTGAGCCCTGCTCTTGACTGACAGGGCCCACCTCCCCTGAGATGCCTGGCCGTTTCCAGGCTGCCCAGGGACTGACTGATACAGAGCTACCTCCTTGCCTCAAGGCAGGATGAACTGTGATGCAACCCACACTCCAGAGCTGAGGATCAGACTGCTAGTCCACAGCTGAGATGGCATCCTTGCCAGGCTCTTACCCCTGCCCCATCCTGTTCCTCTCATGTTATTACAGGCTGACCTGAAAATCCTTTCTCACTGAATCACTTGCACTCATATTCCACTACAACCAGGGAATCAGACTTACATCAGCCCGCATCCTGTTCCAGGCGGTGACTGAGGGGACAGCAGATAGGGTCCTCCAGTGGCCTCCCACTCCAAGGATGCTCACCAGCTGGCCATCCCTGTCTAGCTGGGAGCCCCTAGTAAGTCATGTCCTCTCACTGGGTCTCAATTTCTCCATCCACAGCTACCTCCTATTGGGCTCCCTGTTTCCGCTCTTGTTTCACCCCAATCCAGAGTGATGTTGGAAAAAGATAAGGCACATCACATCAGTCCCCTTCATAGAACTCTCCAGAGGCTTCCAGTACTCCCCCACCAAAAGCCAGACCCCTCACCAGGCTGTGTTGTCCTCGCTGATCTGGCGCTTCCTAACTCCCGGCCTCGTTTCACACCCCATCTTCTCCAACAGCTCTGGCCACTTGCTATTGAAAACACACCATCCTTCCTGAAATACTAGCCCCCACCAAGATGGTGCCTTCTTCTCCGGAGCTTGACTGCCATCCCCTCAGAGAGGCCCGCCCTCACCCCGTCTCACATTTCCACTTCACACTATTTTAATCTCCTGTTTAGCCCCTGTTCCATCTGATGTGGTTCTTGTCTGTCTGCCTGTTTGTTGGATGTCTGTCTCCTCCCACTAAAACGTTATCTCCACGTGAGATCTTGCCTGACTTGTTCACTCTGTTTCCCCAGTGCCTAGAGCAGCACTAGGCATGTAATAGATGCTCAGTAAATACATGGGGGCGACAGAAGGAGGGAGGGAGGGAGAGTCGACGGTGCTTTGAACTCCAACGCCACAGCACGAGGATCTGAACCCACTGATGACCTCGGAGGCCCAGGAGGCTTTGCCAGGCTGCCTATAAATCATAGAACAAAGAGACCACCCTTGCCCCACAATGGCACCCCTCTGCCAGCATGCCCCCTCGAGGTCTGTCCCAATCCCTGTCTTTCTGGCCAAGTCCTCGCTGCTCTTTCTGGTTCAGGGAAGCCCAGCTTTGGCAGGACTCAGCATGCTGAGGGCCCTACAGTCCACACTGGCCTCTCTTGAGCAGGGTGGTCTGCCCTAGATTTCTTGCTCAGCTCCATGGAAGCTCAGAGAGGCCGCAGGGCATCCCCATTACCCCCAGCAGCTGCTTCACAGAGGCGTATCCGTAGCTCATGTCAAGGACCCCCAGTGCCCACAGTGATTGCTGGCTCCACAGAGCGAATGAAGTCATTTGCATCAGTCTCCAGGGTTGCTAATGGCAAACTCTGCAAGTCGACTCCTCTAGAGGCCCCTGCCTGCTCTTCCAGGGCTCTGAGGGCCTTGCCTCTTCTGGAACAATGACTGTGGATTGAGGCAATCAAGGTCAGAAAAGTGCACGCGGGCCCCAACTCAGGCTGGCAGGCAGGTCTGCAAACAACCAAATTATCCAGTTCAGAGCGAGCGCTGGCTGCTGAGAAAGGGTCATTTGGGAGGCCGCTGACTGCGATGTGGATCCAGGTGTCCTCTAGGGTAGGAGCCTGTAGATGGCTGCAGGCAGCAGAACTGACCTTTACCCCAGGGTGGGGGTCAGAACTCTAAGACAGCTCTCAAGGTTCCCAAATAGCTCTGTGTGTAATCTCCTCTCACTGAGTGTGGGCATTTGTGAATAGGACAGGATGTCACTCTGTGATTAGCTTATGTTCAATGGAAAAGGGTAAAGTGATTCTGCAGGTGTAATTAAGGTCCCCAATCAGTTGATTTTAAGATCATCAAAAGGGAGATTTTCTGGGGTGGGCCTGACCTAATTAGGCAGAAGCTCTTAAACCAGGGAGCTGGCCCTCCCTGAAGAAATTCTCCTGCTGGCCTCGAAGAAGTAACCTGCAATGCTGTGAGAGGGTCTGCAAGGGGGCTGTGTGGCAAAAGGACCCGAGAATGGCTCCTGGCGACCAGCGAGCCAGGAATCAGCCCTACAATACAAGAACTGAATCTGTCAACAACCCGAATGAGCTTGGAAGAGGACCTCAGGCTCCAGATGAGGATGCAGCCCAGCTGACCCCTGGACGGCAGCTGTGAGACCCTGAGCAGAGAGCCCGGCCACAGGGTGCCCAGACCCTTGACCCATGGAATGTGTGAGATGTTTTAAGCCACTAAGTTTGAGGTAATATTGTTTCACAGCAATAAATAAGGAATACACCTGGGTTCCAGAGAGGCCCCTGTGGGTTCCCGGTGCTGCCTCCCCCAAGTCAGAGGGCTTCTACCTGCTCTTGTCTCCCTCCACTCCTCTGCTTAGGGAAGGCTCACGGGTATCGCAGTGTAGTGTGGAGGCTCCACTTAGCAAGCGTTATAACAAAGTCACAACAGTGTCCTTACTTGTGAGTGAGGGGGTTGAGTTGAAGGCTTCGCAACATTTCTTACAGCTCAACATTCCATGATTCTACAATGTAACACCACCCCTGGTGGCACAGGGGTGGCATGGCACATTGAGTGGTTCAAAAGGCCCCAGAGCTGGGATCTAAGATGGGATTCAAAACTAGGTGTGAATGACCCAAGGCACTCTAACCTTCATTCTCCATTAAAGCACTTTGGATTGTACCATTTAAATGGCCTCTTTGGACCCATGGCGTGAAATTTACACTCACTGATCTATACCAGGGCATTTTCCATCAAAGACCTCTTGTTTTGGTTCTTTCAAGTCCAACTTTAATTTGTTTTTGTCCCATGAGGGGTGGAGAGTTTCTGCCACTCACCAGTACTGACTCCAGAGCAGCAGAGTTCATACTGGCACTGACGCTCTATCGATAATGTTTTTCAAAGTGGTAGCAGGGTTCCCATGAAGTCCGATATAATGGCTCTAAAATGGAGCTGTGCAGCAGCGTTTTGCACCCCACATGCTCCCCTTTATATTTTTTTGCCATCTGGAGGCTGAAGTTCTGTGTTGACTGCTGTGGTATACTCCCTGGGACTGCAGGAGCTGCTGACTCCTTCCCACTCCCCTGCTGGCAGGCTGGAATTAATTATTCCCTCTCCTGTTCCTCACCCCACGCCATTTTATTTTTAAAATATTAACAACGGTAAAGTGGGACTTACATTTTTGTCTGATGCTTAAAAACAAACCATTTGATCCTGTTTGCTTGGGGCTCATGGGTGAAATCAGCCTTAAAATTACAAGATGCCACAAAGAGATGATTCTCCGATTCCTTTAGTAGGAAACCGGAAGTAGCAGGACCTGCCAAAACCCCGGACAGATACTGGTTGGAGGAGCACAGATCATGGGTGGGTGTGAGCTGAAGGTGTTTAAGGATCCGGAGATTCAAAGATGTAGTGAGCTCAGAAAAAGCGGTCACAGGGCTCAGGGTAAGGGGGGCCTGGAGGATGTGAGGGACAGTCCACTATCCTTAGAGAGGGTTTGCAACACTGAAGGAACAGGAGTTAACTCACTAGAGGCAACTTGAGAACTGGGCTGGGGTTACAGTGAGTGGAGCTTAGACTTGAAAATGGACCTGGATTAGAATCTTAGCTCTGTCATTTTCAAGCTGAGGGACTAAGGTAATTTTACTTACCTTAAATTACTCACTGAATCTCAGTTTTTTCAGCTGTAAAACGAAACAAATAATACCTTGTAGGTTGTTATGGGAATAAAATGAGATGATGTATGCAAAAACCTTAGCTTAATGCCTAGCAGACGGGTGCTGAATAAATGGTACCCAGTTGGAGCCCAGTGAATACATGTTGAATAAATGAAGGGCTGAAATATCAATGTGCCAAAGCTGGAGACAGCTGTTTTGATGCTTGGGGTGTCTGGAGATGACAAGTTGCAAAATCGTAGCAGCCATTCTTGATGCTCCACCTGTATCACCTTGGTACTCACCTCTCCTGTATATTCTGAGAGCCTCTATGACAAGCATCTATGACTCGGTGCCTTGGGGATTTCTCCAGTCTCAGGAGTAGGCTTAGCCTCTTACTGGGCTGGGTGCAAGTTTACACTCCTGGGAAGAGCCCTTAGCCACTGAAGGATGGGAGTTGGTACATAAATACCCTAAATTCCTTGCCCTTCAGGTGGGGTAATTCTGGCATATTGTGTACTCCCTCTGAGAGAGGTCCTAGCAGGACTGAACCCCAGCAGGTGATACCCTGCACTCTGATGTCCCCTGTATTTGCTTCTTTCCCACCCCATCTAGCTCCCCTGCTCACTGATCACTGCTTCCTAGGATTATCTCCCAAATAAAGTATGTGCACTACATCCTTCTCTCAGGGTCTGCTTCTGGGAGGACCCAACTTAAGAGAGCATTCCGATTAAAGAATTTTGAAGGCTTTACATTTTTAGTTTCTTTTGTTTTTTTGCTTTGGGGTTTCAGTAACCTGAAGCCGGTAGAGGATTGAACAAGTGGACAGCTCTTCTGCCCAGGGTGTGATCCTAGGAGTCTGCCATCTGATATCTGAAGTGATTTGAGAAAATGAACAGCCAGGTCTCAGAATGGTCTTTGAGAGTGCCTGACTAGATAGCTGGGTGAGCCGGGCGTTGTCTGCTAATCTATGGAAGAGTTAAGATGAAGGCTCTCGTGGGTCTGCTGTGAGGCCCCGATGCAGGTGCCTGGTTTGTTTCCGTGACGCAGCAGCACAGCTGAAAAGGCTTCAGGGTTTTTTCCACTGTCTCATCCCTCGGGTTCCCATTTCCAAAGCACTCTTTGGATAAAGGGTTGGCTGAGGATTGTTTCTAACATTACGGGGAGATCTTGAAATTATAGGAGAAATCAGGGTTTTCTTAAACAGGAGGGACTTCTGGAAGGACAGAAAAAAAACTTCAAATACAACTGCTTTTGTCGAGACAAGCTCAAGTGAAATTTCAGATAAAGAAAAATCATCACAAAGCAGTAGGAAACTGATATTTTTTTCCAGTTTGAGCCCAGAAAGTCTTACTCATCCTCAAAGTTCAGAGCAGAAAATTTTCCCTTTGACTTTCCCTGAATTTACCAGACATCTGGGTCTGTGACTGCTTAGGTGCCTTGGAGAGATGCAGCAAGGTGTTCCAGGTGCCCTCTTGACCCAAGGATATCCAAAACTTAAGTCCAAGGGCTCCAAATCTGGCTGAGGAAGGAATTGGAAGGCTGACAGTGGCAGGGTAATAATAACGCATGCTCAGGTTTCCTGCTTTGTGGAATGTAGTGGAAGTTATGCAGGCCCAGGATGGACAGGTAGAGCCTAGAGCCAGCCTATGGCAGATGGACGGGCTTTCTGTGACTTACGCTCCCAAGACTGGGGGGCTGTGGTAGATATTTTTACAAAAATGGCTGTAATAATTCCCCTCTCAGTATCCATAATCTGGGGGTGCCCCTCCCACACTGATTCTGTACTTGGCCACGTGATTTACTTTGGCCAATGGGACAATAGCAAATGTGGCCTCACCAGACTTGAGAAGTGCCTACACCTGGTGGCTTGCCCTCTTGTGCTGTTTTTGAAAGGTATGTGGTCTAGTCACCCCTATTGCCCCAGCCAAGAGCCAGCACCAACCGTCACTCATGAAAGTGAGGATGTCGTGGACCAACAAGACTCCAGCCAATCGACCAGCTGAATAAAGAACCGCCTAGGTCACCCACAGACCCATAAGCGGTAAGAAATAGTTGTTTCAAGCCGCTAAGTTTTAGGGTAAATTGTTACCTAACAAAGACCAACTGTTTCAGGGTCTCCCAGCTGTCACTGGCACCTGAATGACATGAAGACACACCCCTCCCTCCACTCCATCGACTTCACCCCACTACGCCACCACTGAGGGGGCGGGAAGAGAGCTCAAACCCTGATGAGCCACCAGTAGAAATCTCAGGATGTTTTCATATCACTTTATAGCTGTTGCAAATATCTCAGAATATCATATTCTCAGCACCACTTTGAAATTATGGTAGTTATTGGACCAAATATTATTTAATGCTTAATTTTTAAAAGATTATATATTGCTATCCACAATTTAAATATTTTTATAACTGTACTTTAATATAATTGGTTTCCTATTAAATCCTTTGTATTTTATTTTATACATTAAAAAATACCACTCTGCAAAGGGATCCAAAGGCTTCCTCAGACTGCCAGGAGGGTCAGTGGGAAGAACAAAAAAGCTAACTCTATTCAGATTAAAATAAGAAAAATACCCCGAAACTTGGTTGGTCTATTTAAGGCAACCAATCTTGTCTCCAAATACTGACATAACTTAAGAAGACTAGGAACAGTTGTGACAAGATAACCCAGGAAACTTCTAGCTGTATCTGATTCTGGCAGGATCACAGAACCACCAAGAATGCCACAACTTTGGTAAGCAGTGGAAACAAACTCAAATGCCTACAGGTGTTGGGAAGATAATACAGATGTATGGACTGAAGCAGGTATATGAAGACAAGTGGTGTTAGGCTCTGTGGCAAATTGGAGAAGAAATACTCTGCCTTAAGTCATTCAGATTTAAGATGTTTGCAAACTCAGCATTGGCCAAATGAAACAAGTTTGTGGATAGTATTAAGCCTAGGGGTCATTAGCTTGTCATCCACGGATTAGGAGCAAAACTGAACATCTGTTCAATCTTCATCCTCTGAGCTGGCTCTGCCATCAACTTAAGTAGGTAGGTGATGTTTTCCAGGGCAATCAAATTTCTTAGGCCTCAGTTTGTATATCCACAAAATGGTTACTTTTTAAAAAATCATCTTCCTTTCCAGAGCTGTCATGAAGTTAAAAAATTAGATCACATTGGAGAAACAACTTGTAAAAAAAACCCCAAAAAATATCTTTAAACAAATGCAAGTGTTTGGTAAGTGACCTGATAAAAATTGTCTGTGTACATAGGACACATAATATGGCTTATTATGTCAACCTTGAACCTGGTTCTTCCCCCAACGGAACTGTGTGGCTCCAGCACATAAGACATACTGTTCCGTGATGCTCCACACCATTGGTGTGGAGCTTGGCATTCATTCAATTCATTGGTGTAAGCTTGGCACCTGGCCCAAGCTGGACCAATCAGAGCCTTTCCCTGAGATTTTTTAACATGGGGTACAGAAAATGGCAGTCCCTTTTCTATAGTGGATGTGCAAGGAGTACAAATTAGGTGTCCATGTTTCTGATATATAGAGGGAGGAAATGACTTTTTAACAAGAGAAAATGAAGTCAGTGTATAGAAAGAAGCACAGGGAGGAGGCAGCACGAGAGCCTTGGTGGTGCTTGACTCAACTCGACTCAACCCTGAGTTGTTCCTGAATTCCAGCAACCTCTCTGCCCTTCCCATGGTTTGACTGTTTAACATTTACTCAGGTTCTTTGAGCAATCAAACATCTCCATTTTTGCCTAAATCACTTATATTTGGGTTTTTCTGTCATGTGCAAAACCCAAATAGACATAAGCAATATAGCCAATCATTTCAGGATGCTCTACCTGGCAGCTCAGAATCATGAGAATGTTCCTAAAATGCTTTTATAAATGTTGGGTTACCATTTGAGGCTGGAGACCTCTGAGGGGAACAGCAGACTGAGAGATTTCCTGAGCAGGCTGTGGGCCTGTGCTGGAAAGAAAATTTGGAAAAGATGAGGCAGAAGTGGCAAGAAAGCACAATGCAATAAAAGAGCACTGAACTGTGAGTCAGGAGCCCAGGCTGTAATGCTCACACTGTGACTTTGGTAAGCAATTTATCTCTGGGCCTAGTCATTTGTCATTTTCTAAAAAGTGCTAATTTGTATGTTCTGCCCTAGCAACCCAAATCTATAATTCTATGTAAGATGAGTGCTAAAAAGAAGGGTGATGTGAGCCATTAGGATCTTTTCCCCAAGGGCAATTGGTGCTCTGATCCAGAGCAGAAAACAAAAGATTGCAGGATGAGTGGGAAAGGGTCAGGCCCCTTCTTGCACCTGTGGCAGTTTATTGAGGAGCCCAAAGCAAAAGCAATGGGAACTGCTTTATCCTTTGCACAGTGGGTACCATTTTCTCTCTGGTGTCCTTCAGAGGTTGCAGGCTCGGACTGCAGAAAGAAGGGACTATCCTGTCATTTGGTGAGATTTTATACTTTGTTAACTTTTGGGAGCAAGATTCTGGGAGCCAGAGATTGAGTCATTGTTGCAGGGGAAAAAAGATAACAAAGAGCCCTATGGCCCCCACACACAACCCCCGTCTTCATTCTGTGGACACTAGTCTTCCTCATCCTTCAAACTCATTCTGATGGACAATAGCATCCTTATAACTAGATCAGAAGAGTGAGTGGAGACTTCTATCCAGTGCCCCAGGACAGCACTTCTCTCTCTAAATACCTAGTCACAGCCTTTGTAAAGCAGAGAAGAGGGGAAACACCTCATCCTCATCAGACCAGTTCAAGATCAATGTGAACACTTGAAGGAGCTACTAAAGATCTCTAGGATATTGGTTCTCAAACTTGAGCATGCATCAGAATCACCTGGAGGTGATGGAAACAGAAAACTCTTCCCCCATCCCTAGAGTTTCAGACAGTAGGATGGTGTGGGGCCTGAGAATTGCATTTCTAACAAACTCTTGGGTGATGCTGATGCTGCTGGTCCAAAGATCACAGTTTGAGAACCAATGTCCTAGAGTAAGGAGCCACTGATTCTGAAGGGTCAGTAATATTGCACTTGGGATCTTAAATTCAAACTCAAGTTCCCTCTTTTATTAGCTGTGTGGAAGGAGGATCCATTCTCTGCCTCTCAGACTCATTAATTCCTCCCTTGTCCCTTAAAATAGGAACCTTCACTCTTTGGGAAGATTAGTATTAGGAAGATGGTTTCCACCATCCCTTCCACCCCTTTCTTTATTTGCCCTTCTAACCCCCAGCTTAAGTGCTCTGTGAGATGGGAAATGGGCAGTAAGCACGCATACCTCAGTCCTCCACTTGGCTTTTTCTTTTTCTTGCTCATAGCAAGGTTGCATTTTCTGCTCCTCCAAGCTGCAAATCTTCTGCGCCTTGGGAGGGGTGAGTGGGGGAGTAGGGGCAGGACCTAAGGTATTCTAGCTGTGCCTGACTACACTTATCTCCATAGCTCTTCCTCCTTTGGTGGCTCTCCATGTCTAGACTTGGAGAAGGACTAGAAGTAGAACTAGTCTGATTCTGGCTGCTGGTTCTAACCATTTTCTCCCAATCAAGCTTTGACAAAAATCCTGATATTTTCATCACTAACGTATATATCAGTTGGTTCATGGAGGTGGAGAGAGGCAGCAATTAGCACCTTAGTAGGACCTTGACCAAATAGTATCCTCTCTGAGTCAAGTGTGGAAAATTATGTTCACCATTTAGGAGGTTGTGTAGAAATTAAATATAATACTACTAGCTACAATGGACAGTAATATAACAAGTAGAACATAGTAGGTGCTCAAAAGACAGTGTGGATTTCAAAAATCTTTCCCAGCAAGCTCTCTTGTCCTGTAAGCCTAGATTTGCAGGAATTCTCCCAAAATTTGAGGTCATTGCTGCATAGAGAATTGTTTTGGGAGCATTTTCCAACTTTGGACAGGAATCATTCTGTGAATGCAACCTAGGATCATACATTTTGCAGTTCACATAACTTGCTCTGTTATATATATTTTATATTTATTGGTTTATATGAATATAGCTAAAGGTTTTGACAATGAGGTGATGCATGTAGGAATCTTGTACCTAAAGCTGGCTGCAAGCAAGAGTCTGTGTTTGCACCTGTCTGCCTATATATTGTGTGCACACACAAAAACACACATGCAGTATTTACTAAGGAACCCAACACTCCCCGACAAAAAACATTACACTCAATACAAAATGAAGCCAACAGATGCAGCTTCAATAACGGTTGACTAAATAGCTCACAGCAGAATTATTTTTCTTAAGCTAAAGAAGGGTAAGTATTTTTGCATATCATTTCTTTTTAACTCCTCAAGGACCCTAACACCCAATGCATTAAGCAAGAGGGGGACCAGTGTTTCATTAAAGCATAACCTGAGCTTCTTCATCTCCAAAGTTATCCTGAAAGTCACAAAGCCAAAGCAGAGATGCAATTCAAAGGTATTTTAAAAACCCTCCCACAAATAGAAAAAATCAAAGACTGTTGACACATTTTCCCATTTTATCATGCATGCTGCTCAAGCTAAAAAATAGTATGATGGCAGGACCTGTTACTTCTTTAAGCAAAATCCACATTATAAAGAGGAAAAGAAGCATATGGCCTGGAAGAACACTGGAAATCTGGCACGGCAAACAGCAGACAATGGAACATGATAACAACAGTTCATTCTTCTCTCCCAAGTGGAGGTAACAATACTTCACAAGCATTAGCTCAGAGTCACATAGCAACTACAGGACGTATGCATGGCAGCTATTGCTTTCTTTGTACAGATATGAAAACTGAAGCTCAGTTCAAGTTAGGTAAGTTGGTCAGGGTGATACAACTGAAGTGGCAGAGACGGGCCAAGTATGCAGCCCTCTGACTCTAAATTCTTCATTAGCATTTTAGCCCCTGATGCATAGGTGATAAATCCAGTGCCCCATGAGTTTGTCTGGATATTTAGTTTCTCCAGGTAGTTCATACCACCACATCTCACCTGACTTTTTAGTCCGCAGGACTGAGTTGTTTGGATTTTGCTGACTCATGTTCTACATATCAGGAGCATACTTTCTATTAGAAGATCTCAACGGACTGTGTGCGACTCGTGGGAAAATTCATGAGGTGGTGGGGAGAAACATGGGCTTTGCAGTCAGAGACAAGAATTCCAAATGTTTTTAAGGTTGCCATGGAAATTAAATGAGATAATGTATGCCAAGGGTCTAGCTCAGCATACTATGGGCATTCAATAAGTTAGTTACTTTTTTCTTATGGTCAACAAGTGGTGCCTCCATTCTCAGCTGGAGAATGGAGGGCACAGAGTAACTGACCAGTGGTTTTAAAGTTGTTTCATAAGAAGGACTGGGGGGAAAAGTGCAACATTCAATGCTCCATTGGTAATGGCTTTTTCTCAGTGATAAATGGGACTGATTTACCACATCATGCCTCAGTTTATTTTTCTCTCCTAGGCAAGAGGACACTGGATGTTTGAAAGGATAGGTTAGAAATTGATGTGTTTGGAGGACATTTTCTAGGAAGCCAAACGAACATGGAGAGCTTGTATACACCATGCCACCAATTCTAACAGAGAAGCAGCAAATATGTGGCCTCAAAGACAAGAGATGGCTGAAGCCACCAATCTACTTCCCTGGTGACTATATGTCTCAGTGAACATGTGAAGAGGGGCATCAAAAATATTCTTTCCATATTAATGAAAAGTAAAGAATTTTGACTGCATTATTTTATATACGTTAAACAGCTTTGTTTTATGTGTGAAATTGACCTAAATAGGTCATAGGCAATGGTTCTTCATTTCTTTATATAAACCTGTTTTTAGCAATGCTTTTCACGAGACTCTTCAGATCCTTCATTGGCATTTTAGCCCCTGATGCACAAGTGATAAAACAGCAGGTCAGAAAAACAACTTATTTGCCAAAGTTTGGCAGCTAGTTGGGATGAACAAAAGTGCTTCCTTGGGACATAATTTTATTCCAACATTTAGGGTGAATCTGTATTCCCAAGTTGTTCTGATCATAACATCTGACCAATTAAAGAAGGAATTACTTACAGTGGTAGAATTCTTTTCTCTGCAAAGGGGTAGCTGGTATCCCCACTCACCCATTCTTTTCCTGTATAGCTGGTGTGTGACAGGAACTGTTATAGGTACTGAGGATTCAAAGATGGTTAAGATATTGCCCTTGCTCTCAAAGACTTTTATATTCTGTTAAGGAAGAGAAATGCATAAGTACATAATTACAAAGCAATGTGATAAATGGGAGCTTTGCTCCTTGGTAAGAAGAGGTAAATTTTGAAAAGCAAGAGCTGGGAAACTAATACATTCTTCTATCTGATCCTGAATCTGTAAACTTGTTTAATGATAGGGAGTTTTCAGAGGAGGAACGTGGATTGGCTCGGGAGGTACTGTCATCCAAAAGATGCTGCCGCTTCTCTGTCATTCTGTTCTTGCATTGCTTCACGAATTTTATAGTTGGGACTAGGTTTTCTAGCCTAGGAGATACCATGTTTCTTGAAGCTTGACCCGTTCTCCGCATGAGTGGTGGGGAATGGTCTATATAGGGAGGGACTGGGATACTGGAATATAACATGTTCTGAAAGGAAATTTTAGCAATACTGCCACATAAATAGAGGCAAATTTATACAAGGGCATATCTTAGATATTTACTAAGTTCCTTGATGGCTGAGGCTGGTTCTTAATTTACATTCTGTTTATGACAGCAACCTTTCCATGGACACTGATCACTCAGTAGAAACCTTTAGTCAATTGCATATTTGGACAGACAGCCAAGTTCTTTTCTAAGTTGGGTTAATGTCTTAGAGTCTAAAAGGGATTCTATGTGAAACATGTCTTCTAAAATAATACCTCAAAAAGGGATGCCCATCAAAATACACGGAGGGCAGAATCATTCATGTTTTATTCACTGCTCTATCTTCAGTAACCAGTACTATGTTTTCCTGGCACATGACAGATGCTCAATAAATATTTGTTGAATTAATTAATTAGTGAAGAGTGCCATAAGGACAGCTGATTTATGTTTGAGGAATACAGGAATAGTCATCTTGAAACTGGAAAAAGTAGATATATTCAACAATTTCTCAGGCATAAATTAGGAAAACTATCTTGATTTCTAGTGTTATCATGAAGTTATAATGGACTTTCCTATTAAAATAAAAAAAAATCACTCTACAGGACTACTGCATATTGAAATCATTTGCCAGTGTTCTTTCTAGCAGGCTTACTGGCATTTATTTCCTTCTACTTTCTGTTTATCAACAGAAAAGCTGCAGTGTGATTTACCTGTAACTAGCTGTCAGACCAACCTTAGACTAACTTCAGGGAAATTTAAGAAATATACTGTTTTGCAATTTGTCAGTCACTATTCTATGAAATTGTACAAAACATGAATAAAGGTGATCAGCAGTTTGGTCTGAGATTTTCCATGGAAGGAAATTCTGTTCAACTTGTAGGACTCTGGGCTGAATTGAGAGATTTCTCTAGAATAGGAATGAGGCAGGAGTACAGGGTGACTCTAGCCTCAGGGGGCACCTAAGAGGCTTCCACTTTCTTACATGTTGTCATCAGTAAAGGACAGAAACCACTCATTCAAGCCTGCAGGCATGAAAAGTCATCTCCTAAGTTCAAAATCTGTAACTAGGGTCATTTGGATGTAGGAAGTGATGGGGAAGCAGGGACCAGATGGTCATTTTGTCAGACCTACCATTCTAGCAGGAAAATAACATTGCTCTTCAAGTATAAAATGGACCATCTTCAAGTATAAAATGAGGTGAGTCAGCAGAAAGTGCAAACAGTCTCAATTTAAGACCTGAGAATTAGCCATCTTTGGGTAATAGGAACCAAATCAAATCAACAACAAAAACCCCCAAATAGAATAAAAGATAAGTAAGTTCTTTTAGTTTTCCCTTCACAGGGATCATAATTCAGCTTCTTTTACAAGCTAAGAGGATCAAATTTATTTTTCCATGACCACAGAAAGCAGTTCATAAACCTAGCGCAGCTGTCATTCAGTACCAATCCGGTGTGAGCATTGTTAATTCACTTTGAGTTTCACCAGAATGGTTGTTAGGCATTTAAAAGGAAGCGCTAACCCTTAAACAGGATTTACCCCATCTCTTTTTGGGAATACAGATTTGTTCTTCTCATCAGTTGATCACTACTGAAGCTAACCTCTGTGAGTCAGCAGTAAGAAAATCAGTTAGCAACTCCCCTTGTCAATGCTTTACTGTGATGGAAAGATGCTGAAATCTGCAGCAAGAATGAGTTTATAGCAACAAGGAGAACATGGCTTTTCTGGAACTTGTGAATTTAATTAATAAATATTGTACCGCCAACTGCTAACCTCCAAAATTTATATCTCATAGGCTTTAAAGCTTCCTCCTCTCCTAGTCCCTTGTCCTTGAAGCTTTTTTGTAATGTTATTTTACCATCACCTCTCCATCCTCCAAATTTTATTAGTTTTTGAGCTGGCTACTTAAATCATGTAACTCAGATCATATGGAAATGTTACTTTTTAAGTACTTAAGAGCTCACAGACTCTTTAAAAGCTTCTGTTTCCCCTTTTCTAAGAGGCAGAGGAAAAAAGAGGAATGAGGAAATAGCAGCTAATAAATTGCTTTAAGTCAGACATAAAGACATGATCAAAAGGGGGCCTAGAAAGAAATTTTTTGTAACAGTTAATTAGGTTGAAAAAAGAATTATAAAAAGTTTAGGCAGGTTGTAGAAATAGTCTGTTCCAGACAGCAATAAATCTGAGTGAGAAGGAGGGGAGATCCCCATAGCAGTGATGACTCAGATCAGGGCTTTGAGGAAAAAGTCAGGATTTCTTAAGTCTGACCAGAAAGACTTCAGAAAGATGATGTCAAAGAAATTACTGAGGGAAAAATAGAGAGAGATTGAAGGGGGTGCTGTGGATATAATTAATCTTACAATGAGGGAGGGAGTCAGGTCAGTTACTGAAGCAGTATTAAGGCAGTGCCATCTGAGACCACCAGGTCACTGGCGTCAGACTTACTACCTAGAGTTTTCACCACTGATATCATTGACTTCTGAATGGCATATTGGAAAACATTAGTTCAATTCTGCTGTCATTCTGCAGATGAAGAAACTGAGTTCAATAGAGATTGAATGACTTATTTAAAGAAAATGAAAAGCAATTGCTTCAGGGCTAGATCCAGGTCTCCTGGCTCCTGATCAGCATCCTTGCCATCATGCTCAGCTGTCCAACTGAAAGGGAAAAGATATTGCAAAAAAAAAAAAAAAATCATATATATTCTCTGTGCCTTATTTAGCCAGTATGAAAAATGTGGATGATGCAAGAGGTAGCAGAGTATATAGTTAAGAGCTTAGACCCTGGAGTCAGACTGATTACATTTAAATCCTGGCTCTGTTCTGTGATGTAAGGCAAGTTATTTAGGTTTTCTTTGCCTCAGTTTCCTCATCTGTAAAATGGAAATAATAATAGCACCCTGATTATAGGATTGTTATGAAGATTCAGTGAGCTAGTACTGGTAAAAACTTTTAGAATTAGTGGTTCTCTCTTCTCTCCCACAGACCTATTCTGATTAATCACTGCTTTGGGTATCTCTGTTCTAAATCAGATTTATGGCTTACTAAATGTTACCTAAATATCATATATGAAATGTTATCTAATATCATATATGACTCTGGTTTGTATCATTCACTTGGAAATCAGAAACTGCTTGGACTTTTATATTGGGTGAAGTGCTTTGAGATCCTTGTGAAGAAAATTATGTAGAAACAAGTAGCTATTATTACAGCAATGACAGTAATTCTGAAGAGTTCAGAGTGCAGACAGGGTTCTCTGGAAATTTCTCTGAAGCCTCTTTCCTCTTGTAAGAATAATTTTTTAAAACCTCTTCCTCCACTCATCATGTCCTGCTTCCTCAATGCTCTGTCATATCTCCTCCTTCCTACTTAATAACTTGGAAGGCCTTCTGCACTCAGTTTAATAACCACCAGTCTGACCTCCTAAAGCATCAAACGTCACTACCTCCAATTTTGCCCCAGGGAGTCAGCTTAGAAATCAACAAGTTACCCTAAGGATGTCTCTCCTGCCAGTGTTTTGGTGAAGAACAGATGAGAATAGTCCCTTGACACTTCACAGTGAGAACTGAAATAGCAACAAGATCTATGTCTGCAACTGCCATTTAGTCCTCCACATGAAGCCATTGACTCTTTCAGTTCAGCAGTTCTGTCAGAATTTGGAATTGTGAAGCTCTGCTGTGAGAGTAGTAACCACAAGATTAAAAATGAAATGGGTATAGTTCAGACCTCAAGCAAGCGCTGGAGTGAGGGTAATCAGCAAAAGTCAGCTAGGCTGCTAGGATGGTAGGGAAAGAAATATGATATACTGCCCACCACACCTCAGTTTTTCAAAATTTTACCATAGTATCTTTTCCTTCCTTCCTTCCTTCCTTTCTTCCTTCCTTCCTTCCTTTCTTTCTTTCCTTCTTTCTTTCTCTCTCTCTCTTTCTTTCTTCTTCCTTCCTTCCTTCCTTTCTTTCCTCCCTCCTTCCTTCCTTCCTTTTTTTTTCCCCCAGTTTTAGCCACTTGGAGCTGGTTCTATGTGTCATGCTGCCTGAAACATGAACAGAAAACCTGGCATCTTTTTTCATCTATCCAGTCAGTGTATTTGACAGTGCAGAATACTCAGAGGGCCCAAGAGAGTGTTTGCGTGTTTATTATTCAAGTGTACCTGCTGGACACCTCTCATCCCCAGACACCTGACCCGATTTTCAATCTTCTTGGTAGGCACTCATCTTGAATAATTTGTTCTAGTCAATAACGAAAAATTGAAACCTACAATTAACTTCTGGGTAGGACTTAGAAGCCCATGTATATACTGAAGGGTGGTCTTAATAGATGACTAAATGAGGACTGGTTACTATTTTTTTAATTAATCATCCTTTATGATAACAGTTTGCTCCCCTCTATTTCTGGAAGAATGTAAATTTAATTCCATTCAGTCAATAGCAATTCCAAGATGTTAAAAAAGACATGGTTACTTTGTTATATCAGCTTCTGCTCAGAAATCAACTTTAGAGGATAAAGCACTAAGTCCTCAGTGTGGCATTCAAGGCCTTTCATAGGCGGCTCCAACTCACAGTTCCAGCATATTCCCCTTTATAAGCGTCCCACTTCACCCAAATGGATGGGCATTTTCAGGGTTTGCTGACCATACCTTGGGCTTGCCTAACTTGTAGTTCTGCCTATGCTATAACTTTTACTTAGCAGAGTCCCCTCACCTCTCTCCAACCTCCCAAACCAGCTCAGGTCCTGCTTCCTGTCTCGGATCATTCTAGTCCACTGAAATATTGTCCTTCTCAGAATTTGCATTCTTTATTTTTGGTCGCATTGACTTGGCAAGTAATTATACACTCCCTCATGATTTTTCTTCTACTGTTTTATTGCACTTTCCTTCTGGTATTATTAATTTTTATTGTTTGTTGTTTTCATTAAGAGTACTAGATGTTAGGGCTTCCCTGGTGGTGCAGTGGTTGAGAGTTTGCCTGCCGACGCAGGGGACACGGGTTCGTGCCCCAGTCCAGGAAGATCCCACATGCCGTGGAGCGGCTGGGCCCGTGAGCCATGGCCGCTGAGCCTGCGTGTCCGGAGCCTGTGTGCTCCACAACGGGAGAGGCCACAACAGTAAGAGGCCAGCGTACCACAAAAAAAAAAAAAAAAAAAGAAAAAAAAGTACTAGGTGTTAAACTTATTGAGGTCAAAGACTATATAAGCATGAGGTTTTACATCCTCAGTGGGGTTCATTTATGTATCTGGTGCTCACTGATTGAGGAATGTCTTCCAATCAGGTTGGTCCCTGCTGACAAGGGATGACACTGCAGAAATATATTTAGCACTGAGGCTGAAAACACCAATTGCCTTACCTTTATAGAATTGTAAAGTAGTTCCATGATGTGAGAAAAATAGTTTATTCATAGTGCATCATATAAAAAGCAGAGCTATCTATTTTTATCCTTCATGTCTCCTTTGTCAACCTCTTTCTCAAATTATCTCTCATTTCTCCTAATCGTCAAAACCTACATGCTCTGTTGAAGGCTGGCTGCTATGAGAAGAGGTGCTACTGGCAGATAGATCAGTCTTCTGGTTGATAACCATCACTCTGGGGTCAACACCTAGAGTTTAGAAATGTCTTTATATAAGCGAATTCAGAGGCAGTTTGTATTGTGTTTGTGCATGTGTGGTCGTGCATGTTTAACGAAGTAAAAATAAAATTGTGAATTCTTGGGAGATTTACCATGGAGAGGTTAATAAGATTACAAATTGTTTCATATTCTGAATGCCAAGGTGGTAAAGCAGAAAATGCCAATGAGCAAACAAGCAGGTACCACTGGAGGGTCTGTGTGAATGTTTCCTGGCACATCTCTGTGTCCATCTGCTCCTGCCTCTGCTCACCATATTGCCCTGGATTGTTAAAATTTAAAACTTAAAATAGGAAATCTCTTGATATTTTTCCTGAAGCTTATCAATAATGTAAATGTTAAATTCATGTTTCAATTACATTTTTTTAAACTTTTCAGTAAGCTATTAGCTCCATAATTGTGCACATCACCACTTCCTCCCAGATTTGTACCCTTTGCCAGCTTCACTGCAGTCCTCTACCTCTGCCCCCACTACCCCAGTCTTCCACTAACAAACAAACCCAGCAGTAATTACTAATGTCCAAGCACATAATTCCGGCAGTGTTAGGCTTTTTCATTTGTCGCAACTACGCAGAGAGCTGTCTGGACATGCAGCATGAAGTCAAAGCATTTTTCAAGACTCCTACCCATCTTGTCTCCCCTCCTCCTATCACTGAAACACAGTTATTTATTTCATCTGCAGATTGCAGAGTTGTAAAATTCTTCCATGCAGTTACATACTCTTGAATAATAATTTTACATCCATATCCAGCAGCAGATCTGTATATACTTACATGGAACCACATGGTTATCCTTAAAAAACACTAGGAAATAAATAGCTGGGAATGAAAGTACCTTCTCTATGTGGACACGGCATTGGAGCACCTCTAATATATAAATGGTTGGAGTTAATGACTAACTAAACCCAATCCAAGATCTTATTTTAAGGCTTTTCAGGGGATCATGATAGCATTTCTTTAACGTGCTGTATAAACATTCTTACATATGACGCTATTACTCTTATTTAACAACTACTCAAATAGCACAGTTTTGTTCCTGGTCATTTTATGTTGATTTTATCTATATCAAACAGCTGGGAATATCCCTGTGATAATTTTTGTTCACTCACAGGCTCCAAACGTCAGAGTAGAAAATGGTTAAAGTACTTATTACTGCCTCAGCAAAATCCCGCAATGCTGTAATGGAAATTCCAGTAGATCTTTAGGTCAGAGTCCAGTTTCAGCCTAACACCATGGTCCTTTCATCTGCATCACCCTGAAGGACACAGTTAGATTCCCCTGAGGAAAGCCAGTCTTAATGTTGTCAAAATCAGAAACTATCCTGAGATAACAAATGTCCATAGGAAATACTTCCCCTCACTCTGAAACTATGGCCAAAGAGGTTAAATCTATACCCTGTAAGACCTGTAATATTTCTTAGAGATGTATTTTTATGGGCATGTGCTTGTGTCAATGCCTAATTACAAGGATGGGAGAGAGGAAGAAGGATTGATTATTAAAGTTGATTCTGCTTAGTTCAACTACCCCTACATTTTTTATCAAATAGAAACATGTAGAAAGATATATCGCTCCTATAAACAGATTGTGTTGGCATCTTCATATATACCTCATTCATGATCACCCTGGATCTGTAGACAGATCTGTTCTGTGTTTAAAAAAAAAAAAAAAAAAAAAAAGAGAGAGAAAAGAAAGAAATAAACAAAACCCTTGATTTCTGACTGGAGGATAAATGCAAATTTTTAAAAATGTGTTTGTTTTTTACCTAAAAAGGGGGGGGGCGGGGAGTGGAGAGGGTAACACAGAAAATTTCCACAAGTAGACTTTTTTTTTTTTAGGCTATGCAGGAGCTAAGGATGGGAGCTGGTAATTGCTTCCAAAGGAGTCCTGTAGGCAGGATTTTTTTTTCTTTCTTTTTTTCTTTTAACCTACTACACCTGCTCTATTAGGGGGTCTCCGTGAGACCTAAGTCTCAGAGAAGCAATTTGGCCTGCAGCCCTGGAACATCTAGCCCCGGCCAGGCATCTCTGCAGCAGGTAGGTGCGCCGGGGCGGCCGGACCGCTATCCGCGGTGCTGAAAGGTCGCGGGCGCCAGCGCAGTCCCTTGGTATTGCTGTCCAGGGTGCTGAGCGCTGGCCGCCGCAGTACGGAGGCGAGCCCGAGCCCCCGCCCCCGCCAGCCTTCCGCAGAGCCCTCCCACCCAGCACTACCCGCCCGCCTCCCGCCAGCCTGCAGTTGACGTGGAGCAGGCGGCATAAATCAAGTCCGTGGGGCATGGAGGCTGCTGTGGCGGCTGCAGCTCAGCTTGCCCGGGGCGGGAACTCCCCCTTCTTTCGCCTCCCCAGCGCCCACACCCTGCCTTCTCCCTAATTCTTCCCTAGATAATAGCGCCCTAGCGACAAGTCCTAATAATCGGGTCAGAACCACAGGGTTTGTTTTTCTTGATCTACAGAAAAAAAACAAAACAAAACCAAAACCCCACAGCCTAAACATCTCTTAAAACTGCATCGCAAAATGGAAGAGACAGAAGGTCCCACTACTGTTTAAAGAGAGTAAGTTATTATTCCGTACGTATTCTTGCACTTCCTCCCCATCGCTCCACCTGCACTGTTCCCATTCATCCCTTCCCCAAGCAGCTCACCTCGAAAATACTTTATAAAGCCCCAGGCGGGAGTCTAGCCAGACGCGCACACACGGAATACCGCACCCTAGGTGCACAAATTCTTGTATTTGCCCAAGCTCACTTGGTCTGCCCAGCTGTGGTCCCCTCTGGGTATGTAGCCATCTAGAGCCAGAACCACGACCTGGGGAGGGGGGCTCCTTACCTTGGCTTCTCCAGAGGGTGGTGTTCGCCCGGTCCCTGCAGGTTCCAAGTGTGGAGGAGCCGCCGAGCTGGGAGGGAAGGAAAGACAGCGCCTGACCTCCTCGAGGTTTCGTCTTCAATGCAACGTGAGCTCTGCCCTCATCAAAGATGGCCGTCCCTTTTGACGTCAGCAGCTTTTAATAGCCCTCTCCTGGAGAGGCGGGGAGGAAGTGTGTTGAGGGGAGGGCGGAGGGAGGATGGGGGCGGGCGGTGGGAGGGGAGGAGCCGCGAGGGGCCGAGCACTTGACTCAGCTCCCGGTTCGCTGTACTGCAAACCTTTGTATTTTAGTCTTTTATAAACACCAGAACGGGACGATTCTTATGACTCCTATTTAATACCCGGTCACGGGCAAACTCATTTATCTCGCGACTGGTCATCTGACATTCTGTTTTTTTGTGTGTACGTGTGTATGTACATGTATATATGTGTGTGTGTGTATGTATATGTGCGATATATATGCAATATATTTGCGATTATATATACAAAAATTTTCCCCTGCTGAGTTCGTCTTTGGTTGAGTCATAGAAGGGGAAGGGAAGGCAGAGGAGGAGTAGACGGCAAGGGGGTGGGGGGAGATTTCAGCTGCGATTTTGCTTTTTCTAAAAAAGATAGTCCAAAGGGGCATCCCTGTCAACTCTCACCAGCTCCATATATGGCCAAGCTACGTGGGTTGCTATTTTTATGAGTGATTTCTTCATTTTATCAAAGTAGCATCGAGGCTTAGAGTTCGCCTCAATGTGGTCAGTTGGGGAGAGAGATTAGTACACGTTATTTTAAAGTACGTCAGAGCAATTATCGCTGAGCGATTTCAAAGGAATTGGGGGAAAGGGGAGGGAGGGGTAGTTAACCCAACCAGCGTGGGTTTGCTGGAGTTCAAAGCTTTGGGTTGAGAGTTGTTTGCGGAGGCCAAAATAGGTGACGCTGTTTGGGTTTAATTTGCAATCGGAGCCTGGGGTTTTATGTTGGGTTTCTTAGGAATAGTTCACAGAGGCGCGTACACGCCTCCTAGGACTGACCAGACTTCTGGGGGTTGGGGTGGGGGTGGGGGTGGGGGTGGGATAATGTGGGGGGCTGCGGCTTCAAGGATTGCTGGGACGCTACAAAATTCTGGTGCTTCATTCAGTGCACACACCCTGGGTACCAATCAAGGCTACCTTGGGGGCCCTCTGATGCTCAAAACAGGACGTGGGCGAGAAACGACTAGTGCTGGTCATAGGAGAGATTAAAAAGAATAATCATAAAGCAATAATCCTGTCCTCCTTTGTTGTGTGCGTTAGGCGCCAAGGAAGGGGGGTCATATGCAAATGGTGGCAGCCTCTCGGATGATTCACAGGTGTTGGGGAGGCTGTCGCGGGGCACTCCGCGGGGAGGGCGAGCTGGGAGCGCGTGGGACGTGGGGGATCTCGGTGAGGAGCTGTTTGTACTTTTCTGGGAAGGATGCGATTAGAAGTCGTGCCTCTCAATGTTAAAACTTGATGGCCTCTTTTAGGCAATGGAAAATCCTTGCCTGGGGCTGGGGAAACGAACATCACCTCCCCGACCCCAACACACACCCCTGCTCTGTGGGCTGAGAGCGAGCTTAGGTTTTTAACTGCACGCGATGAAAGAGAGAGAGAGAGAGAGAGAGAGAGAGAGAGAGAGAGAGAGAGAGAGAGAGAGAGAGAAGGGAATGGAGAATAAATCCCAGGAAAGAAAGGAGGAAAACAGAGTTTTAATGGGGGCATTTATAGCGAGCAGAGCTGTAAGAATTTAATAAACAATGCCTTTAATTGAAATAAGTAGAAGTCACTGCTTCTTTAAAGATTCCTTGACCCAAAGGGTATTTTGAAATATTAATGTTTTCAATAATAATGAATGGTGTTTGGATTTTTATTAAAGCTGGATTCTTAAAACACGGCATGTTGCTGAAATTTGTTTACTTCATTAAACATTTAAGATTCATATACAATAAAGAAGAAGAAAATCTGCCTGGTCCTCCGATACTTGACAATAAACGCCTAGTTATGGTTCTCACTTTCACTACAGAGCAAGCTGGAATGGGCTGGGAGAAGTGACAGCGAATGCGGTGATGTCACTACAAAATCCTTCATAGTCAGGATTTTTTTCCCCCAAATGTGACACTTTTTCAGCATGTAGAAGTCTTGAGGGGGGAAGCCTGAAGTGGAGAGAAACGAAATATGTGTTTGGCCCTCAGTCTGAAAGTCATTCAGGCAGAAAGTTTTGTGCAGGAATAGAGGAGGTGGGGGATTTTCCAGATTAAAAAAATAATAAAACTAAAAAAGTAACTACACCAGTGATGTAGGCTCAACTGTAGGCAACAGCTCTGTGGCAGTCACAGGGGAGGACTGGCTTGGTATGCTGAATTTTCAGCTGCTGATGCCCCACATTGACATCTTAAAAAATTACACAGTAGAGGAGAGAGTCAGACTAATTCAAAGCATCACAGAAAATACCACAGGCTCTACGGGATTATGCTGTGGTGGCGGTAGCATTTCTCATTCTCCTGTGCTTATGTTAAAAAGATGCTGTTTGAGAGATTCTTCATCTTGATCTGGGAAAGGTAGCAGAGTCTAATTTAGAAAACATAAACATTGGATAAATATAAGTCTACTCAGGAAAACCAGACATCCTTAAATGTATTTTAATAGGATAATGAGATTTTTTTTTCTTTTTTCTTTTTTGGCTGGGTTGGGTCTTCGTTTCTGCGTGCAGGCTTTCTCTAGTTGCAGAGAACAGGGCCCCCTCTTGGTTGCGGTGTGCGGGCCTCTCCCACTGCAGAGCATGGGCTCTAGGTGTACAGGCTTCAGTAGTTGCAGCATGCTGGCTCAGTAGTTGCAGCATGCGAGCCCTAGAGCATGTGGGCTTCAGTTGTTGTGGCACACGGGCTCTAGAGCACAGGCTCAGTAGTTGTGGCGCACGGGCCCAGTTGCTCCATAACATGTGGGATCTTCCCGGACCAGGGATCGAACCTGTGTCCCCTGCACCGGCAGGCGGACTTCCAACCACTGCACCGCCAGGGAAGTCCCTGATAATGAGATTTTTTCCCCCCTAGTGTTTTCTCATTGCTTGATTAAAAAAAAAAAATCCATAGTCATCTTTGCCAGTAGGGAACCAGAAGATTTATGTTATTCAAGGTCTATAAAGGCCTAAGCCATACAGAGAAGAAAGGTAATGGAAAATTCACTCTGAAATGGTTCAGCTCTTGTGAGTTATTTCTACAAAGATCCAACGTGTAGAGTAACGAATTCTTACGAACTCATTTGATGAGTAATGAGAAAATTACCTGCTCTGCTGGAAGGATATTTACACTATGCTAATGTAGTCTCTGAAAGCTTTTTCTGGTACACCATTCCCCAAAGTACTCTGGTTTGCAACAACTCCAGATCTAAGATATTTAGCTTGTATCTCCCAGGTAAGGAGCGAGATGCATGGTTGACTCAATAATTACAACATCATGAAGAATAATTATAAAAGTTTTTATAAAATGTTGTAAGATCTTTCCAAAGTCAGTTTGCAAGTAGTTTAGAACTAGCCCAGCTCAGAACCCCCTTCTCCAAGGTCCTCCTTTGGGCCATGCCAGGCACCCTGTGACAATATTTTGAAACATTGTGAGGGCACAAGAATACATAATTTGACAGATCAACTGTTTTAATTCCTTGGGTTTTTTTTCCACATGGTTTGCTTGCCACTTTCTCTTTATATGTTCTTCTAGCCCTTACCTCATCCCCCAACCCATTTATAGATAGTGACCTAAGAGTACCTGGGAAAAGCTTAAATTCTGTAGATCTAAACTCCTTTTTCCCTGAAGCCTCTGAGGCAGAGACATATCCTGTAAGAGGTAAAAGCAGAACTAGGGATATGGGTTTCTGTTTCCGGCTTGCCATGTTGAGAAAAAATAAGACTGCACACCAGGATTTTAAATAACACCTCGTTCCTTACTAAGAACAGCATTGCAGGATGGAAGGAGAAGTGCTCAGCAGCCAGATGCTGGGTGCTTTCAAACTCCTGTTCCTTAATGCATCAAAATTACAGGGTTTCTTTTGTATGTGAGTGCATCCCAGGACCCTCTCCAATACCGAGATATGCAGGTGGTCAAGTAGGGAGGAAGAACCCTGTGAAAGTCAGGGACAGAGGGAAGGAAAAAATAGTAGTTGAAATAAGCAAACTTCTAAAAGGCTATTTGAAAGGGATCACAGTATTCCTTTAGTAAGTCTTTCAAGAATCTTATTAGCTCTCTAAGCTCTCTGTACCTCAGTCATTTCACAGGTAAAATGGGGACAGTAATTATAACCAACCCACAAAGAAATTGTGAAGTCTTGGTTAAATAAATCTCTCAATTTGATGAGACTTTTAACTTTTCCTCTAAGTAATGAAATGTAACTCTGCTTTAATATGAAGGGTTGAGTTTTTTCATTAGCTACTAATGAAATATGTATCAATGAATGGCCCTGGGCCTTGATTTCTTCATCTGTATTAGTTCATTCATTTACTCAACATTTACCTGCCGTATGCTTGGCACTGGAATATATTGGGATTTAAGTAAAACAGAGGAGGGAAATAAGGATTAAAGAGGTTAAATAACCTGACCAAGGGCACAGCTAATAAATGGTACAGCTGGAATTTGAACCCCAGGGCCCAAGTTCATAAACACTGTGCTTTAGTACAGACTCTGCCAGGCTCATTGGACTTAGCCCATCTGTATCTCTCCAGAGAAACAGAACCAATAGAATATGTATATATATCTAGACACACACATTGACTCTCCCCCATACTACCCTCCCCCTCTCCCTATACATATACATGCAAAGGGATTTCTTCTAAGGAATTGGCTCATGTGATTATGGAGGCTGACAAGTCTCAAGACCTGCAGGGTGAATCAAGCTGGAGACCCAAGACACCAAACCAATGGTGGTATAGTTCTAGACCAGAGGCCAGCAGGCTCAACACCCATTGTTTCAGTTTGATCTGAAGGCAGGAACAAGCCAGTGTCCCAGTTTAAAGGAAGCCAGGCAAGAGGAATTCTCTCTTACTCAGGGGAGAATCAGCCTTTTTGTTCTACTCAGGGCTTTAGCTGATTGGATGAGGCCCACCACATTAGGGAGGGCAATCTGCTTCATCAGTCTATTGATTCAAGTGTTAATCTCATCCAAAGGCACTCTCATAGAAATGTTTGACCAAATATCTGGGCACCCTGAGGCTCAGTCAAGTTGACAGATAAAATTAACCATCACACTCTCCCTTTACAGCTAACCTCAACATGTTATGGCTTATGTATGACTATTTTCATTAGCAGCTTTGGGGTTCCACTTGCTAATGGGATAAGTCTATGGATCACTGACCACAAAGTGTGGTTGGGGTGAATTTCAAGAGAGGATCTAGGCTGGCAAGATGATTATCTGGAGTAAACAGGAGATACATATTCCAAATAAAAGAGTGCCAAGTACAATCAAGAAAGGAATTTAGAGATCAATACTTAATAAGGAGCATAAATAAGAATTGGGTCAGAAGATGCACTCAAAATATACTTGAGAGAGTCAGCCAGAAGTCAGAACAAAACATCAATGTCAACTACTGCTTTTGAGGGGATGATATGAGGTCTTAAATCAGAATTGATCCCAAGAGCCAGGAACTCTGGCAGTGAAAATCAGGTTGAGATGGGTTGATGTGAATAATTCAGGATATGGCTGGGATGGAGCAAGGCTATCTGGCACAATTCTATTACTGTTGACCGTGAAGAGCAGTGCAGTTCTGCCAGCCAACAGGTACCAGGCTGGGCAAGGCACTCTAATATCTCAGCAGAGAGCATCAATGATCTCTTCGTCATAACCAATGGACTTCCCATCTTTTTAACCTCTGACTTCACATGACAATCTGTACCACTCATTCCATTTCTTAAAGTGCTCTGTCAGATGCTCTCACCTGTTTCTCCCTTTTTTGTTGGCTTCTTGTTTTCCATAGCAGATGGGTTGAAGCAGTAAAATTGCTGTGCCCAGCAGGTTAAGCTGGACATTTCCCTGAGCCCCACACAAACCCTCTGGGAGCTCCATATGTCCATGGATTATGTCCTGACTCTCCACCATGAAAACTTTTGTACTCTAAGTCAAAGAGAGGAATATCGAACAGCTCACGTTTGTACAAATTGTAAAGCACTGTCACACACGTGATCTCATTATATTCTCACCATTCTCTGAGGTATGTGTACAAGTAATTATTATTTTAATCCCAGTAAATACATGAGAATTCTGATTGATTTTCCGGACTCCTGAACTGACCACAATACATCAAGAGAACCCAATGTCCTATCCCTTCCTTCACATGTTGTCTTAAAAATATCTGATCCATGCCCTTAGTTTAGCCATTATTTATATATGACTCTTCATTTTATATTCCCAATTCCACCTTCTCTCATGAGCTTCAGAAGCAACTTCTTAGCTTCTTACCGAATACTCTTACCTGAGGAATCAAGGTGTCTTAAACTCAACATATTTATGCATCAGTTGATTTCTTCCACTCTCCTCCTCTTATATTCTTTGTTTTTTTAATCTTTTCTTTGAATCCCCTCTGAAGGGGATCTTCAGAGGTATTTATCTGGTCCAGCCTTACATCTGATGCATATTCCTATTAGTGGTTTACAATTATTGAGTACTTATAAGATATTAGGCATCGTGATGAGTGCTCTACATGTATGAACTCATTAAGTCCTCACAGCAACCCCATGGGAATACAATTATCAGCCCATTTCAGATGTAGAAACTGAAGCTTAGATGAATAAATGACATGGCTAGGAATTGGCCTAGCTGAGATTCACCTTGAGGCCTGTCTGGCAATACAACCATGCTCGTCACCCTTTTATTATTACTCTGGTTCACAAAGACCCTGTGCTACAGTGACTCCTAAACTTTGATAGTCAGTGTTTTGAGGAGGAGCTTGAAATTCTATCAAGCTCCCAGCTGGTGTCACTGCTGCTGATCCATGGATAACACTTTGAATATTAAGACTGATTAGTTTGGCCAAGTGGTAGTCCAACTTGTACTTGAACACCTGCAGTTATATGGGACTAGCTACCACCTCAGAAAGGCAAGCCTTTTCATGCACAGATGGCTCTACTCACTATGTAAATTTCCATTTTGCATTATATTCCTCAGAGCGGCCAAAATCTGGCTCTCTTGAGACAGCACAGCACAGACTCAAGAACCAAACTGCCTGTGTTTATATCCTGGTTCTACTCTTAACTGTGTGACTTTGGACAAGTTAGTCAACTCTGTTTTCTCAGTTTCCTCATTTTTAACTTGAAGTATAATCGACCTACACAACTATGCTAGTTCCAGGCATACAACATTGTGATTCAATATTTCTATACATTATAAAATGATCATCATGACAAGTCTAGTTATCACCTGCCACCATACACAGTCATTACAATATTATTGACTATATTCCCCGTGCTGTACATTTCATCCCTGTGACTAATTTATTTTGAAATTGGAACTTTGTACCTTTTAATCTCCTTTACCCCCTCCCCTCTGACAACCTCCTGCTTGTTGTCTATCTGTGAGTCTGTTTCTATTTTGTTATGTTTGTTCATTTGTTTTGTTTTCAGATTCTACATATAAGTGAAATCATACAGTATTTGTCTTTCTCTGTCTGACTTATTTCACTTAGCATAATGCCCTCTAGATCCTGCTATGTTGGCACAAGTGACAAGATTTTATTTTTTTAATGGCTGAGTGATATTCCATTATATATGTATAAAATATGTAACATATATATGTATGCACATGTATACACACACACACACACACACACACACACACACACACACCCCACATCTTCTTTATTTATTAATCCATCAATGGACACACTTTGGTTGCTTCCATATCTAGGTTATAGTAAATAATGCTGCTCTGAACATAGGGGTGCATATAACTTTTTGAACTCCAGGAGTGGAATTGCTGGATCATATGGTAGTTCTATTTTTAATTTTTTGAGGAACCTCCATACTGTTTTCCATAGTGGTTGCACCAGTTTACACTCCCAACCACAGTGCAATAGGGTTCCCTTTTCTCCACATCCTTGCCAGCACTTGTTATTTCTTGACTTTCTGATAATAGCCACTCTAACAGGTGTGAGATGATATCTCATTGTGGTTTTGATGTGTTTTCCCTGATGATTAGTGATGTTGAGCATTTTTTCATGTGTCTGTTGGCCATCGGCATGTCTTCTATGAAAAAACTGTTTATTCTGCCCAGTTTGTAGTTGCATTTTTTTTTTTTTTTTTTTTTTGGTACACGGGCCTCTCACTGTTGTGGCCTCTCCCGTTGTGGAGCGCAGGCTCCGGACACGCAGGCTCAGCGGCCATGGCTCACAGGCCTAGCCGCTCCTTGGCATGTGGGACCTTCCCGGATGGGGGCACGAACCCGTGTTCCCTGCATTGGCAGGCAGACTCGCAACCATTACGCCACCAGGAAAGCCCTTGACTTCCTCTTATGGTCAATGATAAACAAGCTCTCTTAGGTCACCACTTTTTCCTCTCCCTATCCTTTCAACATCATGAGTTTTCTTCACATAATCACTCGGACATTAACATGAGTATGTAAGTATTGTTCACTGACAAGTTAGCACCACACAATTAATATGCTGCTTCTTTTGAATAATTTCCCACTTTCCCTGGGGAAGATTTTAAGAATTTCTGTAGAGGAGAAAAGGATGGTTGCTTACAAAGAAACATGAATCACATCAACATCAGACTTCTCATCAGTGAATCCAGACGGTAGGGTCAATAGAATAAGTCTTCACATGTTGCAAGAAAAATTAATTTTAGTCTATAAGTCTATACCAAGCCAAATGTTAATAAAGAATGAAGGGCAAAATAAAGACATTTTCAAATATACACAGAATCAGGAAGTTCACTTGTGCTTTGTCTGCAAATCAAAACAGTTTCTGAGCATTGTACACTAGCAAAACAAAAACTCACAAAGGAATCCACTAAATGCAAGAAGACTAAAAATTTAGGAAATATTAAAACTAATATAGAATTTCTTTCCTAGTATCGAAGCTAGGAAGCAAGTATAGAAATAAATCAGTGCAAATTAGATAATCTAACAAATAATGTGATCTAAAAGGTGGATGATCCTAGTATTGGTCTGACAATGGCATAGATCTCTTCTAATGGCAATAAAAAGCACCTATTTAAAAATGCCAGGAAAAACAAAGCTATGCTATAAATTTTTGTTTCAAATATTACACAATTTTGAGAAATTTTTGGTGGAGCTTAAGGAAAGGTTTTCCATTTGTTCTTTCTCTTTAATTATTTTCTTGTTATTATAGTGAAGATGTAGTGCCATAGGAATGTTTAAAAACATACTATTCTACCTGGTTCTGCAGCGAATAATATTTATATAATCATAATGCTGTAAATGCTATTTATTAATTTTCAAAGTTTATAATCAAGTTGTAGATCAAGCACAGAGTTTTAATTAAGTTTATCTAACAGAATCTACATGTTATAGAAAAGTGATGATAGAACTTTCAGAATGTGATCGTTAAAGGAGGGGCTTGGGAAGGGACAAGGTGGAGAGGTTTTATTTAATGTACAAGCTCCAATTTATCCATTTTTATATGGTAAAGGGTTAAGAGAATAGGTGTAAAGTTGATAGAAGAAAAATAAAGTTTAATCATATTATATGATTAAACATACATTTATATACAAAATTAACCAACAGAAAACCAAAAATTGTTAGAAGTAATAAAGTTGAGGTGTTGGAATAGAGAGAAAGGACCAATTAGATCATGTTCTAATCTTTAATAAGAGAGAGTTAATAAATATTATTTAAAGTTGATAAATCAAGAAATAGGATTATATCATTTAAAATCAAGGTTATAAACACTAAGAAGAACTTACAACTGAAATATTAAAAGATGGTTACTTTGGAGAAGGATAAACACTAAAATGCATGATTTGATTTTATTTAAAAAATTTTATTGAAGCATAATTGACTTACAGTATTATATTAGTTTCAGGTGTATGACATAGTGATTCAATATTTCTATACCTTACTAAATGATCACCACAATAAGTCTAGTTACCATCTGTCACCATACAAAGCTATTACAATATTATTGACTATATTCTCTATATTGTACATTACATCCCCATGATATTTATTTTATAACTAGAAGTTTGTACCTCTTAACCCTCCTTCCACTATTTTGTCCATCTCTCCACTCTTCTCTCCTGTGGCAATCACCAGTTTGTTCTCTATTTTTGAGTCCGCTTTTGTTTTATGTTTGTTTGCTTTCTTTGTTTTTTAGATTCCACATATAATATTTGTCTTTTTCTGTCTGACTTATTTCACTTAGCATAATACCCTCTAAGTCCATACATGTTGCCACAGATGACAAGATTTCATTCTTTTTTATGTCTGAGTTTATCCATCCATCTATCAGTGGACACTTAGGTTGCTTCCATACCTTGTCTATTATAAAGTTGCAATGAACATTGGAGTGTATATATATATTTTGAATTAGTGTTTTTGTTTTCTTTGGATAAATACACAGAACTGGAATTGCTGGATCTGTCCCCTCAGGCAAGGACAACAAAAGCACATGTAAACAAACGAGACTACATCAAACTAAAAAGCATTTGCACGGCGAAGGAAACCATCAACAAAATGAAAAGGCAACCTACTAGATGGGAGAAAATTTTTGTCAAAGGTATGTCTGATAAGGGGTTAATATCCAAAATATACGAAGAACTCATACAACTTAACATAAAGAAAACAAACAATCTGATTAAAAACTAGGCAAAGGACCTAAATAGACAATTTTCCAAAGACATACAGATGGCCAACAGACACATGAAAAGATACTCAACATCACTAATCATCAGGGCAATGCAAAGCAAAGTCACAGTGAGATATCATCTCACACCTGTCAGTGTGGCTATTATCAGAAAGTCAAGAAATGAAAAATGTTGGTGAGGATGTGGAGAAAAGGGAACCCTATTGCACTGTTGATGGGAATGTAAATTGGTGCAGCTATTATGGAAAAGAGTATGGAGGTTCCTCAAAAAATTAAAAGTAGAAACTACAATGTGATTCAGCAATTCCACTCCTGGAGACTTTTAAAAATTTTATTTATTTATATTTTTTAAAAATAATATTTATTTATTTGGCTGCATCTCGCCTTCGTTGTGGCGTGTGAAATCTTTACTAGCGATATGCAGGCTCTTAGTTGCAGCATGGGGGATCTAGTTCCCTGTCCAGGAATCAAATCCAGGCCCCTTGCATTGGGAGCATGGAGTATTAACTGCTGGACCATCAGGGAAGTCCCGACTTTTTAATTAAAAAATTTTTTTAATGTGACTGTATTACTCATCTTAAAAAGAATGGAGATATCAAATTTTTTTAAAATGCTTTTAAGCAGGCACTCCTGATTTGGGTAGGCTGCAATGTTCTACCTGAAATATCTGTCTCATAATGCCTCGGCAATTCTAAAAACTTGCTTGTTCAGTCTGTCAAAATGACATCCACTTTTAGAGTGGAAAAGAAAAAAAGAACTCCCTGAAGTGTATTTTTAATCTCTTTGTTCTTCTGGGTAATGCTAAATAGAGAGTCTGGATTAAATGTGAGATGTGGGAGCTGATGTCTGGGCAGGAGTCCTGCTGGAGGTCAACATTTTAATAATAAAATAGTGATCATAGAGAGTCACTTTTGGAATCATGGAGTAGGGACCTCCAAAATCTGCTCTTCGATAAAGCAATGAGAGCATTGGCAAAATTTTTCAAAAGCTTTTTTTTTTTTAACCTCTGGAAATTAACCAAAGGTTTATAACAATCTGATTTAAACAATTTATGCAAGAAAAATGATTGAATCTAGGTAAGAACAGCAAACTTTGTAGCGTTTAACTTTTCCTACTCCCATCCCCCTTTCCACAGCTCTGTAGTACCCTTGAAAACCATGAGCCTAGAAGCCAATCGAGGGAGGCATAATTGGTTTGGAGCTCCCTAGAAGCCCCACCCAGAGAGAACTGTCACTACTTGACCTGTTTGAAAGTTCCCTGGAAACTACTACTCTCGGGGCTTGTCTATATTTGACATGTATCAGAACGCAATCAATGTGAACAGACTTTTCCTCAGGGCATTTGTCAAAAACAGTCAGCAGCAAATGTTTAACATAGCAGCTGCCTGAGGCAGTGATAACTGTTGGGGCAAACAAGGCACTGACCAAAAAACTTAAAAAGAAATGCTGAGAAATGAGATGTCCATAGGGCCTTTGAAAAGTTCCAATATATTCCTGGGAATCTAGAAGATCATTCACATGCATGGGGCTGTGAGCATGCCCGCAAAAGATCTGAGAAAGCCCTATTCTCTGAATGTTCTTGAGACTCTGCAAAAACAGGAAGCAAAGGCTAAAGCAGCCTTGTAAACTGCCTGCCAGAATGTTGAAGCACTACCCTAACACACAGACAGAGTTTCTCTGCAAGTACTGTGAGACTCAGTGGTGCAAGGCATTTAAGGAAATCTGTCCATTCATTAGCTGATCACTAAGTTAACTGAGCAGAGACTTTAGGACACACACAACAAAGAATATAGACTTTATAGAAGTAGTTTGGAAAAGCCACTAAACAAACAAATAGTGGCAGCAACAAATGATGGGGATGTGTGGGGCAGAATCTGATTTCCAGAGTTGCTACATTATACTGTTTTAAATATTCAGCTTTTAACTAAATATTGAAACATGTAAGGAAATATGACCCATAAACAGTAGAAAAATCATCAGCAGAAACTATTCCTGAGGACACTCACGCATTAGACTAACTGGATAAAATTTTACATCAGTGATTAGAAATATGCTGAAGAACTAAACAAATTCTAAAGAACTAAAGTAAAGTATTAGGTGACTCACCAAATAGAGAATATCAATAAGAGATAATTATTATTTTTAAAAGAACCAAATAGAAATATTGGGATTTAAGTGTATAATAACCAAAATGAAAAATTCACTAGAGGATCACAATAGTAGATTTGATCTGGTAGAAAAAATAACCAGCAAATTAAAGGATAGATTAAATTTAGATTAAGAAGATTATTGATTATTATTATTAAGATGATTATTTATTTACTTACTTATTTATGGCTGCATTGGGTCTTCATTGCTGCACGTGGGCTTTCTCTAGTTGCGGCCAGTGGGGACTACTCTTTGTTGTGGTGTACGGGCTTCTCATTGTGGTGGCTTCTCTTGTTGTGGAGCATGAGCTCTAGGTGCATGGGTTTCAGTAGCTGTGGCACATGGGCTCAGTAGTTGTGGCTCACGGGCTCCAGAGTGCAGGCTCAGTAGCTGTGGCGCATGGACTTAGTTGCTCTGCAGCAAGTGGGATCTTCCCGGACCAGGGCTCAAACCCGTGTCCCCTGCATTGGCAGGTGGATTCTTAACCACTGTGTCACCAGGGAAGTCCCTACTATTATTATTATTAAGATTATTCAGTCTGAGAAACAGAAAAAGAATGAAGAAAAATTAAAAGAAACTCAGAGACCTGTGGGGCACTATCAAGCATACCAAATATCCATATAGGGAGTCTAAGAAAGGGAGAAAAGGAAAAGAAAGAATATTTGAAGAAATAATGGCCCAAACTTCCCAGTTTGAGAAATAACATTAAACATCCAAGAAAATCAATGAACTCCAAGTAGGAAAACTCTGCAGAGATCCACACCTACATGCACCATGAACTATCAAAAGCAACAGACAAAGAGAGAATCTTGAAAGCAATAAGAGAGAAGTGACAGGGGATCCTCAATAAGATTAACAGCTGATTTCTCATCAGAAACCAGGGAGGCAATGGGATGACATATTCAGAGTGATGGAAAAAAAAAGACTTTTATCCAGTAATTCTATATTCAGCAAAACTATCCTTCAGAAAAGAAGGAGAGATTAAAACATTCTTAGATTAAAACAAAAACAGCAGCTGAGAGAATTTTCTGCCAGTAGAGTGGTCTTACAAGAAATACTACAGGGAGTGCTTTGGCTGAAATGGAGAGACATTAGACAGTGACTTAAATCCACATGAAGAAAAAAGCAAAGATTATCAGTAAAGGCAGATACATGGGTAAATATAAAAGCCAGTATTTTGGGACTTCCCTGGCTGTCCAGTGGTTAAGATTCTGAGCTCTCAGTGTAGGGGGCCCGGCTTCCATCCTGATCAGGGAACCAGATCCTGCATGCCACAACTAAAAGATCCCGCATGCCGCAACTAAGACCCAGTACAGCTGAATAAATAAATATATATTATTTATAAAAAGCCAGTATTTTTTGGTTTGTTTGTAACTCTTTTCTTCTCCTTCTATGAGAAGACACCTGCATAAATCAATAATTATGAGACTGTGTTGATGGGTTAATAATGTATAAAGATGAAATTTGTATGACCATAATAGCATAAACGTGGAGAGAGGGAATTGGAGGTATATCAGAAAAGTTTTTGTGTGCCATTTAAATTGTTTCAATATTAATTAATATTAACTGATATCATTAATTAATATTAATCTCAACTAGATTTTTAAAGTTAATATGATAATTGTAAATCTCAGGGAAACTATAAGAAAATACCTAGAAAATTATAGTTAAAGAATAAAATGAAAAGGAAATTAAAATTGTATACTGGAAAATATCACTTTAACACAAAAGAAGGCAGTTATGGAGAAATAAAGGGAAAAATCAAAAGATATAAAGAAAACAAATAGCAAAAAGCCAGACATAAATCCTACCTTATCAGTTATATTAAATGTAAATGGACAAAACACTCTAATCAAAAGGCAGAAGTTGGTCAAATGGACTTTAAAAAACATAATTGAACTATATGCTGCCATATAAACTGCCAGACCCAGTTTACAGTCGAAGACATAAACAGGTTGAAATTTAAAAAGATGGAAAAAGATAAACTATGCAAGCAACCAAAAGAAGTATGCAGTGACCATACTAATAACAGACATGATAGATTTTTTCAGATAAAAATTGCTACTAGAGACAAAGAAGGACATTTTAATCATAAAAGTGTAACAGCAAAGCCAGAATTTGACAGATTGAAGGGAGAAATAGACAATTCAACAATAATAGTTGGAGACATCAACACCCCACTTTCCATATGGATAGAAGACCTACACAGGAAATCAATAAGGATCAAAGACTTGAACAACACTAAAACACTCTAGACCTAACAGACTTCTGTAGAACATTCCACCCAACAGCCACAGAATACACATTCCTCTTGGGTTCACATCACCTTCTCTGTGCACCTATGTCCAAATCTCTCCCTGCCCTCTTTATAAGGATACATGCAGCTTGATTTCATTTAGGTTTCACCCCAGATAATCTAGGGTAATCATCTCACCTCAAGGTCTTTAACTTAATCATATCTGCAAGACCCTTTTTCGAAATAAAGTAATGTTTACAGGTTCCAGGGATTAGAACCTGATATCTTTGGGGGACATTATTCAGCCTACTACAGGGAGCTTTAAAAAACATTGGCACTTTAGTACCATTTCCAAAAATCCTGATTTAATTGTGTTCAAGTGGGCCCTGGACACTGAAAATGTTTTTAAAGCTTCCCAAGTATATCCAGTGTTTCAAACTACTGCTGTGGGTAAGCCACAGATAAACTGATGAACAAGAATTACTCTGCTTATTTTCTTTTGGTCCTTTCCATCCACTCAATTCTTTTTTTTTTTTTTTTTTTTGCAGTACTCGGGCCTCTCACTGTTGTGGCCTCTCTCGTTGTGGAGCACAGGCTCCGGACACGCAGGCTCAGCAGCCATGGCTCACGGGCCTAGCCGCTCCGTAGCATGTGGGATCTTCCCAGACAGGGGCACGAACCCGTGTCCCCTACGTCGGCAGGCAGTCTCTGAACCACTGCGCCACCAGGGAAGCCCCACTCAATCCTTTTTTATTCAACTCCCTTCTCCTTTCTCCTTTGAGCTAACCTGCTGCCTCAAGTAATTTCTACCAAGAATAGATTATCTGGTAATTAATTCATATTAAATTAACTCATATTCACCATGCTAAAAAAATTTAAGTAATTTAAAAAAGAATTTAGTAAGGCCTAGTTCAGAGACATTGCATGGTGGTCAAAGAAATCTTGAAGGAAAGGAAGGACAGTTCTGGCTCAGGAGTGCTGGGATGTACCACAGAAATCACTCAAGACAGGGAGTCAAGATTTATTTTTATTTACTTAACAAACATGTATAAAATGTTATATGTTTCTGGCATCATTTTAAACACTACAGATTTAACTTCCTACAACTTCATGAAGTTTCATGAACTATCACAAAGCCCATTAAACAGATGAGTAAACTGAGATACAGAGCAGTTAAGCATTTTGTCCAAGGACACCCAGTAATAAGTATCAGGACCTAGGTAGCCCAGATCCAGAGCACAAGTGCTCAAAAACTATCCTTTGTTCTTTTGTTCCTTCTCAGCTCTATCTTCTCATCCCTGCTCTGCTGTGTCTGTACTGTGTGACTTTTTGAAAACCTCTTAACCTCTCTGGGCTTATTTTCTCATCTTTAAAATAAAAAATTGTTTCTAAATGGAAGTGGATGTCTTGCCACTCACAGTTTCAACCAATTGTTTATTGACTGATAGAGACACACTTTTGTTTTTCTGCCCCCTCTCTTCCTGTTAATCAGTGCGCAAGACTGTCACAATCTGTTTGAGTAATTGTCCCTAAAACATAAGAGTCTTAGAAAGTCCAGGCTGGAGTAAATCTCTGAAACATTCTGCCCTATTCATTTCACAGGTGAGGAAACTGAGAAAAAAGAAGAACTTTGGAGGACCAGTCTTCTAACTCCAAGGCAGTAACATTTTTCTACTATGTGGTATGTGTTTTAGAGAAGCACTTCTCAACTTGTGTCCATGAATTACCTGGGGATTTGTTAAGATGCAAATTCTGATTCAGAATATCTGAGGTGGTAACTGAGACTCTGCATCTCTAACAAGCGCCTAGGTGCTGTTGATGCTGCTGGTCCACACTCTGAGTAGTGAGGTTCTAGATAGAACCTAGCACTCAGGTCATGTCACACTTGGGAAGAATTACATCTCCCTCAAATCACTAGGGTCATGCCCAGAATTATATCTTGAAACCCCATTCTTCTTATGACTGTGGCAGTGCATACAATTATGAACATAGATATTGGAAAATGACCATGTTACAGGTGATGGGGAATAGGGGACTGGCAGCTGAGCTAAGGACTTGTGCGGATCAGCAAGCTTGAAACATGCGGTGGCTTTTGTACATCAGGACTATTTTGCTTTCGAGTTACAGAAATCCAAATCATAACAATTTAGGCAAAAAAAGATAATATATTGGCTCGCATAATTTTAAAGTCTGGGGTCAGGTCTGGCTTCAAAGAAGGCTGAATTCAGGTGCTCAAACAATGTCATCAAAAATTTATCTCTTGTCATCTAAGTGCTGACTTTGCTCTCAGATAGACTCCACCATCTATAGTCAACAGCAGAAAAGAGCATGCCACTTTCCCAATAGTTCCAGAAAAATCCATGACTATTCTTTTCTTTGGCCAGGCCTGGGTCATGTGTTCCTTCCAGAACCAATCACTGTGGAAGGGTTTTGTACTCTAATTGCCTAGCCTGGATCACATACCTATTCCTAGAACCAGGATAAGTCCCATCCAGAACACATGGAGGTGAATTGTCTCAAAGAAAAATCAGAATGAGATAAAAAAAAAGAAAGAAAGAAGAAGATGGGGAATGCATGCAGAAAAAGCAAAAACGATAGATGCTCATTCCAGAGAATGGGGCCCGGTGGGCAACTGAAGGTGGTAAGAGCTTGGGTGGGAGGTCAGAGACTCAACAAGATGCTGGGGCTTGAAGAGTAAATTTACCTACTAGAGCAAATCTGGCTACAGATGCTATTTCAGTAGTATGACCTTGTGATTCTTGCTGAAGCAGTGCTTCTCAGGTTTGGATTCAGGAGGTCTGGGGTGGAGTCCAAGAGTCCACATTTCTAACAAACTCCCAAGTGATGCTGATGCTGCTGATTCTTGGACCACATATTGGCGTGGAGCTGGGCTGAAGCATCAACGGTAATCATCTCCAGCTGTGGTGAATTCTCCGGCTTGATTGTCCTTCCCTTGAAATGGTGGCGGTTGGAAGCATCTGTACTCGCTGTCTGTATGTCCGTAGTAGCTTCTGTCCTGCTATCAGTCATCTCTCTCAGGATAACATGAAGATGGAGGCAGCCTTTCTATTAGAAGCACAGGCTTCCTCATTTGCCTACTCCAGGACTGCTTGGGTTTAAGGCATTGGACCAAAGGAGATCCCTGGCTTAGGGTTCAGGGAAGGTTAGTTGGTGCAGCCATGGTCACCATTTTATTCAATAAAGGAGCCAGAGATCACTCTACTTCCTGCTGCTTATTTATTGTTCTTTGGCTATAGACCAGAGAGATTTGCCAAACTCCAGATGACTGTAGCTGCATGGCTGGGCCCTGCTGAGGCCACCTTAAGTCAGCAGGACTACTCGGTTGACCCACAACTTGACGAGCCATACCAAGTGCCGTTATTATGAGCCACTGAGTTTTGGGGATGTGTGTCATATTATTGTGGCAATAGATTACTAAAAGACTATCTCGTGAACTGGGACAAATTTTTTATTGTCTGTAAGCCTCTGTTTCCTCTGTAAAATGGGGATAAACTTATTTAGAATTATTTTGAATAGTAAATAATAAGGGAGGTAAAAAAAAAAACCCCACAGTATTCCATTAAATGGCAGAATAACAACTACAGTTTGCCCTCCTACAGCTATCTTCAAGAAGCCTAATGGAGGGCTTCCCTGGTGGCGCAGTGGTTGAGAGTCCGCCTGCCGATGCAGGGGACACGGGTTCGTGCCCCGGTCCGGGAAGATCCCACATGCCGCGGAGCGGCTGGGCCCGTGAGCCATGGCCGCTGAGCCTGTGCGTCCGGAGCCTGTGCATCCGGAGCCTGTGCTCCGCAACGGGAGAGGCCACAACAGTGAGAGGCCCGCGTACCACAAAAAAAAAAAAAAAAAAAAAAGAAGCCTAACGGAGAAACTTTCTATTAGAATTAAGAAGAGACGGTATGAAAAAGACAAAAGAAATAAACATTTAGTGATCTCTGCTTGGTGTCAGATAATTTCCTAGACTGTTAACATATTTTATGATCTTCTGTCTTCCCTAGCAACTTATGTGGTAAGCTGTATTATTCCCTTTTTACAGATGAGGAAACTATGACTCAGAAAAGTGAGCTGACTTTGTCAAAGTCAAACAGCTTGTAGTGCAGGTCCTGGAATAAAAAAAGGTTTTTAAAACGTAGGTCTTTTCACTCTAATGACCTTGCTTTTTCCACTGTTAAAATCCAATTCAAACTTTACTTACATTGCAATTTTTATTAAAATATTGTATTCTGGGATCCCACTACAGAGTAAGAAAATAGATGTCTTAGCCAAATCTTTCAAATATTTTTGGGTTTTCCATTTGACTTAATAAAATTTTCTTCTTTCTGTCTGTAATAGAATTAGTCTCTTTCTCCTTCTCTCTATAAATCGGTGTGTGTGTGTGTGTGTGTGTGTGTGTGTGTCTTTCTCTCTCCCTGCTGCCTTCAGGTTCCTGTAGTTAAAATTCTAGCAGAAGCCAAGTGACTCAGCAAGTTGGATGTGAATCTCAGTGGTTTATTCATTCCTAAAGGAAAAATATTCTCTTAGTAGCATGCCTAGAAAAGGGGGAATGAAAATTTTAAGGCTCTTATAGGAAAAGCATCTTAGATATACACAGCCTATGTGGTATTTTTTTCTTCAGCATGGCAGGAAAAGAGGTCCAAGCTCACAGCAGAGTTTAAATGGACATCTACACACCACTTATGCTCACATGCACAAGCTATTTTTTCTTTCTATATTTAATGCCTATAGGAAATCAGGTCTAGGATTGACTTTGTCAAATTTGATCCCTTGCCTCTATCTAATTCTTGATCTGCACACATATAGCTTTCTATTTTTATTCATAGAAACAAGACTCAGAACTCATTGTTTGCATTTTAAGCCATACGACCTGGATTTGGATGACGTATTGGTCAGAACAAGCTAGATTATATTGCAGTAATAAACACCCTCATGTTCATAATGGCTTCAACATAACAACAGTTTATTCTTCTACCCTCTACTTGTCCAATGCAGATTAGTGGGGCCTTTCTTCATCATCCTCACTAATGAATGTCCACTTCTGTGGACTTCTGTGATTGTCAGCAAAGGGAGAAAGGGGGAATTAGCCAAGCACAGGAACTTATATGCTTCTACACATACGTCACTCCTGTTCATATTTAACTGTGTTAACCAAGTCATGTGGCCACTCTTACTTAAGGGGGTAGGGAAGTGCAGTCCCTCCATATGCCTAGAGAAATAAAGCCAGAGGTTTTATGAACAGCTCCAATAACTAGCCCAGATGGTCAGGTAGGGTCCTTGCCACTCCTGGACCAATGAAGAAATAGGATTCCGGCCAATTCACTTTCTTCTTGGGTGGACTAACTTTTAACCTTAGAAAACAATAATGCCAGGGCTTCCCTGGTGGCGCAGTGGTTAAGAATCTGCCTGCCAATGCAGGGGACACGGGTTCGAGCCCTGGTCCTGGAAGATCCCACATGCCGCGGAGCAACTAAGCCCATGAGCCACAGCTACTGAGACTGTGCTCTAGAGCCCTCGAGCTACAGCTACTGAAGCCCGTGCTCTGCAGCAAGAGAAGCTACCGCAATGAAAAGCCCCCGCGTGCAACAATGAAGACCCAACGCAGCCTAAAATAAATAAATTAAAAAACACCCAAACATAAAAAACAATAATGCCATATCTTATAAAGCTTAGAGGTTAACAAGTATAAGGAATAAACACATTTCAGTGATTCAAATAAGGTAATATAGAATTTTATTCTTTAAAATGATATGTGCCTGGAGATAATACAGTTAAAAATAGGTAAGGTTCTTTTTCAGTTCTTTCATGCTTTCACTGTTACTAGAAGGGGGTTTACATTGTTTGGCTTATATTCTCTCCCAGATGTCAAGAGATACTAAATTTCTTTCTTTGTTTTTTTAACCATTAATGTATAATGATCACTGAGCTCCAGGTAGTGAAAACTTTGTTCATGTTAGAGATATGAAATTTGGCTTTCAAGGGTGGACTCACCCTTCAAATACGTAAAACTTATTTTGAGACTGCATGCCTATGTCTAAATTTTAGCAAAATACAGGTCCTCTTAATTTCCTAAAAAGAGTTGATCATATTTTCTATTAAATAAGGCTGAGATAACTTGATGTAGAAAGCTGGACACACTAATGTAAAAGCTGTTTTTAGAGCAGTTCTGTCCATAGAACTTTCTGTGATGCCAGAAAATGCTGCACAGCTGCATTGTCCAATAAGGAGCCACTAGCTACATTTAACACTTGATATATGGTTAGTGTGACTGAGGAACTCATTTTAAAGTTTTGTTTAATTTTAATTAGTATAAATTTAAATCTAAATAGCCACATGTGGCTAATGACTGCTGTATTGCATAGCAGAGTTCTAGAAGTTGGTCTTTCAACAAAGTTTATTATTGTTGAGTTAAAAAAAAAAAACTAAAATGCATGCTTAACTTGAAATACAGGAATCTCACGAGTACATTCCTGGTCTGTCTACTGAAAACACGAGATTCCCATTGGAATGTTTTCTCAGTCTGGGGTATGGGCATCTTGGAATTCTAGCAACCTGCAGAATCACTACTTTGTGAGTGGACACTGGGTTAGGCCATGCTGGGTGGTGGTGCTGGACTGTAGGGTAGGGTAGAGGGAAAGCTGGCAATTGCCCTTAGAGCAGAACTATTATGTCAGTCAGTGTGGTAGCCCTAATACCCTTCCTGGCAAGACCCTCTTGAGAATATCTCCTCTTTTTTGATTTGTCCAGGATCTCCAATCCTTAATATGTGCCATCCACTATGCTAAGACCTAAGGGTACATACTACACCGGGTCCTTCCTTCAGGGAGCTCCCAGCCAACAGTGAGAGATATATATATGAGGTGCATGGGGACATAGAATAAGGAGTGACACAGTGGAAATATTGAAAGTGAGATTAATATTCTCTCTACTTACGTGGAATTCAGAGAAAGAAGTATTTCCAAAGATGTTTGTGGCAGAGACTGGCTCAGTACTCACCAAGCCTGTTGCTTCTTTCCAGTCTCCCAGGCTACACTACCCAGCCCTACTTTTATTTAGTCCAAGGCCATATGACAAGGTCCTGACCAAGGTATCTTGCCACATTGACATGCCTCCTATAAAACCTCTTGTTTTATTCTTCATACTCTTTCTTCTTTTACAGGAACCGTGGAAGCCAAATGCAGAGGATGGTAGCACCGTAAGATGAATGGAGCTGGATCCTTGAGAACATTGCTTGGAGGAGACACCAGGAAGGCCTCACAAATACAACTGGACTGTTATGTGAAAAATAAACTTTTACTGTGTAAAGCCAGTATAATTGGAGGGCTATTTGTTATAACTATTAGTGTCAATTATCTTTATATGTCCAATTGACTTCAACTTGGATATCAGATATAATCACAGATTTATAGAACTTAGAAAGTCCTCAGTCTATTTCATCTCTTTATCTCACAGAAGAAGAAATGAAGTGACTTGCTGAAGTTCACACAGTTTTTGGAAATCCCAGGACTAGAATCCAGTCTCCCAAGTCTCAGTCTAAGACTGGCTCCACCAAGCCAAACTTGTCTCTATTAGTCTATACATACTTTTCAGCACACTTGTATGACTGCCAGTGAAACAGAAACACACAGGTTGAATTTTGTGGAAAATTAAAATTGTCTTTATAAGGAGAAGGACATTAAAATTTAGCCTAATATTTTTATATTAACATATTTTGGTTGTTTACAAAGTACTGAATTTAAAACATGCTTTGATTTATTTATCAGGACAAGTTTAGGTTTGTCATCAGGACAATGCCTTATTATATTGTTTGCTTTTGTTACACCGTGCCTGGTATTTAAATTTATCTATCTCCAGGACGTGAGAAGTTGACATTCTTCTTTGGGTGCAATATATGGGTTCATCAATTTCTGAGAAAAGTAGGTTGTAACCTTGCTGTAACTTTCGGTGTCATCAGATTGAACTCTAAGTTTCTTAGTCCATGGACTAAATCCATGGTACTTATACTTTCTAGGATAAAGTGGGACAAAAAAACACACAGTAATTTAATTGCTGTGGCAGATACTGTAGCTTGCATGATCAATAGCCCCTCTCCCCTTTCGTTATGGATACCAAATCTTAATGCATTTGTGTGGCAACCAGCCACAGCCTAGCCCAGGTGATGAATGGTGATGAATGTAAACCAGATGTGTCAGTCTTGGTCACCTTTATAAATGATTTGTCTAGAAATGGGAATGGGACTGAATTCTGGCCAATGAAATGTAACTAAAAATCTGCTGGAGGTTTCTGGGAAATATTTTCCTCTCTGCTAAGAGGGAGGTACATAAGACAGGCCTTTATTGTCTGCCTCTGCCTTCCTACATCTGGATTTAATCGTGTGAGGATGTGACTCTGGGAGCTGCAGCAACAGTGCAGGGTGGGAAACTCTAATGTGAGTTGGGGCATCTCTTTTTTCATATCCCTTTAAAACACGACCCTCAACCCTCCTGACAAGTGCACAGTTGCTTTTCTCTCAACTCACTGCAATTGAGGAATTAAGGATTAGGCCCTTTATAAGTTCCCAAAAGGTTTATTGGTTTCCAGTCCCTGATACATTCTCTGACAAATTAGCCTAGTCACTATGTTTCCATCCCTTCTATCTGGTCTGAAAAAAGGGTGATACAGATAATATTTGCTTTCAATTTTCTTATTTATAAAATTGTAGTGATAAAAATCTACTTGCTATTGTTTTTGGAAGGACTGTATTAAATTCATTTATTCAATTCATATTTACCAAATGCTTATAGTGAGCTAGAAATTATGGTTAACACTGATGATCCTGGATGAACAAAGGAATTTCTGATCTGGTAGAAAAGACAGGCAAAAAAGTAAATTGTTAAATAAGCATACCAAGAATCAGAAATTGTAAGAATTTCAATAAGCTAAACAGGATAGGATGATGGAGGAAAATGAGTGGGGCAGGAATACCACTTTCAAGAGAGTGTCCAGAGAAGACCTCCAAGAGGTGGTGAGATTTAATCTGAGAAGGATGGAATGGAGCCCACCAGGTAAAGAACAGGGAACACAGGGAAAGATTTTGCAGCAGATGAATAATAAGAATAAAAGTCTTGAGATGGGTGGATCTTGGTTATTCTAAAAGAAGTGAGAAGGTAAATGTGGCTGCAGTGTAGTGAATTATAGAGAGAATGGCAGGGACGAGGTCATGTAGGGCTTTATAGGTCATAATAAGGAATTTTTATTTGATTCTAATTGCAGTGAGAAGTCTTTGAAGGGTTTTAAGCAGGGAGGAGTCATGATTTTGTGGGATTTAAAAATTAAAACTCTAGCTTTTGTGTAAAAATGGTCTAGAGATGTTCAGAGGGAGAAAACCAGATAGGAGGCTACTCTAGTGCTATAGGTAAGCAGTAGCAGAGGCTTAGCCTGGGAGAAGAGATGGAAGCGGGACTGGGAAGAAGTGAATAGATGCAAGACAAATTTAGAAAGTTAAATCAACAAAATTTGCTGATGGATCGGGTGTGGGAGGTAAGGGAAAGGAAAAATTAAGTGGTATCTTCCAGATTTTTGATTCAAAGAACTGGATGGATGGTGGGGCTACTTTCTGAGAGGAAAAGACTAGAGAGGGGAGGATCTGGACTTGGGGTGAAAATCAACAGTCTGATGTAGATTTTTAAAAGATGACTGTGAACCATTTATATGGAGATGTCAGATTGGTAGTTGAATATGTGTCTATTTTTAAGTCTAAGCTAGTGTATCAGTTATCTATTGCTGTGTAACAAATCACACCAAAAGTCAGCAGTTTCAAAAACTATTTTGTTACCTTGTGGTTTTTTCAGGTTGGTGAGTTACCCTGGGTTAACTGAGGGTCTTATTTGGTTTTACCTGGGTTCTCTAGCCCATCAGTAGTCGGCTGTTATTTGGCTAGGTGGCTTTGTTTCTGGGGGTTGGTTGATTGTCAGATGGTGTAATGATCTATTCATTCTTTAGTGGGCTGCCTTGGGCTTGTTCATATGATAGAAGGAGGGTTCCAAGAGTTAGTAGAGTCTTAAGCTCATAACTGGTAAACCATCACCTTCCCAGAATTCTATTGACCAAAGAAAATGATAAGGCCAGCACAGATTCAATGAGTAAAGAAATAGATTACACCTCATGATCTAAGCTATTGTAAAGTCACATTGCAAAAGGGTATAGACACAGAGAGGTCGTTATCTGGGGTAATCAATGCAATTAACTGACTATAGTACAGGTCTTCAGCATATAGGTATTATTTAAAGCCATAGGAAAAACTGAGCTCAACTAGAGATAAAGTGTAAGTGAAGAAGAGAAGAGTCCTAAGAAGCTCCAGCATTTGGCCAATGAGGTTGGGGCCAGCAAAAAGACTAGAAGGTGAAACAGGAAATAAAAATATGTAGAGCATGCACTAATGTTTAATAAACGGAGTCTTAATATAGTTTATATTCATTTATTGTTGTGTCCTCAGTTCAGGTCCCTTAGCTAGCTCTGTGGCAGAGATATAGACTATGGTCTTCCTGTAAAAACCATGTAGAATGTATAATTTAGTTGGAGGGACAGCCTCACGCTCACATAAAGTTAATAACAATGTAAGACAACTATACAGGTCTTTCTCAATAGCCTATCACTGAGAATCCTTCAGCAAGATAAAAGTCAACCCTTTGGCTGGTTACGTATATGTTTTTACTTTGTGAAAAATTCATCAAATCATACACTATTATTTGTGTAGTCTTCCATGTGTGCATCATATGGCAATAAAAAGTTTAAGAAAAAACAGTTCAACCCTCTGGGTTATTTATACCTGATAGTGATTTAGTTTGATTAAAAACACTGTCTTTTCATAAGAACTTACTTTTATTATACTAGTTTTCATATATGTGATATATTCTTATATATTTCAGGACCAAAATTTTGAAAAAGAGGCTTGAGAATAAAAAAAGTAAATTCTTTTTCCTTATAAACAATTTAATCATGATGAATTTTTTAAACTTTTAAAAATAGTTTTGAAAAAATTGTATATTAGCTTTGTCTTTTACCTCAGCTTAAATGAACTCCCAATATGTAAAAGGAATCTAGTTCTCTGCTTCAGCATGCATTGTACTTTTAACACAAGAGCAAAAGAAAATTCAAACAGAGGAGAAATTGCTTTTTGTTATAAATTTATGCTGACAAAAGGTAAGAAGCCTCTTTTGAATAAGACAACTGAAGAAAAAAATTGAAACAGAAAGAAAAGAACACCTTGCAGGAATTAAAAAAAAAAAAAAAAAGACCAAATCAGATAGGGGCTTGCTTGGAAAACTAGATTGGGGATAGATTGGCTGGGTCAAAAGAAGGAAAACAGCTTTTAGAAAATTTGCTATAGAAATAATCATAGAATCTAAAGTTGGTTCAGATGATTTAGGAATCCTGGGGAGGAGGGGTTACAAGGCAGCTCGAGTCTCAGGAGATTTGCATCATGTTCTGTGCAAAGTTGAACCAGAAGCCATTCTCATAACCAGTGCAACCAAAAAATGATTATTAACTGTATATTCATGGCATGTGAACATGGGCAGTGACTGAACCCTCTCAGAGTTGTCTGAGTACTGAGATATAAGGACTGTCATATTGGATGAAGAAACCGAGGCCCAGAGAGATTAAGTAATTTGCTGAAGACCATTTGAAGAGCCAAGAATAAAGTGGTATAGGGCTAGTCTGAGTTAATCACCTCAAAGTCTAAAGAGAGGAGTTAATCACCTCCAAGTCTAAAGAGAGGAGTGTGCTGTGTTTTTGGAGGTAAACCATGCAGAAGTGGACTTTGTAGAAGATTCAGTTGGTGTGGATTTTTTTTTTAAATATTGGGCAAAGCCTGTGACCAGAAGTGGTGGGAATGCCAAAGCAAGTGATTTACAGTGGGTACCAATATTCCTGTAAGAGTGATTGTAGCAGTTTTAAAAAATGGTCACAAATTCTTTGATACTCCTTTCATTGAGAGTTTGAGGGTCCATGTCACCTTCCCTTGATCTGGGTGGGCCCGTGACTGCCACCTGAAGAATAGATTGGGGTTAGAAAGCAAGTATAGAAGCCAAGACACCTGTTCAAAGGCTGCTGCTGCCATACAGAATGATGGCAGCTTGGACTAGGGGGATGATTCTGGAGATGGAAAGAAGATGCTCTAAATACATTTAAGAGGTGAAATTAAATGGACTTGATGACAGAATGAATATGGGAGAGTATGGCTTGAATAATTAAACAGTGCTAATTTCTCTAGATGGGGGAAACTAGGTATAGAGCCCCAACATTTTATTTTAGCCATTTGGGATGACCATGAGATATCCTACTTTCTACTGGTGGTTGGATGTCAAGTGGGCAATTGGATCCATAAACCTGGAGCTAGGGAGATATCTGAGCTAGGTATAGAATTTCTCTTATACAAAAATTAGTTTTTTAAACTTGAATTATTCTTTTGACATAGCTTTGTTGGCCTTTCTCCAAATGTGTAATTTCAATATCCTCTTGTGCTTCCCAATCACTTCAGTTCCAGGCAATACAGCACCAGGGTCATCTTCCTCCATCTCTGTTTTTATACCTATGAAGATTTTCTTCAGCCCTCTTATTCTGTGAAGTAAAGCAAGGGCTAACCATATTCCTGAGCTTTTAACCAGAGCATCAGAAAACAAACAAACAAACAAAAAAACAAAAAAAACAAGGTCTGGAGCTTAAATGGCTCCATTGCACATTTGTAGTTTCACAGCAGTCCCTAGGAGTTTAAGAGAAATATTGGAGGTTCAAAGTCTGAGAAAAAGATGGTGCCCCTCATCAGTTTTGCCTGTAAAATTCTATAACTCAGTATGACAGATTACATCCATTTTTCAGTTTATAAAAGCCTCAAGGGATGGCTGCTTCTCCAGATCTAATAACTCCCCATGGGACTGTAGTGCTGGTTGGTCCCCTCCTCCCAAATCCACACTGTCCTGCTCTCAGAATCACCATTATTTTCCCATTAGGTCATTTCTATTCCCTCAAGCTTGTTAGCTTGACCCCATTAAGTCATAGTTTAATCATTTCCTCAGAAATCATTTCCATCATTTCTGTAATCTTTGTAATTGGTCCTTGTCATAGAAAATCAAAATGGTAACAAGAGTAAAACCGAATGCTTTCCTGTAAGATATGCCACATACCCATACGTATTGGCTACTGTTCAGGATTCCTGACCTTAGGAATCAAACTGGGAAATGTCCCATCAATAACATAATAAGTTTTATATGATAGGGCAGAAGGAGAGCACTTAGTCAGTGGCAACAATTTGTCTCTTTAGAAGACGAGAACAATATCATTAAAAGAGGGAAAAGAAATGGTTAAGATCAACGATCATTTAGATTGTTGCACTTCTAGCTCATCTTTATCCTTCAAGCCTTAACTCAAATGCCCCTTTTCTCAAAGGCCTTTTCTGCCTACTCTTTCATCTAAGGAAACCACCCCCATCTCTGGCCAATTATTCCCTTATTCATTACTGTATTTATTCCCTTCCTTGTACTCATGATAATTATTTGTAATTTTCTTGTTTCAATGTTTGTTTATATGTTTATTTGGTATTCAAGTGCTACTTTATCCCTCGTTCAGAATAGGTGCTCAATTAATTAATGAAATGTCTGAACCAGGCCAAAATCACCAGCTAGTCTGGTAAGAGAACTCAATCCAATTGATTATTTGGTATCCTCTGCTAAGTACTATCCAATGGAAATACAATTCAAGTCATTTATGTAATTTAAAATATTCTAGTCACTGCATTAAAGAAGTAAAAAAAATGAAATTAATTTTATAATGTATTATATTTTACCCATTGTATCCAATATATCATTTTAACATGTAATTAATATAAAAATTATTAATGTAAAAATTATTAATAAACTAGTTTACATTCTCATTTTTTGTAGTAAGTCTTTGAAATCTGATAAGTATTTGATACTTACAGGAAATCTTAATTCGAATGTTAGGTTTCTATAGGAACTCCTTGATTTGTATTTCAATTTTATAAAATTTATAGTTGCAAAAGAAGATTCACATACCCAAACGGTTCAAAACATGCTTAAGCATTTTCTGATAATGAATCAAGTATCAGATTTTAAATGTAAATTTAAGTAAATTAAAATGAAAGAAAATTAAAAATTCAGTTCCTAATTACAGTAGACACATTTCAAGTACTTAACAGGGGCTAGTGTCTACCATGTTGCAGCTCTAGACATCTTGTCAAACTTTTCTTGTCATGTTTTCTTATGGAAATGTGTCCTTACAATCAGATTACATTATTCCAAAAGGAAGAAGAGAAAAGAACTTGTACACATTAAGTGGAGGTGTTTGCCAGGAACTTTGGCAGGTATTTTCCAAATAACCATTCAAACAAGCCTATAAGGCTTGTTTCAACGTCCCCATTTTATCCATTGGGAAACTGAAAGCAGAGAGAGAAAGAGAACTTGTTGCAAGCACATGGCATCTTTCTCTCTCTCCAGTGGTTTCCAAATGAGAAGAGTAAGCAAATGGGCACTCACCCTCAGCTTTGTACTGTGTCCTTCCCCATCTTTCTAGGCACTACCCTGACCATCTGAGAGCATGCCCAGCTCCTGCTCAGGTGTGAGCTGCACAGTGCAGGCTTTCTGCTTCCCAGTCCTTGCAGAGCCTGGGGAGGATTGGTCCTGTGGTAGGAGGTAGATGGGGCCCTGGGCTGAGCAGCTGAAGTTTGTCAAGTGGAGTAAATTGGAGCTTTGTTTTCCCTAGACATGGCAAGGACAAAGTTAGTGGCAGGAGCTGAGCTCTGTTAGACTAAAGAGATAAGATGACCACTCCTGAGGTCAAGCAGACCTCCCTCACTGCACATGTGCAGAAAGACACCTTGGGGTCAAAAGGGAGGGGGTCCCACCCCATAATAAGTGTTTTAAAACCTCCCACAGTCCTCCGTGTTGGAATTCCTCTTGGCAAAAAGATGTGCATACATGTTGGGGAAGGTCCTAGAACAGGTCAGTTGTGGGAAAAGAAGCAAGATAATTGGCCAAAGGTAAACAAAGACCCAGAGGAACTGCCCTATATACATGATGTAACCGCCTGTTTACTGTGCTCCTCCTCATTAGAGAGGACGCCCACACCCTTTCTCTCTGGGTGCGTATTTCTGCCTTGCTTCTGTCTTACATAAATAAACTGCTTCTCTGTGTGTTCTCTCACGTGTTATGCTGTGTCTCTAGTAATAAACTTTGTACTCGTTTTGCTCTTTTTGCCTCTTTGAGAAACTAATTTTTCAAATGGGGCAACAGCCAGGAGAATTTTGCTTCTAGCCTCTAGCCACTGGTGGACTGGCAGCTAGGATTCCTGGTTTTCATCCAGGCTACCCAGGTTCAATTCCTGGGCAGGGAACTAAAATCTCTTTCCAAGACTGCTCGCTGCTGTCCCTCTGAAATCAGTCCCAGGTGAGGCCCTTTTGCCTAAGGAATTGAACTAACTCCCCTTGCCCCCTTGGAGGGTGCTTGAAAGTAGTACTCCCCCTTGAAGGTAAGGAGAGCACTGCCTACCTCAGAGCCAAAGACTCTCTGGAGAAGAACTGAGATCTTTCTGCATTGTTCTATGGGAAAGCTCTTTGGGTTGGGATGGCCTCTGGGGATGTAGAGACCAATTCAACTGCTAACATTTAAACTCTTCTGCATTATTTAACTTGGACAATATTCCTTATCTCCTTTGGAAAAAACAAATTGTATATTTAAAACAACTTTGAGATGCCCAGCCATCATCTGTGTTTATGTATTCACTTTCTCTAAAGAGTTCAAGGGGAAACAAAGAATTTTGATGAATTTACATGTTTGAAATTACTAGTTGCCCCTCAATATCCCTTTTCTTTTCTTCCTTAGTGATAGAACACCTTATTTTTACCTATACACATGCTCCTCTCCTGAGAACAAAGATTATATTTCTTAGCCTTCTTTGTAGCTACCTGTGGTCATGTGACTACATTTTGGCCAATGCAGTGTAGGAGGAAGTGTGTGAGGCTAATCTGTACCTTTCTTCACTTCCTTCCTCTATTGTTCAGGCTGGAATGCAGAGTTGTTGGCTGGAATTTCAGGACCCATGTCGGACCATGAGGTGGAGGCCTTATGACATGAGGTGGGGGCCCTTGTGCTTTCTGAGAACTTCTTTTTTGCTCAGTCAATACAAGGGATTGTTACTGGGTAAACAGTAGGAGGAATTCTGGACCAAGTCGGGGCCAACTCCAGGCAGTACTTCTACAGACTTCTGCCCACATACTTATTCCAGGTACTTATGTGTGAACTCACTTTCATTTTGTTATCACACTGTTTTCTGAGTTTCCCAGTTCTTCTTCCTCCAGGAATTTCACCCTTCTCTTCTCCCGTCTAAGAACTCATTTCTCTAACTTTCTGGTTATTGGCTTGCTACTGGAGGTTGATTGCATTAATATACACAGATTTCCATGCCTCCCTTTATCCATAACTTTCACTAGTGACCTTCCACACTTATTCTGGGCGTGGGCATGATATATGTTTGATTAATGAGATAGCAGCTATCTTTTTGAAAAGTGCGTGCACGTTTTTGCTTTCTCTCTTGGATCCTTGCACCACCAAGAGTACATGCCTGAGCTAGCCTGCTGGAGGGATGGGAGAGATACATGGAACAGAGCCAAGTCATCCCAGCTGAGGCCACCCTAGACCAGCCAGCTGACAGCCAGCCTGTGGCAGGTGGTAGTGGATGCCTGAGCAAGCCCTGCCAAAATCAGTCAAGACTGGTCCAGGGTTGCAGAACTTCCTAGTGGAACCATAGGCTGATGAGAAATAACAAATGGTTGTTGTTTTATGACACTAAGTTTTGGGGTGGCTTGTTGCATAGCCATAGCACTCTTCTCTCCCCACCTGCCCTCCCCACCTTACCACAACCATCTCTGCCATTTACCATCTATGTGATTATATCAGTTAGTCATCTCAGTGTAACTAACCACCCCCCAATTTTTTTGGCTTAAAACAGCAAAAAATATTCATGATTATTCATGAGTCTATGGGTCGGCTATGGGTTCTGCTGACTTGGGTTGTGCTTGCCTGATCTTGGTGGGACTTGCTCATGCATCTGTGCTCAGCTAGAGATTAGGCTGGTTTATTATGGCAACACTGGGATGACTGGGATCTCTCTCCACATCGTCACTCATCATTCAGCAGACTGTCCTGAGTTTATTCACATACTGGTCACAGAGCTCCAGGAGTACACAAGAGTGATGAATCCTAATGTGAAAGCACTTTTCAAACCTCTGCTTACATCATGTTTGCTCTACTTCATTGGCTGAGGCAAGACACATGGTCAAGCCTAGAATGAGTGTGGAAAAAAGTTGTAGAGTGGCATGAAAAAATTGGGGCCACTAGTGCAATTGATCCACCATAGTGTCATCACACAAATCCCTTGGTTTCTCTGAACCTCAGTTTCCTCCTTCAAAAAATGGAGATAGTAATACTAAGCTGTTAGAGTTGAATTGTATGTAGATATGTAGAAGTCCTAACCCCCAGTTCCTGTGAACGGACCTTACTTGGAAATAGAATCTTTGCAGATATAATCAAGTTAAGATGAGGTCATTAGGGTGGGCTCTAATCCTATACGACTGGTGTCTTTATAAGAAGAGGAAAACACCGTATGAAGGCAGAGAAACACAGGCATAGGCAGATATTAGCATAATAGAGCAGCAAGCCCATAAATTACAGGGATTGACAGCCACCACTCAGAGCTAGGAAGGGGTAAGGAAGAGATTTACCCATAACCTCAGAAGAAACATGGTCCTGCCAACCCCTTGATCTTGGACTTCTGGCTTCTAGAACGGTGAGACAATACATTTTAGTTGTTTTAAGCCACTCAGTTTGCAGTACTTTGTTATGGCAGCCCTAGGAAAATAATAGAGAGCCTTACTCCTCTGGCAGAGCTTTTATCTAAGTATCAGTGAGACTAGTGACTGCTGATGGATGGACTCTGGCCCTACAAATAGTTATTCTGAGATAATGCCAATCCTATTTCATATTGGGAAGAAACTCTTCAAGTAGGGATGAGGTTGCACAGCTGCTGCAGCATCAGAGCTACCGCAGATCTCTGGTTTTAGAATCCTTGATGTTTCCAAGGGAGGAAAAGGTCAGCTTCGCTTGTCTTCCTGTCAGCCTCCCTCTTGGTTTGCCATCAGCTCCCCAACACCTGCCCCCACCAGTCCTTGAGAGGCATGCCTGCAGGGCCGGGGACGTTTCCCTTTGTTAAAGAAGAAACCCTGATGTCTGACTGCTGGCCTTCCTCCTATGTAACTCTAGCTCCAGGAACGTTCCAGGAAGACAGAGGCTAAATTTAATCTCCCTTAACCTTGAGATTTCTATACTGTGTCCTCCATCCAGACTCTTTTATTATGCAGGGAACTTGGTTCTGGGCACTCTAGAAGCAGTAGTGGTTGTTTTTGTAGCCAAACAGGCAGGAAAGGTGCCTTTCTCCTGTGGAATGTCTCACATCTCCTTAGACATTTTAAGAGGCTAGGCAAGCGAAAGTGCTCCCAGAATGCACCACCAGATTTCTCCCAGAATGCTTCATGCTGCCTCCCACCCCCTAACATTGCTCATTCTGTTCTCCTTGACTAGACAGGGCTTTCTACCACCTCTACTTGTTGAAGTGGTTCTCGAACACTGAGAACTTTATGTTTTTACAACTTTACTACAGCTAAGTCTTTTTTCCACCCACATTTTGCATTATATTGTCTTTTTATTGAATTATAATTGACTTATAATATATTAGTTTCAGATGTATTGCATAATGATTTGATAATTTTATATGTTACAAAATGATTGCAATGATAAGTCTGGTTACCATCTATCACCATACAAAATTATTACAATATTTTTGACTATATTTCCTATGCTGTACATTATATCCCCATGAAATTTATTTTATAACTAAAGTTTGTACCTCTTAATCTCCTTCACCTATTTTGCCCAACCCCCACTCCCCTCTTCTCTGGCAACCACCAGTTTGTTCTCTGTGTCTATGAGTCTGTTTCTGTTTTGTTTATTTGTTGTTTTTTAGATTCTACATATAAGTGAAATGATACAGTACTTGTCTTTTTCTGTCTTACTTATTTCACTTAGCATAATATCCTCTAGGTCCATCCATGTTGCTGCAAGTGGCAAGATTTCATTCTTTTTTATGGCTGAGTAGAATTCCATTTTATGTATATACCTACACACCACAATTTCTTTAACCACTCATCAATTGATGGACATTTAGGTTGTTTCCATTTCTTGGCTATGGTAAATAATGCTGCAGTGAACATGAGTACACATATATTTTCAAATTAGTATTTTTATTTTATTTGGAAAAATAGATAGAAGTGGAATTGATGGATTGTATGGTAGTTCTATTTTTAATTTTTTGAGGAAGCTCAGTACTGTTTTCCATGCTGGTTGCACCAATTTACATTCCCACCAACAGTTCACGAGGGTTTCCTTTTCTTCACATCCTTGCCAATACTTGCTATTTCTTGTCCTTTTGATAATAGCCATTCTGACAAGTGTGAAGTGATATCTCACTGTGGTTTTCATTTATATTTCCTTGATGATTAGTGATGTAGAACATCTTTTCATGTGTCTGTTGGTAATCTGTATGACTTCTTTGGAAATATGTTTATTTAGGCCCTTTGCCCATTTTTCATCAGGTTTTTTTTTTTTTGAGTTGTATGAATTCTTTATATATTTTGGGTATTAATCCCTTATCAGGTATATTTTTTGCAAATATATTATCCCATTTAGTAGGTTGCATTTTTCATTTTGTTGAAAGTTTCCTTCGCTATATAAAATATTTTTAGTTTTGATATATTCCCATTTGTTTATTTTTGCTTTAGGGGACATTGCCAAAGAAATACGGTTAAGCCTGATATTGAAGAGTGTACTGCCTATGTTTCCTCTAGGAGTTCTATCATTTCAGGTCTTTCATTTAAGTATTTAATTGATTTTGAGGTTATTTTTGTATGTGGTGTGAATAAGCAGCTCAGTTTAATTCTTTTACATGTAGTTGTGCAGTTTTCCCAACACCATTTTTGAAGAGGCTGTCTTTGTGTCATTGTATATTCTTGACTCCTTTGTAATAGATTAATTGACCATATAAGCATGGCTTTATTTCTGGGTTCTATTCTGTTCTATTGTTCAATGTGTCTATTTTTGTGCCAGTACCATATTGTTTTGATTACTACAGCTTTGTAGTATAGTTTGCAATCAGGGAGAGTGATATTTCCTGTTTTATTCTTCTTCTCAAACTGCACTGGCTATTCTGGGTCTTTTGTGGTTCCACATAAATTTTAGGATAATTTGTTCTAGTTCTATGAAAAATGCCATTATTATTTTGATAGGGGTTGCAATGAATCTGTATAACGCTTTCGATAATATGGACATTTTAACATTCCACGAGTATGGTATATCTTTACACTTATTTGTGTAGTCTTCAATTTCTTTCATCAATGTCTCAGTTTTCAGAGTACAGGTCTTTTACCTCCTTTGTCAAATTTATTCCTAGATATTTTATTTTTTTTGATGCAATTGTAAATGAGATTGCTTTCATCATTTCTTTCTGAAAGTTATTGTTAGTGTATAAAAATACAACAGATTTCTGTACACTAATTTTGTATCCTGTAATTTCACTGAATTCATTTACTTGTTCTAATAGTTTTTTTGGCAGAGTCTTTCAGGTTTTCTCTATATAGTATCATGTCATCTGTAAATAGGGACAGTTTTACTTCTTCCTTTCCAATTTGGATGCCAAATTTTAAGAACTTTAAATCATGGGTCAGAATGGAGGGAGCACAGGACTTGAGATAAAAGACCTGAGTTTGAGATTCATCTTTAACACTTCCTGTGTGTCTTTGAGCAAGTCACTTAACATCTCTATACCTTAATATTAGTATCATTATTATTATTGGTGGACAGAGTAACTTCATTCTGAGAATCAGCTAAGATAATGGATCTGAATATGCTAAACTATGTAAGGGTTATACAGTTTAGAAAGAGAAAATATATTCATTCATTCATCCAACTAATAACTATTGAAAGCCTATAGATGTGCCAGGTCCTCTGCTGAATGCTGGAAATAAAGTAGTGAACAATATAGTTGAGGTCTCCACCCTCATAGATCTTACATTCAAGTGTAGGAAACAGGCAATAGACTAGCAAAAAATAGGCATAATTGCAAATAAATAGATAATTACAAATTATAATAATTTCTAGGAAGGAAGCTAATATAATGGTAAACTAGAGAATAACTGGGAAAGCCATTTGGACTGGATGTTAAGCAACCGGAACAGAGCTGACGTTGTCAGAGATTTGAAGGTTCTAATCTCTCTGCCTAAAGGAAAAACCAGGCAGGCAGAAGTGTGATGGGAAGAAAATATTTTTTTGCTCTTTTTCTATGATACATCCTGAATTACCTGTAGATCTGTTTATCTTGCTGCCTTGCTACTCTCTACTCACTGGATCACTGTCATTCATATCTTCATGGGGAAGGCAGATGTCCTCCAGACAAATGCAGAGTCATTGAATTATAAAAAGGGCTTACTTAAGTCTAGTGAAACAAAAGTTTAGGAAGCTAGCTTTTGTTGCCAAGGAAAAAAGGAAGTTTGAAATTAAAAATTTTCCCTTACATATTAAGAGCAATTGGAGTCTGAACACAAGAGGTAGAGAGAATTTATTCTATATTTGAAGAGAGTTTCAATGAGACAGAAAGGAGTGGAAAGTTTCCCACTACTAAAAGAGAGAGGGAAACTGAAGGACAAGATACCAGATATAAATGTACTGGTTCTTTGGAGTACGTATAAAAATCTTTCAAAAGATGGTTTTAGGGGACATTGTTGTTGAGCAGCAAGCATCCATAATTGCCTATCTCATTATTGGTAGAATGAAGATTTTGTTGTGTCCATCTTTATCTCACACAGTCTTTGTTAGTGGGAAACTGAACTCACCTCCAGTTACAGGGGTGGGGCTTAATTGAAGCAAATGATGGTAATCCCCTTGACGGCAACTGTTTCCGAAACCCAGGTTTTAGCCAATCAGCACATGGCGTTCTTTTGTCCATTCTTATTTGTTTTGAGTTGGTCCAATCAGGCTGAAGGAAAAACCTTCTACTACAAGGTTACAGAGAAGTTATTCTCCTTCCCTCTCCCATTGGTGATGGAGGAAGCAGGATGCCAGTACTATTTACAGCCAACTTGTGACCAAGTGGGAAGCCAGCTTTGGAACAAGGCCAACAGTGTGGCTCTTAGAGGGAAAAAGCCGAAAAAACCCACATTCCAGTTGACATTGCTGAGGTCTTGAACCAAGCAATTCTAATACTAGACTTCCCATTTTGTAATATAATAATTTTATATCCTGTTTAATCAGTTTGACTCAGACTTTCTGTTATTTAGAGCCAAAATCATGCAAGATAAATACAATGGGAGAAATAGCCAGACTGTTCTGGAGAAGTGCCAGAATATGAAGAATAATTTCTCACTCTTATGAGTAGATCCTACGAAATTTTAAAGATGATTAGAAGAGTCCTATGCCAACAGAAGGAGGTGAAGGCAAAATGGAAATGCACACATGGCATGATGAGGTTAATCAGCAAAAAGCTTATGACACCTGCTTTAGTCTGAGAATGCTTTATAAAAAATTCAGAATTTCCTGCATGCTCCAGGGGATAGGGGACAGAGGGACATGTAAGACAGTTGAGGGAGCTGCCTTATGACTCCATCAGGGGACTCTTCCCAGTAAAGGGTGTGATGATTTTATAGTAGAGAACAGCAAGGCAGGTCACTCAGGCTAAAGGTTGAATGGGGATCATTACAATTTCCTCAGAGGAGGAGTATCACCACCAAGACCCAAAGAGAAGGACAATTTAGCAAGGGCAGACCATGAATTACACAAGACCCATCAGCACTGAATGCAGCAAGATTAGAGTTTTACCAGGTAAGTGAGGTATATCTGAACTTGAGGTCATTGGGAATCAACAGAGAACCACATGTAGGTAAGAATGTAAGCTTCTACCTATATCCAAACACCAGATTAGAAGGGATGATCAGATTGTGAAACCAACTGAGAAAGAAGAGATATTATCTTGATAGAGCATCTGGAATTAAAAGTGTTTAATTGTGTACCTACTAAATGAGACTAGGTTAATCTGAAAGAGACTGTGTTAACCTTCTTCTGGTAGATTGCATCATTTGCCCTAATTCTTTGCCCATCCTGTATCCATGTCCTTTATCATGGGACCTCATAACTCCTCTTTCTAATGAGGTAGAGTCTAGGGTGGAGTCTATTTCCACACTCTTGGATCTGGAGTTGGCTATGTCACTTGCTTTAGTGAATAGAATGAAGCTGAAGGGATTTGTTCCAGTTCAAAGCCTATGTCTCAGAAGGCCCGTGTGTTTCCATTTTCTTGCACTTTTGTGTCTGCCATCATCATGAAAACATGCACAGGATTAAGGGTTATGTGGAGGTGGGCTGAGTCATCCTCATTATCCCAGCTGAAGTCATTTTAGATCAGCTAACTTCCAGATATCCCCAGATGTATAAGGTTTCTCTTGACACCGTAACAAATAAGCACAGTTTTAGTGGCTTAAAAGAACACAAATTTATTGTTACAGATCTAGAGGTCAGAAGTCTCAAATGAGTCCACAGAGCTGCATTCCTTCTGGAAGCTATAGGGGAAAATCTGATTCCTTGTCTTTTCTAGCTTTTAGAAGCTGCCTATATTCTTTGACTCATGGACCCTTCTACCATCTTCAAAGCCAGCAGCATAGCATCTTTCCTGTGTGAACTCCTGCCAATCTCTTTTATAAACCCTTGTGATTATATCAAGCCCACCCAGATAATCAAAATTAATCTCTCCATCTCAAGATCCTTAATCACAGCTGCAAAGTTCCTTTTACATGGCAGGTAATATATTCACAGATTCTGGGGATTAGGACATGGACATATTTGTGTACCATTATTCTGTCTACCATAACAGATATATGAGCAAGCCCAGACCAAGATCAGCAGATATAGATGTGTGAGAAATAAATGCTCAATGTTGCGTGCCACTGAGGTTTTGAAATCATTTGTTATGTGGCATTCTTGTGCCAATTTATAACTGACACATGATAGAGATCAAACTACTCTTAATTGCCAAGTTTGAAATTATATCCCACCATTAGTTAAAATGAAAACTACAGTGCAAAATGAGAATAAAGTAGTAAAAAAAAAAGTTCCTTTTCTCTTTTTCTTTCTTTCTTTCTTTGCAGTTTTTCATTATGGAAAAAAAGGAGAAACTGTAGAAAAACAAAAATATAGAAAAGAATAAAAAATCACTTTTCATCACATCATTCTACAGTAATTACTATCAACATTTTTGTGCACAGCCAGACTTTTCAAATATTCAATCTTTAGAAATTCTATTATGGGACTTTCAATGGCAGGTTGACCTGACCCAGGAGAGCTCTCCTTCTACCTCAAATATTATACATAGAAATGCCAGAACAAACATACTAGAAAATAATAACATGAGGGAGCAAAGGTCAGAGTTAGTGCATTCTAAACTCTTGTACTGTTTAGAAGAAGGAGAAGGATGAAGATTAACTTGTGATTTCTTAAGTATACATGTTAAACATTTAAGGGTAACCACTAAAATAGTAGAAATAAAATGGGACCAATAAAGGAAGCCAGAAGGAAATGGATCCAACAAAATTCATGGAGAGGAAGAAAAAGAAGTCAAGAAAAAACTCCCAAATGGAATGCACAAAATAAGATGGCAGAGATAAGTCCAAATATGTCAGTAATTATAATGATGGGAATAGATTATATAAAAACTAGAGACAATCAGATTGTTTTAAAATATCCATCTATCTGTTACTTTCCAGAGATGCACTTAAGTAACACAACTCAGAAGGGCTGGAAATAAGAGATGGAAAAGGCATTTGATATGTCAGGAAAGTACTAAAAGAAGGCTGGTGTCCCACACGGCCACAGAAGACACATCAAAGTCCTGTGTAGACTGCAGTACTGTTTGTACTAGAGAAAATTTGGAAACAACATAAAGAGCTATAAAAATGGAAGGTTATATATTCACGTGATGGAATGCTATGTAATAGTTACAATGAATGAACTAGAGCCATATAAATCAACACAGATTTCAAAAAATGTTGAATGGAAAAAGAAATGGAAAAACATTACATTCAGCCTGATAACGTTTATCCATATAAAAAAACAACTCTATATATCTCCCACGTGTTTGTGGCAAAATAGAAAAATCTGGACTGGGTGATAACACACTAAATTTATATCAGTCAGTTTGAGGGGGGAAAAGATGGGCTAAAGAAATAGAATAAATAAGACTTTAGCTCATGTATAATATTCTAGCTATTTTAATTAAACATTCTGAAGGAGATATACAGTTGACCCTTGAACAACACGGATTTGAACTGCACTGGTCTACTTATACACAGATTTTTTTTTTTCAGTAAATGCCACAATACTACAAAGTCTGCCATTGGCTGAATCTACAGATGCAGAACCAAGGACATGGAGGGCCAACTGTAAAATTATAATTGGATTTTCTACCACACTGGGGTCCGTGTCCTTCACTTCTGTCATTCAAGGGTTAACAGTAATTAAGTAATGTTTGTTTCATCATTCCATCCAATTTTCTGTACTTTTAGAAAATATCTCAAAGTACAGTTCCTGAAAACAGAGTGAGGGCTGTTTTCTCTAAGTCCTCTTTGAGTGCCAAAATTCAATTTTACTATCATATCTAATAGATAAAGAAGCGAAAGAAAAAAAAAAAGAAATCTATAGTGCTTTGGAAACTGCAGGCAAATATTAGAGCGTGGTTTACTATGGAAAAAAATCAGGCAAACGCTAAATGTCTTGAAATAATAAAACTGACACATAACTTTGGGGGCAGTATTAAACTGCCCCCCTTTTTTACGTATCTGGAAGAAAAAAGAGATCCAATTCATAATTCAGCACAGCATTTTTTAAAATTCTTTTTTCTCTGGTTTTCATATAACCTATAGTTTTCTGGACCTTCTCATTTTCCAAATTCCTTCCTTTCTATTCCCACTTCTGTTCTATCTGAAGCCCCACTACACATGGCTCTTCTGTCTCATCATTTTCTCAATTCTTTCCTCCTGCTCCTTCCAAACTGTCTCTATCCATTTTCCATATTCAGCTGTCACAAAAACCTGGGACCTTACCCAACAAAGACAGAACTCTCCAGGGGAGAAGAGACAAAGCTGAGTAGTCAAAGAGAAAATTCTCCTTAGCAGGGGTAGAAAAGGGAATAATCGTAGGCTGAGAACTCCGTAAATTAATATAGATCGTTCCCATCACAAATGCAAACAGCTGGCTTTGAAATACAGATCAGCATACAGATCAGAATCATGACAGCAACTGGGGATGAAAAGTATGTCCGGAGGAAGAATTGGATGGTCTTGGTTCAGGTCCAGATACCCCATTTAGATGGTAAACTCTGTGTTTTGTGCAGATAGAATCCATGTCTGCACTGTTTTCTGTTGTGTCTCAGTGCCCAGTCCAGAGAAAGAACCCCGATATATTTGGTGGGTGACCTTGAGAAGAAGAGTGTCAGTTTCTTTAATTATAAAGTAGCAAATTAAACAAGTCATCCTTCCACTTTATGGAAAATTTACTAGATGCCAAGTGATCTACATTGTAAGAGAAATAACGAAGAAAAGGGAAGTGTAGTAGACAAATCATCAAGTGTGGAGGCCAGAATGCTCCTCCATAATCAGAGGGGGACCTGGGTAAGCTCACTCGTTGTAGTTTCTCACCTGTCAGATAGGAAAGGTTGGGTCAAATCACCTCTGAGTTCAGTTCTTATTGGCTCACTGTAATGTGACTTTGCAACTCCTCCCCTTAAAAAGTGGAGCTGTGGCTTGCTTTGACCAATAGTGGGGTGGAATGAAAATGTGCAAGTTTTAATTCTCGATCCCAAGATTCCTTGTGTGATTTTCCTCTCACTCTTGGAAGCCTGCCTCCACCATGTACATAAGCCCAGGCTAGGCTGCTAAAGGGTGAGAGACACATGGCCCAGGCACTCCCATCATGCCAGCCAACAGCCAGCCAACTCCAGAAACTGATCAGAATCTTACCGCAGATACATAAGTGAGCCCAACTGAGACCAGAAGAAGGATTCAGCTGACCCTAACTCAGATTGCTGGGCCAAATAAATCATTTTTTTTTAAGCCACCAAGTTAAGGGGTGTTTGTTATGCAGCAACAGCTAACTGATATAATTTTCAAATTGAACATTCAGTGAGTCAATTACCCTTCCCTCCCTTGTACCTTCAGACAGAGGGTACATTTTCCAGGAAACTTCCCCTGACCAAGAAAGCATCCAATGCATTGTCTTGATGGTCTGTTGTCTGCTTTTGTTTGGCTGTATAACTTCCTGTATCATTGTTCTATTGGCTATTTAAAGAGCTCTAACAGACATGGTTAAAATTAGTCCACACATTATCCCTGGGACCTACTTATTTCTGCCTCAAGCTTTTTCTCATTTAGATAAGGCCTAGCTACTCATGGCTCTTGATGTTCACTGAAGAAAACAATGCAGTAGGACATGTCTGTCTTTGGTTTCTGCACCCCTCTCCTCTGACAGCCACCATCCTTGAAAGTGGGCATCATGCTCTTGCTGTCTTTAGATACCTGGGACTATTCCCCATGAACATCTAAGCTCACTTGTGCAGTGACCCTTTAGATGAGGACTCTGTTCACTGCATTTCAAGGTAACACCTAGTTATGTAACAGATTAATTCTGATGCTGGCCCATCACAGAAATTTCAGCTCAAATTGGCTTGAGTGAAGAAGGGGAATTTATTTGTTTTTGTTACTGAAGGGTATCTGGCTTCAGGCATGGTTTTAATTAGGTTTCCATCTTTTTCACTCCATCAGTAATCTCTCTTTTCCTCTGTGTTGCCTTAATTTACAGGCAGGCTTTCTCCACATGGTGACAAAAATGGCTGCTGGGAGCCTGGGACTCCCATGTTGTCTGCTGAATAACTGCAGCACAAAGAGAACTCTCCCTCCCCAGTAGTTTCAGCAGAAGTCTTCTGGCTGATTCTCACTGGACTCCTTGGGTCACATAGTGTGCCTGAACAGATTGCTTTCTCCAGGGGAATGGCAAATGCTAATTAGCCAAACTGATAACCTTCTAGCCCCCCAGAGAAGGGTAGAGTGGGAGGTGAGGGTGGGGCGAGCACCACTCAGTAACTTGGATTAAGAGAGAGTGGGATTTTCCCCGGAACATCAGGTGCTGTTACTAGAAGGGGGACAGATGTGGGCAGGTAAAACCAGCAGTTACCATCTGACCAATGTCTTTCAATCTCACTGTATATTATAGTCACCCGAGGGGGACTTTTAGAAAACACTTCCAGAAATACTGCTTTATTCATTCTGAGGTGTGGCCTGGGCCTCAGTATTCGTTTAAATTCTCCAGGTGGGGCTTCCCTGGTGGCGCAGTGGTTGAAAGTCCGCCTGCTGATGCAGGGGACGTGGGTTCGTGCCCCGGTCCAGGAAGATCCCACATGCCGTGGAGCAGCTGGGCCCGTGAGCCATGGCCGCCGAGCCTGCGCGTCCGGAGCCTGTGCTCCGCAACGGGAGAGGCCACAACAGTGAGAGGCCCGCGTACCGCCAAAAAAAAAAAAAAAAAAATTCTCCAGGTGATTCTAATGAGTCGCCAAAGGCAGAACTGCTGCATTAGGGATATTAATAGCTAATTAAGCCTGATCCTGGGAAATGCCTTGAAGCCTGCGGGTCAGGCTAAAAGAGGGCATCTCTCAGGGCAGAGTTCCCGACACTGGAGAAAGCTAAGAATCAGTGTGGTGCAGTTGGCATGGGAGTGGACTGCGGTTGGCAGACAGGTAGCTGTAATTGCCCCCAAACTGAAGTTTATTAGCAACCACCTGCTGTGTACACAAGTTGCCAGCCCTGATGACAACTTTTTTTTTTTAATTTAATTAATTTACTTTTGGCTGCGTTGGGTCTTCGCTGCTGTGAGCGGGCTTTCTCTAGTTGCGGCGAGCGGGGGCTACTCTTTGTTCAGGTGCACAGGCTTCTCATTGCAGTGGCTTCTCTTGTTGCGGAGCACAGGCTCTAGGCGCACAGACTTCAGTAGTTGTGGCACGTGGGTTCAGTAGTTGTGGCTTGTGGGCTCTAGAGTGCAGGCTCAGTAGTTGTGGCACACAGGCTTAGTTGCTCCGTGGCATGTGGGATCTTCCTGGACCAGGGCTCGAACCCGTGTCCCCTGCATTGGCAGGCGGATTCTTAACCACTGCACCACCAGGGAAGCCCCTGATGACAACTTTTGAAATTAAATTTTGAGAAACGTTTTGGTCCAGAAAGCCAGAGAATCCACTCCGACACCCCCAATTACAGACTGAAAAGTTCAAGGTCAGTTACCCCATCAGAGGCCACCTCCCCCAGGGTCAGGTGTAGGGACCCTTGGGGGCCCTGGCGTCATTCATCCTGTGGAGCCCACGCCTATCCCCCTGGTCCGCATTAGAGGGGGTGGAACAGTCATTCCCATCTTTCCTGCTGCAGAATGTTTTCTCCCAGCCGGTTGGAGGAGGCAAATTCTCCTCATCTTTCTAGTGAGGAAAAGTTCTGGCCAATCACAAGACGCCAACTGGAGACTGCAAATGTGGGGATGAGATGGCAAAATCTGTTTTTGGAGCTGCGAGCGACATACCTCTCCGTGCGCAGAGCTGCCCCAGAAAGCTTGTTGTCAGGCAGCCTCTGGCAGCTGCTCCCCGCTGGTGGGTGGAGGTTTCAGAGGCTGCTGGTTGCCTGGGTCTCTGCATCCAGAATTCCACATGTTCAGAGTCCAGGCCCTGAGCAAAACGCAATATGGGGCTTCTTCCAGAACTTTCATTTTGGGAAATTAGGGAGAGGAGAAAGCTCAGAGAGAGGCCATGGGATGCAGTAGGCAGGATAAGGGATTGGAAATCCAAGCTCCAACTCATTGATTCCTGTCCTGTCTTCCTCGACTTGGGCACATGACAGAGCCTCCCGGAACCTCAGTTTCCTCATCTGTAACATGGGGTCCTAGACGTGTCTGAGAATCCTCCAGGCTCTGCACATTCTGCGGTTATGATAAGGGAGAGAAGGGCACCAGCCTGCTTTGCTTTGGGGGCAACTGGTGGTTGGAGGACAATGAAGTGTTTATGACCCCCTCATGTTTAAGAGCAAGAGACACCCCCATTTCTCCTTGTCCTTTCCTTCCCTCCTGATCACATCACTGTCACTCCAGAAGCATAAATATTGAGGACGATGCCAGAGGTGTGTGAGGGGCGGCCAGGCCAAGGGGTTAAACACGGCTTTAATCCCTGTGTTTCAAAGGGAGACGGGCAGCGCTTATGCAGACATGGAGGCTCGAGGCCGCTTCCGTTTTCTCTCCTCTCTCCCGCCCTGTCTCTCTCCTCCCCCTCCCTCCCTCTTCCTTCCACTGCTGTTTACTGATCCCCCAAGTCGTGATGACGTGCCAGGAACGGTGCCAAGCGCGACGGCCCCGAATTCATCGGGGGGTGGATGAAAGCTCTGCCCCGTCGGAGTCTCCTGGGGCAGAAGTGGAAATAAACAGTGACAGTACAGCCCCCCTAGGGCTCCCGCGGAAATGAGCGCGGGCTGTTCGGAAAGCCCTCGAGAGGACCACCGAGCCAGGGAGGCCGGCTCGGCGCCCCTCACCTCCGCCGCAGATGGCAGGGGGCGAGGGAGGCCGGGCTGCAGCCCCGCGGGTGCCGCCGTTGAGTCAAGAGCCCGCCTCCCAGCCCGCGCGCAGGCGAATCCCCGCCGCCCAGCTCAGCGCCGCCCGCGCCGCGCCTCCGCCCACCCTCCGTGCCGCGCGCCCCGCGCCAAAGCCTGCTGCTCGCGGGGCGATGCGGCTCCCCGACCTTCCGCCGCAGCCCTGAGCCGCGGCCGCCGGAGGGAAGCCAAGGGGTGTGGGTGCCTGCCCTGCTGAAGGGGGGCGATTGCTGAGCTGCAGTGTTCCTTGGCCTCAGAAAACGTTGCCCGGGAAAAGGGGGGAAAACAGAACCAGTGAAATGACTCAGGATTCTTGGAGTGGCTACGACGCAGCGGTGCAGAGGACTGATTCCAGCAGCAGTGGTGGGAGCTAAGAGGCCTGGTGGGGCTCTAAGTTTCAAACAGAGGGACGGACCCTGCCCCAACCCTAGCTTGAATTTTTGTAGGAAAGTAGAAATGCACTTAAAATGTATAGCTCTAAAAATACCAAACTGCTGTATTTGGGTGAATTCGCACCAAGCAGGTGACCCAGAAAAAGAAATAAGCTCCTGAAGCCTTGAGCAGCCACAGAATAATCACTCTGCTGGGCCAAGGCCAAGTGCTTCAATCCCACTGACCTTTCCAGATTACCTTTTGGGAAGAAAGGCTGGAGGATGGATGGAAATGAAGAGCAGCAAACTGGGTCATTTCTATCTGGAACTACCCAAAGCGGCCATCTCTGAAAAGCCACCCTGAGCCCCAGGGGCTGCAGGGTGGTCACCAGGTCCCCCAGGAGCTCCTGCTGTCTAGAAGCTGTCCTTCCTCCATAGGCTAATGGCAGAGGAATGACACTGCCCCGGGCCTCTGGGATGAAAGAGCTGCCCCAGCCTGGATGTGCTTCCACCAAGATGGGCAGTGACTTGTTCAGCAAAGCCTATGACTTGGGATCTCAGCTCATAGAGGGTCAGTGGGGAGCCCTCTTTGTTTCTCTTGTCTGTACCAGTTTGCTTCCAGATGAGCAGAAGGCTGTCCTTCCTCTATATAGCAGCCAAAGTCATGCTCCTGGAACCTTAGATTATACTGTCACCTGCTCAGACCTCTCCAGTGACTTCCCATCCCAAGTCATTACCAAGCCTAAAGACCCTCTGAAATCGGGCCCCAGTTAACGCTTACCTCCTCCCCGTCCCCTCTTTCCCCTCTATCACTCTACTCCAGCCAGAGTAAGGGATCTGGCCTTCTCCCTGTTCCATGAACACACCAGGTGCACCCCTACCAATGGCCCTTCCGGCATGCTGTCCCCTCCACCTAGAACTCTCTTCCCCCAGACATTTCTTTCATTTTACTCTGCCCAAAAGACTACCCTCCCCAAAATAGAACCCTATCCAAAATAGCTCTCTGTGCTGTCTCCATAGGCCTCCTTGCTGTTTTCATGTCTTTATTTTATGTTTACTTATCTGCTTATCATGCATCTCCCCTAGAATGTGAGTTCCCTGAGGGCAAGATCTTTGTCTGGTGGGCTCTTCTACTTCCAGTGCCTGGCACACGGTAGGTGCTCAAATAAATATTTGTGGAAAGAATGAGGTCAGAATCGGCCAAGGAATTTGCTCAACTTCACACAGTCAGTTCATGGAACAGCCAGGAGCTATGCCCTTGTCACCTCCTCCTGAGCCTAGAACTTTTCTAGTATTTCATGCTCAAGCTGGTTATTTGGAAATGATCTCAAAATGAAATCAGACTGGGCAATGGCTACTGAATAAGCTGGACACCTTCTCAAGATGCAGTTTTTAGGGTCCTCCAAAAGCCCAAGGGCCCCATTACTCTGGAAAGCAAATATTAAAATAGTAGGAAGTTCCAATAGACGTTGAGTGATTCATGATGCGGTGACAGCCTTTGGTCTTTCCTGACATTTCTTCTTTAATAACCTTTGAAGTCTTGGCTGGAAGCCGAGTTTTAAAGAGTGCAGGGCCTTTGTACTGAATCTCATTCTACCCATTAAATCTGGAGTTATTTTTGGAAGAGAGAGTCCTGCCAACGGAACCCAGAATCTTAAGATCTATATTAATGCATTGGAATACAGCTAATGGTCATTTTTGGCAAAGATGGGCCTTCTAAGTCGTTCAGTCTTCTTGTGGCCATTTTCGTGTGCCATACCAACTAGTTCTTTTCTTAGCAATTTTTAATTTTCTCTTTTAAATTGGAATATTATAAAGGATATCCAAGAATTTCAGCAGTGCTAGTGCTTTTTAAAAATAGCATGATGCAAAGAAATAATTCCCAGAGTTGGAGACAGGAAAACTGGGTTTGCATCTTGGTTGCTCTGTATTCCAACTCTGTAACCCTCTTTGTATTCCAAGTCCTCATTTGAACAGGTAGGGTTGTTCTGTCCACCTGCAGTGAAGGTCAGATGAGTTATTGTAGAATAAAGTTCTTTGTAGGTGGCACAGCACTGGGTACTTCAGTGCCCAGCATGATGCTGTTATAAAGAATATTTTTAAAAATTGAGAATCAAAGTCCATCTTTCTGGAGTTACAGTCAGGGTGGGAACTATGTACAAAATACCTTGCACTGGGGCACATTAAGAAAGGAGTTGAGAGCTAAAATGGAAAATCTGCCGGTATCAAGGTCACCGTGTCAGGGATTGGGGGGAGGATGTGATCATTGAAGAAATTTGGAGGGCTATAATGGCTGAATCATAGGGCTAGAACCAATGAGAGTTGGAGAGAACCACACAATGGATACTACTTGATCAAACTGACATGAAACAGAGTGGACGATGGAAGGATGGGGAGGGCAGGGACTAGTTCCTGTCTTCCTCCTTCTTTCATTTAGCAAATGTTCTTGAGTGCTGACCAGGGGTTAGACATAGTCTTTCCATCATCTTCAGGAAACTGCAGATAACTGATGAATAACTACATCCTTGCTGTAAGTGGTACACCCTATTGGTTCACCCTCCCCCTCCCCCACTCCTCACCCCACCCCAGCTTGGAGCAGTTGATTAGAGAACTAGGGGATTTGAACCTCCTGAATACCAAGAAAAGCACGTAATTTTCTAGAGCTGGAAGCCTGATGCAGATTTCTAGGGAGCCAGCAGAACTGGGTTTTGGGGGGCTTTGATGATGCATCCAACAAAGCCAAAATGGCAGAATCAAACCAAAGAAAATACCTAACCTTACCCTTTTAGTATCAATTTATCCAACCCTATTCTACATTTTCTACCAGTTGCCTGCCTCTGTATTGTCTGTTTTAGTCAATAAGCCACTAGGGGATGGGCAGTCTGTCTTCCTAGCACACCAAGCACCAAGTCACCATGTAAAAAAGCACATAGAAAATATTGTCTAATGACAATGTGTTTTCTCTAACATGCTAACTATAAAATAGCCTTTAAATGACCAAAGTTTTTGATCATTCATTGAATATTTATCTGGTACCTATGAGGTTCTCCTTTGTGGGTATATCTTCATCCACCTTATTTTTACTGTTTTACTGGGTCCTTAATAATAGCTTTTCACAATCCTATGATGATACAGATCCTGATATTGAAACCCCTGCTAATCTAGGACTTAAGAAGAGGTGGTGATTCACTGTATGGAAAGAAACAGAGTAATGATAACAAATGGCAAACCCTATCTGCGTTCAATTGGAGGTGGAAAGATGAAAGGAAGGTAGTGTATCAGTCAGCTATTGCTATATAACGGATCAACCCCAAACTCAATTATTTCAAATAATCTTTTTTTTTCTTACTATGTGTCACTGGTTGGATGGAGGTTGGATTATCTAGGATGGGTTCAGATGGGCTTGGTTCAGTGAGCTACTTTGGGTAGATAATAAGAGCAAAAGATGGTAAACTCAACTAAGCAAGTTCATTTTGAGTCTTTGTTGCATCACATTTGCTAACGTTTCATTGGGTGAAGCAAATCACATTGCCAAACCCATCATCAGTGAAGAAGGGAAATGGATTCTGTCTCCAGTGGGAGGAAGTGTAAAAGGTCATGGATACAGTGAGAGGTGAAGCACTAAGTATCAATAATGCATACATTAGAATCTAGTTTCTTTACACGGAATGTTCGCAGAATATGGGAATATTATTTTATTCCACCCCCTGATGTTCTAACTCATTAAAATCAGTTAATCCATGGATTAGGCTGTTCTAGCAGCAGTTGGAATTATTCCCCCGTGAAGGCCCTTTTGGCTGTTAATTCATCGGCAAGTGCCGAATCAGATGCAATGCTAGACATGGAATCAAAGAGTCTTGGGTTCAAGTCCCAGTGGTACCATTTATCATCTGTGCATCTCTGAGTGATCTATCTAACCTCTCTGAGCCTCCATTTCCTCATCTATAAAATGAGAGTAAAAATTCGTTCTCTATCTCATAGGGTTGTTACAAAGATCAAAATCAAATGAGGGCTTCCCTGGTGGCGCAGTGGTTGAGAGTCCGCCTGCCGATGCAGGGGACACGGGTTTGTGCCCCGGTCCGGGAAGGTCCCACATGCCGCGGAGCGGCTGGGCCCGTGAGCCATGGCCGCTGTGCCTGTGCGTCCGGAGCCTGTGCTCCGCAACGGGAGAGGCCACAACAGTGAGAGGCCCGCGTACCGAAAAAAAAAAAAAATCAAATGAGATCATGAGTATGAGAGTGTTCTGTAAACTGGAAATAACTTCATATGCAAGGTGGTACTAACAATGGGCAAAGCACTCGAAGCCTTCTGATGGGTCCTGTTTGTATTGGAGATTCTTACACGTCTATCTTCTTATCGAATTCCACTGATTCAGTGATTTGCATTGTTGTTATACTCCTTAGGCCTTGTTCCTGGTGCAGCCAAAATGAAGCATAAGTAGTTTGAGGTGGGGTGGGATAGTCAGTGTGGGATTATCAGGAAAGGAACATGGAACAGGTGGTGAAGACAGGGAAAAATTCAGCTTGCTTCTTGTTCTGCCAAATGACAATGTAGCCATCAGTATCATTTCTAGGGTCTCACAGCATGGAATTCTGAAGCCAAAGTCCTTTCTTGTTGTAACTTAATTTCTTCCTGGTTATTTTCCAGTGGTTTCTATGGAGGTTGGAGGATGCTATGGAAGGCAGTCCCAGCAAATACAGAATAGTGCACAGCTTTGAACGGTGTCTTGTGGTTTCCTTTGCTTGGCTTTCACTTTGGCTTTAAAATTCTTGATTTTCATGAATCCGTCTAAAAATATAAACTTATTTAACAACCTTAGCAGTCTACATTCTACATATTAATATCTGGGGTGCCATCTGTTCTATCTCTTGGAGTGAGTTGGTTCCTAGGTGTGCCGTCCAACTTCATCCGGGAGGTGGCCTGGGGAGGCCATATGGCTTCTGGCATTTTTCTGGCCACACCAGTACCTGGGCTCAGGCCCAGGAACTGGTTTGAGCTTAGGAATGAGCATCGTACCAAATGGACTAAGGTTGGATCAGTATAATCTGACTTTTCAGGCTGTATCTGAAGAGAGAAGGAAAGGCCATGGGGTATTTCTAGTGATTTCCCAGTGACAAAATTCATTACTGAGAGGGTTTCTCCCCAGTGCAATTATTTAGGCAAGACTCCTAAATACAATGGTATAATCTCAGGTTTTCTAAGAAGAAACATCCCACACCACATTCAGGATAAGTTATAGGGTTGAAGTGTGAGCTTAAGATAAAACAAACGTGCAAGTGAAACAAAAATTCAGTTAAACCAAAAATAATGAGCATGGTATGAGGAGGAGGGGCAGTGGATGGAATCAAGATTCCTCAGTTCCAGCCTCAACTTTGTCCCTAACCACCTGTGACGTCTTGAACAAAGTCTTTCACTGATCTGTACCTCAGTTTCCTCATCTGTGGCAGGGGTGAATTGGACCAGATGCCCTTCAAGTCCCATCCAGCTTTGTCATCTGAGACTTTCATGCCTTCCCTGTCCTTATTGGTAAAATGAGGAAGTTGAACTATTTTACCTTGAAGGTGCTAACTCTTTTATCCCATGATTGTACTTTCTCATAGGAGGGAACTAGAATTGCACAGGTTTCAGTGCAAGCCCTGTTGGCCATATGTGTTCTTTGGCAAGAATCTAGGATTAGAAGACGGAAAGGAACACAGAAAGGGAAATGAACCTTTTCCCACTGGCATGAGATTGAATGTTTTCTTTTAAAGGCCCAAAATAAAAATAAAACAAAGGAGTCTGCATTTCAACATTTTTCATGTAAATAATAGACAACATCCCATTAGTGAGACTAGTCAGAGTGCATTATTTCAAAGTGTGGTTTTCATCTGACAGGTACCATTTGGAGTGCAGATGCATGTTTCTGGCAAAGCCCCCATGCCTGGTGATGTTTTCCTTAGCAAAGAGGGCTTAGAAACTGGGAGAGATACTGTGCAGGGGAGGGAGTGTGTCCAGAGATTAAACATGTCTGTGTTGCTCATCTTTCAGGACCACCAAATTAGTAACCTCAGTGACTTGATTCTTCCCATGCATGCATCTAGACAGCTCACTGCCATTGTAGGTGCCTGGGGATTAATGAGCGTCCTCCACACCTTGGCTAGCTTTTGCTTTTACTTCTGTCTGTCTCCTAAAACCTTCCATCTAGTACATCACCCTCTGTTTGGCCAGCAATGACAAGAAAGAACACACTGGCTTACTGGGCTTTGAATTCATAGCTGCTTTCTAGGCTGAGTCAATGTCAAATGGTCTGCGTATACACCAGTCTGTTTGGGGGTGGAAAGATGAAAATTGTGGTAAGTTAAACAATTTGTGGGGTGCATTTTAAAGTTCTAAGTAGATGTTACTTTTTATAAATTCCTGTGGGCCAGTGTAGCTCTAGTTTGCTGCTCTGTTAAGTGATGTCTCAGCTCACAGGGACCCAAGTGCAAGTAGTTTAGTTAGAGGGTGATGCCAAGAAGCCCGTAAAGAAGTGAGGAGGTAGGATGGGGAAAGGAAGGCAGGCAATTAGGGGCGCATTATCAAATCAGGCTCACTCTCACTGCGGAACTCTGAGAGCCCATATAGAGAATATATCTCAGAGTTATCCTGAGGGAGCAAGGAGGCTGGGGTATTTATCCATGAACTTCTGCCAGTTATTGACTGAGGGCTGCCTCAAAGGGGTATTAATTACCCAGCACTTTGGTCTGTCTTGTTCTAAGGCAGAAACACTAGAGTATGCCCTTAGGAGTAGGAATTCAGGTAGGAGAGAATTATTATGGTAAGAGCTGAAGGGATATGGCAGGGCTCCACCTGCACTTGCTACAAATAGGCACATCAGGGAGACCACATACAACAAGTAGATATATGTGGATGAAAGTATTAGAATTCCCCCACTCAAGCTTAAGTGCTAAAAGAGGCATAATGATGCAAAACTGAAATGTTCAAAAATTAGAATGACTTCAGGTAAAGCTTGATCCAGCTCTTCAATTCTTGACCAGGCATGGGGCTTTTCTCACCCTCTATTTCTTTGTGTCACTTTCTATGTGTTGGCTCCATTCTCAGTAGTTTCTACCCTCATGGTTACAAAAAAGCTAATGGTAGCTATATTTTCTAGCTTCAATATCCAGCCAAGAAGAGAAAGTCTATTTTCCAAATAGTTTAAATGAGTTCTGTAGTTCAGTCTTTCAGGCTATGATTGCCCTGATTAGGGTCATATTCCCACCTATAAAGCAATCATTGCAGCCAGGGGACTTAAGCCTATCAAAACTCACCCCCGAGTTTTTGGAGGGTGGGGAAATCTAACTCAAAACACATGGCTGAGAAATTTAGTCTGTTGGGTCAAGAATAGGAGGTAATTAATACTGAGGCCCTTAAATCTAATAGTACAGGTGTTTGATAACCTTAAACAAAGGAGCTAAATCAATGATATTATATTTCAGCCCCCTGATGTCAGAATCCAGCTGAATGTCCAGGGAGGAGTGAAAGAGATCAACAGTGGTGTGGTAAGAGAGGGAAGCCAGGAAGGAAAAGTGATGGTGTAAAGCTTGGGTACCAACAGACACTCCAGGGAGCTGAATTCAGACTGTATCTCTGACAACACTAATGCCGGGTAATATTTATTTAGCTGAGCCTAATAAGCAGTGTAAAGAGTCTCATCTCTCAAATTGGCACAGCAAGGGGCCACAGCAGCCAGGCTGCTGATAATTAACAGTGAAATGCCTGGCGTGCTCTCTCCTGCAACATCCAAAGGGATGCCTGGGACTGCTGAGCAAATTCATTTTCTTCTTGCTGGCTGGGATGAGGATGGAGCTTTCTGCAGAAAATTACTGAAGAGGCAGCCAGCCAAGGGCAGAACAAAATGGCTGCTGTGAAAAGGCAGGCTGGGCTGAGCAGAGCAACCCATCTCTTACCTGTGGAAGGTTACATACTCACATGCTTTGCATTTTCACTACCCATAAGCATACCCATACAGGCAAAGGGGAGTTATATTATTTTTAGCTCACAAGTGCTGCAGCTGAAACAGTAGCTGCAGAATCAAAGAATGTTAGAATTCAAATGAACCTTGGAGACTGCAATAAACATTATACAGATGTGTGGCTTGTGAGTTCACGGTGGAGTTGACACAAGGACTCAACACCCCGTCTGTGCCACTGCAGTGTTAATAATAACAATGTCTATGATCTAAATTCTTGAGATTTAACCTAGACACAGATCTTGTTCCCCTTTTACAGCTGAATCATTCAGCGAAATTCATACAGCAAATCAGTAGAAGATGGACGACTTCAATACATTTTTTAAAAAATTTATTTTATTGAAGTATTGTTGATTTCCAATGTTGTGTTAATTTCTACTATACAGCAAAGTGATTCAGTTATGCATATATATACACATTCTTTTTCATATTCTTTTCTATTCGGGTTTATTACAGGATATTGAATATAGTTTCCTGTGCTATACAGTAGGACCTTGTTGTTTACCCATTCTATATATAATAGTTTGCATCTGCTAATTCCAAACTCCCAGTCCATCCCTCGGTCACGCCCTCCCCCTTGGCAACCACAAGTCTGTACTCTATGTCTGTGTGGACGATTCCAATACTAATTAGCACTGTCCATGAATAATTCTGGAAGCTCTCTCTAATTAACTAATAATAGTGATGATGGGGATGATAGATAATTATTTAGCTCTCAAAATATACCAGGCACTGTGCTAAATAATTTACATGCATTACTATTTTGAATTTTAATCCTCATAATAACTCTTTGATGTGGGTGCTACTCCCACTGTATGGTGAAGGAAATTGAGGTTTACAGAGTTTATGAACTTGCCCAAGAACCCATAATTGGTAAATGGTGGAGCCAGGATCTGATCTACCTGGTCTCATTTAAGAGCCTGTACCTGTAACCACTATTAACCTTAACTTTTCCTGCCAGTATTTCAGTGACTCCCACTGCAATTTTTTTTTTTTTTTTTTTTTTTTTTTTTGCTTCTCCAGGAAGAAATTCTCTATCTGGAGAGAACTGGTATCTTTTCCTTTTACCCCTAACAAAAATGTATAAATTTATTGCACTTTGTAGAATTGCTGTTAATGATTTTGATGCATTTTTTAAAAAGATGATCACATGTGAAACACTACATTTACATATTTAAAGACAGTTTTGCTAAATGTCAGTTCAAAATATAGATGTATCAGGATTTGGAAAGGAAATAATTGTTTTTATTGCTGACTCTCCTAGTACTGTGGGTGCATCAGACCCCACCGAAGGCATCCCTGCCAAATAGTCTTTCTTTCTTCTTGAGTCCCCACCCCTGATCGGCATGACTTCCCATCCTCCTTCCTCCAGTTTCTCCAGATGGCAGACATCTTTCGGCCTCCTGGCTCCTGCAACTTCTTCCTACTGAATTGGAGCCAATTCCTGAAATCTAGCTTTCTCCTCTTCAAAAGGGTGTGCATAGCTTCTACAAGGACAAGGCCATCTGACTCCACTGCCTGTTGGCTTCTCTTGCCAATGTCCTTATCTGACCTCAGTTTTTCCTCAGTTGATCCCCATCGAGAGATGACCATTGGTTTGACTTGCATCAAGTTTTCCCGTTGGTCACCATCTCATTTTAATTCTTCTTTCCTCAACTTCACTGTTAAGATCACACTCTTCTCTACTTTGGAGCTGTTTCTACCCCCACTGTAATAACATTATTATAACTTAGGGAAGACAGATTAACTCTGATACTTTAAACTTCAAGCAGTTTAGCCAATTACATCACCAGAGAGCTGGTTCACAGATGACAAAAGAATTGACCATTGATGTATAGGGTATGGGAGGAGCTGCTCTGCATGGAGGAGAAACTCACTTGCCACAAAAGAATGGATAACTGAGACAGAGACAAGAATCACATAGGACATATATGAGTAAGGTTTGTACTTTTCTCTTTTTCTTTTTTTCTGTCTTAGTTTGTTAGACCTGAATTTGCCCCTATTTCTACCTTCAAGCAATTACTGTCTTATATGATGTAGTCTAAGCTTTTCCTACATTGTCAATAAAAAAATTTGCCTTCCTCCTGTCTTCTAGAAATATGTAATCTGCCTGAATGTTTATGATATGTATAATTGAGCATTTCCCAAAAGTAAGAAGACTCAATTAATGGGGGGCTTATACTACTCATGGAGATAACCTTTAAAAAAAAGGGCAAATATTTCTTCTGCTGGATCTTTTCTTTATCTTCAATGTGAGTACTTCTTACTTTCCCTTTACATCAGTGTTTATATTTTAATTTATTATTATTTTCTTTTATGTTGAGCCTGATGAAAGCTGTGAGTTTTCTCTCTCCAGTAAAATGTCCAAATCTCTCTCTCTCTCTCTCTCTCTCTCTCTCACACACACACACACACATTTTGGCCAGAATCTCAAAGTATTCATTGCTGCTCACACTCACAGAAATCCATTCTTCCCACTGCTGTCAGACTAAGATTTCCATAAGATGAGTGAGGTCATTTTACTTTCCTGACCCCTGTCACCAGCAGATAACAGAAAGAAGCCCAAAATCTTCCATGACAATGCTCAAATTACCCTTCCTTTCCATTTATCCTCTGTTCTAGCAACATTCTGTGCATTCTTATCTCTTCATGCCTTTCAGGCTGTTCACTTGACCTGGCATAATTTCCTCTTATTCTCTACCTTGAAGAATCATATGCATTTTTCCCAATCCCACTAATAGCACCTTCTGTGAATCCCTCTATCACACCAACCAACATAGAGGACACAAACAGAATCAGGATTCATCTTTCCTTTCTTTATCTTTCAACTCCATGAAGCTTTAAACTCTTTGATAGTATTTAAGAGCATATAAATCTTAAGATTAAACAGAACCTTAAAAAACATTTTGTAATGCTTTTTTTTGGTTTGCCTCATATCATTTATCAATAATAATAAAATTTTAAAATATTTAATGTGCAACTTTTATGTGTTGGGCACTGATCCAGCCACTGGGGCATAGCATGGAACTTTATATTGAGAGAAGGAAGGCTAGAAATAAGTTTTAAAAAACAAGTACTTACAAATGTTGAGTATTGAAGGTTCATTACTTTGAGAAATGAGGTAGAGAATGACTAGAACATTAATTTGTTTAATTTGGAGGTCTAGAGAAGCATCTCTGACATTTCAGTTGAAACCTGAATGGTAAGAAAGAGCTGGCGAGGTAAAGATGGGGGGAGTAGAATGTCTGGTAGAAGGTACAGCAAGTGCAAAGGCCCTGAGGAGGGAGTTTGATAAAACGAAGACAAAAGGCCAGTGGGGGATGTTCTTAGTTGAGGTCAGAGAGGAATAAGGAGTTTGGAATTTATTCTAAGTGACATAGGGCCTTCTAAGTCTGCAAGCTCCTTGAGAGCAGACTTATGTGGCCCAGCACAATGCTTGGCAAAAGAAATAATGCTGTAATGAAAAACTTTTTATAACAAAGTCATTTTGAGAATGTTAAGATGCTCCTTATTGTAAACTACTAGGAGAAAGTTGTTTCCTAGGCTATGCTATGTATATCCACAGTCACATTTGGCTAAGAGAAAATTTAGCTATTAAATAACAACCCTTGGATTCCAATTTTCTCCAAGGACCATGGTGGGAACTTTTATGAGCTCGCAACTGTCCAGCTTGCCCTGAAAGTTCCCATTCATTCCACTTTCTTAGATTCTATCTTATCACTGAAATGGTTTGAAGCCTCAGGAATTTTACAAGCTTCAATCTGCTCTTGGCTTTTTGCCTCTAGCATTCAATTTTCACACCTACTTTTATGCATTCAAGAATGGTACTAGACTGGCTTCCTTTCATAGGGTTTTTTTCCATTTCAACACATTTTCAAACATTACTTATTTAGAAGGTTGTATAAAACATATATGTTCAAAGAATAATTGTAAAGCAAATATTTGTGTAATCACCACCTAGGTTAAGAAATGGAATGTTACATTTTAGAAAGTGAGATTTTAGGATGGAAAGCAACCTTTAGAATTGAAATCACCTGGTTTGCACCCATGTTACAGATGAAAAGTCTAAGTCTTAGAATTGGTAAGTGGTTTTATGCAGGCCGTACAGCAGTTACTGATGGTGTTAATGGAGAACCATCAACCCTAAACTAACAGGCACCACAGAGATCAGGGGCTCAGTTTCTCCGTCCAGGCTGTCTGGGCTCTAGATGAACAGTTCAGTTAGAGCTGAGGGGGGAGGAGGTGACTGTATCATGGAGGGACAATTATTCCCCTTTCCGGAAGCTTTTGATGAAGGTAGCACTTATGGTCTATTCTCAGGGTGCTTTGCTAATTTCATATGTGGTTGGATTTTTAGCATGGAGTTCTTTCCCATTTTTCTTTTTCGTCACTAATTTGGTTCGTGTTTACAGTCAATATTTTCTAACTATCATAAGATTTTTAGTGAGTAGTGGAATCAGAATTGGATTGGAGTTTTACCTCAGTAGCTTTTTATTCCAAGACAGTTTTGGTTGGAGGAGTGGGGTGTTGTAATCATATCTGATCGTTTCTCTAGTAGGGTTGAGATCTGGGGCTGGGTGATTCTGTGTCATTAGCATTGTTTCTCTCTTTCATTCATGTCAAATAACCAATTAACACTAGTACCTTGGAAACACCAAAAGTTGGGAACAATAATCACAAAAACATCTGTATTCCTCTATGTAACTTTTTGCTCCCCACCAGAGACTTTCTTGTACTTCATAGGCAAAAAGGGAGGAGCAACATTTTTGGATTCCTAAGAATTAATTCAAAGGTAGAAAAAAGACTTTATTCCAGGTAGAAAACATGACTGTAGTATGCAAAGAGTGGAGGTGGCCATGATTAATTGGAGATCGTTTGCCTATTTGTGATACTGTGATATCATAAGAAATATATATTTTGTCTTCATCCCAGGTTCCTGGCACAGAGCTCCTAAAACCCTTGACATTTCTGAGTAACAGGGTAAGAGGAGCCTTTGTTATTTGTAATAAGTCCCTTTAATCATACTTGAGTTTATGCTAATGAGGTGACACTTGGAGGATGGGGCTGGTTGCCAGAGGAACACACCATGTATTAGAGTGTTGGAACTTTCAGCCCCACCCCCCAAACTCCAGGGAGGGGAGAGGGGCTGGCGTTTAGGTTAATCACTAGTGGCCAGTGATTTAATCAATTGTGCCTACATAATGGAATTTCCATAAAAATTTTAACTGAAGGGGTTTGAAGAGATTGTTTGCTGAACATGTTGAGGTGTGGGGCAGGGGAGAGGAGGGGAGTAGCATGCCTAGAAAGGGCATGGATGCTTCAAGCCCCCTCATCAACCCCCATACCTTGCCCTATACATCTCTTCCATTATGCTGTTTCTTTGTTGTATTCTTTATAATAAATGGATAATAGTAAGTAAAGCACTTTCCTGAATTTTGTGAGACATTCTTGCAAATTGTCAAACCTGAAGAGGGGTCGTGGGAACCTCTGATTGGTGTCAGAAGTACACTGACAACCTGAGACTTTCAACTAGCCTCTGAAGTGGAGAGCAGTCTTGTGGGACTGAGCCCTTAACCTGTGGGGTCTATGCTAATTCCAGATAGTTAGTATCATAATTGAGTTAAATTGTAGGACACTTAGTTGATGTCCACTAAGAATTGGGAAATTGCTTGGTGTGGAAGAAAACACACACAACACATTTGGTGACAGAAGTGAAAAGTAGAAGAAACTGCCTTTTGTTTTTAATTTTTTTTCTTTATGAATCTAAAGACATTTACATTCAAACATTTAAAAAATACCCTGTGAAGACAAAAAGTTATCTGTAGGAGGAAAGAAGCCTATAACCACTTCCTTCCAAGTTTGTCATCTTTGAATCTTTTCACAATAGCTAAATTAAATTAAAATTTCCACAAAGTATAGTGTTAGTGAGGAAAAAAGTTACAGAGTGATAGCATATCAGTTCAGGGTTCTGGTTGTAATGATGGTGGAAAAGGAGGTGGTGGATAGAATGGGGCAAATTACGTAGTCTCCCATTACTAGAGGCAGAATTCTTGAGATAGTGTGATTTATAAACTAGTCACCTATGTATAAACTTTAGGGGCTGGTTATGCAATGGCTAGGAGAACAATATCTGAGGTGTCACCTTTCTCAGATATTGCCCTATTACCTCCTCTTTGGTGATGACCTCATTTCCCTCTGACAGCTACTTCCTGCACTCCTCCTCCCAACTCCCTACTGAGCCATACTCATTATGCAGAAGTCCCTTAGCATTTTATAACCTGAGCTAGAAGATAAAAAGGATGTCTATCCATCATCATCCTTCCCCTTCAGTTACTGATTGATTGATTGATGAATGTACTTTGGTGAATGGCCAGGAGGGAATGAGTGAGCTTTTGGAAAATATATAACTTGGGATCCTGAAAACAAAGTCATTTTCTCTTGAAAAATTCAGGGATATGTGATATCTTCAGAATCAAATGTGTTCCTTTTTTTTGGTGAAGTTCAGCTAAAGATTCAACGTCTTTTCAACACATGCTTCAGATGGTTTTAAAAGTTGGCGTATCAATTTGTGAGTACTTGCAAAAGAGGCTTTCATAATTTTCTTGGCTTAAAAGTCCTTAAACACATGAAGAATGGTTTTTAAAGTAAACTTTTACTGAAATGTAAAATAAATACATGAACATGCACATATAAGTGTACAGCTTAATGGATTTTGGTAAAGTTAGCACATCCGTGCAACCAGGACCCCAAATCAGACCTAGGTCATTAGCAGCACCCCTGATGCCTCTTTCATGTCCCTTGCTGGTCACTAACTCCGCAAGGGTAACCACTATCCTGATCTCACATTATGGATTAGTTCTGCTTGTTTTTGAACTTTATACATTTAGTACATACTGTTGTGACTGTTTGGTGTTTTTATTCTTTCAATATTATGTGTGTAGGTTGCATTAATATTATTGCATGTGACCGTAAATCATTCATTCTTCTTTTTTGTTATAGTCATCCATTGCATTAATATACCATGATTTATTTTTCCATTCTGCTGTTGATGGACATGGGGATTCCGCCATTTTACAAACAGTGTTGTGACAAAAATTCTTGTACCTTCTTATTATCTTTTAGTAAACACAGATATCAAGAAGATTCTTGATATTTCATCTTCTAAGTTTTATCCTGTCCTTGACCTCCTAATTTTCACCAAATATAGATGAAGTTTCTGAGATGATTACCATGAACTGCTCTCTGGGTAAGTTGGGAGCACATTGTCCAGATGACTGTGATCATTTGGCTGAACCATATCACCATAATCCAGTGGTTAAATTGGATGAATTTGATAAAATGGTGGAAATACCTCATTGGTAGATCATCTCAGTTTGGTTTAAATCCTGGGTCTGTACCCTGACTTCTGAACATTGTTTCGTGTTTCCATTTGGTGATCCAAATTATATCTACTACCCATTATAGATTGTCTTAGAAGTTAATTCTGCCATGTTCAATTGAATCTTTTAAGAATGTGAGAAAACCTGTCTTTTAAAAATAAAATACAGTCCCCTATGAGAATATTATTAAAATTCTATTAGCTGATGAGATTCTGTGAGAATTCACAAAAGAAATGATGTCTGCTCATGGAATCTCCAAATTGCTTAAAATCTGCTTGGATAGAAAAACTGTCTATACATTAGAGCAAAAGATGCTTAAAAGAGGATACTATAGCCAATGTGAGTTATTGTCATATATGCCTCGAAGCTAAACAGATGGCTAATATGGGAATTAGAGTAGAATTATTCATTCTACAAAAACCAATTGAGCCTCTATTATTTGCTCCTCTCTATGCTAATATAATTTACATGAAATTATATTAAATTAAATGTTAATTATATAACATAGTACTGTCATAACATGATCTACTATAATTCCAGAGAGTGATAAGAGCTTGAGAGAAAATAAATCAACATAAGTAGAAGAGTGGGGGCAGGATGTTATTTTAGATAGGGGAGGGAAGGGGGAATCAGGAAATCACTTTGAATGAGTGACACATGCAAAGACCTGAGTGAAGTGAGGGAGTAAACATTTCCTTGATCTGGAGGAAAAATATTCTAGGAAGAGAGATTTGCAAGACCAAAGGCCATGATGGAACCAAGATTGGCATATTCAAGGAGGAGCCAAAAGGACACTGTGGTTGAAGTATAGTGAGTAAGGGAGAGAAGAAGAGGAGGTCAGGGGAGAGAGGAAATGGAAGACAGGGGCCATGTAAGGAATCTGAGTTTTATTCCAAGGTGGATAGCATTCCACTGAATCATAAGTTGGGGTGGGGTGTGTGTGGTTTGATCTGACATACTGTTTAGAAAGATTGATTTGGCTGTTGCATAGGGAATGGATTATAAGTATTAGGAATGGAAGCAAGGCAGTCTCCTCTGAGAAACTCATTTGATTCCCTGGGTTTGGGAAGTGGGAGATATACATGCAGTGAAGGCTACTACAGGGCAGAGTAGGAAATTGTTCCCAAGGAAAAAGGGGGTCTATATAAGTGAGCTAATTGCCAGAATTTCAGTTTGAGAAGATATCAGATGAACCCCTTTTACCCCTTTATAGATGAGAAAAATTAAGGCTCAGAGAGCCTAAGTAACTTTCCTAAGGAGAAGATGTGATAGCCACATTGAAAACATGAAGAAATTTGGAGAAAGGTAATTTCTACCACTAAGTGAAATGATTCATGAAATAAAGTAAAATTTTTGGTAAAAGTCACAAATATTTTTAACTTGAGAGTTCAATCTCTCTCTCTCTCTCTCTCTTTATTTATTTATATTTTTTGTAAAACAAAATAACCAGCTTACCATCTTGAGATAACTTTAGGAAAGCAATATTGACTCTGAACTTTTTAACAGCAAAGTCCATATGCTGGCCATATGATGGGTTCTCAATAAATAATTGCTGAATGATTACTTGATGAACCTGGGAATCAGAAGAATTCTGAAATGTGGTAGAAAAAGAGAAAAAGAAACAGCACTGGCTCTGTACTTAGCACTGTGTTAACATTGAGAAAGAACAATTAAAGTATTAGTCAGCATGTTTTAGATTATAAGTGACAGAAACTCAGTTCAAACTGATTTAAGCATTAAAGAACACTCATTAACCCATGTAATTAAATCTAGGGGTATAGACTGGGTTCAGGTATGGCTGGATCCAGGGCTCATATGGCATTGAAAGAATTCTGTCTTTGTTTCTTTCTCTTTCCATTTATTTGTTCATCTTTCCTTCATGTTGGCTTAATTTTCAGTCTGAGTTTCTTTACGTAGAAGTCCTCCTACAGTTATAAGCTTATGTCTTCCAGTTTATTAACACCAACAGAAAGACTTTTCTTTTCCCAAATGGTTCTATCAAAAGTCTTCAGGTGCCAGGCCAGTCAGCCCAAAGGAAGAGTGAAGAGTGACTAGCAGAAGTTGGTAGAATGGATAGTGGCAGGTAAAACAACAAAGGCCTACTACCAAAGTGAAAGAAGAAAAAGGGAATCTTGCAGACAAAGAGGTAATTTCTGCTTATGAAATCCCTCTAAAACCTGAGGCACCTTGGGAATTCCCTGGTGGTCCAGTGGTTAGGGCTCATGCTTTCACTGCCAAGGGCCCCAGTTCAATCCCTGGTTGGAGAACTAAGATCCCACAAGCCATGTGACATGACCAAAAAAATAAATAAATAAAAAATAATAAAACCTAAGGCACCTCAACTCTAGAGCAAGAGTTGCCAGCTCAGTATTCAAAAGTCTCCTCTGCTTACAGTACTAACAGTGCAGATATTTATAGGTATTTTCAAAAGCTCTACATATTCTCTTTCAGGCTTCCTGAGGCAGCTAAATTTTCCCAAGGTCCCCTGAGAAATTGAACAGACTTCTTCTTGGGTGTATAAGTGTGTTCACAGGACCAACAGCCACTGTCATGTTTCTCTCCTCCTCACAGATGCCCCAGTCATTGGTATGAAGACCCAAATGCCCATGGTTTATCTGTATCTCTTTAAAGATATTCTTCATGTTTATAAAAGGGACAATGATCCCAATGTCTGCTTTCCTCAGAAGTTCAAGTGCTAGGGCAATGGAATAGCAGACCAAATGGGATGGTGACTTCAGGCAAGTGTGTAGCTTTTACTCTGTGATGAAAACAACCAAAGAAACAAACTGCTTTCCTATACTCCACTCAAAATGCCCACCAAACATCCTCCCAGCCAGCTGGAATATAAGTCAGCTAAGGGACTCTAAAACAATTAAATTAATTGAAAACACATTTTATAAAAGAAATTGAATAGATTGTTTGAGGTCCCAGGGCATCCACTAATGAATGTTTGCCTCAGCATTTGCAGCTTCATTTTGCCTCCCCAATTACAACATTTCTGAAATCCACTTATTTTTCCTTTGTGTACAAATTCTGAGACTGTGTGTTTCTAGTCATGGCTCCATAAGAGCAGTATTAATCATCTTCACAACTTTTGTCATATGTGCCACATCATCAAGGTTCAGTGAAGGCCAGAAAAGATACTCTAGGTATGTCAAGCAGAAGGGGATTTAATTCAGGGAGATAAGTGCTTACAAAATGGTAGGAGGAGTGGAAGTCAGAGACACCAGTGGAATTTTGTTTTCACTCTCAAAGAAAAAAAACTGTGCTTATCACATTTCCATTCTTGATGCCTCCGTAACCACCTCACTCCCAGGAGGCTGTTGACTAGAAAGTGGAACCCTGAGTCTGACGCTTGCATGCACTCAAATCTCTCAAAGCTTACTAACCCACTGCCTCCACTGCAGCAAGACTACGTCTACTTTATTTCTGCCTTACAAAACTCAGGCAACTAATTGGCACAATGTAATTCATATACAGAACCCTGACAACAAGGGTGTCTTCAGAGTGTAATTTTAAGACTTCCAACCTCTTGGAAGGAAAAGACGAGGTTGAGAGAACTAATCCAAGAATATGCCACTTGCACTCACTTTACAAATTAAAGTTATTTTAAAAAGAGACCTTATATTTATACTGTAAATGAAAATCCTGGATCATTTGCCATTAAAAGAAGGTATTTGTCAAAGTAAATGCAAGAAATTATTTTGCCTTAAGTTTCCCAAAGATATTTTTTTTCTCTCTGAGGGAACAGAATAATTATAAAAGGCTCTTCTCCCAGGCTCTCCCCAAACTGCACTATTCACCCACGCTACCCCCATCTACCCATTTTGTGTGAGCCAAAAGAGAATATTTGCAATTAAATTACAGCTCATGTCTCAATAAAGCAGATGTCTGCATGAGTCATATTTAAGCTTTTTTTTTCCTGTGGGGGGTGGAGAGGACCACTCAGAACCTCTCAGCCCCAGCAGCACACAACAGTGCACTTTGGGAAATGCTTTATTGGGTTATAAGCACCTTGAAGTTGCTTTGATCTCCTTTGTCTTAAGTTCTAGGATAGACCCCCACATTAAAAGAAAAAAAATTCCAACCTGGAGTTACAAATCTAGGAAGGAAGAAAATCAGGAAAGAGAAATTCAGTGAATTTCAGGGAGTGAAACAAAGACCAACAGTGAATTTAAAGTAGTTGCCTTTGTCTGGTGGGGAGGAGGGAGGGAACCTGAGGTCACTCTTGCAAGTATAGCCACAAGCCCTGGACAAGAGTTGTCCATTTAACCCAACTCTTTTCCTGGTGCTTTGAGCCTGTCTTCCCTGTTAGCATGTAACCAAACCCATCTCTGCTATGAGACCATCACTTTCTCCTTTCTTGCCCCCACTTCACCTTGATCAGCAACCCCTTAACCTCCCATCCCCAACTCTGCTTCATTTGTCTTCAGAGCAGTCACCACTACCAGCTTCATCTTACTGTCTGCCTTTCAAAGAGCTCCATGACTGTCTGTTTTGTTCACAGCAGAGTCCACAGCATCTAAAACACTGTTACAAACACTCAATTCACATTAGTTGAACCAATAGCAAGCAGGTCAGTGAGTGGCCAGCCTGCGAGGCTCAAGCCAGACCAACCCAGAAAGAAGCCCCGACCCAGCTCAGCCTCACTTCGGACGTTCTATGTGTCATAGAATGTCATATTGATCAAAACATTTTACGATGAAACGCCCTTCAAACTCCAGACCACCTGAATCACACATAGGTCTTCATGTTGTTGTAAATTCAATATTGAGATAATGTTGGTGGTTTCCTCTTTTGTCTTAGAGGACAACAAAGAACTACCTCTTTTCATTCTCTGAGCCCCAGTTTCCTCACCTGGAAAATGGGAAGGATTTTTTTGGTGTGTGATTCTTCACTTGTTGCAGAGATCATACAAACTGATGCATTTATCTATGTATTTCATCATTTAAGAAGTAGTTTTATGAGTGCCTACCATAGGCAAGGCCTTTAAATGGCATCTTCTCAGCGTAGCCCTTTATAACCACCTTCTGTAATATTTCAGCCCTCCCCCCTCAGCATTCCTAATCCTCCTTCTCTGCTTTGTTTTTCTGACAAGTGCTTTTTATTCTCTAACTTAATATATATATATATATTATTTATTTATATTATTTATTATAGGTATCTATTTAATTTTTATTTTATGTCTCCTCCTTCTAGGTTTTAAGCTCCATGAGAGGAATTTTTTGTTTGTTTGTTTGTTTTGCTATTGTTTTTCCAGGACTGCCCCATTGTGGGCATTTAATAAATAATGTCGACTGAATAAACAAATGTTCCATGCTCAGAGTACAAGTGCTGATATAAACCAGGCTACCATATAAAACTCAAATTTATCCCTTATTAGAGAAAACTCACTGAAGAATGTATGTTCTGTACAGATGGCTTGTACAGAAGGGCTGGAGTTGGGCTGAAGGAACAATTAGGGGGCCAGTACGTAACCCAGGCAAGAGATGACAAAGTGACTGAACTCAGGCAGCATCTGTGAATGAAGGGAAAGGGACAATTAGAAAGTATTAAGGATAAAGAATTGCAAGGTTTGGTGGGTGCTTAGATGTGAGATGTGGTGGGAAAAGTGAAATCAATGTTGAATCCCTCGTTTCTGGATTGGGCAACCTGGTGAGTGATGATGAGTTGCACTGAGATGGGGATATTGGAGAAGGAAGCGGTCGGGGTTTTTTTGTTTTTGTTTGTTTGTTTGTTTGTTTTGGCTACTCCATGTTGGAGAAGAAGTGGTTGGAGTTTTTCTGGCTTTTGTTTTGTTTTGGCCACTCTGTGTGGCATGCGAGATCTTAATTCCCCAGTCAGGGATCGAACTTGTGACCCCTTCAGTGGAAGCACGGAGTCTTAACCACTGGACTGTCAGGGAAGTCCTAGAAAGTGGTTGTTTGAAGGAAAAGCATGGGGAGAGAATTTGTTGTCAGGTACCTATGGGCCAACAGATGTTCACCAGGAGGTGAACCAGGGCTCTGGGTTGAGAAGAGAAATTTAGGCTGAAGCTAAAGATTTGAGGGCTATAGTTCTAGGCCCTAAGGACAGCATGCAGAGTGAGGAAGAGGAAGGGCCAAGGGGAACACCATCATTTGGGATAAACAGAGAGAAAGAAGAGCTGCAAAGAGAACTGAGAGCAATCAGCAGAGTAGGAGGAAACGAGGGGAGATTTTTCAAAGAGGGAGAAGCCAACGGCATCAGATGTCAGAAAGTTATCAAGCAGCACAAAGAATGAAAAGTTTCCACTGGATTTGGCACATGGAGGGCCAGGTGACAAAATGGACATTCTGACAGGAAGCTGAAGATTCTTACTTCCCTTCTCATCCTATTTCTCCATAGACTGAGGAGCACCCCTTATGCTCAAAAATAAGCCTTTTGCCTGTTCCATTGGTGCTGACCCCAGAGTTCTGCACCATGGATGATGGAAAAGACTTCCATTTATTTAAAATCCAAAACTATTAAGATCTCCTTCAGGCTAAATAACCACAATTCCTTTACTTTACTAACAAACGTGGTGTGCTGAAAAGTTCTGGAATTGGGAGCCAGGAAACCTGGGCTGATCTAGCTTAAGATCTGTTATGGCTAAAGGGTGACCTTGAACAACACAAGGAGTTTTCTTTCAAGTCAGTTTTCCTCATCTGTAAAATTATGGGGTTGGCCTAAATCAGGTCCCTGGGAACATGTATCAGGAGTAGTTGAGTGATCTTTTAGCTTTAACATTTATGAATTAATGAAATCCACAGTAGATATTTATTAAAGATTCTACAAGTATCCAATTTCTATTGCATTCCAATAATAATTTTGTTTTTGGACTCATTTCAGTTCCTCTATGTATTAGGCACTTAGAAGCCTAAACATTACACAGAGGTTTCTAGCATGGTCATGACTCAAGCAGCAGAGTATATAAGAAGATGGAACAAAATACATACTCTATACCTCTGTCACAGGCTGCTGGCTGTTGTCAAGCCGCTAGTGATTCATTTAGTATTCTGGTTGCAAAGAAGCAGAGCTAAGTCATTCACATTATTCTTATGGTTTCTTTTAAATGTAATTAATCCTAATTAAGACAATATTCACCAAGGGTCCTGAAAGCAAAACACAATGATAAAACCACCTGTCTATTAATTTAATAGATTTCTTAAAGGTAGCTGAGAAAATTTTGTTATTTATGTCGTGTGTTTTCCCAGTGTTTTGCCAACATGACTCAAATGCCAGTGAACTTCTCCCACTTTGTCTCTTAAAGAAATGGAGCCAGTGAGAACAGAAGAACCATGGTGGTGTTGAAAATGTGGTCTTTGAAGTTCATGTATGTAACTGTAGTAGATTATTGTTTAGCGTGTCTCCACTCCTTCCCCCCCATCACCCCCAACCTCCAAGGAAAGTGTGGACTTTCTTGCATAACTGATATTGGCCTTGACCATGTGTCCTGCTTAGGCCAATGGCATATGGGTGGAAGTGACAGGGTCACTGCTGCTTGATGTCTTTCTGACATCAGACACTGTTGGCTTCTCCCTCTTTGAAATGACATCTTAGACAGAAGGAGACAGTGCATGTTTCTACTAGTGCTTCTGGAAACTTCTTCTCCATCACAAGAAGGGTTTCTCCCTGGTAGCTGCTCCATTTTCAGCCTAAGTCTCAAAATGAGATTTATGAAGCAAAATTGCCCCAGTGGACGTACAGATTCCGAGTGACCCCAGCTGACTTGTGGACCCTGACACACTATCTCCTTCAGATAATGCTTTTTTCTGTACCCAGCCACAGAAAGAGTAGAAGGCAGCTAGCAGCAAAATGATCTGACACTTAAGAAGAAAATCAGTGGCAGATGTCTGCCTTTATGCTTTCTCATCTAATCCTTACAAAAAACATGTGAGATGACTTAGTTCCTATTTTTCAGTTAGGAAAACTGAGGTTTGCAGAGGGTAACTAACTCAAATTCTAATTCCAGTTCATCTGACTTTCAAGATTGTATTATTTTTCAACTACAAAAACCAATGTCAACTCCCTTTTATGGCCTGTTAATATTTAAATAAAAATGATTTTATCATGGAAAAAACCTGGATGGAGGAAGCAGGGAACATATATTCAGCCCCTTTGATGGAAGAGTGACATAGCATATGGTTTCAAATCACTCGGAGAGGCAAGGAAACTTCCCTGAGTTTGCAAATTTGCCTTTGAGGACTCCAGGCATGGGAGGTGTGTCAGAGTCAATATATCTGCCCAGGGGTAGATTAGGACCAGGTGACTGCCGAGCTGTTCACTGTCTCCTTCTGAGCCACCTGCTGCACTCACCAAATCACTGTGCAGCCTGAAGATAGGTGAGGCAAAAGGTAACCTCGTGCCCTCTGACTTTTGCCTCTCTCTCTCGGGGCTTTTGAAACCATGTTGGTGGCAACCAGTGGCCACCAGCTTACAGGCACAAGTCATTTGGAGTAATAAAACAAGAGGTAACTCTGGCCAGAGCCAGCCATTGGATTTTCAAGGGTTTTAGTTTTCCTTCAAGGAAACATGGTTGTATAACTGAATCAATTTGCTGTACATCTGAAACTAACACAGCATTGTTAATCATATATGCTCCAATATAAAATAAAAATTAAAAATGCTTAATAAGACTATAGATTCAAATTTATTTCTGATAATGATAATTGACCTAAAATTGAAAATAAAATCTTAAATTTTGCTCCCCTCACCACCAAAAAAGAAAACACGTTTTCTTCAAAGGGTCAAATGGTGTATGTCAGTTACATGTGTGGACACTAGAGCCAAGTTGCTCGAATCCCAGCTCTTCTAATTACTCGTTGTGTAACCGTTGGGATGTTATTTCCTCTCTTTGATGCCTCAGTCTCTCATCTGTAAAACAGACTCATTTATTAATTGCACGCACATGTCCTGCCATGGGCCGCAACCTTGATTCCATGTGCTGCGGATGGAGCAGTGAGTAAAACCAACCAATGTCCTTCTGTTCTCCTAGAGGAGACAGATGATAAACAGGTCTATTTGTAACACAATTTTAGAGAGTGCTAAATGCTATAAAGACAAATAAAGCAGGGTAAGGGATGGAGAGAGGAGGAAGAAATGGCCATATTACAAAGGGCAGAAGAGAGAAGGCTCTTGGAGGAGATAAAACACTGAGAAGGCCAGAATATTGTGAAGGGAGAGAGCCACACAGTATCTAAGGCAAGAGTATTCTAAGCAGAGGGAGCGGGAATAGTAAACAAAATACAGCAACTGTACCTACTTGACTGGAGTGCTGCAGGAGTGACAGGGGATAATACGTGTAAAATGAGGCCATAGAATCTACCCTGTGAAGGCAAGCCCTGCAGACATCACAGGATCTCAGAGATGAAAGAATCATAAAGTTCGGTTCCACCCTTTCCCTTATAATGCACGTGTCTCCTACAATAGTCACGAAGCTTCAGTTTAAGTGCCTGTCAAGATGGGGAGCTCCTACCTCAGCAGGCAGGGTCTGGCCTCCGTGGTTGGGGGCTTTTCTTTGTGAGGAAGCACCTTGTCCCCTGAGCTTACATCCTACATCCGACGCACAGGAATCACAGAAACCTACCTGCTGCCTCTTTCACATGCCGCCGCCTCCAACGTTTGAAATACTTTCATCTCAGCTCCATCAGTTCCTTCAACCATTCCTTATCTGTGTGGCTTCCGGATTCCTCACTGTTCCATTTGATCATTTCAAACGCACTGCACAGTACGCTCAGTCTCTGATAGATGGGGGAGGGGATGTGTGTGTGCAGCAAATGGGGAGATCAGTGCTGGAGGCTGGAACCTTCCCACTCAAAAGCTCCTTCCTATAAGCAGAGTCCCGAGATAAAGAGGAATATGTCTCCTCTTCTCCGTGGGTGCCTGCTCCTGCCTGGCATAACCCCAGCCTGCACCAATCTGAAATCACACCTAGGGTGATGCTTAAGAGAATTAGTTGACTGACTAGTGCTTCCAGTTTCCTGGGGAAGAGAGAAGAGAGGGCAGGAGGTGTTGGGGGACACGGTGAGTGGTGGTGGGTTCAGGACAGATGTGATTGCCATGTTATTAATTAAACATCAGATTAAGGGGATTAGAGTAGAGCTGATGAGTCAGAAATCCTAACTTCCATTTCCTGTGAGCCAGTCAGCTGGGTCCTTCTCCCCAGCCTCAGCTCAGCTCTCACCTCTGCCAGCTGCCTCCTAAAACAAGCCATGGCTGCAAGGGTGAGAGGGTGTAGATGACTCAGCACGAGCCCATCCCAGTTGCTAGAAGATAATTCCGAGGAGAAATCTGCCTGCTGATAGATGACTGGGGCCATGTTGTCTTTAGAGCTTACCTGCTTTGGAGCGGATTCTCCTTGGCATGACTTCTGAAAGGATGGGCAGGTTTCATCACTGTGGAGCACAGGCCTGAATTTTAAGCAAAGCATTCAATGGTTTTGTGAAGTTCTGTATCATCTTTTTCTGGTTAAATTATTGGACAAACATAGACATTTGGGACGGTAGGCAGAAACAGGAGATAACAGTAAACACAGTCATGTTTTGATCTGTTTTATCCCTTTGTTTCAGTTTTTATACTTAAAACAAAAATCTTAATTCTTAAATTGAATGTAGGAAGGGACAGTGCAAGTAAAATTGAGGCAGCCCCTCAGGCTGGTCCAATATTAAGCGATAGTCACAGCACAAAGAGCCTCTAATCGCAACTTCACAGTGATTTATCTGCTCTCCCGGGCCGGCTTGATAAAGCAGCCGCACCACGGACGTTCAGATGATGCCACTCCAGGACTCAGTCTGCTGGAAGCTGCCAATTGGCTGAGTAACTGCTGGAAAATAATGAACCAGTTTCTCATTGGTTGATCTGTTTGACTGCCAGGCAGGGTGGGCAGGGCCAGGAATTGGATGGGGGCCGGTCCATTCCAGGGCACCAGGCGATCGGAGCTTGAAGCTGTCCAAACCGGGCAATCTCCCACTTGGGGATCCTGACACCGTCAGCCACAAGAATTTGCAGACTCATCCTACCTGACTCAAAGCTTTTGCTGTTGTGGAAAACGTGATTGCAGAATTTTACTGCCTTCTGCTGTTTGCAGACATGTTTTCGGTTTTTGGTTTTTGTTTTTAACACCGTGGAAGTGGGACATTACTGTCTCCCGAGCCCTCTGTATCCAACCAAAGCCCAGTGATTCGTCAGAGGCAAACTCCTGCGTGGATGTTTTCTTGACTATTATCATGAAGTGCGCGATAATCTGTCTCCCCTAAACTCCTAGAACTTCAACTGTTAGATCAGTGGGTCTCAAAGATCGTTGTGCTTGGAATTTCCTGGGCATTCACTTAAAATGCAGGTTCTTATTAAGCAGGTCTGGGGTGGGGCCTTGCATCTCTCACAAGCTTTCAGAGGATCCACACTTCTGTAGCAAGGGTCCATTTTCTTGACAACAGAATTGGGCTGTGTGTGACCTTGCACATTTCTCCTGATATAGCCAAAGCTTCCCCAGGGCTTGTATGCTCTCTGCCTTTTTACCCTCCCTAGCACCTCACCCAAAGCTGTGTGAACAGATAGTGCTAACAAATATTTGTGGAATAAAGAAACTCCTATATGGGAGAAACAATGTCTCTGCCTCATCAGCACAATGACTCATGCAGGAAAGGTGCTCAATAGTTATTCATTGAATGAATCAATGAATGAATGAATGATCTGCCCGTATCTAGGAGGCTGGTGAGAGAATAACAAAAAAGAGAAGATTAAATCTAAGAGATTTTTAAGCTCTGCTTGCTTGAATCAAGCAGGTGGGAAAAGCATGGAAGTAAATTCAGGAAACGTGGCATCTGGAATTAACACCCTAGCCACGTGGCATCTAACACGTACGTTGCTAGGCCATTTCTGTTGTGAAGATTTTTAAACGCATTTCCACTGTCACAGTAGGCTTTTGAGTGAATCTGCTGATCTGCCCTGTTTGGGGTACTGTGGAGAGGTACACAACAAGGAGTAGGAAACGGCACCATTTACTCTGGCAAAGCTCGGTAGGAAGTAAGTCTTGGGCTGCCTGAGAAACAGTGAACCCTCAAGCAGTGATTTTGAACCGATTCTTTTCAGTGACCTTCACCTCCTTCTTTCCTCACTTCTGACCACCCACCAACACTCACTCCAACACACAGACCACTTTTTGACCTTGGCCTGGAAACCTGACCCTCATCCTTGCCTAGTTTTATCAGCTGAGAGGTTGTATCAGTGTCCTGGCCATACACCTGGACCCTGACTGTGTAAAGAGGCCACAGCTGTTCATAGAGGGGGGTAGCCATCTCCCAACATTGGGGAAGGAGAACCATTGATGGCAGCAAGGTGAAAGCAAACTGGGCAGCCAGGAGAAACAGGGAGGCCACAGGTCAAGGCAGCAGCAGGAGTTCTACTCTTCGGACTTAGGGAGATGACTAAGTATACACTGTGATTTTATAGCCCGCAAACTTTGTCACCTGCCCTAAGTAGCTCTCTGACCAGCCTGTGGTACCCCTTTCCCTTTGCCTGTTTCAGAACATCTGCCATTAGAGCCAACCTTTTGGGTTTGGAAATAAATCAGACAATAGCTTTGGAAGGCCACTGTTAACTGTACCTTTGACATCTGGCATCTGTAGGGGTGGTGAGGGGGGAGCTGCAGGCTTCCTTGGAGTCTTCCTATGTCAGCACCAGGCAGGCAGAGCCCTGGGTATTTTCCAGCCACCTCCAGCTGGATTTTGGGGGGGCATAGAGACTAGATAAGTGTCACTGATTTGAACCCTGAGCTTTGCTGATCCGGAATCATCCTGGCTGTTGGACTGGCACAGGGCTCAGGGTCAAGGGAGAGTATCCAGATGTCTCCAAGCCACGTGAGCAGGTCTGCAGCCTGGAGCTGCTTTCTGGAGGGGCAGAAAGGGACGGTGAAGCCCTAGGGTCCTCAGCCCCTGCAGGTGTAGCCAGGCATGCCCTGAGCTGTACCTGTCTCACATTACTGCACCCAGCTTTCCAGCCAGCTCTGCAGTCTGGCTGGCTTTGTTTGCTGCAGTGCCGTGTCCCCTCTGGCACAGGTGGTGCGGATGCTCTGCAGGGCCCAGCAGAGGTGCACCAGGCAGCCTCCAGTGTCCCTGCGTAGCTGAGAGCACCGCAGTGAGGGCTCCGGCCAGCTCTGGGCTGGCTGCCAACAGCCTCTTGCAGACTGCGTCACAGCACAGATCTCTTGCTTGCAGGCAAGGGAGGAGTATGGAAAGCTTGGGACTTGAAATGTCTCTGGTGCTGCTTCATCCCCCTTTCCACACCCCTCTGCTGTTTCACGTGGTTCCTCATTCCTTTTCCTTTCCTCCACCTTGCCCCCTCCCCCGCCCCCGCCCTTATCACGCTGACACATTTGTGTCCTTCTGACGGCTTTTCATGTCAACCTCCAAACAAAATGACTCACACCATAGTACATCCCATCAGGACAGCGCTTTCTAGGGAGAAACAGGCTGGCTGACCTTATTATGCGTTAGGCATGTCAATGGGTTTCAGCGTGAAGCAATGAAAATTAGCAGTTTCCATCTAGAGGCCTTTCCTGCATGGAACCAACAGGGTTCCCTTGCTACTCAAGTTCACCTTTCTGTATCTTGATTTCCCCATCTGTAAAATGAGAACAGTTACTCCTCCCTTCTCTGTTTTACCAGGCCTTTGAGTATCATGGGGAATATTAGAAGGTTTCATAAACTTTAGTGTACAGGAAGTTACCTGGGGAGCTTGTTAAAATGCAGATCCTGATTCCATAAGTCTAGGGTGAGGCCTGAGATTCTGCATTTCTAACGGACTCCTGGGCTAATGGATGCTGCTGATCTGTGTATCACTCTGAGTAGTGAGGGGCTAGTAAATAAGAGGACAATTTGAACATCATGAAGCACCAGGAAACTGTAACATTTTAATTATTCTATGTGCTTGTCCTTCTAAAAAGCACATTTGCATCTTTAAAAGAGTCTTCACATCTTTAATTCAGATGAATGTCATTATTTTTGGCATCTTAGAGAGCTACTAGAGAGAAGATGTAAAGCTAAGAGGGACTGACTATCATTTCTGTTGTCACTGAAGCTGCCTCTTCCTTTTTTCTCCCCTTTCCTCCTCTCAGAGCTGGGATTGAATATGGATTCAAATGCAATTTCTTACCTAAGCAACCGATTGTCAGCAGGTGAGCAAGGGTGTTGGGTCATTCCCCAGGCCAGATGAGGGACAAAAGAGGGGTTGATTGAAAGCCATTGTTTTCTCAAGAGAAAGAGTATATATGGGCATCAAAAGGCATGCAGAGTTGGCCCTCCATATCCAAGGGTTCCACATGCTCAGACTCCACCAACTGTGGACTGGTAATACTCAGAAAAAAAAAATACAGAAAGTTCCAAAAAGCAGAACTTGAATTTGCTGTGCATGGGAAATATTATTTACATAGCATTTACATTGTATTAGATATTATAAGTAATCTAAGGATGATTTAAAGTATATGAGAGGGAGGATGTGTGTTGGTTATATGCAAACGCTGTGTGCCATTTTATATAAGGGACTTGAGCAACTGTGGATTTTGGTATCCAGAGTGGGTCCTGGAACAAATCCCCTGAAGATACTGAGGGAGGACTGTATAAGAATGTTTATAGCACCACTATTTATAAAGTCAAAGCCGGAAAGAACCCAAATGTCTAATAGTAATAGAATAGAATAAATAAATTGAGCTGTATTCATACAATGGAATACTACAGAACAATAAAAAATGAATCAACTACTATAACATGTACCCTCATATATAGATCCTATAGGTGAAATTTGTTATCAAACTCAAATTTGGCTGTCCAAGAATCCAATACTGAGAGACAAGAGTTGGGCAAAGGGAAAGGTAGCTTTATTGAGGAAGCTGGCCATCCTGGGGAGAAGGTAGACTCATGTCCCAAAGAACCAACTCCCAACTCCCCAGGTTTTGCTTGGAGATTATATAGGGAAAGGGGGAAGGGGGCTACATGCTGGGGAGGGGGCAATATTCTATTTTCAGAGATAATTGTCTCAACCTTGCAATTCTAAGTAGCCATCAGGTCTTGCTTGCAGTTGGAACATTAGCTGAGCCATAAGTTTCTGGTCAGCTGGGGGGGCCCCTGCACAGTCCTGCTCAGTTTCAAAATGATGAGCAGGGCTTCCCTGGTGGCTCAGTGGTTGAGAGTCCGCCTGCCGATGCAGGGGACACGGGTTTGTGACCCGGTCTGGGAGGATCCCACATGCCGTGGAGCGGCTGGGCCCGTGAGCCATGGCTGCTGAGCCTGCGCGTCCAGAGCCTGTGCTCCACAACAGGAGAGGTCACAGCAGTGAGAGGCCTGTGTAAGGCAAAAAAAAAAAAAAAAAAAAAAAAAAAACCCATAAAAAATGATGAGCAGACATAAGACATGCTGTATGATTCCATTTACATGAAGTTCAAAAACAAGCAAAACTAACTAACAGGGTTACTTCTGTATGAGGTAGCAGTGTTGACAGGGAATGGACATAAGGGAGTTTCTAGGGGCTAGAAAATGCCTTCATATTGGTCTGAGTTGAACTCTTAAGATTTGTACAAATTACTGGATGCTTATTACATCACAAAAAAGAAAATTTAAAGCTACAAAAGAGAAAGGCTAGTTCTAATTTTACCCCCACATTTCACATTTTTGGGTCCTGCTCTCCTTCTCTCCTTTATGACACATATTTTATTAAATGGAAACCCCTATAGGCCATACTAGTCAACTTCCCTGATTTGCTCTCTGCTGGCTTCCCAGGTACCTCTGCTGGACCATGTAACAGAAGTAGAACCTGCCTTCTCATCACTTCCCCTGTGACTGCACAGAAGGCTTTAGGCTGTGTTGTTTGTTGCTCACAGGTTCTCCTCTGAGCTTGAAGCTTGCTCCTGCCTCCGGTGCTGTGTCCTCTGGTCACCAGAGCCCTTGCTCTCTCTAGGGCTCTGAGCTGCAAACCTGCCTGCCCAAGTCCAAAATCAGATATGCAGAGCTCTTTGTACTTGGAAGTTTAATGCTTCCCTCCCACATTTGGGTTTATCCAAGAAGGGTCTGAAAACTCTGGGGCATCTGTTGTGAAAGTATCTGTTGCCACAATAATGCTGCCTAACAAGCCACTCCAAAACTCAGCGTCTTCAAACAACAATCACTATTAGTTCTCAAGGTTATGGTTCAGGTGGGCGGTCCTTCTTCTTGGGGCTCTGCTGACCTCTGCTGTGCTTGCTTGTGAGTCGGTGGTCAGCTGGAGGATGACTGCTCAAGAATGGCCTCACCCGCATGCTTGTTCGTCAGCTGGCTGCTGGCTGGGGGGATGGCACGGCTGTCCCTCATCCTCCAGCAGACTAGTCTGGATATTGTCACATGGTGATAGCTAAGGGTCTGAGAGAGAAGGGTGCTCAAGGGCACTGGAGGTGAGGCTTGGAGCTGGAAAAACATTCCTTCTGCTCTATTTTACCCATCAAAACAAATCACAGACCAGCCCAGGTTCCAGGGGTGGGAAACACAATCTGCATCTAGCTTAGAGAAACTGCAAAATCACATTGCAATGAGTGTGCAAGGGGTGGAAAATCAGGGCCATTTTTTGTTTTTTTTTTGTATTCAATCTACTACATGTGGCTGGGGTATGAAAACAGAGGCATTGGAAATCAGGTCTTTTCCCTTCTGCAAAGCATCTGTGGGGTAGCAGCTGCTCTCCAGGCCTCCTGTAGCCTTGACTCTGACCCCACAAAACCAGTCAAACCTGTTCTCCAGCCTTCTTTTATGCTTTATTCCTTTGGGGCTCAGCAGACTTTTAATCCTGCTGGTCAAATAAATGTGTGGAAACCTGAGTGAGCACATAAAAAGGAAATGTTTTAGGTCAAGTTTCCCAGAAGAGCCCAGAATGGGGATTTTTGTCAAGTGATTTGTTGTGGAAAGAATCTCAGGAAAGGGGAGGGGACTAAGGTGTGGGTGTGTTCTCCCACTCTGAGACAAGGAAGCTGGGCTTGTTTGCCCCATATCTGTCAGTCATTGGCTATGGCTGCCCCTGGGTGAGGGGAGACACACATCTCCATTGCTGTGGCTTCCATCAGCCTTGGGAAATTTTCTAGAAGATGTAGTCATGAGCTCTTAATAGCAACACTCAGAGCAGCTGGGGAATGGGAATGTGATCCAGGAAAGGGGGTTCTGGGCTGGACCCCAAGAGCATTTGCTAACAGAGGCACTATTTAGAAACTGAATTCTGAACTCAAAGAAGATCTAGGGAAAATTTAGCAGAGACCTGATAACTGTTTCCCAATTTTGATGAGTTGTAATGACACATAGAGGAACCCATTCTGTACATTCTGTAGGCAGATCTAAGATCCATAATTGGACTCTCAATAGAGGCAGATTTGGGCTTAACAGAAGGGGAGAACATTGAATAATTTGAGAATTCTGAAAATGAAAAGGAAGGCCCTGGGAGTGGTGAATTTTTTTTTTTTTTTTTTTTTTTTGAGTGGTGAATTTTTGAAAAAGAGATTGGGCAACATTCGGTGGGAAGATAGTATAGGATATTAGTTAGGTTCTCAAAGAAAGAAACCGAGGGATGATGACTAAAATCCCACATCCTTGAGTTCTTGATGTTCTGGTCAGAGATTCAAGAGGGAAGAGTATAAAGGGGACATTCATTCAGGGCAAATACACTTCTTCTATTAATACAGAGCTTTGGCCTCAATCCGTTGTTTATCACCCCCAGCTCTGCCTGGCTGGGCCACATGCCAGCTGAGAGGTAGATTGAAGGGAACTTCATGAAGTCAGAGTGAGCCCTGGTGAACATGCAACATCAGCTAAAAAGGAGAAGAGAAAGGTGGACGTTTAAAGAAATGTCAAAATAGACTCCAAGAAGAACGGTCACCCAAAACAACATTGCCCAGCCCTGCCTTTGAGTCTTATTGGAGGTAGACCCTCACATATTTGGGTGTTTGGCTTAGCACAGAGTCCAGTGGAATTTTCTCATGCCTCTAGTCTGGCTGCACAATAAAATCACTTGGAGACCTTTTAAAAACCTTATTGTTCAGCTTCTCTCCAGAACAATAAAATCAGAACTTCTGGGGGTGGGAGACATATCGGTAATTTTTAGTTAGAGCAGTAATCCTCAGACTTTAGCATGCACCAGAGTTATCTGGTGGGCTTGTTGAAATATAGATTTCTGAGCCCCAACATCAGAGATTCTGATTCAGCAAATCTGGGAAAGGCCTAAAAATTTGCCTTTTTAACAAGTACCCAGGTGATGCCAATGCTGCTGGTCTGGGAACCACATTTTAAGAACCCACCGATAGAGACAGACAGAAAGAAGGAGGAAATCCTGTCTGTGATGGTTTCAGTGTAAGGCTGCCTCAAGTGAGGGCTTGATGTGGGTGACTCTTCCATGTCCTTTCTTGAATTCCCTAGTTCTGTGGCTGTTCACACTGGCCCCAAAACCTGGATATTATTTGTATTCAGCTGTGGGGTGCCATATAGTCAGACTCTCAAAATGGTTGGGTAAACATTTTCAAGATATCCTAGGTATTCAACAGTGGGTAGAAACAAACCCATGTTGAGCCAAATAGGTGTTTGAAACCTTATCTTCCCCTGAAGATACCAGGGTATTTCTTGGGAGTCATCTCACATTTGTATTGAGTTTCAGGCCCCAACGACTTCCTTTGGCTGCATCTGCTTGCTAAGAGCTCCCCGCCCCATCCCCACAAAGCTTACTTGAGGGAAAATCTTTTCTCCAATATCAATAAGTTTGGAAGATACTTAGGTGACATTGTCACATATGCCTCTTTTGAAGACTCTCTCTCACTGTCTACTAATAATTGCTAACTTCCCAAAGAAGCCAGGAGAGATTAATTTTCTGTATGAGCTGATTTATGACTGGCCACCTCTGAGAAGATAGCCTGAGTCACTCTCCTTGACTCGTGCTCACTGCAGAATATTCAGGGATAAAAATCTTCTCTTTAAACACAGAAAATGTATGGGCAAACTTCAAGTTCCTCCATCTAAATTCGCAATTAATCTAGAGACTAGATAGGAAAAGCAAATAAAGACCATTTACAGGGCAGCAAAAAGGGATGCCCCAAATATGGGTTTTCTGGCCCTGTTCCCAGGTTGTGACCATGAAGCCTTTGCTTGTCACGTTCCCTTGTTTCCCCAAATAGGGATGAGGCTGACTCTGCTCCAATTATAAGGCCTAAGTAGTTTAAAATTTAAGATGTTTTTGAGAATCCATACAACAGGAAGATAACTATAATATTACTACTACTACTATCATTTATTGAGCATAAGTCACTGTTTTAATGACTGAATCCTGAATTCTTAGAAGTCATTTAGTCCTCCTGATGCCCTTGGGTGATGAATTCAATTACTCCTCCACGTTTTAGGTGGGTGATCTGGGCAAAGAGAGGGAGCTGACTTGAACTCAATCACAGCTGTTAAAGGGGTGAAGCCAGGATTAGAAGCTCAGCAGGCTGACTTTAGGGCTCTTGACCTCATGATGTACTGAACAAAACAAAACAAATCAAAAACAACCTGACACAGGGATGAACTAGTCTCAGGGAAAGTTTTTTTGTTTTGTTTTGTGTTTTGTTTGTTTGTTTGTTTTACTGTCAGGCCTGTGGAGAAAGTCGGGGTGGCATATTTATGAAAGGAGGAAGTTTTGTGGGGGTCAAAAGAATTTAGGTGTCTTCAGCTTTGAAACCAGAGCAGGGGAGGTAAAGGGCTCATTAACAATTACAAGTGACCCTTGAACAACATGGATTTTAACTGTGTGGGTACACTTAAACTTGGATCTTTTTTTCACTGAATAATACTACAGTATTACAAGATTCAAGGTTGGGAATTCTCTGGCGATCCAGTGGTTAGGACTCTGCACTTTCACTGCTGAGGGCTGGGATCAATCCCTGGTCACGGAATTAAGATCCTGCAAGCTGTGTGGCCAAAAAAAAAAAAAAAAAAAAAAGAGATCCGAGGTTGGTTGAATTCACAGATACAGAACTGCAAATACAGGAGAAATGTGCACATAGAGGGCTGACTATAAGTTATACTTGGATTTTCAACTGCACAGAGGGTCAGTGCCCCTAACCTTGCTTGTACAAGGGTCAACTTTATAGCTTGCCCAATTATTTGTTATAATATTTTTTTTTACCATCTGAACAAAGGCAATGATTTATTGGTAATGGCAATGAATGAAATATTGAAAGTCTTATACACACTACTATATATAAAGTAAATAATCAATAAGGATCTACTGTATAGCACAGGGAACTCTACTCAATACTTTGTAATGGCCTATATGAGAAAATAATCTAAAAGAGTGTATATATATATATATATATATATATATATATATATATATGTATAACTGATTCACTGTGCTGTATACCTGAAATTAACACAACATTGTAAATCAATTACATATTTTTTTAATTAAATTAAAAAAAAAAGAAGGTCTCTGGCGAGAATCAAGCAATTATCCAAGAGCTGTAGATCTGATTGCAATATGGTCTTCCAGTGTCTTTTGTACCTTAGTGGCTTTCTCCTTTTTTGCAAACTACTCATTTGAAATCATTCATGTTTGCTGCCTGGACTGGAGTTCCAATAAAAGTAAAATATGAAATTCTAGTTGTTTCTTCTTCACTTGATTGGACTAAATAAATATAGTTATGCTGTTAACATTCTGAAACTTAACATATGAAGTGGGACAATACCATCTTCTTTAATACCATCCTCTGAGAGTTCCAGAGCTGGAATTGGTTCACTTCTTTCTGCCTCTTCAAAATCCATAGATAGGGGTAAATTGATAGAAATTTTTACGTATTTCGGACCCTGACCATTATCTGGACCTTGAAATTTCATTGAATAAAGCTTAACAGGCTGATTGAAGACTACAGTAATAAGCAGCTGTCCATCCCAATCAGATTCCAAGAAGGTCATGTCTTTTCATAAACAGTTGTCAAATCCATGCTCCTCACTTTCATTAAGACATTCACAGCCAGATTTGTTAATAAAAAAGCATAAAATCCATATAGCCTTTTGGAATATCTGTGTCCTCATTGCTTCCAGGGCTGTTTTCTAAGTGCTGCTTGGTTTTTTCTTCTAGTCCCACAGCATCTGCTCCTTGATACTGATCAACTCTCACTTTGTTTCAAAAAAACAAAAAGGTAGGTATTGCTGACATATTGTTGGTGGCAGCTGTTCCCTGACACTGATGTACACCTACTTCCAAGGAAACTGCTTGTGGATACTTATTACACATAGAGCTGAATGCTGGGGCAATCCTTAAACACAGTCCACACCCTCGCATGGTGAATTTGACATGGTGAGTCTGGAAATCCAGGTCACTCCTGACCCGTTTCACACCCACCACTCTCAGAGAGCCTGGCAGGGTGGCCACAACACCACTGGCTTCAAAATTGAAGGAGAAGAAGGCCCTGGAGAGGAAGGGGGGAGGCTCAGGAAGACCTAGGCCTGGACAAAGGAGGTGGTGACCCTGGCGTCTTCTCCAGGGTCCTCCAGTGCCGAGTCAGGCCAGAGAGCGGAGCAGCAGAGGGGGCGGGATGGGAGGGAGAGAGGAAAGATGAGGGAAGAGAAGGCCTATAATTTTATATGATGTAATCATAGATGCATTTATACAATATATAATGTAAGATACAACTAACAACACATTATACGTATGAGATATATAATACACACTATATTGATTATAATGTGTTATACATTTAAAATTATATATAGTTTTTTATATATATTTTATAACATTATAGTGTATATATATATATGTATATATATAAATATACATATATATTAATTTTTGGAATAGGTTTTGGGATAGTTTTATTAGGCTATTATTCACCTACCACAAAATTCAGTAAAGTCCACAAATCCAAAAAGGGAGTAAATAAAATGGGGCTGATAGAAAACTCTCCTTCTTGGGGTGTCTGCAGATGGCCCATCTGATCAGGAATTTGATTACATGGGTTGATCAACATATGTAACAGAGGACAGGCTATTGAAATGTTTTCTTTCCCAGCTTCTAGCCTATAGGCTAGGTGAGAACGATCATTTTTATTTTTCAAAAGATAAAATTTTAGTTATCAATATTTCTCAATGCCAACTATAATAATTGCATCCAATTTGTTTATTAAATCATTTCAAATTTAGGGCAATATCTCTTTTAATTTTGTGGTTTTAACGTTTTTCTTATAAGCAAAATAAGACAGGATTTAAAAATTCCTGGGCTTGTTTTCTTTGACCACGTCTGACCACATCTGAGTCTGGTTTCTAAGTTCCTAATTGTTTCAGTCAGGTTCTCATTCTCCTTAAATTGTCGTTGAGCTGTTGAAGAGGGTTACAATTTCCTCCATATTTATTTGAAATTGAATGGTCAATTAAAATATACACTAACTAACCCCTAAACTGACTGGACTTTTAAGAGATTTTTCAAAATGTATTTAAGGGAAAAGTAAAATAAATGATGCTTGAATGGTTAAAAGCTCTACAATTCTTTAAAAAGCCCATTTTAATTTAGGCTGAAACCCATGCAATGTGAAAAGTGCTACAAAGAACAGAGTGGGGGCAGTGAGGGTGCTTGTGTTCTTCATCCAAGGGAAGGTAGAAATAGTAAAAGCAGAGAGGTGAAGATTAGCGGAGACAAAGAAAGGGATGGTGGCTTCCGATCTGGCACCCTAGCATCTCCTTAGAATTAAATGGATGTGAGGCCCATGAGGGAAGCTTGGCCCCAGCCTCTGGGAAACCAGTCTCACAAAGTACCCTGCACCCAAGAGTAACAGACAATGAGGTGTCTGTCAGAGCCACCTTCCCTCCAAGGACTATGCACATCTGAACAAGGAGCATACAGGGTCCAAACACCATGGGGGGGAGCCCCCCAAATTCTATGCTGCACACAACTTCCTGGACCCTTCTGGGAACTGGGGGCATGGGAGCAAAGACTCTTCATACTCACTGAGACTGAATCTTCCTCAACCCAGGTGAAAAGAGGACTGAGAGTCAGCTACAATTTAATTTTTTTAGATTGAAGAATAAAGCATTGTGCCATACTTTCAAACATGAGAATTTTTGGCAGCAGAAACAAGCTGACAACTTACGTTAAAAGTTTTCTCTTTGATCTCTGCATTTTCTCACCTCTGGGAAATGTGTCAGATCCAAGCTGACATGGGTAAGGCAGGTACTTTGTTGCTGGAATAAGAAGAGATGATGGAGGCAAATCCACAGTGATGGAAACTCTCCCACTTATATTTAACATGGGCCTTCTGGGTTCCATGCTTTAAGAATGGAGGCACTGTGAAAAGACAAAGGACCCAGAACCCAGGGGTTGTTCAAAAATCACTTTACCTTGTCAGAGACAGCACCAGGGTACAGCTAAGAGAATGAGCTGGGTTCAATCTGAGTTTCACCACTACTGCTGTGTGATCTGAGGAATGTTACTTATCTTCTCTGTGTTTCAATTCCATTATTTGTATATGGGCATAATCATGGAGTATCCTATAATATTATTGAGATGATTAAATGAGCTAATATATCCATAGCATTTAGAACATTGTCTTGCCCAGGATTAGGGCTCAGTGAATGTTAGTATCATCATCATCATCTTTATCATCATTATTATTACATGGGATTATGTCAGGTGACCAGGGTACTAATTTGACTTTATTCCTTTCCTTTTGCAAAACAAAAAGGACTAAATCAAATGGACTAATATCAGCTATTTCTAAACACATTTTCAGCAGCAGAAATAACTTTTCCTAGACATAAACTTCTAAAGAAGCTAAGCATATATGTATTCATTGATATTCTTTTGATTCTAGTTGCTTAAGTCAACAAGCAAAATAAATTTATGGGCTCAAATTACAAAATAACCTAGGAAGGTCCAGCTTCAAGCATAGCTGGATACAGAGGTACAAACAAAGATATCAAGATCAGTTTGTCTGCCTCCTCTCTCCTCTGCTTTCCCTCCTTCTACTCCATTCCCAGGATCCTTGCCTCCTCATCACAGGGTGACCACTGGAAGCTCTCAGAGTAACATCCTTTTAATGTCCAAACTAGTGAAGAAGAGTAAACATCTTTCCCCCAGAATTCCCTGTGAAGGTCCTGACGTTCACTTTGATTGGCTGGCCTAGACCTCATGTCCAAGCCTACAGCAATCATAATGGCCAGAGGAATGTGTTGCACTGATTGGTCGCTGGAGTCACATGTCCCACCCCTGAGGCTGGAAAGAAGCCCTGACCCTGAGAACAGAGAAAAAGAAAAGGTTGTTCCCACTAGGCTTGCTCTGCACCCTACCTCCTTGACAGTCCCTTCTCGAAACCCCAAGTGCTCCTAGTTTGAAACTCCTTGTACGTGGGGATCTCTAGCATTCTGCACGTTTGCTAGGATGCAAATCCTATCGAAGCAGTTACTACGGTCAGGGGCCAGAGTAGTGCCCTTGGGGAGGTTCCATTGATTCTTTATCAAATCATAGCCTGCAGACAGCTACCAGCTCCAACGTCCCGTGTGGCATTGCTTTGTCTCTGTGTGCCCACATCAGTGCCGCCTACCACAGCCTTGTATCTAGTGGGGGCAGGAGAATCATCTGGGTTCAGTTCTACATCACATTATGAGTGATGCCTCCTCTTCTAGTTATTTACTGCAATGTAACCAACAACCTCAAAACATAGGGTCTTAAGACAATAATCATTTATTAGTGTCTCTCATGGTTCTGGGGTCAGCCAGGCTCCTCTGGGCACATCTGGCTCCCAGCTCTCGGTGGTTACAGTCAGAAAGCAACTAGAGCTAGAGTCATCTTGAAGTTTTCTATGTTCACATGCATGGCATTCCGTGACCTGGGAAGATGGAATAGCTGGGGCTGGAACAGCTGGGGCTCATTGGCCATCTCTCTTCTCTCTCAGTGGCCTCTCCACCTGGTACCTTCAGCACATGGCAGCCTCAGTGTTACTTCTGTTGCACTCTTTAGGTTGAGGCAATGACAAAGCCCACCCGATTTCAAGGGGTGTGAACACAAACCCTACCCCTTAGTGGGAGAGTGTCAAAGGATGCATAGTCCTCTTCAACCATCACATCTCCTGGGGATGGCAGGGGGTCAACATAAAATCATGTTTTAGAGTTTATCCTTGGTCATGCTATTCTAATTCAGTCCTGCCCTTGGCAGAAATGAGGTGTGATTATCAGGACATACCAAGAAAAATGGCTTCTTAAACAACTGTGAGCCAAAAAAGAGGCTTAGACACCACATTAAGTGCAGTGGTCTGGACATATTGACCTATTTTGGATAGTTGGGATCCCTTCTAACCCTTGCAGAAATACTGCAATCTTCACCCTAGTGCAGTTTGAGCTTTTGCAATGGAATACAGCTAGAACCAAGAAAAACATTCTCTTTTTCACTTACTGATTAAAAGCAGTGAGCCACTCTTGAGAGACAGTGAATACAATTTGATGTTATTATGCAGAGTTTGACCATTGGGGGGAAAATACAATGTTATCTTTAAGGTAGGCTCTGGTTTTAATTGCAAATTTTAGAATGGGGCTTCACATCCAGGATAAGAAGGAAAATACACAAACTGCTGACTGAATCGATGCTCAACACTCTGCTCTCTGTGTCCTCCTCGTCCTTGGGGTGATTACTAAGCATGTAAGCAAAATCAGAAGTCAGGGAGAAAGTAAGAAAGGAATGCATATACATGAGCCTCCAGAGGAAACCATTTCAGGCTGGATTATGGAATCCTGATTCTCAGTGAATTGCAAGAGTGTTTAAGAAAAGATTGCACAGGTGAAAGTGTGAAGCTATTGTCAAAACATGCAAATGTTTTGTCTTCCTTTTAATTTCTGACACCAAGTCAGTCCTAACCCCTTTTATTGGACCTTAAATGTCTCAAAAATAGGGGGCTTCCCTGGTGGCACAGTGGTTGAGAGTCCGCCTGCCGATGCAGGGGATACGGGTTCGTGCCCCGCTCCGGGAAGATCCCACATGCCGCGAAGTGGCTGGGCCCGTGAGACATGGCCGCTGAGCTTGCGCGTTCAGAGCCTGTGCTCCGCAACGGGACAGGCCACAGCAGTGAGAGGCCCGCGTACCGCAAAAAAACAAAACAAAACAAACAATGTCTCAAAAATAAAGGAAGAACATAACTTCTCATTATAGAATTGACCTCTTACTGGGAGCTAAGTTCTCCTGAATAAAGAGGTCTAGATAAAATTATTAAACCAAAGCAAAGATGATCTCCAGCCTTCTGCTCCTTAATGTGCTAACATTCGGGTCTGCAAAATCCATTCTCTTCCTAGTGACTCTGGCAGTGCTAACTCTGGGATGCTATGGCCAACTCCTTTCTTCTCAAGGGCCAAGACTCTGTCCAGTTAACAGGCAAATGTTTATAAACCTGACCATTCAATAGGTATTCAATTTGCATTTTCTGAGCACCAACCACATGCCAGGGGCTGTTCTACATACTTGTTTTACAGAAATGAATAAGCCAGTCATAACTTTGATGTATGAAACTTACAGTTTGGTACCATGTCTTTCTAGAAGAGCAGCCGTGGGAGGGGGGAATTCTATACATTAATCATAACTACTGTAGAGCCAAGAGGGAGATGAAAAGAGAGTTTTCTAAGCTTTGTAGTTGAATGATGCTCCTCTTATTTCCCCAGTCCTATACATATTCTCTAGGAAAAGTATGGAGAACCCCAGATGTGGCTGATATAATAGAAGATGTTTTCTGTAAGGCTGAGCTATTAGTTAACTTTCTCCAAGATAGAAGATCACAAATATTGGTTCAAAGTGCATGCATATCATTCCCTATCAACACAAAATTTTGTTTTGGGGAACAGAGCTGGATTCATTAACTTGTGGCTAATGCTGAAGGGAAAAGACCATGATGCTGTTGCTGGTGAAAAAAAATCAATGGGCAGGTGGAGTATGGAACCCATTCAATCAACAAATATTTATTAAGTTCCCAGAGGTCCTAGGGTTATCATGGAAAACAAGACAGAGTGACTCCTCTTGTGAATTTTGTGTTCTGGCTGGGGATACAAATAGTAATGAGTGCAAAAAAAAAAAAATCTATAATGATAGTGAAGATGATCCAGGACCTCGGAAAAAGAATGGAGGCAAAAATCGAGACGATGAAAGAAATGTTTAATAAAGACATAGAAGAATGAAGAAAAAGGAAATAGAGATGAACAATACAATAACTGAAATGAAAAATACACTAAAAGGAATCAATAGCGGAATAACTGAGGCAGAAGAACGGATAAGTGACCTGGAAGACAGAATGGTGGAATTCACTGCTGCAGAACAGAATAAAGAAAAAAGCATGAAAAGAAATGAAGACAGCCTAAGAGACCTCTGGGACAACATTAAATGCAACAACATTCACATTATAGGGGTCCCAGAAGGAGAAGAGAGAGAGAAAGGACCCAAGAAAATACTTGAAGAGATTATAGTCTAAAACTTTCCTAACATGGGAAAGGAAATAACCACCCAAGTCCAGGAAGTGCAGAGAGTCCATACAGGATAAACCAAAGGAGAAACATGCCAAGACACATAGTAATCAAATTGGCAAAAATTAAAGACAAAGGAAAATTATTGAAAGCAGCAAGGGGAAAACAACAAATAACATACAAGGGAACTCCCATAAGGTTAACAGCTGATTTCTCAGCAGAAACTCTACAAGCCAGAAGGGAGTGGCATGACATACTTAAAGTGATGAAAGGGAAGAAACTACACCAAGATTACTCTACATGGCAAGGATATCATTCAGATTTGATGGAGGAATCAAAAGCTTTACAGACTAGCAAAAGCTATGAGAATTCAGTACCACCAAACCAGCTCTACAACAAATGCTAAAGGAACTTCTCTAAGTGGGAAACACAAGAGAAGAAAAGGACCTACAAAAACAAACCCAAAACAATTAAGAAAATGTTCGTGGGAGCATACATATCAATAATTACCTTAAACGTAAATGGATTAAACGCTCCAACCAAAAGACACAGGCTTGCTGAATGGATACAAAAAGAAGACCCATATAAATGCTGTCTACAAGAGCCCCACTTCAGACCTGGGGACACATACAGACTGAAAGTAAGGGGATGGAAAAAGATATTCCATGCAAATGGAAATCAAAAGAAAGCTGGAGTAGCGATATTCATATCAGATAAAATAGACTTTAAAATATAGAATGTTACAAGAGACAAGGAAGAACACTACATAATTACGAAGGTATCAATCCAAAAAGAAGATTTAACAATTATAAATGTATATGCACCCAACATAGGAGCACCCCAATACATAAGGTAACTGCTAACAGTTATAAAAGAGAAAATTGACAGTAACACAATAATAGTGGGGAAATTTAACACCTCACCTACACCAATGGACACATACACCAAACAGAAAATTAATAAGGAAGCACAAGCTTTAAATGACACAATAGATCAGATAGATTTAATTGATATTTACAGGACATTCCATCCAAAAACAGCAGATTACACTTTCTTCTGAAGTGTGCACAGAACATTCTTCAGGATAGATCACATACTGGATCACAAATCAAGCCTCAGTAAATGTAAGAAAATTGAAATCATATCAACCATCTTTTCTGACCACAATGCTATGAGATTAGAAATGAATACAGGGGAAAAAAACTTAAAAACCACAAACACATGGAAGCTAAACAATACGTTACTAAATAACCAAGAGATCACTGAAGACATCAAAGAGGAAATAAAAAAATACCTAGAGACAAATGACAATGAAAACACGACGATCCAAAACCTATGGGATGCAGCAAAAGCAGTTCTAAGAGGGAAGTTTATAGCTATAAAAGCCTACCTCAAGAAACAAGAAAAATCTCAAATAAACAATCTAACCTTGCACCTAAGGGAACTAGAGAAAGAAGAACAAACAAAACCCAAAGTTAGCAGAAGGAAAGAAATCATAAAATCAGAGCAGAAATAAATGAAATACAAACAAAGAGAACAATAGCAAAGATCAATAAAACTAAAAGTGGTTTCTTTGAGAAGATCAACAAAATTGATAAACCATTAGTCAGACTCATCAAGAAAAAGAGGGAGAGGACTCAAATCAATAAAATTAGAAATGAAAAAGGAGAAGTTACGACAGACACCACAGAAATAGAAAGCATCCTAAGAGACTACTACGAGCAACTCTAGGCCAATAAAATGGACAACCTGGAAGAAATGGACAAATTCTTAGAAAAGTATAACCTTCCAAGACTGAACCAGGAAGAAATAGAAAATATGAACAGACCAATCACAAGTAATGAAATTGAAACTGTGATGAAAAATCTTCCAACAAACAAAAGTCCAGGACTGGATGGCTTCACAGGTGAATTCTATCAAACGTTTAGAGAAGAGCTAACACCCATCCTTCTCAAACTCTTCCAAAAAATTGCAGAGGAAGGAACACTCCCAAACTCATTCTGTGAAGCCACCATCACCCTGATAGCCAAACCAGACAAAGATACTACAAAAAAAGAAAATTACAGACCAATATCACTGATGAATACAGATGCAAAAATCCTCAACAAAATACTAGCAAACAGAATCCAACAACACATTAAAAGGATCATACACCATGATCATGATCAAGTGGGATTTATCCCAGGGATGCAAGGAATATTCAGTATATGCAAATCAATCAATGTGATGCACCATATTAACAAATTGAAACATAAAAACCATATGGTCATCTCAATAGGTGCAGAAAAAGCTGTTGACAAAATTCAACATCATTTATGCTAAAAACTATCCAGAAAGTGGGCATAGAGGGAACCTACCTCAAGATAATAAAGGCCATATACAACAAACCCACAGCAAACATCATTCTCAATGGTGAAAAACTGAAAGCATTTTCTCTAAGATCAGGAACAAGACAAGGATATCCACTCTCACCACTATTATTCAGCATAGTTATGGAAGTCCTAGCCATGACAATCAGAGAAGCAAAAGAAATAAAAGGAATACAAATTGGAAAAGAAGAAGTAAAATTGTCACTGTTTGCAGATGACATGATACTATACATAGAGAATCCTGAAGATGCCACCAGAAAACTACTAGAGCAAATCAATGAATTTGGTAAAGTTGCAGGATACAAAATTAATGCACAGAAATCTCTTGCATTCCTATATACTAATGATGAAAAATCTGAAAGAGAAATTAAGGAAACACTCCCATTTACCACTGTAACAAAAAGAATAAAATACCTCAGAATAAACCTACCTAGGGAGACAGAAGACCTGTATGCAGAAAACTATAAGATATTGATGAAAGAAATTAAAAATAACACCAACAGATGGAGAGATATACCATGTTTTTGGATTGGAAGAATCAATATTGTGAAAATGGCTATACTACCCAAAGAAATCTACAGATTCAATGCGATCCCTATCAAATTACCAATGGCATCTTAAATCTTGTATGGAGACAAGAAAGACCCCCAATAACCAAAGCAGTCTTGAGGGAAAAAAGTGGAGCTGGAGGAAACAGACTCCCTGACTTCAGACTATACTACAAAGCTACAGTATTCAAGATGATATGGTACTGGCACAAAAACAGAAATATAGGTCAATGGAACAAATAGAAAGCCCAGAGATAAAACCACATACCTATGGTCAACTAATCTATGAGAAAGGAGGCAAGGATATACAATGGAGAAAAGACAGTCTCTTCAATAAGCAGTGTTGGGAAAACTGGACAGCTACATGTAAAAGAATGAAATTAGAACACTCTCTAACACCATACACAAAAATAAACTCAAAATGGATTAGAGACCTAAATGTAAGACAGGACACTATAAAACTCTTAGAGGAAAACATAGGAAGAGCACTCTTTGACATAAATCACAACAAGATCTTTTTTGACCCACCTCCTAGAGTAATGGAAATAAAAACAAAAATAAACAAATGGGACCTAATGAAACTTAAAGGCTTTTGTACAGCAAAGGAAACCATAAACAAGATGAAAAGACAACCCTCAGAATGGGAGAAAATATTTGCAAACGAATCAACGGACAAGGGATTAATGTCAAAAATATATAAACAGCTCATGCAGCGCAATATTACAAAAACAAACAACCCAATCCAAAAATGGGCAGAAGACCTAAATAGACATTTCTCCAAAGAAGACATACAAATGGTCAAGAAGCACATGAAAAGCTGCTCAACATCTCTAATTATTAGAGAAATGCAAATCAAAACTACAATGAGGTGTCACCTCACACCAGTTAGAATGGGCATCATCAGAAAATCTACAAACAACAAATGCTGGAGTGGGTGTGAAGAAAAGGAACTCTCTTGCACTGTTGGTGGGAATGTAAATTGATACAGCCACTATGGAGGTTCCTTGAAAAACTAAAAATAGAATTACCATATGATCCAGCAATCCCACTACTGGGCATATACCCAGAGAAAACCATAATTCAAAAAGACACATGCACCCCAATGTGCATTGCAGCACTATTTACAATAGGTCATGGAAGCAACCTAAATGCCCATCAACAGATGAATGGATAAAGAAGATGTGGTACATATATACAATGGAATATTACTCAGACATAAAAAGGAATGAAATTGGGTCATTTGTAGAGATGTGGTTGGATCTAGAGACTGTCATACAGAGTGAAGTAAGTCAGAAAGAGAAAAACAAATATCGTATATTAACGCATATATGTGGAACGTAGAAAAATGGTATAGATGAACCGGTTTGCAGGGCAGAAATTGAGACACAGAGGTAGAGAATAAACGTTCTCTAATGGACACAAAGGGGGGAAAGCAGCAGGGGGGTGGGGATGGTGGTGTGATGAATTGGGAGATTGGGATTGACGTGTATACACTGATGTGTATAAAATGGATGACTAATAAAAAATATAATTAAAATAAATTAAAAAATTAAAATAAATTATACAATTTCAGAATAAGGTGGAAGAGAATGACAGAGATAGGTCATGTTTTAGATAAATTAATCACAGGAGGGTTTTTAAGGAGTTGATATTTAAGCTGGCCCTGACCAATGAGCAGTAATGAGGCATGCAAGGCTCTATGGGAAGATGGTTCCAGGCAGAGAAGACAGCATGGGACTAAGCAAGAGATCCAGTGGGACAGGCCAAAACAGAGTGGTACAAGGAGCAGGGTGACTGGTCATAGTACTTACCTAGTTTGTGTTGAGCCACCTGATAGGGGAAAGAAATTTGGAAAGAATTTCTATTTGGAAGGAAATGATCTAGATATTTAAACAAGATTATGTACAGCTCAGAGGCAGAGCACTGAGGAAAAATTGATACCATGAAAGCTGGGTAAATTCTTCCTATATAGGTAAAAATCAACCCTTGAGATGTAGGTAAAACTGAGCTGACTGATGAGGTCCAGCAGCTGCTGAGAAGAAATGTGAAGACCTTGAAGCAGGAAGGCTCTGACAAGTTTAACTTTGGAGTCCACCGGCTTTCAGAATTGAGGGTCAGGTGACCTTATTCTATGGGGTGAAGGTAGAAAGTGATTGCTTCCTTCTTTGCTTAAGCTGTCATCCTGGAAATGTACTAGAAGACTGGATTCTTTATAAGCTTTAGCCACAGCACATCAGAATAGAGTTAAATTTTTATAAAGAAGAAAAGGAAAATTACCAATCCAATGCTTTCTGTTCTGCGGTAGCCAGATGAGAATAACCCAAAGTCCTCAAGTGTCCATGGTCCCTCAGGGTCCCATGATAAGGAGAAATCCCAACATCATTTAAGTAATACCCCTACCTGCACCGTGATGCTGACTGTTCTCACTCTTGGCTCGTGAGGTCACTGCAGGGCTTTGTGATTCTGCAGGAGGAAACTGTTGAGTAGACTCGGATGATGGAGACTATGAATCCATAGTAAGTCTTGCTTGCTGCTCTCCGTGTTATGTGGAATGCTTTCAGATTTCTCTTCTCTTTTGGACGCTATGGCCAAAGGGTAGAGTTGACTCTTTTTCCAATGTGTTTTTTGCCATCTTCCCTTTCAGAAATATAATGTCTTATGCTTCCTCTCTGATATTCTAGTCTATTCTCCAAAACTGTGAACTTTTCTTTGAGCACAAATTGCTTTCTGCCTCTCAGGAATGGGGACTACTTCCCACTCTTTGCTCCTATCTCTGGCTGGTACATGGTCTGGCCCAGGGTCTTCTTCCTGTACTTCCACAGACCCCTGTTCTTCTTGGACATCCTGGAAGTGGAGAGGTTCCCTCTTGACCTTCCCATGGAGTAAGGCTTCCAGTAGCATCAGTACAAGGTCAACAAAAGACATACTAACCTTTGAAGCCATAGGCCTGCCTCTTATGATTGATTCCCTTTTATCTCTTGTGTTTCTCATAGTTCTTGTCTACTCAGTCTAGAGACAAAAGTCTGCCTGTTATTGGACTCAAGTAAAATTTACTTCAGCCCCACCTTGTGGTCCTGAGTCAAACTTAAAGGAAAGTTGGTTTGGCAGATATTAAACTGGCTCACCAGATCTGTTTCCCTTTCTTCCTGGTTACACAGCTAGACCACATTTCCCAGATTCCTCTACAGTTACTTGTGGCCATGTGTCTGAATTCTATCTAGTAGAATGTGGCCCATGAAGATTTCCCATGAGCTATCTTCCACTTTATTTTTTTCCCTATCTATCAGCTAGATGGAGAGGATTCTAAGAACTAAGATGGGGACTCATGAGATGAAGGAGTCTGGGTCTCACCAACCAGGAGAATCCAGTGGACTTTATATGAATTAGAAATATATTTTTGTATTTTGGGGCTACTGAAATTATAGGGGCTGTTTTTTATAGCAGCTAACATTACTTATCCTAAGTAATACAGTTGGTCACATCCCTTTCACAAGGTACTGTCCCACCCAGACACAATACATTCTCCTAAACTCCCCCCAGATCACCAGACCGTATTTTTGGGTCTTTGGCTCACTCCCAAGAGTGAGTCTGATTAATGGAGTCTAATTAAGAACACATGTATAAGAAGCTGAGGCCCCTCTTTCCCACACCAGATCCCTGATAGCTAATATTTAGTGAGCACAGACTGTTAAGAAAAGCAGATTTAATATGAAGCTAATAAAGTTTAAGCTTGGGGCCTCTCACATACATGGAGCTTTCCCAAGGCCTTGAAAAGGGCCTTAGCATGTTCACATATTTAAGTGTTTTCATAAAATCTGCAAATGCAAAATGTTTTAATTTTTTTTTTATTTGTGGGAGGGTATATTTAAATAAACTTCAGGCCCCACCAAATCTAGACACAGCCTTGAGGCTGAGTGTCTAACATATATTTTCAAATGTCATCCTCACAGCCCTGAAATAATAGGTACTATTATTTTATGCAGAAGAAATCTGATGCATGAAGATTTTAAGTCACTTGCCCCAAGTCACGCAGCTCTGATTTTCTGGAGACAGAATTCAGGCACAGGCTCTAAAGCCCAAGCCTGTTGCCACCCTCATGGTGTCTCTAGCCCACCCATGGGTCACATGCATGTGGTCCAGGGAATCAAACCAGGAAGCATGAAGCAATAGCAGCAGTGTTTAGTATATTTCTCTTGGCTCCTCTGAATGACTTCCTTTGGACTCATCCTAATTTCTTCAGTCTCGGATAAGAAGAGCTGGAGAGTTTTTCTTCAGGGCTCCCTTAAAGTGTTCATTTCATACAACAAGAAACACATAGGATTTAGCATCAGAAGATGTGAGTTTTAGACTAAGGAAACAATGGGACGTAATGGCACAGATTTTGCCAAGAGTTTGATGTACGTAGCAGCAAGCAACTGGATCAAACGAACAACTATGGGCTGTCCAAGGCAGTGGAACAGCTTCAAAGCTCATTACTACCTCAGCTTCCACATGGTGCAAAATAACTGGAAGACGCGGAGGATAAAGAGGCAGGCTCAGAAAGGGGGTTAAAACGCGTAACTCCAGATGAGCCTTCAGGGCCAGCAATGCCCTGAGGATTGTGGGCGCACACCCAGCTGTTACCTCTGTGGTGGTTTGATCCCCAGCTAATACGCCAGCTGGTGGAGTATTATTTCCTTGTTGACTTTTTTGCTGCCACCTGGGGAGTCTTGGTAACTGTAAACAAAGATTTAGAACACTAATAAAGTGTCGGGCGCCAATGCAGTTTACTCTGTACTAAAATCAAGTAAGCTGTGGATGAGCAGCTGGCATGGGGGATCCCAGACATAAGGGCTGGTGGGAAGCAGGAGTCCAGGAGCAGGGAGGTGGGGTGAGAGAAAGGGATCTGACTGCTGCAGCCTGTCAGTTCAGAGCCCGACTTGGACTCAGGCACATGGAGTAGATGCTGTTGCATGGGCAGGGCCCCCAGCCCCTGGCTGCTTTCAGTGTTGGCTGCTAAGGGCTCACGGAGGCCTCCTTCCCCAAGAATTGCCCTTAACTGATGCCTAGGAGGTTATACCCCTATACCCCCCACCAGGAGAAGCCTATAGCAATGACTGACTGATGCAGGGGTACAAAAGGCCAGCCCCCTTGCCTTAAGGAGGGGATGATTGTGTCTCCAGAGCCTTTCATGGATCAGGCCAAGTTTAGATTTTGCCAGAACACACATCGTTGCTTGCCTTCTTCCCCTGTCCTGTCTTCTGTCCTCCCTTAGAGGCTTCTCCTAAGCATCCTTCCTCAATATACCCTGGGCACCTGATTTTTCCTGTCCTGGGCTCTGCTTCTGGGGAATCCGACCTAAGACACAATGAGGGTTTTAGGCCCCCAGTTGCCACAGCTAAGCCTGGCAGGAAGTGGGCAGGGCTTTGAAACAGGAAGTCCCCAGAGATGTGCATTTAGGGCACATCCTCCTGCTATGTATATACGTAGGGAATGGCAGGTAGAAATTGAAGACACATTTTGAGAAGCAAGTGTCAGCTCCCGGGAGAAACGAGTCAGCAGAGGATGGATGTCAGGGCCCTAACCTGGAAAGTACAACTGGTGCACATAGCAAGAAAATCAAAGACTATCCCAGTGCTAGAGACTGGGTCAGCAAAGCCAGGGTAGAAAATGCTATGACTTGTAGGATCCATGGAGGTTCAGGACTCATATGTGGCTCACCAAATCCTTCATCTGTTGGTAGCAAGACCCAGCTACTTAGTAGCCTTGTGAATCTGAGCAAGTTAATTTTCTTTTCTAAACCTCAATTTCTTCATTTGTAAAATGGCATACAGCATGCACTAAAATGGTAAATATTTTATTATATACATATCATTCTAAGCCACAGTGAGTAATGGAATTTTTGCCTGCTACAGGGAAGACCTGGATTTCTACATAGGGCCTACCTGTAGATCCAGACTTGGAAAGCAAAGGAAAACAAAGCTATGGGATAAAATATAGGGGCTGAAATAATGGCCACATCAACTCGAAAGGCCATGATGTTGCTTGTATGGCTACCTGTGGTCCTGTATCTTAAGGTCCAGACCTCTGTGGTGCCATTTTTGCATCTTCAGAGCCAGTCGTAAAAGCAAGAGGGAGAGGGAGAGAAAGAGGGAGAGACAGCTGTAAGCCAAGAATCCTCCAGATTTGAATATCACTTATCTAGAATTGGACCCAAGAGGGACTGTTGGGGACAGAAAGTTGGCCAATCAATTGTTATTGACCTCAAGTCTGAAACTGCAAGAGAATTTTTCTCAAGCTTGGCAGACACTACATTCACAATGCCAGATTCCCAGTGCGTAAATCCAACTGGAAATTCCCAAAGACCAGAGCACCAGGAACTCTGAGCCACTCAAATGTTCTTTCCCTAGGATGACTCTCTACTCTCCCTATACTTCTGTACAGAGTTGTATCGTCTTTATTTTAGCAAAGGGTTCCAAGAAGCAGACCTTGAGATGAGAATTCCCATGCAACTTGATGTATTGAGGAAGTTCTCTTGGGAAAAATTGGGTGTGGAAAGCAGGACAGGGAAGGAAAGAAGCCAAGCCAAGTTCTAGCCTCAGCCTTAACCTTCAGGAGAGGTTGGTAATGTAAATTACACCTCAAATTTCGGCCTAACTCCAAGGCAAAAGAGCTGGGCTTTCCTTTTTCCACTCCAGTCAATCATTGGATAGGGACTACTTTTGAGGAACTTCTGTCTCTCAAGCCAACACAATAGCCCCAGGGAGGTTCTCCATAGAGCATCATAGAGATGGACAATTAGAAGTAAAACAGAAGACAAGGAAAAGCATACTGAAAAGGTCAAAGGGATCGAAGGGAATCTGAGTGGAACACCATTGGAGATGCTACACACTTACACTTATTCTTTTCTTTTCTTTTCTTTTTTTGCGGTATGCAGGCCTCTCACTGTTGTGGCCTCTGCCGTTGCAGAGCACAGGCTCCGGACGCACAGGCTCAACGGCCATGGCTTATGGGCCCAGCCGCTCCGCGGCATGTGGGACCTTCCCGGACCGGGGCACGAACCCGTGTCCCCTGCATCGGCAGGCGGACTCTCAACCACTGCGCCACCAGGGAAGCCCCACACTTACACTTATTTTAAGGGAATGGAAAAATCTAGTTTCTGCACATATGCAATTTATTCTATTGGCTTTAGTGTTATAAAATTGGAAGGGCATAGGATTTAGCCTTAAAAGATGTGAGTTATAGTTGTTGTTCTAACTCATATAAACTTTTTGACCTTGGGTGGGTCACTTAACTTCCCAGAAACTTAGTTTCTACATCTATAAATGGGTTTATTACTTTTGAGCTTTTCAATATACATTGATATTTTCTGTTGGCTCCACAGGTTTTTGATATATGTATTTTAAAACCTTAAATAAGATGGTAGGTTTTTCATTTTGGCTTGTGATTTTGATAGTATTCTTTCTTTATAGTTCAAGGCATAGTGTTAGCCATTCAAACTAACACTGTTATGTGTTAGTTCCTTTCATTACTGTTCCTTTTATTACTATGTTATGTCTTTCTTTATGCTTTTTAGCTTGAATTAAATTATATCTGACATTAATATTGTTATATCAGCTTTCTTTTAGTTAGTAATTGTCTTTTGTGTTTTTTCTATTTTCAACATTTCTGGACAATTATGTTTTAGATGTGTCTATTGTAAACGACAGATGGTTGGATTTTTAAAAATCTGGCCTGATAATCTTGTTCCTATAGGCCACTTGAATTCCTTTATATTTATTTTGATTACTGCTATATTCATACTTAGTTATATGATCTTATTTTATGTTTTAGATTTATCATGCTCTTTATTTGCCTCTTTTTCCACTTTTTATTCTTTCTGTTTGATAGTTTCAAAATTTTCACATATTTACTTAAGTATAAAATTTTATAACAAAGTTTAAGTTATTCAGTATCTCTACCCTCCTCCCAAATAACCCAAGAACTTAATATGCTTTACTTACACAATAAACACCTCCCTCTTCTATATTTTCCTTGACATTACTTGAATTGTATCTAGTTATGTGGAAAAATACCATTCTTTTTTAAAGAGTCAATAGTAAATTAAACTTATCAACATAGTTCACCAAATTCTACACTAAGTATTGTTTCTATATTTCACTCCAACCTATCTCTCAAGATGTTTTCTCCTTCTGCCTAAAATTCTTTAGTAGTTATTTCAGTGAGGATCTGTGCGTAATAATCTCTCCAATTATTTCCATTTCATCTAGAGTGAATTTATTTCCAGTTGTTGCTGTCTTTCTTAGCATTATTTTCTCATATGTTTTGGAATTTTATTACTGAATGGAGACAGAGAGGTTGCACGCTTTTTCTCTCTCTCTTCCACCCCTTGTTTCACAGTCCTGCATATTTATATTTGATTTCTTCCACCACCTCCCAAGAACAGTAATTCCAAAACCAGGTCTTATATTGGTAGTTCAGGGCTAGCAACCTACACTGATATTGGAGTCATTACATATTCAGCAACCAAGTCAGCAGATTGTTAAGCCTAAGTCCAGGATGAAAGATTTCATTTCTTACAGCTTCCCTGCTTTATATAAATGGTAGCTCAGATAGTGGTTTTAAGAGCTTATTTCAGCACCCTTTAATGTATGAGGAAACCTCAAACTTGCTTCTGATTTCAAACAGTGAGTTTGAAGAGTGAGCCTCTTACTTCCTTTGTGAAATTTTTAGTCTTGTTACCCACAGGAACTCAGATTTCTCCATTGGCTTCTGGACCTGGAGTTCAGTGAGTCTGTAAACTCAATCCCAATTACTCCTCTGTTCAATTCCATTTCTGGCTTTCACAGATGTTTATCTCAGTTTTTAGAATGGCCATATTGTCTAAAAGTCTTCTTTTTAGATGTCATATTCTGTATTAGTCAGCTATTGCTGCATAATACAGTTACCCCTGAAAAGTGAGTGGTTTACTACAATAGTTATTTACTCTCATTCACGTGTCTGGGCTTTGCCTGGGGTTTGGCTAATCTGGGATGGGCTTGGCTGGGCAACTCTGCTTCACTCTGCAGGAAGTGAGATGGGAGAATACAAATTTTGGCTTCTTTATCATCTTGCTATCCAGTCTCCTGTTTGTGTCCCTTCCCCCCACCCCCTGCCATATAGCCAAGTTCAGTAGTAGCCAAAGAACTAGGGTATCATTGATGAGTCCATAAATGTCAGTCCGCTAGGGCACAGAGCTTGTTAGAGAAGGTGAGGGGGGCAACAAAGAATACCTAGTACATATCAGAGGGAAGTCATAGGCAGTTGGTAACTCACTGGGAGACACAGGGCATGTGCAAACAGAAAACCAAGACTCATGAGTCTCAAAAAGGTGTGATTCCCCCAAGACAGATTTTTGGAAAATCACTTTTTTGGCGCTTTTGGAAATTGGCAACTCTTGGCTTAGACTGGGAGATACAGAAGCAGAGGAGTCCCAGTATCTCCAAGTGGGAAAATCCTGTTGCCTTTGAAAACTGTCTTGCACTCAAAGAAATATGATACACTTTGGACTTTTTATCACTTAGGTCTCATTAATCTAGTCTTTTGTACTGAAAAGAATGAAAGGAGGGCAATTTTTTCCATTCAATGGACATTGAAGTGGCAGTCAGGAAAGCTATTGTGTTCCAGCTCTGCCACTGTCAAGTTCTGTGACCTTGGACAATACATGTGGCTTCCTAAGCCTCTGGTTTCCTCCTGCGGAAAATGAGGCGGAAAATGAGGTGGTTGAATCAAATGCCTTCACATCTCTGAAAACTCAGTATCTATAGTTTATAGATGGGATGAGTGGCACTTGCAGTTTTGTTTTCTTTTTATTAAAAAGTATTCAACTCTGCCCATGTTCTGGTCTCTTTACTGAATTACTCGAACTAATGGGAATCTTGTGAAAGAACTTTTTATTTTCTATCTTCCTTTCCCTAACTCTTAAATCCATTATTTTCATCTATGCCTCTCAGGCAAAGGAGAGCCAGCCCTGACAGCCACCCAGGGCAAAACATGGTTTGATAATGATAAAATGAAAAAATTAGATGCCTGTAAATTTAGATCTCCAGCACGGGTACTGATTTCCTGGCCTCGTGGACATCCCAGTAATTATCTAGAATTATGCATAATTTACCTACTTCCATTTTCTAAGAAATTGTCAGCTTTCAGGTCAGGGTTTGACAATTTATTGGTTTGTCCTGTGGAAATAAATTGGGGGCATCTGGGACTGGAGTCTTTAATGTGTGCATTTGGGGTGGTAGATGTGAAGCTGCCTCCTATTTATAGCTGAGCAAGCTTAATTGTTGCTTTTCAATCTAAATAGAAAGGCTCTGTTTACTGCTGCTTTTAATTGTAGCAAGTTGGTGAAAAACCATGCAAGGCCTCTTCAGTAAAGGCAATTCAATAAAAGCATTTTGTCAATAAATTATTATTGCCATCATGAAAACCATGCACAGCCTTCAAATATAAAGCAAGCAACAGCTCAGCTTCTCCCTTTGATGGACTCAGCATAGTGCTTTTAAATTTTCTTAATTCATTCTATTTTTCTCCTGTTTCCATAGAATATTAGAGCTGATAAGGGCATTGTGGATCTTCTTATCTCTAGTCTTCATTTTACAAAGGAAAGTCTGAATTCCCTGTGCAGGGTTGGGACATGATTGTGTCTAGAATCATTAAAAAAAAATCATCTGGGAAATCAGAAAATCAACCTGCATTCTATGTGTGCCTAGTTGGAAGAGGATTGTGCTATACGCCAAACCTGTATTTGAGTTCTCTTTTACAAAGCTCTTAAAAGTTTCCTACCAAGTGTGTCATTTTATCTTCAATTTCCTGGGAATTGAGCAACATTGTATAAGGATCCAACCCAGAAGGAGGTTCTCTGTGTGGGAATGTAGGGATGAGTGGAGGATTATATTTTTCAAAAATGACCATAACAATATTTCCAGGACCACATACTTTTCCAGAACTTTCCATCCTCCATCAGTTCATGTTCCCTTCTCTTGAATGTGGACAGTCTATGAAAGCCTTGATGAGTAGAATGCAACCAAAGCCATTTTGAGTGACTTTTGAGGCTAGGTCTTAAAAGGCACTATGTTTCCACTTCCTTTCAGGGTGCTTGGAACACAGCCACCATGCTGTGAGGAAGCTCAGGATACGTGAAGGGACCCTATATAGGTGTTCAACTGAGATCCCAGCTGACAGCTGGCATTGACAAGAAAGTGACTTTGAGCTGCTCCAGCTAATGACAAATACAATTGAATGAGCTGTTTCTCTTGGGCACTGTTGAAACTGCAGATTCTTGAAGAAAATAAATATTGTTGGTTTAAGCCACCACATTTTGACACAATATGTTACACAGCCACGGAAACTGGAATTTTTTTTCTTTTCTTTTCTCTTTTTTTTTTTTTACATCTTTATTGGAGTATAATTGCTTTACAATGGTGTGTTAGTTTCTGCTTTATAACAAAGTGAATCAGTTATACATATACATATGTCCCCATATCTCTTCCCTTTTGCGTCTCCCTCACTCCCACCCTCCCTATTCCACCCCTTTAGGTGGTCACAAAGCACCAAGCTGATCTCCCTGTGCTATGCGGCTTCTTCCCACTAGCTATCTATTTTACATTTTGTCCTGTATTTATGTCCATGCCACTCTCTCACTTTGTCACAGCTTACCCTTCCCCCTCCCCATATCCTCAAGTCCATTATCTAGTAGGTCTGTGTCTTTATTCCCGACTTACCCCTAGGTTCTTCATGACATTTTTTTTCTTAGATTCCATATATATGTATTAGCATATGGTATTTGTCTTTCTCTTTCTGAGTTACTACACTCTGTATGACAGACTCTAGGTCCATCCACCTCACTACAAATAACTCAATTTCATTTCTTTTTATGATGAGTAATATTCCATTGTATATATGTGCCACATCTTCTTTATCCATTCATCCGATGATGGACACTTAGGTTGCTACCATCTCCTGGCTATTGTAAATACAGCTGCAATGAACATTTTGGTACATGACTCTTTTTGAATTATGGTTTTCTCAGGGTATATGCCCAGTAGTGGGATTGCTGGGTCATATGGTAGTTCTATTTGTAGTTTTTTAAGGAACCTCCATACTGTTCTCCATAGTGGCTGTACCAATTTACATTCCCACCAGCAGCGCAAGAGTGTTCCCTTTCCTCCACACCCTCTCCAGCATTTATTGTTTCTAGATTTTTTATGATGGCCATTCTGACTGGTATGAGATGATATCTCATTGTAGTTTTGATTTGCATTTCTCTAATGATTAATGATGTTGAGTATTCTTTCATATGTTTGTTGGCAATATGTATATATTCTTTGGAGAAATGTCTATTTAGGTCTTCTGCCCATTTTTGGATTCGGTTGTTTGTTTTATTGTTATTGAGCTGCATGAGCTGCTTGTACATTTTGGAGATTAATCTTTTGTCAGTTGTTTCATTTGCAAATATTTTCTCCCATTCTGAGGGTTGTCTTTTGGTCTTGTTTATGGTTTCCTTTGCTGTGCAAAAGCTTTTAAGTTTCATTAGGTCTCATTTGTTTATTTTTGTTTTTATTTCCATTTCTCTAGGAGGTGGGTCAAAAAGGATCTTGCTGTGATTTATGTCATAGAGTGCTCTGCCTATGTTTTCCTCTAAGAGTTTGATAGTTTCTGGCCTTATATTTAGGTCTTTAATCCTTTTTTTTTTTTTTTTTTTTTTTTTTTTTTTTGCGGTACACGGGCCTCTCACTGTTGTGGCCTCTTCCATTACAGAGCACAGGCTCTGGACACGCAGGCTCAGTGACCATGGCTCACAGGCCTAGCCGCTCTGTGGCATGTGAGATCTTCCCAGACCAAGGCACGAACCCGCATCCCCTGCATTGGCAGGTGGACTCTCAACCACTGTCCCACTAGGGAAGCCCAGGTCTTTAATCCATTTTGAGCTTATTTTTGTGTATGGTGTTAGGGAGTGTTATATTCTCATACTTTTACATGTACCTGTCTAGTTTTCCCAGAACCACTTATTGAAAAGGCTGTCCTTTCTCCACTGTACATTCCTGCCTCCTTTATCAAAGATAAGGTGACCATATATGTGTGGGTTTATCTCTGGGCTTTATATCCTGTTCCACTGATCTATATTTCTGTTTTTGTGCCAGTACCACACTGTCTTGATTACAGTAGCTTTGTAGTATAGTCTGAAGTCAGGGAGCCTGATTCCTCCAGCTCCGTTTTTCGTTCTCAAGATTGCTTTGGTGATTTGGGGTCTTTTGTGTTTCTGTACAAATTCTGAAATATTTTGGGAAACTGCAATTTTGTGATACAAATACTATCCTCGTGCATCTCACTTCTATTTAAAGTGTATCTTTCGGAGAGCTTCAAGGTGGCAGAAGAGTAAGATGCGGAGATCACCTCCCTACCCACAAATATATCAGAAACACATCTACACGTGGAACAACTCCTACAGAACATCTACTGAATGCTGGCAAAAGAACTCAGACCTCTCAACAGGGAAGAAACTCCCCACGTACCTGGGTAGGGCAAAAGAAAAAAGAAAAAACAGAGACAAAAGAATAGGGACGGGACCTGCACATGTGGGAGGGAGCTGTGAAGGAGGAAAGGTTTCCACACACTAGGAAGCACCTACACAGGCGGAGACTGTGGGTGGCGGAGCGGGGAAGCTTTGGAGCCACAGAAGAGAGCACAGCAACAGAGGTGCGGAGGGCAAAGTGGAGAGATTCCCATACAGAGGATCGGTGCCGACCAGCACTCACTAGCCCGAGAGGCTGGTCTGCTCACCTGCTGGAATGGGCGGGGGCTGGGAGCTGAGGCTCGGGCTTCAGTCGGATCCCAGGGAGAGGACTGGGGTTGGTGGCATGAACACAGCACAAAGGGGGCTAGTGTGCCACAGCTAGCCGGGAGGGAGTCCGGGAAAAGTCTGGAGCTGCCAAAGAGACAAGAGACTTTTTCTTGCCTCTTTGTTTCCTGGTGTGTGAGGAGAGGGGATTAAGAGCGCTGCTTAAAGGAGCTCCAGAGACGGGCATGAGACACTAAGGCTGCTGCTGCCACCACCAAGAAGGCTGTGAGCGAGCACAGGTCACTCTCCACACCTCCCTTCCCAGGAGGCTGTGCAGCCTGCCACTGCCAGAGTCCCGTGATCCAGGGACAACTTCCCCGGGAGAACGTATGTCGTGCCTCAGGCGGGTGCAACGTCCCAGTGGCCTCTGCTGCCGCAGGCTCACGCCACACACCGTGCCCCTCCCTCTCCCCGCCCTGAGTGAGCCAGAGCCCCTGAATCGGCTGCTCCTTTAACCCCATCCTCTCTGAGCAAAGAAGAGATGCCCTCAGGTGACCTACACGCAGAGTAGGGGCCAAATCCAAAGCTAAACCCCAGGAGCTGTGCAAACAAAGAAAAGAAAGGGAACTCTCTCCCAGCAGCCTCAGGAGCAGCGGATTAAATCTCCACCATCAACTTGATGTACCCTGCATCGGTGGAATACCTGATTAGACAAAGAATCATCCCAAATTGAGGAGGTGGACTTTCAGACCAATGATATATATATATATATATATATTTCTTTTTCCCCCTTTTTTCTCTTTTTGTGAGTGTGTATGTGTATGCTTCTGTGTGTGATTTGGTCTGTATAGCTTTGCTTTTACCATTTGTCCTAGGGTTCTGTCTGATTTTTGTGTTTTTTTTAACTTAAAAAATTTTTTTCTTAATAATTATTCTTAGTTTTTATTTTAATAACTTTATTTTATCTTATTCTTTCTTTCTTTCTTTTTTTCCTCCCTTTTATTCTGAGCCGTGTGGATGAAAGGCTGTTGGTGCTCCAGCCAGGTGTCAGGGCTGTGCCACTGAGGTAGGAGAGCCAAGTTCAGGACACCAGTCCACAAGAGAACTTCTAGCTCCACATAATATCAATCAGTGAAAATCTCCCAGAGATCTCCATCTTAACACCAAGATACAGCTCCTCTCAATGACCAGAAAGCTATAGTGCTGGACACCCTATGCCAAACAACTAGCAAGACAGGAACAAAACCCCATCCATTAGCACAGAGGCTGCCTAAAATCATAATAAGGCCACAGACACACCAAAACACACCACCAGACATGGACCTGCCCACCAGAAAGACAAGATCCAGCCTCATCCACCAGAGCACAGGCACTAGTCCCCTCCACCAGGAAGCCTACACAACCCACCGAAACAACCTTAGCCACTGGGTACAGACACCAAAAACAATAGCTGCAGAACCTGCAGCCTGTGAAAAGGAGACCCCAAATACAGTAAGTGAAGCAAAATGAGAAGACAGAGAAACACACAGCAGATGAAGGAGCAAGGCAAAAACCCACCAGACCAAACAAATGAAGAGGAAATAGGCAGTCTACCTGAAAAAGAATTCAGAATAATGATAGTAAAGATGATCCAAAATCTTGGAAGTAGGATGGAGAAAATACAAGAAACTTTTAACAAGGGCCTAGAAGAACTAAAGAGCAAACAAACAGTGATGAACAACACAATAAATGAAATTAAAAATTCTCTAGAAGGGGGCTTCCCTGGTGGCGCAGTGGTTGAGAGTCCGCCTGCCGATGCAGGGGACATGGGTTCGTGCCCCGGTCCGGGAGGATCCCACATGCCGCGGAGCGGCTTGGCCCGTGCGCCATGGACGCTGAGCCTGCGCGTCTGGAGCCTGTGCTCCGCAACGGGAGAGGCCACAACAGTGGGAGGCCCGCACACCGTAAAAAAAAAAAAAAAAAAAAAAAAAAAATTCTCTAGAAGGGATCAATAGCAGAATAACTGAGGCAGAAGAATGGATAAGTGACCTGGAAGATAAAATAGTGGAAATAACTACTGCAGAGCAGAATAAAGAAAAAGGAATGAAAAGAATTGAGGACAGTCTCAGAGACTTCTGGGACAACATTAAATGCACCAACATTCGAATTATAGGGGTCCCAGAAGCAGAAGAGAAAAAGAAAGGGACTGAGAAAATATTTGAAGAGATTATAGTTGAAAACTTCCCTAATATGGGAAAAGAAATAGCTAATCAAGTCCAGGAAGCACAGAGAGTCCCATACAGGATAAATCCAAGGAGAAACACACCAAGACACATATTAATCAAACTATCAAAAATTAAACGCAAAGAACAAATATTAAAAACAGCAAGGGAAAAACAACAAATAACACATAAGGGAATCCCCATGAGGTTAACAGCTGATCTTTCAGCAGAAACTCTGCAAGCCAGAAGGGAGTGGCATGACATATTTAAAGTGATGAAGGAGAAAAACCTACGACCAAGATTACTCTACCCAGCAAGGATCTCATTCATATTTGACAGAGAAATTAAAATATTTACAAACAAGCAAAAGCTAAGAGAATTCAGCACCACCAAACCAGCTTTACAACAAATGCTAAAGGAACTTCTCTAGGCAGGAACCACAAGAGAAGGAAAAGACCTACAATAATAAACCCAAAACAATTAAGAAAATGGTAATAGGAACATACATATTGATAATTACCTTAAATGTAAATGGATTAAATGCTCCAAACAAAAGACATAGATTGACTGAAGGGATACAAAAACAAGAAGCACATATATGCTGTCTATAAGAGACCCATTTCAGAGCAAGGGGCACATACAGACTGAAAGTGAGGGGATGGAAAAAGATATTCCATGAAAATGAAAATCAAAAGAAAGCTGGAGTAGCAATTCTCATATCAGACAAAATAGACTCTAAAACAAAGACTATTACAAGAGACAAAGAAGGACACTACACAATGATCAAGGGATCAATCCAAGAATAAGGTATAACAATTGTAAATATTTATGCACCCAACGTAGGAGCACCTCAATACATTAGGCAAATGCTAACAGGCATAAAAGGGGAAATCGACAGTAACACGATCATAGTAGGGGACTTTAACACCCTACTTTCACCAATGGACAGATCATCCAAAATAAAAATAAATAAGGAAACACAAGCTTTAAATGATACATTAAACAAGATGGATTTAATTGATATTTATAGGACATTCCATCCAAAAACAACAGAATACACATTCTTCTCAAGTGCTCATGGAACATTCTCCAGGATAGATCATATCTTGGGTCACAAGTCAAGCCTTGGTAAATTTAAGAAACTTGAAATTGTATCAAGTATCTTTTCAGACCACAATGCTATGAGACTAGATATCAATTGCAGGAAAAAATCTGTAAGAAATACAAACACATGGAGGCTAAACAACACACTACTTAATAACGAAGAAATCACTGAAGAAATCAAAGAGGAAATCAAAAAATACCTGGAAACAAATGACAACGAGAACAGGATGACCCAAAACCTATAGGATGCAGTAAACACAGTTCTAAGAGAGAACTTTATAGCAATACAATCCTACCTTAAGAAACAAGAAACATCTCAAATAAGCAACCTAACCTTACACCTAAAGCAATTAGAGAAAGAAGAACAAAAAACCTCCAAAGTTAGCAGAAGGAAAGATATCATAAAGATCAGATCAGAAATAAATGAAAAAGAAATGAAGGAAATGATAGCAAAGATCAATAAAACTAAAAGCTGGTTCTTTGAGAAGATAAACAAAATTGATAAACCATTAGCCAGACTCATCAAGAAAAAAAGGGAGAAGACTCAAATCGACAGAATTAGAAATGAAAAAGAAGTAACAACTGACACTGCAGAAATACAAAGGATCATGAGAGATTATTACAAGCAACTGTATGCCAATAAAATGGACAACGTGGAAGAAATGGACAAATTCTTAGAAATGTACAACCTTCTGAGACAGAACCAGGAAGAAATAGAAAATATGAACAGACCAATCACAAACACTGAAATTGAAACTGTGATTAAAAATCTTCCAACAAACAAAAGCCCAGGACCAGGTGGCTTCACAGGTGAATTCTATCAAACATTTAGAGAAGAGCTAACACCTATCCTTCTCAAACTCTTCCAAAATATAGCAGAGGGAAGAACACTCCCAAACTCATTCTATGAGGCCATCATCACTCTGATACCAAAACCAGACAAAGATGTCACAAAGACAGAAAACTACACACCAATATCACTGATGAACATAGATGTAAAACTCCTCAACAAAATACTAGCAAACAGAATCCAACAGCACATGAAAGGGATAATACACCATGATCAAGTGGGGTTTATCCCAGGAATGCAAGGATTCTTCAATATATGCAAATCAATCAATGTGATACACCATGTTAACAAACTGAAGGAGAAAAACCATATGATCATCTCAATAGATGCAGAGAATGCTTCTGACAAAATTCAACTCCCATTTATAATAAAAACCCTACAGAAAGTAGGCATAGAGGGAACTTTCCTCAACGTAATAAAGGCCATATATGACAACCCCACAGCCAATATCGTCCTCAATGGTGAAAAACTGAAACCATTTCTACTAAGATGAGGAACAAGACAAGGCTGCCACTCTCACTACTATTATTCAACATAGTTTTGGAAGTTTTAGCCACAGCAATCAGAGAATAAAAAAAATAAAAGGAATCCAAATTGGAAAAGAAGAAGTAAAACTGTCAGTTTGCAGATGACATGATACTATACATAGAGAATCCTAAAGATGCTACCAGAAAACTACTAGAGCTAATCAATGAATTTGGTAAGGTAGCAGGATACAAAATTAATGCACAGAAATCTCTTGCATTCCTATACAGTAATGATGAAAAATCTGAAAGTGAAATTAAGAAAATACTCCCATTTACCATTGCAACAAAAAGAATAATATATCTAGGTATAAACCTACCTAAGGAGACAAAAGACCTGTAAGCAGAAAATTATAAGACACTGATGAAAGTAATTAAAGATTATACAAATTGATGGAGAGATATACCATGTTCTTGGAGTGGAAGAATCAACATTGTGAAAATGAATCTACTACCCAAAGCAATCTACAGATTCAATGCAATCCCTATCAAACTACCACTGTCATTTTTCACACAAATAGAACAAAACATTTCACAATTTGTATGGAAACACGGAAGACCCTGAATAGCCAAAGCAATCTTGAGAAAGAAAAATGGAGCTGGAGGAATCAGGCTCCCTGACTTCAAACTATACTTCAAAGCTACAGTAATCAAGACAGTATGGTACTGGCACAAAAACAGAAATATAGATCAATGGAACAGGATAGAAAGCCCAGAGATAAACCCACACACATATGGTCAACTTATCTTTGATAAAGGAGGCAAGAATACACAGTGGAGAAAAAACAGCCTCTTCAATAAGTGGTGCTGTGAAAACTGGACTGCTACATGTAAAAGAATGAAATTAGAACACTCTCTAACACCATACACAAAAATAAACTCAAAATGGATTAAAGACCTAAATGTAAGGCCAGAGACCATCAAGCTCTTAGAGGAAAACCTAGGTAGAACACTCTATGACATAAATCACAGCAAGATCCTTTTTGACCCCCCTCCTAGAGAAATGGAAATAAAAACAAAAATAAACAAATGGGACCTAATGAAACTTCAAAGCTTTTGCACAGCAAAGGAAACCAGAAAGAAGATGAAAAGACAGTCCTGAAAATGGGAGAAAATATTTGCAAATGAATCAACTGACAAAGGTTTAATCTCCAAAATTTACAAGCAGCTCATGCAGCTCAACATTAAAAAAACAAACAACCGAATCCAAAAATGGGCAGAAGACCTAAATAGACATTTCTCCAAAGAAGATATACAGATTGCCAACAAACACATGAAAGAATACTCAACATCATTAATCATTAGAGAAATGCAAATCAAAACTGCAATGAGATATCATCTCACACCAGTCAGAATGGCCATCATCAAAAAATTTAGAAAGAATAAATGCTGGAGAGGGTGTGGAGAGAAGGGAACCCTCTTGCACTGTTGGTGGGAATGCAAATTGATACAGTCACTATGGAGAACAGTATGGAGTTTCCTTAAAAAAGGAAAAATAGAACTACCATACAACCCAGCAATCCCTCTACTGGGCATATACCCTGAGGAAACCATAATTCAAAAAAAGTCATGTACCAAAATGTTCATTGCAGCTCTACTTACAATAGCCAGGACATGGAAGCAACTGAAGTGTCCATTAACGGATGAATGGGTAAAGACGCAGAGAACGCTTCTGACAAAATTCTGACAGAATTTTGACAGAAGAAGAATGACAGAAGAAATTCTGACAAAAGAAGAATGCTTCTGACAAAATGCTTCTGGCACATATATACAATGTAATATTACTCAGCCATAAAAAGGAACGAAACTGAGTTATTTGTAGTGAGGTGGTTGGACCTAGAGACTGTCATACAGAGTGAAGTAAGTCAGAAAGAGAAAAACAAATACCGTATGCTAACACATGTATATGGAATGTAAAAAAAAGGTCATGAAGAACGTAGGGGCAAGATGGGAATAAAGATGCAGACCTACTAGAGAATGGACTTGAGGATACAGGGAGGGGGAAGGGTAAGCTGTGACAAAGTGAGAGAGTGTCATGGACATATACAGTACCAAATGTAAAATAGATAGCTAGTGGGAAGTAGCCACATAGCACAGGGAGATCAGCTCGGTGCTTTGTGGCCACCTAGAGGGGTGAGATAGGGAGGGTTGGAGGGAGGGAGATGCAAGAGGGAAGAGATATGTGGACATATGTATATGTATAACTGATTCACTTTGTTATAAAGCAGAAACTAACACACCATTGTAAAGCAATTATACTCCAAAAAGATGTTAAAATAAATAAATAAATAAATAAAGTGTATCTTTCCCTTTCCTTTGTAATGAGCCGTTTTCCCTTTTCTGTATTGCTTCTAAGGATGCTAATACTACTTCAAATACCACTGCTACTACATGTATTGCTACTACTATAAAAATATAAGATAATTGTTATAGCTCATGTTAAGTGCATATACCTACTATATAGATTTAAGCCCTAACATGTACTAAATTATTTAAGCCTCATATCAACTTATGATGGGTTGAATTGTGTCTCCCTCCCCCACATTTACATGTTGAAATCCTATCCTCCAGTTTCAGAATGTCTGTAGTTGGAGATAGGGTCTTTAAAGAGGTAAAATTAGGTCATTAGGATAAGCTCTAATCCAATATGACTGGTATCCTCATAAGAAGAGGCAATCAAGGACACAGACATGCACAGAGTAAAGACCATGTAAAGACACAGAGAGAAGATGGTCATCTTCAAACCAAGGAGGAACAACCCTGCAGACACCTTGATCTCAGATGTCTAGGCTCCATAAATTGAGAAATACATTTGTGTTGCTTAAGCCACCCACTCTGTGATACTTTGTTATGGCAGCCCTAGAAGACTCATATACAACCTTATGAGTAAAGTAGTATTGACTTCAAATGAGGGGTTTACAGATGAGGAAGCTGACACAGAAATAAGGTAACTTGCCCAAGGTTACACAACTTTATTTCCTTTCAGAAATAAGGAAACAAGGGCCCAAGACTTTGACTTACATAAAGCTTCACAGTTAGTTTGAAGAAAGATTCAAAATTAGAAAAGTCAAACCCTACCCTATATTTTCACCATTTAGCATCAGAGTTCTCAGAAATATGTCATTTAGTCCCTTTGGCTGAATTAAGACAAAGTGGTCATAGCGCAGGAGTGAATGAAGTCATATTTCTGTCATGGCTGTGGATGCCAAATGAGGAGCAAGAGCATGTCTCTCTCTCCATCTCTTCATTTATTTTTCACATCCGCTCTGATGTCCAGGGCAAAGCTGCATTTAAAAGGAACATGGGTTCCTGAATAACTGTGTGGATTAGAGTCACTCTGTCCACCCACATTGAATGAATGCAAGAAATAAATCTTACTGGGTTAAACCAATGGATTTAGTGCGTGTTTTTTGTTATTGCTGTTGTTGTTGTTGTTTACTGCTGTTGGCCCACCCTTACACACAGAGATTATGATTGGAATTAAACTAGACAAACTATTCCACTGCAGGGCCACAGTAATTAGTTTAGGTTGGGTGCATGCCCCCATCAAAGCCAATGAGATATGAAGAGCTATTTTTTGAGTATTCTGGCAAAAGGAATAGTCTTCTACTGGAACTATTAGAATTGGTTTCTTTCTTCCACCCCTCCCCCAACCCACCATGTTGAGCAATTCAAGCTTCAAATCTGCAGTAGCTTTTCATGGGCAGGAGACCACTATGTGGAGGAAGGGGCCAGTACTGCAGAGCGCAGAGAGAGGGGGAAACCAGGTCCTGATGGCATTATTTGATCTGCTGGATCAAGCCTTGCCAGCTGTGGCCTCCTTCAGTTCAGTGAGACAACCAGGTCACTTCATTGTTATAGTCTGTTTGAGTTTTCTCCTCCTAGAAACATACTTAGAGTTACTGAGTGCCAGCTGCCCACACGGCACCCATTATCTCCTTTTTCCTTCCTAACAGAAACTCTCTTTTTCAGATGCCCCATCCTCGTGTAGCCCATATAACTTAGAGGAATCCCATCAGCTTCAGGAGTGAATCTGATTGTATTAAGGGTTATCTCACCCCCCCCTTGTCTGTGATTGGTTGTGAAAAGTCATGTGACCCAGTTCTGGCCAATGACATGTGATGAGAGGGCTGTTGGTGTCATCTGCGGAAGTTCTGCCTTGCTTTTAAGAGCAAGCTATTCTCTCTTTCCATAATTGAATGAAGGCAGATGAATCCACCATTGTCCCTTGGACAACTTAAAAAAATGAAACCAACCATGTGAATAGCAAAGCCAAGGACTGTAGAGAACCTAAGCTCCAGATAACAATATTGAGATTCTGGATCAACCAACTCCTATCAAATTTCCTGTTAAATGAGCTTATACATCCTTTCATTGAAAAAGCTAGTTTAGAAATAATTGAAACTCATCCAGTTATTTGAATAACTGAAAGTTAATTGCTGCATAAAGCCTCCCAGTAGTTCCAAATGCTTCCAATAGATTAAATAATCCCTACCCTCTGTCCCCAAAGCAATGATAACCAAAATGTGCTTTATCCTTTCTGTCTCCTTAGGCTATAAATAGTCAAATGGTTTTCCTCTCACATAAACGCCAGGGAATAAACTCTGTGCAATCTCTTCAAACCAAAATAGTAAAAGATATTAAAATATCTTAAAGTGGTCAGTGCTCTATGACACAGACTAGGAGAGGTTATTTGACAATATCCTTTGTAGCAGGAGGGGAAACTATTGGCATATTCCTGGCTCTTGAGTGAGTTATAGGACTGGAAAAGAGATCAGTTTTTTCTCTTCTCTTGTCCAATATCGTTCTTTGATTATATTACTGGGATTAAAGACTGATGATGAAAATGAAATTAGCTGTTAGTCTTAGTGAGATAATTATGATCCTGAACTATCAGGAGAGATGGACTTTGAGGCATCTATTTATATAATGAAAGATTTCAAATGCCTAATATTTATATATAGACTTGGCTCTTATATTTGTAAAGTTTCTTCTTCAGTTAATGTTAATTTACCTCTACTATCAACTCTGGGAGGTAACTGTGACAGGTTTTGTCAATTTCATTTTACAAATAAATTTGAACAAGGAGAGTGACTTGATTTCTAGGTTGATTCCATTGTGTTAGAACACACTGCGTATGATTTCAATTCTTTTAAATTTGTTGAGGTTTGTTTTATGACCCAGGAAATGGTCTCTCTATGTTCTGTGGGCACTTGAAAAGAACGTGTACTCTGCTATTGTTGGGGGGATGCTTCTATAGATGTTGATTAGATCCTGTTGGTTGATGGTGTGGTTGAACTCTCATGTATCTTTGCCAATTTTTGTGTCTAGTTGTTCTATCAAATATTAAAAGAGAGGTGTTGGAGTCTGAAATTATAATTGTGGATTATACTTCTTTCACTTTTATCAGGTTTGCTTCACATATTTTGCATCTCTGTTGCCTTGTGGATACACACTGAGCATTGCTATGTCTTTGTGGATTGACCCTCTCATCAGTATATAATCTCTCTCTCTGACTCTGGTAATTTTCTTTGCTCTGAATTCTACTTTGTCTGTCATTCATTAGCCACTCCTGCTTTCCTTTGATTATTGTTTGCATGATATATCTCTTTCCATCATTTTACTTTCAACTTGTGTGTACTGTTATATTTTAAGTGAGTTTCTTGTAGATGATATACATTTGGATTATGTTTTTTAATTCACTCTGCCAAGGTCTTTTAACTGGTATATTTAGATCATTTAAGTTTAATGTACTTATTGATATATTAGGGACTAAGTTTGCCATTTTATTTTTCTTTTGTTTATTCTCTGTTTTCCATTTATGATTTATTTTTTGCCTTCATATGAGTTACTTAAACTTTTTTTTAGAATTGCATTTGAATTATCGGTAGTGTTCATCAACAGTGTATCTCTTTGTGTAGTTTTTTTCTACTGGTTGCTCTAGGTATATATATAACTTATCACAGTCTACTGTTGTCATCATTTTACCCATTTGAATGAAGTGTAGACGAACTTACCTCTCTTCATGTCCATTTATCCTCCTGTTCATAATATAGTTTTCTTAAACATTTCCTCTGCTTACTTTGATAACCACATCAGACAATGTTATAATTTTTTCTTCAACCATCAAATATAATTTAGAAGTCTCAAGAATAAAAGGCAATTCTATTGTCTTTACTCATAATTTTGGTTACTGTATTTCCTTGTTTTTGATGTTCTAGGGTTTCTTCTTTTAGCATTTTCTTTCTTTTTAGAGAGTGTCTGCCCAACTGAAACCAGAACATCCCAGCTCAACTCAGTCCCAGTTGCAAGCCTCAGATTCATGAGCTAAAGAAACAGTTATTGTTTCAAGTCACTAATTTTGGGATGGTTTATTATGCAGCACTGTTGTGGTAATAGGTGACTGATACAGAATGGATGGGAAGCCCTGTACACAACACACACACACACATACACACCCCTCCTGCAGACCCTGAAGTGTAGAGAAGACTGAGATTATTTGTAACCCTTGCACAGAGCAAGCCCAGACCAATGGCTTCTCAGTCTGTGCTTAAGGACAATCTTTTCCAGATTCAGAGAATCCCAGATAAAACAAGATTCCAAGGAATGCTGCATTCCCTTCTAAGACTTCCCTCAGCTTCCCAGGCAAGATGTAGAGAGGCCAGAGAAGCCTTCTCTCCTAGAGGTCAGGCTCTGACTCCTCATTTAATAGATCACATTCCATATCTTCCACTCTTACTGGCCCATTATGTCCCTCTCTCTCTCTTCTCCTCATGGTATTCTGTGTTGTTAAGGCTGGCTATGGGCTTTCTCTAATTTGTATAAAAAAATCAAGAATCCTCATTACACTCAAAGGAGAAATATCTCTTTACAAGTCCTACCAAGGCACCTAGGTCTGTTCTAGAACTAGGTTAGTGCCCCTTCAAGGTAGAAGATTTTAAAGACTTGAGAAAATTTAGAAAATACTTATTGCTAAATTCCAGAATCCCTGTCTCCACAAGCGGGGGTTGTCTCTCTCTAGCCATTCCCGCAAGGGTTTTCTTTTTATTTTTTCTTAGACCAACGCTGTCCCTGGACTCAGAGGAGTCAGGATAAGGCTTTATTTAAGATTTTTCTGTTTCTAGCCTTATCTAGGTAACTAGCCAATTGTCTTGTTTGACTCCATGTGAGGGGATCCTAATCCATGCGGCGCATCAGGGGAGGGATAAAGGGAGCAGTGAGCATTTTCTGAGGGACCATTTCCTTTGGGGTACCACGCTGGGCAGTAGGGTATATCATCTGAGGCTTAGCCCCTGATGTTGCTACTATTATTATCTTCATTTTATGAACAAGGAAATGAAGGTTCAGTAAGGGGAAGTATTTATCAAATGTTACTCAAGAAACAGATCAGTGTTACTTCTATAAGCCTATCAGACCTTGCTAATTACAGGAGAACATCCTCTGCCCCCACCCTGCCTTGCCCCCAACACGCTTTTTTGAAATTTAAGAAAAAGTAAAGGAGATGATGATATGGCAACTACCTAGTATCTATTACAAAGAATTGGTCAATGCTGACATTTTGTCTCATTTGTGGTAAATATTTAAAATAAAATGTTAAATAACTTGAACCCTCACTTTCAACATCATTTACTATCCCCTCTCCACTCCCACCTCCCAAAATAAATCTCTACTATAAGTTTAGTGTTTTTCCTTTCAGCCCATTTTTCATACAGTTCAAAGACCTTTCTGGGGGTAGAAAGTTTCATTCTCCCTACGGCTTCCTTACAGGGATTTTGGGAATCCCATACCTTAGAAAATGTCCGTGACCTCTGCCTGCCCTTTGTGCTTTGGCCCCCCATGGTTTGTGACGTTGCTGCACAGGGCAAGTTCAGACAGAGTGATGTTCTTGGTAGAGCTGAAGTGGTCCAGCACTGCTACAGCAGACACGACTCTTTGTTCTCAACTCATGCTGTGAATTGTTCAGTTCCATTTTGTTTCTGGAGCTGCAGGACAACTTGATATGACGCTATCTAGTGTTCCAACCAAGCCAGAAAAAGAAATGAAGCATCACCTCAAATAAAGCAAATAGACTTTAAAACAGGGAAGAAAAGATGTTATTACCAGAAGAACTTAAAACCAAAGCTTGAGGGGTTTTTTTCTTCTTTTTTTTAATCACCATTGCACTGCAGGAGTTACTGTTGGTGTCCCTATATCTCCCTACACTTACATCTTCGGTGCACAGCTACCAGGACCTGCATACCTCTGGGACCACTCTGCCCAGTCTGGGAGGCTGAAGTAACGGGGAACCCGTGTGCCCTAGGAGCAGTCCTCAACAAATGACTGCTAGGAATTGATGTATAGATATCTTAGCTCCTTCTCTCAGGTAGGATAACAAAAAGGCATGTGTCCAACACTCCCAGAGTTTTCCAGTGGAATTCAGCTCCATCTATGAGAGTGCTGGCTGGCCGGGTTACGCACACTTCACCAGATGCTTTCCTCTGGATCTCAAACCCTACGCCCCTACCAGTATTTCCTTCACTTTCCAAGTAACCATTGAAACCACTGGCTTTGGAATCTTTGTCTCAGGGTCTCCCAAACTCAGAAAACTCTTCTGTGGTAGATTGCAAAATGGCCATAAACTCCACCTTCCTCTACATCTTTACTATGTGATGTTACAGCTTCTCCCATCCAGCAGTGGACTGGTCTTGGGTCTTGCTTTGGCCAATAGAATATGGTGGAAGTGATGGCATGCCAGTTCCAAGCCTAGGCTTCAAGAAAATATACAGTACTACTTTTTCTCAAATATTCATGAGCATTAATAAATGGTTGTTCTAAGTATTGGGTGATTCGTCAGATAACAGAAACTAACTGATCTAAGTCCTTATATGAGACCACCTCTTGCATGTATTTCCTTGAATGAGAGTATTGTTTACCTTAAGGAAAAGCATCTTCTCTGGCACAGAGAGTAAATGACCTTCTCAGGGTTGCCCCGCAGAATGTGAGTGCCAGTAGCCGTCAGTATCCTGGTTTATTACTTTGTTCCAGGGCCTCTGTGCTGAATCACCTTGTCTGGGTTTGCCTGCTAGCTGCTGCGTTTTCTCTCCACCATGGCTGCCAGCCTGGCTGCTGGTTTTTTCCAAAGCCCTCTTTTCACAGAGCCGTGAGGTAGGAGGGCCCTGAGTTTTTATGGATTTTGCCAATGACATATGTGTCTGATAGGGATTCAAGTGCTTACAAAACTGGCCTGAAATGCAGAGCTCACCATAAACACTGTAATTGCTAGACGCTGGAAAACTTATGGAGCTTCAGAGCCAGCAGGATGCAGAGGAACAACATTGAATAGAGTAAGTCTGGCTGCTTCATCCTGGCTTTGCCTTTGGTCTATGAAGTTATTTTCAGCTCTAAGATGCCAGGATGAAAAAAAAAAAAGATGCCAGGATGCCAGGATTTGAGGACTAAGTAGGGCCTCATGAAAATGCAAAGCCAAAAGGCATGGGGTTAATTGTCTAACTGAAGGAAGTTCTTATAGGCTAGAATGGTGGTTCTCTATAGGGTCCCTATACCAGCATCACCAGGGAACTTGTTAAAAAAGAAAATTCTTGGGCCCCATCCCAGACCCTCTGAATCAGAATTCCTTGGGATGGGGCCCCAGTAATCTGTTTTACCAACCCTCCAGGTGATTTGAATGCAGACTCAAGTTTGAGAATTATTGATCTAGGGGCATGTTATTCCAAATGTAGCTCACGGTGTTGGCATTGCCTGGGAGCTGGTTAGAGAAGCGGAAGCTCAGCACCATCTCCTCAGCCTTCCTGAATCAGAATCTGCATTCAACAAGACCCCCAGGTGATCTGAGTGCACATCAAAGCTGAGAAGAGCTGGGTATACATTTCTAATCTCAAACCTTGAAGTTTGTGATTCACTGGGTCTGGGGTGGGGGTCACTAATTTGCATTTCTAAGAAGCTCCCAGGTATCGCTGATGCTGCAGTTTTGGGGACCACACTTTGAGCAGCAAGACTCTAGTTTTCAGGCCAGGCTTAGAATCTGGTCATGGGAGGGTTTCAAGCCAATCCAAATTTGAGCCACTCTGGACAGACCTGCAGGCTGCACACTGCTCAACTCCAGAAGGCACCATTCACATAGACTCTGAGGCAAGGACCTGAAACCCAAAGCTAAGTAAGATAAGAGGCAAGAGTTGGGTAAAGAGTGGGCCTTAAAGAGAGTCAGAACCGGGTTTGAATCTTAACCTTGCCTCTTACATAGTTATGTGATCTTGGGAAAACCATTTAACTCTGTGTCTCAATGTCCTCGTCTGTAAAATGGAGATGGTCATACCTGCCCCACTAGATGAGATACTTAATGGTCAGTACACAGAACAAGCCCAGCAAATATTCGTCTTTTCCTTTCAGCCAAGGGAATAGAAGTGGCAGCAGATGTGCTGTCTCCTCCTCCAGTCTCATCCTGGTCAGTGGCTTATTTGTCTGCTTCGGGCTGAAGGCCAGGTAAGTGTGATGGGCTTTTCTTTAGTGCTCCTAGGGGTCAGATGAAGGTGATACAAGAATAACGCAGGCTATTTGTATTAGGAACACTTCCCATGGGTTTGTAAAAATCGATTCATAAAAATGACCAATGTAGCCAATTTCAAACCACACCTACCTACCAAAGTCAAAAAAGACAGCAGCATCCCTGGTCCTGCCAAGGCTCACTGTGATGCCCCTGGAGCCTGGAATCACGCAGAGGCTTTGCGAGGGCACCTTGGTGTGTCGGGCAGGGAAATCTGCCCTCCTCAACTTAAAGGATACAGTTAAGCCATTCCTGTGTTTCTTTCTTTCTTTTCTTTTTTTTTTTGAGAAGAAGACACTCAGTGATGCTCTGAAACAAACATAAAGACGAAATAAAGTATATATTGGGGGCAAGGGGAAAGCCATTTGGGGTACAGAGCAGGCAGCAAGATGCTATCAAAGTTTTAAAACACCAACCAGGGCAATGTTAAGAGGCCAGGTGAACCTTGACGGTGTCAGAAACTAGACATCCCTAAATTTTCTTTTTTGCACTTAGGAGAAGCAGAAGAAAGGATATGTGTTTTTTCTTCCTTTCTTTTTAAATTCAGGGCTGGTCGTATTTTTAGGAGGAGGTGGAACGGCTGCCGACTTTAGGCAGGATTACAGCCTGAGACAGCCACTAGAGGGCGTCAGAGATCCAGAAAAACTCCTGTTTCTGAGAGAAGCCCCAGGGAGGGAGCTGAAAGGTCTGTTCTGGGTGGGGTGTTTGGGCATAAGCTGATTCCTGAGAACCTTCTCAGCAGGTGTTCACCTTCCCACGAGAAGGCAGTAGCCAGCTCTGTAGGGAAGTTAGATAATTAATTGACCAATTTATTCACTGTAAATGATTTCTGCATGCAAGTCTCTGTCTGTCCTTGGTGTGAAAGTACAGATGAGGGTGTAGGACTTTTTATGAGAGTCTGTAACTGAAAAGAAGCCTAGTTGTAGGGCTCAGGGGTGGTATCAGGAACAAGCTTGGAAGCTGTGGACCGTCGTACCCCATTACTTCCATGTGCTGCCCCAGTAAACATAAAATCAAAATACAAACAGCATGTTTGTAGGCAAATGGAGTTTTGAACGAAGTTCCAGATTGCCACCTGTTAATGTGTCCCGTATAGAAAATTCTAGCGCTGTCCTGATTGGGGATTTACAGTGTGCGCTGAAGCAGGGGTAAAGCTGATTCCTCTACTGTTGCTCAAAAGGCCCTTTAAGTGTTCACTAAGACAAAACACCGTAGAACTTAGAAACTCACCTTTCCTGGAGAGATCTAGAACACAGGAGGGGCTATCTCAGTAGGGGGACATGGTAGAAAATGGGCTAAAAAGGTATGATCTAGCCAGAGGAACTGCTGGTCATGGGAAGCAATGGGGCAGAATGGGCACCACTTGGTCCACCAGCCTCTGCTAGGGAAGAGATCCCTCAGCCCCGCCCTTATGCCTCTGCAGCCCCCTCCAGCAATGAAGACCCTTTGTCAGCATGACATATACTTCCTGCCCTCGCTCCCACCCCACCACGGCTGGCAGCAACTTTTTTTTTTTTTTTTTTTCCGGTACGCGGGCCTCTCACTGTTGTGGCCTCTCCCGTTGCGGAGCACAGGCTCCGGACGCGCAGGCTCAGCGGCCATGGCTCATGGGCCCAGCCGCTCCGCGGCATGTGGGACCTTCCCGGACCGGGGCACGAACCCGTGTCCCCTGCATCGGCAGGCGGACTCTCAACCACTGCGCCACCAGGGAAGCCCCTGGCAGCAACTTTTGTGAGTTGGGAAGGTTACAGATCAGGAAGAGGTGTTCCTTAGAGCAGGAGTGGGGTCTCCCACTCCATGGGTGTGCTCCAGAAGGGCTGAGTCCCAGATGACTTGCAAATATGGTCTCCTTCCTGTGGAGAGCTTCTGGGAAAGGAAAGAAATTGGCTGGGCTTCAGTATATTTCCTCGGTTGTAAGAGAAAGATGGATAAAATAAATGAGATGAGACCAATTCTATCAAGTAATATAATGACGCTTCCCTTTCTAATAGAAATTTCTTTTTCAGAGGCTAAAAATTCCATGAACCTCTAAAATCCTAGTTTACCATGGATACAAGGAAGAAGGTCCTCCTTGTCAGACTCTCTCTTGCTGTCTGGATCACTGTGGCCAGCCCCTCTGGCTCCCCTCCTTCCCAGGGGTAAAGTCAGCGGCATCAATCCTCCTGTAGGTAATGCCTGTCTTTTGGCAGTCTTTGCTCCTTAGTTCCCATCACATCAAGTCCAAGAATCTTTACCCGGCTTCCAAGGACAGGCCATCTCTTCCACTTAATACCTATCTGATACTCTCATCTTGCTGGTCATCTCACCATTCAATAGAAGGATCCCTGACATGGAGCTCTCTGAGCATTTGTGTGTGCTGTTCCCCTTCCGTGGGAACCTTTCCTTGTTGCTGGCATAAAACCTGAACCCAAGCTACATTTCCTCCAAAGCGGCTTTCCTGTCTACTTCGCCTTATTGATTGCCTCTTCCTTTGAACTCTCACATGTTCCTATAGACACTGGGGGACTTGATCCAACAATGTTTTGTTTTGGTTTTTTTTCTCTCTGTTATTTTAGGAAACTTGATTGTAGGCTGACAATTAGATGGCTATGTCTTTGAGGACAGAGGTTTGAACGTAGCGTCCCAAGACCCCAACGTGATGACCCCATGCGCACATTAGAAATGCAATTAACATTTGCCCGGTTAACTCCTCTGCACCCTTCAGATCTTAGGTTCAACCTCACTTCCTAAGGGCAGCTTCCCCGTTGGATCTAAATCTCCTACTATAGTTTCCCGGAGAACTGGGACCTCATAGAATTCCCACAAAAAAACACTCCTGCACAGTGCTTCTGAAAGACAGAATCTTTAAATTTTGCTTTATTTTATTACTCAGTTCCTTCCATGAGGGCTGGGACAATGTCTGGTTTTGTTTAGTGCCTAGGGCAGTGCCCGGCACACAGCGGGGCCTCTATATTTTCTTAAAAGAATGAATCCATACTGGTGGGAGGGAGTGTGACATGGACATCTTGGGGAATGAGGAGGACAGAGCTGAGGATGCTAACCTCCTGGGAGCTGGTACCCTTGAGCTAAACAGAAGTTAACAGCAGAGACTCAGATGGGTCAAGTCAGCAAAATCATTTTGGAATCATTATTGGTAATGAGTGACATGTTTTCTCAAAGATTTTGTGAGGAACTTATAAAAGTGATGCATGTTCATCATGGAAAATACGTAAAGTTTAGACAATTATAAGGAACCCAAAAAAGTAACTCCAAGCCTACCAACCAAAGCCTTTTATAAAAATAATATTTTCTTCCAACACTGGTTTAGTGACTTTTTTTACATAGTGGAACAATTTGGAGGTGGGGTCTACACAGAGCTCCCTGCCAGGACCAAGATCCAGGTACACACAGGTGTAACTTACTCATTAACCCACCCATGTTCGCTTCCTTCCCATCACCGCCATTTCCACAATCTCCCCTGTGTTTCCTGGAATCACTTCCCACATAAGCCATTTGCCCTGCTTCTGGGGAACCTAGTCCGAGACCGTACCACCCCACTTCTTAACTATGAGTTCAGGCACTGCCCAGATTAAAGTTTCCCTCTTCTTTTTAACTAAAGTGGACGCTAAAAAGTCTAAACGATCCAACATATATTTTAAGGCACAGGATAGAAATGCAAAACCATGCCAGGTTGCTGACTCTTTGTCATCAGAACTTCTGATAGGAACATTCCCAAGAGGGAATAAATTATACAGACTCTGGTCTCTTCGGAGGTGACTTTGGATTGTTCTTTATTTCTCCTCTCTTTTGTCCCCTCATTTCTTTCTTAATCTGCTTCCTCTATAGTAGAGGGTATTCTAAACCGAACTGTTTTTGCTGCCAATCCCTAATTAGGTTTCCAGATACACACACAAACCTGGATGTGATGCTAGGCTTGCTATAAAGCAAGTTCATATGCATTTTATTTGATTCATAGTTACCACTAGTTCTAAAGGCCTGATGCATGCCGACCAGTGTCTACTAGGTTCTACAAGAGATTCTGCAGGGACTACTAAGACACTATCCTTGTAGGGAAGATAAGACACATACACAGCAAGACTCATGCAGAGCCAAGTGTGATGTGTCAACTGAGGGGCACACATAGGCTGAAATAAACAAGCAAGCAAACAACTCGAGGAATTCAGAGAAAGTAGTGAGTCATTCTGGATGGAATTCGAGAAAGCTTCATGGAACAGGCTAAGAACGATGGGTGGGTTGGATTTTAATGGATCAAATGGGTCAGGACAGAGAGAGAAGTAATCAAAGCTTCCCCTGTCTCAGTTCCTAGGGGACTCCTATCTGATGTCAAAAGCTAAGACTGCTGCTTCCCTTTCCTTCCCCACAATGGTTACGAACCTTTGGAGTTTCCTTCTATCTCAGCTCCTCCAATACCCAGTGAGGAAGCAGCATCATCTTTCTGATGTAAACAGACTGGGCCAGACCCAAGTCCAACCAGAAAATAGGCATATCATCGGGGAATGCATTTCACTTTAGATATCAGAACCCCAACTAACAGGGGTCTAAACAAAAGGGACACTGATTGTATCTCACGTTAAAAGAAAACCAGAGATAGGCATTGGTTGCTGCTGGTTCAGCTATTCAGCAATCTCACCAAGCACCCAGGATTTTTTCCTCTTCTTCCTGCCTTCCTCAAGCTGTTGGTTTTTCAACCTCATGCTGCTCACCTCCTGGTTGCAAGTTGGCTGCTATGGACTCGGGCATCGCGACTGCCTCCGAGGCAGGAAGGAGGGAGGAGGGCGGCACAGGAAGTCTCTCTTGTGTTCAAACAGCAAAAGTTTTCTCAGGAGTCCCCTGCCAATCTCTACTTCTATGTCGTTGACTAGAACTGGCTCAGATGGCCCAGCTGTAAAACATTCTGGAAACTTGGGCATTTCACTTTTTAGATTTTGTAATTACAGAAAGCAAGGAAGGAGGGATAAGGAATGGCTGCAATGATGATGCTACAAATTCTGCCACCCCTGCGGAAAACTTCACCTGCTGTGGCCAAGACTCTCAGAGCCTTCCTTGCTCCCTCTTGGCTGGTAGCTCGTTTACCAGTCAACTATAACTGAGCCATACTATGTAACAAAGCAGCCCAAATCTCAATGGCTAATAATAAACATGCATTGTCATGCTCACAGGTTCCCTGATTTGCCAGGGTGGCTCTGTTCCATACATGTTTCACTCTTCTGGAGCCAGAGGAATGATGTGGCAGAACTCTGCACAAGAGAAGCAAGCAGAAAGTGTGCTGCCTCTTTGTGTGTAGGCTCAGAACTGACTCACTGCCATTTCTGTCCATGTTCCACTGGCCAAAGTAAGCCCACGTGGGACCAAAGCAAGATTTCTAGTGGAAGGAACTGCAAAGCTATTTAGGGAAGGGTATGGGTACAGTGAGGGGTGAGGAATGAGGTGATCTAATAATGTTATCTGTGTGACAGTGGTGGGGGGCCAGGATGTGAATGTGTGTCCTTGCAGGTGGCAAATGTGCTTGGAACAGGCAAGGGTCTACTGAAGGCAGTGCCTAGGCAGTGAAGTGGCCTCAGGGTGGTCATGTTAGACCAGGTGTGAGGGAAGGGATGGATACAGGGGACTAGTCCTTTAGGGAAGGCAAAGCATGTTGTACCTAGAATCACCTTTCGTGGGTGGCTTTTACTGATTGAACGCATCCAGCAAAAAAGGATTTTGAGGCTCACCTCCTCATCAGATATCAACTCGGCATTTTCAGGAGTCTCGGTCTCAGGCAATTCGTAACCTCAATCTCCCTCCATGTCTGGGTGTTTTCATCCCCCAAGTAGGAACTGAGTCCTGCTTTCCCCAGCAGAGGTAACTGGAGATGGTCCCTTGATTTCTCAAGGAGTATTTTCCCAGATAAACCCCATTTACCATAATTCTTATAACTTGATTAAACCAAGTATTGGGACAATAAGAATAGAATAGAGATGGAGACAATTCCTCATGATGATCAAATTACCCAGATTGTTCCTTGGTGCCATTACATTAACCAGAGTCAGAGTGTCTTTGACAGGAGGAATGCACTGGTTTAAATTTAATTAAACTCTGACATATGCTCCTAAGAGAGAAATCACAATACAGGCAAACTGTATTTAAGGACATAGGTATGCCTTTGAAAAAAAAAGTATATACATCCTTAACTCTGACAATAGGATTCATTCATTGATCCAATAAACATTTTCCGTTGTCTCTCCTCTCTCTGAAACCTACTTTGACAGAAAGAACCATATATGAACTCATTTGAGAAGGCAATGGATCTTCTAAGAGAAGTATATAATATCACATTTTTGCATGTTTATTTAGTGGAATTTTTTAGAACTTGTCATCTGCCAGACTCTATTCATAAATTGTCTATCTTATATTTCACACATATTAGCTTATTTAATTTTTATTATAAATGTGATAGGTAGGTCCTATTATTGTCCCCATTTTACAGATGGAAACTCTGAAGCACACTGAGGTTAAACAACTTCCTCAAGGTTAAGTAACTTGAAAAAGGTGTGGACTCCCAAAAGACTAATGGAAAAAGGAGATGGAACGCCTGACAGATGATACAGTATTTCTAATGAAGCCACATAAAATCTGAATAACCATAATCATTTTGGGGGGAACCAACTAGCCTCCTCATTGCCAAGCGTTTTGATTAGACGTACAAAAGATTTTTCCTGCCCAGCACGCTTCTCTCTCTCCCTAGTGACAGCAACCTGATTTTCCCTGGGAACCACGCTCCCTCATTGAGTCCATGTGGTTTGAGTGGGCAGATCCAACGCTCCATCTCCAAGGTTGGAAAGTCAATCAGGCCTGGGGATTATTTAAGAAATGATCAAGTGACCTAAGCAGAGGACAACGACCATCAGCCCTAGGACTTATGCTGGGTCTTTTAGGAAAGAAGCATCCTCTCTGGTAGGGATGTGAAGAACAGGACATGAGGTTGGGATAGCTGGCAGCCATCTTGCCACTGTTGGAGAAACTCTGAGATTGAAAGTAGTACAGTGGGCACTGATGTTGAGAGACTGAGATAAATCAATTCCTAAGGATATTATTTGAGCCCCTGGGTTCAGCCATGCCTGAGCTTCTCATTACAGAGCCTGCAGACTTTTTAGTTCCTTAAGCCCACAGAGAACCTTCATTGTCAAAGCCAGTTTGAATCAAGTATCTGTCATTTGTGACAAAGAGCCCTGTCTGAAAGTGAACAAGGTCACTTTCCAAGCCCATTCTTCTGCTCTGGGGGCCTCCATTCTTTCTGTCCAGAAGACCCTGGAGAGTTAGGCTGCTTTTCTTTCTTTGATGGCCTACAAACATCCTCTCACTCTTACATGAAGCTTCCCTTCTTCTCTAGCCATTGCTTCCTTATTGACACCAGTAACAAGAACACAGGTACTTTTTACTTAAAGGCTTCAGATTAATCCTTATGAAGAAAAAACAGGTCACCTCTAAAAGTAGCATGAAAAAGTTATAAAGGTGAAAAAAACCTCAGGCTTTGACAAGTCCTTGTCTCTGATGGAGTGTTTTGCTGTTCAGTATAGGAGCTGTGAGCCGCATGTATCTGCGGAGCACAGAAACTGCGGCCGTGAGGAGTGAGAAACTGAATTTTTAATTTTATTTAATTTTAATCTAAAATTAAAAACTTATACTTGATTCAGTTACTGAAGAACTTTTTTTTAATGTATGCTTGGAACCACCAGAGTACATGAATTTTTCTTAGCAACTGTATGTTTTATAAAGTCTGAATACAAATCAAGTATTTCCAATAAAAATTTAGTATCTGAATTGAGACATGGAGAAAGTGTAAAACGCATGTAAGATTTCAAAGATTAGGTTTGAAAAAGAGCAAAATTATTTTATTTTTATATTGATTACATGTTGAAATGATAATATTTTTGATATACTGAGTTTAAAATATTCTTAATATTAATTTCACCAGTTTTTGTTTTTGTTTTTCTTCAAGAGCCACTCTTCTAGGTACTTTCAGATATGCAACACAGCATTATTGACTATAGTCATGCTGTACATTATATCCCCATGACTTATTTCATAATTAGAAATTTGTACCTTTTTTGATCCCCTTCACTTACTTCGCCCACCACCTTTTATTTTTTTGAACATGGCTCATGTTCTATTTCTATTGGATGGTGCTGGTCTATAGTTTGTCTAAATAGTGATTTGAAGACCCAACTTGTACTCTATAGGGTGGAGCTTATCAAACCTCTGAACCTGAGAGCTTTCAGGATGTGAGCTTTTACGCTGAAAAAACATTGAAGAAATGTGTCAACAACCCCTCTGATGTTAGTTTTCCTTATAAAAGTCTGGAACAATCTAATTAAACAGTTTTGATTATTATTCATGTTATTATTTGATCAGTGAACAATCCTTTGGTTTGTTTTCTTGGTCTATGTGATGCTCTTCTAGTTGAAGGGTAAAAAAACATGAATTCCTGAAAATTTTATTTTGAAAAGAAAAAGGGATTTCCCCGGCAGTCCAGTGGAACTCCGCGCTTCCACTGTAGGGAGCGTGGGTTCTATCCTTAGTCGGGGAACTAAAATCCCACACGCTGTGTGGCAAGGCCAAAAGTAATAATAATCAAAAATAATATGACCACCTAGAGGGGTGGGATAGGGAGGGTGGGAGGGAGGGAGACGCAAGAGGGAAGAGATATGGGAACATATGTATATGTATAACTGATTCACTTTGTTATAAAGCAGAAACACACACCATTGTAAAGCAATTATACTCCAATAAAGATGTAAAAAAAAAATAATCCATCAATCAATAAAATAAAAAGGGAAATATCCTATTTAATGCAAAATAGGAGATATTATAGATTGTTTCCAGAAATCTTTTCATATTGCATATTTTTGTTGCTGTCTTGTCAATGTTTTCATTTATATATGTCTGATATTTTTATTGAAATAATCTGCCCACCCTGGGAAGCTTCATTTTTGCTTCATTTCTCCCACTTTCCAGAAATCATGACTCTAGAGTCCTTCTTCCCGCTCAGAAGCTGGAAGATACAGTTACAGCAGAAGGTAAAGAGGGCTCAAGTCTCAAGGGACCTGCCAACTGGGGGGCTCTGGTCCCACTGGGCCCCCTTCCCCATGGTAGGGACTTCTTCAGAATTTCCTTTTAAGCATTCAAAGGTCCTCTGGCACAAACAGGTAACAAAACAAAAATATATGACCCTCATTCTGGAAAGATGAAAATTGTAGGGTTTTTAAAGGACTTCATTGTAAGTCTAGCACACACCCTGCAAAGCATTTGCCAGCTTGCTTTCAGCTCCATTCTCCACACTTCCCTGTCCTCTTCTGCACTGCAGAGGGCTCATCCTGCAAACTACATTTCTTGGACTTCCCAGCCAATTGGCTTCTGGCTGGATTTGGCCTGTGAGAAATGTGGCCAGGAGACAGGAGATAGAAAGCAAAGGGAAAACAGGGAGAAGCCAGGGAGTTATCAGCTAGACCTCTCTTTCTTTCTTAAGATGCATCATCTTTGGTAGTGACTTTGTGTCCTGTTTTCCAGCTTTTGTCAAATAGCCCTTAATTCTATGACATTATATGGAAAAAGTTAAAGTGCACACTAATGATTATACATTTATATATAATATTTTTAATAGATTATAAAAATATATGTTAAAATATGATTAGGATTGGTGGAGTGGGTCAGGGAATGCAATTGGCGTTATGGCTAAAGGGGACCTGAGGTTCAACTGTAATGAATATTGTACTTTTTTACAAAACAGAACGAAAGGCCACAAACACAAAGAGTTAATAGCTATTAATCCTGGATGGTGGCAAAGGAAAGAAAAAAGAAAAGTCACACTTCTAGATATTTTGGGGGAGAAGAAATTACTTTACCATAATATATTTTTTTCTTTTCTTACTTAAGTTTTTCCAGGAATTATTTAAGTATAACTGTATTAGTTTTTTATTGCTGCTGCAACAAATTACCACAAACTTAGTGGCTTATAACAAACACACATTTATCATCTTATAGTTTTGGACATCAGAAGTCTGATACAGGACTCACTGGGCTGAAATCAAGGTGTCAGCAGGGCAGTGATCATTTCTGGAGGCTCTAAGAGAGAATCTATTTCTTGTCTTTTCCAGCTTCTAGAACCAGCCACATTCCTTGGCTTGTGACCTCTTCCTCCATTTTCAAAGATAGCAAGATTACATGCCTTTGGCCATTCTTCTGTAGTCATATTTCCTTCCGACTACAACAGAGAAAGATTCTGTGATTTTAAGGACGCTTGTAATTAGGTTGAGCCTACCCAGCTAATCCAGAATAACTCTACATCTCAAGATCCTTCACTTCATCACATCTGCAAAGACCATTTTGCCATGTAAGGAAACATATTCACAGGTTCCAAGGATTAAGATGTGGACATTTTGGGGGAAGGGTCCATTATTCTAGCTACCATGATAATGTGCAGAGGGAAAACATCCTTCATTTGTAAACTAAAGGCTTTTAAAAGCCCCTCATCCATCTAGCATGCCATCTTTCTGAGAAGACAAAGTCTTTATTCAGGTTCAAGTCCACAGCAGTGAGGGTGTTCACCTTCTGATTATGCATAGCTGAGCAGGAAACTTGCTGTACATTTTTACAATAGAAGACAATGAGAAATTCACAAGTTCATTAAGATGGCTTTCATCAGGATAGCGGGCAGATCTCAAATTAAAGTTATGACAGAGAGCTGTTCTGTAGATCCCCCTCAATGAAAAGACAAGCATCATTTGGTCTAATTGTTGCTTAGCTATAGCCAAACGTTGGGACTGTAATGACAAAACAGTTCAATGAGATATTACATTTTGCACTGGTTGCAGTGGTTCTGCTGAAAACAGGTTCTGGTTCTGCTGAACCAGGATTTTGCTGAACTGGTTAGTCGTCTAGAAACTGGGGCTTGGAACTAATTATTAGGAAGTGCTAATGTTCTCTGACCTATGATGAATAAGCCTTCCTTCCTGAGTAGATTAACTTCTCTTTAAGGAAAGAGCTAACGAAATTTAGAACCTCCCAAAGAGATCATAAGTAGACATTTGATTAAGCAAACAAGTTAAAGCAAGAACTTGGTAGATAATCATGAAAACGGTCCTTGCCAAGTTCTTTTGCATTTCATTGAGCAATTGCATTCCTCCAGCAAACAAAGGACTAGCATGTTAGATGTTCAAGAACTTGATGGTTATGCAATCGACCATCAGAAATGTTCAAGCTGCCCTTCCAGTTGATCCAGGGTAACTGCTTTTTCCCATCATCCTTGAAGCATTTGTATGGCTTTTGTCCGCTTCATTTCTGGAAAACTATTTTAGCAGGTAGAAATTTTTCCAAAATTTAAGATGCAAGAGAGGGGACATTTTTCTGATTTTATAACTCAAGTCAAATGTAGTCCATCAAGGTTAGCAAAAAGTCTAAGAGTAGTTATTATTTTTCCTCGGTTCATCTCTGTTATGTATTAGTGGAAACCAGGAAAAATGGGGGTCTGGCTTCTGGGCTGCCAAGATATATATCACCCATCCCAAATTGGGCCAGTAAACTGTGGGCAGCTGTGTTGTCAGCACCTGCCTTCTCTAGACCTAGCTGGGTACCATGAACTTCACAGCTGCCCCCAAGGATACAGTGCTTTGTGTTTTAAACTGATTCCCATTAAGCCTCTCCTTTCTGGGTATTTCCACTTTTGAGGTACAGCATGGAAATTGAGACTTCTATCCTCCCTGGGCTTGAGAAATCCAACCCTGCCCCTGGCCTGGCTTCTCGGCCTGTGAGGGGGAAGGCAAAGTCACCTTTTCCTTCAATCATGAGTATTTATTGAATCTTGTCTTAGTGTAGGTCCCCTCTCTTGTAGCAGACCCTTAGACAAGAATTCAAGTGTAAGTAGTTTACGTGGGAGGCGGTTCCAGGAAACACTAGCAGGGAGGTGTGGAGGTGACACAGGAAGGATAGGCAGCCTAATGGAGCAAGTTACCACCGTGAGCGACCAGAGCTCAAGCCCAGTGGGAAACTCTGGGAGCTGATGTACAAGACTCAGAGTTGACTTATGGAGGGAAAGGGATTTGGGTTATATATCCACCTGCCTCTAAGCATCACTGGTGGAAGGCTGCCAGCGGTTAACTGCCCAGACTGTCCAGTCTACTGTGTCTGAATCCAGGGTGGCTTCCTGCTGTTTGGGAGGACACCCTCTGGTGAGAGATGAAGATACAGGCAGTTGGTAGTAGAGCGAGCTCACATTGCAGTGGTACCACCTGAGGGGCGGTAATTCAAAGGCTTGTTATTCCAGCTATGAGGAAGTCACTGAAGTAAGTGCCGTACAAAAGCTTAGTTACTTCAGTCAATACATGAGGCAGAGTATCTGTGTGTTGCTGACTGTATGCTTAGAATGATGCTGTAGGGGAAGCAATAGAAACAGGAAGTATGATGTCCCACTGATTTGAGGGGCTTACGGAATAGGGAAGATAACCTTGCTTCTACCATGCAACACGGGCAAATGGACAAAGTATAAATAGTGCATTGGCATTAGGGGAGGATTGGAATTCTTGGGAAAGGCTTCATGGAGAAAGTAGAAAATAAAGGAAGGATAGTGTTTGTAGAAACAAAGCCAAAGCCTGCATCATCTGAGGACCAATGAGACAGATGGCATGGAGATGGAGTTAGCCTAGCATGTTGATACGTGGTGAACAAGCCCATGGGACCGAGGTTGATGGAACATATTCAAGTGAGTGGGGATCTCTATGCTTGACAGGGTAGGGCAGGGCCAACACTGAGACGTCTGAAGGCAAAACAAAAAAGTCTTGGCTTGTTATTGTCCTAAAGATGTCAGTCATTGCCTTGAGCCTACAATCCCTCTTGAAAAAGCCCACCCATGTCCACGGTACTGTTGAAGAAGTGGCTGTGTTGGGGCAGGTGACCCTGCTTCTGAGGCAACATCTGATTGTCATGGAGCAGACACCTGCCCCAGGTGGGCTAATCAGATTCTGGTGTTTTGAATTTTCCCCCTGGCATTTGGACCTAGGGCACTAAGAGACTGAATTATTTTGTTCTCTGTAGAGACAGGGCAAGGCTTCTGTTCCCTTAGTAAGCTGCAGCCATGTGCCAACACAGCACATTAGAGTAAAGCATCATAGAAAATATTAACTGCAGCAAAAAAGATGAGTACAAGTGCTAGGAGAATCAGAGAAGAGAGACTATGTGGCCCCAACACATTTAAGGTGACTTTCTAATTCCCCCAAGGCCACAGTGTACCTCTGGAATTTAAGTCTTTTGTAAACTTTCCATCTAAGTTAATGTGAATGGGTTTCTCCTCCTTGGAAATCGAGAACCGTTAACTAAAACAAGATGGTAACCACTAACTTGCATATTTCCAGTGCTTTGATTCTCTTTCCTCTGGGTTGAAGTCATTTGGTGATCCCCAGAAGAAAGCCTTGAGACGAGAATCATGTTCAAATGGTTTATTCAGGAAGGGCTTCAGGGAGACCTTAAAGGAATGGGGGAAACTTGATGGGGAAGGGAAGGAAGCCAAGCTGGTGGTGAATTCACATCCATCGATGGGGTCTGCAGAGGGCGCTGCAGCGGAAGTCCCGCCTCAGGGCTCCTCCTTCTTCCCTACTGAAACGAGCCCGGCTTCCCCTCTCCCTTTACTGCCCTGCACTGTCGCGGGCAGGCAGACGTAGATTAGGCAAGATCATGGCCCTCCACTCGTGTACAGTCCAGTTGAGGGAGACAAACTTGCAAACACGTATAGGCGACTAGAAAAATAGCTGCTGGTGGTGGAGAATAAGAAAATCTACATCCAAAGGAAGTTCTCTGCAAACAGTGAATGATTTAACATGGATGGGCCGTGCTCCCCCTCAAACATATTAGAATCACTCAGCAACATAAGCATGGTTGATTTCCTCCCAGGTACTATTTTTAAAAATCGCTTCCAGAAAACAGAAGTTCCTGGGAAATGACTGTTGAAGGAAAGTGGTTATAACCTGGCTGGAGCCCAGTTTATACTCCGCAGCCTTGACCCGAGAAAGAGAGTAGTAAATATCAAACCCAACGGCTTGGTAATATTCCATTGTACATATGCGCCACATCTCCTTTATCCATTCACCTGTTGATGGACACTTAGGTTGCTTCCATGTTCTGGCTATTTTAAATAGACCTGCAATGAACATTGTGGTATATGTATCTTTTTGAATTATGGTTTTCTCAGAGTATATGCCCAGTAGTGGGATTGCTGGGTCATATGGTAGTTCTATTTTTAGTTTTTTATATATATACTACCAAGACTAAAATAGATAGCTAGTGGGAAGCAGCTGCATAGCACAGGGAGGTCAGCTCCGTGCTTTGTGACCTCCTAGAGGGGTGGGATAGGGAGGGTGGGAGGTAGACGCAAGAGGGAGTGGATATGGGGATATATATGTACATATAACTGATTCACTTTGTTATACAGCAGAAACAAACACAACATTGTAAAGCAATTATACTCCAATAAAGATGTTAAAAAAAAAAAAAGCAACTTGGTAAGATTGTTGTATGTTTTTCTTTTCCCCCTGAAGGTATGTTTACTCTTTCAGTGACTAGGAACTTAACTGTTTAAAGTATGTTTGGTCCCGGGGTCGAGCTGCCAGGAAAACAGTGGGCATTTGCTTGTGATAATGTTTTTTTTTTTTTTTCCCAGTATGGTCTCTATTTAGTGCAGGGTTGGTGAAAGTGTGGACAAGTATCCACAAGGCTTTCAGGAACCTTAAACTGATAAAGCACAAAGCTTTCTCTTTATTATGAGCAAATGATGTACCATATGATATCATTTCATATTTTATACATATAAGCAAGTGCTACATACTAGTAAGTGACTATATGAGGAATTAACTATTACTAAAATTTAGTATTCATACTTTTTTTTTTTCTTTTGGCTGTTCCTCGCGGCATGCAGTATCTTAGTTCCCTGACCAGGGATTGAACCCGTACCCCCTGCATTGGGATTGCAGAGTCTTAACCACTGGACCACCAGGGAAGTCCCTCATATGTTTTAAATAGCACGATATTGGAGTTTAATAAGAACAGTTAAGTCAGGGTTCCAATGGAAGTTGGCTTCCATCGAATTTTTCACAGCACTGGAAAACGTGCACTGCTGCTGTGCACAGGCGGGGAGTACAAACTCCCACAAGGCTTGGTGGAAACACTGATCAGTGCACCATAGTTGGTGAATTTTCTTATGTGGAAAAATGCTGTTTTAGTATGGGTTTCCCCAGTAGACTCTGAGATAAGGATGTGAATGCAAGTAGTTTATCTGGGGGACGATCCCAGGAACCACTGGAAGGCAAGTGGAGAAGGAGACAAGGAAGGAAAGAAAACCAATCAAAGGGTGTGCAAATGAGCAGAATTCCTGATGTGGGCAGCTGGGACTCAGGCCTCTGGGGACTCTCAGGAGACTTTGCATAACATGCCTCAGTGTTGCCCCACCTGAGAGGTGAGGTTTGGGGAATTTATCCGACATTTTCCATTGGATGACTGTAGAGGGCTGCTTCTGGAGGCATTGATTCACAGATACCTCCAGCCTGCATGCTGGATCATGCACCTGCAACCAGAGAAAGCGCTCCAGGAGAGTGGCAAGAGGTTTATAAGAGGCTGTCAGTGAGGAGAAGAGTTGGAAGAGAGGACCAGCAAGAACTGGGCAGGACACAGATGCTCTGACAGCGTCTACCTGGGATGCAAATGTCCATGAACAGTATTGGGGGCCCATCGGTGTCTAACCACTTGACTTTAGAACACACGTGTGTTGCATTCAATGCACTATATAAGCCCCAATTGCTAAGTCGTCAGGGAGAAACTTATGTTAAGAATGCAATCTTAAATTTGAATCCCAGAGGATAGGAAGAAGCCAGCCATATGAAGAGGGGAGAGTGGTCCTGAAGTCTTCTGCATCAGTTTTCCCATTTAAATTCTGAGTCTAAACAAGGAAATTTAAATCCTTGATTGCTTGAAGAGTGATTCTTAGCAATCACATTCTCATTCAGAATAAAATTATTTTTAGCCCTCCTGCAGGATAAACTTTCAGATTTTCTATTTGCTACCATTTCAACATCATGTTTCTCTCCTCTAGTCAATTTCTCTTTGTCCACCCATTAGTCCACTGTCCTAATCCCACTCTTTTTGCCGCATCTACTGCAAGAATGAAGACCATTCTCAGAATCAGACTGTCGACATTCCAGAAAATGTCGACATCACTCTGAAGGGATGCACAATTATTGAGAAGGGCCCAGAGGCACCCTGTGGAGGGACTTCAATCATATTAATGTAGAACTCAGTCTCCTTGGAAAGAAAAAAATGAGACTCCGGGTTGACAAAGGATAGGGAAATAGAAAGGAACTGGCAATGGTGCACACTATCTGTAGTCGTGTACAGAACATGGTCAAGGGTGTCACACTGGGCTTCCATTTACAAGATGAAGTCTCTGTATGCTCACATCCCCATCAACGTCATTATTTAGGAGAATGGTTCTCTTGTTGAAGTCTGAAATTTGGGGGATGTGAAAAATACATCCACAGGGTTCAAATGAGGCCAGGCATTGCTTGTTTAGTATCTCAAGCCTAGAAAGATGAGTTCATTTTTGAAGGAAATGACATTGAACTTGTATCAAATTCAGCTGCTTTGATTCAGCAATCCACAATACTTAAAAACAAGGATATCATAAACTTTCGGATGCTATCTCTGTTTCTGAAAAAGGAACAGTTCAGCAGGCTGATGAATAAGATCTACATTGTCCAGCTACAGAAGCAGCAAGATGCCAGATGATACTTCGGACTCATCTGTGACATTTTAAAGATGCAATAAAAGCTCTTGATTGGGGGAAAAATCCTAATCCTATTTTCACCAGCTGCTGCTTTGAGAGTTCCCATCTTCCATCCTAGATTTTTCTAATCTAGTTCCTTAGAAAAAAAGACATCTCATTGGAGAAACAGAAATTTTCAGCCCCTTCTAAAGACAGTGGGGATGACAATCCGGATACCTGGGGCTGGACTTCTCAAATTTTTTGAGTTACCAACTTCCCCACTTTGTCCTGCCTCTCAGCTGAAAGGTAATTCCATATCTCTCAGACACTAGTCCTGAAGTTTGTCTTAGTATCTCAATATTCTGTAAGTAATTGTGTGGCATTGAAAAGGACTTAAATGAGTTTATGATTTTTTTTCTTGCTATGGAGTCACTGTCAAAATTGTCTGAGTTACACTTCTCTTCTTTGCAATGTAATACACTCCCAAGGGACACGGGGCTTCATCTTGAGCACGTGCAGTAAGTAGTGCCAGAAAGAAGTCTAAAAACTAAAAAAACAAACAAACAAAAAAAAAAAACAAAAAAAAAAACATGAAGCCATTTCAGATCTTACTCTTAACAGATTTCCTGAAATCTTATCAATGGAAACAGCATCACTCATCAACATGCAATGGCAGGGTTCCCTTAAATCATACTCCTCCATTGATGGCATGGCCCTTTTGGGGTGCCTCTGATACTTCTAACTTTTGAAAGAATCGTTTTCTCCCATATGTATTTGGAGTTGTTGTCTTGTTTGCACATGATTGTATTCTATCTTCCAGAGATTTCTCACAATTTTTGTTCCTCTGATGGAAAACCTTATATTTTTCTGCACTATGATGGATTATTTTCATCAAGTTTTCTTTCATTGCGTGGGCTGTATGATGGAAGTAGACACCTGTACTCAGTTTGTAATTTGATACAATTTTAAATAGCCCTTTATATATGACCTATCTGTTTTTATATCCGGCAACACAAAGTTAGCTCTCAATTAAGGCTGAATGAATTAAATATTTAAATCATTGCCTTGTAAGAAGGTCCAACTTAATCATCCATATGCAAATTTTAAGTATGTGTGTTAAAGGAATTCTAGGTATCTGGTTTTCTGACCTTGTATCTTAAATCTTTTATCAACTTAGTTGAATTTGTTTATGTAGTGCTGAGTAAAAAGGAAGAAAAAGTACAGTAAGTCCCCTACATATGAATGAGTTCCATTCTGAGAGTGCTTTCATAAGTCCAATTTGTTCGTAAGTTCAGCAAAGTTAGCCTAGGTACCCAACTAACACAATCGGCTATAAAGTACTGTACTGTAATAGGTTTATAATACTTTTCACACAAATAATGCATAAAAAACAAACACAAAATAGGTTTACAATACTTTTAACACAAATAATACATAAAAAACAAACACACACAAAAAAACATTTTTAATCTTACAATACAGTACCTTGAAAAGTACAGTACAACAGCTGGCATACAGGGGCTGGCATCAAGTGAACAGGCAAGAAGAGTTACTGACTGGAGGAGGGAGAGGAGGTGGGAGATGGTAGAGCTGAAGGATCGTCAGCAATAGGAGATGGAGGGCAAGCTACAATGTCACCCATGCCTGACATTAGTGCCACAGATTCTGGTTCCTTGCTGGATTCAATTCTATCTACCCTCTTGAAGAAACGATCCAGTGATGTCTGGGTAGTAGCTCCTTTTTTTCCTTGTCATAGATGACACGGTAGCACTGGATTGCATCTCCTGCATTATGAATCTCTTCAGTTATTCAGTTACTATAAGAATGAGTGACATCTACCATCTTTTCACCTCTCTCCACTCTCAATTATATTCACTTTTGTTTCCATCGTTATCGCTTAGTGCTTCTTAGCAGTAGCAGCTACATCACCGCTGGTTTTATGCTTGCTTCCGCACATCCTGGACTTAAAATAAAGATACTGTACTACTGTACTTTATACAGTACTGTACAGTAAAGTACATGAAAGCACAACCACTTGTAGAGGATGCACATATGTGACAATGTACACCAGACACGTGTACTAACTTACGTGTTTGGATATATGAACTCACGTTCACATCTTTGGAAGTTCACAACTTGAAGGTTCCTATGTAGGGGACTTATTGTAATATATAAACATATCATCCCATGACAACAACAGAAAAATAAAACCGTCTAAAGCTATAAACCAGTATTTTAATCTGCATATAAATCCTCCTTAAAACTTGTCCTCCAGTGTTTTGTTTTTCAGCCTTTTAAAAAAATACTTCTAGTGACAGCAAACTCATTATCCCCTCACGAAGCAATCCAAACCAGTTTCAGAAAGTTCTAATCATTAAAGGAAAAAAAAGTCTTCAGCAGCCAAATGATAGACAGGTGTAAGCACTGTGCTAAAAAATTTGGATAGCTTTCAGTGTCAGTCACCTTGATTGGGAAAACTCTGTAAACCACATTAGTAATCCCAGTCGACAAAAAAATTGATATTGAACTGCTACATACCTTGGCATTTGTAAGTCCTCATCCCCTATCCAACATTTGTTTATTCAGCAAATGTGTACCCATTTGGGTAACTGTCTTGTTAATATACTATGAATGACTATGATTCAGTGAGTACATTGTTCAGAATAGATTTATTCTACTTTCAACTTGCAGCTCAGATAAATCACCATGACCCAAAGTATTTTTCTAGTTCTTCCGCAGTGATCATGTTGCCCTAAAAGGGTCTTCAAGCCATTCACTCTCCATGAGTGATATAGCATATGTCCCTATTACCTGACTTCAATTATAGTGTTGAAATCTTACCCAGGTCTTATATGATGATCCCTTTGGAGCAGGATCCAAAATATATCCTTATTTGTCTTGTTCAATCTCATATCAAAGGAGATCATCAAGGTAAGTCTTGAGATATTGTCTTATCAACAATTTGGCTGGCATGATCAATATCCAAGTTTAATCCCCAAGTGGCACATGGAGGGGTAAGGAATATTCTAAGCCTCCTTGACATTCCTGACATTGATTGCTACCACTGCCTTCACTCCAGTCCTCTCCATGTCTAATCTGGATGACTGCCATAGCTTATTGTGCCCTCAGCCTTGCCATATCTCCCATCCCTTCCCACTGCAGCCAGAGTGCTCCTCTTAAATACACACTGATCATGTCAACTCTGTTGCTTAATTGCCTTGTTACCTTCTCCATAAAACTCAGACTCATTATGGAATACAAAGCCTGTGCCAACTTCTCCCACCTCATCTCTTGTCTCGATCTTTCTATCTTCCAACAATGTGGGATTATCATTGATCCTGGATAGTGGATGCTCCCTGCTGACTCTCCTCCTCCCCGTCTTTGGCTGCACCCCTACCTCAGAGTGAAGCCCTACTGCGTAGCCTCCAGGAAGCTTGTTTTCCTGACTCTTTCTCCCACAGCAGGATAGGTTTTTGTTCTGTCCAACCAGTTCTGTTGCAGACTGAGCTTATCTCAAATGCTAGACCTAATCACTCTGTATTGTCATTGTTTTCTAGTCTATATCCTCCCCAAACCTGGAGCTCTTGGTGACAAGAGGCTGGGTCTTTTGTATCTATAACATCAGGATGTAACAGGTAATTGTCTCCTACTGCAAATTCGTGATGAACGACAGTGATCCAACTCAGAAGTGAATAAAAATTTGGAAAACATAATCGTGCTGCTGAGGACCATTTTAGGGAATATTTCTTTGAGTGAACTCTGAAGTAGCTGAGTAATGACTGCTTTTAATGGAAGCACTAAAATATGAATAATGGTAATCTGATGGGTTTTCCCTGGTTTATGTTTTTGCCTTAATTTTTATATTTTCAGAATTCTCTATAGGGAGCCATATAGGTTACATTTATAATCAAGAATGAAGGCTAAAAAACAGTATATATTATTATTATTATTTAATTTTATTGAAATATAGTTGATTTACAATGTTGTGTTAATTTCTGCTGTACAGCAAAGTGAATCAGTTATACATATATATTCTTTTTCATATTCTTTTCCATTATGGTTTATCACAGGATATTGAATATAGTCCCCTGTGCTATAGAGTAGGACCTTGTTGTTTATCCAAAAAAACCAGTATATATTACTTTGTATTATATCTTTATGGCAAATGTATGCAGAGCAAAAGAACTGGAATAAAAAGTCCTCAAGAGGGTAACTGGTTTTCTCTAGGGCTGGAATAATGGATGACATTTTTTCTTTTTCTCCTAATTTGCAGGGTTTTTTTCCTGTATGATTATGTATTCCTTTTATAAGAAAAAGATTATTAAAAATAAATATAAAAATTAAATAAATGACATGATGATTGATAATATGAGCAAATAATCAAACTACTGCTTATCAAGAGATCACTGAATTTAACAAATAATACTTATTGTCAAGGCATTTAGCTATTATTTAGAGAACCCATGGAAAATAATATAAATATTGCAATCTTTTAAAATGGAGGAAAATATGACTCTGGAAACCATAACTGGAAAATTTGTTTTAGACCTTTTGGAAGTTAAGCATGTCATTGGTTTGGGAGCAGAACCTCAGTCCAGTTATGAATTATAGAGGTGGTTTTTAATGGAACATAACTATCCATTTCTGTTGCCAAATCTATTATCCTTTAGTGCACAATACACCAGAGATTAAAATCCCACACATTCAGCAAAATACTTACTGTGAAGCAGTGTAAATAGATTTAGTCATAATTTATACAGGTGCATATTTATAGGTAGAACATAAATGTTTGAAAAAATGGCAATGAGAGAAAGGAAGAAGCAACATTATTTTAGAATATTATTTCTTTTGAGTTTCTTCTTTAAATCCTTATGCTTTGCATTTATTATGTGTTAAAACTAAACACTCCTCCAATATTTATAAACCAGTTTAGCTTTCCCTCACTTGATTTGGTAAGAGCTGAGTAAATCAGTTACATGTGGTTATTTATTAAAAAGAAGATTAGATACAGTTTTTGTCATCACTATTTCACTTTTGTGAGCAAAGTAATGTTAAGTTCTTAGAGATTCTTTTATATCATCAATAATCACGAGATGAAAATATGATTTACTAACTTGCTGATTAATAATTTTCATGTATAAGTAAATGTCAGTGTCAATACTTCTAAAGGTAGCTTGTATCATTCAATCCTGGCCTGAAAATTAAATCCTGAAAGCTACACAAATGCAAACATTTAGACAGAGAAGGCCAGTAATACTTAACTGAAAGATGGAAAAATATATGTATTTAGCACTTTATAGTGTGACAGACAGTAAGTAGAGCAATTGCCTACAATATATTATCCCATTGAGTCCTCACCACAAACCTACAGATAAGTCTATTAGGGTAGTCAACAGTCTGTAATCTCAGCTGTTTATAAACCACCATATCCACTGATAGGCAGCTCTGGGCCCTGTTCCATCTCTCCTTGGCTGACAGCGTAGCCAGCAGCAGAGAGAGAGAAAAAGACCTGGGGAGTCTCAAACCTGCAACTCAAAGCTCGAGCCTGGAAATGGCAAACATCACTTCTGCTCCCAACTCATTGTTCACAGCTAATCACCTGGAACCACCCAACCACAAGGGGGCAGGGCAGGGAGTGCAACCCCACAGTGTATCCAGAAGTGGAGGGAACAGGCAATATTTGGTGAATAGTACTAATCACTACTATAGTAACTGCGTGCCCTTATTTTACACACAAAGAAACAGGGGGAAGTCAAACAACTTGTCAAGTCACATAGCCAGTAAGTGAAAGAGTTAAGAAGTTATTAAAGAACTAAACATGAAGTGAACAGTATTTTTATGGCAAATTCTGAGCCTACCAATTCTATGTCACATAGAAAGACACAGGAATATTAGAGAGTGAACAGGGATTAGCAGATTTCCCTTGCTTTCACTTTTGTGAACTTGAAATCCTTTGGCTATATTTCCAGCTGCCTACCTCAAAAGCTAGAGATCAAAAATATTGCCTTTCCATTACCAGAGCTGAGTTCCTTATGAAATGTTATGGCCCTTGGAGTTCATCGGATAACTTATTGAAGATAAAGAGAAATGTGACTTGCAATCCCTTGGAAGATGTTAGCAATGTGAAGCCAAATAACCTTCAGGAAGAGGCAGTACTGTCAATCCAACCTGCCTCAGTTGTGTGCATTCTTCATGAAGATGAATTATAGACAGGGCTGGTGCATGCACAACTGCAGGGGGCACTGCTCACATAGTATTCTATGTTGATGCTGCCTCCTGGACTTATGAAATGCATTGGTCAAAGAAAATCTTTCCTCCTAGGAGACAAATGTCATACTTTTCCTCCATTTCAGCTCCTCTCCTCAGCAGAATTTCACTACTTATGAGTAGCTGTTTGGAGACAACACATTATCAGCGAAGTCTTGAGGAGTCTACAAAGTTTGAGCTTCCACTGAGGGTTCAGCCAATGGAAACTCTTCCTATCATTTTCCTTTTAGCATTTGACATCTTGTGATTTACAGCCCTTGCTTGTAGGTACTAAAGAATCTCTACTTCCCTAGATATTCCAGCACCAAATAAACAGCAAATTTACATTGCTTCTACATAACACCCAGAGATGGTCTCTGCCTTGCTGTACATTAATACCCTGGGGTTCTTTCAAAAAATCCCCTTGGGACTTCCCTGGGAGTCCAGTGGTTAGGACTTCACCTTCTAATGTAGGGGATATGAGTTCAATCCCTGGTCAGGGAGCTAAGATCCCACAAGCCTTGAGGCCAGAAAACCAAAACACAAAACAGAAGCAGTGATCCACCAGAGGGCAGACAGCAGAAGCAAGAAGAAATACAAACCTGCAGCCTGTGGAACAAAAAAAACATTCACAGAAAGATAGACAAGATGAAAAGGCAGAGGGCTACATACCAGATGAAGGAACAAGATAAAACCCCAGAAAAACAACTAAATGAAGCTGGAGATAGGCAACCTTCCAGAAAAAGAATTCAGAATAATGAGAAAGAAGATGATCCAGGACCTCAGAAAAAGAATGGAGGCAAAGATCGAGAAGATGCAAGAAATGTTTAACAAAGACATAGAAGAATTAAGAACAAACAAACGGAGATGAACAATACAATAACTGAAATGAAAACTACACTAGAAGGAATCAATAGCAGAATACCTGAGGCAGAAGAACAGATAAGTGACCTGGAAGACAGAATGGTGGAATTCACTGCTGCAGAACAGAAGAAAGAAGAAAGATTAAAAAGAAATGAAGACAGTCTAAGAGACCTCTGGGACAATGTTAAACACAACAACATTCACATTATAGGGGTGAGAAGAGAGACAGAAAGGACCCGAGAAAATATTTGAAGAGATTAGAGTCAAAAACTTCCCTAACATGGGAAAGGAAATAGCCATACAAGTCCAGGAAGTGCAGAGAGTCCCATACAGGATAAACCCAAGGAGAAACATGCCAAGACATATAGTAATCAAACTGGCAAAAAATAAGACAAAGAAAAATTATTGAAAGCAGCAAGGGAAAAATGACAAATAACATACAGGGGAACTCCCATAAGGTTAACAGCTGATTTCTCAGCAGAAATTCTACAAGCCAGAAGGGGGTGGCAACATATATTTAAAGTGATAAAAGGGAAGACCCTACAACCAAGATTACTGTACCCTGCAAGGATCTCATTCAGATTCAATGGAGAAATCAAAAGCTTTAGAGACAAGCAAAACCTAACAGAATTCAGCACCACCAAATCAGCTCTACAACAAATGCTAAAGGAACTTCTCTAAGTGGGAAAGACAAGGGAAGAAAAGGACCCACATAAACAAACCTAAAACGATTAAGAAAATGTTCATAGGAACATACATATTGATAATTACCTTAAGTGTGAATGGATTAAATGCTCCAAGCAAAAGACACAGGCTTGCTGAATGGATACAAAAACAAGACCCATATATATACTGTCTAAAAGAGACCCACTTAAGACCTAGGGACACATACAGACTGAAAGTAAGGGGTTGGAAAAAGATATTCCATTCAAACGGAAATCAAAAGAAAGCTGGAGTAGTAATACTCGTATCAGATAAAATAGACTTTAAAATAAAGACTGTTACTAGGGATAAGGAGGGACACTACATAATGATCAAAGGATAAATCCAAGAAGAAGATATAACAATTATAAATATATATGCACCCAACATAGGAGCACTTCAATACATAAGGCAACTGCTAACAGCTAAAAAAGAGGAAATCGACAGTAACACACTAATAGTGGGGGACTTTAACACCTCACTTAGACCAATGGACAGATCATCCAAAAGGAAAAGAAATATGGAAACGGAAGCTTTAAATGACACAATAGACCAGATAGATTTAATTGATATTTAAAGGACATTCCATCCAAAAACAGCAGATTACACTTTCTTCTCCAGTGCACACAGAACATTCTCCAGGATACATCACATCTTGGGTCACAAATCAAGCCTCAGTAAATTTAAGAAAATTGAAATAATATCAAGCATATTTTCTGACCACAAAAATATAAGATTAGAAATGAATTACAGGGAAAAAGATGTAAAAAACACAAACACATGGAGGCTAAACAATACTAAAAAAACCAACAGATCACTGAAGAAATCAAAGAGGAAATCAAAATATACCAGAGACAAATGGCAATGAAAACACAACGATCTAAAACCTATGGGATGCAGCAAAAGCAGTTCTAAGAGGGAAGTTTATAGCTATACAACCCTACCTCAAGAAACAAGAAAAATCTCAAATAAGCAATCTAACATTACACCTAAAGGAATTAGAGAAAGAAGAACAAACAAAACCCAAAGTTAGCAGAAGGAAAGAAATCAGAGCAGAAATAAATGAAATACAAACAAAGAAAACAATAGCAAAGATCAATAAAACTAAAAGTTGGTTCTTTGAGAAGATAAACAAAATTGATAAACCATTAGCCAGATTTATCAAGAAAAAGAGGGAGAGGACTAAAATCAATAAAATTAGAAATGAAAAAGGAGAAGTTACAACAGACACTGCAGAAATATAAAGCATCCTAAGAGACTACAGCAAGCAACCCTATGCCAATAAAATGGACAACCTGGAAGAAATAGACAAATTCCTTGAAAGGTATAAGCTTCCAAGACTGAACCAGGAAGAAATAGAAAATATGAACAGACCAATCACAAGTAATGAAATTGAAACTGTGATGAAAAATCTTCCAACAAACAAAAGTCCAGGACTGGATGGCTTCACAGGTGAATTCTATCAAACATTTAGAGAAGAGCTAACACCCATCCTTCTCAAACTCTTCCAAAAAATTGCAGATGAAAGAACACTCCCAAACTCATTCTATGAGGCCACCATCCCCCTGATACCAAAACCAGAAAAAGATACTACAAAAAAAGAAAATTACAGACCAATATCACTGATGAATATAGATGCAAAAATCCTCAACAAAATAGTAGCAAACAGAATCCAACAACACATTAAAAGTATCGTACACCATGATCAAGTGGGATTTATCTCAGGGATGCAAGGATTCTTCAATATACACAAATAAATCAATGTGATTCACTGTATTAACAAATTGAAGAATAAAAACCATATGATCATCTCAATAGGCGCAGAAAAATCTTTTGACAAAATTCAACACCCATTTATGATAAAAACTATCCAGAAAGTGGGCACAGAGGGACTCTACCTCAACACAGTAAAGGCCATATATGACAAACCCACAGCCAACATCATTCTCAGTGGTGAAAAACTGAAAGCATTTCCTCTAAGATCAGGAACAAGACAAGGATGTCCACTCTCACCACTATTATTCAACATAGTTTTGGAAGTCCTAGCCACAGAAACCAGAGAAGAAAAAGAAATAACAGGAATACAAATTGGAAAAGAAGTAAGACTGTCACTGTGTGCAGATGACATGATACGATACATAGAGAATCCTAAAGATGCCACCAGAAAACTTCTAGAGCTAATCAACGAATTTGGTAAAGTAGCAGGATACAAAATTAATGCACAGAAATCTCCTGCATTCCTATACATGAATGATGAAAAATCTGAAAGAGAAATTAAGGATACACTCCCATTTACCACTGCAATAAAAAGAATGAAATACTTAGGAATAAACCTACCTAGGGAGACAAAAGTCCTGTATGCAGAAAACTATAAGACACTGATGAGAGAAATTAAAGATGATAACAACAGATGGAGAGATATACCATGTTCTTGGAATCAAAGAATCAATTTTGTGAAAATGACTATACTACCCAAAGCAATCTACAGGTTCAATGCAATCACTATCAAATTACCAATGGCATTTTTTACAGAACTAGAAGAAAAAATCTTAAATCTTGTAAGGAGATACAAAAGACCCCAATAGCCAAAGCAGTCTTGAGGGAAAAAAGTGGAGCTGGAGGAAACAGACTCCCTGACTTCAGACTATACTACAAAGCTACAGTAATCAAGACAATATGGTACTGGCACAAAAACAGAAACATAGATCAATGGAACAAGACAGAAAGCCCAGAGATAAAACCACACACCTATGGTCAACTAATCTATGACAAAGGAGGCAAGGATATACAATGGAGAAAAGACAGTCTCTTCAATAAATGGTGCTGGGAAAACTGGACAGCTGCATGTAAAAGAACGAAATTAGAACACTCCCTAACACCATACACAATAATAAACTCATAATGTATTAGAGACCTAAATGTAAGACTGGACACTATCAAACTCTTAGAGGAAAACATAGGAAGAGCACTCTTTGACACAAATCACAGCAAGCTCTGTTTTGATCCACCTCCTAGAGTAATGGAAATAAAAACAAAAATAAACAAATGGAACCTAATGAAACTTAAAAGCTTTTGCACAGCAAAGGGAACCATAAACAAGATGAAAAGACAACCCTCAGAATGGGAGAAAATATTTGCAAATGAATCAACGGACAAAGGATTAATCTCCAAAATATATAAACAGCTCATGCAGCTCAATATTAAAGAAACAAACAACCCAATCCAAAAATGGGCAGAAGACCTAAATAGACATTTATCCAAAGAAGACATACAGTTGGTCAAGAAGCACATGAAAAGCTGCTCAACATCACTAATTATTAGAGAAATGCAAATCAAAACTACAATGAGGTATCACCTCACACCAGTTAGAATGGGCATCATCAGAAAATCTACAAACAACAAATGCTGGAGTGGGTGTGGAGAAAAGGGAACCCTCTTGCACTTTTGGTGGGAATGTAAATTGATATAGCCACTATGGAGAACAGTATGGAGGTTCCTTAAAAAAACTAAAAATAGAATTACCATATGATCCAGCAATCCCACTACTGGGCACATACCCAGAGAAAACCATAATTCAAAAAGACACATGCACCCTAATGTTCATTGCAGCACTATTTACAATAGCCAGGTCATGGAAGCAACCTAAATGTCCATTGACAGACGAATAGATAAAGGAGATGTGGTACATATATACAATGGAATATTACTCAGCCATAAAAAGGAACGAAATTGGGTCATTTGTAGAGATGTGGATGGATCTAGAGACTGTCATACAGAGTGAAGTAAGTCAGAAAGAGAAAAACTAATATTGTATATTAATTCATATATGTGGAACCTAGAAAAATGGTACATATGAACTGGTTTGCAGGGTGGAAATTGAGACACAGATGTAGAGAACAAACATATGGACACCAAGGGGGGAAAGCAGCAGGGGAGTGATGGTGGTGGTGTGATGAATTGGGCAATTATGATTAACATGTATACACTGATGTGTATAAAATTGATGATTAATAAGAACCTGGTATATATATATATATATATATATATATATATATATATATATATACAGAAGCAGTATTCTAAAAAATTCAATGAAGACTTAAAAAAATGATCCATATCAAAAAAATCTAAAAATAAAGTAACATAAAATTAAAAAAAAAAATCCCCTTGCCCATTTCCCACTCTTAGGATCTGATTTAATTAACCTGGGGTAGGCACTGTCTGAGAATATTTTACAAAGCTCCTCAGATGGTTCTAATAGTAGCCTAGGTTGAGAACCACAGACCTAGGAAATAGTTCAAAAGTGTCCCAAGACAAGGTTATTACTGAAAAGTTCAATTTATTAGATTAGGAAAATGGGAAAACTGTAACACTGCTCTATCAAAAAGAACAAAAAAAGATAAATTGTAATAGAGCATTTGATTCCTCAACCTACCAAATTTAGTTTCTGGCCCACAATTTTACCAAGGTCTACAAGTACTGCCACATGGCCAAATCCATCCTATCACTGGTTCTCAATATTGTACACAGGAATACTCTGGAAATCTTTTAAAATCTAGACACCCACCCATACGCCAGCCCAATTAAATCAGAATCTTTTTGGGTGGACACCAGAAAATCCAATAAATAAAAAAATTCGTTTTTTTAGACATTTGCCAGTTGATTCCAAAATGCCGCCAAGGTTAAGAATGATTGTATTACTTTCTTTTCAGTCACTATTGTACTAAACTTCTCAGCAACCTTTGACACCAGCTTCTTCCTCCTCCTTGGGAAACTATTATCTTGGCTTCTGTGACTCCACATTTTCCCATTTTCCTCTTTCTTCCAACTTCTCTAACCATTCCCTCCCACCTCATTCTTATGTGTCAGCTTCTCTTCTAGATTTCTACATTATGAAAATCTTCAGACTTCAGCTCTTGAGGCAGAGTCATCATCCTGGTCTAGTTGATATAATTTATTCCTATGATTCTAAATATCATCATTAAGCCAAAATCTTCCCAGTTTATATCTGTAGCCCAGATTAATTTTTTTCAGCTTATTTATCCTCTTGGATGTTTTACAGGCATCTTTAACTAAACGTTTTCAAAACTGGACTCTTGACCTCAGATGTGTTCCTCTTTAATACCTTCCTTAATTTCACTATAAAATGTGATCTCCCCATTTTTACAGGCCAGAAATCTGGGAGGTGTTCTCAATTCTGCTCTCCTCAAACCCCACCCACAAATCCAGACCTTTATCACATCTCATCAAGTGTACCTCCAAATATACTTCAAATACACCTTCTCCTCTATGTGTACACAACTAAATTAGTCATTTCTTGTTGCATCGTACATGGTTCTAAAACTTAGTGTCTTAAAACAATGATGAACTCTTAATATCTCATATAGTTTTTTTTAACAACTTTATTGGAGTATAATTGCTTTACAATGCTGTGTTAGTTTCTGCTGTATAACAAAGTGAATCAGCTATATTATATACATATATCCCCATAGCCCTGCCCTCTTTTGCCTCCCTCCCACCCTCCCTATCCCACCCCTCTAGGTGGACACAAAGACCGAGCTGATCTCCCTGTGCTATGCAGCTGCTTCACACTAGCTATCTATTTTACATTTGGTGGTGTATATATGTCAATACTACTCTCTCACTTTATCCCAGCTTATCCTTCCCCCTGCCTGTGTCCTCAAGTCTATTCCCTATGTCTGCGTCTTTATTACTGTCCTGCCCCTAGGTTAATCAGAACCAATTTCTTTTTTTTTTGGATTCCATATATATGTTAGCATACAGTATTTGTTTTTCTCTTTCTGACTTACTTCACTCAGTATGACAGACTCTAGGTCCATCCACTTCACTACAAATTATTCAGTTTCGTTTCTTTTTATGGCTGAGTAATATTCCATTGTATATATGTGCCACATCATCTTTATCCTTTCATCTGTTGATGGACACTTAGGTTGCTTCCTTGTCCTGGCTATTGTAAATAGTGTTGCAATGAAAAATGTGGTACATGTCTCATTTTGAATTATGGTTTTCTCAGGGTATATGCCCAGTAGTGGGATTGCTGAGTCATATGGTAGTTCTATTTTTAGTTTTTTAAGGAACCTCCATACTGTTCTCTACAGTGGCTGTATCAATTTACATTCCCACCAACGGTGCAGGAGGGTTCCCTTTTCTCCACACCCTCTCCAGGACTTATCGTTTGTAGATTTTTTTGATGATGACCATTCTGACCGGTGTGAGGTGATATCTCATTGTAGTTTTGATTTGCATTTCTCTAATGGTTAGTGATGTTGAGCATCCTTTCATGTGTTTGTTAGCAATCTGTATATCTTCTTTGGAGAAATATCTATTTAGGTCTTCTGCCCATTTTTGGATTGGGTTGTTTGTGTTTTTTGATAATGAGCTGCATGAGCTGCTTGTATATTTTGGAGATTAATCCTTTGTCAGTTGCTTCATTTGCAAATATTTTCTCCCATTCTGAGGGTTGTCTTTTCATCTTGTTTATGGTTTCCTTTGCTGTGCAAAATCTTTGAAGTTTCATTAGGTCCCATTTGTTTATTTTCATTTCTCTAGGAGGTGGGTCAAAAGGATCTTGCTTTATGTCATAGAGTGTTCTTCCTATGTTTTCCTCTAAGAGTTTTATAGTGTCTGGCCTTACATTTAGGTCTTTAATCCATTTCAAATTTATTTTATTTTGTCAGCTGTACATCCCATCTTACCCTCTGAAAAGAAAAACTCTTGTAAGGTCATTTGCAAAGAGCTTTTTGAGACTACTTCCTTGTTTATTTACCAGTCATTCAGAAGAAGTGAAGGGATTGTGATTTTTATACATCTTGGGGTCTGGAGTGAAGTTGAGACTCAACTAGGAGAGCAATGGGGTAAGGGAGCCCCTCTGTGGGTGGGCACTGATTAGAAGCTTCACACAACTAGCTATGTTTTGAGTGGCAAAACGGAAAGCTAATATAGTTCAGTAAAAAGAAACAAAGAAACACTCTAAAGAACAGATGCAGCAACTCAGGGGTATAAGAGTCAGGGATGAATTAGCACAAGAGCAAACTTCTCTTTACATGTGACTAGGCACTAAAAGAGCACATGCATAATTTTTAATCTGTATAATGACTAATTTTTAAATAATTTAAGTTTAGATGATGTTATATTTTCAACATAGCAGGAAAATCCCTGGCGGGGTTGGTAAAGCAATCATATGGATTTGGGGAAGTGATGGTCTTCTATTTGATTCTGTTGATTCCTCCACCATCCTAGGAATTTCCTTGACTTTGGTAACACGACAGTTCCTGGTACTTCTCAATATCCTTTGCAGGGCTTTCCTTTTAGTATTAGAACTCTTAATGTAATAGGGAAGAATAAATCTGACTCTATATTAGATCTGTTTCTTTTACTTTAACCTTTGTATTCCACTGCTTTTGCTACAAGTTAAGAATGTTGCCTATAGCCTAAAATATAAAGGAGAGCCCATTCTCAAGGCTCTGACCTTTAAGGCTATACCACTTTTCCATCCAAATAGAGATTAAAAAGTTGCAGAACAGAAAGTAACATTTGTCTTGTTGGAGGTTTACAGGGACATCATGACCTGACCTATGTGGACAGCTGCAAGAATAAAGGATTCCTACACCAAGAAGTTTGCAAAAGGCAATCATGCTCGTCTCTCACCTTGCCTTTAAAAATGCCTTGCTGAAACCCTTTGGGAAGTTTGGGGGTTTCTGGGGCATGAGCCACCTGCTCTCTTCTCACAGACCTGCAGTGAACCTTTCTCTGCTCCAAACTCCAATCTTTAATATTGTTTGGCCTCACTGTGTGTCAGGGCACAGGAACATGCATTCAGTAACATTAACACAAACCAATTTAATAAAAAGAGAATGTGACAGGTCCTAAAACTTAGAATTTCAAGGGGTAGACTGAGCAAGCCTGGATCTGAGACGCGAGAACAGTTCTCTCTCCCTCTGCTGTGCTTGCTGGCACTCTCCTCTGGCTCTTTGCTCTCTCAGCTCTGCTTTCGTTTGTGTGAACTCCAACTGTAACAGGGAAGAGCCAACTCTGACTACATGTTGGATCTGTTTCTTTTACTTTAACCTTTGCTTCCTGGTTGCTTTTGTTCACTAAAAGATACTGCCTGTACATTAATGGCCTGCCTCAGGGAGCCCTGCCCCTCAGTCTGAATGTTAAACCAAAGTGCCTTTGTTCAGGGAAACATCTGGACCCTGTCCACCTGTGGATGGCTACAAAAAAGAAGAAATTAACACATCCCCTCCCTGAGGCTGGCCATTCCAGGGGATATTGGTAAAACTTATGGCCTTTTTACTTTACTTCCTCATCTCCTCCCCCTCTCTGTGCTATAAAAGAAACTGGCATCCAAACCCTGATAAGATGGTTATTTAGAGACATTAGTCTGCCATCTTCTCAGTCTGCCAGCTTTCCAAATAAAGTCATATTCCTTGCCTCAACACCTCGTCTCCAATTCATTGGCCTGTCGTGTGGTGAGCAGAGCGAGCTTGGACTTGGTAACACAACCTCAGCTGGAATGTCCCCACAAGGTAGCGAAACTGTCCACCAGCAGCTCCAGGCTTACATCCTGCTGGAATCCCAAGTAAAAAGTGAATCTCTTTTCCAGTTGGTCCGGTAAAAACCCTACTTGATCTCTCAATGAAACTGGCTTTGGCCTCTTCCCCTGCCAAAATTTCTATCTAAGGTTCTAGTCACACTGCCTTTTTTCAGTCTTTGCTGAATTGGGTCTTTCCTGCAAAATGCTGTTCTTTCGACCAGACTCTTTCCTTCCGTAAGGGCCAACTTAATTTCTTCCTCATCCTTCAGATCTCACATAAAATGCTGTTTCATCAGTGTGATTTTTCTGATTCCAGAGCACATACTGTAAGTTTACATATTGTGTAAGGAAAGTGTTAACCTTGCAGCTATACTGGGTAGCACTGTGCTTACCTCCTGGGATGTCTAGAAGTCTGATCAAGGGAAGGTTGAAATATACTAACTCCAACTTCATAATGTTCTGTTTAAAGTTCAAAACTCCCCTAGAGGCAACATGTATTAGTTTGTCTACACTTTTTAGGGATGTGTAGATTGATAGTTTGTACCTGATTTAACAGGTTACACAGCCTGGGTTTTTATATAGCCAGTGGTATAAAAAAGCCCTCAATAAATGTATGCCTGGGCTCACCGTTATCTTGTTAGTGTATAATCTGAAGATGAAGTGTGCCCTGTCCTGAGCAACTAGGAAAGGACATAGAGAGTTATGCCTAGAAGTCTTAGACCAAAATATGATAGCCTGTGCACTCTGTCCTGCCATATCCTTTGCTTATATGAGAAACTTCCTTAAGTATATCCTGTGGAATTGTGTGAGTCTTGTGATAATCTCCAATTATCCAAACTTGTGTAATTGTCACTTATGTATTTTGTGATTATTCTATTAAAATATGTCTCTCCTACAAACTGAAAGCTCCAGGAAGGCAGGGGTCATGCCTCATTTTGCATTTCATCTTCTCCTGACATGCCGTAGTGCTTGATACATGGTAAATTAAGATCCAACCAGGGAAGCAGAAACCATTCTGCATTCTCACAGAAGGGAAGTTAATGCAAAGATTTGGTGGCACAGGTGATAGAAGAGGCCGAGGAGTCAACCAGGACACTGTGAGGTGGCCCAGATATTTACAAAAAAAAAGGAAGCTGGTACCATCCCTAGGCTAGAGGGACAGAAGGAGGAGGTGGTTCCACCAGAGCTCAGAGGCCAGGGTCACACAGTGGAAGTTGGAACCAGGGCAGGATATTCAGGTGGGAACTGGAGCTATGGGGGAGACAGACACAGCTACTGCCTGGGATGCAGCCTGAGGCAAAGAGGGAAAAGGAGAACTAGCCTGGCTTCTCTTCTCCTTCCTTTCCACTCCTTTCTCTTACCAGTGTCTGCCATTGTCCCAATACAGCTGGAAGCCAGATGACACCGAAACAATCTGTCTAGGTCATGCTCCGGGGTGGGGGGGGCACCACAGGGTAAGAGAAAGGAACAGCTCCAGGATTATCATTATCAGTGCTCAATAAATATACACTGAATGAATGAATAAAACCAAACTGTGTGCAGAACAAGCATTGCTGGTTGATTCAAAATTCTAGTGCTACCAGCCTTGAGGGGTCTAAATTTATAACAAAAATGCATGGGTGACATAGACCAGAGGTCCCTACCCAGGGGAGAATCTGGAGAGACACAGTCAGTCGGCCTGGCTGTTGTCACTTAGTGATGAGTCTGTTGCTGATCAATCCTCCTCCTGGCTGACTCTTTCTTTAGCTGTGCAACTGATCTCGGAGACACAGCAGTGAGCAGTCCTGAAGACAGATCTTAGTTCCCTGCCCAGGAATTGAACCTGGGTAGCCTGGATGAAAACCAGGAATTCTAGCCGCCAGACCACCAGGGGCTAGAGGCTAGGAGCAAAGTGGCCCTGGCTCTTTCTCCCATTTGAAAGGAAGAATGTGTCAAGGAGGCAACAACTGTAAAAACAGGCACAAAGTTTATTATGAGATGCAGCACAACATATGGGAGAGCACACAGAGAAGCATTTTATTTAAGACAGAAGCAAGGCAGAAATACACACCCAGAGATAAAGGGTGTGGGCATCCTCCCTAATGAGGAGGAGTGCAGTAAAGAGGTGATTTAAATCTCTTATATAGGACAGTCCTTCTGGGTCTTTGTTTACGTTTGGTCAATTATCTCATTTCTTTTTTGGCACCTGACTGGTTCTAGAACCCTCCCCAAGATGCATGTGCAACTTTTTGCTAACATGGATCCCACCATAGAGGGCTGTGGGTGCATGTCCACACTGATTATTAGGTGGGGTCCCCTTCCTTTTTGACCCCCAAGTAGCCTTCCTACACCATGTGCAGACAGGGAAGTCTTCCTTGATCTCAGGAGCGGACACCTTATCTCTTTACTTTAGCAGAGCTCAGCTTCTGCCACTAGCTTTGTCCTTGGAGTGTCTGGGTGAGAACAAAGCTTCAATTTCACTCCACTTGACAAACACCAGCTGTCCGGCCCAGGGGCCCATCTGTTTCCTACCTCACAATATATTATAGCTTTAGCTTGGGATGAATTACTGATAAATATTTTTCAGTAATCCTTTGCCTATTGGTCATTTCATTTGTTCTGTGTTGATTTCAGTATTTACTTTTTATGAGGTGAGGGAATACTTACTTTATTTCCAATTCTCTTAGGAGGAGACCACACTGGAGCCTGCGTGTCCCAATAACAAAGAGCATAATAATCTCCCAAATGTAAAGAAATACATGGATATTTCAAATCATCTTGTAAAAAACTAAACCTATGGAAATTAAATCATCTTTTGTGTATTAGTTCTTCTTCAAAGTCTTACTATTTGCTGAAGATAAAAAGGAAAGGCTATTATTCTAAATTCTGAATAAAACACATACACCACACAATACTCAACTATTTATCTAGGATAAAAAAATCTCCAGTGACTCCCAGAACGTTAACAGAATATTCAATTATTCCTTATTGCCCAGATAAAATTCATGATATAGTAACAATTACCTAAGGACCCAAGAATGTTGGCATGAGTTCATTTGATCTGCACAAATGCCCGATCTACCTTCATTTGTAAATTTCCCCCAGGATCCATTGTTAAATAAACACAATTTCAGGAAAAAATATATCCTCTACAAATATTTGGAAAATAATAATGCAGTACAGTTGACTATTTACTTCAAATTTATGCCTGTTTGTAGAAGCCATATGAATTCTCCCTTCTCTCTTTTCATACTACCTTCCTTAAAAACAGACTATAGGCTGAGTGGTTCTCTTGGGCACCTTCATGTTACAGAGTGAATTTGCTAAGTTGTGAATTTAATAAAAATTGCTAAGCTAACTGCACTGGAGCTGATTCATTTGTACCACTTAGACATGACCTTATCCTGAGCATGAGGTTGAACATGTCTCTCCTGTTTAAAATTTTCAGTGATTGATAATGCTCAATTCACGTTTGAAGAAACAGATGCTGCCAGTGGGATTTGTGAATTGCTTTCTCTTTTTAAGTAGCTGCTGAATTGGTTCTCATTGCTGTTCTTTCTTGTTCTTTGTAATTAAGAATAATTTAGACAAGTTTGGAAGTTTGTAAAAGTTACATTCTTTTTAAGAAGAAAGCATGTTATACAAAATGAACCTCAAGGCATTGCCACCTAAAACTTTGCACACAAAACATGTCATTTGCACCAGATGCTACAGTGCTACACATTTCCATTAACAGCCGGAGTAGCCATTGCTCAGCTGCTGAGGTTGGTGGTTGCTTTGGGCTCAGAGTTACCTTCTCCTCTGGAGGATTGCCCTTGGCTGACTGGAGTCACCTTGTCAGTGAGCAAGGTGAAAAACTTAAAGTTTCTAACAGCCAACCTCCTTCCTTCTGAGCAGGGCAACCTCTGTGCTACAATTCATCTTCCAGAGCCGATTCCCCATGGAATCAGGCTGGGGCTAACTTTCTCTTTCTTAGGTCCTCCTCCTGCTTTATTCTGCTTCCATCATCCCTTACAAGTTTCTCCTGGGAACACTCCTTCAAAAAAATACTTACACAAGAGTCTCCATCTCCCTATTTCTAGGGAGCTCACCCTAAGACACTATTTTCATTACCTAACTATTTAGACTCTATAAGAAATTGGTTAGGCTCTGCAGACCAAAAAAAAAAAAAAAAAATTGAACATTTGTTTCACTATCCACCAGAATGACTATGACTAAGGATTAGTAACTATTTCCATAGCAAATGCATACTGTTCATCTTTCTCTGATGATCAAAAGCTACATAAAATGTTTACAGGTTTAAATCACTTCAACTGACAGTCTGAAAGTGAATCCTTTATACTCTTCTGATTGTCTAGGTCTGGGTCCTCATCCCTGTGCCTCCTTTTGGCTTACTTTGCAGCCCGAGACTGAAAGAAGTTTAAAAACAAATCACTTATGGAGCACGGACTATGCAAAGGCACAAAACTAGAAACCTTATAGATGTTATTCCATTTGATTTTCACGGCAGTTTATTAAGGGGCATATTATTACCCCTACTTTATAGATGATGAAATTGAGACTCAGAGACAGTTTGTAACTTGATCCATAGATGTGCAGCTGGTAAATGGCAGAGTGAGGATTCAAATCTACTGACTACAAAACCACACTTTTAACCCGCTCACCCAAGTGTTCATGTAAAGATCAGTATAGAGGAGGGTATAGAGAAGAGTATTTCCTTCTCAAGTTCAGCTCCTGTATATACATTCTTATAGCACACACCGTTGGTGCCCATCCAGAGCCCTGGGGTTCCTTTTCCCATAAGGCGCACCCACCCATGCAGCAAGCTGCCGAATGCTTTCCAGCCAGTAGTTCCCAACGTGACCCAATTCACTGAATTGCCCTTGAGCACTGGAATAGCCTTACTGGTACCCTCTCTAGCCTGTAGTCTGTAACTGATTGACCTGGGAATCCAGAAGCCCAGAGCCTTTGCCTGGTGCTCCACAGCTCCCCGCAGGTTGGATGGAAGCTGGGGTTTCACCAGAAAGCTCCCCTGTGCTTGGCTTCTTTTCCCTTCCCTGGCCTGCTTCCCTCACCTGGTCTCCCTGGGACCATTTCCTTAACATCACTTGCACCTGACTTCTTGGCTCAGCGTCTCCTTCTGAGAGAATCTTAACTAAGTCAATATATATAAGGGAATAAAAGAGGCAAATACTAATAAAATCACTTTGGTATGCTGGACTTCTGGGTTGACTTGTATTTTTTGTCTTCTGTTGTTTGTTTTTTATTGTAAATTAATATTCAATGTAAAAAATAAAACAGATGAGCAAAATAAGATAACAGTCAATTCATAATTCTAAAATCCAGAAAAATTACTATTTATGTGTGTTGCATATCTACAAGTCTGAAATTACTATTCATACTATTTATAATATTTTTTAACTTAACATTTTTAAGTTTGACAGACTGTCTTTTTATGCCAGTAAAATGCCCTCTACAAAATATTTTTTATTCTTATATAGGATTCTGTACAATAATTTTGTGGGAGGGGGCCAAGCTCCCAGGTGATGTTGATGCTGTTGATTGATGGACCACTCTTTGAATAGCACTAATGGCCTTATGGGGCATCAAAGAACTTTGGCTTTGCTCTGTTTGAGTTTAGAGTTAAACCCAAAATAAAGTTAGTCACTTGAATGTCTCCTCACACAATTCTCATTCAAGCATGTTGTTGAGTCATTCAAATGAATACAAACACTTGATATATATGAGAGAGAATAGGATTTGACATTAACAATTTCTCTCAGTTTATGTTTGCAGATGGTTGAGGGTGATCACAGAACAGCACTATCTATGAAACTGGCATTGAGAATGTGTTGTATTCACCGGGTGATAGCAGAGAATTGTAGACTCTGAAAATCTCCCATTGCAGACTCATTTTCCTTGCTCCCGAATGAAACCATGGATAGTCATCTTCCCTCACATTCAAGAAATAAAGAGTCCTCTAGTTACTTAAGGAAACAAAATATCTTGTCCTCAGGAGCTAGCTTGAAGGAGCTTCCACTGGCCAAATCAGGAACAATTTGAGCACCAAAATAAATAATGGTAGTAAATGATTGTAACCCATTTAAGCGAAAAAGAAAACTGTGAGTCCATACTGATTACATAACCAATACACAAATTAATGGTGAAGAAGAGAAAGCTCTGACCAACAATACAAAACCAACTAAGAAATGTAGAAAGAATGATGAGATTAGAACATAATTTTATGGCAACCATCACTGTAATAATTTTTTCAGGCAAAAGTCATCCATGAGTGTTAAAATTAGAGAGTGAAAGTCATGGGAGTAACAGGAAATTTACGTAGTTTCAAAGGATGTATCCATGAGATTTTTATTAAGTACAAAAGGAAAAAGAGTAACTTTACAGAGGAGAAACCAAGTACATACCACTTTTAATCAAGGGATGAAAGGTGACAAAGTTTACATCCCATAGCAACATCATGTGCCTCCTGATATGATGTACTGAAAAGGGCACACCATCATGTCAGTGGTCTTCCTGCCTAAGATGCATCACCTGAATCTATTCTTGAGGAAATGTAAGACAAATCAGACCCAATTAACAACCATTTTACAAAATAACTAGCCTGTCTTCTAATATGCCAATGCCATAAAAAAACAAAATCTAATCCATATCACTTATGATGTGTGAGAACAAAACTGCTTTCTTAATGGATTAAAAACGACTTCTCTTCCCTAATATCAAATTGTTTTCATCCATTTCCACTAAAATGATATCTTTAACAAACATAATGGTGTAAATCTTGTAAATTCTTTGACGATGACACTATGCTTATAACAAAAAATGCCATGTATTCTACTACATTCTTGAGGGAAATTGGGAGATTTATGCAGAATAACATGCAATTCATTGCAAAATAAAACACACCTTCTCTAGACAGCTCAGAATATTTATAGCTGTTAAAGCAAAAACAAATATTTGGTTACTTGTGGATTGTTTTGGCTTTAATGGAAATATCTACTTTCTCCAACGTTTGGTCCCTGGGCCTCAAAATGTTTATCCCAAGAAGCAACTGCTGTGATTTAGGTCTTGAAGGCAGCTTTCAATGCTTGCGCTTTCTCTGTGATGTGCTTCTGAAAGGGCATCATGAAGTCATCAAAATCTACCTCGTATGAGAACCGCTCCCGGCGCAGTTCTCTCTTCCTGATCAGCTCTGCTGTGGTGGCTTTGGGACTCCAGATCTTAAATAAACAACCACATCCAGAGCAGGTGTGAATATGATGGCCAATAAACATGCCAATATCCAGACAATCTTCAAGATGGTTAATTTAAAACTATCAAATTTATTTCTAAATCTCTTTTATCTCTTACACAACATTTTTGGTTATGTGGGCATCGCTGTTTCTGATGGTGACTATTTGGACAACTGAAATGCTCTTCAGTTACCTCTCTGATGACCCTTAGGCCAGCTGCTGATCATTTTTAGGATGTCAAAACCAGGAAGCAATGGAGTTAATAGATAGTTTGGGTTTACTGCCTTTATGTCTCATGGGGAAGTCAAAATTATTTTCACAGTAGAGGGCAGAAGGAGCTGGTGGTCTCTTATTCAGCATGGCTTGATGCACATTGTCAAGACCACTCTTATTCTCCAAAGACATCTTCACCTTTTTAATTGTAGATGTTTAAGGAAGCCACTGAATAAATCCAGTCTTGATTAGTATGAAACTCCCAAGTGAGATGGTGATAGTGTGTAAAAAGAGGAAGGGTTGGGCTCTAAGGTGTACCCAGAGAAAGTATCTATAGAACTCGGTGACTACATGGCTATAAGGAATGGCACTAACTGAAGAAGATTTCAATTGTTCAAGGAAAATTAAAATGTTAATACAGAAAAGAGTAATACCAGATATTGGAAGCTATACAAGTTGGACTTACTTAGTCAGAAGTAGTAGGACCTAGAAAAAGGACACCTCCAAATAATAACTAGAAAAGATAAGGACATTTGGGTGCTCTGCATAAAAAGTATTTGAAAAATGACATCATGAGTTTATACCATGTTATGATCTTTCTAAAGTACTTACCCTCTGTGGAATAAATGTGATATCCACTTTCTTGGTATAACCACTGGTAATCAATGAATTGAGGTAAGCCACATTATCCTTATGCACCTTCTTTTTCTCCACTATGGTTGGTACAGTATACATTGATGAAAGTGGCTCCTGGAAACAAGACCAAAAAAAAACCTGTCAATTGCAAAAACCTATATATACTTCCTAACATTATTTGCTGTTCCGCATCTTACTCTGAAGCCAGAAAAAACTAAAAATGCTACTATACAAATTATAATTTGAAATGAAATAGAATATTATTATAATTTTGAGTGAGGAGAGATCATTCGTTTGCCTCGTTTAACTTTATTTAATTAGTATTAGTGACAGATCACAAAAGTTTTTCAGATATCCATCCTTGACCTGTGGACATTATTAATCAGAAGGGTGTATTCCTACCAAAATGATAATGGTGCATGTATCAGGAGCTTTAGCTGATCAATCCTCCCTCACCTCTGGCCATCCTTACTCTCTTCCTCTATGCTTACTACTCTCTATTGTCTGCCTATCATCCCTTCAACTCTATCTACTTCCTACCACCTACATTTCTCTAACCCTTTCTAATTTGATAGCATTAAAGCTTTTCCTTCCTGAATTTCATCCCGTATCCTATGTCAGCCAAGGATCTCTAGGGATCCATCTGCTTCCCTAAAAGAAGCTTTCAGTCTAGAAATGTACTTAAAGCTTCCTGCTAATGAATGACAAATTCTTGGTGTCTCAGAAATCCCCATAAACAACAACCTCGATCTTCTGCTGCTAATTTAGAGGCACCCAAACCATTCCAGATTACCAGGGACAATTTGACACCTTTAAAACCTTCTAGAGTTATTTTGCAGGATATCCAAGTTACATATCCCTGGGTTCATAGTAATCATTAAAATTCTTTGAGAGTGGGGTGGTAAGGTGGGTAGTGAAAGATTATGAAACCAAAATGAAGGAAAATCATGTTTTACTTCATTTCTTATAAGGGTTACTCTTCTTCCCCTTTTGGGGCCATCCCATCAAATCTGTATAATTCAGGTCTGAGTGTATACATATCCAATACCAGTTATTTTTTCCAACTTTCTAATGGTATTTAGTTGAACCAACTGGTTTTTGTGTGGGTTCTGTTTGCAATGAGTACTTTTTAGGCTTTTCAGTAACAGGAACTTTCTTGCTAGATATTTCTTCAATACTATTGCATAATGGTGCTGAAAACATGGACTGCGTATTATTTGCCCATGTCCTGTAACAATATGTAAATGGTGCCGCAGCCCCACCAGTTACTAATGGGAGGTCAACTGCTTTTCATACCTCTTCTTTCTTAATCTCAGGGCCTTCAGTCTTCACTTTAAGCAGTGGCTTGCCTTTTGCTTTTTGAGTTTCTGCTGGTTTTGGCAAGTTATCCAGCTTTTCCTTAATCAAACCAATTATTCTATAGTCAGCATAAGCCTTTGCAACATCCATGGCACTATGCCCTGCTCAAAACATAAATTCAGAGTTTCATTAAACAGATTAATAATAAACCATGTAGCAAAATCTCAGCACATCAGCTCTAAGCATGCAGTACCAAGGGTGATTACTGAAGTGAATGGTATGTATAAAGTCACAGAGCTGGATCAGATACTCTCTAAGGTGGCACCAGCTCTACAATCTCATCATTTAGAGTGCCATTTACCAGCAAAACCATTTATTCTTGTTAATTATTTTGAGCATGTTTCTTAAAAAGTTGATAGGAAATAGTGGTAGATTACATTTTGAATATCTGAGTGCTGGTTCTCTCCCCACAGTGCACACATTCCTTTGTGTGTGACAATTTTACATTGTCCTCCCCTTCCCATGATGGAAGGAGGTGTATTCAAAAAGGCCTGGGAAACTGGAGGTCTCAAGTGCTCTATGCAGATTGCTGGGTATTATGACACCTGTAACGTCCTCAGGCAGGCCTAACAATATTACCTGTGACTCAGAGGCAGCCTGAAGCAGCCAGAGATACTAAAGTTCCTTCAGATCCAAAGGAAGCAATGGGTTCCACTCTAAGAAAATAACACCTCCACGTATTTACATGGGATATTTATGACATAGGTAGGCTTCCCATTTACTTCCTAGAAAGAGCCTCAATTCAGGAATGATTTGTCCAACTTTAGAAGGAATCCAAAGTCTACAGAGGCTTCAAACTATGCCGATTATTAGGAATTGACTGTTAAGACAAAGTGATGACTCATGATGTGATCTGCAGACTGGTGTCAGTCTACAAACTAATGGTTACACAGCCACAGTGAAATAAATACAGGGATTAAGAGTAAATGTTTTTTTACATTTAGAAATTTTTATAGCAATTTTATGTCATTTGAATCCAATGATAAAAAAAAAGTTTGGACTTGTATTTTATGGGCTTTTTCCTCTTCATTTTTCTAAATCATTTTCATTGTATTTTGCAAAAGTCTCCATGCACAATGGATCACCAACGTAAAGAACTGGTTCTTTCACACCAATGATTTGAGAAGCACTGTGTATACGATAAAGTTCCATAACATTTACTCAGGTTTGTTTTTGCAGCAGTGACTCAAGGGAAAATGTGGTCCTACAAGAATAGATTTAAACGGGTTTGGAATCTAACATAAATCCTCCTTTTCTAACCCTAATCACCCATAATGAGAACACATGCCTTTTCTATTCTCCAGCTGGAATTTAGCACCAATATCAAGTAGGTATTTTACAGTATCCAGTCTACAGCTCTCAATGGCTCTACTTAAGGGAGTTGAGTTGTTGATTGAAAGGGCATCTACCACGGCTCCAGATTTAACAAGAAGCTCAACAATATCCTGTTGGCCGGCATGGCATGCAAAATGAAGCGGAGTCCACAGAAAATTATCTGTTGCATTGACGTTAGCCCTGTAAAATGAGGTAGATGCATGAGCTAAAAATATGGGTTATTCCAAGCACTAGAGGATAAAAATGCTAAGGAAGATATCATAGTTTTATCAGGTTTTTCAACTGAAAACCAAGGAAGGTTTGGGTCAAGTTAAATTTGTGCCATAATTTTTCTTGACCTGTGTCCTTCATTTTATAACAGTCTTAACTTTGTGTATATATACATTTTGTTTAGTTTAAAAGGTGCTTAGACCCTAAGGGTTACAATTTTAACCCTTAGATCCTTAGGTTACAATTGTAACCTAAGGGCTACAATTTTGCATCATTAAAATCAGGGAAAAACTGGATCCGATGAAAGATCAAAGCTAACAGGAAACAGAAAAGTTATATTATTTCATTTTGTATCTACTTTCTCTGTATGTTATGAATTTTTAAATGCACCTTCATTATTAAAATTTTAAGCATTATAATGTATCAAAATTTTGTATCAAAAAATGATACAAATGAACTTATTTACAAAACAGAAACAGACTCATAGACTTCCAAAACAAACTTGTGGTTGCCAAAGGGGAAAGGTGAGGGGGTGGGATAAATTGGGAGTTTGTGATTAACATATACACACTACTATATTTAAAATAAATAATGAACAAGAACCTACTGTATAGCACAGGGAACTCTACTCAATATTCTGTAATAATCTATATATGAAAAGAATCTGAAAAAGAATGGATATGTATATGTATAACTGAATCACTTTGCTGTACACCTGAAACTAGAGCAACATTTTAAATCAACTATACTCCAATATTAAATGAAAAAAGAAAATTAATCAAATCAAAATTAATTCTTTTGATTTTATTGAAAGCAATATATCATCCAGAAACTATGAAAAGATAAAATAAAATTTTAGTCCTATTTAAAAATTCTCTGCCCAACACTTCACATTGTCATTAGTTGCTTTATACTCCCTCTCTATAATAAACACATTTAAATCCTTCTTTGAAGTTAAACATTATAGTAATAATAACAATAATACCTTTTATCAAGTCTGCAATTACTGGGCTACTAAGTGCTTTACATATTTTAACTCATTTAATCTTCAACAAATCCTGTGAGCTGAGTTCCATTAGAACCCCGTTATAAAAATGAGAAAACTGAGGCACAAAAAGGTTAAGAAAGTTACCCCACGTTATTCAGCAATGGTAAAAAGAAGGACTTAAGCCTGAGAAATTGCTTTAGATTTAAAAGTTAAACTAAATGTCATGCTTTGTTATTTTAAAGATATTTACAAATGAACCAAGGAAAGGGGAATGAAATGGTGCTTAGTCATTATGGCTACCAACAAATTGCTTGAATTTGTTGGGATCCCCTCCAAAAAAAAAAGAAAGAAAGAAAGAAAAAAGAGACAGATTTAAAAATGACTCCATGTAAAGTGAGTACGTTCTAGAGATCTGCTCTACAATATTATAATCACTATAGTGATTATAGTTAGCAATATTGTACCCTACACTTAAAATTTAAGAGGGTAGATCTCATGCTGTCTGTTCTTACCACAATAAAAAGATTGTTTTTAATTTAAAATAAAATAAAAAGCAACTCCACATCATGTAGGTAAAGCTCTGAGACCAAATTAAATTGTCTTGGGAGGCCAGGGATACCTAATCAGAAGGCTTTGTTTTCCCTCAGAGAGAAAACTTCTTGGCCTTCACTTTGTGCATAGCTGTTATTGGCAAACGGTCTTTGTGTACACACACTCCTATGTTCCGTTAGCCTGGTTCCCAGTATAGGATCTATTTGTGATCTGGACTTCAGGAATGAAGCCCTTTCTTGCACTACTTAAATTCTGGAGCTGAATGTGTCTTAGCCTTCCTTGAAATGTGAAGGCTCCCAAAAATCTAAATTTCACTCAACCAAAAGTCATACCCTTTTTCAAGAAGAAACTTGACCGCATCTATGTTTCCACTGGCACATGCAGTCATTAGGGGTGTCTTGTAATAATTATCCTTCATATCCACAGGTATTCCTGATTCAAACGCCTTTTTCAGAGATGCCAGGTCTCCCGCCTTGGTGATAAAATTAATGTTTGAAAAGACCTTCCCTGGATCGTCAATGTACCAAGCAGAGTCATCCTGAATGGGATGTTCGGGTGGATGATCTCGGTTAAAGCGATTGCAATCAGTTACATGCTTGTAGGTTTCAATCATGTAACAAGGCAGCCCACCTTCGCTCTGGCGTGGAAACACGTGGTCAGGGATGATGCAGATTGGGAAGGGTAAAACAAACTTGCCTTTTTTGGCTTTTTTGGCCATCCCTTTTTTAATTTTCTTAGGTCCATAGGATCCCAGGACATAAGACTTGCTTAAGTATTTGGTTCCTTTAAAGAAATCGTTAATGTTGACCCCTCCGCCCCGGACTTTTTCGTGAAGTTGAGCTATGGTAGCTATCTGTTCTGAGCTCATAAAATCTTGCCTCTCCTCCAGCGCCAGCACAAAGTCTTCCTTGGTGACTGTCCCATCGCCCCTGTCCACAAACGAAAGGGCTTCCCGAAGGAAATTCTCATGTTCTATGGACCAATCGTGAAGTTTCAGGTACAATTGTGGATTCGGATTTTGGGCTCCTGGCCGGGCCAGTTTATTAGCTATTTGCTCCGCCCGCCGTATTTCTTTGGTGGCTGCTTTAAAGCCGCCTTCCTTAGCCAAGGCCCTGGGCGTTTTATGCTCCAAATTCTTCCATTTCAGATCACATCCTAAAACAGGAAGCATCATGATTATAATGGTGCCAAGGCATCTGCATGACTCCACAAATGACATGCATCCAACAGTTTTTAAAGTTTCTAGTGATTAATCAAAAGTTGCTCCCCAAATTACTTGTATATAAAGGTAAGCACATTTAGCTCTTATAACTACAAAATTAAGCTATGATTTTTTTTTTTTCCCGTGAGCTTTACTTTGGTGAATTCTGAGGGAGATATGTTTCCTATTGATAGTATCTTTTCCCAAAGGATTAGGACATTAATCCCTATAGATATTTGAAACAAATATCATATTGGGATACTTGCTAAGGAGGCTTCCTGACTAGTGGGAAAGAGTAAGGGTGACATTTGAATTTGGAAGGAAGCTGGATTCAAACAGCTTAAATAGGACCTTAGGAACTCAGGATGATAACTGACACCTGCTTCTTTTGAACGATTATGACTAAATCTGTGTAAAATCTTAAACTATGCTTTAACTGTATTCTACATGAAGTTAGTGTAATTTATATTGACCTGCTGTTTTGCAGTAAGGTCATGTGAACAGCCTAACAGAAGAAAAAGTAATTTGTTCATCAAACGTGAAAGAATAAGAACTGTGCAATTAGGCATTAAAATTCGTTTTCCTTTTTGGACCCTTACTTAAAATGATGGGACCAACATTATATGTAAGCATTCTCCAAAGAAATAAACTTTTCTGAATGCATCAAGGAGTCTACTTAATGCTATCAAGAAGGCTGTGTTGTCTGTAATAAATGTCTGGAGACATTAAAAACCCATTATAAGTCAGACTATGAAGATGCTCTTTCTAGTGTTTTGAATCTAGAAGGCTCTTCTGTTGCTTTGCAAGCATCAGATAATCAAAAAAGATTCTCTAACCTCAGTATCTCTAGCATCCAAAATGTAAAGGTCGCCGAATGCAAAAATAAAACCCGTCCCTCCAACACTTTATAGTTTTATTCCTTATCAAAAAGAAAATTAATTACCAGTGTTTTTCAACATTAGCACTTCCTATGGCATTGTCAAAAATTAAAATTTTATGTGAAGGCTGATAATTTTACTAGTGATAGAAAAACTCAAAAAGAGCATTGGAGCAATAAAGATTCTAAAATTTTTATATTGGACAGTTTGAAGAATAGTGACTTATTGGGAAAGGGACCTGAGACTGGTCTCAACAGTATAATTCCACAGCATAATAATTACATAGTATAATTCCATAGTCATCTTGAGTATGCTGTTTTTATTTAGCTTTTTCGCTTATTCAGGGTGTCTGGGGGTTTATCTACCATCTCCCAATCCACTCCTATATTCAGCCCAGCACTAAGGATCAAAGGGTTTTAAAGCGGCTTTATCTTGCCTTCTTCTGCTCCCAGTTTCCTCCCTGTTAGAAATTTTGTGTGGATAAAAGACGCCAACATCCCAGCTTAAAGATATGAAGGCATTTTCTTCTCTCTTTGATTTTGTCTCCTCTTTTATCATTAGTAAATAAAGATTCATTCATTCCCTTTGTGATTTATGTGCCTCTGTGGCTGAGATACTCAACTTTCAGCTGACTGCTGGCAAAAGGCCCAAGAGAAGGAGAACCCTGAACAGGGGCTTCAGGAGAACTATTCCAAACTCCCCTCCTCTCCCCTGGATCTGGCCTCACACTGCCTACAGGGAGTTGTAAATTACTCTAGGGACAAGATCAGGGACAAAAGAGGAGCATACTGAGGAAGGTAGTTTAATGTGGGAAAGGAATCCAGCCCTCACATTTAAGAATAAAAGAGGCTACACTCAGGGAGTTTACTCAGAAATGAGCATTTCGTGACCAATGGTTTCTTGCTGCTCTGATTGCCTTAGATAAGCAATTGCCTGGTATGGAAATAGGTCACCCACATAGGATCTGGTGGTTGTACTTCCAAACATGCTACAGAACTCAGAACATTTTCAGACATTTATTTCAGAAACACAGCCTAGTCTTGTGAGCCAGCCAGGAGGATGAAACTTTTCTGCATCACCAGGCAAGGCCTTTGGCAGGCTCTGGCTCTTTACTTCTCAATTTGCTTTCTCTGATTTTATCCCAGGAGTACATAAATGGTAGAGTATATATTGGGCGATGTTTGTCCCAATAAGAAAGGAATCAGCATGTTAAAGTTGAAGAAGCTTGTCTCAATCTGGGCAGATCTTTAGTTTCTAGAAATACACAATGTTAAAAATGAAGTGTCAGAATAATCTGCTGATGGTAACAGCTTTGAAAATAAGACTGATGAGACAGTTGATGACAGCAAAAATTGCAGTTGATATATTTTCCTTTATCTGCTTTGTATTTTAGGGGAATGGGGAAAGAATGTGAGCTTTGTATAACGTGAAAAAAGTCAAAGTGGACCAGTTATTACACCATTAGTTATGCAGGCACGTTAGTCTTATTTATAACGTTAGTGGTTACAGTATAGGCTCTCTCAGATCCCAGTGACTTCAAAATTTCTGTTCCTCTGTAGAAGACAGGAAAATAAAAACACTTTCTCTGCTCTATTATAAAGTTGTTGAACTTTAAGTTTCTGCCCATTTCTCATAAACTGGAAAAAAAAAAAAAACACTACCGTAACATTCAGCAGAATGCAGCTCCCTCTCTAACAAAGAGTTAATAACTTTGAATGTACATTTAATTAGCATGTAATTAACACCAAATAGATCCAAATCTTTAAACTTAATTGGCTAATATTACTATTTTAAGGAATACATTAAGCTATACAAAACATAGTTTATATTCCTAAGTTAATAATTATTTGAAAGCTACAGAAAAATCTAAAATAATAAATATTACTTATATTCCAAATGTTCCATGAAATTTTTCATTTATTTCATGTGTTTCTCCCCAAAATATTTCCTCTATAATTTAAAATTACCCAGAAATGTTATCTATGAACTTGACATGATAGTACCTTTTTAAAAATAAAATAATTAAGAATGCAAACTAAAAGACATGGTGTCTAGTGTTTGTCTTTTTTTAGATTGATATTTACATTTTTAAATAGGAATTTAATAACTATAAGCATCTTAATAATTGGTTGACTCATAAACAATTCTCTTTAGATTTTTAATAATAACCTAAAAATACTTGAGAAATGAATTTTTATCACCTTCAAGGCCAGATTCATGATTTAACAGAAGGTAAATAAGAAAAAAAGTTTAATTTTCTTTCTACATATATGTGTGAGATAAGCAACTGACATTTGACAGGCTGAAATTCTCTGCTCATCTACAGTGAGGGAAAATTATAAATTCTTTAGGCATGAAATTGGTAGACCATTTTACCTCGCTGAGATATATATTTACAGCAATCTGCAAAACCACCCATAGCAGCATAATGAAGTGGTGTGTTGCCATTCATTGCAATCAGCCCCATGTCTCCGTCGTAGGCAAAGAGAAGCTTCAATATCTGCAAAATAAATAGTGGATATTGTAGAGGAATAGGAATGTACATTTACTGAATGAAAACTGGGACCTAGACCTGTGCTATCCAGAGTGTGAATTTGAATTAAATTAAAATGAATTAAATAGAAAACAAATTTTAAAAATTCAGTTCCTTACTTCCACTAGCCACAGTTCAAGTACTCAAAAACCACAAGTGTAGTGTATTGTACCACATTGTACAGCACAGATACAGAACAATTCCATCACTGCCAGAAGTTCTATCAAACAACATTGATCTAGAGTATAGAAAACTCTATACTCAGCTGGGGAACTACTGTTTTGAAGTAAATTTAGGCAATTTTAGAAAGCATCAGACTATGGCAAGCATCATCAGGGGAGCAAATTCTTTACCAAACAGATGTGACTTCTACTGTGATATATACTTTTATTGCAGGGAAGAGATGCTATGACAAAAGTAAAGATAATTATGTTAAAACTCAGAAAAACTCAGTAAAGAAATTTTAGATATAATTCAGAATTTAAAAAAATAGGATAGCATCGATTTCTATTTTGTTTCTGCAATATCACTGTACCTATGAGATATCCTTTGCTGATATATCCAGATAATAAGAATACTTAGAGTTAAAAATTTAGATGAGTCATTAGATGCCTCAAACATCAGGGAGATGAGTATATTGGCATTGTTCTCCCCACTGTGAAAATTCTAATGTGTAATGGAGTCATAAAATGGAGTAATCCCAGTTGGCAAAACCTTTAAGCTGTCATAATTAAAAATATAGAAAAACATTATTAGCAATATTAAAAGAATAAGTTAGCAAGCAGATAAAACTGAATAAAGAGCTAAAATATATTTTGAAGGTTAATATTTGGTTTAAAATATAGTTTTAGAATTATTTTGGAAAATCAAGATGATAACTCAGAAAAAATTCTATCAGTGTAACCTACATGATATTTTAAGATGTTGAGAAAAAGAAGAGAATATTTTTAGCAACAAAATTTAAAGCAAAGAGTAGATTATTACATCAAAAAAGCCTCCTTTGGCAGCAAAGTGTGCGGCGTGATGTCTGTCATTGTCAAATGCATTCACGTCACCTCCTCTTTCCAATATCCCTCGAACTAGTTCTACCACTCCTTCTCTTGATGCTTCCATTAAAGCCGTGCGACCTGTGGACTGGACGTGAAACAGATCAGATGCTGTTTATCCCTGTCATACTAAATAACATATTCCGTATAAATATGGTCTAAATCCATTTGGCCTTAGAGTCACACTGACACGTTCAGTTCTGTACAGTTTTATTGGTTTCACGTAACAAATAGGAAAAATGAAGCCAGTAAAATGGGTCAGTGTCCAAAATGTAGAATTCTAAAATCAGAGTCAAGGTCACACCAAAAGTCCCTGTAAGAACATCATGCTGAAAAATGCAGTTTCTTGTAAAGAAAGTAGAGCATTAAGGGAGAAAAGAGGGTAAAACACATGCTAAAATTAGGCTATAGGTGTTTTCCAATGAGAAGAAAATCTATTTTTATTGTTGGGAAATGACAATTAAAAGATAAGAAAACTGAATAAAATTAGCCAAATGAGGAGAGGGAGCAAAATGATTAAGGGGAACAGCAGAACTACATATTTTCTTTTGAAGAAGATAAATTTTTATTAGGCATCAGTAATATCTTTTCTATTTCCTGTAATGATCTTTTAACATTATACATAATAAATACCAATTTTCCAAACATAATTAGGAAATAGATTGTAGAATCATGGCCATGCCATATAAAGATGATGAAAGTATATCATCTTAAAGTATTTTGAACAGAAATGAACAGTCTAAACTAACAGGATAATTTTATCATATTCAAATGAAAAAATACACTAATAGAGATTATTAGTGTATTGAAATTTTTTTCTATAATTGAAAAAAGGAATATTTATAATCACAGGAATAGTCATACTGAGTTGACAGCATTTGGATTGGCTCCTTTTTCCAAAAATGTCAGGCACACATCTTTAACATCATGTGCTTCTTCACAAGCTCTAAGGAATATTGGCTTTCCTTCATAGGTACAATTGTTGACATCTGCACCGTGTTCCAAGGCAATCAGTGCACAGCGATAATGCCTCTTAGTAGGTAAAATGCAGTAAAACAAAATACCTGTAGAAAAATAGAATCCCCAAAGAATACTTAATTAGTAGTCTCTCTATATTTGGATCACATAGGAAGGAACAAACAATAATTTACAAATTCATAATTAGCTAGCTGAAGGTGATAGAGCAAAGATGTTTATGCCTTGGTTTTCCCTCTGAAATCAACTGAAACACCAAGACAGAGATACCAGAAAAGAAACCCAACCTCATATAAGAGCCAGAAAACAATCATAACCAAAATGTGATAAGACTTTGTTTGGGAAGAATTTGAGTGCTGGGATGTGAGCTCCGGTTGACCCTGGGTATTTGGCATCCTGCAGTCTATACCCCAGTGTCCCTTCTTGGAATATACAGGGGTGTGTGTGCCAGAGGACTATTGGTGGATCCCTGGATCCCCTCTGAAACTGCAGAGTGGCAAAGGAGATGGTACATAATGATGAAATGTGCAGACCAGCCATGTTTATAGGAAGCAGGCTGTCTGTACAGTAGCAGTGAGAAGAAAAACTAGATGGCAAGGGGCTCTGACATTTTGGCAAATCATTTTGTTTACTGAAGAGAGAAAAATGCTAAATCTTCATACCCAGCACCTGTGACATACAGACCCTCAACATAACCCATGTCAAAAATGTACTACAGACCTGGGGTATTGTTTATATTCCCCTGGTAAGAAAGTCAGGTAAACAGCAGTCAAACTTCAGACTGACTTTGTAATGACTTGACTCTAAAAAGAGGCTTCATTCAAAGAGGAACAATAATCAACAAGAAACCAGCATGTGACCTATGAAAAAATATACTGAAAGAAAGGTAAGGAAAGAAACTTGATGACAAACATAGGCAAAAATTATATACTCAAAAAACTATACGACATGAAAATTATTGACTGACCCATTTCCATGACAACAAAGAAATCAAATACATTTTTTTCTGAAACAAAAGTGCAAAGCTAGACTGAACCTATAATAAATACTTCTAGGACAATAAAAGATAAATAGAAGGAAAAGTTGAATTTGAGCAAGCAAAGCTTAAAAAAAGAAATGGTAGAGAAAAATATTGTAAAACCACTAAGGAAATGAAAGTGGTTCACGTTGGAAGCAGGAAAAAGGAGAGCAGACATCGCCAAAACCATGGTCAGGGACATGGAAGAAAAACTTGAAAGAACTTGAAAGAAAAATGTAACTGAAATGATGCAAGAGTTTAAATGTTCTAGAGAGGCAAAGAATATTTAACATGTATGTAATTGGTATTCAAAAATAAAAGAACAAATGGAACAGAAAGAAATGGAGAGATATAATAGAAGAAAACTCTCTTGAAGGAAAAACCTAGATCTGACAGAGTATACTGAGTCTCAGGAAAAATTGATTAAGAACAATCTATAAGATGGTGCCTAGGTAAAGCTAGGTAAGAAAGTGTCCTGTGAGCATCCAGTTAAAAATTCAAGTCATTTCTAAAGAGAAAAAGTCAAGCTGGCTGCAAGACTTTGGTACAGCAACATTCAGTGCTAGAAAATAACCAAAAGAGCTCTACAATGTCACTTGGAATAGAAAACAGGGAATTTTTAATACTCAGTCAAGGTATTGTTCATATATAAAAGTGATGGACAATAAGTTTAAAGATGCAAGAAATCAAAAGATATAAGCCCAAAGGAGTGAGCTAAACTACTTGATGACAAAAATGAGTCTAACAGGGGATCAACAGAGAATATGTGACTAAAAGACGCTTGATAGATGTTGAATCCCTTCAACCACTGAACCAAAGTTCAATCACCTTAGGAATTCTAGATACAGAAAATAATATTGTAATTCACAGTAATGTAGAAATAATAATGTAATTTAACAAAACTTGGAGGGAAGAGAGGGAAGGAGAGACAGTGTAATCATTTGATTTTCTTTATCTTTTACTGCTGGAGTTTGAGATATTATTTAAAACAGGTAAAGAGATAGATGCTTATTATTTAAAGGTATGAAAAGAATCACTGAAAGAACTAAAATGATTTTAATGTACTAAAATTAGGTACTGGAAGGGAGGTAAAGGAGGTGAGAGGAAGGGTTCTTGTACCAATCTCATCTTTCATAGAGAAATATTAATGAATACTGTTTAAAGTGCTAATTCAATAAACAGAGTATTAAGTATATGTAACGCTGTCCAGTTAGCCATTAAAAGAACTAAAAACATACCATTAATTTTAGAAAATGTGAGAAGGAAAATATATACGCACAGCAGAACAAAACACAGAACACATGGACCATAGAGGAAAATATTTTTATACATATTTGTGTATTTATATAAATTAAATATATTATGTTTTCATAATATAAAATAAGTGACAGTTCTGACGCCAAACCTATGGAGCATCTAGATAAATGTAAATTGGATAAACTCTACCATTAAAATAAAAATACAATGTATGTGAAAATAGAAACCAAAATATATCTCTTATAAACATGCATCTAAAATAGAGTTACTCAAACAGTTAAAAATAGAAAGATGGTCAAGGACATGGTTGAAAATATAAAATCAAAGACAGAGAAGTCATAGTAGGTAAGAGTGAACCAAAACAGCAATAAACAATAACAACAGCAAAATCTAGAAAATAGTGCCAGTTGAGGTTGAATTCATTACAAAGACCTTAAGGAACTTATGAAATGGCTACTTTATAATGATGGCATGTGCAACACACAGTGAAAGTCTATCCATGCTGACTATTTAAGCCACAAAGGACACAAATCAACATTCTAAGATCGAAGCAAAAACAAAAGAGAAAAACATGTATACACAATAGAACTAGCATATTGAATTGAGGACTGGGGATGCATTCCTATAAATGGGAGAACCAATGGAATGGGTGTTACAAGGAACTATTCCAGCTTTACCCTTAAAGAAAATAATTCCAGACACTGTAACTAATTTCCTAAGACAACAAATAATTTTTTGGCTTAGAGTGTTACCTTCTCCATATTCTGCAAAATTGTTCAAACAGAAAGTACAGGTTAGACCTAGAGTACATCCCTCATCCTTCTAAAGCTCCATTATTTTAACCATTTAAATGTTTGCTCATCCTTTTGAAACAATGTGCAGTGAGTCAAATGTCAATCACCGGAAAATAGGATGTTAAGGGCAGAGAGACTACAGTGGAATAAACCAAGGAGTTTGGCCAGTGGCAGCCCTTGAGCTGAGGGATGTGCAAGGTAAGCTAGGTTCACTGATGGGAAGACAAGGCCCTCTGTACAGTAGGCATACCATGAACCACAATCAAGGCTGGAGGGAGCAGTACTAACAAGGTCACGTGTGAAACAAGATTTTGTATTTATTTCAAGTTTCATTTTATATTTTTAATTCTTTCTATTTGATTTGTCAGATTGTTTTTATCATACTTTGGTCTTCCAGAACCTTGGTAGGTTTAATATTAATTTGAATGAGTATAGATAACCTCATGGCTGTTGCATTTGCTACAGATACTCATTTGACCTCGTTTCCAATTTTACCTTGATTGCTTACATTTTATAATTTTAGTTTTTTATGCTATAAAATGTCTCAGACTGCTTTCTTTGTGATTTGTATCTCTGTTTCAAACTCAAGAAGGTAAACTTTTCTTTGTTACCGTTCTTCTGAATGTACTGAAGTTTCCATGAAACTCCAGGTATATAAGATGCCATTTAAAAAACTATCTCATGGTCAAATAAATATGGAAAATGTCACTGGTTTTGGTCAGTATGACAAATGTAAAATAAACATGTCTAAATTTGTTTTATCCAATGTTTCTCTAATAAATTTGGCAGCGGAATGAACCAATTTTGCATGTAGCACTTATCAATATCCCACTGATTCAGTGGCCCGTGACACACACTTTGGGAAATGATATTCTATAGAGCGTTGAGAGGTTTTTTTTCAGAATAAAACATTTTAAAACACATTTGACTCCTGAGTGCATCTGAAGTGTATTTTGTTACATGGTGCCATTAAGTAATTAAATAACTCTTCTTTTTCTTTGTCCTCTCCTCTTGTTATAAGCAAGTCACTTTTCAAATACCATGTCCACAGAGAGTTAAAAAGCAGACTCTGCTCCTGTCAGAAAACATTAATTAACATTATAAAATGGGACTCATTTCTCTAATGTGGGACTGATGTTAATGGCTTTGTACTTGAAGCAACTCTTTGGAACAACTGATTAAATCTACCAATTTATATTAAGCCTGGAGGTAATTTTCTTAATGATTTTCATGAGGTTGTGTCACCTCCTGTCAGAACCTTGAGTTATTTGGACAAGAAGCTCCCAGATCGTGGTCTTGAAATGGGATTTGGGAGGGGAGGAGTGAGAAAGTGGGGCTATCTCACCTGAATAATCATGGAAATGCCATATCTCAAATTTTGCCATATTTTCAAATACATTTTTAAATGACACTAGAAAGTTGGAGTTTGTGTCAGAATCCACCTTTGTCCCTCAAATTCCTAAATGCAACTACTTTCTACATTAGATTGCTCTTGAGAGCAAAACCTATATCTAGTATTACTCGAGGTTCTAAAATGTAAAAAAGAAGAGATGCTCTCCTTCATCTTTAGCTCTAAATGAGACTTTATATTTTACAATGGGTGATTGTGATTATGGAAATATTAACATGTGTCATGTTGAAAGTTCTCCACGTTAAAAAAAAAAAAGATTGACTAATTCTAATATTATTTTTCAATGAGAAAGTTCTCAGAACTGGCTTCCCTAAGAAATACCTGCATCATTTTCAAATCATGGGGAGATAGTGTCCTTTGGTATAAGAGTGAGAATCTAGACTTTCACTACCATGTACCATAAATAACTCATTTCTAAAGCTGGAAAGCAAAAAATGCATTTTATTGATTTCTGGCTACAAAGTGAATTGCTGGATAAAATGCTGGGAGTTCTTACCTTTTCCTTCATTATCGACAATAGTCATATCGGCCTCTGCCTTGGCTAATATTTCCATTGACAATTCGTGGCCCAGTTCTGCAGCCCTCATAGTCGGAGTACAGCCCATTTTATCTTGCACATCAGGGTGAGCACCGAGGCTCAGGAGAAAGCTGACCATATCGATGTCATTGGAAACTGAGGCTAAGTGCAGAGCACTGTTTCCATTGACGGGGTCTGTGAAATTGATGAGTTCAGGGTATCCGAGCCTGGTCAGCTTCTCTATCTGCTTCTTGTCTTTGTTCCGAACACACTGGAGAACTTTGTAGATCTGCAGGTTCTCAAGTCTTTTATCTGCTAAAGCCATATTTGACCAGCTTCTTGAAAATGCCTTTGTGGACCAAAACAAAAATTACAGCAACAAAAATCAAAGCAAAAACATATAACTCAAAGTTAATTTTGTCTTCTTTACTTTGACTAAATAATAATAATAAATGTATATATATATATATATATTTTTTTTTTTTTTGCGGTACGCGGGCCTCTCACTGTTGTGGCCTCTCCTGTTGCGGAGCACAGGCTCCGTACGCGCAGGCTCAGCGGCCATGGCTCACGGGCCTAGCCGCTCCACGGCATGTGGGATCTTCCCAGACCAGGGCATGAACCCGTGTCCCCTGCATTGGCAGGCAGACTCTCAACCACTGCACCACCAGGGAAGCCCGAAAATAATATTTTAAGCCTTCCCTAAGAAGAGATGCTGTTTCTTATGAAACGTTATTACCATAATTTATTGCAACTAATTCATGAAAGCAGAAATTACATATAAATACAAAAATATTCAGCTAGCATAACGTTAAAATATTTCAAAACAAATCTTCCATCATAATTAACACTAGACTTGCTATGCAGTTTTCTTATTATTCCATTTAATCTTCCCTCCTTGACACAGCTTTACCATTTACTCATGAAGAAGGTGAAGCTAATTAAATTGCCAAGCTCCCCACTATAATGATCTGTACCAGCATGTTCCTCACAATGTAGAGACCACACAGATTTCAGTAGCTTAAACATGTTATAAAGAATGTGTAGAATTTTGAGGTGCTTATAAACAGGAATCTATTGAGCCCTGGGAAATACCAAAGATGTGATGGATGATTCCTGTGCCATCTTAATGTGGGAACTATGTAGGTAAATGGTTCAGAGATAACTGTAAATTTTCATAAATAATCCCACTAAGTTGCAATGAGCATTCTAATACGTAATTTTATCTCATTGTTTATTCAGTTCAAAAAAACAATATTTTGAGTCAAGTAGTAGACCATGTTAGGTACGCCCAGCTCGTGTTTCTTCACGTTTTCTGGGAACAGAACTTCATTAACATATTGGGAATCCATTCCAGAGAGTACAGAGGTGCTATCCTAGGCCAAATCATTGCCATTGCCTTGTAATTTGTCTCACTGCTTCCACAAAAACCCTCTACAGCCCATTCTCTATTCAGTCCCCAGAAAAATCTTTGTAAAATGTAGGTTAGATAAGATCAGACCAGCTTCCACCCCCAACATTTTAGTATTACTATTTTTAAACATAAAGAAAGTTGAACACCCATATATCCCCACCACTGAGATTCTACCATTCATGCTTTTTTTTTCCATTCATGCTTTATTTGCATTATCACACATCTATCCATCCCTCTATCTATCCATCAATCTATCTTATTTTTTGATCCATTTCAAAGTAAATTGCAGACATATTCCAGCATACATATCCTTAACTGTAGTTCAATATTTGTCTACAGTTCTTTTTCTCTTCCTGGTCTTCTGAACATATAATATACAAGAATTATGTGTACTATTTCTATATATAGCCATTGATAAATGCATACAACTTTGTAAACTAAACCCCTATCAAGATACAGAGCATTACCTTCACACCTGAAAGTTCTTTCCAAACTATCTTTTAAAAGTATTTCAGTAGCTTTCCATTGTAATTAGAAAAAATCCAAACCCCTCAGGGTGATCTCTTAAGGACACTTTCTCTGCCCCTCTGACCTCACTTCACTCCAGTCTCCCTTGATTTAGTGATCTCCAGCCACACACACTGGCCTTCTTTCTGGTTATGGTTCATTCCTGAATCTGGAACTTCTTGTTCCCTCTGCCTGGAGTGCTCTTTGCTCAGAATTTCTGTTGGTTGGCATTCTCACAACTCAAATTGCAGTCACCATGTTACATCATCCCTTTGTTTTATTTTTTTCACGATGAAGTGAAACATTCTATATATAAAATTTCTAGAAATCTGTAAATATAGATATATTTGATTTATGTATTGTGTGTCTCCCTCACTAGTATATGGTCTCATGGAATAGAAGCTTTCTATTTTAATTACTATTATCTCTCCATCACCCAGAACCTGACTCCTATGTGGCATTCAATAAATATTTGCTCAATAAATGATGACTGAAAGTTAAAAGATTGGGGAATGGAAGAAATCAAAGAAAACACCTAAGTTTCTGTCTTGAGCAACCTGTGTCTGAGATGGTGAGCCCAGGATGGGGTCCCGATTTGTCAGGGAGTGAGCTAAGCTTTGAGCATGCAGAGTGAGAATTCACAAGGCAATGGTGTACATCATTCAGGGAAAGATCTGAGCCTGGTGGGTGGGGAGTTACGAGGTTTTTGGCAGTTTCAGTAAGCCCCAGACTGGGTGAGGACTGTTTATTCTTTGTGCCTCCTCCTTTGCTGCGGAGCATCAGCCATCACGTGGCTCGTGGCTTCAATGTTCTGTTTGCTGTAGCCCCTCTCTTCCCTTCTAATCTGTTTACAATGGTGATGGACTGGGAACTGGATAAGGCAACTTGTTAGAACCATGTGTGTAAAATAGGCTCCCAGTAAGTCCTGAGCTGCCTCAGAACTTATCCAGTTGGCCTTTGCAGCTTGGCTTGGTGACATTCATTTTAGCTGGAGATTATGGTTTGTTGTATTATTATTAGCCTTATTCTGGTTAGATGCTGGGTTGTCTTACCGCATACATACATCATATACAGAATAGGATAAGATGCACCCCAAAAGCTTATTGTTTATACTGAGTTGATGCAAACTCATTTGTGAGGACAGACTTCCTAATCAGAGGCTTCAATGTTGCCTCTGAGAGCACCCACCCCTACAAAGAACCAGCAACATATGGCATTGTCCCATTCAGCTACAAGGATGAATTCAGTAGCCCATAGGTCAGTTTTACAGCTTGCGTTCCTCTTGGCTAACGCTTCGAGTTGCTGAGGAGAGAGCAAGGCCTTGTGCAGTGTCCTTCACGACCAACTGCCAAGACTGACCCCGTTGGAGGAAATGACAGAAGTCCTGCCCTCCAGTCCTGGGTTCCTTGTAAACTGTACGGCCTCTCTGATGCTCAGGAGGGTCACCACATATACACACATCTCAGTATGCATGCGTAGCCCTGGGGCACCTTGGCATACCCCACGTAACCATCCATGAGCACAATCTCAAAAGATAGTGGAACAGAACAGGATTCCTTGAATTGAAGTTCATGTTTGGAGTCTGGATACTCTGAAATTATATGAAAATCTACAGGGTGTGTGTGTCCAGATGCATTTTTCCATTGTAGGGAGAGATCCATAGAGCTCATTAACTTTTCAAAGGAGCCTGTGAGGCAATGGTGGTTGGTCAGAAAGAGGAAAGGTACAGCGGAAAGAGTGCAGGATTGGAAGTGGGGAGATCTGTTGCCACCCATTGTTTTCCCTCCTCTGCATCATTATTTATACAAAGGAGTTAGATAAACCTGGACAGGTCATCTACCTAGTTCATGCCTCAGTCTCTTCATCTGTGAAATGGGGATAAGAAGAGTGCACCCTTCATGGGGCTGTGTGAAGCAGAAATGAGTTCAGCTTTGTAAAGTATTTAGACAAGTCTCTCAACACAGGCTCGCCATGAATAAATCAAACATCTATGGGTTTCAGCTCATCCATAAGCCAAGCTTTAGATGTCGGGGATTCTTTACTGTTCCGTTCAATTTTAAGGCTCAGAAAAATCGGGAAGGGAAGGTGGGTAAAATGTCACTTCAAGGGAAAGTCCAGGTGGCCGGGACCATGGTGCCAAGCTCACCTCTTAGTCGCCAGGACGATCAGAGCCGAGGACGTCCGGGCACAGACGCGCCTGAGGGGGCCGGTTCTGGTTCTCTGCCTCCTGGCGCGGGTCCCAGCCACGACCTCGGGCTCCCAGAGCCCGGCTTGGGCGCCCGGACGTGAATGGTGTCCCCTTGGGCAGAGCAGGCGAGCAGGCGCGCGGGGCAGCAGGAAAGGTGGTGTGTGTGTCCATGGGCCGCGGATCCGCCGAGGGCGATCGAGCGGCCAGGTGAGCGCAGGGGGCGGGGAGGGAGCCGGCGACGCCCGCCGATTGTGAGTTTTGGCCACGCCAGCAAGGCCCCGCTGCCAGGGCAACGGCCCAGGTGCTCAGCTGGTGGGGCGGGGCGAGGCCCGTCTCCGCCCACCGTCCGCCACCCACCGCCCCTCCCGCCAGGTGGCCTGGTCTCGGCCTGGTCGCCGGCCGGGCTAGGATGCTGGAGGAGGGCTCAGCACTCTCAGAACGGATGGCAGGGCCGCTGCGCCCATTGCTGGGGTCTCCAGGAGTCCTCCCTTCCTTCATCCTCTTCTCCTACCTCCTGCCCTCATTCAAAAAATAACTTGATCAAAAAGGTAAACCTCATATAGTGTTAATTAATTAAATAAGCAGTAAGGTTAAATGAAAATACAATAAAATGCAAAGTAAATCTACTTGTCAGAGACAACTGCAGTAGATTCTTGTAAACTTTATTTCTCATAGATCCCAGAAATTTTCTTTGCATACTCTAGGATGTATATATACTTGAAAAGATTTATACACAAATGGGACCAAATATATCATGGAGATAGCTTTATTTCAGGGCCTACAAAGATGCCCTAACATCCCTATCCCCAAACACATGCACACTTTTTTGGAGGCAAATTCTGAAAGCTTTTATCTGTTTATGTGAGTATAAAATATGTATGCTTTTAAAAATAATATGTAAGAGCTTCTAATTAAAAGCAGTAGTTCCTTACCCCATCTGTCCTATATTTTACACTTCATTTAAAAATATGTTTAAGGACTATTCCATGAACACAAAAGAGTAAACTATATAACACTTGGAAAGTATGAAGAAACAAAGCGTACCATGGCTAAGGAAAAAGAAGTCTGCCTCTACAGCCTGGGTTTTCTTCCCTATACTGCATCTTTCCTTTCCTGCGCTCAGAGATAACCACTATTGTGAATTTTGTACTTATCATCCCCCTGCCTTTTAAAAATGTGTTGCTTTATATGAAATCTTCCCCAAATAATATGTATTTAGTATTGCATGTTTTCAGAGTTTATAAAAATGGTATAGAACTGTGTGTTATTGTTTTGATGACTTTTTTATTTCAACATCTTATTTTCGAAATGTGTATTTGTTGATATACTTAATTATAGCTCCTTTATCTTAACAGCTGTAAACTATTCCATTGTACCACCATTCTATTTCCCTTTTAAATCAATTCTACTATTGATGGGCATTTAGGCTGTCTCCAATATTTGTTATTAAAAACTATGTTGTTTGGACTTCCTTGGTGGCACAGTGATTAAGAATCTGCCTGTCAAATGCAAGGCTCACGGTTTTGATCCCTGGTCCAGGAAGATCCCACATGCCACAGAGCAACTAAGCTCGCGAGCCACAAGTACTGAAGCCCGTGCGCGGAGGGTCTGTGCTCCACAACAAGAGAAGCCACCACAATGAGAAGTACACACACTGCTACGAAGAGTAGCCCCCACTCGCCGCAACGGGCAGCAACAAAGACCCAACACAGCCAAAAATAAATAAAATTAAAAAACAATGCTGTTATTATCATATTTGTACATGTCTTTAGATTCACAAGTTCAAGAGCTTCTCTAAGGTATAAACCTAGGAGTGAAATTTCTGGGTCATAGGTTATTTATGATGTCAGGGTAAAGTCAACTTGTTTTCCAAGTATGTATAGCAATTTAGACTCCCGTTAGCAGTATGTGTCTTAGCCAAAACTTGGTTTTGTCACACTTTAAAAATTTTGCCAATCTATTTCCTGATTTTATTTTGTATGCTCCGATTACTAATTGTTAGTCTAAAAGCTTGATTGCATGTAGATATTTGAATGTAACATTATCGGAAAGCTACACTGTTCACCCTCAAGTACTCACCACACAACTCAGATTATGTTAATAGATTCAGGGCAACATTTCTTGAACTACTGCTTTTCAGTGTAGGGAAAGCCTCACATTTGGGTTTAGCTTGTTGACTTGGTGGGGTTTGGCAAAGAAGAGGAAGTCACTCAGGTTACTTGGGTCTCAGTTTGTAATACTAGAATAAAATAAACTACCCTTACAAGCCATAAAGGAACTAGGTGTAACAATGAATAATCTTGGGAATTTCCTGGCAGTTCAGTAGTTAGGACTCTTTCACAGCCAAGGGCGTGGGTTCAATCCCTGGCCAGGGAACTAAGATCCCGCAACCTGTGAGGCATGGCCAAACATTTAAAAAAAAAAAAAAAAAAAAGATCTCATCTTTGCTCTGGTGGACAAATGTGATTGATTCTTGGGGAATGCTTCTATAGATGAATAGTTCAAACTCTGTATTAGAGGTCATCAATGGATTTTTACAGTGATAGTCTTCCTCATTCTGGAGACAAAGTTGATGTTGATGGCAGCATTGTTTAACTCTGGAGAAGGTTCCTAAAGTTATTTGAGGATCTGGTAGATTTGGGAAGAAACACACCTAGAAGACCAAGGGAATAGATTGATTATGTATAAACTATGCTTGAATTTATCAGAACTATTGGTACAAATACTTTGAGTAGAAGTTGGTAAACATTTGTTAGTTGATTGAGACCTTGGAGATAGACAAAGCAGTCTGACTCACACTCCTAACATGTTTTAGGGAAAATTTTCCCCTGAAAGGGTAATGTCTGAGTTTCATAAAAATTCTCTTTGATTTTATGAGTAGGTAGCTGAAAAGTAGTTGGCAATAGAAAATCATGCGTGATTTTAACCATTTTGTAGCTTTGGGAGGCTAGTTACACTGAGCAACAACATAAATACCATCTTCCTCTAATGAGGGGACAGGCGTAACAAGGGTAAAATTTTATAAATCCCACAGATTAGTAAATAGACACAACCTTTCCCCTGTTTCACGAGAGGTCTTAAAAACAGAAAAGTTCTTAACTTGAACTTTATTTCTTGCCTTTAGCATTTGGCAGTAGAGTTGTCAGAACTTGGGCAACATAAAGAAAAAAATGGGAGGAAAGGGCATTAATAGTCCTACTGCTTAAAATAAAGCTAATGGAGACATGACAGAAAAGTTTATAGAGTTTTTACTGTTGGGGAGGAAGAGATTTTCCTCCACCCTTCTGGGTTCTCCTGGTTGGCCTAAGAATTAAATTGACTGAGACTAATCATCAGGAGAAAATCAAACAAAATTTAATAACATGTATACAGGAGAGAGACCCAGGAGAACTTAATAACTTGTCAACAAGGCAGGAGCCCTCACCTTAAATGTCATCTTCAGCCGAAGACAAAAGAGGTGTTGGGGGTAGTGGCTTGGAACTTCACAGGGGAGGAAGGCAGTTCACATGGAGATGAAAAAGCAAATATTTGGTAAACAAATGTTTACCAAAACACTGGGCCATGCAAAGAGAGTGGACACATAGTGGACTCTGATCTCTAGGCCTTGTTGAGTTTCCCTCGCTACACCCAGCCCATATTCCCTGGTGATAGCTCTATTCCAAGAACAGGCCCTTCATTGAAATTCTTCAGGTAGCGAAGCGGGAGGTCAAAAGAAAGATGTCCTGACTCTTTTGGGCCTTGATTGTTTTCAGCTCAAAATAATCTGCATGACAGAAAGGCATTTTGGGGTGGCAAAATTTGCTCCCCCATGCCCCACAGAGTTAACAGAAGCTGGTAACTAATAGACATTCCTTAGCTTGTCTTACAAAACAACAGATAAGTGAACAACTTGTTAAAAACTCTTTGCTTAATTAAGCTCTCTGTGGTTACTTTCTTTCTTTTTTTCTCTTTAATTGCATACTTTCCCAATTTCACACCACCCAGGTGTTTTACTGGAGCTTGGATCTTGCCCAGTGCGAGCCAGGGCTAGTCAGGATCACCAGCCCTAAAACTGGCCCTGGGCAGGTGTCTGATGATGGCTTATTGACATCAGACGGTGGGAAATCTCCACCCTCTGACCATGCTAAATGCCTTCATTTTGAATATACAGAAACAGGTAACCCAGACCAATTACCTCACCTTTTTCTCTACTTCCAAGCACCTTTCCCTATGCCTAAGACCACCCTACTTATCCCATAAATATCCCAAACCCCTGGGCTTTGAGGAGACGGATCTGAGACTAGCTCTCCGGTCTCCTCGTTTGGCTGCCTTGTGAATAAACTCCTTCTCGGTCACAAACCTCCATGTCTCAGCCTTTGGCTTGCTGTGCATCTAGCAAAGAGACCTGGTTTGGTAACACACCTACATTCCCAGTACAAACTAGGAGACAGACTGATGCATGGGCTAAATACTCTACCAAAAATCTAACTTGTGCTTCCATCTATAGCTCATATTAAATAAAATTTTATCTCTAAATTACAACTATGCAAAGGGATTATATATTTAGCACTTCTTACACAGTCTCAGGCTTTCTGCAAAATGCTTGGTAAATAGAAGTGATTCTACTGAATTACATCACACATCTTTATTAAAACTGTCATTAAAATCCAATCATATTGCATTAGCTACCAGAGTGCTTAAATTCTTATTTACTGGCCTGAAAAGCAGGCCATAGAGTAGTTGTTCCATAGCAGCAACTATATTAATTAAATTAAGTGTGAAATTAATTGAAATATGAATGAATTAGTAACCTGTATGGCATGCTAGAGGGTGATGGTACATTTAATTGGAAATAAAATTCATTGAATCATTGTGGATTTTTTCATAATGAAAAGACCGCCCCCCCACCCAGATGGAGAATGGTGACCTCATGCTGACCACAAGCACATAGATCCCAGACTGGTTGGAACCAGAAGGTTGATGATTAAGGTTCCTGAACATCACACTGTTACCTCACCACCGACCAATCAGAAGAAAGTCCATGAACTGCCACCTTTACCCCAAATGTTGCCTTTAAAAACCTTTCCCTGAAAGCTACTGGGGAGTTTGGATCTTTTGATCATGAACTGCCCATTCTCCTTTCTTGGTACCCTGCAAATAAACACTGTACTTTCCTTCACCACAATCTGGTGTCAGTAGATTGGCCTTGCTGTGAGGCAGACAAATGGACTCAACTTTGGCCTGGTAATGCTTCCATTAAGGACTTAGATTGACTCATTTATATCATAGCAGTTAGAAAACAATCCCTGAATTGAAGGAATGTTGAGCAAGTCTTCCTTTAGAATACAAGCAGTTTGTGGATAAATGTGTTTAAATATATCAGAGTCTGCACTTTTCTCTGGGTTAAAGTCTAAGATCATGTAAGGAAATGATAGTGAATCTGAAATAAACACCTCAGAAATTCTCTTGATCCAGGGTGAAAAAAGAAGAACAAAGGGTATTACTTACCCCTCAGTTCTATAAGGGTTAAGTGGTAACCCACTAACAGTTGCCCACCAACAGTGCACTCTGGGAGGAATTCAGGATGAAAAACAGGACGAGTCACTCTGTGCTTTGGACAAGCAGTCCTCTTAGATAGTTCAATGTATATCTCAGGAAGAATTATGATGAACTCAGATTCTTACATCTTCCCATACATAGAAAAGCACTAAAATCATTAACTCAAGATATCTTTTCTTTGCGATTAGCAGTAATCTTTCACCAAGATGTATGCTTGACTGCACGTATTCCCTAGTCACAAATCATATATAAACTGGCTTTTCCCCTGCCTCTTCTGAGCAGTTTCTTCAGGACTGAGTGTCTGTCTCCTAGGCTATAGTCCTCAGTAAGACCCTGAGTAAAACTTAAACTCACAACTCTTATGTTGTGCATTTTACTTTGACATCAGCATATTTTCATTATTTGTAGGCTACTGTTATATTATCTAGATCCTATTGTTGGAGGGAAAGAAAACTTTCCTCTAACTTTCTAAGTTCTTCTAGCTGGTCTAAGAATTAAATTGACATGATATAGATTAACAGGAGAATATCAAATTTAATTTAATACATACAGGAATCGCACATACATGAGAGGGTCAGAGACCCCACATATATCAGAGGGTCAGAAACAGAAGCATAAAATGGTCTATATACCATCCAGAGGTAAGGAATGGGATAGGGGTCTGGGGCTTCTAAGGACAGAAGGTTGTTTCACAGGATGATAAGAAGAAGAGCAGATGTTTGGTAATTAGACGTTTGCCCTGCCATATAGATGGGGCCACTTAGGTAAAATGTATCTGTAATAAATCTTTCCTAGGAAAAATACCCTGCTTAAATTCTTCTAGGTGGTTAAAAGAGGGGTAGTAGTTTCTCTTAAACCCTCAGGATCTTGATTCCTTTTAGCTCAAAATAATCCTCATGCAAAAGTGACACATTTTAGGGGAGGTTCATTCTGAACCCCTACATCATGAATTTGGTTATTTTTAAATTTACTGTATCAGTCTAATTTTTATAATATATTAAATTTCTTGTATAATTGTATTTTTATCGTTTGTCTTATATTTCTAGTAATTTTTGCTTTATGTATTTAGCTGCCATACTCTTTGTGCATATAAATTTATGACATAACTGATTCCTAACTTTTGTCTTTTATTGTTAAATAGTGTCTCTCCTTTTCTTAGGTAGTGTTCATAACCTTTCTTTCCTCCTGGTCCAATAATCATTTCTTTTTGTTTGCTATACCTCAATCTCTTATTTTTAAACTTTCATTATAAATTTATTTTGTTTATTCTGCTATGACCTGTTTTTTCTTTATTTTTCTGGTTTGCTCAAATTCCTCCTTGCTAACTTGGGAAATCTGATGAACTTTTCTATCCCATTAATAATCACCTTCCATTTTCAGGCACTAATAATCTATTTTTTTTTTATTTTATAAAAATAACTTTTCTCCACCTATCTCCAGATGCTCTGTTCTCCCAATGTTTTCCCCAATCTAAAAAGAACACTTTCACATCCCCATTCTACTTTTCCACCCCTAGATGACATCTTGGGCATGATCTTATATCCCTCCAACCAATGGCAACTCTTGTGTTTGGCCAAGATAATTTAGAATTTCTAATTCCAGACAATTATTATACTATACTGGAAGTATGAATATTCTATGTCAAGGCATATAACACAATCCTAAGAAATCAATCTTTTTTTTCATGGAAAGGCCAGTTTCATGTTGTGGTTATGAGTTTGGGCACTGGAGTCAAATTATCTGAGCTTGTGTCTCAGCTCCCCTGGCTGCTAACTATGTGTGATATTGTGATTTATAGTATGAAATATCTTTGGTCTTCATCCCCATTTCTGGCACAGAGCTCCTGAAACTCTTGGAATTCCTAAGAGATGAGAGCAACAAAGACGTCTTTTGTTATATTTATGAGGTGACTTTTGGACCCCACCTAAGGATGGGTGCTGGTTTCCAGGAGAACCAACCTTGTGATTAGCAGGTTGGAAATTCTAGTCCCAACCTCCTACCTCCAGGGAGGGAATAGGGGTTGGAGGGTGAATCAATCACCAATGGCCAATTAGTTAATCAATTATGACTATGTAATAAAGCCTCCATAAAACCCCCAAAAGATGGGATTTAGAGAGCTTCCAAGTTGAACCAGAAAATTTCCATGTGCCATTGTGCAGGGCCCCAAACTCCACAAAAACAAAAACTCCTTTGTCAGGACCTTGGGACTTAACCCTATGTATTTCTTCATCTGGCTATTGATAAATGTCCTTTAATATCATTTGTAATAAACCAGTAGTCTAGTGAGCAGACAGTTTTCCTGAGTCTTTTGAGCCATTCTAGCAAATTAATCAAACCCAAGGAAGGGATTATGGGAACCTCCAATGTATAGCAGGTTGGTTAGAAGGCCAGATGACAAACTGGACTTGCTATTGGCATCTGAAGTGGAGAGCAATCTTTTGGGAATGAGCCCTCTACCCTGATGCTAACTTGAGTAGATAGTGTCAGAATTGAGTTGAATTGTAGGACACCCAGCTGGATTCTGAGAACTGCTTGGTGGTGTGGGAAAATCAACGCCCCGCCACACACACACAATGGAGTCAGAACCTTTACCGTGTAAGCTTGGTCAAGTTAAATTTCTTTTTTGTGCCTCAGTGAAAAGAATAATAGCATTGTGGTGGTTTAAAGTGTCCACACGTTCTTTGACCCTCCCTTCAAAATAGTAGAGCTTACTTCCCTTCCCCTTTCACAGATTCAGGATTTGGTCTTACTTCTAATGACTAGAATAAAGTGACTGTGACAGCGTGTGACATCAGATAAGGTCATAAAAGACATTGTGGTTTCTGAATCTCTCCTCTTCAGAATGTTCACTCTAGAGCAAGTCAGCTGCTATGTTACAAGGATACTCGGGCAGTCCCGGGGCAAGGCCCATGTGGCAAAGACTTGAGGCCTCCAGCCAACAGCCTTGTGAGTAAGTCATCTAGAAAGTGGATCCTTCAGTTCCAGTCAAAACTTCAGATGTCTGAAGCCCTGGCAGCAGATATCAGGCTTTTTCCTGTGTCAAGATCATCCCCCAGCCTAGGTGACCAATGGCCAGGCTTAATGGAGACTTTGCCATAACATGCTTGATGTGTTCCTCTCCCACCCGCCAAAATGCCACAGGAAGTATAAACAAGAGATAGTGGAGAGAAAAATGTACTAAAGTTGGCAGAGTTTGGGCAAATCAGAGTTTGGTGCCTGAATATTTCCTACATTCAAGCAGGTCAGACAGGGTGGACAGAGGCCTGAACATAAAACTTTTGAAGTTGTATGCCGAACCATATGAATGATACCTGCTTCTTATTTGGGCATTTCTAAAGGCAAGAGGATCCTTGACGGATCTGAGCCAACAGGACATGGTGGGATAAAAATGTAAGCAAAATCATCCACCCTCCCTTCATTCCCTAAGCTCTCAGAGGACAGCAAGTAAGACCCCACAAGTTTCTCTATTTCCAAAGGAGAGATCTCTGAGGTTAGCTGAGGAGCAGTTGTGAGCCAGCCTGGCGGTAGAGCAATGGAACAGTGGGACACACCTCCTAAAGGGAGTGTGCATAAATTGTGGGCTCTGAAGAGAAACACAACTGAGATATGGCAAAAAGGTAGGGGTGTGTCTAGAAAAATATGTCCACCAGCTATGTTGAAACCACCACATCAATAATTATTAAAAAGTCAAATTCTCCCGACCTGCCCAGCAGCTGATAATCCCAATGGAAGACAGCTTTTTCCACCAGGGAACCATCAGTCACCATCACTTATCCAAGCAGCTTTTCTTTCCTCCCTTTCCTCTCTTCTTCCCACCAGCACACCCCAGTGATGGACAATGTGCTAATACTGATAATACTTGGATTTCTGACTACTTATGACTGCTATCATAACAGGATTACGTAGAAAATTCCAGATTAGACTAGATTATTGAATAAGAAAACATTTAATTTATCCATCACCAAGCAAGAATGAGGGCTTTGCCAAGAATATGATTGGTTATGGAAAGGGTTACCATGTGTAGTGGTTTGGTTTACACCTTGTGTTCAGGCTTCATTGTTAGGAGATGCTGCAACTATATTCTGGCCATGAGGGAGCAAGCTTTAGGACAAAAGCCAACTAGCTAAGTCTAGCAGAGCAAATTCCAAAAACTTGGAGCTTTAATAAACTTGAACTAACTTGGACCTGCCCTACTTCTGACTTCAAACTAAGTGAGAAAATAATTTTCTGTATTTTTAAGCTATTTTGAGATGACAAAAACATGCTGACATAGCATCCTGACAGCAACCTTTTGATACTCAAATTTCATCAATATTTGACACATTTATCAAATAAATCTTGATGTCTATCCTTCTATGCAATGTAAATATAGTCTGAATATTCATCCAGAAATTATAGCTGGTCTCAACATATAAATATTGTATGACCTATATTTATTAATAGTTATTCTTTCTCAACTTTCTTCTACAGTTCCATGTATAGGCAGAGTAAATCTACATTGTTATGTTGATTAGACAAAACATCAGGAAGTTACTGTTAATTGTACCTTTATTTCAATTATGGAAAAAAACCAAACCTTTCTCTCCTATTTAACATTCCCTAGATAAGCAGTTGAAGTAAACTAGTATGATTCTAAAGTAATTTGTGCACTAGATAGACCAGAGTATAGGTATGTATCTCCAAAATATATAGGCACAATTGTTCTAGAAATTAGATCTTCATTAAATAAAAAAGTTAAATGATTAACTTCAAGCTGATTAGATATTTTTATTAATTGCATCCTTAGCCAATGCTTCTTTTCACAGCTGCAACAATTAAAATATAATACATATTCAAATCAGTAATTGAATTAGTTACACCCTCAGCTCAGTGAAGACTTTTGAATAAATAGAATTCACGTACCATATTTTCATGCTTCATAACACTTGCTGTATCTTAGTTTAATGACTGCCATGTCTTGTACTATAAGAAGATTTTATTTTGAGTTTATTTTACACTATTCACAGGCTCATATACATGGGTTACAGGCTGTATCTAGATATGACCACGAACTGGGAGTTTGTTAACTACACTTGAGATGAGAAATTCTCCAGAGACACAGTCTGATTGGTTTTGCATACTTTCATATTTTCTACCTGCCCAGGTTTGCAAGGAAGATCCATGATGTTGTTTTCCTTTCATATGACCAAGCAGTAAAATGATTACTGCATTGAGAATTTTTGTTTTCCTGTGCTAAGTTCTTAAAATAACTCATGTTCAAAACAGTGAAGGAAGACTTTTTATAAAACAGTTTGGAAAGAAAACTTACTGCTTTTTATCTTGCTATTCTCAATAGTTTAATGATTTTAGAGTGCCCTTGAGACAATTTAGGAAGATTATTTAGGAAATAAAGCACAAATAATAAATTCATATTGTGTTAAACTGTGAACATTTTTTTTCTCGAATTCCCTTTGAAATGTCCTTGTGCATCTACGATACAGAAAGAATCCAATAGAGTAATATAATGGGGCCATATGAATTTGTGTTCTAGTTCCTGTCAATTGCATCTTTGTTTGAATCACATTTAGAAGAGATCCAGCCATGATACAAAACCAAAACAGCAGATAAGGGTGATGATAGACAATAATAAGATTTAGATCTCGGTCTTCATTTTGCTCTGGGCAATTAGAAGAATGAATATGGGTAACGGAGGTGGATATTGAACCCAAATTCATTTAACTTTCATTGGCATCACAGCAATTCATTCTTCATTCACTTTTTTTCCAGGGAGTTTTGAATAATTGAACAATTTTAAACATAATTTCTACTGAAAGGGATATTTTATTGACTCATTTAACAAGTCATTAGCAAGCACATACTTGTTATATGCCACTGTTCTAGATGTTGTGATTGCTCTTGCTAATAGTTCACAGCTGCCCCTTCTCCTGAGACTGCCCTGAGCCAGTGGATCCCATATACCAGGAGATTCCTGGGAGGTTATAATCCACCACTCACCCATCAAATGGGCGTAGACGTGAACAACTCTGTGGTGCTCTTCATACTCCAGAGCTGCTCCTGTGATCAGGCTGAGACTAGATTTCAGCTGCATTCTCATGCTTTGCGTCCTTCCCTGGCACTCTTCTCCTTTCCTCAGTCTCTTACAAGTGTCCTCTGAGAGCACTCCCTCAATAAATTACTTGAACGAGAATCCCTGGCTAATGCTCTGTTTCTAGGAAACCTGAAGTAAGACATAAGGCATCAGTCAAATTGCTAAGTACTCCTAGGTCAATGATACCATAGGAAGACAAGTATTATTATTATTGTTATTATTATTTATGTATTCAGTTAACTAACTTCATTTATCATATAACTAATGTGTCATGGGTATATCATCAATCCTATAGGTACATTGAGAAAAGCAAGCAATAGAATCTCTTCCATGATAGAATGATATCAGAGAAAGAAATCATCTTTACAGTTTTCTGAAAACAGATTTTATTTTTCAAAGGCAAGAATTGTTAGCAAAAATCTTGAAATGTTTGCTGTATGGTTAATTGTTAGTAACTTGGACTGAGAGAGAAAGCTAACCTGAATTGATAGGAAGGAAAGATAAGTATTATTAAATGCCTCCAGTTTGAAGGCTTTTTACCAGAATATTCACTTCATCTTTGAAAAGCATCATGTTAGTAGTTTTACATGCTAATACAGTAATTTACACATTGATTTTTATAAAATTATTAGTGTGAAATTGGGGGAAAAGAAAATGACTACTAAATATACAGAAAAGTGTTAATTTGGGGAAGACATATGTAAATAAATACCCTTTTAACTAACTTCAAAGGACTGTCAGTATTATTTTTTAAATTGCATTTTGTTTAATTTGTTTCATTAACTATTGTTTGCTAAAAGGACATTGCAAGCAGAGAGAATATATTATGACTATAAGTGCTGTGTTGAATTTGATCTGTAACTGTATTTATGTATAAAAATGTCAGACCTCAGCATCTTCATTCTGAATCATGCTTTATACTATTCATAAGTGACTAATTCTGTAATACATTGTTCATAAAATTAAATGGTATATTTGGACATGAGAGAAATTCAGAATTATCTAATGTAGAGCTAAAAGAGTGAGATGCTAGAGAAATCTAGTCCATTTTCTACATTACTCAGTTGAGGAAATTGCAAGTTAGAAAGATAAAGTGAGTTATTGAAAGTCATGGAGGTAATTGGTGTTCATATCTAAAACCAGAAGGCAGAACAGGGTGTAGTAAACATATTCACTATAAGGTATAACTGTTGTAATTGTTGCTATTATTGGAAAAAAAGAATGAAAAATACAATAGAAATGAAATGAAGAATTAATAATTATCAATATAATTCTTTCACATAATTATATTATAATCACATATAATGATTCACGTAATTCAGGGAAAAGTCAACACTGTAGTTTCCTCCTAAATTAAATGGATATTTAATATGAGTTTTTCATTGCATAGAAATTAAAACAAAACTCTATTTATATTAACTAGTTGCTTCCTCTTATTTAAAAGATTTAATTCACTCAGTTAAGTAGTATCTATGGACCTGCCTCTGTTTCCTGTAAACTATGCTCTTGAAGTCACTTCTTATTGGAGAGCTGGCAGCTTTGGGGGACAGAATTTGGCAGTGTTGTATGGAATATTATTTGGGTTGAGTTTATTGAATAGAGTAGCACTTCTCAAACTGTCAGAGTACATAAGAATCATCTGGAGACCTTGTGAAAAAGGCAGATTTTATAATGCAAGGCCACAAAATGAAATTAACAATTCAATCTATAATAGCATCAGAAAGAATAATACATTTGGGAAAAATTTAACAAAAAAAGTGCAAGGTTTGTAACTGAAAAGTACAAAGCATTGTCAACAGAAATTAAAAACCTAAATAAATGATAAGAAAGCCCATGTTCATGGATTGGAAGATTTAACATCATTAAGACAGCAGCACTCCCCAAACTGATTTAGAGGTTCAACACGATCCTTATCAAAATCCCAGCCACGTTTTTCCCAGAAATTGACTACTCATCCGTAAATGCATATGGAAATGCAAGGGACATGGATCAGCCAAAATAATACTGAAAAAGAACAGAGTTGGAGAACTGTTTCAAAACTTACTGCAAAGCTACAGTAAATGAAAGAGTATGGTACTGGCATAAGGATAGACAAATAGATAAATAGAATAAAACTGAAAGTCCAGAAATAAACCAATACATTTATGGTCAAATGATTTTTAACAAGGTTGCCACGACAATTCAAGGGGAGACAGAATAGTCTTTTCAATAAATGATACTGGGACAGCTGGATATCTATATACAAAAGAATGTCTTCTACCTCACATCTTACACATAAAGTTAATTCAAAATGGATCAAAGAACTAAATATAAGAGGTAAAACTACAAAACTTTTAGCAAAAGTTTTACCTGTCACAGGAGCCCAGGAAAGAGTCTATGAGTATCAGCCCTCTGAAATGCGCAGCTTAGAACAGGGGAAGGAGAGAAACGGAGTTGTGGGAAAATAGACCCAAGACTGACATGAGACCATAAGGGAAGTGTAAATTTGTAATTTATCATCATACGTGCCAAGGAATAACAAAAATAACAAAACCAGGAAAGCCTGGTTGAAAAGCTATTACCCTTTTTGCTTCCCAACATGCTTGAACATTAGAATCACCACGAAGGTTTCTAAAATCCTCTGCCAGGCTGCACCTCAGACTAATTACTTCAGAAACTCTAAGGGTGAGACTGAAGCATCAGTGATTTTTTTTTTTTAATTAGGAGATTTCAATATGCAGCCAAGGTTAAGAACTATTACTTTACGAAAAGGGATTGGACAGGTAATGTTTTATGCAGATTACTATTAGAAATTATAATAGAGAGCTTCACTTTTCTACTTTTTTAAAATATTTATTTATTTTATTATTTTAATTTTGTCTGTGCTGGGTCTTTTATTTTGAATTTTATTTAATTTATTTTTTTTTACGCATGTTCTTATTAGTTATCTATTTTATACATATTAGTGTATACATGTCAATCCCAAACTCCCAATTCATCTCACAACCACCAGCACCCCACCACTTTCCCCCCTTGGTGTCCTTATGTTTGTTCTCTACATCTGTGTCTCTATTTCTGCCCTGCAAACAGGTACCTCTGTAGAATTTTTCTAGGTTCCACATATATGAGTTAATATACAATATTTGTTTTTCTCTTTCTGACTTACTTCACTCTGTATGACAGTCTCTAGATCCATCCACGTCTCTACAAATGACCAAATTTCATTCCGTTTTATGGCTGAGTAATATTCCATTGTATATATGTACCATATCTTCTTTATCCATTCGTCTGTTGATGGGCATTTAGGTTGCTTCCATGACCTGGCTATTGTAAATAGTGCTACAATGAACATTGGGGTGCATGAGTCTTTTTGAATTATGGTTTTCTCTGGGTATATGCCTAGTAGTGGGATTGCTGGATCATATGGTAATTCTATTTTTAGTTTTTTAAGGAACCTCCATACTATTCTTCATAGTGGCTGTATCAATTTACATTCCCATCAACAGTGCAAGAGGATTCCCTTTTCTCCACACCCTCTCCAGCATTTGTTGTTTGTAGATTTTCTGATAATGTCCACTCTAACTGGTGTGAGGGGACACCTCATTGTAGTTTTGATTTGCATTTCTCTAATAATTAGTGATGTTGAGCAGCTTTTCATGTGCTTCTTGGCCAACTGTATGTCTTCTTTGAAGAAATGACTATTTAGGTCTTCTGTCTATTTTCAGATTGGGTTGTTTGTTTGTTAAATATTGAGCTGCATGAACTGTTTATATATTTTGGAGATTAATCCTTTGTCCGTTGATTCATTTGCAAATATTTTCTCCCATTCTGAGGGTTGTCTTTTCGTCTTGTTCATAGTTTCCTTTGCTTTGCAAAAGCTTTTAAGTTTCATTAGGTCCCATTTGTTTATTTTTGTTTTTATTTCCATTACTCTAGGAGGTGGATCAAAAAATATCTTGCTGTGATTTATGTCAAAGAGTGTTCTTCCTATGTTTTCCTCTAAGAGTTTTATAGTGTCCAGTCTTACATTTAGGTCTCTAGTCCAGTTTGAGTTTATTTTTGTGTATGGTGTTAGGGAGTGTTCTATTTTTATTCTTTTGCATGTAGCTGTCCAGTTTTCCCAGCACCACTTATTGAAGAGACTGTCTTTTCTCCGTTGTATATCCGTCTGTCCTTTGTCATAGATTAGTTGACCACAGGTTCATGGGTTTATCTCTGGGCTTTCTATCCTGTTCCATTGAACAATAGTTCTGTTTTTGTGTGAGTACCATACTGTCTTTATTAATGTAGCTTTGTAGTATAGTCTGGAGTCAGGAAGTCTGATTCCTCCAGCTCTGTTTTTTACCCTCAAGAGTGCTTTAAGTATTCAGGGTCTTCTGTATCTGCATACAAATTTTAATTTTTTTTTGTTCTAGTTCTGTAAAAAATGCCATTGGTAATTTAATAGGGATTGCATTGAATCTGTAGATTGCTTTGGGTACTACAGTCATTATCACAATATTGATTCTTCCAATCCAAGAACACGATATATCTCTCCATCTGTTTGCATCATTTTTAATTTCTTTCATCAGTGTCTTATAATTTTCTGCATACACGTCTTTTGTCTCCCTAGGTAGGTTTATTCCTAGGTATTTTATTATTTTTGTTGCAATGGTAAATGGGAGTGGTTCCTTAATTTCTCTTTCAAATTTTTCATCATTAGTGTATAGGAATGTAAGAGATTTCTTTGCATTAATTTTGTATCCTGCAACTTTACCAAATTCATTGATTAGCTCTAGTAGTTTTCTAGTGGCATTTTTAGGATTCTCTATGTATAGTATAATGTCATCTGCAAACAGTGACAGTTTACTTCTTCTTTTCCAATTTGTATTCCTTTTATTTCTTTTTCTTCTCTGATTTCCATGACTAGGACTTCCAAAACTATGTTGAGTAAGAGTGGCGAGAGTGGACATCCTTGTATTGTTCCTGATCTTAGAGGAAATACTTTCAGTTTTTCACCATTGAAAATGATGTTTGCTGTGGGTTTGTCATATAAGGCCTTTATTATGTTGAGGTAGGTTCCCGCTATGCCCACTTTCTGGATACTTTTTTCGTAAATGGGTGTTGAATTTTGTCAAAAGCTTTTCCTGAATCTATTAAGATGATCATATGGTTTTTCTTCTTCAATTTGTTAATATGGTGAATCACATTGATTGATTTGCGTATATTGAAGAATCCTTGCATCCCTGGGAATAATCCCACTTGATCATGGCGTATGATACTTTTAATGTGGAGCTGTTTGCAAGTATTTTGTTGAGGATTTTTGCATCTATATTCATCAGTGATATTGGTCTCTAATTTTCTTTTTTTTTTTTTAATTTTAATTTTCTTTTTTTGTAGTATCTTTGTCTAGTTTTGGTTTCAGTGTGATGTTGGCCTCAAAGAATGAGTTTGGAAGTATTCCTTCATCTGCAATTTTTTGGAAGAGTTTGAGAAGGATGGGCGTTAGCTCTTCTCTAAATGTTTGATAGAATTCAGCTGTGAAGCCATCTGGTTCTGGACTTCTGTTTGTAGGAAGATTTTTTTGTTGTTTTTTTGATAAATTTGTTTATTTATTTATTTATGGGTGCATTAGGTCTTCGTTGCTCACACAGGCTTTCTCTTGTTATGGTGAGTGGGGGCTGCTCTTCGTTGTGATCTGCGGGCTTCTCATTGCAGTGGCTTCTCTTGTTGCAGAGCACAGGCTCTAGGAGCATGGGCTTCAGTAGTTGTGGCACACGGGCTCAGTAGTTGTAGCTCACAGGCTCTAGAGAGCAGGCTCAGTAGTTGTGGTGCATGGGCTTAGTTGCTCCTCGGCATGTGGGATCTTCCTGGACCAGGGATTGAACCCATGTCCCCTGCATTGGCAGGCAGATTCTTAACCACTGTGCCACGAGGTAAGTCCTGTTGGAAGATTTTTTTTTTTTTTTTTTTTTTTTTGCGGTACGCGGGCCTCTCACTGCTGTGGCCTCTCCCGTTGCGGAGCACAGGCTCTGGACGCGCAGGCTCAGCGCCCATGGCTCACAGGCCCAGCCGTTCCACAGCATGTGGGATCTTCCCTGACTGGGGCACGAACCCGCGTCCCTTGCATTGGCAGGCGGACTCTCAACCACTGCACCACCAGGGAAGGCCCTGTTGGAAGATTTTTAATCACAGTTTCAATTTCAATACTTTTGATTGGTCTGCTCATATTTTCTATTTCTTCCTGGTTCAGTCTTGGAAGGTTATACCTTTCTAAGAATTTGTCCATATATTCCAGGTTGTCCATTTTATTGGCATAGAGTTGCTTGTAGTAGACTCTTAGGATGCTTTGTATTTCTGCAGTATCTGTTTTAACTTCTCCTTTTTCATTTCTAATTTTATTGATTTGAGTCCTCTCCCCCTTTTCTTGATGAGTCTGGCTAATGGTTTATCAATTGTCTTTATCTTCTCAAAGAAGCAGCTTTTAATTTTATTGATCTTTGCTATTGTTTTCTTTGTTTGTATTTCATTTATTTTTGCCCTGATCTTTATGATTTCTTTCCTTCTACTAACTTTGGCTTTTGTTTGTTCTTCTTCTTCTAGTTCTTTAGGTGTAAGTTTAGATTGTTTATTTGAGAGTTTTCTTGTTTCTTGAGGTAGGCTTGTATTGCTATAAACATCCCTTTTAGAACTTCTTTTGCTGCATCACTTCAGTTTTGGATCGTCATGTTTTCATTGTAATTTGTCCCTAGGTATTTTTTGATTTCATCTTTGCTATCTTCAGTGATCTCTTGGTGATTTAGTAGCACGTTGTTTAGCCTGCATGTGTTTGTGTTTCTTACATATTTTCCCCTGTAACTGATTTCTAATCTCATAGCACTGTGGTCAGGAAAGATGCTTGATATGATTTCAATTTTCTTAAATTTACTGAGGCTTGATTTTTGACTGAAGATATGCTCTCTCCTGGAGAATGTTCCGTGTGCACTTCAGAAGAAAGTGTAATCTGCTGTTTTTGGATGCAATGTCCTGTAAATATAAATTAAATCTCTCTGGTCTATTGTGTCATCTAAAGCTTGTGTTTCCTTAGTAATTTTCTGTTTGGATGTTCTGTCCATTTGTGTAAGTGAGGTGTTAAACTCCCCCACTATTATTGTGTTACTGTTGATTTCCTCTTTTATAGCTGTTAGCAGTTGCCTTATGTATGGAGGTGCTCCTAAGTTGGGTGCATATATATTTATAATTGTTATATCTCCTTCTTGGATTGATCCCTTGATCATTATGTAGTGTCTTTCATTGTCTCTTGTAACATTCTTTATCTTTTATTTATTTATTTTCTGAACACCTATATTAGAGTATAATTGCTTTACGATGGTGTGTCAGTTTCTACTTTATAACCAAGTGAATCAGTTATACATATACATAAGTCCCCATATATCTTCCCTCTTGCATCTCCCTGCCTCCCACCCTCCATATCCCACCCCTCTAGGTGGTCACAAAGAACAGAGCTGATCTCTCTATACTATGCGGCTGCTTCCCACTAGCTATCTATTTTGCCTTTGGTAGTGTATATATGTCCATGCCACTCCCTCACCCCGTCCCAGACAACCTGTACCCCTCCGCGTATCCTGAAGTCCATTCCTAGTAGGTCTGCATCTTTAGTCTTGTCTTGCCCCTAGGTTCTTCTGACCATTTGTTTTTCTTTTTACAGATTCCATACATATGTGTTAGCATACAGTATTTGTTTTTCTCTTTCTGACTTACTTCAATCTGTATGACAGTCTGTCAGTCCATCCACCTCACTACAAATAACTCAGTTTCATTCCATTTTATGGCTGATTAATATTCCATTATATATATGTGCCACATCTTCTTTATCCATTCATCTGTTGATGGACACTTCGGTTGCTTCCATGTCCTAGCTATTGTAAATAGAGGTACAATTAACATTTTGGTACATGACTCTTTTTTTTTTAATTAATTAATTTATTTATTTTTTACATCTTTATTGGAATATAATTGTTTTACAATGGTGTGCTAGTTTCTGCTTTATAACAAAGTGAATCAGTTATACATATACATAGGTTCCCATATCTCTTCCCTCTTGCATCTCCCTGCCTCCCACTCTCCCTATCCCACCCTTCTAGGTGGTCACAAAGCAACGAGCTGATCTCCCTGTGCTATGCGGCTGCTTCCCACTAGCTATCTATTTTACGTTTGGCAGTGTATATATGTCCATGCCACTCTCTCGCTTTGTCACAGCTTACCCTACCCCCTACCCATATCCTCAAGTCCATTATCTAGTAGGTCTGTGTCTTTATTCCCGACTTACCCCTAGGTTCTTCATGACATATTTTTTTCTTAAATTCCATATGTATGTATTAGCATACGGTATTTGTCTTTCTATTTCTGACTTATTTCACTCTGTAGAACAGTCTCTAGGTCCATCCACCTCATTACAAATAGCTCAATTTCATTTCATTTTATGGTTGAGTAATATTCCATTGTATATATGTGCCACATCTTCTTTATCCATTCATCCGATGATGGACACTTAGGTTGTTTCCAACTCTTGGCTATTGTAAATAGAGCTGCAATGAACATTTTGGTATATGACTCTTTTTGAATTATGGTTTTCTCAGGGTATATGCCCAGTAGTGGGACTGCTGGGTAATATGGTAGTTCTACTTGTAGTTTTTTAAGGAACCTCCATACTGTTCTCTATAGTGGCTGAACCAATTCACATTCCCACCAGCACTGCAGGAGTGTTCCCTTTTCTCCATACCCTGTCCAGCATTTATTGTTTATAGATTTTTTAATAATGGCCATTCTGACTGGTGTGAGATGATATCTCATTGTAGTTTTGATTTGCATTTCTCTGATGATTAATGATGTTGAACATTCTTTCATGTGTTTGTTGGCAGTCTGTATATCTTCTTTGGAGAAATGTCTATTTAGGTCATCTTCTCATTTTTGGATTGGTTTGTTTGTTGTTTTGTTATTGAGCTACATGAGTTGCTTGTACATTTTGGAGATTAATCCTTTGTCAGTTGCTTCATTTACAAATATTTTCTCCCATTCTAAGGGTTGCCTTTTGGTCTTGTTTATGGTTTCCTTTGCTGTGCAAAAGCTTTGAAGTTTCATTAGGTCCCATTTGTTTATTTTTGTTTTTATTTCCATTTCTCTGGGAGGTGGGTCAAAAAGGATCTTGCTGTGATTTATGTCACAGAGTATTCTGCCTATGTTTTCCTCTAAGAATTTGATGGTTTCTGGCCTTACATTTAGGTCTTTAATCCATTTTGAGCTTATTTTTGTGTATGGTGTTAGGGAGTGATTTAATATCATAATTTTACATGTACCTGTCCAGTTTTCCCAGCACCACTTATTGAAGAGGCTGTCCTTTCTCCACTGTACATTTCTGCCTCCTTTATCAAAGATAAGGTGACTATATGTGCGTGGGTTTATCTCTGGGATTTCTATCCTGTTCCATTGATCTATATTTCTGTTTTTGTGCCAGTACCATACTGTCTAGATTACTATAGCTTTGTAGTATAGTCTGCAGTCCGGAAGCCTGATTCCTCCAGCTCCATTTTTTGTTCTCAAGTTTTCTTTGGCTATTCGGGGTCTTTTGTGTTTCCATAAAAATTGTGAAATTGTTTGTTCTAGCTCTGTGAAAAATGCCAGTCGTAGTTTGATAGGGATTGCATTGAATCTGTAGATTGCTTTGGGTAGTAGATTCATTTTCACAATGTTGATTCTTCCAATCCAAGAACATGGTATATCTCTCCATCTATTTGTATTATCTTTAATTTCTTTCATCAGTGTCTTATAGTTTTCTGCATATAGGTCTTTTGTCTCCTTAGGTAGGTTTATTCCTAGATACTTTATTCTTTTCTGTTGCAATGGTCAATGGGAGTGTTTTCTTGATTTCACTTTCAGATATTCATCATTAGTGTATAGGAATGCCAGAGATTTCTGTGCATTAATTTTGTATCCTGCAACTTTACCAAATTCATTGATTAGCTCTAGTAGTTTTCTGGTAGCATCTTAGGACTCTCTATGTATAGTATCGTGTCATCTGCAAACAGTGACAGCTTTAGTTCTTCTTTTCCAATTAGGATTCCTTTTATTTCTTTTTCTTCTCTGATTGCTGTGGCTAAAACTTCCAAAACTATGTTGAATAATAGTGGTGAGAGTGGGCAACCTTGCCTTGTTCCTGATCTTAGTGGAAATTGTTTCAGTTTTTCACCATTCAGGACGATGTTGGCTGTGGGTTTGTCATATATGGCCTTTATTATGTTGAGGAAAGTTCCCTCTATGCCTACTTTCTTTAGGGTTTTTATCATAAATGGGTGTTGAATTTTGTCAAAAGCTTTCTCTGCATCTATTGATATGATCATATTTTTGTTTGTTTGTTTGTTTGTTTGTTTTGTGGTACATGGGCCTTTCACTGTTGTGGCCTCTCCAGTTGTGGAACACAGGCTCCGGACACGCAGGCTCAGTGGCCATGTCTCACGGGCCCAGCTGCTTGCGGCTGTGGGATCTTCCCGGACCGGGGCACAAACTGTGTCCCTTGCATCGGGAGGTGGACTCTCAACCACTGCGCTACCAGGGAAGCCCTATCATATGGTTTTTCTCCTTCAATTTGTTAATATGGTGTATCACCTTGATTAACTTGCATATATTGAAGAATCCTTGCATTCCTGGGATAAACCCCACTTGATCATAATGTTTGATCCTTTTAATGTGCTGTGGATTCTGTTTACTAGTATTTTGTTGAGGATTTTTGCATCTATGTTCACCAGTGATATATTGGCCTGTAGTTTTCTTTCTTTGTGACACCTTTTTCTGGTTTTGATATCAGAGTAATGGTGGCCTCATAGAATGAGTTTGGGACTGTTCCTCTCTCTGCTATATTTTGGAAGAGTTTGAGAAGGATAGGTGTTAGCTCTTCTCTAAAAGTTTGGTAGAATTCGTCTGTGAAGCCATCTGGTCCTGGGGTTTTGTTTGTTGTAAGATTTTTAATCACAGTTTCCATATCAATGCTTGTGATTGGTGTGTTCATATTTTCTATTTCTTCCTGGTTCAGTCTTGAAAAGTTTTGCATTTCTAAGAATTTGTCCATTTCTTCCAGGTTGTCCATTTTATTGGCATAGAGTTACTTGTAATAATCTCTCATGATCCTTTGTATTTTTGCAGTGTCAGTTGTTCCTGCTCCTTTTTAGTTTCTAATTCTATAGATTTGAGTCCTCTCCCTATTTTTCTTGATAAGTCTGGGTAATTGTTTATCAATTTTGTTTATTTTCTCAAAGAACCAGCTTTTCGTTTTATTGATCTTTGCTATCGTTTCCTTCATTTCTTTTTCATTTATTTCTGATATGATCTTTATTATTTCTTTCCTTCTGCTAACTTTGGGATTTTTTTGTTCTTCTTTCTCTAATTGCTTTAGGTGTAAGGTTAGTTTGTTTATTTGGTAGGCTTGTTTCTTATGGTAGGCTTGTATAGCTATAATCTTCCCTCTTAGAACTGCTTTTACTGCATTCCATAGGTTTTGGGTCGTCATGTTTTAATTGTCATTTGTTTGTAGATATTTTTTGATTTCCTCTTTGTTTTCTTCAGTGATCTCTTGGTTATTAGTAGTGTGTTGTTTAGCCTCCATGTGTTTTTTTTAGTGTGTTGTTTAGCCTCCATGTGTTTGTATTTCTTACAGATTTTTTTCTGTAGTTGATATCTAATCTCATAGCGTTGTGGTCTGAAAAGATACTTGATACAATTTCAATTTTCTTAAATTTACCAAGGCTTGACTTGTGACCCAAGATATGATCTATCACAGAGAATGTTCCATAAGCACTTGAGAAGAATGTGTATTCTGATGTTTTTGGATGGAATATCCTATAAATATCAATTAAGCCCATCTTGTTTAATGTATCATTTAAAGCTTGTTTCCTTATTTATTATTTATTTTCATTTTGGATGATCTGTCCATTGGTGAACGTGGGGTGTTAAAGTCCCTGAGTATGATAGTGTTACTGTCGATTTCCCCTTTTATGGCTGTTGGTATTTGCCTTATGTATTGAGGTGCTCCTATGTTGGGTGCATAAATATATACAATTGTTATATCTTCTTCTTGGATTGATCACTTGATCATTACATAGTGTCCTTCTTTGTCTCTTTAATAGTCTTTGTTTTAAAGTTTATTTTGTCTGATATGAGAATTGCTCCTCCAGCTTTGTTTTGATTTCCATTTGCATGGAATATCTTTTTCCATTCCCTCACTTTCAGTCTGTTTGTGTCCCTAGATATGAAGTGGGTCTCTTGTAGACAGCATATATACGTGTCTTAGTTTTGTGTCCATTCACCCAGTCTATGTCTTTTGGTTGGCATATTTAATCCATTTACATTTAAGGTAATTATCGATATGTATGTTCCTATTACCATTTTCCTAATCGTTTGGGTTTTATTATTGTAGGTCTTTTCCCTCTCTTGTGTTTCCTGCCTAGAGAAGTTCCTTTAGCATTTGTTGTAAAGCTGGTTTGGTGGTGCTGAATTCTCTTAGCTTTTGCTTGTCTGTAAAGCTTTTAATTTCTCCATCAAATCTGAATGAGATCCTTGCTGGGTAGAGTAATCTTGTTTGTAGGTCTTTCTCTTTCATCACTTTAAATATGTCTTGCCACTCCCTTCTGGCTTGCAGAGTTTCTGCTGAAAAATCAGCTGTTAACCTCATGGGGATTCCCTTATGTGTTCCCTTGGTGTTTTTCCCTTGCTGCTTTTAATATCTGTTCTTTGTATTTAATTTTTCATAGTTTGATTAATATGTGTCTTGGCATGTTTCTCCTTGGATTTTTCCTGTATGGGACTCTCCGTGCTTCCTGGACTTGATTAGCTATTTCCTTTCCCATATTAGGGAAGTTTTCAACTGTAATCTCTTCAAATATTTTCTCAGTCCCTTTCTTTTTCTCTTCTTCTTCTGGGACCCCTATAATTCGAATGTTGCTGCATTAAATGTTGTCCCAGAGGTCTCTGAGACTGTCCTCAATTCTTTTCATTCTTTATTCTGCTCTGCAGTAGTTATTTCCACTATTTTATCTTCCAGGTCACTTATCTGTTCTTCTGCCTCAGTTATTCTGCTATTGATCCCTTTAGAGGATTTTTAATTTCGTTTATTGTGTTCATCTCTCTTTGTTTGCTCTTTAATTCTTCTAGGTCTTGTTAAACGTTTCTTGAATTTTCTCCGTTCTATTTCCAAGATTTTGGATCATCTTTACTATCATTATACTGAATTCTTTTTCAGGTAGACTGCCTATTTCCTCTTCATTTGTTATATCTGGTGCGTTTTTGCCTTGCTCCTTCATCTGCTGTGTGTTTCTCTGTCTTCTCATTTTGCTTAATTTACTGTGTTTGGGGTCTCCTTATAGCAGGTTGCAGGTTCGCAGTTTCCGTTGTTTTTGGTGTCTGTCCCCAGTGGTTAAGCTTGGTTCAGTGGGCTGTGTATGCTTCCTGGTGGAGGGGACTAGTGCCTTTGTTCTTGTGGATGAGGCTGGATCTTGTCTTTCTGGTGGGCAGGCCCACGTCTGGTGGTGTGTTTTGGTGTTTCTGTGGCTTTATTATGATTTTAGGCAGGCTCTCTGCTAATGGGTGGGGTTCTGTTTCTGTCTTGCTAGTTGTTTGGCATAGGGTGTCCATCACTGTAGCTTGCTGCTTGCTGAGTGGAGATGGGTCTTGGTGTTGAGATGCAGATCTCTGGGCGATTTTTGCTGTTTGATATTACATGGTGCTGGGAGGTCTCTTGTGGACCAGTGTCCTGAACTTTGCTCTCCCACTTCATTGGCAGAGCCCTGATGGCTGGCTGGAGCACCAAGAGCCTGTACTCCACATGGCTCAGAATAAAAAGGAGAAAATAAAAAGAGAGAGAAAGAAGATAAAATAATGTAAAATAAAATAATATAAAATTATTAAAATAAAACTTTAAAAATTATTAAGAAAAAATAATTTTTAAAGTAATAATAAAAAAACGGACAGACAGAACCCTAGGGCAAATGGTAAAAGCAAAGCTATACAGACAAAATCACACACAGAAGCATACACATCCATGCTTACAAAAAGAGGAAAAGGGGAAAAAATAATATATCTTGCTCTCAAAATCCACCTCCTCAGTTTGGGATGATTCATTGTCCATTCAGGTATTCCACAGATGTCGGTTACATCAAGTTGATTGTGAAGATTTAATCCACTGTTCCTGAGACTCCTGGGAGAAATTTCCCTTTCTCTTTTTGTTCACACAGCTCCCGGGGTTCTGCTTTGGATTTCGACCCACCTCTTCATGTAGGTCACCAGAGGGCATCTGTTCTTTGCTCAGACAGGAAGGGGTTAAAGGAGCAGCTGATTTGGGGGTCTCTGGTTCACTCAGGCCGGGGGGAGGGAGGGGTACAGATGCGGGGCGAGCCTGTGGCAGCAGAGGCCAACGTGACGTTGCACCAGCCTGAGGCATGCTGTGTGTTCTCTCCGGGAAGTTGTCCCTAGATCACAGAACCCTAGCAGTGGCGGGCTGCACAGGCTCCTGGGAGGGGAAGTGTGGATAGTGACCTGTGCTTGCACACAGGTTTCTTGGTGGCTACAGCAGCAGCCTTAGTGGCTCATGCCCGTCTCTGGGGTCCGCGCTGATAGCTGCGCCTCATGCCCGTCTCTGGAGCTCCTTTAAGCAGCACTCTTAGTCCCCTCTCCTCACGCACCAGGAAACAAAGAGGCAAGAAAAAGTCTCTTGCCTCTTCTGCAGCTCCAGACATTTTCCTGGACTCCCTCCCCGCTAGCTGTGGCACACTAGCCCCTTCAGGCTGTGTTCACACAGCCAACCCCAGTCCTTTCCCTGGGATCCGGCCGAAGCCTGAGCCTCAGCTCTCAGCACCCGCCTGCACCAGTGGGTGAGCAGACAAGCCTCTCAGGCTGGTGAGGGCTGTTCAGCATCGATCCTCTGTGTAGGAATCTCTCTGCTTTGCCCTCCGCACCCCTGTTGCGGCACTCTCCTCCAAAGCTCCCCCCTTCTGCCACCTGCAATTTCCCCCCACAAAGAAGCTTCCTAGTGTGTGGAAACCTTTCCTCCTTCACAGCTTCCTCCCCGTGGTGCAGGTCCGATCCCTATTCTTTTGTCAGTGTTTGTTATTTTGTCCTACCCAGGTACGTAGAGAGTTTCTTGCCTTTTGGGAGGTCTGAGGTCTTCTGCCAGTGTTTAGTAAATGTTCTGTAGGAGTTGTTCCATGTGTAGATGTATTTCTGATGTATTTGTGGAGAGGAAGGTGGTCTCCGCGCCTTACTCTTCCGCCATCTTGAAGCTCCCTCTCCATTCTTTATTTTAAAGTCTATTTTATCTGATATGAGTATTGCTACTCCAGCTTTCCTTTTATTTCCATTTGCATGGAATATCTTTTTCCACCTCCTCAATTTCAGTCTGTATGTATCCCTAGGTATGAAGTGGGTCTCTTGTAGACAGCATATATAGGGGCCTTGTTTTTGTATCCATTCAGAAATCCTATGTCTTTTGGTTGGAGCATTTAATCCATTCACGTTTAAGGTAATTATCAATATGTATGTTCCTATGACCATTTTCTTAATGGTTTCGGGTTTGTTTTTGTAGGTCCTTTTCTTCTCCTGTGTTTCCCACTTAGAGAATTTCCTTTAGCATTTGTTGTAGAGCTGGTTTGGTGGTACTGAATTCTCTTAGCTTTTGCTTCTCTGTAAAGCTTTTGATTTCTCTGTCGAATCTGAATTAGATCCTTGCCAGGTAGAGTCATATTGGTTGTAGGTTCTTCCCTTTCATCACTTTAAGTATATCATGCCAATCCCTCTGGTTTGTAGAGTTTCTGCTGAGAAATCAGCTGTTAACCTTATGGGAGTTCCCTTGTATGTTGTTTGTCATTTTTCCCTTGTTGCTTTCAATAATTTTTCTTTGTTTTTAGTTTTCATCAGTTTGATTACTGTGTGTATCAGCATGTTTCTCCTTGGGTTTATCCTGCCTGGGATTCTCAGCACTTCCTGGACTTGGGTGGCTATTTCCTTTCCCATGTTAGGGAAGTTTTCAAATATAATCTCTTCAAATATTTTCTCAGGTCCTTTCTCTCTCTCTTCTCCTTCTGGGACCCCTATAATGTGAACGTTGTTGTGTTTAATGTTGTCCCAGAGGTCTCTTAGGCTGTTTTCATTTCTTTTCATTTTTTTTTTCTTTATTCTGTTCCACAGTAGTGAATTTCACCACTCTCTTCCAGGTAACTTATCCATTCTTCTGCCTCAGTTATTCTGCTATTGATTCCTTCTAGTGTGTTTTTCATTTCAGTTGTTGTATTGTTCATCTCTGTTTGTTTGTTCTTTAATTTTTCTAGGTCTTTGTTAAACATTTCTTGCATCTTCTCAATCTTTGCCTGTATTCTTTTTCTGAGGTCCTGGATCATCTTCACTATCATTATTCTGAATATTTTTTATGGAAGTTTGCCTATCTCCACTTCACTTAGTTGTTTTTCTGGGATTTTATCTTGTTCCTTCATCTCGTACATAGCTCTCCGCATTTTGATCTTATCTATCTTTCTGTGAATGTGGTTTTTGTTCCACAGGCTGTAGGATTGTAGTACTTCTTGCTTCTGCTGTTTGCTCTCTGGTAGATGAGGCTATCTAAGAGGCTTCTCAGAGGGCATTATTTTTCTATTAGCCTTGTATTATTACAGTAGCAAATAACTGGAGCAAGTGAAGAAAGGAAGGAAGTAGGACAGACAAGGAAATTTCATAAATAGGGTCATTTTAATGGTGCATATAATATTTTAGACAGACATCTAAAAGGAGAAAAAATATTGAGCTGGCTGTCTTGACCCGAGTGGGCAATTCAAAGGGAGAATCTGATTAAGGGGAAAGAGAGCATGAGCAGCATTAGCAGCATTAGCTACTGGAAATAAGAGAAGTTAAAGTAATAAATCCAAGAGAAATTCGACAAATTAGCTGGACACTACAGAGAGAACCACAATACAAGAAAAGAGGTAGAACCGCAGAAAGGATTGCATTCTTTTGATCATAAAAGTGAGAGTATTCAAGAGTGTAAAAGAAAAAACAGAAGTAGGATCCAGTCACCAGGCACAGTGCACAGTGCTGCTTCTGGTTGCCCAGGCAACAGAAGCCTGCTCCTCATGCTAATGATAGTATAATGAGGAAAAACACAGGCAAATGCAGCCAGAATAATTAGAGGTGGAGTCATACCTGGTCCAGGGAGCTTCCTTTAGGGAAGGCTAGGTAGGAATTTGGGTGGGATTAATGTGAGAGGTTGTGAAGGGGATGGATTTATGTGTGAAAGCAGGAAGTCGAGGCTTCTGTAGTGCCTGATAATGAGGAACTAAGTTGGTGGCTACGTCTCCATGTTGTCTCTTGACGCACCTTGCAGTTCACCTGGGAATGGAGAATCCAGACAGCTGGGGCTCGGCAGCTGGCTCTCCTCTCAGGAAGTACAAACACTGATTTTTGATGGAGGAAAAATCGTAATTTACAAAGTTCAACCTGCTCTGCTTGAAATATGCTAATATTGTTTTTTGTTTTGTTTTTACTTAGTGGTCTTGCCTCCCTAGTTACTGAAAAATTTGTTTTGTGTTTAACACTTTAACATTAAAATATTTTTAATATTGTGAAAGAACTATCTTTACAAATTGTCTCTGATATTTGAAGATACTTTCAAATATCTTTCATATATTAGGAAAAATATTAAAATATTTTACTTTTAAACAGTTGCTTTTTCAGTGGTTAAAGCAGAAATCAAAATGCTAAGTTCTTTAAAGCAAGGTTACTCAAACTTTCCTGTGCACAACAATCACCTGGGGATTTGATACAGATTCTGCTGGTCTGAGGTGAGGCTTAAGATTCTGCATTTCTAACCAGCTCCCAGGTAATGCCATTGCTACTTGTCAAGGACCTCTTGCTACTTTGAGTAGCAAGAATTTAATTCATTATGGTAGATACCAGTAAACAGAAATGGTAATTTGCTAGTTAAATGCTGACCCCCCCCCAAAAAAAATGGTTCCGATGAACCTAGAGCAGGACAGGAATAAAGACATGGACGTAGAGAATGGACTTGAGGACACTGGGAGGGGGAAGGGTAAGATGGGATGAAGTGAGAGAGTAGCATTGACATATATACACTACCAAATGTAAAATAGATAGCTAGTGGGAAGCAGCCGCATAGCACAGGGAGATCGGCTCGGTGCTTTGTGACCACCTAGAGGGGTGGGATAGGAAGGTTGGGAGGGAGACGCAAGAGGGCAGGGATATGGGGATATATGTATACATATAGCTGATTCACTTTGTTATACAGCAGAAACTAACACAACATTGTAAAGCAATTATACTCCAATAAAGATGTTAAAAAAATTCTCCAAAAAACAATATGCTGACCAAATATAATATTTTTGCTCTGTGCATTTTTTTTTCATTTTTGGAAACAATTTTTGTCATATTTATTGTCTTCTTATAAATTACATAAGTAATGTGTGGTTATAAAACATTCAATAATTACAGAAATAGAGGGAGTAAAAGTGAAAAATCCATATTCATTCTCCACCCTTCTCCTCCATCAACCTCTCTCCTCTGTGGATAATACTTTGGTATAATAAACACTTGTATATATAAATAAAAATAAACAAGAGTAGTATAATGCGTACTTTGGTATTTATTGAGCTTTTAAATGCATTTAGATACACAAACATATGTGCAAATTCCACACATATAAAATATGAGAGAATCATATTGTATGGAATTTTCTCCTGCTTGCTTTTTAAAAAAATTATCAACTCCAAATTGACATCTTTCCATATCAGTATTCATTTAATTTTGTGGCTATTCCATTCTGACAATAATTCTTTATTATTTTTTTATTTATTATTCTTTATTATTTCCATTGGTCACTTTTAGAAATAGCAAGCATTTTTACATATATTTTTGTACATATGTGAGTATTTAATTTAGCTAATAGCTAAGTTAAAGTACATTTTAATCTTGGCAAATAATGACAAACTAACTTCCATGAATGTTGGGTGGTAGGCTATTTCTCCACTTCCTTATTAAACACTGGAGATCAGAACTCTTAAAATATTCACGAACCTTATGGACTTTAGTAGTTTTTTTGTTTTGTTTTGTTTTTTTGTTTTTTTTTTGTTTGTTTGTTTGTTTTTTGCAGTACACAGGCCTCTCACTGTTGTGGCCTCTCCCATTGCAGATCACAGGCTCCGGACGCGCAGGCTCAGCGGCCATGGCTCACGGCTCCAGCTGCTCTGCAGCATGTGGGATTTTCCTGGACTGGGCCATGAACCTGTGTCCCCTGCACTGGCAGGCGGACTCCCAACCACTGTGCAACCAGGGAAGCCCTTTAGCAGTTATTTTTAATTGCATTTCCCCACTTGGGGCTTGAACATTTTTTTCCCATATATTTATTTACTTTTTGTTATTTATTCTTTTGAAAATTGCTTCTATATACTTTTCTCATATCTATCTCTATTAAGTTACTTATGTTTTTCGTATTGATTGATGGGAACTCTTTGTATATGTTGGATATTGACTCTATGTCTAATATATGTACACACACACATTTTTGCCAGGGACAGTACAGCATACTGGTGAGGAGCACTGGCTCTGGATTGGCATCCTGGGTTTCACCACATGGCAGCTACATGGCATTATTCAACTTCTTTATATCTCAGTTTCCTCAACAGTATAAGTGGAATAAACTTAATAAATTAAATAAACCTTTAAAAACTTGAGGCTCCGCACTACAATCCATATTACTTACTTTTATGCATTTAGGTCTATTTCTCTGCCCTTAAATATTATGTCTTAATATGTTTTAAAGTTTGGGGGGAGGACAATATAATTTTGTTGCTGTTTTGAATGATATGTTTATATTGGTTATTGCTGGCACATTAAAATGTCTGTACTTTGTGTGTGTTTATCTTACTTTTAGACACCTTGAAAATCTGTCATATTTCTGTCGTATTTCTGTCAATTTTTATTTCATTATGTTGAATTTTAATGTAAAATTGTTAAATATTCCCCAGTATTTACTAATATTTTGGTCTTCTTTTCTAGGGCTCTTAAGACTATTTTGAATAATGGGGATTTGTGGTATTCTTGCCTTATTTTATGGGAATACTCCTAACATTTTTATCATTGATGTTTGCCATAGTTTTCCTGAAAACACCATGTCAAATTTAGGAAGTCTCATTGCCCAACTTCCTAATTTTTAAATTTTAAAATCAGGGGTGACTAAGACATTCTGTCAAATACTTTTCCAACAACGATTAAGATGTTTTGCTCATTTATTCTACAGTGATTTAGCATAAAAACACTTCCTATTCTTTTGTTGCTGGTGGTTTTTTAAAATTTGTTTTTGATGATAGCCATCCTAATTGGTGTGAGAAAGGGCTACCATTTTAAGGAGGTGATCAGAGTAGGCTTTGGTGAGAAGGTGGCATTTGAGACTTGACAGAGGTGAAGCAGATACTTTGGAGAAGAGCTTTCCAGGCAGAGAGAGCAGTGGGTCCCGAGGTAGGAGCCTACCTATTGTGTTTGAGGAAGAGCAAGGAGACCAGAATGACTGCAAGCAGCCTGAGGGGGTGGGAGAGAGGAAGTGAGGAGGTGAGATGGGAGCCCTGGGAGAGTTTTGAACAGGGGAGGGATGATACACTTCCTATTCTTACACCGTTCTTGTATTCCTAAAATAAACCTTCCTCCATCACTACACATTGTTAATATTGCAAGATGTTGACACAGTGAATTTGAAAATATTTTATTCATTATATTTGCACTGAGCTTAATGTCTACCCTTGTATGGCTGCTTGTTAGACATAATATCAGTGGTTTTTATTTTCATGTTTTCTTTTTAATGTGCTTGAATAGATTGTAAATACCAAAGAGATTACTTACTAATTAAAATTTTGATAAAAATCTCCCTCCCAAACAAGCAAATCTTGCTGTCAAATTAGAGTATATGGGGGTACAACGGGTTAGATCTTTGACTATCTTCAACTTTTTCTGTAAATTTGGTTTTTTACTCATGTCAGGGAACCGAGTGGTGTGGGGACACATGAGAAGTGTACTTTTCACCTTCCCTGAGCACCTGGTGGTCTGTGGGGCCGGGACCATGGCCAAGGCAGGTGCATGCAGGTGTCCGTGACCCCTGGCGGCTGCCTAAGGAAAGACCTCTGCACGCAGGAGTTCAAGGTCCTGCGGAGCTGCTTCATCTCCGTGGCCAAGAAGACCCTGAAGGGCAGCCGTTAGAAAGGACGGAGTGCTGCACTTATCCATCTGCTGCCGAGGGACACAAAGCCCTGGGCCCGGTACTGATGGCTCCAAGGGTGCAACATCTAAAACCTCTAAACCTCTTCTGGCTAACAGGACCGGAGACGTGTTAGGGCGAGAACAGGCAGAGGGGGAATGGGTTTTCCAGCATTGCATACATAAGAATTCGGGTTAGAATTAGATGCAATGAACCAACAATAAAGACCACTCTAAAGCCATGGCCGAGGTGTGCATTTATAATTTTAGTAAAAGGAAATAAAGAATTGGGGTGAATTTTTAATCTCTGAAGCCACTGAGAGTAACTCCTTCCTAGCCAATCCTTTGGGCTCTGTCCAGGCTTCTAACCTCAGTGAAACCCACTGCATTCAAGTCCAGTCAAGTTTTCATACATTGTCATCTGGCTTTTCCATCAGAAAGCATGGGGTGGAGAAAAAGAGGGGCGAAACCCTTCTAATCGTAGAGTGGCTCCACCTTGGTGATGGTCCAGAACAATGACCAGTACAAGAGAATCACACAACCCCAATGGTTTCCTGTGTTCATATAGGAAGAGAGCCAAGTGGTGGTTATTTAATATAGATCAGTGAGGTTTTTAATTTATAGACCAGAGCAATAAACATGATGTTGGCTGCTTTCCCAATTTGTTCTTTAGTCATAGCAAAGGAGATTTCCATTAAGGGGATCTAATGCCATCTTGAAGTTTTTGTAAAGTTTAATAAATAATCTCAGTTTCAGAGTTAAGTTTAATCACCTCTAACCCTTTAATAAGTAACTATTCTTTCCACATAGAGGCCAGAGGAGGTTGTTGCTGTTGTTTTTCTCTGTATTTGGACATTTTGCCCTTTGCAAAATAATCTCAGAGTGTATGGTAAAACCTCCTGGTGCCCCAATCCATGTCCTCTCAGCCAACTCCTGGATTCACAGCAGCTGTAGTTCACCCCGCTCACACCCTGGACCATCCACACCTCTCTGCTGGCCTCTCTGCCTGGAGGCTTCCTTGGCACTAAGGGAGTTTTCTCAGCCTGCATGGTGCATGCAGGGAAGCGTTAACACTCTCAGTAGCAACCTTCACCCAGTGAACTGGAGCCTGTGCAGAGACACCCCTGCTTCCCTGTCGCTCAGTGGGGCACATTTCTAGCAAGACTGAGGCACCAATAATCTGCTCATGTGCACACTCTTACTGCCTTCCCTTCTCTCCCTTAGTCCCCCCTCCCTTGTGGCACTTCTGGAGTCACCTCCCAAATAAACCACTTGTAGCCATATCCCTGCCTCAGGGTCGGCTTTTGGAGCAACCCAAACTAAGACAGGTCATGAGCAGAGAAAACTGAGGGTGTTCCCTGAAATGCACAAAACTCAGAGCACGTAAAACAATAAAGTAATTTATGTGAAGATAAAAAAATGGCTGGCAGATGGCATTGCTCTGCCAGAGATGGAAAGTTAAAATAAGTAGCAACCAAATACCAGAAATGTGAATAGAGAGAAAGAAACACTCCCATCCAGGGGTTGGTCTGTGTTTGAAGCACAGAGAAGGTGCTGGTCCTAGGCAAGGGCAATGCCCCCGATGCCCTAGCTTCTTCTGCTCCCAACTGGTTTCTGTCTCTGGCTGCCCCTTGCTCTGAGTGCCCCTTTCTCTGACTTCTGTCCAGAAAGGATGGGTATAAGCCTGTGCTCATTATTTCCAGAGCAGACAGATTTTCATTAGACTCATGTGCTTTTAAGAGCTGGTGTCAGCCGCTTCTCGTGCCCCAGGTCACATCCTCTTGACCCGAAATTTTACAGCAACCAGCTTGGTGAAGCCATCACCTGACAGCACCTTGCATCAACAACAGCAACTATCTCATGCTTTCTGCCCTGCAGCTTCTCTTTGCCATCTCTTAAGATGCCTTCTGGAAGCCACTTAGTTGTTCTGAAACATGTGCAATCCTGGTAGTGCAAGGTCATGCACACCCCCTGGGGCAACTCTTGATCTGTGGGACAAGGAAGCTGATGGATAATTTCTCGCTCGTCCTTCTGGAGGACGATTTTGAGGTGTACTCTCCGCAGCTTCTTAGAGCGCCCCCTGGAGGATTGAGCCGCAATTGCCCAAGGTGACGCTTGGCTTCATAACCCACCTTCTTTGTTATACCCTTTCGTCTCCTACTCCAGTTCCTTGGGATGGAACCACACAGAGTAAACTTCCTGCATACACACTCTGTGTCCAGCTCAGCTTTCTGGGAAACCCAGTACTTCTTAGGTCCACATTCCAGAATGACGAGGTTCCCCGTTTCGCCTTTACCAATGGTTCCTCACACACCTTCCCAGCCTGATTGCTCTTCTGAAACCATCCTGATCTCATCTTGGCTTCCAATGAACAAAGGTGTGAACATCTGAAAATTAGATCATTGCTGCTGACTCACTACTGGTAAGGAATTAACCATTCGTAAAGAAATGAAGAAATGTTTAGAACTCTTCTGGATCTTCTTGTTGAATTTTTGAGAACTCTGATAGGCTCATTCCTCAGCTGATGATTCTCCTCCTTTAACTTCCACATTTCCTTGGGATGTACAGTATTTATGCCAGTGGCTATAGATTTTTGTAGGGATTTGTGGATTCAGAAAAATGTTTATTGATATTCACAGCCCTTGGATGGGCACTGTTGAGAATACAGAGGAGCTGAGATGCAGTTGCTAAATTTTAGGGATAATCTAAGGATGAAATAGCAAAAACTTCACACATAATCAGAGCAAGTAAAATACAGAATTCTGTAAGTGTGACAAGTAAATTATTGACAGGATGTTATTGTGGAGAGAGAAATCACATCTGGTCAAAGCTAGAAAGAAGCTGACTTCACAAATTTCTTCACTCAGGGAGTAAAGGATGCTCCTTGATGGACCACGATGAGACCAACAAAGGCAATGGTCAGTTTTGCCACAATGGCAAAAACGCTCGTGCTTGGTTGGCTAAGGCATTTTGAAAGAACATTTTTCAATTTAATTCTTAAACATTTTGGTGGCTCTAGATTTCAAGCTCCAAAGACATTTGAACAAGTGTTGGAATGCTATAGCGTTGAATGACATGTTTATCCTCTTCAAGGTTGAGCTTTAGAGTTATGAAATCTATGTTTTCTGAGGTTATAATGTCATAATACATGCATTATTCACGCATTATAACCCTCCATGCCTCTGGGTGTTTCGGCTTGTTTATGAAAATTTCATTGTTATGCACGTGTAGATGGCAGTTTGAATGACCTAGAAAGAACAAGACATTAAAAGTAATGATTACATATTTCATGCCATCCCTAATTAACTTTGTTTTATTTTCTAAGAGCTACAGATGTTATATTACTCATTACAGTCTGTTCAAATATTATTTATGTCACGCAAATAGGATGTTTGTTGGCTTGAAATATTTAAGCAAATTCTGTGTGCTTCTTTAAATTAAAAAACAGATAGCAGGGTGTATTATTCATTTTTTTGTGTGTCTATAAAATGAGGAGCTAAACTAGTTGAGGTCTTTAATGCCTTCTTAGCTCAGAGTGTGGTCTTCGGACCAGTGGCATCAGCATCACCTATGAGTTTTTGGAAGTGCAGAATCCCCACCCCGGAACTGCTGACTCAAAAGCTGCATTTTATCAAGATGTCCAAGGTTTGAGAAGCCTTGAACTACTTTTTTCTAGAGCTTTAATTCTACAGGTTTGAAGAGCTGACATTGGCCTTAATTGCAATAATGTCTGACACATGAGATGCTCTCAAGCCATCTGGTGACCAATGGTACTTAGGTATTAGAATATATATATTTTGAAATATTAATTTCTAGTATACTTTTAAAACAATTATGTTTTTTTCTTTTGAATGTCTTCCTCCTACACTTAGAAGATTGGCTCATAAATTTCGGAATATGTGGGCAATCTAAAGAATTACAAATAGAGAAAAATTCAAGAAGAGTTACTCAAGGAAAGATTTCTTAGCAATTCTCAGCTGTAGGGTTTCTGAGAAACATCTGAATTCTGAATATGTTTTCTATTACTAGGTTAAAATATTTTGCTCTATGAACAACATTTAAACTCACAGGTAATTTTCAAAATGCAAAGTAAAATGCGATATCGTTTTCTACTTATCAAGTTGAAAAAATTTGCCAGTATTGAAAAGGTTGCTAATATTCAGCAATCATAAGTAAGTACATAAATAACAACCTGGGAAGATGTCCATTTTTAAATGGAACAATCAAGTTTTAGTCCAATATGTGTAGCCTGATACCATTTTATTAATATAAATTATATATATATATTTATAATATACACAGATTTCAGAATAAGCATAAGAAAAAGTTGGAAAGAACAATATCACACTCATAATGGTTACTTCAAGGACAAGGGATACAAGAACAGACTTTTAAACACGTATATGAAACGACTGGTGGAGGTGTGGGGAGACACTGGATTAGCTATCAAAGGGAATAAAAATACATGTTAGAGTAGGCTGTTAAACCATTATCTTTTTAAAAATTTATTTTAATTTTTTAAATTTAATTTTTTTTATATTGGGGTATAGTTGATATACAATGTTTTGTTAGTTTCAAGTGTACAAAAAAGTGACTCAGATATAGATATACATATATACATTCTTTTTCAGATTATTTTCCCATATAGGTTATTACAGAATACTGAGTACAGTTTCCTGTGCCATACAGTAGGTCCTTGTTGATTATATATTTTAATTAATTAATTAATTTTTATTTATTTATTTTTGGCTGTGTCAGGTCTTTGGTGCTGTGAGCAGGCTTTCTCTAGTTGCGGCGAGCGGGGGCTACTCTTTATTGTGGTGCGCGGGCTTCTCATTGTGGTGGCTTCTCTTGTTGCGGAGCATGGGCTCTAGGTGCACAGGCTTCAGTAGTTGTGGCACGTGGGCTCAGTAGTTGTGGCTTGCGGGCTCTAGAGCTCAGGCTCAGTAGTTGTTGTGCACAAGCTTAGTTGCTCTGCGGCATGTGGGATCTTCCCAGGCCAGGGCCCGAACCCATGTCCCTTGCATTGGCAGGCAGATTCTTAACCACTGCACCACCAGGGAAGCCTGATTATCTATTTTATACGTAGTAGTGTGTATATGTTAATCCCAAACTCCTAATTTATCCCTCTCCCCCACATTTCCCCTTTGGTAACCATAAGTTTGTTTTCGAAGTCTGTGAGTGTGTTTCTGTTTTGTAAATAAATTCATTTGTATCACCTTTTTAGATTCCACATATAAGTAATATCATATGATATTTGTCTTTGTCTGACTTACTTCACTTAGTATGATAATCTCTAGGTCCAGCCATGTTGCTGCAAATGGCATTATTTCATTCTTTTTTATGGCTGAGTAATATTCCATTGTATATATGTGCCACATCTTCTTTATTCATTCCTCTGTCGATGGATATTTAGGTAAAACATTATTTTAAATATAGTGTACTTGTAGGGTATTTCTTATTCCTACTGGACATCAAGGAAAGCTGCATTCGTTATTGTGACAGATCACTTTGGGGTGGTGTAATTCATTCTTTTCCAACATTAAATGTTTCTGTTTTTCTCATTACTTGTTTGGAACTCAAATATGGTCATATATAATATCGATGTGCTAGATAAAATGAAGTTATATTTAGACTTAATTCTGTCCTCTTGACATCTTTTCTGCTTTCAATACTGTGAGTTCAATTGAACCAACCTTTAACTCTGCAAACTAATATTCATCTTATTAATTTTTTTTATTTGGACTCTTCACTTTTTCAAATTATTTAGCTACTTCTTTGCCAATAGCAGAATCAGGTTTCTAGTCCTAAGGTATAGGACAAAAAGACATTACACAAGATTTTCTGTGAAAAAGTACTCAAGCCAAAGAATTCTCCTCAAAACTAGAGAACCAATGTGAGTCTGAGCAAATCTACCATGAAAAAATTACTGCGGAAAAAATAAAAACAAAAGCAAGATCTTCTAAACTAAGAATAATAATAAGTAGGTATTACTACCTGAAAGTTTATGAGTCAGCTGGGTGTGTCTTATGGTCTCAGTGGGCTTCCTCATGCATCTGTAGCTGTTGTGGGTCAAGTAGGCTGCTCTGCTGACCTTGTGGTGGCACTCTCCCATGTTTGGGGTGTCAGCTGACAGTAGGCTGGTCTAGCGTGGCCTCAGCTGTACATGTGCTGTCATCCTCCAGCAGTCTGACTGGAGCTTATTCCCAAGGTGCTGGCAGGACTCCAGAAGAGCAAAAGCGCAAGCTCCATTCACACTTGGGCTGGGAACTAGCCCACTATCACTTCTGATATGTTCTCTTGGCCTAACCAAGTGCAAGGCCAGCCCAGATGCAAGGCTGGAAAACAGACACAGCCACCTTCTGGTGGGAGGAGTTGTAAAGTCAAGTTAAAAAAACATGAAAGAAGGCTTCCCTGGTGGCGCAGTGGTTGAGGGGCTGCCTGCCGATGCAGGGGACACGGGTTCGTGCCCCGGTCCGAGAGGATCCCACGTGCTGCGGAGCGGCTGGGCCCGTGGGCCATGGCCGCTGAGCCTGCGCGTCCGGAGCCTGTGCTCCGCGACGGGAGAGGCCACAGCGGTGAGAGACCCGAAAAAAAAAAAAACATGAAAGATTGAACAATTAAAACACTTTAGTAATTGATATGTCACTACTTGGAATTAAACTCCTTTTGCATTCAGATCCTCTACTTCACGCACCCCAGGCTTTCTCAGAGGCTTGAGCATTCTTCATTAATAGGAAGACTATTTCATCATTTAAAAAATGGAACACAGTCCTATTGTGCAGCAATTCATTGGGGGTATTTTATAATGTGTTGTCTATGCCCCGATGTCTGCATTTCCACTTTGAAGTTTAGAGGTTGTCTTAACTCTGGGAATATTGAATATGTTTACATAGCAACTTACGAACTTTGCAAGAGTCTATACTTTTCAGACTAAAAAAAATGGAAAAAATTAATATTTGCTCACATATTGGTGTTTATAAAACCCTAGTATAACTTAAGAAAGATGGATTTTACATAGCTACTGATAGATTTTATTATAGTCATGTCCATGTTCAAGAATCATTCTTTGAATGATTCATTTATATATCTGAGATTTGTGAGCATATAAACACAGTCTCATGACTCCATGAAACTTATGTTTATATTATTTCTCTCAACCATATGATAGGCCCTCTCCAGTTAGATAAAACTAGCTGTAAAGAGCATAACCCTTAGGAATAAAAAGCCTTTCCAAATATAGTTTTCTAAATTTGGCAGGCTTATTTCAGAAAATGAATCTTGTTTTTAAAAAATCTGTGATTTGCTTTTGTGAACTTCTCAAGGCTAACAATGACATGAAATCATAGTGTTTCATAGAGATGTTATTTAGTAAAACTGCTAGAGATCAAAACTTGAGATTGAAAAAAAAATCCAGAATGTATGCATCATTTTTTTTCTTATCCAGCAAACCCTTCATATATAAAGTGAAATGGGGAATTCTGATAATTCTTAAATACTATAAGAGTGCTACTTGATTGAATTTTAAGCCTCGAGTTATATATTGGGATAATTATCACATATAATAAAAATGAGAAAAAATTACTTGCTTCAGTATGTTATATCCTTTTTGGTCAATATGATATGAAATGGGAATTTTGAAACAAGTATAGTATACTGTATTATTAAAGCCAAATTTAGGGGAATTCCCTGGTGGTCCAGTGGTTAGGACTCAGCCCTTTCACTGCCGTGGCCTGGGTTCAGTCCCTGGTCAGAGAACTAAGATCCTGCAAGCCACATGGCATGGCCAAAAAAAAAAAAAAAATTAATAATTAGCTAGTCGATAACTTTTATTATAATCTATTTCTGTCAGTGGTCTCTAAGAACAATTAACACAAGAATGCTATCGGCTATTTATCAACAAATGAAAACTTTTGCTCTTGTTCTTAGTGACACTTAAGTGACACTAACTAAAGTCAAATTTAATTGAGTAAATAAACACAGTGGAAGACAGCTATGATTGAGAACTTACATGCTTTAAGTAATTTTTTAAATGCCAAATAATCTGGATTGTTTACCTCTACAAAATGCCCCATGAAGAGCATAATTCCTTACAGCCTAGTTTTTATAGCCAGGCCAAAAAACAAAGAAACAACAACAGAAAAACCTACTTTAATTTGTACACTGTTCCATATACTGATTCAGAAGCTAAATATCAATATCAAATTTTGCCAAGGTTACAATTCCTTTATTTTTTATTATTGTTTTTAATTGTGGTAGGATATACATAACATAAAATTTACCATCCTAATCATTTTTAAGTGTATAGTTCAGTGTCATTAAGTACATTCACATTTTTGTGCTAACATCACCACTATCCATCCACAGAACTCTTTTCATTATGCAAAACTGAAATGTTATACCCATTAAACAATAACTCTCCATTTCTCCCTCTTCCCAGTCCCTGGCAGCCACCATTCTACTTTCTGTCTCTAAGAATTTGACAATTCCAGGTACCTCATATAAGTAGAATCATACAGTATGTGTCCTTTTGTGACTGGCTTATTTCACATAAGATAATGTCCTAAAGATTCATCCATGTTATAGCATGTGGCAGAATTTCCATCCTTTTTAAGGCGGAATAATATTCTATTGTATGCATATACCACATTTTGTTTATCCATTCATCTGTCAAAAGACACTTGGGTTGCTTTTACCCTTTGGCTATTGTAAGTAATGTTGCTAAAGACATGGGTGTATCAATACCTCTTTGAGGGACTTACCTGGAGGTCCAGGGGTTAAGCCTCCGTGCTTCCACTGTAGCGGGCCCAGATTTGATCCCTGGTCAGGGAACTAAGATTCCACATGCCGTGCAGCTCGGCCAAAAAAATTCTCTTTGAGACCCTGTTTTCAATTATTTTAGGTATATACCCAAAAGTGGAATTGCTAGACCTTAAGGTAATTCCATTTTTAATTCTTTGAGGAACCAAGATACTGTTTGCTATAGAGCCTGCACCATTTTACATGTCCACCAGCAGTGCCCAAGGGGTCCAGTTTTTCCACATCCTCACTAACACTTGTTATTTTCTGGTTTTTAATAGTAGCCATCCCAGAGTGAGGTGTATTTCATTGTGAGTTTGATTCGCATTTCCCTAATTAGTGCTGTTGAGCCTCTTTTCATGTGCTTATTGACCATTTGTATATCTTCTTTGGAGAAATGTCTATTCAAGTCCTTTGCCTATTTTTATAATCAGGTTGTTTATTTTGTTGTTGAGTTATAGTTCTTTATACACTTTGGATATTAACCCTTTGTCAGATACATGATTTATAAATATATTCTTGCATCTCATGAATTGCTTTTTCAATCTGTTCATTGTGTTCTCTGATGCACAGAAGTTTTTTTTTTTATTTTGACGTAGTTTGGTTTATCTATTTTTATTTTCTTTTTTGCCCGTGCTTTTGGTGCCATATTCAAGAATTGTTGCCAAACAATCCATTTATTTTTAGCCAAGTCTGTCTTCTAAGGCACAAAGATGCTTTACAATGCAAATCAATTGGATAACCTGAATTAGTTTGCTTATTAAAAACACAGGCTATTAAAAATGAACAAAATAAAATTGGCGAGCTGAGGTTTTATTGAAACTTCAGCTTTTGAAAAGTAATAAATTTTATTTAACTAGTAGATTACTTTGAGGCTTTGAATTCATGTCTAGCTCATGGATCCTTTCAAATTGAAACATAATGGAAACCCTTTGAAGTCAGAGTCTATGTATTAGGTTTCTTTGTTTTGGCAAACCACCTCCTACAGTGAGTAGCAAACAGCCTCTATTCAATAAACCCTTACAATAATAAAATAGCCCAGGAGCGGCTATTGATATTATTTACACCATGTTTTCAGTTTATGAATGAACAAATTGAGATCCTGCAGGAAAAGTAATCTAAGTGTTCAATATTGAGTACAAAAGAAGTGACTTGCAGATACAATAAAAATGCACAGGTTTAGAAGTTTGGACAGCCTGTCAGAATTAATTGATAATTAGGGGTAATTGATGCCTGTGGGATGCAGGTGTGCATATGATGTCACCCTTTAATTGTAAGCAGGTGGTGCAATGGAGACATGGAGATAAACTTTGGGTCTCTAAGAAAATTTATTACAAGAGTTTTCCCTCAATTCTGTAAATGGTCTGAAAACGGTCACCTTGTCCCTTGGGGGCTCCCACATGGCATGCTAAGAGATCGTCTGTGTAAATTGCCATCTTGGCTGACCACATTTTATATTTCTAATTTTATTCTGTAAAATTTACAGCATTTTTGACTGAAGGAGGCTTCTGTCATTGGGTTAACATCCTCTCTTTTTTCAGATGGGAGAACAGAGGCCTAGGAAAGCAGTGCCTTGACACCAATAAACTGCCGGTAATGGGTGTGGTAAAGATCCTCATTAGATTCCCAGATCCAAAAGCTTATATTTGTTAGAAATGTCAGCAGAAACAGAAAAGCGATAACAGTTTCACAATCCAGGACTTGAGTTTCCTCCTTGTCTTGTAGCTTCTGAGAGCTTCTCTCCCTCAGCCATGCACAAAGCCAGAGAATCTTTGGTTTCCAACACTCAAACGCCCCCAAACCTAGTCACAAAGCCATGGGGATCCTAGTCATGGTAACTTCCCCTCATTAGCCCTACCTGTCCTTTGGCTGGTTCCACTGTCACCAGAAATAGGTGAGCTGGACCCCTTTCCCAAGATCCTCCACTCTCAGCTGTCTTTGATAAAAGTGGCTTCATTCTCTAAAGATTAGCATAGCTTGCTCCTCCAAGCATTGCTGTTTCTGGAGTCCCAAAAAAATTGTATCAACAAGGTTGCCAATTTTACAAAATGTTCAAATTCATCTGACTTTCCAAATAGTGGACTGGAAACCTCCACTGGAAAATTAGTGGACATCTGTGAGAGTCAATCTGGGGTTGAAGTAAAATTCTGATGTACTGTGAAATCAGGTCAGTGCATTAGGATTATATTTTAATAGTTATGAATGTGCTAATACATTGCTGTTTTTCAGTGCAAATTGGCAACACTCCCAGACTTCGGGAAACTTTGAAGGAAAGAATTTCAAAATTCCTGTCTAACAAATACGTACAAGAAGTCAAAAAAGACATATTAAGAACCTTGTATTAAAGTACACAATAGGGCTTCCCTGGTGGCACAGTGGTTGAGAGTCCGCCTGCGGGTTCGTGCTCCGGGCCGGGAAGATTCCACATGCCGCGGAGAAGCTGGGCCCGTGAGCCATGGCCGCTGAGCCTGCGCGTCTGGAGCCCGTGCTCTGCAACGGGAGAGGCCACAACAGTGACAGGCCCGCGTACTGCAAAAAAAAAAAAAAAAAAAAAAAAAAAGTTCACAATAAACCCTAGATTTATGAGTTATGATCTTTTTTTAAAAATGAATTTATTTTTGGCTGCTCTGGGTCTTCGTTGCTGCACGGGGCTTTCTCTAGTTGCAGTGAGCACTGCGTTATGATCTTAAATGGGATCTATTTGCACTGAAAAAGGCAACATTGTTCAATGATGCAAGTAGCAAGGAGAAAATTCATAAGGAGAGAAGCTCCTCTTTCTTCTTAGAATTTATGATTCCAGTGAAGTCATTGTACTTCCTCAACTATTTTCAAGATTGCTTATTACAGCAAAAATAGAACAAAGAGATGGGAGGTGCAAAGATTCAGATTTCTGTTGGATAGTATAAAGAACTACTTAACAAGAGGCTGCCTTGAGCATCTCATGAAAACTGGGTAAGCAGAAGTTAGAAAACCATCCTTCAAGGATATTGTAGAAGGTATTTCTTAATTGGAGGAGAAGTGTACTCAATGACTTTCAAGGTCCTTTTGAATTTTAAGATTGTGCTGCTACTTTCTATAAGATAAAGCCAAAAGGAGCCCTAGTTGAATGGCTGGTAAATAGTATGCCTTAGAAATGAATTCTCACTAACAGCATTTGGAATTTAGCAGAACTAAATTTGAGTTTCTGGAACCCACATAGAGGCTAAGGGATGTCACAGAGTTGGATGCGAAAAGGGAGCTGCAGGAGCCTGGCAGGGTTTGCAAATCCACTGCCCCGCAGGGCCAGCAAGTTCTCTGAAGGCAGCTGTAAGATAGTCATGTGGTGGAGGCAAGCCTCAAAAGATACGTATTCAAAATGTAAAACACTTCTGGTTTTCTGTCTTATCAAATCCTTACCCTAAGCCTTTACATTCAGAACACATAGAGATAAGAGAACTCTGAGACAAATGGCAAAGACCACAGAAGCAATCTTCGTTGGGGTACAACTGCGGCCCATTCCCCCTGAACGTTAGCACAGTTCAATGTAGGAGTTTCCCTGGTATCCAAAAGCTTGTGCAAGGCAAAATCATGTTTGCCTTGGTACGCTTCAGTTTAATCCCATCCAAGGCTCATATGTCATGCCACTTCTCCCCTTTTGCATATGCTCCTCTCTAGGATTCCTGACTCTGGGCAGTGTCTCACATATAGGACCTGGTCTTCTGCCTCCTCTGAATCAAAAGTGACCTAAGCCATATCCTCTTCCCTCTGGGCCTTTTATATATGTCACTGAGTGAATTAAGATTTAAAGACAAAAAGAAACATGCTGTGTACCTCTTCCAGAATGTTTGTAAGATAATTGAGTTTTCTTAGAATGCAACACCATTATCACAAAATCATGCTTCTGTAATTGTAAATCCCATGCAGGTGGTCTGCAGTTAGGGGCGAGAGTCTGACAGTTGAAGGTGTGGTCTGGTTGTGCAGCCCACACCCACCAGATAAGTCACCCCCTCTACATCTAAGTATAAAGTTGAAACTATGTAATGGAGAATTATTTAAGAATCTCTTACTACAATCGTACTGGTTCAACAAAATGTATCTATTTCTTCTGTGGAGCAGCTACTGTTCTCTTGAACAAATGCCATGATTGAAACAGGGATAATATTATACTAAAGCTAACTCATTGTTTTCTAAAAGTTAAAATATTTTTCTTTCTTTGGGATTTTATTAATTTTTGACACATTTTCCCTATTTCTTTTTTTTTCAGCTTATTGATTGGAAATTGTATATATATTTAAGGTGTACAATTTACTCTCTATATATTGATATAGATGATTTTATATATATAGAGAGAACATCAAGTTGTACACCTTAAATATATATACCATATATATAGTGAATATATACGTACATTAAATATATACAATATATATAGTGAAGTAATCACCAAAATGAAGCTAGTTAACATATCCATCACCTCACCTAGTTACCATTTTCTTCTATTTTTTTCTCTTTTTGCTTTGTTGTGGTGAGAACACTCAAGATCTAGAAGTTTAAATATTTATTGTCCTTGGGGCTAAGCTTATTATTCGTCCTTATTGAGTACAGCTTTGTTACCTTTTTGGTAAGGAGTGCACTTAAGTGTTACCTTACATATAGACTAAAATAATTTTTTAGTTTTTTGAGGAGAAATACTTTAAAAAATTAAGATGTCAAAAGTCTATAATTCAGTGGAGATGAAGTATGAAGACTTTAAGAACTTGTAATCACAACTGCTAAAATTAATTTACCAGAGTCTTCTGCAAACTAACCAGATATTGCTCTTGAGGAAAATGTATCAGTCTACTATAAAATATTTGGATTTATACCATAAAAACCCAAACACAGGGGCCCTATGGTGGCCATTTATCTGACAAAAACCAGGACAAAACTTATCCATCTGCTTCCACTGGACCAAAGCAGTGGAATAAACAAGGAACCAAGTAATTCCAAATGAGTCCAGTTTCAGGGTTTGAAGTGTTATTAGAACACTCTGAACTGCTTCACCTTACAATCTCTAGTGTTCACAGGACACCAAACCAAAAAGAGAGTAAATCTACATTCTGCCGTTTCCTATGCTCACACATTGTTTTCACTCCAAGGACACTTTTGGGTTTTTTTGTTTGTTTGTTTGTTTTTAATTTTTTATTATTTTTTAATTGAAGTATAGTTGATTTACAATGCTGTGTTGATTACTGCTTTACAGCAAAGTGATTCAATTTTATATAAATATATATATATATATACACATTTTAAAAAATATTCTTTTCCATTATGGTTTATTACAGAATATTGAATATAGTTCTCTGTGCTATACAGTAGGATCTTGTTGTCTCTCCATTCTATGTACACCAGTTTGCATCTGCTAACCCCAAACTCCGAATCCATCCCTCCCCAACTCTCTCTCCCCCTTGGCAACCAGTCTGTTGTTCCCTAAGTCCATGATTCTGTTTTTGTTTCATAGATAGGTTCATTTAGGTTGCATTTTAGATTCCACATATAAGTGATATCATATGGTATTTGTCTTTTTCTTTCTGACTTACTTCACTTAGTACGATAATCTCTAGGTCCATCCAAGGACCATCTTGAAAATACACTATCCTCTCAAGAACAACTACTAATTATGTTTAAAGTCAAGGCAAAAAACAATTCATAGACGGAAAGAACATCCATTTTTTCACACTTTCTCTTCTACCAAGCCTTTTAGCCCAACTGCCAGAGAAGATTGAAACAGAAGTTTCAACTGTTTATGAGCTGTGTCTAACCAATGTTTGGGAGAGAAAATATCACAGGTAGGACTCCCTAACTCACTGGGTAAATGGGGCTTTCAGTGGAAAACAAAAATTGCTTGTAGTCCCTACAGAGGCCACCAACCTCATTTTTGAAACATGGAAGGCAGTGATAAAAGGCATTTGCTTGTTTTTCTCCTCTCACCTCAAACATGCATGTATCACCTCATTCGCAAAAGGGAGAAATAAGCTGAACATTCCACATGCTAACCTTAAAACATACTTCTTAGTTGGGTGGGTGAGGCATCTGGCAAGGCTTCCCGTGTGTCTCCTCCACGGCAGAGGGCTCCTCGCTCTTTAGAAGAAAGAACGGCCCTTCTCTTGGGGCTGGAAAATGGGCAGGAGGCGTCCTGGAGCTGATTCTCTCTACGCTGCCTGCAAATGGCTTCCTAGGAGCATTGCTGAAATCCAGTATCCAGACTGCCCTTGCTGAAGTCATAGTTTATTCCCATCTCCCATTTGAAAATATAGAAAAGGAGAGAGATGAAAATACCTGTGGCTGCTATTAAGTAAACAGCATACAGGATAGCAAAAATGGGCAAAGCAAGTGTGAGATCCACAATGAAAATGATCAGCTTTGTCAACATGTCTGCATTTCTCCTAGTTGACAGAAGATATTTAAAAATTCCCAAAGGCATGCACCATGCACTTATGTCTTTATAAGATGTGGGCAGGAAAAAAGACATTTCTAAACATGTTAAAGTGTGTTGTAATTCCCTGAGGATCTACCAGGAGTGCTGCATAATGAAACTTTTGATTTCCCAACTGATACAAAACAGTGGCTAAAGGTAAAGTATGAGATATTGCTTCACCATGAATACGCTAATGGAGAGATGTCCAAGAATTTTATTTCATCCCCTAACTGTGTAACTGATTCACTTGGATTGTAATTTCCAAGGGTAGGAACACACTAATGTTATGCGTTTATAACATACAAGGCTATTATAGAAATCTGATGTTTTTCTTGGAAAATTGAAATGTACCAGTCCAGTGTGAAAGGAAAATAAAGCCATTTTCAAACATGCAAACACTCAAAAAGTCTACCTCTCTTGTGTGTATTTGGAAAAAAAAAATACTAGAGGATATACTCCAATAAAACATCTTTACTGAATGTGGAAAACATACACTTTGTATGTAAACAATTGTGAATTTAACTAAGAGCAATGAAATTAAATCCCAGAATCACAGCTCAGCAGCAGATATACAAGATAATAAATTCAAATTAGAAAAGGAAGTTAGTGGGCTGCCAGAGATAGTCATTAAGAAGACAGTCACTTTCTTGTATTAAATGGTATGATTAGAAAGCGTGATAATCTAAAAACAAAATGGCCAGTATATTTCTTACTTAACAAGGTAAATGAAAGGTAATAAGAGAATCCAAGAAGAACATAAAGTTGAATAATGAAGCCATGGTACTAAAATGAAGCAAACTAAACTGAAGCATGATTCTGAATAAGTGATGGGATATAAGAAACGAGAATCTATTTGTCCTTAATATTCAGAAACTTCTGCTTCAAGTAGCATTAAGTGTGGGATTACATTTCCAAAGGGTTTAACCACACTGCTTGATTTTACAATGAATATTTTCAAACTCATAATATTCTAAATGCTATCAACTAGTTTTACATTTATAGAAATCTAAAACACAACAAGAATGTTTAAATTACGATAGTGACAGAACAGAATGTTTAGGTTATAAACCTTGACAATTTAAAAGTAACGATATAGCCAAATAAAATTGGGAGGCATACTGAGAGAGATGACAAGAAGTGAAGAAGTATTGATTTCTGTATCTTGCATGTGGAATTCAAGGGATACTGTCCAATAATTGGTGTGAGAAATAAAGATTAGGTATACTTTTAAAAATAATAAGACATAATAATATGTATCCTCACAACTATGTATGCTCTTTTCCACCTAAGGTAGAAATAAATCGCTTCATGATAAGAAATAATAATGATAATAAAGAAGGTCAGTGGGAGAGTTAAAAATACAAATTTAAGAAGATTTGTAAGATAGAATGGGTTATAGAAGGTGTTGCATTCTTTTTTTTTTTTCTTTTTTTTTTTTGGCCTCGACCCACAGCTTGTCTTTGTTCCCCAACCAGGGATTGACCCTGTGCCCCCCTGCAGTGGAAGTACAGAGTCCCAACCACTGGACTGCCAGGGAATTCTCAAAGGTATTAAATTCTTGATTTTCATGGTAGGAAATCAACAGATACTGTTTAAAATTGGTAAATAACAAACTAGACTAAAAGTTTATTATCTAGACCTGTGTTGTCCAATCTGGTGGCCCCTAGTCATATGTGGCTATTGAACTTCTGAAATGTTGCCAGTCTGAATTGATGCATGCTCTAAGTATGAAGTAGACTTAACATAAAAAAGAATATAAAATATCTCATTCATATTTTTATATCGACTATATGTGAAATAATAACATTTTGGATTGTGGGATTAAATAAAATACATCATTAAAATTATTTTCATCTATTTCTTTTTACTTTTTAAAATGTGGCCAGACTTGTTAAATGTGGTTCACATTACATTTCTATTGGATAGCACTCATCTAAAATTTTAGAGCTAAAAACCAGGAGAACCCAAACTAAAAAATGTTAAAAATAGTTCTCTCTGGAGAGTAGGATGGGGTGGAGTGAAAGATTTTATATTTTCATTTTGTGCCCTTTGTACAGTCTGAATTTTTATTACCAAGTCCATTCAGTATTTAAATAAACATTTACTTACATACAAATAAAGGATAACGTTCAGTAAATAAAGATTATGATATATTTTAAAAGAGTGGATTAGGTGGAAGGATGAGAGATAGAAATGGAAAGAACAAAGTGAGATGAGTAAAGTAGATTAAAATGTGAAAACAACACAGCTTTGAATATGTAGGAAAAGAAGGAAAGGGTTGGTAGGTAATTATAATTGGGAAGGGAGGTTAAAATTATAAAATGTATCATTATTGATCAATAGTGCACTTTTCAGTTTACAGCTCAATTTTACGAATCATTGGGTAGTTTCCTACAGATTAGATTATGTAAAATAATTAGTAGAGGATGGCATTGTGATGTTTAATACAGGTGTATCTAGCTTTATGCTTAAGTAATACATACATGCTCCAATTTAACAAAGAGAGAGACTCGGTTGTAATGGGTCACTTTACTAAAGAAGCTTGTCCTTAAATAAAAGAACCAGCAAAGAACTTCAGAACTATACATCTTTAAATATTATCTTGTAAATTCAAAGCCTTGATTTTACAAAGCTTCTAGAGAAGTAACAACATCAGGGGAAGAATGTGGGTTTTCTATTATAATTACAATTTAAAAAAATTAATAATATTAAATTTACAAACAGCATTTAATAAAATAAAGTGTATATTCAAAATTTCTCAGACACATTAATTATGTAAAATTAATTTTAGTACTAATTGGAAAAAGTATTGTGAGTTCAGTTTTTTCTTCAAAACAGAGAGTATGTTTTCAGAGGTCACTTTGGGGAAGAAACTTCTCCTCCATTCCATTAAGGATTTGTTCCATCAAAATGTCTGTAAATTTTTCAGAAGGGTGGGCAGAAATGTAGCATTGATATAAACAAACTGTCATTTTGAATCACTGTTTTTAAATTTTCTCCATAGTGTGATTTTACAAAAGAGAGAAATACATTCCACTTTCATTTTTATTTGTCTTTAATTTCTCATTAGAACATCATTTCTTTGGCTATTGTATTTGTATACCATGGCCTATGCTAACAGATTAAATTTCCTCAGTCTTTGACATATTGAGATCTGTTGGTAAATTTTTACAAAAATAATTTATTTTAAAGAATACGTTTTGTTAGGAAAAGGGAAACAGGAGATTAAGGCATTAGAGGACATCAAGAGATTCAAATAAAGGAAGGAATATGGAAAGGGTTGGGCTAAGAGAAGAGTATATAGCAAATCTCACCAGTTCTGCAGGCTTAAAGCTCAGTGTGCCTGGCTAGTGTGAGATCATGAGGGCATAAATTGGAATTGTGGCTTTTTGTGTCTCTCAGTGTAAAAAAGTGAAATGACTTTATATGTAGATTGATATCTGGCTCAAGACTAAAAGAATCAGAGAAATTCTTGTCATCAGACACAAGGATCTCGGGTTCTTATCCTAGAGAAGATTTATGTAGAAATCGTTAGATCTAGAACCAGTCAGAGAAGAGAATAGTGCTTTAACGTATAAAGATGCTTGCTGACATGCATTTTTATTGATGGATAGGTTTCTTCTTTATGAAAATCAGATTTTATTTTGACGGTCAAAAATCACATTCAAAAAAAAAAAAAAATCACATTCAACTCTTCATCCTTAGGTACTCCCAAGATACATTTCCAATTATTTAAAACACATTTTAAACCAGCTGCTGTCGAGACTTCAGTCGATTTTGAACTACTGCAGTGTCTCCTGGAGCTAAATCATACATTTAGTATCTCTTACCTTTCAGATCATCAAATCCTATAAGACTTACTATAAATCTCTGCACTTCCACTCCATAATGACCTGGGCAGAAACATTCTGAATTAAATGATGCTATGACTTGATTTATGTACATCTGGACTTTCAACCCAATGGCTTCCCAGCACTCTATCAATCTCCATAAAGTCCTGGTAACATACTTGAAAAGAACTGCAATGCAGTGAGTTAAAAATGAGGCCTGGGTTTTTGCCAATGTTACAAGATAAGAAGCCGTGTGACCTGGCCCATGCGGTGTAGCTGGTGGTGGAGGAGTGATTGTACTCTGGGCTCAGCAGACCCCCGGGAGCTCTGCTGCTTGCCCTCTCTAGTTAACTGCCACAGCCTGAAATGACTTTTTTCCAACATGCCACTGCTGAGAAATGTTGAGAGGAACTTACATGCTTGGACTTCTTTACTAATTCTTTTATGATGTTAAGTTGAAGCTGATAGAGCATGCTTGCATTTTTACCCTATTAATTTATTCAGATAGGAGCCTCCCTAAGCCTAATATAATATAATTCAATAAGTCTGAGGATTGTTTTATTGTTCCCAATATTAGGTGACCTTCCTCTCTCAAAAGGGATTAAACCATCTGATCCCACTGATATCAGGCTTGACCACGTGGCTTGCTTTGGCCAATGAAATGTGATCAGAAATGCTAGATGCCAGTTCTGAGCAGAAGCTCTAAGAAAAACTGTGTGGTTTCACCATCATTCTTTCCCCACAGCCACTGAGCTGTTAGGTCCTTCAGCTACTCCTTCAGCCTGAGTGGGTTCTGGATAGAAGAGCCAAAGCTCTATGACTGATGTGTAAAATGATGTGTATAGTGTTGTAAGCTACTAAGATTTAGGGGTAGGGCATGTCTCTTACAGTGTAACTTAGCCTAAGCTGACTGACACAATCAGCATCCTTTATAGAAACTGTAAGTACAGTCTGAGCATGAATAAACCAAAAAAGGTCAGCAAAGTCACTCTCTGGCCAATGAGAGTGACAATCTTCTATCTCAAAATCTCTGCATTCCTGGCCTATCCTCCTTGTTTGTCCTTTGGAAAATATTGGAGACTGGGAATACTGCATTCAGGAATGCTAAATGTCTGTACTCGAAGGGCCCTGGTAATCTCCCCTTTTCTTATCAGATTGGAGACAGGTCTGGAGTCCCAAAGTCTGGAGATCTTTCTCTTCCTGTTTCATCACTGATGCCAGCACTAAGCCAGCCACAAAAGACTTCTCAGGCAAGAACTTACAACTGCAGAGATTCTTGGAAGAGTAGGCTGACTCAATTTATAGTGGAGCCTGCAGAGATAAGCATGGGCATGCAAATCCAAACAGCATACTAGTCAAGTGAAGAGAATTATCTGTGGGAGACCAGCTAGACTGGTACAGTCTACATGGCACTTAAGAGTCAAGGGGAATGTAATTCTGACAATCTGGGATTGTCCAAATCAAAACGGAATGTCATTCAGGGAAGACCATCAGGCCACAAATCATTAAGACCTTAGGTCTAAATTTAACTCCATGTTTCATAGCTTATGACATAAACTGTAATGCCCATTTTTATCTCTAGAAATGACTGCACGAGTCTTTCAGCCTGCCTGGGTTTTCATTCCAGCTAGGCCACTTTCTGGTTGTATACCCTTGGGAAGCTACTTAACTCTTTTGTACTTCAATGTCCTCTGTTGGGAAAGGAGGCCAATAATAGTACCTACCTCATACGGTTATTGCAAAGATTAAATGAGGTAATAGAGGTAAAATGCTGGAAAAGTGCCTCAAGTACTCAATGAACATAATCATAATTGGCTATCTTGCCTATCTCAAAAGGTTGCCAAGACGATCAGGTGCCTAGAAAGAACTTTATAAACCTGATGAAGCATTATTTTTCTTGTCTCTTATTTCCACTTGGCTGTACAACACAACTTATTTTTCTCTGACTGGGACTCTTTGAGGGGCAGCGATAATTTAGGATGCTTCATGGATTCATTCAAGAAGACCAAATCTTCTTTTGAGACCATTGGCGTCAGAAACAATTTGTCTCCACAAATCAGTCTTAAAATGCATGTCAAATGTGGTAAAATCTTCACAATCTGGTTGACTATTTGTGTCAAATTTTTAATCCCAAGGTGACCTTCTTTCCACACCTGGAGCTCTTCAAACCATGAGGACAGATTTCACAAAACTAACACTAAAATGATGAATCCCATCACAGAGAAAAAAGAAACAAATCCATTCTCCATGCACAGAACAATGCTTTCAAGATTCTTTGCTATTTATTAACTGTCCATATTGCTTCCCTTTCCTCTAGCATGGCTAATGTACCTTTTCAAAGACATTCTGAATTTCATAAGATTTTATTGAAAATTGCCTTCATCTTACTTTAGGAAGTTAAAGAATTATTTCATACTAATTTTTTCCCCCAAAAGATAACTGTGGAATAATTCCACCAAAAGTTGTAGAAATCAGATGCCCTCTGAGGAGATTTCCACCATTCTGTTTTTTTGTTTGTTTGTTTTTTTGGTTTTTTTTTTTTTTTTTTTTTTTGCAGTACTAGGGCCTCTCACTGTTGTGGCCTCTCCCGTTGCGGAGCACAGGCTCCGGACGCGCAGGCTCAGCGGCCATGGCTCACGGGCCCAGCCGCTCCGCGGCACGTGGGATCCTCCCGGACTGGGGCATGAACCCGCGTCCCCCGCATCGGCAGGCGGACCCTAAACCACTGCGCCACCAGGGAAGCCCCATTCTCTGTTTTTAAAGACCTTTATCCCATCAGGTATTTACCTCTTCTGCTTGTGGATTAAGACATCTTTTCAAGCCAGTTGAGAAATATCAGGTATCTATTGAATAGATATCCTTCCTTGCAACGTCCATGTGAAAATGACATGTCTTTAGGGCACAAAAATTGAGCACTTAAACTCAACTCAATGAGAGAATGAGAGTGATGGCTCCAGTTCAGACAAGAGAGATGAAAAGATAAAAAAAAAAACCCACTGCCGTTTCTTGAAGAATTCGGAAGCTGTTTTTGTCCTGTGTTGTCTTCCTCCTCAGATTTTCCGGGGCATTATACATAGCAATAGCGCCATCTATTGGCCTGTTCTACCTGTTGATTTGCTGTCCTGAAGATTTTTGGCAACTACTGAACTGACTGACAGGTGTGGAAGAACAAAGCTCATGGTTTCACTTTGAACACCCTACTCTTGTTTTCTACTGAGCAACTTCATTGTGCAGTTTTACAGTTAGTTCAGTAGCTCACCGCTATTAAAAAGAAATGTTAAGATAAGCCCATTTCTTAGCTCCTAAACTCTCTCTTCTTCAAAACTAAGTTGTATAAGTACCATAAATAACAAATTCTTATTAGTCTTTCTGTTACAGTATAGTGTGAATAAATAAGCCATCTTGGCGGCACATAAACTTCACTGTTTAATAACACTAGCTAATTAACTAACCCAATTCAGTTTTATTCCCTTATCCTCAAGTGTTTCCTGCTTGCAGGAATAGACATAGTAAACTTAGATTTATCGTTTCATATTAACCTCTTGTTTAAATGGAACTAGAGAGTTCACTTGGTACATGCATGCAACAGAATCTTGGAAGAACTTTATAAATATATTATTAATTTAAAGATTCCCCCCAAATAAAATAAAATAAAATTGATGCATCAAGGGAAAAAAAAAAGCTCCCACTAGGAGAAAGTATGGAAATTCTGCTTTCTTACTATTTTTGCTGAATTGTGAAATTGATTGACCAGATGAAATATAAGTCAAAGATTCTTTTGAAGTTCAGTGTAAAGATCTCTGGACCAAGACAGACTTTTAAAGAAATCATCAAAGTGAACGCTAACAACCTCACCGCAGCTTCCTGATGTTTGATTACTAAAAGGCAATGACTCACACACAATAAGGGATTGATGAATATTTGAAAAACAAGGGAAGGGAAGAAGGAACGCAGACAAGGACTATGTAACCATAGTGCATGTAGATCAGGCTCAAAGCAGAGCCTGAGAGAGAGAGATCCATGTGTATATGAAGTACCGAGGGCACACTCTTCAGGAAAAAGCCTGCAACGAAGGAGATAAAGCAGGATAGCAACGATGTGGTCTTAGGTAAGAGCTAGCCTCTGCCCAAATCCACAGGTGAGCTCTGGAGTATAAGCTGCATCACAGATTTGAATTCCTCTATCAGTCAATCAGTGGTTCTAAGTTTGTCTCTGGTTGCTTAGGGGAAAGATATAAACTTCCTTGGCAAGGCATTCCTTATACATGCTGGGCAATTGTCTACAGGAGTAGCTAGTAGCCATTAACATCTAATATTCATAGCAAATCAGATGGGCACACTGGCTCATCTGAGGCATCTGGGTGGGGCTCTGAAGTATGTTTCCACAGTGTGCCATTTGTCATTAGCTCTACCTTCATAATAAGGGGAGCTCTTGGCAAATGCTGTGTAACATGTTGTTAGTCGTTGATGCTCATCACCCTTATCTGTCTTCATCCCATACTTGCCTCTCCTGTCAGTCCTCCCCTGTGTCCTTTGCCTTCATATGGTCCCTGAGTAGCAGCCTTCTGCTTTCCACTGCAGGGTTGTCTCAAGTCTGCCCTCAGACCCTAGGCCTTCCTCCTCTTTCCTCTTCCCCTTCACTCAAAGGGTCCTGGTGCATACCCTTTCTTGCATATCTAGATATAATCTAATATATTATCAGTCAGTTAGATTTAAAGAATAATATCAAGCCAATTGTTTAATCCATAGCAAGCTGATTTCTAAATTTAACCAGACTAGTTAGAAAAAGAATCCCTTCAACCCCGGTGATTAATTAGAGGGTTTTTATTTTCTACCAAAAGTCATGAGCAGGGGCTTCAACTGTTTCTTCTGTAAACTATAAGCGCCGAATCAAATTTAACCCTAGACTAGGAGGCAAGGCAACATAGAAAAATGACCCTTAGGCCTAGAATCATATAACTTATAACAGTTTTAAAATAGATATAAGAAAATTTATCCAAACTACCTCACTGTATTAATCAATGTCTCAACAGCAAACAAATAGAATATTCAAAAAAGGATACTTCCAGAAGATTCTGCTAACAAAGAGGATGTCTACAAAACTGTGGCGGTAGGGAACCATGATAGGGAATAGAGTTGGTTACAGCCAAAACAACGAAAGAAGCGCGTGGTCAACAGAACACAGGAGAGAGTCCTATAGAAATGACTTCCTTTCTGACAACAGGTCTCAAGCTGCTACCTAATTAATACTTATTTTGAATAGGCACAGCTATGTGATAGATGATATTGTAGGGGAATAGGGAAAGAATGTTCTGGGACAGGCTGTGGTTCTAATCAAATCTACCTCTTCCTCTTAACATGTTTTTCTTTGTGCCTCACATGTATGTCTGCATTTCTGGGCTTTAAGAAGTTGGTATGGTTCACAACTAAATTCCTAAAACCTAAGTTCTTATTTGGAATCAACAATCTCTGTGTCTGTCCTCCTTTAGTACTGCCACCAGACTTCCTGTAACTTGTTTTGCAGCTGTGATAGTACACAGTCATTTTACTGCAGAATTCACAGTTTGGGGCAACTATATATCATAGTCTAAGGTTTGAGATCGTAGCTCCTTTCTTCTTTGTTTTATTTTTAAAAATAGAGATGCAATTCATATCATAAAATTCACCCTTTAAAAGTGTACAATTCAGTATTTTTTTTGTATGTACATGATGTTTTATAACCATCACCGCTAATTCCAAAACATTTTACGATTTCAAAAAGAAACTTTATACCTATTAGCAGTCATCCCCCATTTCCTCCTCCCATAGTCTCTGAAAACCGCTAGTCTACTGTCTCTATGGATTTGTTTATTCTGGGCATTTCATAAAAATGGAATCATACAATATGCTGTATTTTATGTCACTTATGGTTTATGTCACTTAGAATGATGTTTTCAAGGATCATCCATGTTGTAGCACGTATGAGTACTTTATTTTTATTGCCAAATGATACTTCATTGTGTGGATACATTTTATTCATCCACTCATCTTCTGATCAATATTTGAATTGTTTCCATTTTTTAGCTATTATGGATAATGATGCTATGAATATTCATGTGCAAACTGGTGTGCACATGTTTTCAATTCTTTTGGGTACTCTTTTCTCTTTATAGATGGAATATTGTCCCTTCTGTTTATCATTCTTCCTTTTCTGGTGTGTTTCAAGACAGAGGAAAAAAAATAAAAATGCTTTTACTATTTCTTTACTAATCAGAAATACCCTTATCTTATCTAAACCACAGATATGAAAACCAAAGTCCAAAGAGTTTACATAAATCGCTCCAGGGCACCAGCCAGTTAGCAATAGAGCTGAGAGTAGAAGTCTCTGACTTTACGAGAGCACTTTATTCCCATTTTCCCTTATGTTTCTCTAATATCTTGATTCATTTTTAATTTAATTTTATATTGGGGTATAGTTGATTTACAATGTTGTGTTAGTTTCAGGTGTACAGCAAAGTGGTTCAATTATACATATACATATATCCATTCTTTTTCAGATTCTTTTCCCATATAGGTTATTACAGAATATTGAGTAGAGTTCCCCGTGCTATACAGTAGGTCCTTACTGATTATCTATTTTTTGATTCATTTTTTTCTCTTAAATCCTTCAGTTAGCTATTGTTTCCTAATAAAATACCTCAATACCTAGTGATACAAAACATCAGCCGTTTCTCATTTCTCATGAGTCTTCTGGGTGGTGTTGCTGATCTGAGCTGGGCTTGGGGGGGCTCCCGCATTCATCTCAGCCCACTGCTGGTTTGCTGGGTAGGGTACTGATGGTTGCTGTGCTCTGATACACCTGAGATCTTGGCTGGGATGACTTTTCGCTGCTTCTCATGGCCTCTCATCCTCCAGGAGGCTAGCTTGGATTTGTTCTTATGACAAAGGCAGGGCTCCAAAAGAGAAGAAAAATTCACAAGTTCTCCTGAGGCTCAGATCTGGCAGGCCATTACTTCCTCTACATTATATTGATCCAAACAAGTACAAGGTCAGGCTCAGATTCAAGGTGGGGAAGAAATAGATTCCACCTCCAATGGGAGGAGCTACAATCTCACATTGCAAAGGGTGTGGATATAGGCAGAGTGAAAAATTGGGGCCATTTTGCAATTAATCTACCACAGTGCTCGTGCTAAGAAGTATCTTGTAATAATCATATGAAAGTTGACAGGGAAAACAGAGTATCAAGCATAAGGTATAGAGTTCTTACTGGAGTAAAATACCTATTCAGGCTTTTCTATGAGCACTTGATTCTAGACAGATTAGCATGCGTGATGTCTTGACACCTACCCTGCATTCTCCTGGTCTCCATCGTTGTTTTGATGGTGACTGTTCTATGATATGGAATTTCTGCCTTTCCAAATTCCTCCCATGCTTTGACTACCAAATTTGAACTCTCGTTAGTATCCAGAGTGTCTTCTTATAACACAGTCCTATAATAAATGTACTCAGCTACCCACCATACCCTCCTGCCCCACTGGACTGAAAGCTCCTTGAGGACAGAGCTATTGCTTAATGCAACTTTGTATCATCTAGCCCAATGTCTAGCACATAGAAGCATCCTAATAAATGTTTGTGGAATTAATAAACTAATAAATGAAGCCCTAACTGCCTTCTTTAGCACATTGTGGTTTTTCTCCCATGATTCATTTTACAAATTATCTTTAACACTCACTTCACACTTCTCCCTTTGCAGTACATTGTGCACTATGTGTGTGTATAGATACACACACACACTCAGCACACATATATCTTTGTGTGTGTGTGCACGTATATGTATATACATATATTTTATATGGTTATTTTATTATTCTATTGCTGTTTGGCTTCATTAGCTACCTAGTAATAAATAATACTCTTTTTTTAACTCGAATTCTTAATTTATATTCCACTTTTTCTAAAAAGAATTTGAGGTGACATATTTTTCAAAGATCAAAATAGGTCATTATGAGTAAACATTGAAAACAATAGAGGAAACATTTTATGTTAAAAATGTTCTAGAAACCTGATTTATTACAGGTGTTTTAGCAACTATGGTGAATACAGAAACAAAACTGGAGGTCACATTTTCAGAAAACCTCTTTTAGGAGGAGTTTGTATGAATTCTTATATAAGGAACATCACAGAATATAATAGGTGTCATCTATAAATGTAGTTTTGTAGAATAAGCAGCAACATGTTGCACATGGTCATTTTTCATACTGACCTTTAATTAAACCCAAATTATTAAATCAAAGCTTAGTGAAGGCTTTTCTGTGGAGAGCCAAGCTGGAGCAGTCTAGGAGGGCTTGTCTCTGGAGTATACCAACTCAACATAATGACAGAGTTTTAAGTATATAGGCTAACAAGGAATTGTCAAGGTCCTGGAAATTTTGCCCTCAAATATCTGCAAACTTACTTGTTATTTGAAGGTTTCCAAGATCAACAGATTCAACACTGAACTACCTAAAATGTGCCAGAAATACAGGGTTTCATCACTGACTAAAATGTGATCCACAATAAAGTTCAGATACAAATTACTAGGACATGATAATATTGACATATTTTTATAAAATATGTTAGAGGGCTTTATGTTAGAACTTATGTTAGAAGGCTCACTGCAGAATACAAGAGAGTTAAGGAAATGGTTCCAAGGAATATTTCACCAGGTATGTCTGCTCACATAGCTAGATCATGTGTCCCTTATGAGTAAAATTTATTCTTATATCCAAATTGCTTTATGTTTCCCATAATTCAATAATGCAGTCAATGAATCCATGTTGAATGAATGAATCAATCAGTGAAGACCTCGGGAGATAGGATTATGCTAAAATGGGGCCACTGTTGGTGGTAGAGATCTATGGTATTAAGAAGGTGGATGTTATTTTCTTTCTCCCCATCCATTCTCAGCCTCTCTCCTCTGCTCTGCGCCCCAGGAGCCTGATCATTCTGGTTGCATTAGCTGCTTCTCTTGTCATTTGGTGCCCTTTTGGATTTGGCCAATGGAACACTCTGCCAGAGATCACAGTGAGAAAAGAGCTCAGGGCACTTCTTTCCTACTCCCTGATGGCTTTGGTTTTTCAGTTCTGGAAATGGCTGAATCCATCAATAATTATAGCATCCACCTGGCAGCCCATCAACCACAGCTGCATCAGTAGCATCACCACTGCCCTGTATCCTTTCAAACCTGTGAGTGATAGCAGCTTCTTACCATTGCCAATCTCTGCATGCCTCATCCTTCCTCACTGTTTTTTTTTAATACTGCCCATACCTCTGTAAATAGTCTCTTCCTTGAATCATCTGAATAACGTGCTGATTCCTGCTAGGACTCTGACTAAAAGAGTAGGGGATGCTATATTATAATTGAATAGGAATTTGCAATAGATTATTTGTAAGTACAAGGAAATAGCAATGAGGTTAGGTATGATTTTAAGATTATGTAATCTGGTTGTCTATTTAGAAAATGATGGTGAATCTCGGATTACTTACTTGGCCACTAGAGAGGTGAAATATGAGTGGGGCAAGATTCAGGTATTGCAAAGTAAATATTAGTGGGACTAAAGAGGCAAGTCAGCACCAATCTGGGTGTGTGAGTGTGTGTGTATGAGTGTGTGTGTGTGAATCAGATTAAATGAAGGGGCAAGGAAATCTGGATATTTGTTTTCTCACGAAATATGCTTGAGTAAGCCACTGTATTTTAAGGTACATGTCAGGATAAGAAACCATATGAACCACTTTTTAACTTTTATAACCTGTGACAAGGGATTAAGTGGTAAATATTCATTGAGAATTAACGGGCAAGGTGGTGGCCACAAAGGAGGAGCTTGTGTTTTCTTTTCTTTTGTTTTTCACCAGCCAGAATGTATCTACTTTTCTCTCTCTCCTGGGAGCTGCCACTACCAAGCCTATCAAGACCATCACTTAGAAACTCTATAAAGTAGACAGTTTTTTTCTTTATAACTCTCCAACTGCATCTTTCATAATGTGATTCAATCAACAGTTCAAATTAACGGAGGGAGAGAGAAGAGGAGGGTCTTAGCCTGAAGCCAGCAGCCACTCTGATACCGTCTGGGTCCTTCCTGTGTGCTCTGCTTTCCCTCCTCATTTGAACATTCCTTCGCACCCAGGGTTCTGGTTAGGATGAAGTGAGATAATCTTACATGAAAGCCCCCAACACTGTTCTCGGGCCAGAGAGGGCTACCGGTAGTTTTCTTTTTTCCTCTGTTGTGATGAACCAAGGTGTGGAGCCTGAGGATAGAGAGCTGAGTTTCAATCCAGCCTCTGTCTTATTAGCTCTTGAGAACGTTACTTGATCTCGCAGAGTTTCTGTTCTTCCTCTGGAAAATGGGAGGATATTATAGCACCCCAGTGTGAGAGGACATGTAATCCACATATAATAAACACCATGCTCTTCCAAGTCTCAGTTTTCTTATCAGGATAGTTCTGATTCCATTGGATTTTTAGCTTGGAGTAAATGAGATAATACATGTGAACTGTCCTTCACCCAACCCTCATGATTTTGACCTACTAGTGACAGATCATATGGCACACAGAACAGAGCAGTGGGAGGCAAGGCTCCCGCCTAGTGACACTGAGGATAGTAGGTCCATCAGACTAACTGACATTTCATTTGGTCCTTAAAAAGCAAGAAAGAAATTTTACAAGTGGACATGGGCAAAAGCATAGGCATAAAGGCGGGGAATGTACAAGACCGTGTTCAGACTGACCACCATCTGGGGTCCTTTTTGAGAAATAGTAGGAGAATGATCTAGGGATGATGGCTAAAGCCAAATTGTGGGTGGTGACTTTGAATGCAAGAAAAAAAAAAAAGTAGGATTTTCTCCATTAAATGGTGTGGAGTCATGGACGGCTCTTAAGAAGGTCAAGGGTATCACCATGTCGATTCTAGGTAGAAAGTTGGACATGAAGAGGCATCATATGGAGTCTACATTTTAAACAAAATCATTCTTCATTTACTTACTGAAATGGGGGAAGTAGTAAGTGACATCCCAGAGTTTCATAAATATGAGTGGAAGGAAGAGGATGGGGGGTGAGTAGAGGAAAGATTATTTTGCCAAATATTGTGCCCTCAAAGCCAGCATGGAAAGGGACATTGGAGTGACTTACCCATGTGTCACAGGAAAAATTCTATATGTTGCTTTGCAGATTATTCGCCATTTGCCCCTTCTTTTCCCCAACCGGATCCATTTTCTGCCTTTCTTTGCCCTTCTCTATTCCCTGGGGGAGAGGAACATTAATTCCTATGGACTTCCTGGCCCAGACTCCACTGTTGTCTGTTTTCTGGTTGGATTTGGGAGAGAGCAGCAGGACATAGGATGGTGGGAGGAGAAAGAGAGGTCAGGTTATTCGTTTCTCTGGCTCTCTCCTGGCTCTTACACGTTTGTGGCAGTGGTTGACAAAAGATTCCACTCTCGTTAGGCTCCATTAACACTACTTCCTTTCTTTGCTCCTTCAGGCCCGAGATGGAAATAGCTTCCTGACAATGCTAGTCCCCTGGATGCTGTTAACCTCCCTGTGGGTTCCTGTAACCCCTCCCACGCCTCTGTAAATAGTGTTTTCATTCAAGACCCTTGAACAATCTGTATTGTGTTCTGTTTCCTAAAAGGATCTTGACTGATACAGTTGCTAACCCCTGATCCATAACTTCCTCTGAAACATCACCCTGATGAACGAAATTTGAGAAGGTCTCCAGGGCCCTCTGTATCCTGCCACTGGCATTACTGTCAAGACATTCAGCTGTCAGAGGTTTTCATTTAGCACAAACTATTCCCACTCCCACTTCTTCTGGTCTTGGCATCTCAATAAATGGATTTACAACTTACCCAGTTGTTCAAACCCAAAGGAACTGTTTTTTTTTTTCTTAACGTTTTTTTAAATAAATTTATTTTATTTACTTATTTTTGGCTGCAATGGGCCTTCGTTGCTGCACGCAGGCTTTCTCTAGTGGCGGTGAGCGGGGGCTACTCTTCGTTGCAGTGCACGGGCTTCTCATTGCGGTGGCTTCTCTTGTTGCGGAGTACGGGCTCTAGGCACACGGGCTTCAGTAGTTTTAGCACACAGGCTCGGTAGTTGTGGTGCACGGGCTTAGTTGTTCTGCATGGCATGTGGAATCTTCCCAGACCAGGGCTCGAACCTGTGTCCCCTGCATTGGCGGGTGGATTCTTAACCACTGCGCCACCAGGGAAGCCCAAGGAACCGTTTTTGATTATTCTAGTTCTCTCAACTTCCACTCCCTATCTGATCTATCAAAGTCCTGTCACCTCCTTCTGCAAACTATATCCTGAATCTGCTCATCTCTCCTTATCTCCACTGCTAACGCCTTAGTCCAAGCCTCCATCATCTCTAATTTGGATGGTTCAATGGCCTCTTAACTGTTCTCCCTACTTCTTCCTTCCAATTCATTTTCTACCCAAAAGCTAGAGTGACATTTCTAGCAAGTAAATCAGATTACATCACTCCCCTGCACCCTCTAAATACTTACATTACCCTTGATGTCAAAGTCTCAACATGAACTAAAAGTCCTTGTATCATCTACCTCTCAGATAACATCTGTTAGGCCCTTTCCTTTTTCTTACTGGGATGCATCCACCCAGGCTTTCATTTCAGCCTTAGAACACACCACACTTGTATTCTCAGGGCATTTGCACTTGCTGTTTCCTCTACCCAAATCTTCACCCACAATTTGTACATGGCTTGCTCCTTCTTTTCATCCAAATCTCCACTGAAATGTCCCCTTCCCAGGGAGTCTGTCCTAGATCACCCACTATAAATTACTGCTCTTTTTCTGTTACTATCACATCAAGTGTTTATTTTCTTTACTGTTCGGAATTTTTGTGGGGGTTATCTGAAATTTCTTCGTTCCTTTATTATTTCTTTCTTGCCTCCCCCAGTTCCCCTGGAGTACAAACTCCAAGGGAACTGAAGTCTTTGTCTGTCTTATTTACCACTTATTCACCGGCAGTGCTTAGAAGACAGCCCAGTTGTAATAAATGATCCATGAGTGAGTAAATGAGCAAACATCCTATAAATTAAGAAAAAAGCAGAAAAGGAAACTCAAATGGCCAATCAACACTTGGAAAGAAAATCTAATTATTTTCAGGGAGATGAAAACAGAAAAAGCAAAGAAATGCCATTTTCATCCATCGGATGGGAGAGAAAAAAATGTCTGCCAAAACCAAGTCTTGGCAAAGTACTGAAAAAACCAGAACTTTCAAGCACTACCCTGAGAATGTCAAATGGTACATGCATTTCAGAGACCAATTTGGCAGCATAAATTGAAAAAGTGCTTGACATTTGACTCAAGAATTCCACTTTCCAGAATTCACACCAGCTTGCATATTTGCATAAGCAGATGTTATGAGAGTGTTTATTACAATATTTTTGTGTTAACAGAAAAAATAAAGCAATCTAAATGTCTACTAATGAGAGAATAAATAAAATGTGGCAGGCATATTTATATGACAAAATACTACACAGGAGCCAAAAAGGGATGACCATTTCATGTATGTGCGTAAATGTATTAATATATACCAATCAAATGTCTATATCACCAATATATAATTTAAAGTTAAAAAGGAAATATGCACCTTGACATCATGTATGTAAATAAAACACACATATATTCTATATTAGTTATTGTTCAGGGTATAAAACATGGAGTGGAAAGAAACCCACCACTGACTGTTGTTACCTTTGGCGAGGGGCTGAGGGAATGGGACTCAGGGGATTTCTAATTGAAAGGGATTATGTTTCTAATGTTTTATTTGTTTCTGAAAGCAAATAAAAGCAAGTTATTAACATGCTAATTCTGGATAATGATCATATGGGAGTTTTCCTATTTTTAATGTCATATTTGATAAATTTCATTTCTAAAATTAAAAAATCAGATATAAAAATGAGGTCAATTATTTGGAGGTGGGAGCAGATGAGAAAGACCATCAGAGAGAAGCAGAGACTGAGTGAGCCACTGAATCAAGCTGCTGACTGTGCACTGCAGGGGGCTGTGGGGAATACTGCTGGCGTCCATGCCCTGGTCCCCTTTGGACCCATCGCCCTCCATTGCCTGTGTCACCTGCAAACAGCTCACAGTCATCCTCCCCTCTGGAGAACTGCCTTATCTGGCGGCAGTCCCTGAGCTGTGCTCTTATACGCTTCTTACTGCCTATGTGAACAGCTGAGATGACAGTATGACAATGGACATTTTATCTCAATATGTTATTAAGTCTTCCAGAACTTAAGATAACTTCTATGAGCTTCGTCTGAGAAAACCTAACCAAGTGAGGGTTTTTTTGGGGGGGTGGGGGTGGGGAGGAAGAATTGGATTAAAAGTAGTTCAAAATGACTAAAAATAAACCCTAAACCCAAGAAAAGGATTTCCATCTCTTGCTATATGTCCCTATATGATCTCAATTGGCTGACGTCCTTAATATGAAACAAATACACCCTTTCCACAATTAGAACAATAACCATAAAAGTATAGAATGCCAAGAACCAGGAGATGTCAATACACTAAATGGTGTGTCCATCATCCATGGACAGAAGATCTGAAATCTGAAAGTGAGTGGGATCCCACGTGGAAGGGAAGCCAATTGCGCCTCACTAAAGAAGTTGCACCTGCCAGACACCCTCTACTACCTAGACCATGTTGCCCAGGGCACCTGTGCCCTGGTAAAGAAAAGCTGTAGCCAAAGACCCCTCACCTTGCTGCTTGGGAAACCATAGTAGCAACCGTATGTAGAAGTCCTTGCATTCGCCCAGATTCATGATACTGATATGTGGTTTAGAGAACTAGACAGAATTGGATGACTAGCCACTGTGGGCTGTGGGTAAATGATGTAACCTCTCGGGCCTTCAATTTTCTTGCAAGTAAACGTGAGGGGTGTTACTAAAGATTTCATTGAAATCAGGCTTTCCATGGGTCCCTATTAGGCACATAACAAAGGTAGAGCATTTTCACTGAGCTAACGTGGGTTTTGGTCTGGCCTTGACAGCAACACGCACTGCTCTGTCTGTCCAGGAACTACCTTCATGCGAAAAGAATGGGATGTACTGAGTGCATGGTGAGGCTGTTCTCAGTGCATGGGGGGCTGTGTGTACTGAGTGCATTGGGGCTGAAATGCATGCATGGAGGCCTGTACTGAGTGCATGGTGAGGCTATCCTGAGTGCTTGCGGGGCTATACTGAGTGCATGGTGAGGCTGTTCTGATTGCATGGGGGACTGTGCTGAGTGCATCGGGAGCTGTGTGTACTCGGTGTTTGGGGGCCTGTGTGTATTTACCACATGGGGGGGCAGTACTGTGTGCGTTGGGGGCTGTACCGATTGCATGGGGGGCTTTACTGAGTGCATGGTGAGGCTCTTGGAGTGCATGATGGGCTGTGTTTACTGAGTGCATTGGAGACTCTGGGTACTGAATGAATGGGGGGCTGTATTGAGTTCATGGCAGCTGTACTGAGTGCATGGTGAAGCTCTTCTGAGAGCATGGTGAGGCCATTATGAGTGCATGGTGGGCTGTGTGTACTGAGTGCGTGGGGGGGCTGTACTGATTGCATGGGGGTTGTGTGTACTGAATGCATGGGGTGTTGTACTGAGGTCTTGTGGGGCTGTTCTGCGTGCGTGGCGGGATCTACTGAGTGCATGGGTGGCTGTACTGAGTGCATTGTGGGCTGTGTGTACGGAGTTCTTGGGGGGCTGTACTGAGTGCATGCGGGGCTGTATTGAGTGCATGTGGTGCTGAGCTGAGTGTGTGAGGTGCTGAGCTGATCACATGGTGGGCTGTACTGAGTGCATGGTGAGACTGTTCTGAGTGCATTAGGTGCAGTTTGTATGAGTTAATTGGGGCTGTACTGAGTGCATGGGGGTCTTTGTATAGTGAGTTCATGGGGTGCTGTATTGAGTACATGGTGAGGCTGTTATGACTGCATTGGGGGCTGAGTGTACTGAGTGCATGGGGGGCTTTGTGCTCTGAGTGCATGGTGGCTGCACTGAGTGCATGGGGGGCTGTTCTGAGTGCATGGGGGCTGTATTGAGTGCACGGTGTGATGTACTGAGTGAATGGTGAGGCTGTTTTGAGTGCATGGGGGGCTGTGTGTACTGAGTGCTTGAGGGGCTGTACTGAGTACATGGGGAACTTTGTGTACTGAGTGCGTGGCTGGAAGTACTGAGTGCATGTGGGACTGTTCAGAGTGCATGGGCGGCTGTACTGTGTGCATGCGGGGCTGTACTGAGTGCATGGTGAGGCTCTTCTTAGTGCATGCGGGGCTGTGTGTACTGAATGCATAGGGGCTTGTACTGAGTAGAACAGGGGCTGTCCTGAGGCGTAGTGAGGCTGTTCTGAGTGCATGGGGGGCTGTGTGTACTCAGTGCATGGGAGGTTGTACTGAGTGCATGGTCAGGCTGTTCTGAGTGCATGGGGGGCTGTGAGTACTGAGTGCATGCGGGAATGTACTGACTGCGTGGGGGCTGAACTGAGTGCATGGTGGGCTGTATTGGGTGCATGGGGTGTGTGTGTGCTGAGTGTTTGGGGGGCTGTACTGAGTGCATGGTGAGGCTGTGTTGAGTTCATGGGGGGCTGTGTGTCCTGAGTGCATGTGGGCTGTAATGTGTTCATAGGGGTCTGTAGTGTGTGCATGGGGATTGCATGTACTGAGTGCATGAGGGGCTGTACTGAGTTCATGGGGGCCTTTGTGTACTGAGTGCATGGCTGGAAATGCTGAGTGCATGCGGGACTGTTCAGAGTGCATGGGTGGCTGTACTGAGTGCATGGTGAGGAAGTTTTGAGTGCATGGGGGACGGTATGTACTGACTGCATTGGAGGCTGTGTGTACTGAGTGCATGGGGGATGTACTGTATGCATGGGGGGCTGTACTGAGTGCATGGTGAGGCTCTTGTTAGTGCATGCGGGGCTGTGTGTACTGAATGCATAGGGGCCTGTACTGAGTAGAACGGGGGCTGTCCTGAGGTGTAGTGAGGCTGTTCTGAGTGCATGGGGCGCTGTGTCTGAGGGCATGCGGCCCTGTACTGAGTGCATGCAGGAATGTACTGAGTGCATGTGGGCCGAACTGAGTGCATGGGTGGCTGTACTGAGTGCATGTGGGGCTGTACTGAGTGATTGGGAGGCTGAAGTGAGTGCATTGTGAGCTGTACTGAGTGCAAGGTCAGCCTGTTCTGAGTCCATGTGTGGCTGTGTGTACTAAGTGCATGGGGGGCTGTGTGTACTAAGTGCATGGGGGGCTGTACTGATTGCATGGGTGGCTGTGTGTATTGTGTGCATGAGGGGCTGTACTGAGTGCATGGTGAGGCATTTCTGCGTGCATTGTGTGCCATGTGTACAGAGTTCATGGGCGGCTGTACTGTGTTCAGTGTGCGCTGTACTGAGTTCATAGGGGCCTGTGTGTACTGAGTGCAAGTGGGACAGCACTGAGCGCGTGGGGTGCTGTACTGAGTTCATGGGGGCCTGTACTGAGCGCATGGGTGGCTTTACTGAGAGCATGGGGGGCTCTAATGTGTGCATGGCTTGCTGTACTGAGTGCATAGGGAACTGTTCGAGTGCATTGGGGGCTATGTGTACTGAGTGCTTGGGGGGCTGTACTGAGTGTATGGTGAGACTGTTCTGAGTGTATAGTGGGCTCTACTGAGTGAATGGGTGGCTGTACTTAGTGCATGATGAGTCTGTTCTGAGTGCATGGGGGGCTGTGTGTCTTGAGTGCCTAAGGGGCTGTACTGAGTGTATGGGGGGCTTTGTGTACTGAGTGCATGGCTGGCCATATGATTGCGTGGGGGGCTGTACTGAGTGCAGGGTAGGGCTGTTCTGAGTGCACGGGGGACTTTGTGTACTGAGTGCATAGGGGCTGTACCTTGTGCATGGGGGGCTGTGTGTACTTAGTGCATTGGGGGCTGTACTGAGTGCATGGTAAGGCTCTTCTGAGTGCATGGGGCCTCTGTGTACTGAGTGCATCTGTACCTGTACTGAGTGCATGGGGGACTTTGTGTTCTGCGTGCATGGCTGGCTATACTGAGTGCATGGGGGACTGTTGGAGTACATGGGGGGCTTTGTGTTCTGAATGCATGGTTGCCTGTACTTAGTGCATGGCGGGCTATTCTGAGTGCATGCGGGCTGTAATGAGTGCATGGTGAGGCTGTTCTGAGTTCATGAGTGTCTGTGTATACTGAGTGCTTGAGGGGCTGTACTGAGTGCATGGGGGTCTTTTTGTACTGAGTGCATGGCTGGATGTACTCAGTGCATGGGGGGTTGTTCTGAGTGCATGGGGAGCTGTATGTAGTGAATGCATGGGGTCCTGTACTGAGTGCATGGGGGGCTGTACTAAGTGCATGGTGAGGCTCTTCTTAGTGCATGGGTGGCTGTGTGTGCTGAGTGTGTGGGGGTCTGTACTGAGTGCATGGTGAGGCTGTTTTGAGTGCATGGGGGACTGTGTGTACTGAGTGCATTGGAGGCTGTGTTTTCTGAGTGCATGGGGGATGTACTGTGTGCTTGTACTGTGTGTGCATGGGGGGCTGTACTTAGTGCACTGTTAGGCTTTTCTGAATTTATGGGGGGCCGTACTGAGCGCACGGGTGGCTGTACAGGGTGCATGGTGAGGCTGTTCTTAGTGCATGTGGGTTGTGTTTCCTGAATGCCTAGGGGCCTGTACAGAGTAGATTGTGGGCTGTCCTGAGTGCATGGTGAGGCTGTTCTGAGTGCATGGGGTGCTGTGTGTACTGAGTGCATGGTGGGCTGTACTGAGTGCATGGTGGGCTGTACTGAGCGTATGGGGGGCTGTACTGAGTGCATGGGGAGATGTACTGAGTGCATGGGGGACTGTACTCCTCAGCAGAGAGCCCCTTTCTTCCAGTTTATAATGTTCTATCTTTGCACATGCTGCAACATCCTTCACCACCCTGGAAGTGCAGCATCACTAAAATCTGACGCTGTATTGAGGTTACAGGTTTGTTTTTGTGATACCCTGCCCAAAACTTTTTTCGTTAAAAAATTTTTTTTTGCATGTATGTATGTAACCATTTGAGAGCTTGTAGTTTCTTTTGTCCTCTGTCTATATATAAAGTAGCACAATCACTATAGCTTATATCACTAGCAGAGGTCAGAAATAATGTCTTGGAAAGAAATTCAATTCCCTTTGCTTACTCAGCCCAACCAGAGCAGCTGTACTTTTGCCTGATACAACATATTTGATGGCAAACAAACGGGTAGATGTTATCTCATGTAATTTCATGATGTTGTTTCATTAGTGGATCAAATAGACATTTACTGTTTCTCTCCCAGTTTCTCACCCACATCCTTACCCCCAAATTTATTCTTTTTCTTCCTCTTTACTATGCTGCTGGAAATATTTTGGCATTTTAACTTCCAGTAGTGCTGCATGTTTGAACATACATATTTGCTTTTTTTCCTCTGTAAATTCTATTAGCACAACAGTAACTTAACTAGCAATTAAAAAAATAAGACCTACTAATATAAAGACTGAAGTGGCAACTATACCACCAGAGGTTGGAAGATGGAAAATAGATGGATGGGAGGACCCTGACTTCTCAAACAAAAGAAATTTAAATTACAAGCCTGAAGTAGGGAAAGAGAAGATGCAATCCAGTTAATACCCCATAGACCTCCAACAGATTCAGGAATTGGTAGTGTAGGGTTTTCCTGGAGTGGGAGTGAAGACGGCACCAAGACAGTTTGGTTGGAAGTCTCTTAAGGAAGTTTGATTACAAGATCCTACTGTCACTCCATGTATCTGGGCAATTGCCCTTTTGCAGCCTAGTAAAATGCAAGAAATATAGTCATGGGAGAGGGTAATTGAGAGGTCTCTGGACTGGAGGGGTCTAGGCACAGCTGAGAGTAGAGTGGATATCACAGTGAAAAGAGCAAGGTTCAGGCTCACACCTGGCATTTGCAGAGCCCAAAGCAAGAGTACCCAGGGGGACCATGGCTCCTGGCCTACCCTTGCCTCTCTTCTCACTCTATTTCCCTGCCTTACTGGCAGAGCCCTGAAGTGAGCTTGTGTGGAGACTCAGTCTTCTGTTGAAGCTCTGTTAAACTCCTTGGCCATCCCTTGGTTTCAGGGGGCCCATACACTGTGGGTGAAATTATTCACCCTAAAAAAAGGACAGAATGAGAGAAGAGACCCACATGGTTCCTGGAAGCAGGATTAAGGTCATGCGGACAAGAATTCTGAAGCATAGTCTAGAAATGACGGACAGGTCCCCTTGACCTTGGGGAAGGACGCTACAAAGAATGGCCAGAATAGGATCCTTTAAAGAATGTTGCCCAGGCTAAAGTGGTCGACTGTCCCGTACTGATTTTAACACACAGAATCCTGCATTACAGGAAATACCTCAGTCCTGAGCAAAGCATGATTACTGGTTACCCTTCCAGGCTTAAGGGTGAGACTATATTTGCATACTTAACTCTGAGACCCCCAGCCCTCTCTTCCCAGTTAGTTCCCAGAGTGTGGGTAGCAAGACCTGTCTTCCAGCCAGGAAATTAAAAGTTTATCTCTGAGAAAACTGACCTGTCCAAGAAGAAAGAGCTAAAGACTCTGACATTAAGGATTCCAGAGAGCTCCCTTAGATGCCTCTACAGTAAAGCCCAGAGTTGACAAAGCCCACCCACTGGCTCCAAGGCATCCAATCAGCGTTTCAGGACCCTAGGTATAAATATAAGCAGACAGCCTAGGATCACTAGACAGTGGGGATACATTTAGCATGAAAGATTAAGGCCAAAATAAACGGGTGTGGGGGGGGAACTACTTAGAAGGAAACATTATGCAAGGAGAAGAAATTTAAAAAGCATCTACATTAATATCTTCAGAATCCTAAAGGAAGATATTGCATTCTTGAATAAAAGAACAGAATATTATAGAAAGGAATCTTCAGATAATAAAAAGAGCTCTTAGAAATTGAAACATGAGAACAGACACAAAACTCCATGGAAGTCATGGAAAATAAAGTTGAGAATATCTGCACAAAAGGAAGAATAAAATGGCAGAGATGGAAAGTAAGAGAAAAAAAAAAAAAAAAAGGAAAGGTAGAGTACCAGTCCAGGAGGTCTAAAAGACCAAAAAAGAAAAAAAAAGTTGGAATTTCAGACAAAGATATCAGAGAAAGAGAGGAGGAAATCATAATTCAAGAAATTCCCCAGAATAAAGGGATATAAATTTCCAGATTGAAAGAAGCCAGCAAGGGCCAAGCACAGTGGATGAGAATATTACTATGCCAAGACACTGGAGAAATGTGAAATGCATGGGGACAAATAGAAGATTCGACAAGAGAAAAAAATAGTCACAATTAAAGAATAAAAGTTGATAATGGTCTTGAACTTCTCATGGCCGACTCTAGACAGCTATAGATAACACTAGATGCTGTAGACAACACAGAATTGCCTTCATAATTTCAAAGGAAATTTATTTTCAAATAAAATTCTATACCTTAGCAACCTGTCACTTAATGTGAGGTTAGAATATTTTCAGACAGTCAAGGTGTCCAAAATTTTGCGTCAGGAACATTTTGGAGGATGTGCACAACCAAAGAAATAAAGAAACCAAAAAAAAAAAAAAAAAAGATAGAGGGTTAAAAACAGAGAACCCAACTTAGCGAAGAGATAAAGAGAATCATCAGAAGGATGTTGATTTGCCAGGCACAAGGCAACTGTCCTGATGAAAGCATGATGCAGGGTTTTGGGAAAAACTTATTTGAAAAGATGAAATTATTGGATAATGACATATCTGAATAATTAAAAGGAGAGATAAATAAATTGGAGAATTTGAGGTTGCATTACTAAAAAAATACAGAGAGAATTAAAGAAACAAATGAAACAGATGATTATTAATTACAAACAAAACAATAGGTTCACAAGACATGGAAAGTAATTAAAGTATATCACAGGGAGGATCTGCAGAGAGCATTCCTATAATAATAATTGCATATTGTACTAATCCAAATTGGGATACAAACATCCTAAGAGGATGGGAAGAGGGGGGAAAGTGTCTTTGTTGGGGGATAAGGGAACAGTAAGATGCAGGAGAGATCATGCACGATCCATCACTTTCCTTAATAGGAAAACAACAGACAACACCCAAGACTGAAAATTAAGAGAAGGCAATATTAGCATGGAATTTTGAGCAATGTGGATGTCTAAACAAAAAGAATAGATGTAAAAGGATGCAAATATTTGCCTGTTGGAAGAGGACAGTGACTGCAGGGATGTAGGGAATTGCTGTTTCAAACATTGGAAAACTGTCTCATATTTTACTCTTTAAAATATGTACATGTATAACTTCATGAAATTACCCCCTCCAAAAAAGAACAAATTAGGGAATTTCTAAGTTGTAAACTAGTTTCCCTTTTATTCCATATTTTCTTTCTATTTAAAGATTTTTTATACAACCAATTTAATATGCTTTATTTAAATGGATTCAATGGTATTGACTAAAATAGCTGACAGCAAACCATAGTGGTACTATTTTAGCTTTGCATTATGTGTAGTTTATTAAATTGAAAGGAGTCCAATAATGTGGTTTTAACTTTTCATTAGGGAAAGTATGACATTTTTTTAAATGAAGTGTGATGTTTACTTTAATTACCTTTGAGTTCTTGAGCTGAATAAAGTTAAAATTTTGCATATTTGTAATTATAGAAAAGGCACAAGCCTCTTACATAGCCTCATCCACAAGAGGGCAGACAGCAGAAGCAAGAAGAACTACAGTCCTGCAGCCTGTGGAGTGAAAACCAATTCACAGAAAGAGACAAGATGAAAAGGCAGAGAGCTATGTATGAGATGAAGGAACAAGATAAAACCCCAGAAAAACAACTAAATGAAGTGGAGATAGGCAACCTTCCAGAAAAAGAATTCAGAATAATGATAGTGAAGATGACCCAGGACCTCGGAAAAACAATGGAGGCAAAGATCAAGAAGATGCAAGAAATGTTTAACAAAGACCTAGAAGAATTAAAGAACAAACACCCAGAAGAATTAAAGAAAAAACAGAGATGAACAATACAATAACTGAAATGAAAAATACACTAGAAGGAATCAATAGCAGAATAGCTGAGGCAGAAGAACAGATAAGTGACTTGGAAGACAGAATGGTGGAATTCACTGCTGCAGAACACATTAAAAAAAAAAGAATGAAAATAAATGAAGACAGCCTAAGAAACTTCTGAGACAACATTAAATGCACCAACATTTGCATTATAGAGGTCCCAGAAGGAGAAGAGAGAGAGAAAGGACCTGAGAATATATTTGAAGAGATTATAGATGAAAACTTCCCTAACATGGGAAAGGAAATATCCGCCCAAGTCCAGGAAGTGCAGAGTCCCAAGCAGGATAAGCCGAAGGAGAAACACGCCAAGACACATAGTATTCAAACTGACAAAAATTAAAGACAAAGAAAAATTATTAAAAGCAACAAGGGAGAAATGAAAAATAACATACAAGGGAACTCCCATAAGGTTAACAGCTGATTTCTCAGCAGAAACTCTACAAGTCAGAAGGGAGTGGTATGATAAATTTAAAGTGATGAAAGGTAAGAAACTACAACCAAGATTACTCTACCCAGCAAGGGTCTCATTCAGATTTGATGGAGAATTCAAAAGCTTTACAGACAAGCAAAAGCTAAAAGAATTCAGCAGCACCAAACCAGCTCTACAACAAATGCTAAAGGAACTTCTCTGAGTGGGAAACATAAGAGAAGAAAAAGACCTACAAAAACAAACCGAAAACAATTAAGAAAATGGTAATAGGAACATACATATCAATAATTACCTTAAAGTGAATGGATTAAACGCTCCAACCAAAAGACACAGGCTCACTAAATGGATACAAAAGCAAGACCCATGTATATGCTGTCTACAAGAGATCCACTTCAGACCTAAGGACACATTCAGACTGAAAGTGAGGGGATAGAAAAATATTTCATGCAAATGGAAATCAAAAGACAGCTGGAGTAGCAATACACATGTCAGATAAAATACACTTTAAAATAATGTTACAAGAGACAAGGAAGAACACTACATAATGATCAAGGGATCAATCCAAGAAGAAGATATAACAATTATAAATATATATATGCACCCAACATAGGAGCACCTCAATATATAAGGCAAATGCTAACAGCTATAAAAGAGGAAATTGACAGTAATACAATAATAGTGGGGGACTGTAACACTTCATTTACACCAATGGACAGATCATCCAAACAGAAAATTAATAAGGAAATACAAGGGTTAAATGACACAATAGACCAGATAGATTTAATTGATATTTATAGGACATTCCATCTGAAAGCAGCAGATTACACTTTCTTCTCAAGTGCACATGGAACATTCTCCAGGATAGATCACATCTTGGGTCACAAATCAAGCCTTGGTAAATTTAAGAAAATTGAAATCATATCAAGCACCTTTCCCACCAGAACACTATGATATTAGAAATCAGGTACAGGTTAAAAAACATAAAAATACACAAACACATGGATGCTAAACAATATGTTACTAAATAACCAAGAGATCACTGAAGAAATCAAAGAGGAAATCAAAAAATACCTAGAGACAAATGACAATGAAAACACGATGATCAAAAACCTATGGGGTGCAACAAAAGCTGCTCTAAGAGGGAAGTTTCTAGTAATACAATCCTACCTCAAGAAACAAGAAAAATCCAAAATAAACAATTGAATATTACACCTAAAGGAACTAGAGAAAGAAGAACAAACAAAACCCAAAGTTAGTCAAAGGAAAAAAATCATAAAGAGCAGAGCAGAAATAAATGAAATGGAAAGAAAACAATAGCAAAGATCAATAAAACTAAAAGGTGTATTTTTGAGAAGATCAACAAAATCGATAAACCTTTAACCAGACTCATCAAGAAAAAGAGGGAGAGGACTCAAATCAATAAAATTAGACATGGAAAAGGAGATGTTACAATGGACACCACAGAAATACAAAGTATCATAAGAGACTACTACAAGCAACTCTATGCCAATAAAATGGACAACTGGGAAGAAATGGACACATTTTTAGAAAGGTATAACCTTCCAAGACTGAACCAGGAAGAAATTGAAAATATGAACAGACCAATCACAAGCAATGAAATTGAAACTGTGATGAAAAATCTTCCAACAAACGAAATCCAGGACCAGATGGCTTCACAGGTGAATTCTATCAAATATTTAGAGAAGAGCTAACACCCATTTTTCTCAAACTCTTCCAAAAATTTTCAGATGAAGGAACACTCCCAAACTCATTCTACGAGGCCACCATCACCCTGATACCAAAACCAGACACAGATACGGCAAAAAAAGAAAATTACAGACCAATATCATTGATGAATATAGATGTAAAAATCCTCAACAAAATACTACCAAACAGAATCCAACAACACATTAAAAGGATCATACACCATGATCAAGTGGGATTTATCCCAGGGATGCAAGGATTCTTCAATATATGCAAATCAATCAATGTGATACACCGTATTAACAAATTGAAGCATAAAACCCATATGATCATCTCAATAGATGCAGAAAAAGCTTTTGACAAAATTCAACACCCATTTCTGGTAAAAAACTCTCCAGAAAGTCATCATAGAGCGACTCTACCTCAACATAATAAAAGCCATATATGACAAATCCACAGCAAACATCATTCTCAATGGTGAAAAGCTGAAAGCATTTCCTCTAAGATCAGGAAAAAGACAAGGATGTCCACTCTCACCACTATTATTCAACATAGTTTTGGGAGTCCTAGCCACGGCAATCAGAGAAGAAAAAGAGTAAAAGGAATACAAATTGGAAAAGAAGTAAAACTGTCACTGTTTGCAGATGACTTGATACTATACATAAATAATACTAAATATGCTACCAGAAAACTACTAGAGCTAATCAATGAATTTGGTAAAGTTGCAGGATACAAAATTAATGCACAGAAATCTCTTGCATTCCTATACACTAACAAGGAAAGATCAGAAAGAGAAATTAAGGAAACAATCCCATTCACCATTGCAACAAAAAGAATAAAATACCTAGGAATAAACCTACCTAAAGAGGTAAAAGGCCTGTACTCAGAAAACTGTAAGACACTGATGATTTTTTGAACATCTTTATTGGAGTATAATTGTTTTACAATGTTGTGTTAGTTTCTGCTGTATAACATAGTGAATCAGCTATACATATATCCCCATATCCCCTCCCTCTTGTGTCTCCTCCCACCCTCCCTATCCCTCCCCTCTAGGTGGTCACAAATCACGGAACTGATCTCCCTGTGCTATGCAGCTGCTTCCCACTAGCTATTTTACATATGGTAGTGTATATATGTCAATGTCACTCTCTCACTTCATCCCAGCTTGCCCTTCCCCCTCCCCATGTCCTCAAGTCCATCCTCTACATCTGTGTCTTTATTCCTGTCCTGTCCCTAGGTTCAAATAAACAAACAAATAGAACAGATAGAAAGCTTGAAAATAGACCCATGATACATAGAACTTGATGTACAAAAAAGGCAGCACTACAAATGTGGCAAAGCCATCTTCATGAGGAAAGAATAGATTGCTTAGAAATTATGTTGATAAAACTGGTTTACAATATGAAGAAAAATTAAGTTAAATTCCTACCTTACACTAAATACAAAGGTAAGTTTCAGAGAGTGGTAGATATAAATGGAAAAGTAAAACAGTGAGGCTAATGGAAGAAGAAGCAGGAGAATATCTTTGTGTCTTAGGATGGGGAAATGTTTCTTAAACAAGATCCAAAAATACAAAACTTAAATCACTAAGATGTATACTTTAAATATCTTACAATTTTATTTGTCAATTATACCTCAATGAAGCTGATTTTTTTTAAAAAATGGAAAAAAAAAGACACTGATGAAAGAAATAAAAAATGACACAAACAGATGGAGAGATATACCATGTCCTTGGATTGGAAGAATCAATATTGTGAAAATGACTATACCACTCAAAGCAATCTACAGATTCTGTGCAATTCCTATCAAATTACCAATGGCATTTTTTACAGAACTAGAACAAAAAAATCTTAAAATTTGTATGGAGATGCCAAAGACCCTGAATAGCCAAAACAATCTTGGGGAAAAAAAACAGAATTGGAGGAATCAGACTCCCTTACTTCAGACTATACTACAAAGCTACAGTAATCAAGACAATATGGTACTGGCACAAAAACAGAAATATGGATCAATGGAACAGCATAGAAAGCCCAAAGATAAATCCATGTACTTATGGTCAACTAATATATGACAAAAGAGGCAAGGATATATGATGGAGAAAAGACACTTTTTTCAGTAAGTGTTGCTGGGAAAACTGGACAGCTACATGTAAAAGAATGAAATTAGAACATTTCCTAACAGCATACACAAAAGTAAACTCAAAATGGATTACAGACCTAAATGTAAGACCAGATACTATAAAACTCTTACAGGAAACATAGGCAGAACACTCTTTGACATAAATCACAGCAAGATCTTTTTTGACCCACCTCCTAGAGTAATGGAAATAAAAACAAAAATTAAAAACCGGACCTAATTAAACTTAAAAGCTTTTGCACAGCAAAGGAAACTATAAGCAAGATGAAAATACAACCCTCAGAATGGGAGAAAATATTTGCAAATGAATCAAAGGACAAAGGATTAATCTCCAAAATATGTAAACAACTCATGCAGCTCAATATTAAAATAAAAAACAACCTAATCAAATAATGGGCAGAAGACCTAAATAGACATTTCTCCAAAGAAGACATACAGATGGCCAAGAGGCACATGAAAAACTGCTCAACATCACTAATCATTAGAGAAATGCAAATCAAAACTACAATGAGATATCACCTCACACCAGTTAGAATGGGCATCATCAGAAAATCTACAAACAACAAATGCTGGAGAGGGTGTGGAGAAAAGGGAACCATCTTGCACTGTTGGTGGGAATGTAATTTGATACAGCCACTATGGAGAACAGTAAGGAGGTTTCTTAAAAAACTAAATATAGAATTACCATATGACCCAGCAATCCCACTACTGGGCATATACCCAGAGAATACCATAATTCAAAAAGACACATGCACCCCAATGTTCATTGCAACACTATTTACAACAGCCAGGTCATGGAAGCAACCTAAATGCCTATCGACAGATGAACAGATTAAGAAGAAGTGGTACATATATACAATGGAATATCACTCAACCAGAAAGAGGAATGAAATTGGGTCATTTGCAGAGACGTGGTGGACTTAGAGACTGTACTACAGAGTGAAGTAAGTCAGAAAGAGAAAAACAAATACCATGTATTAACGCATATATGTGAAATGTAGAAAAATGGTATAGATAAATCGGTTTGCAAAGCAGAAATAGAGACACAGGTGTAGAGAACAAACCTATGGACACCAAGGGGGGAAAGCAGGGTGTGGTGGTGGTGGTGGGATGAATTTGGAGATTGGGAATGACATATATACACTAATATGTATGAAATAGATAACTAATAAGAACCTGCTGTATAAAAATATAAATAAATAAAATTTAATTTACAAAAAGAATTATAGGAAAAATTGATCTTCTAATCAATAGAATATTGATTGTAAGCATGCTAGATTGATTGTGCAAATGTCCCTAGTTCTTCATCTTTCCTACATGAATCCTCTATGTAATGTGTCTTTGTAGCAACCCCCATTGACAGATGGAGTCTCTTTCTTCACCCTGGAATCTGAGCTGGCCTTGTGATTTACTTGGCCAACAGAATGGAAGTGATGGTGTGCATGTTCTGAGGGAGCCATGGATGCTTCCACGCTTTCTCTTGGACCCTACCACTTCCATGAGAACAAGCCAGGCTATTTGGTGGGACATTGGAAGACAACATGGATGAGAACTCGCTAGTCTTAACCAAGGCCATGTTAAAACATCCTGCAGCCAAGTAGGTGAGGCAGCCTGGCTTAGGTCAGCAGAAGTGTCAACCCAACCAACTGTTGACTGTAGAGACAGGAGTGAAACCAGATGCAACCAGAACTTTCTAGCTCACCTGAGATCTCAGAGTAATAATAATAAAAAAAAAATTGTTGGTCTTTAAGCCACTAAATTTGGAGGTGTTTTTTTTACACAGTACTAGCTAACTGATAAGCTAAGAGTTATCAACTTGAACTGTATATAAGTAGTCAGCTTTCAAAGAATTAGAACTTAAGTTAAAAATAGCATCTTTAAGAAGAAACTACATATTCTAAGTATGGAAAATAATCTTAAAATGAAAGCATTTCTTCTGCTTTCCTAAGTGTATATATGCACAATTGGGAAGAGCAACCGAGGAGAGATGAGTTGACCTGTATATAGAAGGAGAAAAATTGCTTTAGGCTTAGAGAGAGGTTAACAAGACTAGCTCCTAAAAGGGCAAGAGTAGAAAGAAATCAGAATGGTGAGTGTCCAAGTTGGGATTCCATAAAAGGACTGAGATGTTTAAGATGTAATTTTTAGTTGTTTTCTGTGGGATGTAAAATGTAACATGTTAACCCTCACAACTTATGGTCCCTATGAACTTTCAGTAAAATCTATAATACTTACTCATGCTTTTATGTGACCAGATCCTATATAATTAATTGCAAGGTGTTACAAATTTCCAATCGAGGTTATTAGTGGTGGGAGGACATCTTTTAAAGGACCCAGAAATCAGATGCAGTGGTATCCACCAAAGTGAAATTCCCCCAAATAAAATTACATTAGGAGAGAACTTTGAACTTATTGAAACTGTGAACCAATTTTACCCAGACCACTAAAGGAAGGGAGCCCAACTAATTTCTCAGTTACATAAGGCATCATACAAGGATGTGGGGTATATGGAACTTCCCTGGTGGTCCAGTGGTTAAGACTCTGCGCTTCCACTGCAGGGGGTGCAGGTTCAATTCCTGGTCAGGGAATTAACATCCCACATGCCACACGGTACAGCCAAAAAAATGTAGGGTATAAGAGAAAATATAGTAGAAGTTAAACATACCTGTACTATAGGACCCAACAATCCCACTACTAGGTATTTACCCAAATGAAATGAAAACCTGTATTCACCTGTATTCCAAAACCTGTACAACAGGAACAGTGAGAATTTATAGCCAGGGAGCAGGATGGGGCTCAGTGGATGGACAATTACTAAGATAATGATAATATATCAAACTTATAGTCGCCCCAGACTGGAAACAACTCAAATATCCTTCAGCTGGAGTGTTGGTAAACAAACTGCTGTATATCCATAAAATGGAATACTACGCAGCAATAAAAAGGAATGAACTGCTGAAACATGCAACAACATAGATGAATCTCAAATACACTAAGTGAAAGAAGCCAGACTCAGAAGGCTACTGTATGACTCCATTTATATAACACTTTTGCAAAGACAAAACTATGGACAGAAAATAGATCCGTGGTTGCCAGGAGCTGGGGATTTGTGTAGAGACTGACCAGAAAGGGATGTAGGAGAATTTTTTGAAGTAAATGACGTGCCCTCCTTATTGACATTGAAGGTGGCTACATGACTATGTACATCTGTCAAAACTCGCAGAACTGTACACAAAAAAGGGAGAATTATACTTTATTTTTTTTAAATGGATAAAAATGTATTTAAGTTGAGACTTTAACCTGAAAGAATTCTCAATCTACTTCTGGAGAGCAGACACTATTGTTATAAAATTATCAATGATACAAGCATAATTGCACTAAAAATTTCTTGAAGTTTATGGGTATGAATTGACAAGGCAAAAAGAGATTTCTGGACCAGAAAAGATTAAGGAATCATAAAAGTATTGGTTGAATTTAAACTGGCTCTAAATGAAGGGTGGGGATTCATAAATGGGAAAAGAGAAAAGTAACCAGAAAGTCAGTATTTTATTCTTGCACCAGGAAGGAAGCCAGTGGGTCTGGAATGAGATACATACGGTTGTGGGGTTATTACTGTTAATAGAAACTGATGCTGCAGTAATCTTGGCATTCTCCCTTGCCAAGCCCCTTTGTCTGAAGCAATTCTCCAGAATGGTCTCCGTGACACTGAGGACACCCAGGTAACTGCTTCTTTCCGTATCTATGTAATTCAAAATTGACTTTATTTGGAGACCTCAATTTGCAAGGGTTACATGGGAAACTTGCTTCAAAATCAGGATCCAAAGAGACAAAACTTGAGACTTTGAGAGCAAAGACTTGTTTTACATTGAGATTTCCCTCCAAATGATAAAATAATAAAAATGAGGGGAGGAGAATTAAGAAATCCAGATGGATCAAGTTTTCTTAGGCTGAGACAATTATCAGTGGCAAAGGAGGAAAAATACATATTTCAGTTAAAACTTATTCTAGAGAATATGTTCATTTATATTGAAGAATTCCAGGTGACAGAATAAAATCCTACTTGGGAAGATAGTATGTTGTCATTTTTAAATTCTCTTTTATTTGTTATGATAATTATCTGTTTCTATTCAGCATAATTTTGTATTTCCACCTAGTTTAGAGGTTAATTTATTGAGTGTTCTTACCCTGGGCTTATACACGTGAGTTGGAAATTATCCAGTATATCTCAAACTCTAAATGGTTTGGACAGCTCTTCTAATCAGCTTCAGAGTAAAGATTTGTGCCAAGCAAAGCTGGCTGTTGCTCTTTGAAAATGCATTCTCAGTTTGGGTATGCCCCCATGAGCTTTGGTGAGAACAGGATGTTTTCCTGTAATGATAATAGACAATGCCATTTCCAGGAATGTCTGGGTTTGGTAATTTAAAGGAGCAAATGGCCCCACAGTTGCATCATAAGATTTTCATTCTCATTAAATACTCAGGGCCAAAAATCAAGCAGAGTGAGCTGCAAGGAAATCAGGCAATTTATATAAAGCAAAAATAAGTACTGCCTCATTAGCTATTTTTATTATTAATTTTCAATGTCTAGCAGTTTCTCCTAGGCCAAGGAGTAGCCAAAATAATTGCACAGTACCCTGGGATTTGTATTTTAGCTCTTTTTGGTAAATTCTGAGCGATGCTTGTTAGACTGGAATTTAGCAGTAGCATCATTCAGTAGCATATAACACCTACTGCCAGCTGGAGACAGAATGCTGTAACAGGCAAAGATGTGCAGAGTGGGCGGGCCCTAGGAATGGTATCAAGGTTAATTAGTTTAACTTGGAAGTTTTGATGATTATCAGACAGACAAATCTCAAAAGATTTCATAGGCAAGATTTTAGTCCTCAATGATATTCTATGATGATAATCCTGGAAATTATCGTTGACAGCATTTAGAATGAGGGTTTTAGGGCAAAATCTAACAGTTTGAATAACTGTTGACAGCATTTTCCTTGGTACATCATGCATTTTTTTCACTTACAAGAGCATTGCAACTTGCAAAATATTCAAACAATATAAATACATGCAGGGTAAAAATCAGTCTCCTGTCCAACCTCATTATCCCAAAGTAATCATTGGTAAAAATGTTATGTATATTCTTCTAGAATCTTTCACACACATTCACCACACACACACCAAATAACCAATGTAGATATTACTGAGATGTTTTGTAGAGAAATGGGGATAGATATGTTACATGAATGTTTTATTTTTCGAAAAAAGGATCATTCTCTATAGTTCTGCAACTTGCTTTTACATTTACTAAATTCATGGACATTTTCCATGTCCATCTTCATAAATATAGTTCTCAAAAAATCTGTATAAAATCCTATAACATGATTGTACAATTTAAATATTGCCTTTCTAATGAACATTTAAATTATTTCTAATTATCTGACATCAAACCATGATACAATAAACACTTTATACATGTCTCTTTGTGCAAGTTTAGGTATTGCTGAAGGACAGATTACTGGATGAAGTACTGTTGGGTCAAAGGATTTTAAATATTGATTGATAATAACAAGTTGCCCTCCAAAAAGGGCAGGGGAAACCTGAATAAAATTTCTCCCTCACCACAGGTTAATAGGTCAATGAGAGTTCCTTCTTCCTGCCAGTATTAGATACTATTTATTATTTCAGTCAATCTGATTTTTTTAACTTGTAAAGTTCTTCCCTGATTGCTAATGAGGAGGAACATTCTTTTATAGTATATAAGTTTTTAAAATTTCGTTTTCTGTGAATTATTTTTGGTTATCAATTCGTCATCCTTTTCTTATTGATTCATAGGAACCCTTTGCATATTAGGTGTTGTGGTCAGTTGACTCACTTAACTTTCATCCCAACCCACTTCTTGCATGCAAAAGTGGGCAGGTAAACACCAGATTTCCCAGATATTTCTGAAACTTGGGTACTGAACATCATTTAGGAGCCACCAATCAGATGCACTTGCAGAGTATGTTGCTCAGAAGAGACGGAAGAGGCAGGGCCCAGGACACTTATTTCACAGATGTCACTTGTGGAGGTGGTATGGCTTTGGAATCAATGGGTGTAGTTCAACTTTCTAATCTGTATGCATCTTCTTGGTTCATCTGCTAACTTTATTAATGAAGGCAATTCTCCTCATTTAGACAAATGGAACATGGATTTCTATCAGCAGTAGTAACAACAGAGTCAGGGTTTGTTAGCTTCCTGAAGCAGCCACAGAGGTAGCTTCCCAGATCATACCTGGGGCAGAGTAGTTTTGAGGCTGGACATAATTTATTTCTTTTTTTAAATTTATGTTTTATTGAAGTAACATTGCTTTATAACATTGCATTTCATGTCCACATTATATTTCTACTTCTGTATATACCACAGTGTGCTCACCACCAAAAATTTAGTTTCCACCCATCACCATACAGTTGATCCCCTTTTACCCATTTCCCCTCCCTCCAACCTTTCTCCTCTGGTAACCACTACTCTTTTCTCTGTATCTACATGTTTGGTTTTGTTTGGCTTGATTTGTTCATTTATTTGGGTTAGCTGTTGTTTGTTTGCTTTTTATATTCCACATGTAAGTGAAATCATATAGTATTTGTCTTTCTCCATCTGACTTATTTTACCTAGCGTAGCACCCTCAAAGTCCACCCATGTTGTCGCAAATGACAAGAGTTCATCTTTTTTATGGCTGAATGATATTCCATTGTGTGTGTGTGTATATATATATATATATATATATATATACACACACACACATTATATATGGAATGAATATCTATTCATTCGTTGACAGGCACTTAGGTTGTTTCCATATCTTGGCTGTTGTAAATAATGCTGCAGTGAATGTAGGGGTGCATGTATCTTTTCAAATTAGTATTTTCATATTTTTTGGATAAATACCCAGAAGTGGGATTGCTGGATCATATGGTAGTTCTATTCTAAATTACTTGAGAAATTCATTTTGCTGATGGTTTCCTTTACAGTGCAGAAGCATTTTAGTTTGATGCAGCTCCATTTGTTTATTGTTTCTTTTGTTTCCCTTGACTGAGGAGACACATCTAGAAAGATATTGCTAAGACTGATGTCAAAGAACTCATTCCCCATATTTTCTTCTAAGAGTTTTATGGTTCAAGTCTTTAATCTATTTTGAGTTGATTTTTGTGTGTGGTGTGAGATAGTGGTCTTGTTTCATTTTTTGCATGTGACTGTTCGGTTTTCCCAACACCATTTATTTGAAAATACTATTCTTTTTCCATTGTATGTTTTTTGCACCTTTGTTGTAAATTTATGCCATATATGTGTAGGTTTATTTCTGGGCTCTCAATTATGTTCCACTGATTTATGAATCTATTTTTCTGCCAATTTTATATTGTTTTGATTACTCTAGCTTTGTAATATAGTTTGAAATCAGGAAGCGTGATACCTCCAGCTTTGTTCCTTTTTTTCTCAGGATTGCTTTGGCAATTTGAGCTCTTCTGTAGTTCCATATAAGTTTTAGAGATTTTGTTCTATTTCTGTGAAAAAATGTCCTTGGGATTTTAGTATGGATTGTATTGAATCTGTAGATTGTTTTAGGTAATATGAACATTTAGCAATGTTATGTCTTCCAATCAATGATCATAGAATATCATTCCATTTATTTATGTCATCTTCAATTTCTTTCAACAATGTATTATAGTTTTCAGTATATAGGTCTTTCATCCTCTTGGATAAATTTATTCCTAGGTATTTTTTCTTTCTTTGCAATTGTAAATGGGATTATTTTCTTAATTTCTCTTTCTGCTAGCTCACTGTTAGCATACATAAATGGAACAGATTTTTGTACGCTGATTTTGTATTATGTATCTTTACCATATTTGTTTATTATTTCTAATAGTTTTTTTGTGGAGTCTTTAAAGTTTTCTATACCATGTTATCCAAATAGTAAAAGTTTTACTTTTTTCTTTCTAATTTGGATGCCTTTTATTTCTTTTTCTTGCCTAATTTCTCTGACTAAAACTTCCAGTACTATGTTGAATAAGAGTGGGCATCCTTGTCTTGTTCCTGATTTTGGAGGGAAAGCTTTCAGTTTTTTATCATTGAGAATGATGCATTATGTTGAAGCATGTTATTTTTATACCCATTTTATCAACAATTTCTTTTTTTAAATTGTTGTTGAATCTTGTCAAATGTTATTTCTGAGATGATCATATCATTTTTATTCTTCATTTTGTTAATGTAGTGCATAATGTTGATTGATTTGTGGTTGTTGAACTATCCTTGCATCCCTGGAATAAATCCCACTTGATTGTGGTGTATGATCCTTTTAATGTAGTGTTGTATTCCGTTTGCTAATGTTTTTTTGGGAGATTTTTGCATCTATGTCCATTAGCCTATACTTTTCCTTTTCTGTGTTGTCTTTGTCTGGTTTGGATGTCAAGGTAATGTTGGCCTCATAAAATGAATTAGGAAATATTCCCTCCTCTTCAAATTTTGGAAGAGTTTGAGGAGGATAGTTATTAAATCTCCTTTGAATGTTTGGTAGAATTCACCAGTGAAGCCATCTGGTCCTGGACTTTTGTATTTGGGGAGATTTTTGATTACTCTTTCAATCTCTTTATTAGTGATCAGTCCACTAAGATTTTCTATTTCTTCATCTTTCTGTCTTGGGATGTTGTATGATACTAAGAATTTGTCCATTTCTTCTAGTTTTTTCTATTTGTTCGTGTTTAGCTGTCCAGAGTATTATTTTATAATCCTTTATATTCTGTGTTATCCATTGTTATTTCTCCTCTTTCATTTCTGATTTCATCCGTGAGAGCCTTCCCTTTTGTCTTAGTGAGTTTAGCTAAAGGCTTGTCAATTTCCTTTATCTTTTCAAGGAACCAACTCTTAGTTTGATTGATCTTTTCTATTTCATTTATTTTCACTATGATTTTTATTGTTTCCTTCCTTCTACACTCTTTGAGCTTTGTCCTTCCTTTTCTAGTTCTTTCAGGTAAAACATTAGATTGTTTATTTGAGATTTTTCTTTTTCTTGAGGTAGGCCTGTATAACTATAAATTTCTCTCATTGAATTACTCCATGACACCTATTTTGAATTCTCTATCATATTGCAATATTCCATGCTTTTAAGTTTGGCCTCTGGAGAATTGTCATTTTCTTTTGTGATACAGTATTACTGTGATTCTTCATGGTGCTTGATGAGTTCTTCTTCTGCTGGTGCATTTGAAGTAGCAAGCATCTTTCTTCTTTAGGTAAAGCTTTTTAATTTTTTTTTTTTTTTTACTTGTTTCTAAAGATTTAACAGGTTAGAAATTAGAGGACTTCCTTTTGTTTTTCAGTAGGTGGCACAACAGCACAAGTTTTTAGTTTTTCTTACCTGAGAGACCTCTGGTTATATTTGAGAGTCCACATTTTCCACCCTCCACCACCTCTGTCAGTGCCCTCATTACCAGTGCTTGTGCCTCCGGGGTTATTGGTGCCTTGCGGCTGACTCTCCAGTACCACTAGTGTTGCTGCCTGGGGTATCAGGATGGTGGACTTTTCTGCCAGGTCCAGGATCTCCTGAGTCACAGCCTCCACCACTGTGATGGGAGGTGGAGGAGGCTGGAGCAACCAGGGACATGTGGGCACCTCTGCCGTGTCTGGTGTTGTCAGGTACATGGACTCTGCTGCTGTGGGTGGGGCTCAAGGTGTCTGAGTAATGGGTGCCTCTGTGACTGGAGGGATGGGGTCTCAGGTCCACTGCCAGTACTGCCCAGTTACTTGTGGCCATGTGCATTGTTGTAGCAAGGAGACTGAAGTCATTTGTACCACCTCCCCTGCTGCTACCAAGTTCTCTGGGGCTGCAGTCTCAGCTGCTGCAGCTGGGGCATCCAGGACTGGAAACACTGCTTCCACTGTTCCCCTGCTTCCATCTCCTCTATGTGTTCCAGTCCTCCCACATTTAGATGCACAGATTTGCAGGATTTTCAGCATGCTGGTATGTAAGGCAGAGTCATGTTTCTGAATTGTGAATGTTTTACTGGTTGTAGATTGAGGAGGAGGGATAAAGGAGCATCTCACTCCACCATGATGCTGATGTCCCCTGGAAATAACTTCTACTCTTCTAGCTCCTGTGTTGATTTTGTTTATATCCTGTTCCCCATATTAGATTGTTTTCAACCTAAAACATCTTGTATGGATTTGCTGCCTGCAACTGAAACCTGAATATTACAGAAATAATATCTGTTTTTAACTTTTCTGTATGTTATATATTTTCTTCAAATCTGTCATTCATCTTATAAGTTTAAATTTACAGAAGATTAAAAACATTTTTACAAAACCAAATCTGGCTATCTTTACCTTTATGAATTTTAAGTTTTGCACAGGAAAACTTCCTAACCTCTGCTATATTTCCTTGTACTTCTAGAAATTTATTCCACCTGGATTTTATATTTTATGGTATGTGTAGGTAATCATTTTATTTTATTACCCAAAGTGAATGGATTATTGGTCCAACAATAATTTATTTAATAGTCTAACTTTCCCCCATTGAATTGAAATGTCACCTCTAAAGAATAATATTTTCTCATTTATCATGAGTCTCTTTCTGAATTCTGTTCCATTAGTTATTTTTTTTCTATTCCTGCTCAAACACCACAACATTTTATAACCTTAAAATATAACTTTGATTTTAATTTAATAATAATTATATTAAATAATAATGACTATAAATTTACGTAACTAGTCAAGTAACTAGAGTAGCAAGAAACAGAACTTCAGTGTCTGAAAACTCCTTGAGATCAATACCATATTTTATTCGTATTTGTATTTAAGAAGACTACAATGATGCCCGCATATGACAAATATTTTTCGAGTGAACAAATCAAACAATTCATCTCTTTTATATAAATCACACAAAATTATAAAATTAACAATCTGATTATTGTTAGTGACTATATTTTGCAGCACATTTTATACTAAGTGATTGTTCAAATCATATCAAGTTCTTGTGATCTTTTATTCAATCATGGTACATATTAGAAAAGCAGAGGTTAGAAAATCTTTACATATAAATTTTTGTGAGTATCATTAATGGTAAAACCATAAAGAGGGAATAAGAGAACAAAAAAGACTAAGCATCTGTCAAGGAAAATGAAAATAATCTGTCAGATCCCTCAAAATTTGGAGTATTGTGCCATTAGCAAAATTTTTGAAGATAATTCAGTAATGGTAATGACTATCATGATGGGGTTAGGTTAAAAAAGAAGAAAATGCAGAATATATTATGATAAGTAGTCAAGGAGGAATTACTGCAAAGTGTTGTATGTATGTGCAAAAGCATTAGAAAAGAAAATTGGAAAATAATGGACTGTTTTATTGTGGAGGTAATGGGACTATATGTAATTTATAAAAATTTTTTATTGGAATATAGTTGATTTACAATGTTGTGTTGTTTTATTTTTATTAATCCTAGCTTAATAGTACTTATACCAAAAAAAAATTTAAGCATATTCAAGGACATTGGCTAAAGAAAAAAAACAAAACAAAACTGTAGAGTGATAGACAATCTCATAGTCTGAGTTTCATAGAAAATAAAGCCCAAGGCAAAACTTAGGTGCTAGAACCTGTTTCTCCAACCTGGGCTGGCCTTTTTAACTTTCATTAGCCTATAGAATGTGACAAAACACTTTTGTACCAATTTAGACTGCAAGAGGCCTTGCATGCTTCCGCGCTCTCTCTCTGTCTCTCTCTGTCTCTCTCTCTCTCCCTCTCTCTCCAAACCCTTGCCTCTCTATGTGAACAAACGAGGGCTAGCTTGGTGTCTGATGACCCAGTTGTCCTAATTCTGTACCAGCCAACAACCAACCAACTGCAAGAAGCAGCGTCACTTCCTTGATCTACTGCTGACTGTATATGCATAAGTGTGCCCAGCCAAGACTAGAATAACCATAACTATTCAATTCAGCCCAGCCTAAATTGCTAACCCACTGAACCAAGGGCTAAGTACATAACTGTTGTTTTAAGCTACTAAACTTTAGAGTAGCTTTTATGCAGCAATAAATAACTATTTTATGCAGCAACAACTGACAGAGTGATCTTGCAAGTGAGGAGATCACACTTAAGAAAACCTGAAAAGGTTCATATTTTTAAAAATCCAGGGCACTCTAAATGTGCAGCCTTGCCTATACATTGTATCTTCGAACTGAAAAGTGTTGCTGCAAATTAGTTTTCTAATTAGTCAAATTCCAACATAATGAGTTTTCCAAAAATCTTTCTTTTAAAAGTAATACATGATACTGGCAAGAAGCCTTGATTGCTTTTTGTACTTGAAGTGTTAATAACCTGTTCCCTTGCTTTTCATTCATTATTGCTTAATTTCCTGTGCAGTGGGTGGATTGTTTTTTCATAACAATGAAACCTGATGGAAATGTTTACTTAAATCTGTCATCCCAAACAATGGACATATGTTACCAGTCTTATAGGCAGAGAGAAATTGCTTTCCATCTCTAGGAAAAATACTCATATGAAGAACTATGACTTACTTAAAGCTGTAACACAGGTCTAATGGAAGCATTATTAGGAATTTGAATCATAATTGCTCCAGTATTTTCAGAATACAGTTGAAAGTTTTCCCTTTGCTTTAGAACTATGTGATGAGGTTTGTACTTCTGACCTCTGGCTGGGTGAGAAAAATGAAGACCCATCATGTCAAGACCCAATTAAAGGCAATAAGGAGACCCTTAAAGTGTTCTTCCTAATTAGTTCTAGGTAAGTACTTAAAGACGGAAGAGGAGTGCTATAAACAGCTGCTCAGAAATGTAAGTATCAGAGTCAAGCTCTATATTTTTCACTTCATAGCATAGCAAAATATGTAAGTGGATTTTTATTAACTCAGCAACAAAGTTGGTACAAATTACACTGAAGTGTTTGCATCTCAATCTTGCTTCACTTCAGGGTGTCTCAGTCTTGGCACTATCGACATTTGGGGCCAAGTAATTCTTCATGTGGAGGCTGTCCTGTGCACTGTGGGATGGTGCGCAGAATCCCTGGCCAGTACCAGCTAGATGCCAGTAGCCCCTCTGCACAAATGTGACAACCAGAAATGTCTCCAGACATTGTCAGATGTCCCCTGTGACATAAAAGTACCCCTCATTCAGAATCACTGCTCCAAATCAATATCTTTATGTGGTCCCTAGGGTTATGTTGTGGTTCTTTGAGGGCTGCTGCAGAAAATTATGGGGAAACCAAATAAGTAAAACCCCAGTTTCCCCAGTTATACTTCAACCAGAGATGCTCTAGCTTTGTTCATGTAGTAAGTCAGGCTTTATTGAACAATCTGAAAATAAACTGATGCTAAATCAAAAGTGTTTTGTAAAAATCCCTCTAAATCTGATGTTAGTACAAAGATTCAGATACTGGTAACTAAAAATCACTTTTCCAAAAAAGGTATCTAAAAAGTATGCAAAAACCTATCATATTCTAACACTGTTGATTATCCACCTTATGAGAAAATATTTGGCCATGTAATAACCGTGACAGCAACATCATTTATAGTCAATATCTCTAAGAATAAATATAGCCACTTCTTAAGAATTTGAGTTGTGATTCCTATCCTGAAAAGGGATGCCACTGGTCACAAAATAGGCTGATCAAGAGAGTATAGAGGGTTAGCAAACCCATTACAACTGCTACTTACTACATATTACCAGAAAAAAAAAATTAACGAAGTGAGAGAGTGGCATTGACATATATACGCTATCAAATGTAAAATAGCTAGCTAGTGGGAAGTAGCTGCATAGCACAGAGAGATCAACTCGGTCCTTTGTGACCACCTAGACAGATGGGATAAGAAGGGTGAGAGGGAGATGCAAGAGGGAAGGGATATGGGGATATATGTATACGTATAGCTGATTCATTTTGTTATACAGCAGAAACTAACACAAAATTGTAAAGCAATTATACTCCAAAAAATATGTTAAAAAAAATTAAAACACATTCTCTTGTCCTGACTCAGAAGAATTAAAATACTAGTTTCTACAGTGAAATTCAATCTTATGTGAGCCACAAACCTCTTTTCCAAATGACATTTTATACAGAATCTTAATATACAAAACAGATAAAAGAGGAGTTTTACAGAGTGAAGCAGAAAGTTATGGGCCCAGGGACTTGGCCAGGCACTTACGCTAAGAGCAAGGTTGGAAGATTAAATCTCTACAGAAATACAGAAATGAATGATCTATATATACACATATATCCATTTGATGGCTACAATCATTATAAGGTGTTACATATAGAATGGGCCAGTCTGCTCTGCTAGAGTTGCACACCCACACTCTACATATTTATTTGATTTTCTATAAAGTTTTGCAATTATTTTTTTTGTGAATTTTCCTATTTCATTACACATCACAATATTTGAGCAGTGTTCCAGTGGATCACACATAATTAGTCAACCACCATCTACTTAGTGCTATGTGTATTCAGATAATATCTGATCCCTAGTTGACACCATTCTTTCTGGTTATAAAATCAAACTCTGTTCTTTATAATAAAAATAGCAAAGCTAAAATTATTCTTGAATGCCCGATTTTTATTTTATTAAGGTATAATTTACATAGAATGAAACATGTTCTTAAGTGTTTAGTTTGACAAGTTTTGACAATTGACTAGGGCTGTGTAGCCATGTAACCACCACCCAAAGTAAGATATAGAACATTGTCATCACCCCCAGAAAGTTCCCTGTGCCCTTTTCTAGGCAAATTCTTCCCCAGAAGCAACCACTTTCTGAATTCACTTACCAAAAATTAGTTTTGATTTCTCTAGACTTCATATAAGTGGATTCATACAGTACATATTCTTCGGGGTCCATTTTTTCCCGTTGTTACAATGTCTGTAAAATTTACTCATGTTGTTTCATGTATTGGTAATTGGTCCCTTTTTATTACTAAGTATCAATAATATTGAAAGGCTTCATACATCCTTAAAAGATTCTCTTCATGCACTGATTTGTGTGTGTACAAGACACATTTTAAAAATGTAAGATCTTTACCAAAGTGGGCTTTTTGAGCAATTTTCATTCAGATATAGTCTTCATATGATAAACACTCATTTGAAGTTAATCTAGAACAGAGAGAGGGTCTTTGCTTGTTAAGTTGCTTTTGTTTTCCAAAAGCATTTCAAAATCATGATTTTCAAAAATACAGACACAGCACCTGTGCTTAGCAATTTACCACTGCTAACACGATCATCAGCTTTTAAGGCAATTAGCTGTGTAAAAATAATCCACATCAAAGAAAAGAGCCAAGTTCACAGTAGTCAGTCTTCAAAAGCATTTCTCTTTTGTATGACAAGAATGATGTGGGTTTAATCAATAGATGTATCTGATGAGAAAAATTCTACCTCCTTGAACTTTGGGGGTGAAAATTATTTTAACATATCGTTTGGAACTGCTATAAATTTCTTAGTGATAAAATGTGATTGAAACCACATAGGTTTATAGGAACAATCTGAGTGTTATTTTGGGAATACTAATCTAAATATTAATGTTGACAATGTCCACATATTTAAATTGGTCTCTGGGTACATTCATTTTAAGTCAGTTGGCCAAAAAACATTTCTTGGTTAAATGCTATCTTCCAGGCCCAAAGCTACTACAAGTCCTTAAAGATCAATGAATCATGGTTAATGACATATATCTATAAATTTATTACATGTTATTTTTTAGTTGCAGTTTTTTTTCTGCCCAATTACTCAGGGTAATTAAATTAAACAGAAAGAAGAGATCCAAGAGTAATTTAGTATATGTTTTCGACTTTAAAAATCCCTGCTTGCTTCGTTTTCCAAGGAATTTGGGTAAGTTAAACACAGTTTGTGTATGTATACAAAGAAAGCACAGTCTTTCTCGAGAGTAACAAAGCATGAAGAGAGATTACTGGAGAAGAGAAGAAAACCAAATATTGCTAGAGACAGCACAAATTTTGCAAGTTGGATGAAACTAGAGTAAATTATTATTATTTTTTTTTAGAGTAAATTATTTTTTAAAGCTTTCTCTCCCTCTTACAAAATAAGATTTCTCTCCCTCTTATAAAATGGAGAAACTGGTAAAGGTACATATGTCTAATTTCAATATCCAGAAAACAATACCATCAGGTACATTTTCTAAAGCTAACTGGGGCTGAAAGACAAATCTTTGTTTGCATAGTTTAAGTCCCATTTTTGTCTTGCCCTGAGAACATATATTTAAGTCATTGAATTCTTAATTATAAATTAAGAAGATATTATTTCACTAGATTCTAAACATTTGAAGCCTTCTGTATAACTGTCATCTTAGCAGAAAAATATTCTCCTCCCCACAAATTCTTAATCTCATAATCTATCATCTATCTATCTATCTATCTATCTATCTATCTATCTATCTATATCTATCAATAGATATAGACAAAACCAATTATATTAGCTATTGCTACCTAAACTTCTTAGAACCTAGTGGCTTGAAATAACAATAATTTATTATTTGTCAGGAGTTTACAGGTGGCTGGGTGGTTTTGCTGATAAGACCTAGGCTCAGCAGAGCTCACCTGTGTGTCTGCGGTCTGGCACATGTCATCTAGGTGGTTCTGATGATCTTTGTTGGACCCTCTCACATATCTGAACCTTGGTCATACTGAGCCAGACAAGCTCCATGTATCTCTCATCCTCCAGCAAGCTGGCATGGGCATGTTGTCATAGTGAACACAGAGGACCAAGAGTAAAAGTGGAAATGCACAAATGATTTTTCAAGCCTTTACATGCCCCATGTTTGCTAATGTCCCATTGACCAAAGCAAGTCACATGACCAAGCCTTGGGGAGACATTACCAAAGTGGGTAGATACAGGAGAGAGTAAGAAAGGGACTTGAGAACCTCAGTGGAGAAATTCTGGCAGCCTGAAAGAATTCTCAGAGAGCGAAATAGAGAAATAAATGCTCCAAACTCTAGGAGCTTTGCTTAGTCATTCCCTTAGCTTAGAATGCTCTAGTTTGATCCCTCTCATTCATTCCGGCCAAGTTTAAATGACCTTTCTTGAAGAGGTCTTGCCTCATTACCCTAATTAAAGACACTCTTTCCCCCTTATGACTTTTTACTTAGCACTAACTACCAATAATGAAATAAGAGTATATAATAATATTATTATTTTCCTTCTTTTTTAATTTATTTTTTGGCTGTGTTGGGTCTTCATTGCTGGTCGCAGGCTTTCTCTAGCTGTGGCAAAAGGGGGCTACTCTTCATTGTGGTGTGTGTGCTTCTCATTGGGGTGGCTTCTCTTGTTGCGGAGCACAGGCTGTAGGCGAGAAGGCTTCAGTAGTTGCAGCACACGGGATCAGTAGTTGCGGCATGCGGGCTCAGAAGTTGTGGTTCACAGAATTTGTTGCTCCGTGGCATGTGGGATCTTCCCAGACCAGGGATCAAACCCGTGTCCCCTTCATTGGCAGGCGGATTCTTTATCACTGAACCGCCAGGGAAGTCCTTATTTTCCTTCTTGACTATTGACTGTTTCTTCTTCTTCCCCACTAGAGTGTCCATTCCAATGATCCTGGGCTGGCTCATACCAGCTCATAAGAACCTACTGTTACATTTCCAGGAATTTTGTGAGTCAGTTGATATTATGTTGGTAATTTGAAATCAATGATAGCAAGAATATTTACTCCTAGAAAGTGGCATAAAGTACAAAGCAGGTCTTTCATTTGGAGAAAGGAGTACAGGGAGAAGGAAATGCTAAACACTTACCAGCATATACTTGTCATGCTTTCTTTGAAAGCAATAGCTTATCTGTCTTTTTCCTCATTTCCTGAGCATCTAGCACACAGTCTTTGCATGTTAGCACTCAATAAATATTTGTTGAATAAGTGAATGAATTCATACATTATTAGACAAGTAAGTGAATGAATAAATGTCATATGGCTGATAGGTAGAAAGTGGGTCTAAATTGCAGGCTTTCTGTGTCCTACTTTTCTGAGGACTCTAATAATCTTGTACTGTTGAGAATCTCAACCTACTGTACTCCTACCACTACACTAAAGTGGGCCTTGACTTGCCCCAGTACAGTCCTCCATGTCTGTAATTATAATAACCTCCTTTGGCCCAGAACTTGACCTTGCAGACCTGGGTACCATAACTGGTATGACTCAATTATCTGCAACTGCTCTCTCCCCAGCCATCCTCATACCATGATGTGCTATGATGTATTTTCTGCTCACCTGGCCACTATAGCCTGGGTAAATTCCAGATTCTGCCTAATTTCCTTCTTGTTTTATGGAGAATTTTTATGTTCACATTTCCACAGGAGACTCACAACCTGATGATCTGTTATTTCCTAAGTATGTCTTGCATTCTTCCATGCTTTCAATCTCCACTGCCACCACCCAGTCTCAGTCACTGTTCTCTCTCACGAAGACTGCTATATTGCCCTCCTGACTGATCTCACCCCAACCACTATTGCCCTCTTCCATCCATTCACCACTTTGGGGCCAGAGAGATCATGTTACACTCCTATTACCCCCAACTTCCACCCACCTCCCCCTCACTTAAAAGGTTTCTCAGACTTCCTCTTTGCCTCAGAAGGAAGTCGTCTCTCTCTAAGAGGGCCAGCAAAGCCTGCATCCTTTGACCCCTACCTTTCTCTCTTGCTCTTGAACTGGGCTCTTTTTGTTCCAGTCCCTGGAGCCTTCTTTTAGGCTCATACCTTGCCATTCTCCCTCTCTTTCCAGGCCCTTTGCACATGCTATTCTCTCCATCTCTCAACCTCTTCCTCTACTTATCCCCTGCTTCCATTAACTCCTGCTCCTTCCTCATCCTGCATCACCATGATTGACTTTGCCTTCCTGGTTGGGTCCAGTAGCAACTCTAATGTTCTTATAGCACCATGTATCTCAGTTTCTAAAGCATTATTGATAGGTGTTGTTCGTAGTAGGGTCTGTCTTATTAATTTGTATGAGTATTTGGTTGCTCTCCATTTCTCTTTTGTTCTGTCTCTCTCCAACTGTATTATAGAATAGGTGAATAAATGACAAAATGCCACAGAGATCAATATAACTGTGTTCTCAATTATAAGTGGTCTATAAGTGGAGAAATATCTCATTTTATATTTTCTCACGGGACAACAAGACTATGCAAGAAGCAGATTACTCTGATTTCCTTCTGTTCCACTGGTTTCTAGCCTTTGGTATAAATACTCAGTATATGCTAATCTCACCCAAGCACAGCTCAATCCACTGCTTTCCAGTTTGTACCACCCTTGTTACAATGAAATCTCTCTTCTAGGTTCTTCAGAACCCCAGTTTTGCCAAGTCCATACATCTTTGTCATTTCTTATCTTTTACCACCTTTTACAGCATTTGACACCATTTGTTATCTTCTCCCTTTTTCTTCACTTAAAAAATTAATTGTGGTAAAATACACATAAAATAAAATTTACCATCTTAATCATTTTTTTATGAGTATGAACAGTCAATTTTTTACAAAGGGTCAAAGAATTGAATAAGTTGATATACAAATGACAAGCTTATGAGAACATGTTCAACATCATTAATTATCAAGGAAAGCAATTAAAACCACAATAAAATGCCATTTCCTTCACTAGAAAACTTAACCATAATTTTTTTTTATTTTACTTATTTTTTATTTTTTTCACACACACACACTGTATTTTATTTTTACAAGAGATAAATAGACTGACACCAAGCATTGTAAATGGATGACCACAACAAAAGCAACAATGATTGCAGTTACCAAACACGAAACACACTCATACTATGTCATAATACTGACATTCAGTCCAGTAATCCTCCACTGTAACAGCTCCTTTACTTTGCAGTGAAAATCAATTTGTATATTTTTTGCCTCTGAGTCCTTGTGGGATTTTTTGTTTTAATTCAAACAGAAAGTCAGAAAACTTATAATCATCCTCATCAGTTCACTCAGTCCTTAATCATTTTTAAGTGTACCGTTCAGTAGCATTAAATATATTCACATTGTTGTGCAACAAATCTCCAGAACTTTTTCATCCTGCAAAACTGAAACTCAATATCCATTCAACAACTTCCCATCTCCCCTCCCTGCAGCCCTTGGCAACCACTATTCTACTTTCTGTTTCTATAAATTTGACTACTTTAGATACTCGTTATAAGTAGAATCTTACAGTATTTGTATTCCCTTCTTTTAGAAATTATTTCCACCTTTGCCTTTTACAATATCAGACTGGTCTCTCACAATTCCTTCTACACCCTCTCTCCAACGTTCTCCTTCTCTCACTGGTATTTCCCTTCCTGTGATAGTTTGGGTTTCCTGAGACAAGAATTTGTGTGCAGGTAGTTTACTCCAGAGGTGATCCTAGGAAACCATGGTATGGAGTGGGGAAGCGAGACAGGGAAGACAAGAGCTGGTAAAATGTACCTTATCAATAGAAATGCATCACCATTTGGGGCAACTGGAGACCTGTCCCACTGGTGGCTCTGAGAGACAGTGTAGGACACAGCTCAGAGCTGCCCCAACCAAATGGGAGGAAACTGGGCATCCATCTACTGACAGCCCCCTTTCCTCCTGGCTGAGGGTTCTTCCTAGGGGGTTAACTCCATGGTGTGTCCAGCCACCTCCTGCCTGGGCAACCATGTTCCACAGACAGAATGCCTCAGCTAGAGGGTGCAATGTTAGCAGAGGAGATATGAGAGACACTGAAGATGTCTGCTAATGTCCTCTTTCTTTCCTTGCCCTTCTCATTCTACACATTGTCTCGGCTGATGCATCTCATCTACATCCCAGCCTTTCATTATCTTCTATATACTGAAAACTTCCAAATCTTTGGCCCAGAGTTTCCTCCTGTGATCTAGATCCTTGTATTCATCTGCTTACTAGAGCTTATGGCACCTAAAAATCATCAAAATATTCCTCCTCCTCTAGTCCTTTTTGTGGCAAATGATATACCCTCTCTCTCTGGTGACCATCTTCACCCTTAACTTGGCTAATGGAACTGACTCCCTAGGTCTCATGGGGCAGAAATTTGGCTGTCACCTTGGAGACCTCCCTCATTGTCACTTCCCAGAGCTAATCAGTTATTAGGACCTGTCAATTCTAATTCTTTCAAAGCTCTCTAATCCATCTCTTCCACCATCACTGTTGTTTTCTTAGTTCATGTTCTTACCCTCTCACCTTAACTATCGCAAAATTCTCCAAATTTGAGCTCTCCTCCTTCAATTTAAACTTCATCCAGCCCATGACTTATGCAGCAGGAAGAGGGATCTTCAATTGTAAATCTGGTCACATCACTCCCCTCTTTAAATCTTTTGATGATGCTTGATTATAGTAGTCATTTAAAAATTATGTTTTACTTTATCAGTTACAGAGAGGCAGACTTTTTATCTTTTGCTAGTTTCTGGAGTAAACAATAGGAATTAACCATTTCTTAAATATTTGGGAGGTAATACTTGTAAAACCAGTTAGACATGAGGTGTTTTGGAAAAGGAGGTCTTTGACAACTAACTTAATTTCTTTAATTCTTACTGGTCCATTTCAATTTTCTCCACTTTGATTATGCTTGCAGTTATTTTTCTAAGAATTTGTTCATTCCATCTAGGTATTCAAATTAATAGGATAGAGTAGTTCATAAGATTCTTTTTTTTATTTTACATTTATGTGCCATGTATAGTCTTTCTAGTTACTTTATGGATCGGTATATTTGCAAATTCCCCTCCTCTCCATTCAGTTTCGCCAGAAATCTGTCTTTCTGTTAAGCTTTTCAAAGAATAAGTTTTTTGTTTTGCTTAATTATTATGATTTGCTTTTATTTCTATTGTTCACAATTTCACATATTTCTGTCATTATTTTAATATTTCCCTTGTCTTTGGTTTATTGGATTTCTTCTGCTATTTTTCATATTCTTTATTTGCACGCTTAGCTCACTTTTTTTTTTTAACCATTTTTGGTTTCTTGATGTATGTATTAGAGCTATATACTTTCTTTAGGCACTGCTTTTATGTCCTTCAGAATTTGACATGTCTTATAAAAGAGAAAACTGTTTCTCTCTCTACTACACATACTTCCGATGCCAAAGGTGTGAGTTTCTTCCAACATTGACCAATTCTCTCTGACGCCAGCTCGGTATCTACAGTTCTATTCAATTTGGATACTATCTACCTGGAGTTAGCATAAGGTCACACAAGTTAAGGGCTCAGTCCCACAAGACTGTCCCCACTTCAGATACCAATCACAAGTCCAGACCTCTTATACTTTTGACCAACTGACTGTAAATCTTAGGTTCCCACAACTCCCTTCTCATGTTTGATAGTGTGCTTGAACCACTCACAATACTCAGAAAAGCACTTTACTTACTATTAACCTTTTATTGCAAAGGGATGCAACTCAGGAACAGCCATATGGAAGAGATGCAGAGGCCAAGGTATGAAGAAAGGGATGCAGAGCCTCCATGCTCTCTCTGTGCATGTCTCTCTCCCAGAACCTCTAAGTATTCACCAACCCAGAAGGTCTCACAATTTCTTCATTTAGGGTTTTTATGGAAGATTCATGACATAGGCATGATCGATTAAATCATCGGCCACTGGAGATTTTTTTTTTAATTTTTGAATTTTATTTATTTATTTATTTATACAGCAGGTTATTAGTTATCCATTTTATACATATTAGTGTATATATGTCAATCCCAATCTCGCAATCGGCCATTGGAGATTAACTCAACCTCTAGTCCCAAGTGGGGCTGAAATTTCCAGCCCTCTAATAACATGGTTGGTTCCCTTGGCAACCAGCCACATCCTGAGGTTAGCCAAGAGCCCCAGCCACTAGACATCTCAGTAGCATATTCAGCAATTCCAAGGGTTTTCGGAGCTGTGTGCCAGGAAATGGGGCCAAAGACAAAATATATTTCTTATTATGTCACAGGAGTTTTTGTACTATTCATTTCTAATGTTTCTTAATTCTGATGTAGAGTAAAGAGATGGAAGTGTACAATCTAACTTCTTAAATCCCCGAATACTGTCAAAAGAGGAATCCCTCTTGAGGTAGATTCCATGAGAACAAAGCAAAGAGATCATAAGAAATACTGAAAGCAAAAATACCAATTTTTTTCATGTTTTTAAACATAAGTGATGCCTATTATCAATCCTCATGCCCAGATAAGGGAAGAAAAGAACTTTTGAATGAATGAAAGATGGCTGGTTAGTGACTCTGATTCATTTAAACTGTTTTCTGGGAGTATCACCTTGTTCTGGATACCAATCAGAGATAAACCTTTATGAGACTTCTTTCACTGTTTTTATTATTAAATAAAAGAATTAAAACCTATTTTATCAAATAATACTTTTAGCTATTTGTCTTGATTACAGTAACCTTATCTAGTTTCATTTTATAAATGTTACATTGTTTTTCCTGTAATTAAAAAATTAAATTAAATTATATACTGGTGGTCAGATCAATTTGTTTTTAGCAATTTATGCTATTCTTTTAAATTAAATACATAAAGATAGTTTGATCATGATATCTAGTGAAATTGAAGAAATTCTTTTTAATTTTAATACATGAGTCCTATATCATTATTCTCAAAAACAGAACACCAGACACACAAACATACACACATATACAAACATATATTTCAGAGAAATGCTATGCTATCATACTCCTTGCTTTACAAATAACTTATATTTTAGATATGTTGAATAATTACAAATTAAGTAATGAGAAGCAGGATATTATTATTTTTTTAATAACTTACCATAAAATCGATAAATTTTTATCATGTTTTTAGTATATGCATTACAAAATGCATTCTGTAAGACAGATATTTCAATATGCATCATAACATCTATTTGTATGGAAAAATGATGTCCCACTTTTTCTGACAGGTAAGATGAGTTTGGCTGATGAGTTTTAAAATGAGGTCTGGCTTTGCCAATTAAGTTATTCAGGGACGTTTTCCATGAATTAATATGTAGATTTTCATTAAAAAGAAGAATGTATTTAAGGCATGTAATGCCTCAAGACATTATATAAAAATATTTTATTTGCAAAGGTATATAGGAGTTAGCAACATTTTGATTTTCCAAAACTTTTCAGAGTATATATCTAGTTGAAAGAGTAATAAGCTGAGTTAATAGTATTTGATTATTCTTTGTAAAACCTTTTTGCTCTTTTTCCTAGAAACTGAGATATCGAACAGCTCTAGTGATTGGGATAAAAGTACTTTTGCTAGTCTGGGGGTTTCCAATCATGAGCTCTCAGCAAAATTGAAGGAGGAGTTTGTCAAGTTCATAGCTGAGAGAATCATTAAAAGGTTATTCTGATAGATCAATCACAATGTGATTTTGGTGTATATTTGGAAAGTTCAAATAATAAAATGCTGTTGTTAATGCAAAACTCCTTCCAATCCTGTGTTCTTGTTTATGAGAAAAAGCTTTCACAGTGATTATATATACAAAAAGAAGAATAGAAATAGAATCCATGATAGACCTGTGTCCTTTTAGCAATAAAGAAATATTTATCTCCTTCATAAATATCCACAATATATAAATTGAGGAAAAGTCTCACTTATTAAGAAATGCACTTGAAAAAAAATTTTGCTTTTATATGAATACTTATTTATCAAAATTTCTAATAGATTTATAATGTTTTTACCAATTGTGAATTACCATTAATTGCAATACATTTTTAAACATAGCAACATTTATGGTTATCAGCAACAAAATACTTTTTTCAATTTATTATACATACTTTTGGTGCTGTGAAGAATGTAGAATGAACAATAAAAACTTTTAAATATAAAATAAATTACTATAGGAAACAGTTCAGTAGGAGAACCATAATAAAAATTTGGTTTTCAGCAGTAAGAGAAATGATGTAAATTTTCTGATTATCATTGGAGAATTTCTTAAAAATGGATGATGTGGGCTTCCCTGGTGGCGCAGTGGTTGAGAGTCCACCTACCAATGCAGGGGACACGGGTTCGTGCCCTGGTCCGGGAGGATCCCACATGCTGCGGAGCGGCTGGGCCCGTGAGCCATGGCTGCTGAGTCTGTGCGTCCGGAGCCTGTGCTTTGCAACGGGAGAGGCCACAACAGTGAGAGGCCCACATACAGCAAAAAAAAAAAAAAAAAAAAAAAAAATGGATGATGCTAAATTTCAAAATACCATTTATATTTAAATCCCTTTGGATACACTTAAAATATAATGTAATAGTTATTACATTATTAGATTCAACTTAAAATATTTGAGGAGGTCTATAGTTTTTCAAAATCCCTTAATTTTAGGATATTGCAACAAATCATTTCAAGACCATTGTCTTGGGATGCCACTTCCAGGAAAACAGGCTTATGTATGGGCAGCATCAGGGCCACACAGCATCCCAGCCATATTGTAGTAAGGTTGCAGTGAAACTGGGATGAGCCATGGTAGGAGTCCAGACAAAGAGCTCAGGAAAAACCTTAGCCATACAAGCTACCAGCACAGCTAAACTCTCATCTCAATTTTCATGTCTCTTCCAATGAAATTTCAAGTCCCTGCAATTCATGGCTCCTGCTATTAAGAAAATTTATGGAAAACTTTGCCTTTTTGTGTAAAGCTAGAGTATTCTTTAGCAAGCCTGCCTGAGGTTCATCTTATAAGCCAAGGAAGTGGGTCCAATAGAACGTTCTGTGATGATCAAAGTGTTCTATGTCTGAGCTATTCAATATGGTAGCCACTAGCCACATGTGTCTATTGAGCACTTGAAATATGGCTAGTACAAAAAAGGGACACCATTTTTAACTTTATATAAGTTTAATTAATTTAATTTAAATTTGAAATAGGCACATATGACATGGCTCTCATATTGGACAGAACGGCTCTAGCATAATGTATCTTTGTTTGATTGACTATTTACTATTGATTACAGCTCAGACTCTACAAAGTTAAATGTTAACTTCTAGAAGACTTATAATTTGCAAATGATTTCTGTACTGTACTACAGGGCAATAAAACAATTTTATTGCCCTGTAGTACATTAACCAGTTTTGTATTTAATTAACGATCTTATTTCAACACTTTTTTCTTTCATTGACAATACGTGCTTCAGTCTTTTGAACTCCACTTTGACCCAAATTTACCATCCTGCTGATTATGCCATTAGTGAGTTTCTGCTATTAATTAACATATGTCCCCTATATATTTGAGAGAAAGTAGTGCTTTTGAAGTTTTTGAAAATTATACTCTGAAGTTTTTTGCCATCTGACTTCATGTACTATTTACTGAATCCATCTAGTCCTAAGATTTTGCTCCTGGATATAATCCATAAGGAACCTCTAATTAATTAGCTGTTTGGGACCCAGTTCCTGTTTGTATTTGGTAGAGGAAAAGAATATGGATTTAAAAGTCAGAGTAGGTTTTATTCAACAGAGTATTGGAAGTCCAAACCACACAAATCAAACCAGAAAAAAATTAATAAGAGGAATTCAGATTGGAAAGAAAGATGTAAAACTGTCACAGTTTATAAATGTCATGAACTATAGACATGACATGACATAGAAAATCCTTTAGATGCCACCAAAAACCTACTAGAAATCATCAATGAATTTGGTAAAGTTTTAGGATACAAAATTAATATATAGAAAATTATTGTGTTTCTATACACTAACACTGAACTATCAAAAAGGAAATTAAGAAAACAATCCCGACACCGTCCTCTGGCTGACCGTGGTGGACGTCTTGAGCGCAATCGATCCGCAGCCTGTGCGCCCCGCACCGCCTCCTGTGGAAGCTTGAGCTGGCTGTGTAGCTTTCTCCCTTTGTCTCATAACCATGTCCATCAATGAGAATGCTATTCACCAGCTGCCCGCCTTAACAGATTCAGGAACAAGGGGAAAGACAGTACAGAAATGAGGCGGCACCGAATAGAAGTTAATGTGGAGCTCAGGAAAGCTAAGAAGGATGACCAGATGCTGAAAAGGAGAAATGTCAGCTCCGTTCCAGATGATGCTGCTTCTCCACTGCAGGAAAACTGCAACAACCAGGGCACTGTAAATTGGTCTGTTGATGACATTGTCAAAGGCATAAATAGCAACAATTTGGAAAGCCAGCTCCAAGCTACTCAAGCTGCTAGGAAGCTGCTTTCCAGGGAAAAACAGTCCCCTATAGACAGCATAATCCGGGCTGGTTTGTTTCCAAAATTTGTGTCCTTCTTGGGCAGAACTGATTGTAGTCCCATTCAGTTTGAATCTGCTTGGGCCCTCACTAACATTGCTTCCGGGACATCAGAACAGACAAAGGCTGTGGTAGATGGAGGTGCTATCCCAGCATTCATTTCTCTGTTGGCATCTCCCCACACTCATATCAGTGAACAAGCTGTATGGGCTCTAGGAAACATTGCAGGTGATGGCTCGATTTTCCGAGACTCGGTTATCAAGTATGGTGCAGTTGACCTGCTGTTGGCACTTTTGGCGGTTCCTGATTTGTCATCTTTAGCATGTGGTTACTTATGTAATCTTACCTGGACACTTTCAAATCTTTGTCGCAACAAGAATCCTGCACTCCCCTTAGATGCTGTTGAGCAAATTCTTCCTACTTTAGTTCGTCTCCTGCATCACGATGATCCAGAAGTTTTAGCTGATACCTGCTGGGGTATTTCCTACCTTACCGATGGTCCAAATGAATGGATTGAAATGATTGTGAAAACTGGGGTTGTACCCCAACTTGTGAAGCTTTTAGGAGCTACTGAATTGCCAATTGCGACTCCCACGCTAAGAGCCATAGGGAATATTGTCACTGGGATAGATGAACAGACTCAGGTTGTAATAGATGCAGGAGCACTTGCCATCTTTCCCAGCCTGCTTACAAACTCCAAAACTAATATTCAGAAGGAAGCTACGTGGACAATGTCAAACATCACGGCTGGTCGCCAGGACCAGATACAGCAAGTTGTATATCATGGATTAGTCCCAGTCCTTGTTGGCGTTCTCTCTAAGGCTGACTTTAAGACACAAAAGGAAGCTGTATGGGCTGTGACCAACTACACAAGCGGCGGAACAGTTGAGCAGATTGTATACCTTGTTCATTGTGGCATAATAGAACCGTTGATGAACCTCCTAACTGCGAAAGACACTAAAATTATTCTGGTTATTCTGGATGCCATCTCAAATATCTTTCAGACTGCTGGGAAACTAGGGGAAACTGAGAAACTTAGTATAAGGGTTGAAGAATGTGGAGGTTTGGACAAAATTGAAGCTCTGCAAAACCATGAAAATGAGTCTGTGTACAAAGCTTCATTAAACTTGATTGAGAAGTATTTCTCTGTGGAGGAAGAGGAAGATCAAAATGTTGTGCCAGAAACTACCTCTGAAGGGTATACATGCCAAGTTCAGGATGGCACTGCTGGGACCTTCAACTTTTAGATTGTACATCTGAGGCATAAAGTTGTTTGTTGTGTACTATGTTTGGTAGAAGTTTGTCTTACTGTTTCTCTACTAAGAACTCTTTACACGTGGTTTGTTATTGTAGCACTTTTTACAAAGGAACTATACTTGAACAGTTCCAAACTGTACATACTGTATGAAGCTTCTCCTCTTAATGGGTTTCTTATTTCTATGTGGAATTTCATATCTTGCAGTGTCCTGTAAATAAAGATTAAATTCCACCTTTAAAAAAAAAAAGAAAACAATCCCATGCAAACAATAAAAAAAAGAGAAAGAAAAAAATCCCATTTATCACAGCATCAAAAAAATTAAATACCTAGGAATGAGTCTAACAAAGGAGGTATAAGACCTGTACTTGGAAAACTATAGAACACTGATGAAAGAAACTGAAGATGACACAAATATATGGAAAGATATACTGTGCTCAATGATTGGAAGAATTAATATTGTTAAAATGACCACACTACCCAAGGCAACCTACAGATTCGATAAAATCCTTACCAGAATACCAATGGCATTTTTCACAGAATGAGGACAAATAATTCTAAAATTTCTTTGGAAACAGAAAAGACACCAAATAACCAAGATTATCTTGAGAAAGAAGAATAAAGCTGGAGGTATCAGACACTCTGATTTCAAACTATACTATACAGCTACAGTAATCAAAACATTATGGTACTGACACAAAAACAGACACATAGATCAATAGAACAGAAGAGAGAGCCTAGAAATGAACTACACTTATAAGGGCAATTAATCTATGACAAAAAGGGCAAGAATATACAATGGGGGAGAGGACGACCTCTTCAATAAATGGGGTTGGGAACACTGGACAGCTACATGCAAAAGATTCAAACTGATTTACTTTCTCACAATTCAACTTGGATTAAAGACTTGAACATAAGATCCAAAACCATAAAACGTCTAGAAGAAAACATAGACAGTACACTCATTGACATCCGTCTTAGTAATATTTACTTGGATATGTTTCCTAAAGCAAGGAAAACAAAAACAACAAAAAATGAACAAATGGGACTACATCAAACTAAAAAGCTTTTGCATGGCAAAGGAAACTCAACAAAATGAAAAGGTCTCCTACTGAATGGGAGAAGATATTTGCGAATAATATATCTGACTAGGGGTTAATATCCAAAATATGCCAAGAAGTCATACAACTCAACAACAATAAGCCAAAAAACCTGATTAAAAAATGGGCAAAGGACCTGAATAGACATTTTTCCAAAGAAGACATACAAGTGGCCAACAGGCACATGAAAAGATGCTCAACATCACTAATCATCAGGCAAAAGCAAATCAAAACCATAATGAGATATCACCTCACACCTGTCAGAATGGCTATTACCAAAAAAAAAAAATGTTTAAAATAACAAATGTTGGCAAGGATGTGGAGAAAAGGGAGCACTCATGCACTGTCAGTGGGAATGTAAATTGGTGCAACCACTATGGAAAACAGTATGGAGGTTCCTCAAAAAATTAAAAATAGAATTACCATACAATCCATCAATTCCATTCTACTACCAGATATTTATCCAAAGGAAATGAAAACATTAACTAGAAAAGATATGCACCCCAATGTTCACTGCAGCATTATTTACAATAGCCAGGTATGGAAGCAACCTAAGTGCCCATCAATAGATGAATAGACAAAGAAGATGTGTTATACATATACAGTGGAATACCACTCAGCCATAAAAGAAGAATGAGATCTTGCCATGACAACATGGATGGACCTAGAGGGTGTTATGCTAAGTGAAATAAGTAAGACAAGTAAAGACAAATATTGTATGATTTCACTCATATGTGTAGTCTAAAAAACAAAAAAAGTGGGGCTTCCCTGGTGGTGCAGTGGTTGAGAATCTGCCTGCTAATGTAAGGGACACGGGTTCGAGCCCTGGTCTGGGAGGATCCCACATGCCATGGAGCAACTAGGCCCATGAGCTACAACTACTGAGCCTGCGTGTCTGGAGCCTGTGCTCCACAACAAGAGAGACCACGATAGTGAGAGGCCCGTGCACAACGATGAAGAGTGGCCCCCACTTGCCACAACTAGAGAAAGCCCTCGCACAGAAACGAAGACCCAACACAGCCAAAATAAATAAATTAATTAATAAACTCCTACCCCCCAACATCTAAAAAAAATAACAAAAAAAAATGAACAAACATAATAAGCAGAAGCAGAGTCGTAGAAGCAGAGAAAAAAACAGGTGGTTGCCAGAGGGGAGGAAGTGTGGAGAGGAGAAGAATAGGTGAGGGAGATTAAGAGGTACAAACTTCCAGATACAAAATAAAGAGTCACGGGTGCAAAATGTACAGTGTGGGGAATATCGTCAGTTATTATGTCATACCTTTGTATAGTGACATATCGTAACTAGACTTTCTGTGATCATTTTGAAATGTATAGAAATACCAAATCACTATGTTGTGTAGCAGGAACTAACATAGTGTTGTAAGTCAATTACACTTCAGAAACAAACAAACACACACACACACACTCACAGAAAAAGAGATCAGATTTGTGGTTACCAGAGAAGGCAGGGTGTGGGGGGAGGGAGAATTGAAGGAAGGCAGTCAAAAGGTACAGATTTCTAGTTACAAGATAAATATGTACAAGGGGTGTAATGTACAACATGATAAATATAATTAAGACTTCTGTATGTTATATATGAAACTCGTTAAGAGAGCAAATCTTAAGAGTTCTCATCACAAGGAAAACATTTTTTTTCTTTATCTTTATATCTATATGAGATTATGGGTGTTCACCAAACTTACTGTGATAATTGTTTCATGATGTATGTAAGTGAAATCATTATGCTGCACAACTTAAACTTATTCAGAGCTGTATGCCAATTATATCTCAATAAACCTGGAAGAAAAAAAAAAACAGAAACAAAAAAACTGATGTTGCAATACCAAAAAATGATAACAAGATGAAGGAACTGCATGTGTGTTACAAGCTAGTGGGAGCTTTGGGTTGTTTGGTGGTGGGTAGTCCCTAAATGATTTAATCCAAAAAAATATGAAGTACAAGAGAGAGAAAGAGAGCCAGAAGGAAAGGAAGAGAGATTTACTGCCAGCATGGTCAACAGGCAAAGACTGTGTTTTCATAGAGGAAATGAAGTTTGATACTTTGGAGGGAGAAAAATAGGATTTAGGTGAGAAGGAGAGAAAATGAACCATTTCTCAATGAACGTCCTTTAGGAAAAGCCCACAGCTGAAACTCGGAAAGAAAGGAACAAACCTGTTAAGTTCCTGAAGATGAGGTGTTTGAGGTAATTGTCTTTAGGAGAGTATTCCTTTCCATGAAGAGATGGCAATAAATGTCAACACAACCGATTTACAAAACTTTAAAGATACCTTAAAATAAACAAAGATTGTCAAATAGGAACAGAAAATTAAAGCAGCAAAGACTGTGTGTGTGTGTGTGTGTGTCTGTGTGTGTAAATCAGGATACAATACAAACATCTCTCTGAGGAAGAGACTCCATAAAGATTCCAATCAGCATCTTTAAAAATGAATCAAATAATAAATGAAATGCTGGTAGAAAGCATACTTGTTTGGGGAAACAGGAAGTATAAAACACAAAAGCAAACAAATAAAGGAAACAAAATTAAACAAACAGAACAAGGTATTGGAAGGTGACAAGCCTATGGAAATATCACATATATTTTCAAGGAATTCTATAAAACTCTGAAAGTGAAAAAAAGTTCTAATGCAGCTAAACTTGGCAAAGAGAAGATGAAGTTTAACTTCTGGCAGGTTCAAGAGAAAAAAATCAAGACCTAAGGAGAGCATGGAGCAGTTCCTATAGGAAATGTCCAACCAGAATGAAGGGAACACCGAGCAGAGAAAACCAGTAAAATTACAGTTTATTATAAAATTCAGAAAGACCTCGAGGAAACCCTTGTTTACAAAGAAAACGAATTTGAAGTTTTGAATAATTGCATTGGGCAGCTGAAATAACTGGTAAATCACCAGAGTGAGGAGATAAAATAAATCAGAGATGACAGATGATATATATCTCCTGGATATAATCTTTGTTAACAATAGCTGGAAAAGATTGAGGCCATTTCCCATCCAAGTTGAGCGATGAGGTGTCAACCAGGCATGAGCTGGAAGAACAAAGCCAACACGAGATTTGTTCTCTGCATTCAACAAAGTTCTACTGGAAAATGTATGCAAAACCTTGCAGCACAATGTAGGGATCTTGAAAGCAGATAAAGATGTGGCTTTGTGAAAGAAGCTGATTCAGGAAGAGAAGAAATAGGGAAAGAAAGAGCAAAAACAATTGGCTGCAGAGGAGATGAAAACTTAACCGGTGAAGAATTGAAGAAATGGTGGGGGGGGGGGAATTATACAAAGATCCATACACAATTCATGAGAAAGTTGCTTAAGATTAAAATTAATACCATGACATAAAAAGAGGAATGCTTCAAAAACCAGAGACTCTAAAACCAAAACCAGGAAGACTTGATTCTGAAACAGCCCCAAAGAAATTTTCTAATCAGTGGGCAAACTACATGGTGCAAAATAATCATTTAGAGGGCTTGTTGAAATAAAGATGGCTAGGCCCCATCCCTGAATTTCTGATTCAGTAGATCTAGGGTAAGGCCTGAAAAACTGGTTTTTAACAAGTTCTCTTGTTATGATGATACTTCTGGTCTGAGGACCACACTGTGAGAACCACTGCTCTAAACCAATCCCAGTTGTTTTTTAGAATTGCCTGGGCCCCTTGTAGACCTACTCAATCGGCATCTTTGTGTGGGGGGCTCAGGTATCGGTATTTTTTGAAGCATCTCAGATGATTACAACACAGGCAGGGTTGAGAACCTCTGCACTTAGCCACACTGGATCTTCTGACCAGTTCACTGAAATTGGCAACATATTGCCTCTCATCCCTACTTATGACACATTCATTTCTGATGTCTTTCTTTTCGCTTAACAGAAGAGATTTGCCCAGAACTAAACAAGTCCAATGCATGGGTCTCCACTGAATCTTAGGGAGTCCTGCCTCTGTTTGGGCTTGTTGAAGTTTCATTGAAAAATCTAAGGAGCCACTCTGATGATAGGTCATGGGTTTAAGTCTTTTTGTGGACATACATTTTCATTTCTCTTGCATGCACTTTCTCCCAGGAGGGCACTTACTGTATCATAACCATAAATTTTTAACTTTATAAAGACTTTTTTCCAAAGTTGATCATACCATTTTACACTCCAAACAGTTCCAGTAGCTCTACATTCTCACTAGTATTTGGTGTGGCCAGTCTTTTTTATTTTTAACCATTCTGGTGGGTTTGAAGTGATAACATTTATTATTTTTGAACAATTTTTTTCAATGTATGCTGACCTGAAATTGTCCATATTTGAGCCAAAGTATTTAATGCTATGGTTCATATTTTTTTTTAAGTTTTCTACAGATGGAAATTAATTTTTGAGCTCCAGTCTCCTTCCATAATATGACCTATTTCATTTTTAATGAAAATAAATAAATTCCTTTCAAATAAAAATAATTTAAATCACCAGAAAAAGAAACATGGGCTAGAAGAGAAATTTGGAATACAGAGTGTAAATAGCACTGATTTAAGGTTAGAATTTAAGTAGGAAGCCAAAGGAAGGCTAAAAAAAGGAAGGTTATGATATCGTAGATCAGTATTTAATAAAACCACTATTCTGAGAATAACGTGCAGGTTTTCCATGAGCATTTAGTACACAATTCACCTATAGCTTCTTCTGCATTAAAACAAAATGAAATGTTACTCCTTCATTAGACTAATACTTAAATTGTTTCCGTTTGTTTCTGCAAAATACACTTTTAATTGTATTTATTATGCTGTTTATTAATTTTTTGGAGTAATATAAATTTAAAAACTTTTTTCATGGGTGTTCTGCATAAAACAATTGCTCAAAATATTTGAGAAAAACGTGTTCATAATCTACAGCAGTGATTCTCAAACCTCAATGGGTGTAAGAACTTGGTAAAAATACAAAGACCGAGGCCCTGCCCTGCTTCAAGAAACTTGATCATGTGTGTTCTTTATTAGCTCTTCAGGTGATGCTGAAACACACCAAAGTTCAATAACCACTGCTCTGCAGCATATTCCAGCATGAGGCCACATGGAAAGAAAACAAAATGCAACTCAATTACGGTGCAGTTGTCAGCTATGACCAACAGGTGGCTCACTCGATCACGACACTGTTTAGCAAAACGAGTTCATTTGCATATCAAGGCATCTCCAGAAAAATAAATAGTAAGTAAACATAAAGACTACACAAAATGCCCTTTCTTCACTTTCTTTGAATGTGTGATTCCTCACAAGTCTTCTAGACAAACATGTAGGAACTTCCATTCTTGAATCTGAAAATATTTCTTTAGACTTTTTATGTTAGACTGCATTCCTTCTTAAGAAAAATTCAGTTATGTCAAGATAAAATAATCAAGAAAATACTCCATACATTATCCTGCACTTCACTTCACCAAAAGGTCAGAAAGTGATTCATTCCACTCTGGTTTGGGTTCACCGGGTAGATAACCTTATAGATTCACATTGGGAATCACTTTAAAGATTAAAAGGCTGCCTCTTAGGCCTGGATTTAATTACAGATGATCAATTGCAGTGATTCTGGCTGCAAAGTTGGCTTGCTTTGAGTTTACTGAAAAAGAACATGCTGTTTAGAATTGTACAGCATGTTCTTCCTGGGTGACAGCTAGGTAGGGATTACTGCTTCACATTAAGCCCCCCGTCAAGGTGGCATGTTCCAAATCAGGCAGTGATTTCCCAGATCTCTGCTTATAGGTAGAATTTCAATGCTCAATTCACTCGGAATTTTCCCACGTGCTCACAATTTCCAAATAAAGGGCTCTAGATAAGCCTGAAGAATATACTTCATTTATTCACCAATCATGGTAAGCATTTATTGACTGCCCACTCCGTGACAGATAATGAGTAAGGCCTGAGAATTAAGATATAAAAGATATATTTTAGTCTTGGAGGCAGACAAGTGGTCAACTTGTTATAGTTGTGTGATACTCATCACTTCTGTAATTGATGGGTGGACGCCTGCCATTTTCACTGTTATATCCTCATTGCCTAGCACAATACCCAACCCAGGGCATCAACTTAATCAATATTTTCTCAATTATGTAGCTAGTATGCTTTTAGAAGTTATCAGAGGTCATCAAGAGAACACAATGAACAGTTACATAACTCAAATGAGGAAGAAAGATCTTTGGAGAACTTCTCTTGGGTTAGTTTCCTTTGACAGGGTATGTTTACAGAGGAATCCTCTGTAAACATTTCCAATTTTATAGTGAAACTGACATTAACCTGCCCATATGCCCTCAGCACTCATTTCTATTCTACAGACAACTTACTGGGAACACTTAAGACTCAACACTTGAGGGCTGTTTTCCTGGCCTTAGAACACACCCAGTTGCTGCTGGAAGTCCTCCCAAGAGCAGTAACTTCCAGGAGTTGGTGGATAAATACCTCACCCTTTTTCCTTCACAGTTGAGATAACTCTGAAGTTGTTCTACACTGTCTCTTAGAGTTCCTCAGTGGGATAGAATTTCTCTAATTGCCCACAGTGGTAAGGGGCTTGATAACACACCTTTTACTAGATTGCTTCCACTCTGGTTCATTTTCCTTTCCCTTAGCTGTGCTTCCTGGCATCAATTCCCAAATAAAACTCTCACACTCAAGTTCTTGTCTTAGGGTCTGCTTCTGGGGCAAACTCAACCCAAGGATATATATGAGCTGTCCATGTACAGATGCATGAGAGATGGGGAGAAGGTGAGCGACATGTGCACATACATGGAAGCAGGAGGGAACTTGAGACTGTGAATAGTTACAATTGGTGGAACAGAGGATGAAAGGTCTGGAAATGATGATAAGGGATCTTGAATGCTAATCCAAAAAATCTGCATTTTATTTTGAAGGCAGTGAGGATCCACTAAAATATTTTTAAAAGGAGGGGAAGGGACGTAGCTGTAAGACACAGAGAAGTGTAGATGAGGCTTCAATAATGAATGGAATAACCCAGGACAACGGGTACTACTTTTAGAATCTGACAAATTCCTCCACATAAAAATGCACATAAACACATATGCATAATTTGGCAAAGGAATTTCCAGGTGTTCACTGACTGCCTTTGAAGTATAACCATAAATGACCTCAAGGTTTCCAGAAGAGTGGTCAGGAGCTCCAAGCATTGAGTGAGAAGAGGGCTGGGGAGTTTAAGTACACACAGGCATAAAAAAAGTAGAATAAGAAGATGTCACTGGGACAGGAAAAGACTCAAAGCAGAGTTTTACTGGGAGAAAAACAAAAAGATGCTCTTGGTTGATCCACTTTTGATTAGTAGGCGATGACAGAGAATACTGCTGTCTAGTTCTCCATTTTTTGTTATTAATCACTCAAACAGGAAAAAAAATGGTAACCATCAATCAGGAAATATTCCATGGCAGAAGACAAAAATGAAAGCTTTCAAGTGAAGTTCAGTTAATAAATGTATTGTTTGGTTCTAACAATGTTAGTTGTTTGGTTTTCTTTTTTTTTTAATTGAAGTATAGTTGATTTACAATGTTGTGTTAGTTTCAGTTGTACAGCAAAGTGACTTAGATATATATAGATATCCTTTTACAGATTGTTTTCATTATAGGTTATTATAACATATTGAATACGGTCCCCTGTGCTATACACTAGGTCTTTGTTGCTTCTCTATTTTATATAGAATAGGGTATATATGTTAATCTCAAACTCCTAATTTATCCCTCCCCCAACCTTTCCCCTTTGGTAACCATAAGTTTATTTTCTAGGTCTGAGTCTGCTTTTGTTTTGTAAATAAGTTATTTTGTATCATTTTTTTTAGATTACACATATGTGATATCATATGGTATTTATCTTTCTCTGTCTGACTTACTTCACTTAGTATGATAATCTCTAGGTCCATCCATGTTGCTGCAAATGGCATTATTTCATTCTCTTTTAGGGCTGAGTAACATTCCACGGCATATGGACGACATCTTCGTTATCCATTCATCCATTGATTGACATTTATGTTGCTTCCATGTCTTGGCTATTGTAAATAATGCTGCCATGAATATTGGGGTGCATGTACCTTTTTTTAATTAGAATTTTCATCTTTTCCCAATATACACCCAGGAGCGGGATTGTTGGATCATATGTTAATTCTATTTTTAGGTTTTTAAGGAACCTCCATATTGTTTTCCATGGCTGCACCAATTTACATTCCCACCAACAGTGTAGGAGGGTTCCCTTTTCTCTACACCCTCTCCAGGGTTTTTCATTTTTAGACTTTTTGATGATGGCCACTCTGACCAGTGTGAATTTTTTTGGTTTTCCCTAAGTGAGTTCTTAATATTTAAAAGTAAAGTGACTTCCCTTGTGGTCCAGTGGCTAGGACCCCATGCTCCCAATGCAGGGTACCTGGGTTCTATCCCTTGTTGGGAAACTAGATCCCACATGCCACAACTAAAAGAGCATGTGTGCCGCAACTAAGACCCAGTGTAGCCGTGTAAATAAATAAATATTTTTAAAAATTAAAAAATAAAAGTAAAGACATTTTTAGATTTTCTTGAAAAAAAAAGAAAAAAGAAAACATCTACACCAGCATTCCCATCCAGTTCGCACTGACTAGCTGTTGCCCCCATAAGATGTTGTATGGGGTCTCCAACTGAGCACAACTCTTTTACCTGTACTCATTTACTGACCCTCAAAAACTTTTCAATCTTTTTGAATCTTAGGATTCTTACAGTGAAGTCTCATATCTCAAAACTCAACTCCACTATTCATTCAGTTACTCATTAGCGTTCATTGAATGTCTGCTCTATGCTAGGAACCATGCTAGAAGCTAGGAATAAGAAAGACAAACATGACAGTTCTTACTCCAAGCTATTTATAGCATAGCCAATAGAAGCCCCGCAAAAATTGTAGACTTAGAAAAATCCTGTCGTCAGTTGTACAACACCAGAAGGGTCCCAAGGCACTGTGAATTTGTGTGCTTTGATCACAAAATTCAGAGGTCTACTCTCCCCTGATAAGTCATTACATTCACAGGTTGGGTCAATTATTCAAGGAATAATACAACCATTCATAACTTTTAGGAGTGGAACAAAGAAGAGCATGAGTACTAAAGAAAAATGAGAAGGGAATATGAAAGAATACTACAAAGGAAGGCAAGCAGGAAGTTTTCCCAAATGAAAAAGAGAAAGGAAAATGTGGTGGATGCTTTTTGATCACCAGTACCAGCCTGGCGCACCCATGGGCCGGTGTTCCCATATCCCAGCTTCTCTAAATACTGGTTGCTAATGGCTCACAGCAGCTTAGAACTACCTTCGGTCAATGGGAGCCACCTTCTATGGGAGGTTATAAACCAAGAGAAGAAAGATATCCCACAGTCAGCAACTGATGGACTCAGGGGTACAAAAGCCCAGGTGAGAAGTTACAACCCACACTCCAGAACTCCCTGTGGGATCAGATGAGGCCAGATTTCAGCTGAGACCATGTCCTTGCTTACTTTATTTCCCCTGTTCTAACCTGGTTTCCCCATTCCTCTTCTGAGAACTCTTCCTCAATTAATCACCTACTCCTGAATCCCTGGCTCATGCTCTGCTTCTAGGGATTTCTGCACAACATAAAACACAAAGACCAATAAAAACTTTTATTAATAATTGTCTCATTAACAGAGAATAGCAAAATATGAGATTCTTAGAGTGTAATCAGATTTTGAGAAACTAGATCAGGGTATAACGATATAGTAATGGTACTTCATGATTTATGTGACACAAACTCAAAATTCAATTTGTATTTCTCTTTAGGGAAAACAGTAAACCGTCCTAGAAGTTCATATATTTCCATATTAGAGATAAGACATTATTAGCTTTAATTCCAATGGTAAACAATACCAGTCTCCATAAGCTTCTTTTTTTTTTTAACATCTTTATTGGAGTATAATTTCTTTACAATGGTGTGTTACTTTCTGCTTTATAACAAAGTGAATCAGCTATACATACACATATATCCCCATATCTCTTCCCTCTTGCATCTCCCACCATCCCACCCTCCCTATCCCACTCCTCTAGGTGGTCACAAAGCACGGAGCTAATCTCCCTGTGCTACGCGGCTGCTTCCCACTAGCTATCTATTTTACATTTGGTAGTGTATATATGTCCATGCCACTGTCTCTCTTTGTCCCAGCTTACCCTTCCCCCTCCCCGTGTCCTCAAGTCCACTCTCTAGTAGGTCTGTGACTTTATTCCTGTCCTGCCCCTGGGTTCTTCATGACCATTTCTTTTTTTTTTTTTTAGATTCCATATATATGTGTTAGCATACAGTATTTGTTTTTCTCTTTCTGACTTATTTCACTCTGTATGACAGTCTCTAGGTCTATCCACCTCACTACAAATAACTCAGTTTTGTTTCTTTTTATGGCTGAGTAATATTCCATTGTATATATGTGCCACATCTTCTTTATCCATTTATCTGTTGACAGACACTTAGGTTGTTTCCATGTCCTGGATATTGTAAATAGAGCTACAATGAACATTGTGGTACATGATCCTTTTTGAATTATGGTTTTCTCAGGGTATATATATGCCCAGTAGTGGGATTGCTGGGTCATAAGGTAGCTCTATTTATAGTTTTTTAAGGAACCTCCATACTGTTCTCCATGGTGGCTGTGTCAATTTACACTCCCACCAACAGTGCAAGAGGGTTCCGTTTTCTCCACACCCTCTCCAGCATTTATTGTTTGCAGATTTTTTTTTTTTTTGTGGTACGTAGGCCTCTCACTGTTGTGGCCTCTCCCGTTGCAGAGCACAGGCTCCAGACACTCAGGCTCAGTGGCCATGGCTCACAGGCCCAGCTGCTCTGCGGCATGTGGGATCTTCCTGTACCAGGGCACAAACCCATGTCCCCTGCATCGGCAGGCAGACTGTCAACGACTGCGCCACCAGGGAAGCCCTGTTTGCAGATTTTTTGATGATGGCCATTCTGACTGGTGTGAGATGATATCTCATTGTAGTTTTGATTTGCATTTCTCTAATGATTAGTGATGTTGAGCATTCTTTCATGTGTTTGTTGGCAATCTGTATATCTTCTTTGGAGAAATGTCTGTTTAGGTCTTCTTCTCATTTTTGGATTGGGTTGTTTGTTTTTTTGATATTTAGCTGCATGAGCTGCCTGTAAATTTTGGAGATTAAACCTTTGTCAGTTGCTTCATTTGCAAATATTTTCTTCCATTCTGAGGGTTGTCTTTTCATCTTGTTTATGGTTTCCTTGGCTGTGCAAAAGCTTTGAAGTTGCATTAGGTCCCAATTATTTCTATTTTTATTTCCATTTATCTAGGAGGTGGGTCAAAAAGGATCTTACTGTGATTTATGTCATAGAGTGTTCTGCCTATGTTTTCCTCTAAGAGTTTTATAGTGTCTGACTTTGCCTTCAGGTCTTTAATCCATTTTGAGTTTATTTTTGTGTATGGTGTTAGGGAGTGTTCTAATTTCATTCTTTTACATGTAGCTGTCCAGTTTTCCCAGCACCACTTATTGAAGAGGCTATCTTTTCTCCATTGTATATTCTTGCCTCCTTTATCAAAGATAAGGTGACCATATGTGGGTGGGTTTATCTCTGGGTTTTCTATCCTGTTCCATTGATCTATATTTCTGTTTTTGTGCCAGTACCATACTGTTTTGATTACTGTATCTTTGTAGTATAGTCTGAAGTCAGGGAGGCTCATTCCTCCAACTCTGTTTTTCTTTCTCAAGATTGCTTTGGCTATTCAGGGTCTTTTGTGTTTCCATACAAATTGTGAAATTTTTAGTTCTAATTCTGTGAAAAATGCCAGTGCTAGTTTGATAGGGATTGCATTGAATCTGTAGATTGCTTTCAGTAGTAGAGTCATTTTCACAATGTTGATTCTTCCAATACAATAACATGGTATAGCTCTCCATCTATTTGTATCATCTTTAATTTCTTTCATCAGTGTCTTATAGTTTTCTGCATACAGGTCTTTTGTCTCCTTAGGTAGGTTTATTCCTAGGTATTTTATTCTTTTTGTTGCAATGGTAAATGGGAGTGGTTCCTTAATTTCACTTTCAAATTTTTCATCATTAGTGTATAGGAATGCAAGGGATTTCTGTGCATTAATTTTGTATCCTGCTACTTTACCAAATTCATTGATTAGCTCTAGTAGTTTTCTGGTAGCATCTTTAGGATTCTCTATGTATAGTGTCATGTCATCTGCAAACAGTGACAGCTTTACTTCTTCTTTTCTGATTTGAATTCCTTTTATTTCTTTTTCTTCTCTGATTGCTGTGGCTAAAACTTCCAAAACAATGTTGAATAATAGTGGTGAGATTGGGCAACGTTGTTTTGTTCCTGATCTTAGTGGAAATGGTTTCAGTTTTCCACCATTTAGGATGATGTTGGCTGTGAGCTTGTCATATATGGCCTTTATTATGTTGAGGTAAGTTCCCTCTATTCCTACTTTCTGGAGTGTTTTTATCATAAATGGATGTTGAATTTTGTCGAAAGCTTTTTCTGCATCTATTGAGATGATCATATGGTTTTTATTCTTCAATTTGTTAATATGGTGTATCACCTTGATTGATTTGCATATATTGAAGAATCCTTGCATTCCTGGGATAAACCCCACTTGAACATGGTGTATGATCCTTTTAATGTGCTGTTGGATTTTGTTTGCTAGTATTTTGTTGAGGAAGCTTCTAAGGGGCTTCCTGTTTTTGATAATGACAGGAAAGCTGGTTTATGTTGGTTTGTGCAAGGCAGATGGGTTTCAGTCCAAGGACAAGGACAACAACTATTAACTCTGGACTTCTTATTTCTAGGAAATGCTTGACCTATAGATCATCTGGATTCTCACTTAATCATTAGGTGAGGAAAATGAACTCAAAATGGAAAGGGCTGCCAGATCATGTCTTTATACATTAAGGGAAGTCTTCCTGCCCTTGTGCAAAACATTTAGCCGCTGCCTCACTATCTTTCCTTCCACTGCTTTCAAATTTTTTCCTGCTTCTCTTTCCCCCTCCACTTACTTGACAGACCACACACACTACTGGGAGCGAGTCTGCATTTTAAGAGGACTGAGAGGAATTAGGGTTGAATATTTAGGAATATCCATCTTTTGACCAAATAAATATCAGGATGGTCTTGTTGGTTGCAGTTCCCATTTCAGATATATGTGCACATCTGGAGTATGCAGTTGGTTTAACAAGGTAAAATCTCACTTGAGGAATGAAGTACTTGAGCTCCTGATGGAATGACATTCACATTCACAGCAGAGAGAAAAGAAAAGATAACGCAAATCAGTTATTGTCCAATTGGGATTGGTGGACAGCAAATGTTCAGACAAGTCTACAGAAAATTTTTTAAGTTATGAAGAATAATGTAGAACATTTTCAGAAATGTATCAACTCTGTCACCGGGATATATATTAATTCTTAAACTAAAAACATATGTTGGGCTTCCCTGGTGGCGCAGTGGTTGGGAGTCCACCTGCCAATGCGGGGGGTGTGGGTTTGTGCCCCCGTCCGGGAGGATCCCACGTGCCGTGGAGCGGCTGGGCCCGTGGGCCATGGCCGCTGGGCCTGTGCGTCCAGAGCCTGTGCTCCGCAGTAGGAGAGGCCACAGGGGTGAGAGGCCCGTGTACTGCAAAAAATATATATATATATGTTGACAGCCATATATGGAAAACAAATGTTCCTCTCTTACCTGTTTTAGGTAATTTTCCCAATCCTGGCAACCCTACCCACCTTATTCCAATTTTCTCCATGAAACATACAATAACTGACTTTTATTCATTTATTATTTGTACTCTCCTCATACCCTCCCACACAAACACCATAATATTAGGACTATTGGCTATTTTGTTCACTCCTCTGCACCCAGCAACTAACTGGTTCTTGGCATACAATAGGTGTTTTATAAATATTGAATATTTATCAAATGAATGTACAAATGATAATGGCAACTTCAGATGTATGATTGCAAGTAATAAAAATGTAGAGTGCAGGAACACTAATAAATAAAATAAGAATCTTGAAAAGCATTTCCAGTCTTCAAGAAAATATCTTTACTACATTTTCTAATTATTTAGGGAGAGCACTAATGTATTCCTGCCTTCAGTCTGCTGGATCTGAAAGGAAATTCTGGGAAGGGATATTTTAGTCCAGAAAATATACTGTTTTTTTTTTCTTCTCAATAAGGAGTTCATTTTGCATCCTAACTAAGCAGAACATATAATGTGCATATCACGCGGTCACGCACTGAAGCTTGGAAGAAAATACGAAATTGCCTACAACTGAAACTCGGCAATATCTCTGAGCTGTGAGACGTGCTTCACTTAGGATAAGTCCAAGCTATGAGTGAGAGAAAGTCCGAAATGACTGAAATAGTATATATTAACTTCTCTCTCATGTAACAGAAGTCTACAGCTAGTAGTTCTGTACTAGAAGTGTAGCTTCCAGATCATAAGGGACCCAGGCTCTTCCTATTTTCTGGCTCCACAATGCCATTGGATAGCCTTCATCCCCCAGGTCACCTGCCAGAGCTCAAAGCCCTTAAAAGGATCATTCAAGACCTAAAGAAGGAAAAACGTCAGAAGGGTGACAAGGACTTCTCTCAGAAAAATGCTTCTCTCCTCATAGCCTCAGCTTCCTTTATGCATCCTCAAGTTCTCTACCACATTAGGCTTGCATTGGCGATGCCCTAGTCACATGCAAACCTACCTTCAAGAGAGGCTGGGAATGGTAATCTGACTAAGGTAAGCCAACTGCATTGCTGCCCTAATTGTAATTGTGATTCTATTGCTAGAGAACGGGTATTGGGTGGCAACTGACATGCCTCAAGTAAATTCTTTATCCCCTTTAAGCCTTAGTTTTCTCATCTGTGAAATAGGGATAATAAAGGTGTCGAGAGTACTGTGTGAATTAATGCACAGAAAATCCACAGGACGATGCCCGACACATAGTAAATATGTGATTGTTAACTGATGTAGTTGTTACTCTTACCATCCGTGACTTCCAAGAGCTTAACAGTTTCTAGGGGAGACAAGTCAAGCATGGGACATAAATAAATAGTGGTGAAATCCAGTAGATGATAATATCTCTAAATCAATAGGGCAGATGAGTATTACAGATATGAGCAGGGACTCCAAGGCTGGGGAGATTTTAGCTGTGCCCTATGTAGTATGGGGGGTTGTAAAAGGAAGACAAATTAGGTGCCCTCAAATTTCTTCAAAAGCACTTTTCAAAAAAAAAAACTTTTTATGCTTGTAATTTAGTTTGCTGAGGACAGTTAATTAACATATCGCCATTGAAGGAAGCCATATTTTCATTTCAAGCCAGCTAGCAGCCTCTCTGCGGTGGGTAGGGAGGAAAGTATTGTTTTGCTCCATGGGGCTCTCTCTCTGGTTTATTCTGCTCTCTAGAAGGAAGAAAGAAGAGGCAGTGAAGGAGCTTTGCTCAAATGGGAAATTTCTTTATGAAAGGCAGTCAGGGGACTAATTCCTGTAATTAAGAACCCATAATAAACAGCTGTGAGATACTCCTACTCTGACAGATGATCTTTCTAGAGCTATATGCTGTTACTCATGTGGTCCATAGACTGGCAGCATCAGCAACACCTGCGAGGTTGTTGGAAATGCAGATTCTCAAGCTCCACCCCAGACCTGTTGAGTCAGAATCTGCAATTTATTAGGGATTTGCATGAGCTCGGTTTGAGACTCACTGGTATATAATAGACTCCTGTTCTCACGTTAATAGTATTTGGGGAGAAATAAAGCATAAACCTATTAAAAAGAGAAAAACAGTGAACACACAACATTTCAAGTGATTCTGGAATAACAAAAGACTTGACATGAAACCTATCTGAACATTAAAACTGTGTGCCAACCTGAGAGAATTTCATTAAAAACAGCTATTTTTTGTTTGCCTAATATCTCTTTTCTGAGAACTGCACCATCTCCTTCTGGCAAATTCCAGTGCTCACTCCATTACATTGTCCTCATATTGTAATCAAAGAAAACCTTTATCTTCTAAGTCAATCTCCAGCCCTGTTCATTAACACAGGCAGGTAGTTTACACTCTCTGGGAGGAGGCTGTCTTTGGGAGAATATTCATTAACTATGAATACATGAAGTTCCAGGTCCTTGTTGGTGGCTTCAGCTTGCTATATTAGCATCATCTTCAGTCCAAGTTTTGCACCTCTCTCTGTCACTGCCCCAGCACCGACATCCACATTTTGGGAACACAATATGTTGAATTGTCAAAGAAGACTCACAAAGTTATAGGTCCTACCCCAAACTAAAACTTACTAATAATTCAAAGGAAGCAGGAAGTCACCAGTCACAGGTGAAACATTCATGTCTTGGAAGAATATGAGACAGTGAGACACACATCCTAAAAGACCATTTTTTTCTCCCTCATTTAACTGAATTTTGGTTTCATATTTAACAGAGAAAATTCTTTCTGAGCATTGTATATGGAGACACTACTCACAGAGACCCATTTCCATGTTAGAAACACCCATGTCACACTCTGTTAACTACAATCTATGATATGACTTTCCATTCTTCAGCCATCCATGACCTATAAATCCATAAATTCCAGTTTTGTATACTGTAATCAAGAGACATCAGGCACGTCCCATGAAAAAAAAAAAGTAAGGACTCTCTGGTACCTTCCACCAATAAACACCATTAGTATGTTTACCAGGAGGTCTTGTCCTCAGGTCATTACCACATTTACATGGAGATTTGACTGAATTCATTACTTCTAGATATCTCTACTAAGAGGGGAATGGGTTACTGACCTGCTGTTGTTTCATGCCCACTAATAGACCTGGCTGAACTCCTGTATTTTCCATTTATCTCAATCAGTTTTGTCAGTAATCTAACCCAGAAATCTCTAAGCCATTCTCAATTCCATCTTCTCCTTCTCCATCTATAACCAATAAATCACTATCACCTACACCTTATATCACTCTTGAATCCATTCTTGTTTTCACTGTCACTATAGTTCAAGTTTTCACAACCTGTTAGCCAAGTATTGTGATCTTGTCTTGTCTGTCCATTTCTAATCTCTTCCCCATCAAAATTACTGTCAAAATGGTTTCCAGAGTGATCTTTCTAAAATATAACTCTGATAAACTCTTCAACAGCTTCAATGATTCCTGTGTGACTAACTATTCCTGCATAATCAATCACCAAAACTAAGGGGTTGAATGCAACAATAATTAGTTTTCATAGATCATGAAACCAGGAATGAGCTGCGCTTTCTCATGCATCTGTGTTGTCAGTTGGGCTTGCTGCTCTAGGCTAGCTTGGCTGAGGTAGCTTAGCTGGAACAACTTTATTCCACATGTCTCTCAATCCCCTCCTGGGACCAGCAGACTGACCTGAGCATCTCTTTACAGCAATGATAGCAGCACAAAAGCACAAGCTCCAATGTGAAAATTCATCCTACACCCTGCCAGTATTATGTCCACTAATTTCTCAGAGTTAAGGGATGTGACAGGTGACTGCCCCCATGAGGTCATGTCAAAAATATATATACAGGGAAAGGTGAAAAAATGGGGCCAATAATGCAATCTACCATATCTTCTAATGGCCGAAGGACAAAGTCCAGGCAAGATGCTTGTGTAGCCACTACACACAGAAGTTTCGTCATCTCAATGTTTTCCTCCCAGATGGTTGACTACTCTGACTAGGTACATATGTCTAGCTCTTAACACAAACTGTTAAAGAATATTTGCCCCTCATTCTCCTCAACAAGATAAGGAACTTCTTGAGAGCATTCTTTTTTTTTTTTTCGGTACGCGGGCCTCTCACTGTTGTGGCCTCTCCCATTGCGGAGCACAGGCTCCGGATGTGCAGGCTCAGCGGCCATGGCTCACAGGCCCAGCCGCTTCGAGGTATGTGGGATCTTCCCGGACCGGGACGTGAACCTGTGTCCCCTGCATTGGCAGGCGGACTCTCAACCACTGCGCCACCAGGGAAGCCCTTGAGAGCATTATTATGTCTGATTCATCTTTATATTCCCAGACTCTAGTACAGGACCTGAACCCTGAAGCTGCTTAATAAATCTTCTTAAGTTGAATTGAGCAGAATTGAAAATATATCTCCTAGAGTCTGAACCCAGTTTGTGTTGTACACAGTGTTTCTAGCAGTTCTGAGAAATTCAACGAGGTATGTGGGGAGTGGATGAGGAGATTCTTGCGGAGTAATCCCCTGTCCCTGGGAGGTTAACCTTTAAGAGGGGCAGGTTCTCAGGTTTCAGAGAGATTTGGAGATCAGCCTATTTGCTATGACAAGGAAAAACATGAGGTTCAGTAACAGCAACTGGGGTGGAAATTGGGAATCTGTTCCCAGGAAAAAATTGCAGAGGCCCAGCATCATTCAAAGCTGGAACAGGAAGGATTTGATTCTAAGCACCAGAGAGTGGTGAACACTTCAAATCTCTCTCTCCTGAGGTCAAAATTGATTCTTAAAGAACGATGGTGGAGTCAAATGACCCCATCTCTGAGAAGAGGAGGCAAGTGGAGAAGACACACCAATCATTTTCTGACAATTCTTAAAGCCAGAATATTTATTAACCTTGTCATTAACAATAACATGGTCTAATACCAGGAAATAAGATCAGAATCACAAAGTAATAAGATGTTTGACTGAATGCTGAGTGAATCTCTGGTTGGCCTAGGGGTGAAATATGATCTATATGACATAGTTTGCCAATTCAGTGACAGAGACAGGAGAAAAATAGAACCTACAGTAAAAGACTGTTTTCTACACAACCCCCACCCCCCACACGCAAGCACACAAACTCATACAACTTAAAAGTATTTTGAACGGTCATGAAGAAACTAGGGTCAGGACGGGAATAAAGACACAGACCTACTAGAGAATGGACTTGAGGACACGGGTAGGGGAAGGGTAAGCTGGACAAAGTGAGAGAGTGGTATGGACTTATATATACTACCAACTGTTAAATAGATAGCTAGTGGGAAGCAGCCGCGTAGCACAGGGAGATCAGCTCGGTGCTTTGTGACCACCTAGCAGGGTGGGATAGGGAGGGTGGGAGGGAGGGAGATGCAAGAGGGAGGAGATATGGGGATATATGTATATGTATAGCTGATTCACTTTGTTATAAAGCAGAAACTAACACACCATTGTAAAGCAATTATACTCCAATAAAGATGTTAAAAAAAAAAACTTAGAACTGCTGAAAAAAAAATATAAAGCATGCCTAATTAAAAAAAAAAAAAGTATTTTGGTGAGATGACATTAGTTAATATGGCCAGCTAGGCTTCCTGGCTAGCACGTGCAAAAAGAAAAAAGAAATCAAAGAGCTTATTAGACATGCTTTAAAGAGTCCAACTTAATCATTATTCTAAAAATATAAAAATGGAGTCTCAATAAGAGAGAGGAAAATGCCAGAGCTGATCATTTCTCATAATTAAAAGAACAAAACAAATATTACAGCCTTATTTATAAAATGAATAGGTTATAATATTTAACCTGTTCTGTCCTGAGTTCATTTGTTAATACACTTCTGACCTTTTTACTTTCTAGGACATAATAAGGGAATAAGAAGCTGGCTGCTTCTTTAGAATGGATTAATTAACTTAGATTATAAGACCATTCAATCCTTCCTGTGAGAAAGCAGTTTTGTAAGGGACAGGGAAGGAATTCACACATATTTTACACCTACAATGTTGTAAACACTCTTCTGCATGCTTTATTAATTTTGTTTCCTCTTAAACTGCCTTTTTGTAATGAGAAGATCTAAAATTATTTTTGAAATTAATTCATTTTCACAAAGAAAATAATTGCCTGTTTTAAAATGTGTAACTTCCCATAAGAGGTGGCTCTACTGTTGATTCTCTATGTAAAGAACTATAAAAAGTCCTATGTAAAAAGAATTAAAATAAGATCCTTCTTTTAGAGCACTTACAGTCTAGCATCAACTATAATGAAGAGATAGAAATTAATATAATCTATGGGAAAAAAGAATATATGATACAGATGAAAGTCTATGCAATTTCAGAAAAGTAAAATATTCCTTGTAGGTTGGGGTTTCAAGGTTGATTCTATGGGACAAAGGAAAATTAAATTGAGACTTAACGGGTTAGATTTGGACATAAAGCAAACACTTCATACATTCAAAGCTAAGGGAACATATGTACGTGTGTGAATCCATGGGTATATACATCTCATAATTCTGTCCACAGAAAAGACCTAGAAGCAGTGACAAGATAGTAGCAATGAGCACACATAGTGCCCAGATCTTGGTTTCTAAACACCATTCTCCAACAAAAGCAATCAGTTTCCTTATAAAAGTGGTTTATTCCAGGGCCAAGTCAGGAAAAATACAAGATTCCTAAGGAGCAAGTCCCAGTCCTTGGAATATCTTATAATGCAATAAAATAAAGAAGTGCTTGAAAAAGGATGGGTCATGTTAAAAGGGCACAGTAGCCACCTGAATGAGCAACCAATGGCCAAAACCAGAAGTAGCTGATACGATAATATTACATGATAACTCAAAAAATAAAATAAATATCCATGAACTTATGGTAACATAAATAAATAATTAAATATACTAAAATGGAGGAGCAGAAATAGTTCTTCTGTATAATCATGATTAAAATGTGCTATTATTAATGCTATTAATATGTTATTAATAATAATATATTAATACACAACACTATATGTTATTAAATATATTTAACATATAATTAATAAATGTAGAAGAAATGAAGGAAATGCAATCTCACCATTAGGCAAAAAACACAGTAATAATTGTTACAGGCACCATCTACAGGAGGATGCTAAAATTAATGGGTAAACATTTGAGGAGAAATAGGACTTTTGCATGGTCTCAAAGAATCTCTTCCAAGATGGTTATTAATTAAAGAGGGGAAAACAGTAACTTTATAGTAGAGAACAATTTGAACTGACACATCTTGTATCCAAAGGCTCACCACAACATTGTTGGTAATACAAAAGTATGGGGGGGGGGGAACTCCCAATGCCCAAAGACAAAGAAGGCATCAATAGAGAAATTTATCCAAAAGAATATCATACAGCAATCTCATGGATGAATCTTAGGGACCCAATATTGAGTGAAAAAGTTTCAGAAGACCACATAGAACATGAGAGCCTTCGGAAAAATGTTTAAGAACAATTAAACTAAACAATATGTTGTTTAAGCATATACCCATTTTTTAGAACTCTATATAAACATTTAAAATTTATATAAATTATCAACACAGAGTTGAGGACAGGGGTCCTTTTAAGGGAGAAGGGAAGATGAGAGAAGAAAGAAACACATTGGTAGATGCAAGTGCTTGTTCATTTCTAGTTGTTGAGTTTAGTGAAGGATCCAAGACTGTTCATCACATCATCTGAGAGTAAGTGAATAATGAATAGATGAATGAATGAAAGACGGCTGTGCATGGATGGTATAGTACATCATGAACCAAGGATTATGCTAAATCCCATCCTGAGCAATTGAGGTCAAATTATAATAAAAATTGTAATTTTTAATTATAAAAATTATAGAGTACACAGAGAGGGGAAATATCCCTAAGATTATTTTTAATAACACTCACTGTACATATTTACTGAAATTTATCAGCACATGCGTCTCTCCTCACCATTTATTAATCATTCCTGATAGACTAACCATACATATTGAGTTAAGTAAAAGAAGGGCTCTAGAACAGTTACAGTTTTCTGAAAAAAAAAGTGAAAACCAATATGTGGCCTTCAACCTTTTTATCCATTTCATACGTGCAAGATTGTAATCATTTTGAGTAAGTTAAGCCACCAGCAAACCTCAGACACAGGAAACAGTATGTACTATGGGTTGAAAAGCAGGGTCTGTCAGGTAAGCTACTTGCTTGAGAACTCTTTGAAGGTTTGAAAATCGTTAGAGAAACAGAGAGCTCTCAGAACCCACATGCATTTTTAGATCTTTTTTCTTTGAAAACTTACAAATATATAGTGGTTCAGGAATTTCAGTCATAAAAATAAAAGTCTAAGACCCTAACAGGGAACATCTCCTTAAACTGTATGCCTTTGGGGCCTCACTTACCTGGCTGGTCCTAGCCTTGGGGATAATTCTAGAGGTAGTCAAGGAGGTGGGTGGGTGGCTTGGCAGTGAAGCAAAGCTGGCTCATACAATCTATACTATTGTGGAGGTAGACCATTTGTTAGCAATCGCCAAGAAAAAGTAGCAAGTTAATTAATTAAAAGCTGAGTTAGACTTCCAATTTATTAAAGAAAGCATAGCTATTTAATCAGCTTACCAAAAAAAACATGTGTTATCATTGACCAAGTCTGGTTCTCCACGTGTTGAAGGATATGTGCTCAAAGGAAGCAGAACAGTTTATTTAGACACAATGAATGACCACTGAATTTGTAGAATGGTTTCTGCATTCTTAGTTCATAAAGAGCTGATTGTATTTAAATATCAGTCTTGAATGAAGCAACAAGAAAATTCTGTGGACTCTCCTCCCCCTAAAATGTACAGGTGAGTATGCAGAACAGGGTTCTCCCTCTTCTGTCGGCTTTTTCTCTTCACACCTGCACATTTCCTTCTTTGTCTGAGGATATTATCATTTTTTAAAGTTTTTTTTTTTCTATTCCCTCACTGTTTCTCTCTCTCCCTCCTCCAGTTTCCTTTTTCCATCTGACCAACTGTTTTTTTCTCCTCTTTCATTCATATTAGAGTGTTCCTTCGAATGTCTTTTATTTATTTTTATTTTATTTTTATTCTTCTTATTAAAGAAGTAGGGTGTGAGTGGGGCTTATGAAATGCCCCATATGCAAGTCTAAATAAGTTGCTCTGTTTTTTAAGCCCAGCTTTTTCACCTTTCCTTCTGACATAACTGCTGCCTCCAAATCCTAAACCTTCTAGGGTTCCAGAGTGAATCAGCTTTCTTCTTTTGCTCTGTTCTCCTGAAGAGCTGAGTCAGCGGCCACTCCTCCACTGACCCTGTGGCTTCCACACAGCAGTTGAGATTACTCACCTGAGAATGTCCCCTCTCTTGGTCTCCCCATCCTTGTGGGTTTAGGGCTTTTGAAAAATACCTGTACTTTATCTTAGTGAAGCTTCAGGAAGTAGAGGAGAGAAATGCATGTGGCCATGTTAAAATCAAAAGTGGTGGATTTTAACATTGGAAAAACCAACATTAGAAGAGACATTGAGACAATGAGGCTTATCGTCACAAGGAGGGACAAGAAGAGTGTGATCACACTTACCCTGGGGCTAATAAAATTCCACGTAAGGTGTAATCGTATATGTCTGTGCATCACAGATTTATATTATATTATATATGAATTATTAATTTATGAATTATTAATTAATATAAATTATTGTTAATTATATAAATATCAGATTTATATTATAATTTACACCCATTTGTATACATTTTCATTACTTTAATTATGAAATTAAAAGTCATGGTCATAGCACATGTTGAGGAACCTTGGCATTTTGGCAGCACAATGACAAGAGAGGGTTAGGAGAAGTGGGAATTCGAATTACAGGCATCATCAAGTTCAAGTGTGTTCCACCTGGAGAACTTCAAGCAGGCAGATGGGACATTGCATTGTGAGACATTCAGCAGAGAGCATTGTGCATAGTCTGTGGAGTAGCAAGAGCCTTTGGTTCTAGGAATCAGGCCTTCCATAGCCAGATGCTAATCAAAGAGCCAGGACCCTGCCAAGGTCTTCAGGCTGGGACTGAAGGAGGGGGATGCAGGATAAAAATAAACTAGGCTGAGGTCTGGGGAAATTAGCTAGAAGAAACTGTAAGCAGCTCTTTGCAGGAAACCATGAGCAGCATGACCCAACTCATTCGGTAGCAACACTAGTCCTGTGGCTGGGACACCATAGAATGGGTGCTGGTGGAACTGGAGGTGAGGGTACTCGAGGGCTGTGACTTGGAGGTTTCACCCCCCTTCAATACGCCCTCCATTCCATCCTCTCTGGAGTTCTTCTCTGACCAGGTCTATCAGTTTTCTCACTTCCATCAGTGAAGTGAAGTATGACACACTTTAAGTTCCTTCCCTGAAACTTTCAAGCAGAAAACATTGACTATGGTTCTAAGGGTCCAAAGATAAGATTTATTTATTGAGTACACGGAGTGTTAGAAATTTGCTCTCCAAATGTAAGAACCCTTGAGACATGTAGAGAAATCATTCAGCTTGATGTTAAGGAAAATATGACTCTAATCACATAGCCTAAGCTCCAGGTCATTATTATTATGGTATTGCCAATCTAAATCATCTGCCACTTTCAAATGATTGTTGGTTTTGAGTCAGAGACTAATCACCTCTTGGTGTAACCTCTGAAATCATTTCTAGACCTCCAAAAAGCTAACGTCCACACAGTGGAATATTATTCAGCCATAAATAATGAAATCGTGCCATTTGGAGCAACATGGATGGGTCTAGAGATTATCATACTAAATGAAGTAAGTCAGACAGAGAAAGACAAATATCAAATGTTATCACTTATATGTAGAATCTAAAAAAATGATACAAATGAACTTATTTACATAACAGAAATAGACTTACAGACATAGAAAACAAACATGGTTACCAAAGAGGAAAAGTGGGGAGGGATAAATCAGGAGTTTGGGATTAACACATACACACTACTATACATAAAATAGATAACCAACAAGGACCTACTATGTAGCACAGGGGACTCTATATTCAAATCTTATAATAACCTATAATGGAAAAGAATCTGAAAAAGAATGTGTGTGTGTATATATATATATATATATATATGAATCACTTTGCTGTACACCTGAAACTAACACAACAGTGTAAATCAACTATACTTCAATATTTTTTTGAAAAGTAGCTAACATCCAGTTCTTCAAAAACATAACACTGAATTCCATGGCTTTCTAGCTGACACCTCTGTCACATCTGACACCTCTGTCACATCTGACATTTTAACTACTCACATCCCACACTTGATTGTTTAAATTGGCTTCTTGTCCAAGTTGTCCCCATAGAAAATTTCATTCAGGAGATTTTATTTCAGTAAATGAGTGTTTCTTTTTAATATTTTGATTTTTTTCAAGTTATGCAAAAAAGTCAGGAGCAGGCCTAATGTAAAGTTTGTGGTATGATGGCCATTTAGACAGCACACATTGTAGAAGGGGTGAGGCATGAGCACTGAGCCAAGCACAGGCTCTTCTGTGGGCATCACATGCCATTCCAAGAGGAAAGTTTGGATCCTGGGGGTGGAGGGGGGAGGGGGGGCAGGATATGAAAAAGTTCATCTTCTAACACTGTTACTATTGAGCAGCGAGGCCTGCTTGTGAGTTCATGTTAAGGAGGAAAAAATCAATATAATCAAGGGAAATGATAACATATTATGCTCCTGGTAAAAAGCCAATTAGCTTTGCATATCATCTCCACCAAAAGTACATCTTATGAATCATGATCTGAGCACTTTACATTTGCCATTTAAAACCCTCACAATCACACTGAACATTATTCCCTTTATAGAAATAAAAGTAAAAACGTATTAAGAGCCAAGTAAACTGTCCAAGGGTATCCAAATAGTAAGTAGTATAGTAAAAATTTAAACTAGTGGTTTCCAGTGGGGAGAGGGAAGGGGGAGGGGCAATATGGGAGTAGAGGATCAAGCGGTACCAACTATTATGTATAAAATATAATATATAAAAATATAAAATACATAATAGTTGGTACCACTTGATCCCCTACCCCTTTATTGCCCCTCCTCTCTTCCCTCCCTCTTTCCCTCTCCTCACTGGTAACCAGTAGTTTGTTCTCTATATCTGTGAGTCTGAGTTTTTGACCCCAAATTCTGACTGTAACTCCAAAGGCTACTTTCAAGCCATAAGTCACATTGTGTTTTGAAGGATAGCAGAATGGCAGCTAATTGCATGAGCATCAATCCACCTCCAACCCTACTCTCCCAAAGATGCCTAAGACTTGCTCTCCTTTTAACTTGTTACTGCTCATTTATACCAATATCAAATCCTGCCCTGTTCAAACTGGGACAACTACAAACACCACTCAAAATATTAGAAGTTTTGTTATGACTTGCCCTAAATGCAAAAAAATAAAGAAGAAAAAAGGAAGAAAAATCCCGTCTAAGTCAGTATTAACTGTGTTGCCTTTCAATTCAATCAAATTAGAGTTTTTCCCTTATACACACACTGGGAGGAAGTGTCTATATGAGAGAACTGGGCAGATCCGGCATGTACATGTAATTCTAGCTCAGCCAGTTACTAGCTAAACTGGCCTTGGGCAAATCACTTAAAACTTCTCTGAGTTTTTATTTCCTCATCCATAAAAAGATTATAGTAATACCTTCAATCTCATAGCAGTGTGAGGAGAATTAATGAGTTTAATTAATGAGAATTAATAGGTAAAGCACTTAGATGAGAACTGGTAAATATTATATGCATAATAAATTGCTATTATTGGCCATAATTACTGTTTTGCTCTGCTCTCAGCCTATCAACAACCAGTGTCATATTTGGACCAGCCCTTGGGGTTCTTGTTATGATTGCAAGACACCCTTCAGTAATAATCATCAGGAAACTTTGAAAAAATAAAGGTTTATTACTTACAAGACCTGGAAATTACACAGCACACCTGGGGCCACACAATGAGGTTGCAGGTAGAGAGAAAAAGAGCTGACCTGGGGTTCTGCTTTTATTGGAATTGAGGGTGGGGGCCTAGGGTTTTGTGGGCTCACAACTTTTGGAAAATTTAAAACATAAAAGGAGGAATTTAAAACATGAGAAGAGAAAAACAAAAACAAACAAAAAAATCAGTGGCCCAAATGGTGAGTTATCAAAATCATCCAAGATCTCTGAAGCAAGGGAGACCCCGTGGGGGGAAATGGCCTGGCTCTTCATCTAGTCTTGTTGCTAGCAATGTGTGTATTCAAGATTGCCATCTTTGAACTGAGCGCCTCTCTGAAATGGATGCCTCAGCAATCAAAGCTGAAGTCAGGCACTTGCATTATGAAAAAAATTTTTTAAAACTATCAGGGCTTATGCTACAACTACCATGTAGTAAACTTAATATTTTAATTCTGCTTTTCACCAAGCAAAAGAAAAAAATTATCTTTCTACCATTAATAGGTTTTGGTCTATATATGTTGACATTTCCATTGAATTTTTAAAGGTCTTGAATAGTATCTTACATTAAATTAATTGCTAAATTAAATGTTAACAAATTGTGGTTTTCTACAATTTGTGACATTCTGCAGTAACTCTGTAACACAGACCAAAATAATTACATATTGTCAATGTGGTACATGCTCACGTACTAGTGACAGGTTTGTGTTGAAATATTTCAATTCTCTGTCTTCTACTTACAACCAATTTCACAGGTATTTACCATGTGAAAGGTCTTGGGCTACATATTGAGGAACACAAGGTAGACAAGATGGGATTCCTGTTCTCAAGGAGCTTCAAATCTAGTGAGAGAAAAAGGCTTGGCTTGTATGATAAATTATAGACAGGATGTACTATGTGTCAGAGCTGTGTATTGACAGAAGCTCTAAGAAGAGGGAAAGGAGATAGCCTTACTCCAAAGGAAGATGATCATAAATTCTTTTAAAGATTGGGTGATGTTGGGTCTAGGCCTTAAAAAATGAGTGGAGATTGCTGGGGTGCAATTAGAACAGGGCAGGTATTTTGATGCAAACCAGTAGCTTGTTTACAACAGATTCAGCCCTAATTGCTTGGTTATTCTATTTGTTTGACATCCATTCCAGGTTTAAATAGTTCGAATATCACACCTGAGGCACAAAGAACCAGTTCCTATTCATGGTTACCTCACCAGTACCTAGGCACAGAGTAAATATTTGGAAGGAATGTCTGAAGCTATGAGTGTGCTCCACTAATCTTGAGTGTCCTTTATGACTGGCATCTAAGGTGTCTGTGTGGACTAGAGGATGTGAAAACATTGGCAAGATAAATTGGCACATGTCACAAAGATATTCCAATTCCAACCTAAGAAAGTTTGACTTTATTCCATAACAAAGGATAATACTGACTTTTTTTTGGTGGAAGAAATTATATGGCCATTGCTTATATTCAAGAAGTTTACTCTGGCAACGATGAGAGGGTAAATTAGAGGGGTAGGATCATGATTTGGTAGAGAGAGGAGCAAGTAACCAATAATAGGTCATTGCCACTTCCTAGAACAGAAATAATGAAGGGACAGATCATACCATAGGAATAGAAAGAAGGCATAAGAGACAGTACAGAGAGAGTCTCCCTAGTATTCAGCACCAGAATGGAGGGCCTTAAGCATTTGATGCAATCAATCTACCATTATAACTATTATTTTTATGTGGTTATTAGCAAGTGGAGGTAAAAAAATAATTTTTTCTCTACCCTTCTAAGTTCTTGGCTGAGACATTCCCTATAATAAAAGAGAGATTAACAAGAGAAAAACAATTTTAATTTAATTTTGTACGTACAGGGGGCCTCAAAGATATAGGACCCAAAGAAGACCAAAGCATATACCTTTTATGCTTTTTAGACAAAGAAACAATAAATATGTGAAGAATTGACAAGACAAAGGAGTTTAACCTTCAAGTAGGAAGGAAACAACAAGTTTTGTTGATAAAGCCTTCTCTGCCCTGAATTCCCTATCCCTGCTGATAAGGATGTCTCTTTGTCTCCTGGTACAGGCAGAGTACCTTTCACATGGTTTTCTGGATCCAGGGGTACAAAGGAGGGTCAACGTGTCCTTCTTGCACTGGCTGTTTCTTAAGTAACTTTAATTTAAAATAGTCAATATGCCAAAGTGGCATATTTTGAGCTGTCTTGCCCTGAGCCCCATCACAAGCAAATATCCTTCCCACTTAGGGAATATCCCAAAATAAGTAGAATGCAGAGCTGAATTCCAACCATGGAAGAGAAAGGGGGTAAGCTTTCTCTTTTCTCACTCCCTGGCACCTAGGGATGATCATATTACCTAATTTGGGACAATGAAATGCTCCCATCCAGGATTTTGAAAGATCCAGACCACTTGCTATGGCAGCTTGGGGACTGAGAGCCAGAAGACCAATGACAAGTGTCCAGTGGTCAATGATGGTACCCCATGAGGAGCCCATGATGCAGCCTTGGCTGTGTTCTCTTCCCAGACACACTGCTCCCCTTGATGACTGTTCAATTTCCAAAATTGGTTCTCCAGAAGTTTTTTTTTATTCCAAAAGCTAACAAATATATTTCCAAAACATTCATTTTTTAATTTAAATTAGTCAAAGTTGGTTTTGGTGGTTTCCACCAAGTCTGTGGCCTGGTACCCCAAGTCTCCCATAAGGCAGCACACACAGTCCTGCCTTCTGTCAAAAAACTGACATTACTGTGTCTGCAAGCTCTTAAGTAAAACAGCTACTTCTCCAGGATAGCCAGTGTCAGCTGGGCAAATAGCATCACCATCATATAATTAAGAAAAGGCCCATTTACATGTTTACCAGTCAATTTTCATTCTCAAATCAGAACCTACTAACTCAAAGGAATTTCCCAAAGGAGGAATACATATATCGATTATTCACTCAAAAAATATTGAATTCTTACTGTGAACCAAACTTCTCAGGTTCTGGGAATAAAAAGACAAATAAGATATCATCCCTCCTTTTCAGGAACTCACAATCTCAGTAAGAGACTGATACCAAGCAGGGCACTGTGGGGCTCCTGGGCACAAAGCCTTTCTGTGTCCCCCATTTCTTTGATTATAGGAAATAGCCTTTATCAAGCCTCCATGACCTTCCCTGAGTTCCAATGGGCCGATTCAAGCAGTTGTTAATTAGGGAAGGGAGGATAATCAAGACCAGGGAGAAACAGTCAAGAGAAATAATAGTGCAGCCTTGGGGCAAGGTCCTGGTTCCCCACCAATGGATACACACAACAATATCTCTGAGCTGCTTTGCATATACTGAAACCCCCTCCAGGTTAACGATGGTATGCTGCCCACAAGTATGTAGACCCCAGACCAGCTGGAGCCTGAAGGTTCATGATACTGACTCCTATTTACCTCACCACCACCCATCAGAAGAATGTCCACAAGCTGATCACACCCTCCTTGAACCATTACTATAAAACTACTCACTATCCTCTCCAAGTTGGGACACAGTTTTTCGAGGCAGGAGCCCGCTGTGCCCCCTTAGCCTGGCAAAGTAATAAAGCTATCCTTTTCTACTTCACTCAAAACTCCCAAAACTCTTGTCTCCGAGATTCAGTTCAGCACTGGTGTCCAGAGAAGCTGAGATTTTGGCATCAAGATCTAGATGTGAACAAGTAATGGTGGGACCTTTTCTAGGTGCCAAGATGGCGACAGCCTTAGAGAATTCAGAATGTCACAGGACAGGTAACCTCTCAGCGGGGTCTAGAGGATGAGTCAGAAATTTTTCAGATGCATAAGAATGATTTCGGATGCACGCAGCAGTAAGCGGCAGTTTGCAGCAAAGCGGCAGGGAGCAGTAGCTGGAAGCAAGATCTTAGTTACCGGACGGGGAGCCCTAACTGTTAGACCACAGAGGCCAGCGGCTAAGGCCTAAACTCCCAGTTCTTGCCTGCCTTGTCGGGAAAGAATTCAGGTGAGGAGGCAGAAGGTAAAGAGAAAAGTAAAAAGTTTATTGGAAAAGCAGAGTATACCCAGAAAGACGCATGGGCAAACTCAGAAAGTGGGTTGCACCTTTGGGAAGTTTAAATCCTTTATAACGGTGCAGTTTTCCAGGTCTTTGTCTTCCTTCTGGCCAATCGTTGCTTTGTTTCCCCTGGCTAATTTGTCTCAGGACCTTCCCCTAGGTGCGCACACACCTCTCAGCCAAGATGGATCTCGACGCAAAGGAGTCTGGGGGAAGCAAGACTCATTACGGCCTGGTTTTGTCCCCTGACTGTTGACCCCCCAAGGAGCCTTTCTGCGCATGTGTAGTGCCTCCTTTGCCCCAAGCAGTGGGAAAGCAGAGATCCCTTGACTTTTTACTCAAACAAGGTTTTGTCCCTCTGTTCTTGCCAGGACTGTTATCTTAAGGCATCCACAAGAGACAAAGCTTGGCTATTTACCCTGTCCCTGTTGTTGCTTCCATTTCAGAGAGTAAACAGGAGGCTGATTTTAAATGTCTAACCTGGAGCCCATCTATCTCTTGTCTCAAGAAATGCAAACAGGAGACTAGTTGTAAGTGTCTGCCCTGAAGCCCACTTTTTCCTGTCCTATGAAATGTAAAAAGGAGGCCAGTTGTAAATGCCTAACCTGGAGCCCATCTACCTCCTGCCTCAAGAAGTGGTGTAAATATTCATGAGTGTAAGGAAATGCTTTAGAGGAAAACAAGTTTTGAGTCAAAGATGTGGCCACTCATCCACATTGATTTTAGGTTTCATTTTCCTAACCTCTAAATAGCAGATTCCTGGAGGAATTTTCCATTTAATGAAGATTAAATGAGAAAGCACAGAGGAGGTTCCTGAGACAATGTACGCGTTCACCAAATATTAGTTTCTTTCCTCCGTTTCTGTTACATTTATTTATTATTTTTAACATCTTTATTGGAATATAATTGCTTTAAAATGGTGTGTTAGTTTCTGCTTTATAACAAAGTGAATCAGCTATACATATATATATATCCCCATATCTCCTCCCTCTTGTGTCTCCCTCCCACCCTCCCTATCCCACCCCTCTAGGTGGTCACAAAGCACCGAGCTGATCTCCCTGTACTATGCAGCTGCTTCCCACTAGCTATCTATTTTACATTTGTTAGTATACATAAGTCCATGCCATTCTCTCACTTCATCCCAGCTTACCCTTCACCCTCCCCATGTCCTCCAGACCATTCTCTTTGTCTATGTGTTTATTCCTGTCCTGCCTCTAGGTTCTTCATGACCTTTTTTTTTTTTTTTTTTTTTAGGTTCCATATATATGTGTTAGCGTACAGTATTTGTTTTTCTCTTTCTGACTTACTTCACTCTGAATGACAGTCTCTAGGTCCATCCACCTCACTACACCACACTAGCCTGTTGCGGAGCACAGGCTCTGGACGGACGCGCAGGCTCAGCGGCCATGGCTCACGGGCCTAGCCGCTCTGCAGCATGTGGGATCCTCCCGGACCGGGGCACGAACCCGTGTCCCCTGCATCGGCAGGTGGACTCACAACCACTGAGCCACCAGGGAAGCCCCCAGCTTTCTTTTGATTTCCATTTGCATGGAATATCTTTTTCTATCCCCTCACTTTCACAGATCATGTTTCCCTAGGTCTGAAGTGGGTCTCTTGTAGACAGCATATATACGGGTCTTGTTTTTGTGTCCATTCAGCCAGTCTATGTTTTTTTGTTGGAGCATTTATTCCATTTACCTTTAAGGTAATTATTGATATGTATGTTCCTATTACCATTTTTGTAATTGTTTTGGGTTTATTATTGTCGGTCTTTTCCTCCTCTTGTGTTTCCTGCCTAGAGAAGTTCCTTTAGCATTTGTTGTAAATCTGGTTTGGTGGTGTTGAATTCTCTTAGCTTTTGCTTGTCTGTAAAGGTTTTAATTTCTCCATTGAATCTGAATGAGATCCTTGCTGGGTACAGTAATCTTAGTTGTAGTTTGTTCCCTTTCATCACTTTAAATATGTCCTGCCACTCCCTTCTGGCTTGCAGAGTTTCTGCTGAAAGATCAGATGTTAAACTTATGGGGATTCCCTTCTATGTTATTTGTTGTTTTTCCCTTGCTGCTTTTAATATGTTTTCTTTGTATTTAATTTTTGATAGCTTGATTAATATGTGTCTTGGCGTGTTTCTCCTTGGATTCATCCTGTATGGGACTCTGAACTTCCTGGACTTGATTAACCCTTTCCTTTCCCATATTAGGGGAAGTTTTCAACTATAATCTCTTCAAATATTTTCTCAGTCCCTTTCTTTTTCTCTTCTTCTGGGACCCCTATAATTCAAATGTTGGTGGGTTTAATGTTCTCCCAGAGGTCTCTGAGACTGTCCTCAATTCTTTTCATTCTTTTTTCTTTATTCTGCTCTGAGATAGTTATTTCCACTATTTTATCTTCCAGGTTACTTATCCGTTCATCTGCCTCAGTTATTCTGCTATTGATTCCTTCTAGAGAATTTTTAATTTCATTTTTTGTGTTATTCATCATTGTTTGTTTGCTCTTTAGTTCTTCTAGGTCCTTGTTAAACGTTTCTTGTATTTTCTCCATTCTATTTCCAAGATTTTGGATCATCTTTACTATCATTCTGAATTCTTTTTCAGGTAGACTGCCTATTTCCTCTTCATTTGTTTGGTCTGGTGGATTTTTACCTTGCTCCTTCATCTGCTGTGTGTTTCTCTGTCTTCTCATTTTGCTTCACTTACTGTGTTTAGGGTCTCCTTTTCACAGGCTGCAGGTTCGTAGTTCCCGTAGTCTTTGGTGTCTGCCTCCAGTGGCTAAAGTTTGTTCAGTGGGTTGTGTAGGCTTCCTGGTGGAGGGGACTGGTGCCTGTGTTCTGGTGGATGAGGCTGGATGTTGTCTTTCTGGTGGGCAGGACCACATCCGGTGGTGTGTTTTGGGGTGCCTGTGACCTTATTATGATTTTAGGCAGCCTCTCTGCTGATGGGTGGGGTTGTGCTCCTGTCTTGCTAGTTGTTTGGCATAGGGTGTCCAGCAGTGTAGCTTGCTGGTCCTTGAGTGGAGCTTGGTCTTACAGTTGAGATGCAGATCTCTGGGAGAGCTTTTGCCATTTGATATTATGTGGAGCCAGAAGGTCTCTGGTGGACTAATGTTCTGAACTTGGCTCTTCCACCTCAGAGGCACATGCCTGATACCTGGCCAGAGCACCAAGACCCTGTCAGCCACATGGCTCAGAAGCAAAAGGAGAAAGAAAGAAAGAAGGAAAGAAAGAAAGAAAGAAAGAAAGAAAGAAAGAAAGAAAGAAAGAAAGAAAGAAAGAAAGAAAGAAAGAAAGAAAGAAAGAAAGAAAGAAGGGAGGGAGGGAGGGAGGGAGGGAGGGTGGGAGGGAGGGAGGGTGGGAGGGAGGAAGGAAAGAAAGAAAGAAAGAAAGAAAGAAAGAAGAAGAAAAAGAAAGAAAGAGAGAGGAGAAAGAAAGTACAAAGAAATAAAGTTATTAAAATAAAAAATTATTTAAAATAAAAAAATTAAAAAGTAATTTAAAAGAAAGAAAGAAAGAAGAGAGCAACCAAACCAAAATACAAAGCCCCCAATGATTACAAGTGCTAAAAACTATACTAAAAAAAAAAACAATGGACAGACAGAACCCTAGGACAAATGGTAAAAGCAAAGCTATACAAACAAAATCACACAAAGAAGCCTACACATACACACTCACCAACAGAGAAAAAGGAAAAAATATATATATATGTATAATAAATAAAAAAAGGAAGAGAGCAACCAAATCAATAAACAGATCTACCAATGATAATAAACTCTAAATACTAAACTAAGATAAACATAAAACCAGAAACCAGTCAATCACATACAGGAAACCCCAAGTCTACAGTTCCTCCCAAAGTGCACCGCCTCAATTTTGGGATGATTCGTTGTCTATTCAGGTATTCCACAGATGCAGGGTACATCAAGTTGATTGTGGAGATTTAATCCACTGCTCCTGAGGCTGCTGGGAGACATTTCCCCTTCTCTTCTTTGTTCGCACAGCTCCCGGGATTCAGCTTTGGATTTGTCCCTGCCTCTGCGTGTAGGTAGCCTGAGGGCGTCTGTTCTTCGCTCAGACAGGACGGGGTTAAAGGAGCTGCAGATTCGGGGGCTCTGGCTCACTCAGGCCGGGGGGAGGGAGGGGTACGGAGTGCAGGGCGAGCCTGCAGTGGCAGAGGCCCTCATGACGTCGCACCAGCCTGAGGTGTGCCGTGCGTTCTCCCGGGGAAGTTGTCCCTGGGTCACAGGACCCTGGCAGTGGCGGGCTGCACAGGTTTCCCGGAAGGGAGGTGTGGATAGTGACCTGTGCTCGCACACAGGCTTCTTGGCAGCGGCAGCAGCGGCCTTAGCGTCTCATGCCCGTCTCTGGGGTCCGCGCTGGAGCTGCGGCTTGCGCCTGTCTCTGGAGCTCATTTAGGCGGTGCTCTGAATCCCCTCTCCTTGTGCACCCCAAAACAATGGTCCCTTGCCTCCAGACTTTCCCCCGGACTCCCTCTCGGCTAGCTGTGGCTCACTAGCCCCCTTCAGGCTGTGTTCACGCCGCCAACCCCAGTCCTCTTCCTGCACTCCAACTGAAGCCCGAGCCTCAGCTCCCAGCCCCCGCTCGCCCCAGTGGGTGAGCAGACAAACCTCTTGGCCTGGTAAGTGCCGGTCGGCAGTGATCCTCTGTGTGGGAATCTCTCCGCTTTGCCCTCCGCACCCCCGTGGCTGCGCTCTCCTCCGTGGCTCCGAAGCTTCCCGCCTCCGCCACCCACAGTCTCCGCCCACGAAGGGGCTTCCTAGTGTGTGGAAACCTTTCCTCCTTCACAGCTCCCTCCCTCTGCAGGTCCTGTCCCTATTCTTTTGTCTCTGCTTTTTCTTTTTTCTTTTGCCCTACCCAGGTACGTGGGGAGTTTCTTGCCTTTTGGGAGGTCTGAGGTCTTCTGCCAGCGTTCAGTAGGTGTTCTTTAGGAGTTGTTCCACGTGTAGATGTATTTCTGATGTATCTGTGGGGAGGAAGGTGATCTCCGCGTCTTACTCTTCCTCCATCTTGAAGGTCTCCTCTGTTATGTTTAAGAACACTTTTCACCAGGGTTGTTCTGTCAGATTCAAGAAGCCCAGTGCTTTTTTTCCCTGTCAAATCAATTTAATACATCACCTGAAAATATTTTTTTCAATGATTATTTAGATAAGCAAAACACATAAGTGGAACTAGTGACTGAAGAAGTATTTAAGTTGCTTATTTAAGAAAATGCTGGAAAAGTTCTTCACACAGTTACCAAAGACAGCATGGGCACACCATCTCCCATCCAGGATTTAGTTTTTGTATTTTTCAACTCCAGAGTTCCCGTTTGGTTCTTTTTGATAATTTCTATCTCTTTGTTGATATTTTCTATCTGATGCAATATTATCTTTGTACCTTCTTTTACTCTTTAATCACAGTTTGCATTCGTTCTTTGAACATATTTATGATGGCTATTTTAAAGTCTTTGTTGAATCCGACATCTGGTTGCTCTTGCAAGTTCTTTCAGTTACTTGCTCTTTTTCCAGCTTATGGGACATGCATTCCTGTTTCTTCGTGTGTCTTGTGATATTTTGTTGGAAAATGGATATTTTAGATAATATATTGTAGTCATTCTGGGTACTTCTCCCCCCTTCTCACCATCCCTACTTCCAGGGCTTGTTATTGTTATTTGCTTATTTATTTGTTTAGTGCCTGGATGGATTATTTGAGTGGAGTCTATTTCCTCCACACAGTGTGAAGCCTCTTATGATGCTCCTGGTGGTGGGGGAGTGCAACTTTGATTAAGACTATAGTCACCCAGAGAGGACAGGGATTTTAGCAGAGCTCTCTTTGTCTCTTTTCCTGACCACACCCAGAGGTTAAGAGTCACTGATTTCTGGTTGACTGCTCTTTTTTTTTTTTCAACAGTGGCCTCTGGCATAAATGGCTCTACAAACTAATACCATCAAATCCAGGCTCCTTTGAAAGGTTAGTTACTAAAGTCAGTGTGTTAGATATGTTCTGACCCCAGAGGGATCCTCTCTGCTGCCCCAGTTCCTCTGGCAAACTACTGCTCCCACAGCTTAATATCGATCTCCAGTGACTCTACCAGTCTCCTCCCAGTTACCTCTCACCACAACCTCCATAGTTTTGTTTTTTTTTTTGCGGTACGTGGACTCTCACTGTTGTGGCCTCTCCCGTTGCGGAGCACAGGCTCCGGATGCGCAGACTCAGCGGCCATGGCTCACGGACCCAGCCGCTCTGCAGCATGTGGGATCTTCCCAGACCGGGGCACGAACCTGTGTCCCCTGCATCGGCAGGAGGACTCTCAACCACTGCGCCGCCAGGGAAGCCCAACCTCCATTGTTTTTGAGAGCACCTGAAGGTCTGAACTTCTCTGCACTCTGTGGCAAATAAAGTCAGTTCCTTGGTGAAGAGATTAGGAGCTATCTGTTTGGGGCTGTACTAGTCTGGAGTGCAGTTTTGTCTCACTGAACTAGAAAGGAAAGAGAGGGAGTGGTCGTAGTTCAAATACTACAGAATCTCACTGTTCTTACTGAATTTTGGCAGATTTTCTTAAACAGATATTTCTTCATTTGCTGTATACCCTTACCGTTTCTAGAGACATATATAATTTTTACCAATTTTCCCAGGGAACAGATCCACAAAGACCCTCAGCTCCTCATGTTGCATATGCAAAATGAATTCCCTTTCATCTAATACTTGTGTCTATACATTCATCTTTGTCTGGTGTTAAGACTGTGACCTCTGTTTTCCAATTTAGATTAGCATTAGATCTTATTCTTTTGCCCATTTTTTTTGTTATTCTCTTTTCACATCTGTCTTGTGTATTCTGCAGATAGTTAGATTTTGTTTCTTGATCCTAACATATGATCTTTTATTTTTAAAATTTCCTTTTTATTGTCAGTGCCTAGGACCATACCTAACATTCATTAGATATCTGTGGAAGAAGGAATTTTTCCTCTCCTGAGGCCTGTGTGGGGAGGGTCCACCCCAGGACTCAGTGAGAAAGCCCAAGGGTTTGCCAAAATCATATATCATTCCCACTGGAAACTCTTAGGACTCACCAAGATCAACCTCATTAAAAAAAAAAAAGAAATTAACATCTTTTTGAGGTATAAGTGACAAATGGCCAACATTTAAAGTATATAATTTGGTATTTTGTTATATACAGCAGGAGACAATCACCACAGTCAAGATAGTTAAAATATTCATTGCCCCCAAGTTTTCTGGTGCCTCTTGTGTTCCTTACGCAAGCCATAACTTCTGCCCTCATGCAGCAGTTCTAACGTTTATTGACCATGATACCACATAGATCTAAGCAGGCCCAACTGAAGAAAAATCAGAGATCTATCAGGCCCTTCAGTATGTTATGCTCTAATAGTTTTATCCCCTTAGTTCAATAACTCTTCTTAAGGATTCAGGATATAGCTCCCAATGACCTCACCTAGTACTGGGTAAAATAAATAATGGAATTGTTCAAGTCAGTTCTCAAAAACCAAATCTCATGTATATGATCTTACTACTTACAGAACTGCCACCTGTTGGGACCCAGGACAGGCCACCCCAAAATGTGCCTCAGTGGAATAGTACTTCAAATTAATGTTACTAAAGAAACAGCTGATGCAGGAGGGACACTTTGACCCTCCTTTTGTCTCCCAGAAAGCAGGAAATAAATATCTCACATGAAAGGTGCCCTCCCTGTACCGGAAGATAAAAAAAAAAATCCTTAACACCAGAGATAGGGAATTTGGGGCCAAAATATTTATGTATAAACAAACCTAGTTACTTTTTAAATTTACTACCCCAAGCTCATATTCTATTTAGATTCTTCACCAGCTAAGCAGTCAAAGCCTAAGTTTCTTTGTCCTGTCAATTCCTCTTAAATTTATTTATTTATTTATTTATTGTCCAAAAGGTATGAAAAGTTGCTTACTTTTGCCACTTCTTAGGTCCCATTTCCATGGAACCTCCCACGAATTAAACTTGTTTCTTTTTCCCCTGTTAATCTGTCTTGCGTCAATTTTATTATTAGTTCAGCCACAAGAACTCAAGAGGGGTAGAGGGGGAAATTTCCCCCTCCCCGAAAACCTTGTCTCTCCTGACTTTTCCATATTTTAATATTTTCTGTTTGGATTCAACTGCATGATTCTTTGAAAGAAAATTTTTTGATGGGAGTGATTAGGGGAAAAGAGGAGCACCTTGCTAGGTGCTGCCAGCTGCTAACTCTAGTTCTCTGAAGCCGCCAAAACAAATATATTTTTTAAACTTTCCAGAGCATATTTGTTGAGAAGTGTCATGGCTGGCTAAACTCGCCTAATTGGGATAACAGATGTTAATTTGTTTATCAAGAATAAAGTAAAAATCTAAGTATATTTTCCATACAGTGTCCCATATGGATGATACAAACATTTAATCAGTCCAAACAGTTTTTGTTTTATCTGAATATTTTACCTAATACATTATGTATGCTCAAATATTATAACTTTATAGGATTAGTTTTTAAGTAAAAGTAAATGTGTAAAGTATCTCCATTTAACCAAACTTCTCTATTGTGCTTAGTTAATTTCAAATACTGGTAGGAGTGGAAGAGAGAGCTAATATTTGAATTTAAGAGAAGTGACTTTGGAACAAGACCAGAATTGAGTAACTACTCTGTCTGTTACTAGCTTTGTGATCTCAGGCAAATTACTTAACGTCTCCAAGGAATGATTTCATCATCTTTAAAATGGAGGAAATAACATCTACCTCACAGGGTAATGGTGAAAATGAAGTGAGACAATATATGTATAATATTTATAATGGGGTCTGAACCATAATAAGTGCTATTTATGTTTGGGATTCTGTATATGGAAATAATACCATTTGAAATGAGTGTTTTCTTTGATGTTATGATTTAAAAAACAAGCCAAGTGGATCATAGATTTGAATTTGAAATTTAGCTTTAAATATACTGATATTTAGGAGTTACTCAGTTTTCCTGGGTCTCTCCCATGTATACACATTATTAAACTGTTGTTTGATTTTCTCCTGTTTAATAAAAGTACTGACATTCAAATATAATTATATAGTTTACATTGTTGTCAAATATTTTTTCATCACTTTAGGATAAAACGATAGCTCTAAAAATGTTAGGCAGGGAAAGTTGAAAATAGTTCAAGACTATTGGCCGGGGAGCTCTGTACAAGAATGTTAAATGAGAAAAAGAAAGCCCACTTTCATTGTTTTATTTCATTCTTATGAACACTTGCTACTCAAGTAAATGCTCAGCTTTGTGGTCAGAAGTCTTTGTTTTAGGGGGATCTGACTATTTTTCCTTATTTTCCTTAGCCCAGTGCACACATATGAAGGCATCCTGTAATCTGTTGACTATCTGAAGTGGAAAAAAAAATAAAAAACCTTCCCCTGCCATGCATTTTTCTATGCTCGTTGATCCCCAGTACCCTTGAAGCCAAGGTAACCTGGCATGAATAGGCCAGAGAGGGAGAGGCGGTGAGGGAGGATGCTGCCACAGTAACAAACACACATGAGCTTTCTACTTCCTATGATGATCATGCTCCAGAAATGGTACCCTAATTCCTGAGGACAGGTGTGTATAAAATGCACTGATGGCCAAAACCACAAGTGCGCACTTGTGTCTATGTTCTCTCCTTTCTTTCCCTTAGCTCATGTTACATCTCCCAGCCTCCCTTTCAGCTAGCTGCAGTCATGTGATGAGTTCGAGCCAATGGCATGTGACTAGGGGCAATGTGTGCCACGTCTAGTCTTGACCCATTAAAAAAGTGGAACTCCTGATATTCATCCCACTTTTCCTATTCTCCAACAGAATGAGCAGACTTCAAAAACCTAGATGGGAGACAAACATGGAAAGAGCCTAGATCCCCTCAGTAACTAACTAGGTGTCTGGTCTATTTTAAATAATGCCACCACTTTATTATAGCCAAAAAGGAGATCCTACACAAATCCACCTCTAGATAAAATCAGGAAGAAGGCAAATTTTTTCTCTGATTCTTTGTTTCTTTTTCAACACCCTCCTCCCTTTGATGATAATAATTAACATTTATTCAGTACTTAACATATAACACACATTATACTAATTTCTATACTAATTACAGATATTATCTTTTTTAACCGCTCTATGAACTATATGCAGTATGATCTGTTATTAATCTCATTTTGCAATGGAGGAAATGAAGCACAGAGTGGTTAAATTACAGATCCCTAGTAGACAATGGAATCAAGATTTGAACTCAGAACATTCATGTCTAATAACTAAGCTATATGACTTCCCAATGCATTCTAGGTATCCAGTTTCCTTAGCTATGCAGAACCTTCTACAGAGGTTGTTATCTCAGATGACTCACCAAGCACATAATTTTTCCTCCTCTTATGCCCTTCATAGCACCCTATCCTAAATTCCACTTCTTCAGATATTTATTATACAAAGAAACTAACATATTAATTAAAATTTTATTACTGAGCACTCACTATGCTAAAAGATTAGTATTAACTATAAAGGGCATAGTAAAAATGTGCAGGCCCTGATACTTGATTTCAAGGGGATTTCAGTGTCTTCATCATCTGGCGACTCTACCCTGAACTGGAATCCAGAAAGTTCGAAAGTCCTGGGGTGGGGTTTGGAGTATCTTTGCCCCATTGTTTTGATGAGTGATATAAATCATATCTAAAGGTAGTAGAGAAGTATGTCCTGGACTGCAAAAGCAGAGGGTCAGCAGTGAGTAGAGTGTCAGGAGCACATATGCTGAAACAAGTGGGGATTAGAAAGTAGGAGGCGGGAGAACAGGAATGTGGGGGAAGAGGTAGGTGGCTCTGTTGTGATTTCAGAAATGAACTCCTAAGCATGCTATACAGTTTTTCCATCTCCTTGTGTATATCTGTACAGTGGACCTGGATCACTTGAAGGGGCTAGAACAAGCTGAAGTATGGAAAGATATCACTTGTATACAGGGAAAGGTAATAAACTGTGGGGGAGTTCATATAATGTAGTATGAAGGATAAGTGCCTCTGACTGAATGACAGCTGGAAAGATTTTATGGAAGAGGTAACTGTGATGTTAGGCTTTCCTGAATGCACGGGATTGCAAATGTGGATATTGGAAAAAAGGCAAGAAAATGCACCAGAGGCAGTGGAACCTGCATCAGCAAAGGTATGGAGGTAAGAAAGTTCAAGATGTCCTAGAGAAACAGCAAGTTGTTAAATTTTTAAGAGTGAAAGTTGCACAGGGGTAGCACGAAGAGATAAAAGTGAGAGATAGGGGAGTGAGAGGAAGAGTTCACAGGTGACTGAGACTTGGAGGGAATCCAGAGTGATGGTTGAGCCTATCAGAGCAGAACTCCTCAAGTGAGAGAATTTAGGCAAAGAAGGAAAAGGGCCAAAGACAGAAGAAAATTTGGGAAGGAACTCTAAATGTATTAGAAAAAAGACCTAAAGATGAAAGGCTCTGAACCAGTGGAATGAAGAAAGCAATGGAGATAATCAACAAGTACTGGGGTAGGAAGAAGATAAATTGCCAAGTGCTGACCAGCACTCCCTCAATAAGTGATCAATCATCCCCAGTGAAGTGACCGGAGCTGTGCCACAAGCTGGCTATAAAAGATTATAAGCCAGAGAAGGCAAGAAGGATTAACAGACAAATGAGGAGGAGAAACTGGAGGTGGAGATGGAGGTTATTACTCTCCAGAGACACGCTTAGAGGCTCAGAAGAGTAAAATGATGGGGAGCAGATGAGTTTTTAATCTAGGGGACAACTGAGCAGGTTTCCAGCCAGGAGAATGAAGAAATGATTGAATGAAGAAATGAAGAAAAAGCTTAACATGCAGGAGGGGGTGGGTAGGAAAAAACAACTGATGGAAGGAGAAGAAGGGACGGTAGTAGGAGAGTGAAACTTAGAAAAGATGGTGGATTAATACAGAAATTCTTTTCGTGGATAAAGTGAAAATGGGGGGAACCAAAATCAGATGACTTTGAACTTAATAAAGTTGGACATCACATCATCTTCAAGGGAGAAGTGGGTGAGGATGGGAGCCTAAGAGAGTGAAAAGTTTTGGCATAAGGTCTGTGAGGAATGTCTACAAAGACTGTACTAGATTTTAATCCATCAATCACAAAGCATTTATAGAACATGTAGAATATGTCACATGGTCTACTAGATATACTTTCACTTTCCAAAGTGCTGGTGGTTACTGCCAACTAGGTGATAGCAGCAAATGTTGTAAAATGTGCTCTCCACACCATTACAGAAATCACTAATAAAAATAAGGAGTGATTTTGGATTTAGGTCCTTAAGGCAACCAGCTTGCTTTCGCTTTTCAGTGTAAAACCAAAGCACTGACAGCTACATTTGGGCAATTTAAGTCAACATTATTTATAGCACTATTTCATTGTAACCTCTATTTTGTATTTCTGGCTATGAGTCCATCTTCTTAGCTTTTCATCATAACTTTCACAGAATCGTTCATGGCTTTATACTTAATAAGTTACTGTCTCATAAAAAAGATATGAAGTTATGGGTATGGAATGTGGAATGTTAGAGAAAGTACCATTTTAACTTGAAGTTCAAAGAATTTGTGGATCAGTGATTCACTCAAAATGCGGCAATGAAAGAAAATTGAGAAAAGGGCTGGGAATTGAAAAAGACATAAACATCAAGATACAGTAAATACACTTAGAGAAATGGTGAAATTTGTAATATTGAAGGAGGGAACTCAAGGACAACAGACACTGTCCGTGCTCCACTAACATCCTTTCGGCATTCCCCTTCCAAATGCACTCTGATGTCTTACTAAGAAAGCCTGAGACTTTCTCTGGCTTCCAGAGCATTATTGGCTAAAGCACAGGACAGGACAGAAGTGCTATGAATTAATGCCCCTGGGAGGGTCCTTCAACCAATAATATATAGAATTTGACACATAAATATTCCAGATTCCTCATCCCCCAGATGAGACAATTCAGAGGCACTTTCTACCCATCTCCCAGAGGACCCCAGCAGGATGAGCCTCAGTTGCCTACAGTGGTAACCTGTTCCATCGACAGGTAATGGATTGCTTTCCTTCCCTTCCTTACTTCCCTCTTCCTTACTCATTTTCCACATTTGCTTCCCCAAAACAATGACCTGCATTCAAATCCTTGCTCACGGGGAATTGAGCCTAACACAGAGAGTGAAACCAAATTCTTTTGCAGAACAGAAAAAAAATAGGGACTTCCCTGGTGGCGCAGTGGTGAAGAATCCACCTGCCAGTGCAGGGGACACAGTTTCAATCCCTGGTCCGGGAAGATCCCATATGCCGTGGAGTAACTAAGCCCATGCGCCACAACTATTGAGCCTGCACTCTAGAGCCCACGAGGTACAACTACTGAAGCCCGCGCGCCTAGATCTCGTGCTCCACAACAAGAGAAGCCATCGCTATGAGAAGCCCGCGCACCGCAACAAAGAGTAGCCTCCGCTCGCCTCAACTAAAGAAAGCCCGTTGACAGCTTACCCTTCCCGCTCCCCATATCCTCAAGCTGTGACAAAGCAAGAGAGAGGCATGGACATATATACACTACCAAATGTAAAACAGATACCTAGTGGGAAGCAGCCGCATAGCACAGGGAGGTCAGCTCGGTGCTTTGTGACCACCTAGAGGGGTGGGATAGGGAGGGTGGGAGGGAGGGAGACACAAGAGGGAAGACATATGGGAACATATATATATGTATAACTGATTCATTTTGTTATAAAGCAGAAACTAACACACCATTGTAAAGCAATTATACTCCAATAAAGATGTAAAAAAAGAGAAAGCCCGTGGGCAGCGACGAAGACCCAACGCAGCCAAAAATAAATAAATAAACAAACAAACAAATAAATTTTTAAAAATGGTCCACATAAAAAAATCTTTAAAAAAATAAATTAAATTAAATAAAATTCTAATATCCTTTAAAAAAAAAAAGAGAAAATCGAATCCATCACTGTAGACTACATCTTCTTTGTAAACTTAGTCCACATCCAGTTAAACCATCTATCCAATTCCCCAAAATAGAAATGTAAAAATTATCTTTGACAATTTCCTCTCACATTTTATATTGAGATCAAAAAGTTCTGTAGGGTTTACCTCCTAAATATCTCTCAAATTACTTCTCTCCATCTCTGTTTGCAAAACCCTAGGCTGCCTCATTTCCCCCTTAGACTCTTGCACTAGCTTCCTAACTGGTCTTCTGCATTCATTCTGGTTCTCCTCCAATCCATTCTCCACTCAGCATCCCTAGGTGAACTTTTCAAAGCCAAGTCTGATTTTTTACATCTTGCACATTGCTTAAAACTCTTTAATGGCTACCACAGACTGAATGTTTGTGCTCCCGCCCAAATTCTTATGTCCAATCCTAATGCCCAGTGTGATGGTATTTGGAGGTGATTAGGTCATGAGGGTGGAACTCTCATGAATGGGATTAGTACCCTTATGAAAGAGACCCCAGAGAGCTCCCTTACCCCTTCCACCATGTTAGGACACACTGAGAAGACAGCTATCTCTTTCTACCAGGAAGTGGGATCTCACCAGACTGCAAATCTGCCAGTGCCTTGATTTTGGACTTTCTTGTCTCCAGAGCTGTGAGAAATAAATTTCTGTGTTTTTAAGCCTCCCAGTTTATGGCATTTTATTATAGTAGCCTGAGCTGACTAAGACTGGCTTTCCAGCTCTCTTGTATTACAGCCAACACTTCTCAACACAGCCTGCAAGATTTTGCATGATCTGGACTCTCTCCCACCCCTTACATCTCTGGTCTCAACTTCAACCACATTCCCCTTGCTTTCAACTTTCCAGCTATCCAGCCCTTCTTACGTACAATTCCTCCAAATTTCTTGGTCTCTTGTACCATGGTTATGTTTGTAAAAACTGTTTTGCTTTCTTAGAAAAAGTCCTTCTCTGCAATCTTCCCCTCACCTAACCCCTTGCCTAGTTAATGCCTGCTCTTCTTCAGATCTCAGGTCCAGCGTCACTTTTTTTGAAAAGTCCCCAAACATGACTTATTAGGTTAAATCTCTCTATTACGGGCTGTTATCGAACTATGTAACTCTATGTTCACTTTTCACTATTATAATTTTTACATTTATATCCCTGGTTATTTTATTAAAGTTGGTCTCATCTACACTGTATCTCCTATAATACCAAAGACTTTGTCTTTTTTTTTTAAATCACTTTTTACTTTCTAGTTCCTAGCACAGTAATTTGTATCCAGTAACTGCTCAATTTGCTGAGTGAATGAAAGATGAGATAAGCCAATGAATGTATGTGTGATAACTCTGCATTTATCCCTCTAGAAGTAAGTATGTTTTTGTGAGAAAAAGGAACATGGCTTTTGGGGAAGCAGAAAAGTGTACATAAGAAAGAACCGTCAGACAGAGAAAGACTAATACTATATGATAGCACTTATATGTAGTATCTGAAAAAACAAAGCAAAAAACCTCACCTAACCCACAGAAAAAGAGATCAGATATGTGGTTAAGAGAGAGGGGGTTTGCAAGGAAGAAGGAATTAGAGAAAGGTGGTCAAAAGATACAAACTTCCAGTTATAAGGATGTAATGTACATGATGAATATAGTTAAACACTGTTGTAATGGTATACAGGAAAGCTGTTAAGAGAGTAGATCCTAAGAGTTCTCATCACAAGAAGAAAATGTTTTTCTTTTCTTATTATTGTATCTATATGAGACGATGGATGCTAACTAAACTTATTGTGATAATCATTTCACAATATATGTAAATCACCCATCATTCTAGTATATAGCATGATGGGTGCTTTAAAGTTAAATCTATATATATAGATTTATCTTAAAGTTATATAGTGATGTATGTCAATTATTTCTCAGTAAAACTGGAAAAAAAAATTAGAAGAGGGAATTGTATATGAGCTTCCATGTAGGAAAGTATTGTCTTTCTGCACTAATGTTGTAATATTACAGAAGCGAAAATTGTAGTGAGTCAAATCTGCTTGCCTCTCTGACTTTCTCCAGCAATGTGATAACGGTAAAAATAAAGCAGATTACCTAGTGTTGAGGATGGTGAATATAGCAAATTAGAAGCCTTAGGGTATATAGGATGTTAAGAGGTGATTATTCTTGTAATGGATTACTAAAGCATCCCCAATGTTTCTTGTTTTCTCTTTGCCCATTCCTGGGAAGAGATCTTTCCTTATCATAAAACTGTCCCTAATCTATGTTTTAAGAGTTGGTCTCTATTAACAGAAGAACATTTTCTTGAACTTGGAACATTTTTCTGAGAGGATCTAGAGGAATTGAAGCCATCTCCAGAGGCTTCACAGTATCTGAATTACCCAGTAAAGATTCTTCATCTCTATAGTGTGGATGGAGGACGAGAGAGAAACTATTGATGGAGTAGTGAGACCCTGCTGGTAAGTGGTCCAGAGGGATAAAACTATAGAGGGGACCAGGGGAAGAAGCAGGAATGAGGGTGACCATTTACCCTGGAAGGACTGATGAGCAACTTGATGAAAAAAGGACAGCTCTGTCTTTCACTAAGCTCCAGACTCTGTTTGTATTTGTGATCATCTGTTGTGGCTTTATTTTTAGTGGCATTATCCCATGTCTTTCTGTCTCTGAAATTTAGGGACACTACTAAAGGGCTGTGTGAATCTTTATACTCTTGCTGGATGAAAGAGTAAAACTAAATGTGGCCCTTTTAGTCAACATGGAAAGGAAGTTTCAAAAGAAAGGCTAAGAGTTTTAGTGAACTGAGTGGGGGCCTGAACTTGAAATAAGTTTCTTGAGGGAATGGGAGAGAGAGCAGATAAAGGAGTTCTTTTGTAAGACTTAGAGGGAGCTGATTTGGAGACCTAGGAAAAATGATGGTAGGTGAACTATTTCTCAGTATATAATGTAAGGTAGTATACAATATAATGTATATAATATAATGTAATGTAGTATACAATATATACAGTATATAGTATAATGTAATGTAGAAGTCAAGGAAATAGGATCAATGCAACTAATATTAAAGATAAGGAAGACAAAAACAGATGATAATGAGATAAAGTGAAGGAAAAGTATTAACTAAGTTATGAAGGCTGCTGTAAGTATAGATCTGGGGTCTATGATGAAGATTTGGGAAAGAAGATAGTTGCAAATAGACGAAGCCAAGTATCTTTATGTTTAAAGTATGATAACTGATATATTATACGAAGAAAGTTCATTTGCTTTACTTGGCACAATTTACTTAGGAAAACTTATAGTTGCTGCCCATTTTCAAGGTGCCTACTAATGAGCATTTAATGCATTTTCCAGAACCTTTCCAGATACAAAGTCTTGCTAGCTTGTCTCTCTTTATTCTCCAAATTTTAAAAAAAGGAAAATACTGAGAGTATTTAAGGAACTTTCTCTCCTAGCATGGAGAATTCACAGCCATAACAAATCTGGAAATAAACCATAAGAAAAAAACTGATCTTCCAGGTCTCCAGCATTGTTATTCTTACAAAAAACACCATTGGTGGACTGGGATAGAGAGAACAGCTCATTGTCACGTGGTATAACTCCATCTGCTGTCCTTTAGCAAATGTCCAGATGGATTCCATTTCTGGGCTCCCAAAAGATGAGGCCAATCAATATGAAAAAGCTGTCTTTGATTATCCACCACAATCACCCAAGGAGAACCACAACTTTCTGTTTTCTACCCATCGTTCTTGTCAAGAGACTCATAGTTTTATTTTCAACCATGAAATCTGCTTCTGAATTTATGAACAATAACAATGCCAGTGGTCTGTTTTTCCTTGGGTTTGTTTCTTATGGTGATACAAAAGTCTAGCTTGAAAATGTCTTTCTTATTCTTTTTCAATATCTTTCACTCAGTTTTCTGAGGAACAATTTATTCTTCCAGAATTGTGGGACTTTAAAATATCTATCATATTATTATTGCTTGAAGAGTACCTTAGATTTAGAAGTCAAATAAATGGCTTGAATGGAAATACCACTCTGATGCAGAATAAGACCTATAAAAAAATTCATATTTGAGAATTTTCCCCTAAGTCCTCATAGTTCTGATGTCATTTCTTTTTCACACAGGCTAAAGTTGTATGACTATCTCTGTAACATTGCTGGTATCAGAAAAAATCCCCTGTAGGATCCTAATTTATACACATTCAGATTCACACACATACACACACACACACACACACACACACACACACACACACACACACTCCTTAGAATAGGTCCATGCTGTTTGCCTACTGTATTTTGATTTAACATTTTTTTTCTAAGTTGAAAGATTCTGACCTAAGTATGAATTCAGGAGGGTTCTAAGAAAAACACTGCACTACTTTTCTCTTATGTCCATATAATCACCAGTTAAAGCTAAAACTATCTGCTGGAGGTTACTTACAATTTAAATTTTTAAAACTTCACCTTTCATATTTTTGAATTTGAGGCAGAGAATGATGGCTTTCTCAAATATCTCTTTACCCATTTCTTCAGTAGTGAAGCTTCCATGTTAGTTGGGCATGTGGCCACTTATAATAAAGATTCTTTTTCCAGCCTCTCTTGCAACTAGTTATGGTCATGTGACCAAGGTCTTGGCAATGGGATATAAGTAAAGGTAGGGTGTGCAATGAGAAGTACACTGCATCTCTTCTTCAAACCTTCCTCCTTTCTTTAGGCCTGGAGCCTCAGGAGCCATCACAGACAATAAGAAAACTTTGTGAATAGAAGCCATGCCCAACAGAGCAGCGAGATAGCAATAGCTTGGGTCTCTTATACCATAGAGAATCATTTTTAACTCTGGATTGACAGACTTCTTGAATCAGACTTATTGAATGTGAGAGGAAAATAAATTTTTATTTTATAGCCTTATTATTTGGGGGCTTTCTATTACTCATAGCTTATATATATTTTTTTTAATTGGATAGTATCCTACTAATAAAAGATTCTAGCAGATGCCATTTCCATCTAAGATCCAAGTATCAATATGTATAATTGTGATGGAAATTTATAAGGAAAATCATTAGGCAGTCAAGATCTTTTTACATGAAGAAAGACCAAAGGAAAATGAAGTTTTGTGCAAGTTATTTTAATCCTTTAAGATGTTTATTTTTTTCAAGTTCTTCTTTAGTATTCCATCTAATGAAACTGAACTTATGTAACTCAGCATGAGAAAATCTGACTTCTAACTGCCAGCACCTGTGATTTTTTTTTTTTTTTGTGCACTTGATCCATCAACAGAACCTCCTCTTCCTAAGGATAAGGCAGGCTGGATGTGTCGGGCAATTAACACACATCCTCCAACTTAGGAACAGCCATGAACCAAAGATGGAAAGGAGACCATTTATAAGTATCTCATGCCCTATCAGGTGGATTAACGCAAAGGCATTTATTTCACACTGATTCCCAGAGTTCCTCACCCAGATTAAGATCCAGTTATCCAGAGTAGTAACCGGCTTGATAACATCCCCTTTATTGGTTGCCTGCTTTTCCTTACCTCACTTTTCCACTCCTACCCAATGTTTTCTGGGTTTGCATCCTCAATAAACAATTGCACGTGAATCTTTATCTCAAGGTTTGCTTCTGGGGCACTGGAACCAAGGCAAAATATTTACATATTGTGGGAATGGCAGCAAAAACATTTATGGCCAGGGGAATGGTGATAAAAATGACATGGAACGAATGCAAAATAAGTCAAGAGTATCTTTTCTCTCTCTTTCGCTTTCAGTCCTCAATGGTAGAACAGAACAAGGCTTAAAAATATCCCTAAAAAGAGCTGGTTAGTAAATAGTGTGCTTGGAAAATATAACCTTAAACACTGGGAAGAGTATGTTCCCACATCCTTTCAGTAATTAAGATGAATTGGCTCCAGGTGAAAGCCAGCTACGTTAATTTCTTCAGGAAGAGTATAAACAGAAATCATTGTGCTTATTATTTTCTCCCAGTATCTACACAGTGCCCAGATATAGAGCAGTTAATGAAAAAAATATTTGTCGAGTGAAAGTGTGGCAGAAAGAGAACTGCAGTAAAGTTATTAGATCTGCTGATCAAACACACTATTAGGGATGGAAAGGCAAACCACAGAGTTGGAGACAATATTAGCAATACATAGCCAATAAAGGACTCCAATCCGGAGTATGTAAAGAATTACAAATAAATTACAAAAGTGCAAGCCCACAGGGAAAAAATGGTCAAAACTACTTTACATGATTATATGTAAATGGCCAATAAACATGAGACAATGTGCTCAACTTCATTGTCATCAGAGCAAAGCAAATTAAAACCACAATGCAATACCATATCTTCTAACTAGATTGGTTTAAAATAAAAAGAGATGATGACAACTGTTGGCAAAGATATGGAGCAGTTGGGACTCTCATATGCTGCAGTTGGATGGATAAATTGGTACAAACATTTTGGAAAAATTCTCTGGCAACATTTACTAAAGCTCAACATATACATTCCCTATGAGGCAATAACTCCACTCCTGGTATATATGTGAAGTGTGTATACATGTTCACCAAAAGACATGAATCAAAATATACACAGCAACTACACTGATAATCATCCAAAACTTAGAACAACCCAGATGTTCATCTACAGAAGCATGAAAACATAAATCATAGTATAGTCAATGAAAATACTCAATTCAGCAATGAAAATGAATGAAATACAACTACACACATAACATATATGACTCCCATAAAAATATTTGAGTGAAAGAAGCCAGGTAAAAAAGAGCTTACACTGTATGATTCCAAATACGTATTGTTCAAAAACAAGAAGAACTACTCTATGCTGTTAAAAGTCAAGATGGTAATTATTCTTGGGAGACATACTGATTTTAAGGGAGGAAGAAGGGATCTTCTCAGGTGCTAGTTGTCTCAGCCATCCCATGATGACCCGCTAGCTTGGGGATTCACTGGAAGGACTAACATGACCCAACATAGTTTCAGTCATGGCTAAGATTTATTACTGCAAAGGATACAGGGCAGGAATAACAAAAAAGATATGTATAGGCAAAGGCTAGAGAGGTCAAAAGCAGGCTTTCTTGTCCTCCCTATGCAGGGGATGCATGGATGCATCTTCTTCTCTAGCTGGGAAGTACAGGAATATGTGTGACATGACCATGCTTAGGAAAGTTGGCTTGAGTCTTGGGGTCCAAATTTCCTAAGTGGAATTGGTCACATCCTAGCTGTGGGTGTGAACCCCAAACCAGGCCCTGGGTACACATCATGAAACTTGATGTTTACTTTAACATACTGGCTCATCTTGACTCACTACTTTGGGCGTATAGACTAGTATCTTTACCCAGCCACTACGTGAACATTCCAGTAGTTTAGTTCTCAGAGTTGACCAAGGGTCATTATGATGGCTATAGATTTAAACAAGAACTGAGTAAAACAGATCTGCTTCATCAACTCCCTCTGCTCACTAGTAATGTTATAATTCTTGCTCTGGGGACTGGTTAGATGGGTAGGTTTTGTTTGTGCTTATGTATGCATATAATATTTCAAACATTTAAAAAAATTAGTCAGGTAGCAGTCCAGACCCATCAATTAGACCCCAACATTCTTGTAAGATTACTGAAACCCTGGGAAGTTATCAAAATAACATTAGGAAACCATTAGGGAATATAAAAAGCTGGGGTAACTCTAAATCTAAGTAGATGTCAAGAGAATGAGGAAATGAATTAAATTCATGACGATGAGTTTCAGAGTATGTTAAGTATGTAGGTAGCAGTAATTTTGTAAAAAAATTTGCATTTGAATGTTTGGCTAATCTTTAATGTGTCTGAAGTGATCAAATAACCAAATGATGAACAAATTTGTAATTCAGATACAATTTTTATGGGAATTTAATTGATTGCACAATCCGTTAAAAGTTACCAAAAACAGGTTTTCAAATGTTTATCTCTTATGTTTTTAACTTTAAAATTGAAGATTAAAATATATGTGCAATAAAAAGTCAACAGGTCTGAGTTCCATTTACTATTTATTAATTTATATGACTTCGGGCAAGCCCTTTAACCTTCAGATTTCTTATTTATGCAATGCAAAAAGTCAATAGCTTCAACAATATAGGAAATGGGGTCCTTCTAGCATTACGAGTTTATGTTTTATTAAATTACCATTTCAGTACCATTGACTAATCCAACAAATGCTTTGTGTATCTAGTATGAACAAGGCACCAGGCTAAGCGATGTGGGCAAATGAAATGCTGGAAAACACAGGATTCTGTCTTCAAGGAGCTCAGTTTGATGAGCAGGGACACAAATAACGCAACTCGTAACAAGGGAATGAGATCAGAGTGAGACTGGGGAATCAATGTAGTACCTGAAAAGGGACCTTTATGAACCAGTAGGATTTCAATAGGAAAAGGAAGAGTAAGTTAATGTCAGGGGAGCACTTCAGCAAAGACTTCCATCACAGAAATGCTCATCTCCACAGAAAACAATACGGTCTTGCTGGCCTGAGGATTAAGAAATGAATACGGAGACATGAGGCAGGAAAGAAAGATTGGTACTCAATCATAAAGGGCCTTAACTTCCATGAAATGGAATTTATAGGCAATGAGGACCCAAGAAGTCTTTTAAGATGAAGGAGAACACAGTTAGCTCTGGTTTCAGATTCACGGCTTCCAAATGTCACAGGTTGGGTTCCCCAGAAGCAGACTCTGAGACAGAGGTTGGTGTTTGGGATGTGTATTAAGGAGTGCCCTTGGGACACAACTCCTATGGACAGAGGGGAGGGAAGCAGGATGGGCAGTGGGAGAAGGTAAGAGTAATGCAGACCCAACTACAGTCTTGGCAAACCTCGCAGGGAGCTCTGGATCCAGTGGCCCTTCAGAGTTGCACCAAGTTGGACTGAGGTGTCTAGGGCTTGACAACCCCACATTGATCAGTCACTGCACATGGTCAGCCCCGGGAAGGGCTGTGACCTGATCCAGGGCAGCTCTCTCTGGTTGAAGCAGTCCCTGGAGTTGCTGAAAGCTGAAGCTCATCTACTAACTACACTCCCAGGGGCTGGACAACAAGTTCTTCCTTGAGGGTGGGGCTGGGTGTGCATGACAGCATCCATCACATCAAATGTATGCTTTAGAATCACTCAGGGACCTTTGGAAACCCAGATTTCACTCTGAATTGGTAGACATAGAATAAAGCCAGATGCTTTTATTATAAATAAACTTCCCAGATGATTTTGAGGCACAGAAGTTTGATAATTGCTCTTTTAGATATTCATTCAAACACTTGAGTAAAGATTCTGGGCCAAGCCTATGTCCTTTGCTTGTAGGACATTCCTATGGCTTCAAAGTTCCTTCCTTTGATACTCACAACAACTCCATGAAACAAGCAGAACTGCCATCTGTATTTTGCAGATAAGAAAACCAGCTTAGAAAGCACAAGTTACATGCCCAAGGTCATACAGCTGCTAAGTATTACTCAGGCTCAAACTTGCCTAGCCCTGCTCCAAGCCTCTCTCTCTCTCCCTCTCTATCTCTCCTCTCAATCTCCTTCTTTCCCTCTCCCACTCTTATGCATTTAAAATTTACTACTGTAAAAGTCATTGTTCTTAAAGTAAAGTAAATCCCCTATCATCCTTAGAAACTTCTTTAATGTTATATTGGTGACCCTTCTTATAAAAATAAAATTTGACCCTGTCATGATAAAAATAGATTTCCTACTATATTCTATCTGGCATAGATGGTCACACGGTGCTGTCTTTGGTCCTGGCAATAGCTTTGCTTTAACTCAAAATACCAGATACTGAAAAGAAAATGCAACTCCCTCTCATATGTTTTCATTAAATAAATCCCTCCTAGATCTTTATAAGACGAGTTGGGTTTTCCAGAAAAAGGGAAGCCTATTAAATTCCCTTCCAAGAGGCAACTGAGGCTTTACGTGGCATCAGTAGGATGTGTTTTTAAATGAAAAAGCAAGTTAAAATGAGGATGGGGTGGGTTTAATGGGCAAAGAACCTGATTTTTTGGGGGGTGGTTTGTTTTTTGTTTTTGTTTTTGTTTTTTTTGGTGTGAGCATGTGGTGCGTTCTTCAGATTTCTGATCAACTCTCTGATCCTGATCCTGTCTAAACCAGTAGATCTGTGCAAAGCAAGGAGAAGTAACCAAAAATCCTTCCAAAAGAATCCATACTACTTTCCATGCTGACAGCTTTACTAAGTGACAAGTGGGTCACAATCTTTCATCACCTGGGCATGGCCCAGGGGGCATGGCCCAGGGACCAGGACTAAGTCACTGTAGATGCTGCTGTTAAATGGGGTTGTACTTTATTTTCCATCCTTCAACCTCAATATTAAATAATAGCTTGGAAATGCATTGAGGGATAGCCTTTACATAGTGGTGTTGATGATAATGTTTTTCTTCTTCCAGAAAAAAATCCGGCATTGATATTCATCAGCATGCAGGGCTTTCAGCAGGATGGAAGCAATTATACACACTTGTGTATGAGTGACTTAGGCCTTAATTGCTTAGCTGGCATGCCTTGTAAGTTCTGAGTACCTATCATATATAAGCAGCCAATATTTTAATTTTCCAAAATCTGGCATCTCATGCTGAATTCTTAAGCTTGTTCTGGAGTGAAATTCAACATAAATCATTCAAGAAGATTTCATACAAATTTCACTGAAATCCATGACCTTAAAAGTACATGGATTTCCCTTTCAGAAAGAGGATAGAGCTCACTAAATTGGATAAAGTAATTTACTGTAGCTTGAGGCCACTGGCACTTAGAGCTCAATTCTACAGAACTTCAGCTATACTCTTTCATCAATAGAAATCCATCTTTTCTCCACTGACTTAAAGAGCCACCATTATTATAAATTAAATTCCCATATAGATTTGGATTTATTTCTATACTCTTCTGCCCTATTGATGACTATTTCATGTGTCAATACAAAAATGTTTTAATTTCAATTTTCTTCAGACCAGGAACAAAAAAAGGCTTCTATGAGTATGTCTCAAGGTAGACTCCTTCATCCTCGTGGAAGCCGTCACTCCGTTTGCTTTCTCTTGCACACTCCTGGTTTTCCTCACATCAATTCTCTAGCCACTCCTTTTCCTTTGTAGCCACTTTTTCCTCCATTCACTTCTTTTATATTGGTGTTTGCCTGAGTTCCATGCTTTGACCATTTTCGCTCCATGTAGTGTTCTCAACCATATATCTATGTTTTCAGCTGACAGCCAAACTGTTATGCCTTTCACAGTTCCTTGCTGAGCCTCAGATTTATTCTTCTAAGGGACTACTTGACATCTCTGAGTCCTGGGGGTTTTCTCAGGCCCTTCAATCTCAACACATTAACAAAGTTGAGCCGTACATTTTCTACTCCAACGCATTCTTTCTCTTTCATTAACTATCTCTGCCAATAGCACTATCACCCATGAAGTTATTCTGGTCAATTGCCTGGAAACCATCTCAATTATTGGTTACCTTTATCACTTACATCCATTTGGAACACAACATCCTCCCAATTCTATGGGCTTTTATTTTTTGCTACACCACACAGCATGTGGGATCTTAGTTCCCTGACCAGGAATCGAACCAGCATCCCCTGCATCCCTGCATTGGAAGAGAAGTCTTAACCACTGGACCACCAGGGAAGTCCCTGATTCTACTTTTTAAATGTCTTTTGAATCTATTTCCTTCTTCCCTCCCCTACTTCCACTGTCATATTTGAGCCTTTGATTTTTCTTCTCAGAGGCTGCACCAGCTTACCTGGAGTCTCGCCCTGTTCAAATACATTGCTAGGAGAATGGTGTGTTAAAGATGCAGACCTAATTAGGTCATCCTTAAAGTACCTCAGTGTGTCTGAATGATCTTCACGATGAAATTCAAGTGCCAAGGCATGGTATTTGAGGCCCTTCACCATCCAGCCCTTCCCTCTCTCTCCAGACACATTGACCTTGCCCAAGCTTATCAAACACTTGCCTTTCCTGAATGCCTTCTTACGCCTGTGTGCCTTATGAATCTTGCTCCCTCTCTATTTCTCCTCCCCAGATCCTGCCTTAACTCACCTGGCCCACTTTAATTGCCCTCAGGACTCATTTTAAGGGTTATTTCATTTTGCCAGCATTTCCTCATGACCTCTCTAGCCATAGCTAGATGAGGCATCCTACATCTTTGCTATCGAAATGCTTATGAGCAACCCAACTCTGGCATATAGTTTCTAATATTGATATTTTTACTAGCCTCCTTCAAATAGACTTTGAGCTTCTGGAAGATAAGGATCCATTTTAGGGTCTTCAGTGACTTGCTTAGTGCTTGACATATAGGACTGTGGTGCCCACCATGGGAGCTGTTGGTTACATGTGGCAATTTAGACTTAAATGATTTAAAATTAAAAGTTCAGTTTCTTAGTCACACTAGCCTCATTTCAAGTGCTTAGTAGCAATATATGGCTAGTGGCTACTGTACTGGACAACATAGATAAAGAACATTTCCATCATCACAGACAGTTCTGTGGGACAGCACTGATGTAGGAAGAGCTCAGTAAATGCTGGTGAGTTAAGAATATATGAATTATTTTTTAAATGAAATTTTTGTTGAGACACTTGTAGAGTCACATGTAATTGTAAGAATAATACAGAAGGATGAGTCTACCCTTTATCCAGTTTTTCCTAACATCTTGTAAAACTATAATACAATAACACAACCAGTATATTGACATTGATCTTATCCAGATATCCTTCACTGATCTTATTCAGATATCCTCGGTTTTACTTGTACTTATTTCTCTGTGTGTGCATGTGTGTGTGTTTAGTTCTATACAATTAAATCATCTGTAGAGGTTCATGCATTCACCACCACAGCCACACCACCACAGCCACACCACCACAGAATACAGACAATTTCATGACCAGAAGAATCCCTCTTGTTGCCCTCTCATAACCACACCCACTTCTTTCTGTACCTCGTACCCCACCGCCCAAATCCTGAAACTACGAATCTATTCTGCATTTATAAAATGTTGTCATTTCAAAAATAGCTGTGAGGGAGATCAGCTCGGTGCTTTGTGTCCACCTAGAGGCGTGGAATAGGGAGGGTTGGAGGGATGCGCAAGAGGGAGGGGATATGGGGATGTATGTATACATATAGCTGATTCACTTTGTTATACAGCAGAAACTAACATAACATTGTAAAGCAATTATACTCCAATAAAGATGTTAAAAAAATCACTGTGATTATTGGTATAAAACTATCTGTTTAAGTTCCCTACATTCAATTATTTGGGACATATATCTAGAAGTAGAATTCTTGGATGCTATAGTAATTCTATGTTTATAATTTTTTGAACAACTGCCATACTACTTTTCACAGTAGCTAAAACATTTTACCTTCCCACCAGCAGTGCACAAGGGTTCCAATTTCTCCACATCCATGCCAACATTTATTTTCTGCTTTTTTCATATATATATATATAATCTCCATCCTAATAGGTATGAGGTAGAATCTCATTGTGGTTTTGATTCACATTTCCCTGAATAGTGATATTGAGCATCTTTTCATGTGCTTATTAGCCATCTGTATATCTTCTTTGGACAGATGTCTACTCAAGTTCATTGGTTATTTTTTAATTTTTGTTTTTTGTTGTTGAGTTTTGGGAGTTCTTTATATATTCTGGATATTAACTCTTTATCAGAAATATAATTTGAAAATATTTTTTCCCATTTTGTGGGTTACCCTTTCACTGTGCTGATTGTGTCCTTCGCTCAGAAGATTTTAATGGTCCAATTTATGTAATTTTTCTTTTGTTGCCTGTGCTTTTGCTGTCATACCCAAGAAATCATTGCCATACCAAACTTCTGATGATTTTACCCTATGTTTTCTTTTCAGAGTTTCATAGTTTTAGCTCTTTTGTTTAGATATTTGAACCATTTTAATTTCTGTATATGGTGAAATGTAATTATTTCTTTTGTAAGAGGATATCCAGTTTTCCCAGCACCATTTGTTGAAAAGACTGTTCTTTCCTCATTAAGTGGTCTTGGAATCCATGTTGAAAATCATTTAACCATATATTGAGGGTTTATTTCTGGACTCTCTATTCTATTCCATTAGTATTTATGTCTGTTTTTATGCCAGCACCACACTGTTTTGATTACTGTTGCTTTGTGGTAAGTTTTGAAATCAGGAAGTGTGGGTCCTCCAGCTTTCTTCTTTTTCAAGATTGGTTAGCTATTCATATTCTTTGGGATTTCATATAAATTTTAGGACAGATTTTTCTATTTCTGCAAAGAAGTTATTCGGATTTTTCTAGGCATTGCATTGAATCCATAGATTACTTTTGGGAGTACTGGAGTCTTAACAATATTAAGTCTTCCAATCCATGAACATGGGATGTCTTGACGTCTTTCCATTTACATGTCTTCTTTAATTTCTTTCAACAATGATTTGTAGTTTTCAGTGTATAATTTTTTGATCTCTTTACTTAAATTAATTCCTAAATATTTTATTATTTTTCATGCTATTGAAAATGGAATTGTTTTCCTAATTTCAGTTTTGGCTTTTTCTTTCTTAGTATATAGAAATGCAACTGATTTTTGTGTGTTGATTTTGTAACTGCAACTTTGCTGAATTCATTTATTAGTTCTAACAATTTTTTGGTGTGTGGAATCTTTAGGGTTTTCTAATATAAGATCACATTTTCTGCAAACAGAGATAACTTTAGACTGTCTTTCCAATTCAGATTTTATTTCTTTTTCTTGTCTAATTGCTCTCAGTAGAACTTCCAATGCTATGTAGAAAAGAGGTGGCAGGAGTGACATCCTTGCTTTGTTCCTGATCTTAGAGGAAAATATTTCAGTCTTTCACCATTGAAATGTTAGCTGTGGGGAGATTCTCTTTTTTTTTTTTTCTGCCTATGAGTCTCTTTCTGGGTTCTCTATTCTGTTCCATTGATTTATATGTCTACCCCTCGGCAAACACTACACCGTCTTGATTACTGTAGCTATAGAAAAAGCCTTAGTATGGGAAGAGTGTTTCTTCCCACCTATTCTTCTTTGTCAAATTGTTTAGCTATTCCAGAACCCATGCCTTTCCATATAAATTCTTGAATAAATTTGACTATGTCTACAAAATCATCCTGGAATTTTTATAGGAATTTAATTAAATATTTAGATCAATTGGGGGCAAAACTGATATCTTTACTGTGTCTTCTAATCCATGACCATAGTATGTTTCTCCATTTTTTCAGTTTTTCTTTGGTTTATTTAATTTGTGTGTTGTAATTTTCAGCATACAGCTCTTGTACATGTTTTGTTAAGTGTATACCTAAGTATTTCCTTTTCTTTGGAGTAGTTGTAAATGGTATTGTGTTTTGTTTTGTTTTGTTTTTTGCAGTATGCGGGCCTCTCACTGTTGTGGCCTCTCCCATTGCAGAGCACAGGCTCCAGATGCGCAGGCTCAGCAGCCATGGCTCACGGGCCTAGCCGCTCCACGACATGTGGGATCTTCCCGGACTGGGGCACGAAACCATGTCCCCTGCATCAGTAGGCGGACTCTTAACCACTGCACCACCAGGGAAGCCCTGGGTATTGTGTTTTAAATTTCATTTTCTGCATGTATGCAGAAATAGAATTGGCATTTGTATGTAGATTTTGCACCCTGCAATCTTGCTGAACTTTATTAGTAGAGTCTTTGGCATTTTCTATGTAGACCATCATGTCATCTGCAAATAGAGACATTTTTATTTATTCCTTTGCAATCCATTGTCTTTTGTTTTTCTTGCCTCATTGTTGTGGCTGGAATTTCTAGTACTATGTTGAGTAAGACTTGTGTAAACAGACACACTAGCCTTGTTCTACATCTTAGAGAGAAAGCATTTAGTCTTTCACCATTGACTTTGATGTTAGCTGGAGAATTTTTTGTAGATTTTTCAAAAATAAAGTTGAGGTAATCCCCCCATTCCTAATTTGCTAAGACTTTTTAATCATGCATGTGTGTTAGATTTGTCATAGTTTTCCTGCATCAATTGATAAAATTATATTATTTTTCTTTTTGAGTTTGTTAGTATAGTGGATTACAATGATTTATTTTTTAATGTTAAACCATCCCTACATCCCTGGGGAAAATTTCACTTGATCACCATGTATAATTATTTGTATACATTGTAAGATTTGATTTGGTAAATTTTTTTGAGGATTTTTGCATCTAAGTTCATAAAACATATTTGCCTGCAATTCGTTGGTTATCTTTTTCTCCCTACTGTGTTTGTTTAGTTTTAGTATCAGGGTAATACTGGCCTTATAAAATAAGTTGGAAAGTGCTATCACCTATTTTCTAGAGGCGATTGTGTAAAAGAGGTGTTAATTCTTCCTCATATTTTTGGTAGTTTTCTCCAATGAAACAATCCAGGCCTGGAGATTTCTTTTTGGAGAGCTTTTGAAGTATGAATTCAATTTTTATTAATGATTATATTAATAAAATATTAATTTTTAAAAACTATTTTGAGTATGTATTTCATCTTGGTTGAGGTTTTTTGGTAGTGTGTGGTATTGCCCATTTCTTGTAAGTTGTTGAATTTATGAGCATAAAGTTGTTCAAAGCATTTGCCTATTTTCCTTTTTACGGCTGCAGAATCTGTAGCTATATCCCCTATTCCATTCCTGATACTGGTGATTTGTGTCTTCTCTTTATTTTTGTCTAAATAAATTATTTTAATCTAGACTAATTTTAATTATCTATCTCATTCTATTTTTATATTTAACAATGTTTTGATGTCACAAAAAGGAAATGTATTTTGAGATTTTTTTGGAGAAGAAGAATGACTTGTTTTTAAAATATATACATTCATTATTAAATATTTCAAACAGTTCTGAAAAATATAGAGGAGAAATTATATAAACAACCAAAATCTTTCCATCAGAAATATTTCTTGGTTTATAATATTCCACAAATCTTCCTGTAGAGAGAGAGATAAAAGCATAAGTTTGTAATAAGTAAGATAAACTGAAAGATGTGTTTTTTATATATGGATGGTACTACATTTGTTATTTTAAAACTAAATTACATTTAATCTTATTAAAATCAAATTTAAAAATAAAAGGAAAAGAAACTGAAGTGTTCCTATAGTATTTTCTAAACTTCAGAAAAATGTTTTTTTCACAAGAGAGATAAGCTTTTAAAATATTTCCTTAAAGACAAGAAAAACAGACTCTGAAAAGTCATGATGAAATTGGAGGTGGTTTTTTTGTACATGATATACATATATATCTCTTATATATATCAGGTATACATGAAGCATGTATACCTGTATGCTTCAACATTAATAATATCCATCGACCTCTTGCTAAGGAAAATGAGGACACATAATTTTCAGTGTTAGATTTATTTTAAAATAGATATGATTATCATTGTCCCATTTGATCATGGCTTCACTATTCTTAAGATTTGTTTTTAAATTTACCTCTTTGTTGGGTGAATTTCATGATGAAGTGTTTTTTTTGTCCGTTTAAGGTTTATATCTACTATATATCCTAATGTGTTTTATGTTTGGGAACAATTGACTCTTGCCTTGAAAACTTGAAGAACAGCCTGACTAGGCAAAACACACCTTCCTGGGTCACTGTTTCTTTCCCTCAGCACATTCCCTCAGGCATTATATGATTCTGTGAAGCAATCTAATGCAGCCTGATTTTCCTTTTCTTGTATGTTAATTACCTTTTCGGCCTGGATGCACCAAAGATTATTTGCCTTTGAAATTCTATAACTTCACCAGAGTCTATTTCAACTGTGTTCTTTTGTTCAGCAGATTTAAGACTCTTTATTTCAGGAAATTAGCTTCTATTACTTCTTTAATTTGTCTATTCCATTTTATTCTGTTTTTGTTTGTTTTCTTTCATTTTGTTTTTGTTTTTCCTCAGTGAAGGTTGTAAAAACTGGTATCCTGGTAAATGAAAATAAACAAACAAAAACCTCTGATGTGCAGTGTCTGTCAATTTATGTGGTGTAAATACTCCCACAATGGTTAATTTTAAACTACCAATGTGATGTTATTGAAAATGGAGTTAGGAACAGGTATGTCTAATCAGCTCTTGCAAGCTGGTTCAAGCCTACATATGTACATGTGTTAGATCTCCTTTGTTTGACTTCTATATAATTTTCCTACAACTGGTTTTATGTTCTTTTCTTTTCTTTTTTTTTTTTTGTAGTCAAGAACTGTCCATCTATCACTGGGTTTCAGTTGTGTTTAGTCTTATTTCCTATTTTTTAAAATCTTTTGAACAGTTTAATAATTTCCTTTTTATTTCACCCTGAACTCTGCCAGTTTCCCTTTCATTTTGGTCATGTTGTCTCTTCTTTAAACCCTTGTATTTCTTAATTTTTTTTCCTTTTTTTGTTAGATCATATTATCTTTCGTTACTTTAGAACATTGGGGAAATATTTATTTGAACTTTTGTTCTGTTTCCTGGGAGTAATTCTTCAGATGCATATTCTTCTTTTTATTTATGTTCCTTTAAACATTCATTTCCATCCCCTATTCTTCCCTACCCCCCCACACCCCATTATCTAAGCACATGTCTGGTTCCTTTCTGGAATCCATGCTGGTTCCTTTATAATCATGATTCAGCTTTGAAGGATTCTAGCGAGCTGCTGATGAATAAAGAGTGAGGGTAAAGAGTGAGCTGGGGCAGTCTGAACCTTGATTCCAGAGTGCTATCTTAAACATCCTTCTCAACCAATTTACTAGGTTCTCTACCTCTCAGGTATATCTTTTCATGGTTTTTGTTAATAAAGTTGGTTGAGATTAGTTTCTTATGAAATATTCACTAGTAGGTAGCTTTATTATATTAAAACCCCACAAACTTCTAGTTATTATTTAACAGTTATCTTCCCTTCCAAAATTACAAATTGCAAATATAGATTTTGATAGTAGACAAAACAATGTCTTAAATATTAGAGAATGAATACATGCCAGATTAAGAGATCAATTTCACATACAAAAAATGTACAGAGCCAGATACTTAAAGAGACAATGTACTCCTGTTTGTTCCCAACAAGGGGACTTCTTGGGTG